>NC_091715.1:965000-2215000 GCF_041296265.1 Equus caballus | reverse complement strand
GAGAAAAACAAACTTCACTTGTAAGAATGTTTCTTTTCTGCTAAGTTGTTTACACAACCAGATCACAGGGCAATTTTACTCTCTGCCGCTTCCATTTCCGTTTTACCAGGTAACCTTGGCTTCTGGGAGGTTAATTGTAGATTGTGAAATCTCTCTGTAGAGATTATGATCAGACGAAACAAATCACCAGCAACTTTCTCTATATGTTGCACTTCTCAAAACAGAAAATATGATGGTTAGAAGAAATGGCAAATGTTTCTGATTCGCAGGTGAAAAAGTTAGTGTAACATCTTTGGAATAGCAAAACAGACATTTCATGTTTCAACATAATAGGAGTTTGAATCTTTAGTAATAGCTTTAATATATAAATATTAAATTAACCTACCATGATACTCCATGAGTGATAGAGGGAATGAACATGAAAATCATCTGAAAATATATCCAGCAAGTTATTGTTCTGATGAATTGGGTTAAATTAGAGATTGATGTAGGCGCTGAAATTGATAATTTTCTAAAGATAAAGCTCTTTCTTTGAACTGTATTTATAACTTGTGGCATTCCCGCGTCTTAACTTTCTTTTCTGCGCTAGGACTGGATCACTGGTTTGTGGGGACACATCCCTCTATGTAAAGATTTCAGACACAGTCGACTGCACTGAGGCAACATGTCCAGTGTGAACGAACTAAGCATTTCCATCTGCTATTTATACAAAAAGTTTGGGAGCAAACAGAGCCAACGCCGGGGAAATCTGCCAATGAGTCATTGCATTGACAGGCAGGGCTATGGTGTTATTGGGTTCACATCTCGAGCGGGCAAATCCTCAGCACTGAGTTATTTTCCACCATGAATTTTATTGGAATTCACATCAGAGCCATCCTGCTGGTCATCCATAACACACCACAGGCTAGGGCTAGTGTGCCGGTGGTGTGGTGACATCAATAGTTTTTACACGAGCCCTCTTTGTTGACGCTCTCTGCAAGCAGGAAAATGAGAAATGGGGGGCGAATTCTAACAGCAATGCCAGGCCTCTCTGGATGGGTGTCCCAGGGTATTGACTTCTCATTAATCCTGCTATCACTGGCTATTCCTCTGTGTTTCAACTCCGAAGGTGAAATCTGGGATTCTCCTTCATCATAGCTGACAGCTACACCAACGCCTTCCTGTGACAACATCCGGTCCTTCTTTCTGAGTTTAAAGTGATTTTAGCCCAAACAATATTTTTCTGACCTGTAGCCAAGTGCTTCTGTTCACTTAAAAATATCAACTTTATTGTTCATAAAGAGTTCTCTGTTTTTCCTTGTATTTTTTCTGCCACTGGCAGACAATTCGATATTACCTGAGTTCACTCTTACTTAGACTTAGCTGCACTTACTTACACTGCCCCCTTAGGAAGAGAGAGAGAAGAGTAAAATAATCAAAGGTGTTTTGCATTACATATTTTTAAAGTAGATTTTAGTACCTTCACAATGTTGTGCAACCAACATCTCGATTAGTTCCAAAATGTTTTCACCACCCCAAAAGGCCAACTCGTACTCATTAGCAGTCACTCCCCAATCCCCCTCTCCCAGCCCCTGGCAACCACTGATCAACTTGCTGTCTCTATCGATTTGCCATTTCTGGACATTTCGTATGTATGGAATCATACAGTATGCGGCCCTGGGTGTCTGCGCACAATAATTTCAGTGTCTATCCACATTGTAGCATGTGTCAGTGCATCTTTCCTTTTTGTGACTAAATGGTATTCCATTGTATGGATGAACCTCGTTTTCCTCATTCATTCATTCCTGGATGTACACTTGAGTTGTTTCTCCCTTTTGGCTGCTGTGAATAATGGTGCTATGCATGTTGCTGTCCAAGTTTTGGTGAAGCACTTGGATCAGTTCTCTTGGGCATGTACATAAGAGGGGAATTGCTGGGTTATATGGCCATTTTATGTTTGACTTTTTGTGGAACAACTAAACTGTTTTCCACAGCAGCTGACCCATTTTGCACCTCCACCAGCTGTCTCCAAGAGTTCCAATTTCTCCACACCTGGAAACGCTTGCAACTTTCCATTTAATTGATTGCAACCATCCTAATGGGTGTGGTTACATTTTAATTGAAATACTTTTCATTTTAATGCTCTACAATATACTTGATATAAAATATTTTAATATACCAAATTTACAATCTTTACATTTTTCTTCTATTTTATTTTATTTTTTTGGTGAGGAAGATTGTCCCTGAGCTAACATCTGTGGCAATCTTCCTCTACTCTTTATGTGAGATGCTTCCACAGCATGGCTTGATGAGCACTGTGTAGGTCTGCACCTGGGATCTGAACCTGCGAACCCTGGGCTGCTGAATGGGAGTGCACAAACTTAACCACTACACCACTGGGCTGGGCCCTTGGAGTTCATTTTTTAAAATTGCAATAAATAGCCTTAAATGATATGAGCCATCTAGTTTTAGAAAAAGCCATTGCTCTCTAAATGATCATGAAAAAACTAGAATAAGAAACACAGGGACCTGCATTATCTGAGGGGCTGTGATAGGAAGCAGCGGGGACCTTATCCGGACGTACAGATGATCCTTCATGAGGCCTGGAAGTTCGCAGATTTAACGGACAGTAGACAGAGCTCAAGAATTAGTAGCAGCTGGCTTTCTTTTTCTTCTCATACGCTTATGATGTTTTGATTGCTTCCTTTACAAGTAAAAATTAAACCCTCCAGGAAAAACACTCTATGACTAAATTCTCATCTTTCTTTATGCTGACTAACTAGTTCATCTACAGGCAAAGACAAGACAAATTAAAGCTTAAACCTTGCTTTTTGAAGAGGGGATTTGAAGCGACTGCATCTTCTACTGGCCAATCTGGGAATAAGGATTCTTCCATTTTAATTTGTTTTATTTGACATTGGGTTTGTATATATGACATAATATTTCACATAATGCATTTCCCTTCCATATGTATTTCACTCTAGTACAAATTACTGTTTTTATAAACAAATAAAGTATTACCGTCTTGCTCACTAGAAAGCTGAGTGAATGTTGGAACTCCTAGATAGCACGGAGCTCGAGGACAGGAGCCCAGTGAGAAAGGGTCAGTGAGGGTAGCTGAGGACTAGAGAGCAAAGTCAGAGGGGGGGCCTTGGTCTGCTCAGGGTAGCAGCCACTCCACTCCAAGACCCAGCATCCCACGCAACCCGCTCGACGCTGGAAAGCAGGGCAGGCAAGCAGATTGTGGAGGTCCTACCAGAAACGCAAACATGAGCACAGCTCTTCCAAGACTAATTTGCAAGGGCTGTTGCTCACATTTCCCTCATGTGTTTTGAGGCATCATGCCCACTATGTGACCCCAGGAAAAACCTGTGGGGGCTTTTCCAATTACGATAAGCATCAACAATTTATTTTATTTTGCAGCATAGGATCACTTTGTAAAAATTTGTTTTCAACAAAAATACAACTTTTTCTTAAAGTAGAAATGGGCCAGAATGACTTAAGTGTGTATTACTTGCAGTTATTTGACTATTAGATATTATTTGATTCTTCTATGTGCATGTGATGATCTCCATCAATTTTTAATTTTTTTTGTTACCTTAAACCCTTTTTGGAAGTAGATAGGCAAAACGGTAAAATACTGACCACAAAGTTTTGTTGAGTATGAAACCTTACATGGTTTATTTATAGAACTTATTTCCTGAGATATGTTCACATGACCACACTGAAAACAAAAGTCATAAAGAGGTCATTTAATTCACACCTTAAAGCAACCTACAAGCTGGAGATGTGTTTTGCACTACTCCTGGGCACGCTGGAGGAGAGAAAACGCACTTTTTCTTTACCCCTGGGTTGGAGGTGATAGCCTTTGGCAGATAATATCTTAAGCCTGTTTCCTTCTATTAATTCCCACTGTAAAAATGTAGGGCCACGTTCACCAAGGCCTTTACGCCTCCTCTTAAATCACGCTCAGCTCCCTTCTCCAGGCTTTATAATTTCCATTTCTCCTCTTCACTATATACGACTTGTCGCATGCTGTTCAACCCGAGAGATTTCCAGGCTTGAAAGGAAATCATCTTTATTTGGGCATCTAACGCCCTGAGGATGTCTCACAGACCTGTAAAAGAATGCCGGCATTAAAGAATATTACTTCTGAAAATCGTGATATAATAATATTTGCCCCTCATCGACCTCTTGCCATGCTTCAGCTGTTCTATGTGTTTGAGACAGGCCTCAATGTATCATAAGTTTGTGCCTCGGTGCTGGTAGTAGGCCAGGAATGTCAAATCATGTCCCCATCTAAGGGGTGGTGAAGCTGGCATTTAAGTACATGCAACCTACTCCAGACCCCATGCGTGTAGCCCGGACACAACTTGCTCCAGTGTTGCATCTGTATCAGCAAGAAAACTGTCACTGTAAGTCATGCGTATCTGGCCACTGTGACAGAATGGAAGCACAATTCTGTCAGCATCTCAATTTTAGAGGAATTAGTTGGTTGGAGGGGAGAAATTAAAACCCTTTGCTAAAGGTTCAAACAACCACGTTCTCATTTTCTTCTTTTATTTGTATAGATCTCTCCTATTTTCTTTGGCTTTATTTTTTTTTTTCCCACTGGTTACTAGTTTTCCAATTCCATTGGATTTCATTCTTTCTTGATTCCCAATACATGTGTTAAGCTGTGGATATTTCCCAGAATACCACATTAGCCCTATTATAGAGGGTTTCATATGCGTTTGTCTTTACCTGAAAATTATTTATAAGACTGCTATTAATTTCCCAAGCACAGAGGGTTTTGGTTTTTATTTTTTCCTCTATGTTGAAAATGTATAATTTTATTGCATTATAATTGGTGACATGTACTTACTTTTTTTTGTAGGGTGATTAGGAATATGTTGCGGTCCCTTTTGGCTTAGTGCGTGGCTACAACGCAGACATAGAACAAGTGAGGAGAGCTTGTTCAATGCCTGTCTCTCATCGCCTTTTCTTCAGGACTGCAAAGATCAAGAGGAACACCCAATATTTCCTGTGGTCAGTCTTAACGGCTCTAATCACAAGACAGTAATAAGGCTTCATTCTTTCTCAGTTTCAGGTAACTTCTTATTCAACAATAGATAAGGAGTACACATGGATCCCCAACACTTCCAAACTGTCAATGTCCCTCTTCTCCTTTGACTGTGTTAACATAAATTTATACCAGAAGTCTGCCTTTTGATCACATTTTTAATTAATTGATGCTTAGTAGAGGTTAAACTTGAGGAAGATTTTGAATAGAAACACCCAAGTGTACTGACATTTCAATTCAGAGACTGCCAACTTAGTAAGAACACTGTGAGTCTATCTCCCTCCAAATTCTAGGTAGAACGTTCGCCCCTAACTTTCTCCAAGAGATACGCTGTTTTGACTCTGGTTTCTGCAGAGTAAAACATTGGCCTTTAATTGCGGGCTGATACCAATCCAGAGAAAAGGTCTCTTCCGTCCCTTTAGACCCAAATTCCACTTTTTCTTGAAATGTTACAGTGGTGTCCTGATCCACCTCCCAGAGTTCAGGCTACACCCCGTCTCCCACCTCTGCCCCTCGTAGAAGCACTGCTGAGGGCCCGGGTTACCAGCAACGGCTCAGGGCGTGCCCTCCTGGTGGAACACTGCTACAAAAATCAGAAGCTTCAAGGTGTGACATATTCGAAACCAGGTTTCCCTGACTGGTCACTTCTTCCTTTATCTTTGTTTCATTCATCAAAAGGAAAATTTTTCATATCGAAAATTTTCAGATTTTTTAAGATATAATGCCCATGCTGTAAAATGTATCCTTTTGAGTGTGCAGTTCTCTGTCTTTTGACAAATGCATACAGTCATGTAACCACGTCCACAATCAAGGTATACAATATTTTCATCCCTGTCCCCCAAATTTCCATCTTCACCCTTTCGTAGTCAGACCCGCCCCTCCCCTCCAGTCCCGGCAACAACTGCTCTGGGTACCCTCCCTACAGATTGGCCTTTCCAGAATGGCGTATCCATGGGTTTGTGTGGTATGTAGCTTTTGAGTCTGGCTTCTTTGACTTAACTTGATGCATCTGAGATTCATCCATACTGTTGCCTGTATCCACAGCTTATTCATTTTTATGGCTGAGTCCGGTTGCATTGTAGGAATGCACCACAGTTCCTTTATCCATTCTCTAGGTGAGGGGCATTCGAGTTGTTTCCAGCTTCTGGGGATTCCAAATAAAGCCACAATAAACATTGCATAAAGATACTTTCATTTCGCTTGGATAGATACTTAACAATCAGGTTACGAGTTCACATATCTAACTTTCCGATTTCTATCAACTCTACTTTTAATTTGTTGGAAATTTTGCTGCATATACATTAGCGTGCAGTGTAGTTTGGAATACCAAGATCTCTAAATATATAACAACAACAAACACCTCTGCTCAGAAGTCATCACAGAGGAACAATGGAAATAGGATGGCAATTATCAGTATTTTACTTAATTATTCCTTTCTAAATGTTTTCTACTCTCTAAAGTATTGGACAGAATGGAAAATAAAAATGTTCCCAAGTAGCAAAGTATATTTCTTATTAATATTCAAATGAAAGAATTAATTCCTACACAATCATAGTTTTAGTGCACAGGTAGTTTTGTTAAACTATTTAATAGGTTTTAAAAGGAGGAATAATGATTATAATGTGAACTATATATACTATATATGCATTATGCTATGCATACATATTACATAATATTGTATTATACATATTATACTATAGTGCATATATAGTATAAATATATATGTATAGTGTACATATAGTATACAAATGCATAGTATATGTAGAGGATAGAACATATGTATATACACATATAGCATGCAAAATGAATATACTACTAGATAGAAACATTCTTGCAAGCCCTTGCTAAATATAAAATAAACGTTAACTGGCCTCGCTATCCTGAGTGAACTGTGGCAGCCGCGTTTCCATGTCCAGTTTCCAGAAAGCGTGCGTCTTTCTTTTACAGCTACCAGAGTCTTTTAGGAGAACACCTAAAAATTACAAAAATATTTCAGTGGTGATATTAGTTCCCCGTTTTCTTTAGCAACTTGGTAGAATGAGGATCCGTATATTCAGTGGCAGACTTTAACCCCAAGGTCAGCCCAAGACCTCTGCAAATCTATGGATAATGCGATTCTTTAAGAAGACCAATTGGGTTCAGAGAAGGTCAGCCACAGCTAAATAGAAACCAACCGTACAGCTCACTGCAGTTTAAATTAGACACAGAAATAGGGCCGAAGTGTTTTCTGGAAATTTGAGCTGTTTAAAACACACAAAATATTTGCAAATCATGGATCGGACCAGGGACTTGTATCCAGAATATAGAATGAACTCTTACAACTTAACAGCAAAAAGACAATCCAATTAAAAATGGAAAACAAAAGCTACCCAAAATTCCTAGTATCATGTGTGGTAAAATTTACATAAGACATTTTTTATTTTTCTCTTTACGTCTATTTTTGTTAAATGAATATGACATAGTGGAATACATTTTTTTAATCTAATGTATAAACGTAGAAGCGCCTTTATTAGAGAAATTTTATATATTGGTGAACATTGTCAATGTTGGCATTTATGGATTAATTCTTCAAAAATTAGAACAAATAGTTAGGATATAGTCTATGCTCTTCATTACATTGTGAAGCGTCTCGTAGTAATTTCCTGGGACTATCATAACAAAACACTTCAGACTGAGGGGCTTAAACAGACATTTATTTCTCACAGTGCTGGAGGCTGGAAATCCCAGATCGAGGTGCTAGGAGCGTTGATGTCTCCTTGGCTTGTAAATGACCGTCTTCTCCCTGTGTCCTCACATGGTCGGTCCTCCGTGCGTGTCCATGTCCTAATCTCCTCTTCTCATAAGGTCACCGGCCACGTTGGATTAGGGCTCACGCTACTGGCCTTTTTTACCTTGATCGCCTCTTTAAAGACCCCGTCTCCAAATACAGTCACAGTCTGAGGTCCTGGGCGTCAGGACGTCGACACATGAATTTTGGGGAAGACACAATTTACCCTATAGCATTTGTGTAGTCATATTCTATTGTTGCAGTGAGTTTTGGTACAAATTTTAAGAAAAAAGAAGACATGGAGAAATGGAGGTAAACACTGATAGTCTTTCTAATAAAACCATACTCATAAAAACACTAAATATATGAATCATGTCTCACATTCAGGAACAACACTACACGTTTATAAGGGCTTCATTTTAAATACAAAAATCAGGCATGGATAGCATACCTTGATAAATCTGAAAAAGCTTCTCCCGCTTCTTCATGTCCTTTGGCATCATCCTCATTTCATCTCGAGTACCGCCATTTACACCAACTGGTAGGCTCCTTGTTTGTTCCTGATGCGTTGACCAAGAAGGGGGATTTATTTCAGAGGATGCACATGAAAATAAGAAAGCAGGCACCTGTGCTCGTGGAAATACACATGCCACTGCTGCTTACACAGGCACGTAAAGACCCTTCTGGCACTAATTCCATAAAGGCACGACCATGTATTTATCCACGCATGACTATTTACTTTCTATGAAGATATTGTCCAGTCCTTGCTATTTTGTTCTCAGGTCTTCCAGTTAAATTCACAAACATGTCATCTATGAGCTCCAGATCAGTAATCCCATCCAAATTTCTGAATGGAATGCTCATCTGCCTTCCAAAGAGGCAGCATTTCTCACCCCAGGCCTTACGTTGAGGTCCCATGTTTTCTTACAGGATTTTCTCATGTGGTCACCGCCTGCAGCCTCCTACACCGGGCTACTTAAGAATTCGAGCTCATCCGCTTGCACGGACTTCCCAGCCCAGCTGCCCCTGGCAGAATTTCAACTCTGACAGCAGGATATCTTCCAGATCTCATTTAGGTGTTTCTGCTTAGTAACACCTGTTAAAGATTTCACTCCAGGTCACAAGGGAAACTGAGAAAGGATGGAGACAGGATGATATCTCTTGCTTTCAAAGGCATTTGAGATTCAGGTCTTCTAAAAAGGTCACTTGAAAGATTAGGGGAAAAAACCCAGCAGTGAAAAGGACATCTCTTGTGGCATTTAGGAGACAAGATCTGTCATTTGAGTGACTGTTTAACCTTGACAAAATCCTGGCCCCAAATTTCTCACTTGTTAGAGAAGAATGATCGAAACAGGTCTGGATATCTCACAGGCTTGTTGTGACAGTCAAATGGGAATAGGAGAGTAGTGAACATTTTAAAGTGTTATATAGACGTAAGTTACTGTGAAGTGATTTAGGCACATGATGCAGAATTTCATAATTCGTATAATGATCCAGAATGCTGAAATATGCTATAAAATTAAGAGGAACTGCCTAATGTATTTCAAAACAATTTATATATTATTTAAGAACATATTCTTATACATTATAATATATTGTTATGTTAATATATTACATTATATTATACTATATACAATTCTCATTCCTCCTGAAAGGACTAAGACCCTCCTCTCTTTGGAATATATTTTTTAATTGAATGAAAACTTAAGCCTTTAAGGAAAAATAACACAAAATCTAGCTCATTAATTAAATATTCTGAGGTCCATATTTCTATTTTATTAAATTTTATTAAATAATCCACACAAGAATGTAAATAGTACTTTTTAACTACACCATACTAATGAGTTCAATGTTTGGGAATACAAAGAAAACCAGGGGGTGTTCCCTGTACTTTTAATCTGGGGTAAAGTGAACTCAGACATACATTACTGACTCTGGCATAATTTTCTGGAAAGTTCTGGAGTATTCCACCTCTGCTCGAGTGGCAGCAAAAACACAGCATTTACAACACTGATGACTTTTCAGTGGAAGTGAAAATATCTTAAGAATAACTAAACAAATTGATTGAACAGTTAAATAAGTAGGTTAGTCAAAAATAAATGAATCCATTAAAATAACACCCCCACTTCCCAGCATGTCAAAAGATATTTTAAAGATAGAATGCTGGTTCTAGAAAATTCTGGGCCAAGTAAGGTGAAGTCATCCTCAGACACAGTTTTGAAGGGTTCCAGTTCCATGTTGTAATTTAATAGCTTGAAAACTCATTTGATTATTTCTGGATTTTATCTTTCTCCCCGCAGTCATTGGGGAGGCAACTGGGTGGAGGGTGCTAATGTGTCCATTTACCCATTTCTCCACCTTCCTTTTAGAAGACCTTCTCCCAGGGATGTTTCTGGGTACAGGGCAGTCCACTGAAGCTCTTCCTCAGCCTCCTTTGGTTCTAGGTGTGACTAGAACCAACACTCCTTTCTGAACAGTTGCATGTAAGAGAGATGCTGAAGGCAAATTCTGGGTCCTTCCCAAGGAAATCTCCTTGCCCTCTACTTTCTCATTCATAGCTCCCCCTCTCAGGAGCATGGAAATCACTTTCAACCAGCCAAGAAGGAACCCCCTTTTCCACATCTCTGTACAGTAGTGTTATGGATGGAATGATGTCCCCCTCACAAAAACTATGTTGAAGTCCTAACCCACAGCACCTCAAAATGTGACTTTATTTGGAAATAGGATCTATGCAGGTGTGATTAAGGGAAGGATCAGAGATGAGAGCATCCTGGATCAGGGTGGCCCTAAATCCAATGACAAGTGTCCGTATAGGAGACACAAGAGGAGAGACACAGGCACAGAGGAGAAGCCTCGTGAAGACAGAGGCAGAGATGAGAGGGATTCAGCCACCAGCCAAGGGATGCATGGAGCCCCCAGAAGCTGGAAGAGACAGGCAGGACCCTCCCCTTGAGCCTCCGGTGGGAGTGTGACACTGTGACACCTTCATCTCAGACTTCTGGTCTCCAGGACTGAGAGAGGATGAATTCCTGTTTTAAGCCTCCGAGTTTGTGGTCCTTTGTTATGGCGGCATAGGAAACTCACACCAACAGTTTAGCCTGTGTTATAACTAACAAAATGGTGCTGATGGGGGCCGGTCTGGTGGCGCAGCAGTTAAGTGTGCACGTTCCACTTCGGCGGCCTGGGGTTCGCTGGTTCGGATCCCGGATGCGGACATGGCACCGCTTGGACAGCCATGCTGTGGTAGGCGTCCCACATAGAAAGTAGAGGAAGATGGGCATGGGTGTTAGCTCAGGGCCAGTCTTCCTCAGCAAAAAGAGGAGGATTGGCAGCAGATTTTAGCTCAGGGCTAATCTTCCTCAAAAAAAAAAATCCATAAAAAAAGGGTGTTGATGGTTAATACATGCAAGGTCACAGAAGCTCATATTTTACAGCTAAAAATGGTCTAGTTCAACAACCTCACTTTACAGAAAAGGCATCTGAAGTCTAGTGATATTAAAAAACCTTCCTGAGCAGTGATTGTCCATTTTTGAAAAATAGACTTTATCAGGTTAAAGGTTTGTTTTTTTCTTGATTTTGCTTTTTTTTAAATTTTGAGTTTCCTAAAAGTTTTTTTATCATGAATTATTGTTAACATTTGTTGAACGCTTTTTAAAAAGTGCATATTATGTCCTTTATTCTGTTAATGGATTGTGTCATGTTCGTGTATTTTCTGCTAATCAACCACTCTTGAACTCCAGGATAAACACAGTTTGGTCATAATGGATAGTTGAGAGAATAGGTGCACAAATCATACAACACCTCCAAAGTATGTGCCATGCATTCTATCCAGCAATCACACTCATGGCAATGATTTTAAGAATGTCCCAGACGAGATTGAGAATATCCACCTACAAATAGACTTGGTTTTGCTTTGTTATTAGCAGGGTTTAAATAAAAAGCTAGAATGAAAATCAGCTAAATCTGACACACCAGAGAGTAATTAGCTAAATCATGGTGCAATCATTCAATTAAATGAATAACACAATGTATTTAAATTTAAATTGAATTTACAATGCACTTTGTATACCATCACTGTATGAGTCACTCTAGATAGTAATTCGTGATGATTTTTTTCCTTTGCATATATAGCATTTACATTTTTTAAATAAAGTGATACTAAAACTAGTGGAAATGAATTTTAATATATGTTAAAAATCTCCCTTTCCCTTCTCCCCAGCTTTAAAAATAATAACTAAATAATAGTGTTTGCAGTAGCGTCATTCAAAACAATCGAGACAGGGAATGGAGTGTTATTGTTTGGTGGTGAAGAAAAAGATGTACTATCTAGTACCCCTCAAAAAGACGCAAATATATCAGCATGTCAACAGGAAGCCAAATAAACAAAGTCAGAGGTGGGTCTTCCTGGCTGTGGACGGTCATTTGGATCGTCAGGATTTTAGGTGCTGATAAGCAACTTCACTGATGCTCCAGTTATGTATCTCAAGAAGCACATTAGGTGTGTGTATGTGGTGTATCTCAGGTGTGTGATTGTCCATAACTGTTTGTTCCCTGTCGTCCTCTGATGTACCACAAGGACTTGTGTAGACAAAATGAAAATGGACCTGACAGTGCTTGCCTCAGGCATGGGAATGCTGAGCCCACACGTGTGTTACTGAGCCATCCTGAAGCCTCCTTCACCCTCTCACATCCTATTACTCTGTAGGCAAGCCCATCAGTGGATAAACAGCCTCCAACATGGGCCCTATTTTATCCTTGGCCTTCAGGAACCCACAGACTCTAAGCATTTAAAAACTATTCAATAAGTGTTATTAGAAGCATGCTACTCTTTCCATTAACTTTGCCACTTGCCCAAAATATTTTGCCTTAGAATTATTGTGCAACTTACCTATTTCACCACGTGAATCTTCTGCCTGACCAGAAGTCCAAAGCTTATAATTTGTTTGACTTTTGTTTAAAAATAAATTGGTTTGCCTATCACAAGATAAAGGTGATACGCAGGAAAATAATGAGTGAGACTGTCATCCTGACAAAGTAAAAAGAAAGATAGAAATTGGCTGAAAAACCACTGAACCATGAAAGATCTCAAAGCTTTCCTTGACATTCATTTAACTCATAAAAAACCGTTTAATGCTGTTTGTTCTCTGCCAACCCCCTCCCCCCCCACCCCCCCCCCCGCAAAAAACAAGGCTGGAATGCTTGGAAGAACGGTGTTCTGTGGCTGAAAAAGAAATGACAATATTCAATACTCTGATCGTAATAAAGTCTCAAATCTGGTTTTCTCCCTTTTTTTACTCCTTCACATCCAAGATATGCAAAATCCTTCAGAAGTGTTCGGGTTCCTAGGAAATCGAAATGTAGCAAGAATCGTGATGCAAGTGAGCATTGCCAGTCTTTACCTGCAATGTTTGGCCTCTTCATCTATTCGAACCCTACCAAAAACTTTACCAAGTCTATTACTGACTGTGTTTTCTAGAGAATGTCCAATGATTTCAGGATATATCATGGAAATCAAAAGGAAACTGGTCCATCCTACTTGCAGTGTTAGCCACTAATGAAAATGCACCGATCCCATCAAATGAATGAAAGTAATCTGATCACCAATCACAGTGCTCATGCTTTCTATATCTGAAGTCTCATTAAGTCATCCCCTCGCCACGGCTCCCCTAGCTCAGTGCCTGTAGGTCATATTTGACTTTCCCAAGAACCTCAGCAAAGACATTTATATTCACAACCTTATGTTCCATGTCACAACTTAGTCTTAAAATATTTAAGTATAAATGGATTTTCTTATTCCCTTCTTGAATTCCCTGTGTCTATATCTCATTGATCTCAGTAGATATCTACTTTCTTCAACACCACTTTTCCAAACTAATGTAGAATAAAAATTGGGCAAAGCTTATCTGTGCTTGCCCCTGTCAGTTTATGTAATTCCAGTATGACTTCACATATTGCTTTGGTAAAGGTTATCTCTTGACTTAATGGATGTCACTTCATATTTCGTTTTTCTGAGCCTTCCTTTACAGTGTCAATTTTCCCTTTTCTCTGAATAACATTGAAGGGAAAAACTCTCCCATTAATGCTAATTTTCTCTGGTCTGTTCTGAACTTGTTCAATTCTATTCTTCAAAACCTTGACATCTTTCCCCGATTCCGTCTCCTGTTACACATAAAGTTATCTCTTGCTTGCAGCCTTACATTTCTTCATCCATTGCAAGAAAATACCTGTGTTTCCTTATAATGTCATAAATGAAAGTGTTTCCTCTTCCCTCAACATGATTTTCTTGCAAAAAAAGCTTTTCCGGTGCTTGGCTCAGAAGCTATATGAACCTTTGAATCTGCATTGTTCATTGCTCTTCTTATTTCTTCTGCTGGGTCCATTTCCACCTTTCCTCAACTACTTCATAGCAACATATATGCTCCTTCAAATAATTTTTTATATGCATACCATAAAGAGCGTTACATAACATACACCATATGATATAACACATATTACATATGAAAGCAACATGCATAATGTAACCCACATCACATAGCGTGTTCCATAACAAATATTACATAATATAGGGTAGCATAGTTAATATCACGTACAACATACTGAAGAAATTCTTTCTATTCCTTTTTAAGTCCATTATCTTCTTCTTCCTTATACCTTTTCAATACCATGTCTATTCTGTTCCAGGAAATTCTGAGACGTATGTAAGATTGAATGAAAACACAGAGACCTTGGATTTGCGGGGGTCTTGAACCCAGATTTTAATCAGACCTGCCCTTTATTTTCATAAAACCCAGGACAACAGCCCTAAGAAAAATCAATGAACTGATGTCTAGATGATTTAAAGTTAAGTCAAGCCAATTGGTTTAAAAAAAAATTCTATTTTAACAAAACATACTGTTATAATGACCTGGAGGGACAGGTTCAAACATGGCAGTATGTATGGGATGGGGAAGTAATGAGGGGTGGGGCCCATTCCCAAGACCTGTCTCTCTCTGCCCATCCTTAATTCTGTCTCCTGAGTTCTTCAACACCCACAGCTGCACTTCCTGCACTTCCATATTCCATCTGCCTCCCCAATATTTATCCTTCCTCTGTCCACTTCTCCCAACATGCACCCATATTCCATCTCCCTCCTCAATGCACATATTCCATCTGCCTCCTCCGTGCACATCCATGTTCCATCTGCCTTCTCAATGCACATTCATATTCCCTCAAACTCCTTAACACACATCCATATTCCAGCTATCCCCTCAATGGGAATCCATATTCCATCCCAAGCATGTCCATATTCCATCTAACCCCCAACAACGGCCACATGATCCTCACAAGAACAGCAGGGCCTTTGAGGATATGGCTCACGGAACAAGATACAAAGGCCTTGGAAGTGGAAGCATGCAAAGTCATTTGGGTGGAGATTTTCACTGTCCCGGATATGCAAATTAGCATCTAAAATGGGGTGCAGGTCCTTGATCTCTTGGACTCCTTGCAGGGAGAAATGTGGCTGGAGGAGGATCAGAACTGGGTCAGGAAAAGCAGGTCTCAGGACAGAAGCCCTTCTAGCCTCAGTTTAAGGCTGATACTAATGTTCGCCCTCCCACCACTGGTTATCCCCCAGGGTTATCACGTAATCAGTTCATCTCACAGCATCCGACCTTGGTTATTCTAACTCTGGATTGTCAATCACCAGGGTGAGGATTGCCCAGTGTCAGGAACTACTTGCAAATAGCCAAGAAAGGAAAAACTACTTCTTCTCTGCATGTTCCTCAGTGACTACAAGTGTGGACTTGAATTTGGTGCCAAGGCTAGGTTTGGAAAGACTGCCTGAGCCATAGGTATTCTAACTGACCCCTGCAGAGGGGACCAGATTTCTTCCTGAATGCCATGTGCACGTTGGCACTCAGATTCTATCAGGTCCACTTGGGCTGGGGGAATGGAGAATTCCAGCAACTTCACTGCCTGACTGGTAGACTGAGGAAATCACATCTTGCCACTGGATCAGCCACCTCTTTCCCCTGGGGCTCCCACATCCTACAGTCATCTTCGTGTTCAGCACAAAGCCCCATACGTGCCAGGTGGCTATTTCTGGAGAGATTAGCCTAGATCTCAGCCACAATTCACTGAGAATGTGTTCACATTTCTATAAGTATGTTATACTTGAATAGTTCCTTTAGGAAAAGCTCTCTTTGAGTTGGAGAATTTTCCTTTATCTTCTCTGTGAACAGCAGGGTCTGTCTGGACTCTTGCTCTCATTTCACTTCTCCTAGTATCCCTGCCCCTCTTGTTTCCATTATATGCGTTGCTAGCAAAGAAGTTGTTTCTTTGACTTGCCTCCTTCCTCTTCTTATGAACAAACTCTCTGGCATTTGCTATCTATTAAGAGGGAAGACGTGTTTATCTCTGCTTCCTTACCAAAAGCCTCTTGGCACTTTACTTTTTGTGTGGAAGCTTGTTTTGTTTATCTTTTCTATTGCACAGCCCAGGTCTCCCTAAGCATTCGCTTAGGCTCTCTCTAACCCTTAATTCCTGTCCTCTCAGTGTGCACTCGGAGTTTCTGTGGGGAGATTATGTCTAACCTTTTCCCTTTCAATGCTGCCTGCACCACGGAACTATTTGCTTGCTTCTCTGCTGCTTTTCTTTTTAACTCATGCTTACATCCTAACCAGGGAGTGCTTATTCTTATCTGCTATTTCTTTGTAGATTGATTCGCCACTATCCCTCTTGCTTCCATCACACTCCCTATCTCTTACCTTCTTCATCATTATTCTTTGAGACATTTCTCAGGCAACTTCAGCTGCGGAATGCTCATCTAGATCTTTCTTGCTTTCCAATGCCGTTTATGAAATCAGTAGAAATTCGTGCTCATTTACCTTAGAGTCTCCTTTCTCTCTGGCATATCACAGGAGCAGTGGCTTAAGCTAATTGGCTCCACTGGTACATCTTTATGGATCCAATAACATCAGTTACACTCTAACAAGAAGTATCAGACAAGCCACTAGAAATTTATATATCCATGTTCTGCTTTGTCCTATGAGTAATTTTACAAAATGACTCTCACATGGTAATAGGCATCTTACTGAATGTCTGAGAAGGTAGAAGAACCACACAATAAGGTTACGTAGAATATATCAAGCCAGAGGAAATACCTAACCATCCCTTAGGGCAATTCCCACTAAGACACTTTTAGACACAAAGAAGAACATTTGTGTCAGGTTCACAAGAAGAAACAAACATGTCAACCCAAGATCTAATGTCTTCATGCTTCTTCCATTTCATGTTGCTCAAATCCACCTTCCAAGTCGCATGTGGGTGCCTCTGCTGTGTGGGGTGTGGTGCAATTGGGGAAAACTAGCCACAAGAGAAGCGAGATCTCCAGACTCTATAGGAGAATAAAGTCGCCCAGAAAGGGATTGGGCTTGATGAAGAATGAGCCAGTTGTCAACATCCGTCTCAGAACCTTCCTTGAGCTACTTTACTTTATTACAAACCCTCTCTCCCACAGTTGAACCCCAAACAGCAAAAACCAAACCCGCACTCATCTAACTAAGATAGTAGTCTCCCCCAACTTGAGCATAATAAAATCTCATTGTTAAATGAAATGTCTCTGAGTTTTGTCTGTTCCTTGTCTCAAGTCACAACCTCATATTTATATTCCAAATGGGGTAAATGGTGAGGTTACCCTATCAACACTCTATGCAAACTTGGAGGGGAAATGGAAAGAGGGATATTAAGTAAAATTAGTATATCCATCATTGTAGATCCATCATTGTAGCCAACTCTCTTTCTCAGTAAAAGGACTCCAAGTGGTACTACCTGAAATTCTATTCACTGGCAAGATTACCTTTCTACTTGAGGTATCCCTTTTTTAGGCACCAGAAAGCCACCAAGGGGTCATAAGTGTGCACCTGTCTCTTTCTAACAGGAGCCAACACATCCTGGAGAGTCATCAGTAAACCAGAGAGGAATTCTGCCCCCACAGTCAAAGGGAATGGGAACTCCTCCTGAGGCCATTATTAGGTGCAGGTTTAGGAAGAACAGGCAGTGCCGCAGAACAAGGAGCGTGGAGACTGTCAGACCGGGGCTCCTTCAGATGTCGGTCCTACTCCCGCCTCAGGAACTGCTGAAGCCCAATCCCAATTGTGCCACTTCCACAAGATGATAGAGTACTGCTGCCCATACCAACTTTATGGCTTTGTGGATGTGGCAGTTCCCTTTGGGCCACATGGTCACTAAATCCTTCGTGATCCGCTCTCTATATCTTCCAGGGCTCAGAAAGCAAACCTAAGGCTGGTTTTCACCAGATTGGCTCTGTGCTGAGGGGCTAGACTTTTTTCTGTAACTTTGAGGACTTCCCTCCGGTCCTCTTGTGGGAGTTTCTATTAGATTCTAATTAGGCAAACTTTGCAGGTGCTATTGGGTCATCAATACCAAGTAGCCTTGCTGTTTACACTGCCTCCTGGAGCTACTAAAATTCTTTTCCTTTAATGTGGGTCTCTTTCAAAGCAGTGAGTACCTCCGACAACTTAATTAACTGTATAAGAGCAGCACATTCCAATGAAATATATGTGGCCTCGAAAATCCAATGCAGGAGTGAAAGTGTAGCCAGTTTTCTTTCAATTTGAATGAAATTCTTTGACAAGTCTCAGCCAACAGACCCCACAAAAATTTCAAAAAATGGTAAATCTCTTAATTTTTTCAGGTATTCATTTGCTACCTTGGTTAACATTTCTCTCCAAGGCTTCTAAAATACTTATTTCTTCTTGCTCAGCAAGTCCTATCAGCACGACGTAATCGAAACTTGGGACAAGTATGAGTTTTCTGAGACAGTGTAGAGATCAGATACTCTTCAGATTAAGACAGCTCCCTGAGGCAAGTCAGTGCATACACTGCCGCTCCTGCCAGATCTCTGGTTATTGAACTATTGTGCTCAAACGATTGTTCTCTGCTGATTAGAATAGCAAGACAAAAGCATTTTCCAGATCCATAGCCGCTTCCCAGGTTCCAGGGTCTACATTAACCGCTTAAGGAACAGCAAAGAAATTAGGATCATCACATGACTACGCTCACCATGATCAAAGAAATCTTCACAAGTAAGAAGTCCTTGGCACAGCCCAAGAGGTTCATTGAATGGGCATTGAATTAGGTTCCTAGGGCTGTCATAACAAAATACCCCAGACTGGGCAACGTAAACAACAGACATTTACGGTCTACCCATCCTGGAGGTTGGAAGTCTGAGATCCAGGTGTGGGCAGGCCTAGTTCCTCCTGAGGCCTCTCTCCTTGGCTTGGAGATGGCCATCTTCTCCCTGTGTCCTCACATGGTTGTTCCTCTGTGTGTGTCTGTGTCCTCATCTCCTCTTCTTATAAGGATTAAGGTCCATTCTAATGACTTCGTTTTACCTTAATCATCTCTTTAAAGGCCTTACCTCCTAATACAATCACATTCTGGGGTTCTAGATGTTAAGACTTGAACATATGAATTTTGAGGAGACACAATTCAGTCCATAACAGGCATGCATTAAGGACCACCATCCCTACATATTGCAAGACTGATGATGGCACCAAAAACTGTCATTTCCCGGGGACATCTTGTTGGTATGCTATTTTGGTAAGAAGAGGAGACCTGACATGTCCTACCATTATAATCCTCACTTTAAGATCATGAAGCCAATGTTTGTGTTCCTGGCAAGTGTATATTCGAAATATATATTCGGGGGATATAGTGAGAGAGTGACTTGGACCTACTATGCCCAAGGTAGGATGGATTTTCACCACAACTCCAGTTAACAGATCCCTGTCCCTCAAAAGTCCCCACTCTGACTCAGTTACAAGAGAAGCATTCTGAATCACTGGGAACTTCGCTAGCTCAGTGCCAGTGAGTGACTCATAAATTCTGAAAGTTATGGGTATTTTTTGTTGTTTGTTTAAAAGTTACCTTTGTAAATGGCATCAGATCACTTTGAGAAAGTGCTGCAGATGTTACCATGGGTTCCTCTTTAGGGACCACATTCAAAGGACTCTCAGCCTGGAAATAACTCAGATCTGGGTACAGTTAAGCACTGTGACTCTGCACCATGGTGCCACAAGAGAAACGCCCACTCACCAAAGCTATTTATTTTCCCGATGTTGAACTTCTACTTCTATGTTTGCTCCCTAGAGATGACGTGACAAATTAGCCTTCAACAAAGACCTCTGTGAATGGAACTTACTGATTCCTGCACTGCTCTCCGATGCCTATTCATCAACCACATCTAATAATGTTGGGTGGTTAAACACTCTCCCTTGGCTATTACCCAATTCCTCTTTCCCCAATGATTCAATGAGCACATTTCAGATGCCAAACAATACAACTTTCATCTCCTGTGTATTAGTGTGCAAAGCCTATGATAAAAAAAAAAAAGTACTCTAGACTGAGGGGCTTAAACACTAGTCATTTCTCACAGTTCTGGAGCCTGGAAGTCAAAGATCAGGGGCCAGCATGGTCTGGTTCTGGTGAGGACTCTCTTCCTGGCTTGCAGACAGCTGCCTTCTCTCCATGGCCTTTCCTTGATGTGTGTGAGTGGAGCAAGAGAGAGATCCCTTACTCTTCTTATAAGGCTGCCAATCCTATTGGATTGGAACTATACCCTTTTGACCTCATGTAACCTTAGTTAACTCATAAAAGCCCTATCTCCAAATACAGTCCCATTAGGAGTTAGAGCTTCAGTGTATACACTTGAGGAGAACACCACTCATCCCATAGAACCCTGCATACATATAACACAGCACCTCTGACAGGGGCTGGTTTCCCTTTATCCACATACTTCTCAGTGGTCTTATAAAGGGAGAGAGCATTGAGCCCTCATGGAGAACTTAAGAGGCCACACGTGCTGGATCGACTCAAGCTTTCCTTTCACCCAAACTCTTCACATTTCTTCCTTCATATCACACCAGAGGCTTTCTGACATCTAACTTTGTTTAGAATTCAATCACCAACAGATCAGTCAACAGCTCTCCCAGCTGCTCTTGTAGATGCAGCCATAGAAAAAAATTCAAACTGATTTATAACTACTTTCCTCCTTCCTGGACTAGCACTTTAAGAATCTAGTTCTATTTCCACACATATTCCCCTAGACTTGCAGATTAGAAAATAGTAAAATATTACCTTTATTTTAGCGTATACTTCTCTCCCTCCTGGATTCATTTATGCAAATGACCACAAGGACGGCTGGCTGGGATCTGAGTTACGTTGTAGTTCTGGAGACCACAGGACAAGAAAAGGGTGGGTCATGGAAAGACCTGACATTCCCTTGAGAGGTAACATCTCAGGTGAGGTAATATCTCAGGTAAGGATATTACTAGGTGTTAAAATCAGGCAGGGACAGGCTCATTCAAATATCCTGAGTATTTATGAGCACGTGAACACCGAAATCAGGATAGCTTGAAGTGTTTCCCTTACAATCCCTGCCCTCACACATCCTCCCCACCAACCTCACTAGAGACTTAGAAAAGTTATAATGAATCCTTTGCTGAAACCATGGTATTGTATTCCTCATCTAAATTTCAGATGTGTCAACTCTTATATCCCATAAAAAAAAATCAGAGCCTCTTTTTAAGGTAATGGTAGGAAAATTGTTTCTTTTCTGGCAATTCCCTAAGCTGAGAAATAACATTTTAAACCTGCGATTTTCTTTCTTTAAGAGTTTACAGCACAGCAAGAAGTAACCATCACACATCACAGTCCTTGCCTTCCTTCAGCCTATTAAAATGGTCTATTGCAGCTGTGACATGGATTCCAACCCACTGCCTTCTCTAAGCACTGTGTTGCTGTTAATAATTTAAGTCCCTTTTACCATAGCATCCAAGGAGCAGTTCAAATAAAAGCAACCCACCAAGAATTCCCTGATTTTGATGGGCTATTACCTACAACCACTTCAGCAACCTATTGGTGAGTGTTCTCCTTTGACCGTGGAATATATTGAATGTACTTGAAGTAGAAAGGTATAAATTATGAATGATTTTGTAGCTTACTTTTTTTGTAAGAGAGCAGCCCAATTTCAAACCATCCCTTGAAAGAAATATTGCACTGTCCAACCAGACAAGCCCTCTGCCAGCTGCAGAGCCCCAGAACAGCACAGTAGGATTGGGTCCCAGGGCTCCAAAAGGTATCTGGTCTACCTCACACATGCAGTAAAGCGATTGTGGATGCCTCAAGGCAAAAAAACTGGGACCTAACCTGTGACCCCTTCAGCTTCGGGGATTTGTAGGATAACTACGACTTTGTCACCCAGCCTACAAAGTTCTAAGAAGAACATCAAGGACAAAACTTGGAAAGATATTGGAAAATTCAGAAGGATGTTTGGGGTTTTAGTATGCTGTTCTCATAATGTATTTACCTGACATTTAGATTTGCAAAGAGAAAGTTAGATTGAGCACATCTAATTAGATGTACAATGTATATATGTGTGAGTAATTGTGTGCATGGGCATGTGCGTAAATGTTGAATCCAATTAACATAAAACTAGAGAGTTAATAGAACACTGAATATATACGTATCTATATGCATGTATATATATATATGTGATACACACGCATATGGTACATGTATTTATCATGTTAAAGTAGTGCCATTGGGAAGTGTCCAAGAAAATCAATGTTCAGAATTTGTGAATAAACCTTTGGCTTAAAGGTTTTTACCTCTATGATTCTGTAATTCTCTCTGGCATGCTTTCAAGGGCTTGAGTCTGGAGTAATTTCACATTTATGATACATATTCATGAAAGCAATAAAATACAGTTTTAGCAGAAATTCACCAACTAATTTTTAGAAACGTACTGTATCTATTTTATCTACTTTCAAAAATATACTTTGATAAATATCGTTTTGATTAATAATCAGGAATTTCATGCAAGAGTATCCTTAGGCTTTTGGTCAATTTTTCGTGATTAATTCAATACTAAGTGAATA
Organism: Equus caballus; assembly: GCF_041296265.1. Classification (NCBI taxonomy): domain Eukaryota; kingdom Metazoa; phylum Chordata; class Mammalia; order Perissodactyla; family Equidae; genus Equus; species Equus caballus. The sequence continues at coordinate 2,192,253 of NC_091715.1, read as the reverse complement.
ATAACAGTGATGATCGATTCTCAATTTTGTTAATTTTATTTATGATAGTTTATGTTTAATATCTCATCCCTAATAATGTAAATCTTGGTTTGGAAGCATTTTCTAAGACTACTTTTTTTACATTGCAAATTTCACATTATATTTTGCCTTATCTAACTAATGCTGTTTAAAAGCATTTTATAGTAAGATATGTGAAATGGAAGAGGAATAATAGCAATTTTTCTGATAAAATGCTTTTAGTTGAGTTTTTAAGGATTGATTAATTCACTGGAATCTCAGAAAAGCCAACATGGAATGTGAGGTTGTCAGATTGCAAACGTTAGTGTAGATATCTGAGACCAAATCCTTCTGACAGGAAGCTTAAAAATCAGGAGGATTTGATGAATTCCAAGAGGGTCCTTTGTTAATGGACTACATCTAATGTGGGTCTCGAGAGCTTGCTCTCACTTTATATTCTGATTGGAAGAAAGAAAAGAACATTCTGTATTCAGCATTGCTCTTCCTCCAAATGTAACTGTGCTTCCAAAATGTGAGTGAGGCTTTGGGCCTGTAAAATGTGGTGTGCATGAAAATGAGCATTTAGTGCAACTGGACATGGTGTAGTTTCAATACAAATTTGCGAATTTGTCTTAAATATCCTCCCCATTTTTTTCAGGCTCTCTAACCTTGTGCTTCTTCTATTTGGCTAATGTTGAACAGTGTATTATGCAAACATATAAAAACAGTAAAGAACTTACTTGCATAAATTTACAAATGAATGCAATGGCTTCCTGTAGCTAGTTATCTCCTTGTGTTTTGTGTGTGTGTGTGTGTGTGTGTGTGTGTGAGGAAGTTAGCCCTGAGCTAACATCCACCACCAATCCTCCTCTTTTTGCTGAGGAAGATCAGCCCAAGCCAACATCTGTGCCCATCCTCCCCCACTTCACATGTGGGATGCCTGCCACAGCATGGCTTGATAAGCAGTGTGTAGGTCCACGCCTGGGAACCGAACCCATGAACCCTAGGCTGCTGAAGTGGAGTGTGCAAGACCAACTACTATGCTACTAGGCCAGCTCCTCTCTTTGTTTTTTTATGAGGAAAGTAGATAAATTCCATGGATTATATTTACTTCCACAAAAAATTATATAATTTATATAATTATTCTATTTATGCAAATATATAACATGTGTATATACACAATATACATGTGACATATGTATGTACATATATTTACTTTTCAAAGATATATAGTATGCATGTATGTCCATACATATTATATACATAGATATACAATCTTATCTGTTCATGTATAGAAAGTACAGGTGTGTATGGGTGTCTGAAATAAAAAATTAGAGACATATACCATATTGGAGTGTTACAAATATACTGATAATTTTATGATCTTTCGTTTGCAACATTTCTACCCTACATTTTTTATGTCTAAACAAGATTTGTAAGGTTAGCATCTGCCTTTTGTTAAATATGACCATTTCAAAAGTTGGCTAAAAGCCATTTTTTCAATTAAATGGTCAAGTTAAAACAGGGATTTGAATATAATTTTTTTGAGGAAGATTAGCCCTCAGCTAACATCTGCTGCCAGTCCTCCTCTTTTTTGTTGAGGAAGATTTGCCCTGAGCTAACATCCGTGCGCATCTTCCTCTATTTTATATATGGGATGCCTGCCACACAGCATGGCTTGACAAATGCTGCGTAGGTCAGTACCCAGGATCTGAACCCGCAAACCCCAGGCTGCCGAATCGGAGTGCACGAACCTAACTGCTGCGCTGTGGGGCTGGCCTCTGAATGTTTCTGAGTCTTTGATGTCTGGCCCTGCTTACCAGTTGAACAGAGCATGTTAGAAACCTAGTCTCAAAGATTAGAACCATCAGCCTTTTAATTAGATATTTTGGGCACCTGTCATCACATCCCTGGGAACACTTACATTAAAAACACACAGTAAATCAGACATTAAAAATCAGGCAGGGCTTTCAGCCTGTAGTGCTATTAGAAAAGATTCAAAGTCCTTGATAGCTGGCCAACAAATAGAATAATAATCATCTCTCAACCCCATTTCTTCATCTTGGGATGGTCATTCGCTCCTTTCTCTGTTGTTATTTACTCACTCCAAAGTCATTCCTTAACTTGATTTAATCTGGATTTCACATGGTCAAAGCATAGAAAGCGCATTTCCCAAGCTTTCTGATTACCTAATTTTCAAACTCAATGAACAGCAAATTATTGCTGATACTGTTCCACCTTCTTGGAATATCTTTCCCATCTCAGCCATCAATATTCCGGGCATCTTCAAATGAAAGCTGAAATGCTATTATGGGGCATATTGCTTCTTTTCCCCATTCCTTTGCTAAAAGTCATGCTTTCCTTCAATATCATACTGTATCGAGAAGGACTTGATTAATTAGAGATAGAAAGAATTAAGAAAAGCTCCCTTATTATCCATTTTGATAGGATTATTCATGTCTAATGAAGATTATTTTGGGTTTTTAAATTGAGAGTGGAAGTTATATAAAACACATTATGCCTGTTGTGTTTGAAGATTGCAAACTGAACAATACCATTTGTCTCAATATGCCTTATAATAGAGCTATTTGGGTGCATGTCTTTCTCCCCTACCTTATAAAGAATTCCAGAGAACAGAGACTATTTTTATTCATCATTTTATTTCTGACAGTCTCTAGCATAATTCAGTTGTAGGTACTTAATAAATGTTGCATTGAATTTCCTTCCTTTCAGAGCAAACGTTCCCTTATCTGAGAAGGTATTCAATGTACGTACAAAATGTATGTTCCTTGTCTCATATCTCCATACTTCAGACAACCACCTAAGAACAATACATGAGAGTACTTTGCATTTAGAATCAACTTTTCTTAATGTATTGTGAGTTCTCCCACCTATCACCAATATGTGCCTAGAACTGGACACAGAAGCAAAAGTCCCAATGGCTGGTAAGGAGAGACTCCACACTCCACTGCGTTGGGAAGACAGAGAAGGTGGCTTAGATGATGGTGAATCCAGGGCCACCACAAACTCTCCCCTCTCCAGGAAGGCCAAACCAATGCTTTTTGTTGAGCCATTTTACATATTCAAGATTTGCGTATTGTTGGTTTGAAAACATGGCTGCATGTATAACAGTGTGTCTGCACCACTGTCAGAGGCCAGAATATTACTGAACAGGTGATTATGGCTCACTGGTCTGTTTAGCTACATGACATTCTGCAGACAGAGGTTTCGAGCTGTGAGATAAAATACAAGATGTCCAGTTAAATTTGAATCTTTGATAAACAGCACATACTATTTTTAGAAAAAAATATTTCCCATGTATTGCATGGACATACTTATATTAAAACTTATTCACTGTGGATCTGAAATTCGAATTTAACTGGCCACTTTGTACTTTCATTTGCTGAAACTGACAATTGTACAAAGACCACTCCTTAAAATGTTTGTTGACTGACTGGATAAATGGACAGTGTATTCAAGAGCTGAAGGCTTTAGAACCATTCTAATGGGACGATCCAATAACCACCAAGCAAGCACATCCTTTAAAAAAAACACAATGCACTCTATTAAAATTTCTAAAATGTATAAGTCTCCTCCCACACCTTAGCTCGTTTCCAATTCTAGTGTCTTTAAAGAATTTGAAAATAGTCGTGCTCTGCATGATTTTTGAAAGTTCAATCATTCCTCAGGTTTTATTTCTTCAGGCTTAATTATCTCAATTCTTTGATCATTCTCTTCACTATCTGTTAAATATATCAAAATAACGGTTTTCATTAATATACAAGATTGATGCTAAAGAAAAGTTAGAGGAAGACCTCCTGGCTTAATGACTCTTCAGAAAGTAAAGGCTCTTTCTCTGCTGTTTAATGACAACAATGCATGTAAGCTTCTAATCAGAAGAGCTTCTGTGAATAATGTGAAGAAGTTAGCATATTAATCAACCCAGCCCATGTGCTTAAAGTTATGGAAGTCCATACTAGCTTTTTATGTAAAATAATGGTCTCTGAAGATAAATATGTTTGGCAGGCTTTTGATAACACAGTCACTGGTTTTTATTAATCTTAGAACTGTGCCATTCAGATAGCATCAATTTGGATAGGTTTAGACATCTCAAAGAAAATACCACTTCAGTTTCTTTATTGAAAGAAAGTGGAAGTCAGATAAAAGACATTATAGCTATAAAATCTCAGGAGTTTGGCAGAATTACACAACAGCTTTGGAATGCTTAATGCTGCACCACAAATAACACTTGAAGGTAATCCTACTCAGAGGGCTGGGAGCAAAAACGGAACACTCTAATTAGTCCAGCTAATGGGAATGATTAAAGAAAGGCTTCTCTGGAGTTAATTCTAAAACCAGTATTTTTTTCTGGCAAAAAAAGTAAAGATAGCAAAGGATAAAAGTCTGAAATATTGTCTATGGTATGCGAATGAAAGAATAAATTTGACGGCTCTCACATTTCTCTGAGTTAATCTAGTAGAAAGACTATTTTAGATAGTGATGTCAAAAGATGTGTAAACTGATAATTGTTCCTAGAACTATGATGAATTGTTGCTCATATCATCAGCTACATGGAGGGATAGCTCTTTCCACAATATTACTGGTGATGTCTAACTGTGATTAATGATGGAATAAAGCAAGAAGTCAGCGTCTAACACATTTGAATGCACTTCCCACAAAGCACAAAAACATCAGATCCCAAAAAAGGAGATAGTGGACACAAGTCGAACAATCACCATTCCCAGATATATGTTCTTCTTTGATAATAAATATGTTCAATAAAATCCCATAAAAATATGCACAGACTACATGCATGGAGCTTGGGAAGGTGATACTAAAGTTCTTATGGAAAATGTGTAATACTAACTAGAAATACATTGAAAAAGAAAACCAGCTGTGAGAGAAGACTAGCCCTACCAGACATTAAAAAAGCAGTATAGGGTCTCTATTTTTAAAAGTGGCATGGATTTATTTATAACAAATGAGCAAATAAGTGGACTAAAAGAGATAGTTCATAGCTAGACTCAAGTACATATGGGAATGTGCATCAAAAAGATGCCATCTCGGGGCCAGCCCTGGTGGCCTAGTTGTCAAGTTTCACTTGCTCTGCTTCAGTGGCCCAGGTTGAGTTCCCAGGTCCAAACCTACACCACTCATCTGTCAGTGGCCATGTGGTGGCAGCAGCTCATGTACAAAAAGAGGAAGATTGGCAATGGATATTAACTCAGGGCGAATCTTCCTCAGCAAAAAAAGAAAGAAAGAAAAAAGACGCTATCTCAAATTATTGGGCAGACATTTACTTTTTACTAAGTAGTGTTGGGACAACTGGTTAGACACTTGGAAAAAAATTGCATTAGATAGGTATTTCACACCAAGGGAGAGAATAAACTCCAAATGGGAAATTGTGTTAAAAAAATACTAGTACTAAAAGATAACGAGTGAAATACTCTTCACAACTATGACTAAAAATCCTGATGCATAGAAATATTTTTAAAAATTCTGACTACATTAAAAAAAACTTGAAAGACAAAAAAACTCCCTATAAACAGAATCAAAAGGCAACTGAGAAAAATAGACTATTCCTATCATACATTTCAGATTAAGGACTAAATAAACATAATATATAAAAATTTTTCTTTAGATTGAGAAGAAAGAACTAAAAACATCTAAACATCTTTTAAGACAGGCAAAAATTTATTAATACACAATATATATAAAATACGGTCCTAAAAGGCATGAAAAATGTGCTGAGCCACACTCAGGGAAATGGAAAATAAAACTAGAACTTGCTGGGGCCCCAGTTCTTCCCTATCAAGTTTACAACATTTGGTGTGGCTGTGAGAAAGCATCACTTCTCATAGTTCTCCAGTGGAATCGAAGTTTTTATACTCTTTTTGGAAGGGAACTTGGCACTATTTTGAAATGGTAAAGCAAACAAAATAGCATGCAAAGAAAAAAAATCACTAAGAACTCACTTCCTTTTTAAGCCGTCAATATCACTGCTCAGAATTTGCCCTGAAGTTACACCTGCTGCAACATGAAAACACACGCACATGGCTCTTCATTACAACATTGTTTAACATTACAAAATATTGGAAAAATAACTAGATGCTTACATAGGAGGGTGTTTGAATAAACTATGGTGAATACACACAATGGCATAGTAAGGATCTGTAAAAAAAGGGAAAATAAAAAAATTCTTTTGAACTGTCGTGGAGGTTTTTCAGAAATGCTGTTAAAAGGGAAAGCAAAATACAAAACAGTATTTATGCTAGTGTATCTATTGTGCAAAAAAACCCAAAACAACTAAAAGGAAAAATGAGAAGGCTGTCTGAAAAGTAACACAATAAGAACGAAGCAGAAACTATTGATATTTGTCATGTACGGGGTGAATATAAATAGGATGGAGAGATTGGGGAGGTGGAACAAATAATAAGGAACAAGAAAGAGTGACAATTCTCTGAGTATGCCTTTTTGAATAATTTTGACTTTTAATACTATATGGTGCTTCACATACTCAGAAATAGACACATAATCAAAAGGATGGCGAGGAAAAAAACCCATAAAAGTTAGTACAACAAACAAAAACAAATTAGCATAACTATATTTCAAATGGATAGCACAACCACATTGAACCAGAAGGGGGAACAAAGAGAAACTCTTGGACACAGGATTTTAACTGTACACCTCAGGCGGAAGACAAAAGGAAATGTAAAGACACTGGCTTCTCCTTGGCGGAGTTGTTTTTCAATGGTTTGGGTTAGCAGTTCTCTAATGGCTCTCTGCGTATTCTAAGGTAGAACGAATAAGTACATATCTCCTGGATAATGGACATCAGGGTGCTCCTTATTGGAGAAGAGAGTTATAAACATGCAAAGCAAAAAAGCTAGAAGGAACCCATGAATTTGATTTCATAGATATGGGTGAGATATATGTATGTATATGTAGAGATATATCTATATCTATCAATATATATTTAGATATCTATACATATGTATCAATAATTATATCTATGTATAGATAGATACATATAGATAAATGATCAAACTAGATATACAGATATCTAGAGATAGATACAGATATATGATGCCCAGTGGAGGACCTAGAAGAAATGACATCCCAAGACATCCCACTAGCCCACTAGCAATGAGCACACCTATCGCCTAAACCATATTTTCTTTCTTTTTTTTTTAGGATTGATACCTGAGCTAACATCTGTTGCCAATCTTTTTCTTCCTCTTCTTCTTTTCCCCAAAACTCCCCAGTACATAGTTGTATATTCTAATTGTAGGTCCTTTTGGTTGTGCTATGTGGGACACCGCCTCAGTATGGCTTGATGAGTAGTGCCATGTCTGTGCCTGGGATCCGAACCGCTGAAACCCTGGGCCAGCAAAGCAGAGCATGGGAACTTAACCACTGGGCCATGGAGCCGGTCCCTAAACCATGGTTTCTAACTACCATTCTCCACTAAAGGAACTAGTGCACACGGCTGACTCCAGGGCTGGAACTGTGAAAGAACCAGATGCTCAAGGAATATCTTGTGCCGGAAAGTAAGAAAGTGCTCAAAGAATGATGGGGACAAGACTGGAAGCACATAAGGGACACCTTTCTGAGACATTCACGAACCAAATTGGGGACAATATGAGCATGGAAATGAATAATAACCTAAATATTCTGTTATAAGTAAATGAATGAATGAATGAGGGAAATGGAAAACATTGTCTTGCAAAAGAACGCCAATTTAATAAATTTAGAATAAATGATGTAGTTTAAAAACTATCATTTGTCAACCATTATAAAAATAATCCTTTTAGAAAAGAATCATCGCTGGATGTACAAATTGGTGGGTAAAAGGTTGCTGAGAAGCACCATATTTGCCTAGTCTCAGAGCATCTCCCCACAGGGTATTTATTCATGAGAAAGGGAAAATTGGTACCGCTACAGTGGAGAAAACTGCAGAAATCCTTGAGCCAACCGATCAAAGTGAATGTCACCAGTAATGGGGTAAACAGATGCCAGGTGCCTGTGTTTGCGGACATGATGTACTGAACAGATCATAATATCACTTTGGGGGTATTCCTGCCAAAAATGCACAACCTCACCTGACCATGAAACAGCTGGCAAATCCAAGTCAAGGGAAAGTCTAAAAATAAATCAATCAGTGTCATGAGAGACAAAGAAAATTCAGTAACCATTCTAGATCAAAGAAGAACAAAGAGCTATAATAAACAAATATGAAGTGGGAACCTGGATGAAAAAATGTATTATCTTTTGGGTTTTAATTTGAATAATGATAGTCTTGAAGCACTGTTCGTTTATGGATTTTGATCATTGTACTCATGATAGCTAGGAAAATGTCTATGTTTTTTAAAGATATATACACTGAAGTATTTATTGGTAAATGAGGATTATGTCTGCAACTTACTATCTGACTGTTAGAAAATAAAAGTAAACACACATATGCACTTAGAGGAAAAGACGTAATACCAAGAAGAGAGATGACACTCTCTCTCAATATCTCTCTTTCTCTGTCAAGACTTGCCATCAAGAAAGAGGGAGAGAGAATAGTCCAGACAGGAAACAAGAAAAAAGTTCCTATAAATAAGTGGGACGATGAGATGGGTGTGTGTGTGTGTAGTATAACACATATACATCAAGAGTAATATATATTTATATTAACATATAAACATATATTTATATAGACATATATACAGTAAAATAGTTTTCCCCTGAACTACAGAAAGTTTTCAAATATAAAAATGAATGGTCCAACAAATGCTAAGTAGGATGAAAACAAAAGTCTCACTCTCTGGTTAAAAATTGTAAAAGCTTCTAGAAAGAAAAGATCTAAGAACTTGTGAAGATAAATTTGACATCATACTTTTCCTCAACAACACTGGAAGCGAGAAGACAATAAGTCAATATCTTCAGTCAGTTGAGCAAGGAAAAATGTATTTTTTTAACCCATAAATTTTGTAAGAAGCCAAATGCTCAAGGATTAGAGCAAAATAAATATTTTTTTCAAAATATTAGAATCTATAATTTTTGCCTTATCTCCTCCATGCATGCTTTTTAAATTTGAAAAGTGATGATTAAGGAAAACTTTCATCTGAATGAAAAGAAATAGAAGAAATATTTGGCCAGGTCACCGAGAAATAGCACCAAATGAGAAGAGATGAGAGCCGCAAAAAAATTAACAGAGAATCCATCAGACCTTGACCCTGAGAAGTGTGTTTGTTTAGCAACAGTTTCAATGAGGCAGGCATACATGTCCATCCCTATGAATCCAATTAACATGTATAAAAGAATAATATTTACATAATATTCGAATGCTTTCTTTTATGGAGTTAGACCTTTGTTAGAATTCAGGCGACCATGAAGCCCAAAAGACTTAATTACATTACAGAAACTTGAAAATGTAAAAATTTCATTATAAAAACAAAAATTAGAAGGAAGTGTACTAATTTCCCCACACTTTAGGGGAAAAAATATCATTAAAAATGGATTCTGATGCATCCGAACTATTTAAGATTATTTAAGGTTGAAATATTAATGACCGAAATGTTTAATTAACTTTACCTCTGGAGAGTGAGATATACTCTTCGGGTTTTTTTAAAGGAGAGGATTTTAATGAGTTTCCATGGATATTTGAAACAGCAAGGGGTATAAATAAATTATGCATTCACATGTGTAATATTCATAACCCGAAAACACCTGTAATTAATTGGCAAGCAGAGTCTCCTGCTGAGAATGGATACTAGTATACAATTAAGAATGCTGACTGGACTAGATAAATCTCTTCTTAGCTAAGTGGCAGTGGGCAAGTTACCCAACCTTTCTGGGCCCCAGCTTCACAGCTTGCAAAATCTGGATACTGCTTACCTCAGCAGGAGGCTGGGAGGATGAAATGGTGTAACACAGACAGAGCAATCAGCTGAAACCTAGCATATACAGAGCACAGTACTCAATTAGCTATTTTTATTGGTATCAATTGCAAGTTATTGACTAGAAGAAGAGATTCAGCCATAAGATAGTACCATTTTAATTTGTAGGTGGGAGTGTAACCTTTAAGAATAAATTTGACTCTTCCTGGGCAAGTTTAAGATTCAAAGCTAGTGAATAGAAATAGTGTAATACAAAGGAATCAGTAAAAGCCATTCTGACAGATCAGGATATTTTAGAGCAGTGGTTCTCAACCCCGCAGGGTCTCTTTATGCTCTTAAAATCTTTGCACACTCCAAGAACTTTGTTTATATAGATTTACCTATATACATTTACCATTGTAGAAATTAAGACTGAGGATTTAAAGAGAGCTTATTAATTTATTTTAAAATGACGAGAACAAATATGTTACAAGTTAACCAATAACATATATTAATGAAAAAGACTATCTCTCAAGACAAAAAAATTACTGAAAAGAATGGCATTCGTTTACATTTTTGCAAATCTTTTTAGCGTCTGGCTTCATAGAAGACACATAGATTCTCTTGTCTTCTGCATCCAATCTGTTGCAGTATGCTATTTTGATTGACAGATGAAGAAAATCTGTCCTCACAGAGATAAGTAATTAGAACGGGGAGGAGTATTTTAATAGATTTTGCAGGTAGTTGCCATCTGACACTATACCAAAATCCTACAAGTGGTAGTTTCTTAAAAGTCAGTTGCCATATGGAATCTGAGATCATTATCAATATATCATTATCATCTTTTGTTACTCTGTGTGTATTAAAATCAGTAATTAACTGCATTAAATGTCAATTGCATTTTAGGGGGTCTTTTAACCATGCATGATTTTGTAACATCACACATTGTTCGTTTGGAAAATATCAGTTCCCTAAATTTCGCAGATCTTGCAAATTTTGACATATTTCATCATAAAGTATCAAAAAAACACATGTGTTAATAATCACCACTAATTTGGTCAGAAACAATCTTTAAATATTAGGAAGCTATCTAGCTTACAGCACCGGATACAAGTTTTCCAAAATTCTATTGTTCTCTTGCAAGCCCAAATTTATCATTGTCAGCAAATACTGTTAGTTGCTTTCCTTGAAGCGACAGTCTCACTTCATTCATTTTTGAGAAAAGACCTGTTAAACAACCAAAATCTGAAGAACCATAAGTTTGTCTCTCATTGCGTTCATTCTAGTAAAAAACAGTGTTCCTTTTTAAAAAGATGTGTACCCAAGAGATGAGATAAAGCACTAAAGGGAATAATGTTGTTTCACGAAGGACATCCTTAAGTGAAACTTTTTTTTAATTGTTAGTGCATGACAGTAAATAATATAATGGTGACCAGTATGGCTTAGTGTCACTATCTTGTTTTTTTTTTCTCATTTTTATTGTGGTAAGAACACTTAACATGAGATCGATCCTCTTAAAAAATATTTAAGTGCATAGGATATCACCTCACATCTGTTAGAATGGATATTACCCAAAAAAACACAAGAAAAGAAAGAAAGATAGCAAGCATTGATGAGGATGTGGAGAAAACCCTTGTGCACTGTCAGTGGGAATGTAAATTGGTGCGGCCACTACAGGAAACTGTGGAAGTTCCTCAAAAAATCAAAAACAGAGCTACCATTTCATCCAGTGCCATGACTTCATCCCTGCTTTAATGAGGTGTAGTTGACAGATAAAATTGTATTTATTTAATGTATACAATGTGATGATTTGATATATTGTATACATTGTAAAATCATTACCACAATCAGGTGAATTAACACACCCATCACCTCACATCCAGTGACGTTAACTTTATTTGTACTGTCACTATCTTTTGACGCATCTGTGTAAATGTGAACCCAATGAAAAAAGAAAATAACTTCTGAGTATTGTTATGAAAATAATTCTGACCTCATAGGCTCCATGAATGGATCTTGGTGATCCCCAAGACTCTACATATGGACCACACTCTGGGAACCACTGTTCTGCAGGAAAGCCTATTTGGGAAGAAAATAAGCTTGAAATCCTTCTGCAAAAATGAATACAGGAATAAAGAAACTTCGCTGGCAATTTAATGAACATTTTCTTGACATAAGAAAAGTACATTCTATTTTTCTGGATTTGCTGTCTAGTTGAGAAATGCATCTCATTCATCCAACAAATATCATTCAGTGCTAAATATGTACTGGAGTCACGTCTTCTGAGGTTATCCAGCAAGTAAACAAGACACCTGAGGGAATTGGGCAATGCTGATAACAAGAAGGGACTCTTCACAGGAAAGCACAGCAACATGCTTTTGCTGGAAGGGAACAGGCTGGTAAGTCGGTATAAACTTAGAATTTACGTTCTGACATGCAAGCAAAACTGTTTCTGCAGGTAAAGCCATAATCACATATAATCCTCAAAGACATTTTCATGGATCACCTGGGGATTTCTAATCATGGCCCAGATTATGTTTCCAAAGTTCTTTCTTTGGAAACTTCCAAAGAAATGTCATGTTTAATTGAGGGGAATTGTGCTCATAGTCTCTATTTATGCAGGAGACGGGGTAGGGGACGGCTTAGAGCCCAGTGGATGTTATTATTGGTGCAGTTGCTATGCTGTTTTTGTTTTTTTTTTTAGTTTGAACTTAGAGTGTGGTTCTTATTTAAGCTGAATAAGGATGAGCTAATTTGGAGATAAATTTCTACCATTTCCTATCAAAGAAATTCTCCAAATTTGTTCAACAGAGAAGGTGTTTTCCAGAATCCATTCTTTTTCTCTTTTCTTCTGTTTTCTTTGCCCAATGTGAAGTAAGTATTCTAATGGCGAGCTGACCTGCTGTCGCTCTCCCTGACTAGCAGACATTTTTCCACTGCTGCTCAAAGCCAAGCATTTCTAAATTGGATCTTGTACCACGACATGTCCCTCTGATTGTCGGCAGATAGGCAAATCCCTGCGAACCTCCATAGAATTGCAGCCAGGATCCCAAGACAGTGTGATTATCAGCGGACACTGGCTCCTGGTAATGTGTCTTGAGCAACCAGGTAGAATTCCTTAAAAATCACACCTACATTTCCACTCAATGTAAAGGGGATTGAGGTATTTTCAAAAACAGTGCATTAATGAGTCTCATTTAACAAATGAAAAAGTTTGCTCTGCCTGTAGCTAAACATGAAGTCTCTGACTTAAGACATAGCCAGCAACTAGGGACATCTAGCAGTTTTCTAGATGGGATGACCCAGTGGGCCTGGAAAACTCTATGCCAGGGGCCTCAATGAACCCCAGAGTGCAAATTCTCCTAAATAGCAAGAGAAATAGGGCCAGAGTCAGTACCATGAAAAAATAGCCTTCAAGCCTCAGTCATCATGGGATTTGACCTGCAGTCACTCTCAGTAAACAAATGCAATAAATCAAAATTATATACTTAATAGTGAGCACATTCACCCGCTACATTTGCTATAAATTTTCTTAAATATGGGATTTTTTTTCTTGGCAGGCATAAACCTATCTACACACCAATAACTAAAATGACTGTGTGCACTTTTCTTAACTAGAAATGAACTCTCTTTGCACATCCCCCATTACAGGTCCCTCATCTACTTTTCTCCCTGGACTGAGGCTATCAGGGCCCTCCATCTTGGGCATGGATTGCTTTCCCTGGACTGAAGTGATCGGCGTTCACCATTTCAGTCATCAGTTGTGTTCCTTGGACTGACATGTTCATGGTCTTCCACCTTGGTCATCAATTGATATTGCCTGGATGGAGATGATTATGGTGGCCTATCTCTGTCATCTACTGGTTTCCCTGAATTAAGGTGATCATAGCAGCCCCCATCTCAGTCATCAATTGTTTTCCCTGGACTGAAGCAATCATGGAAGGCAATCTTGGTCATTTGAGAGGTTTCCCTGACTGAGATGTTCTCAGCCCAACATCTATGTCATATTTCCTGGACTGTTTATCCTAGAGGCTTATCTCTATCACTGACTATTTTCCCTGGACTGAGAAGATCCTGGACTCCCATGGGCTATCTCAGGCATCAACTACTTCCCCTGGACTGAGGACATCATTGCTTCATCTCTGGCATTGATTGATTTCCCTGGACTGAGAAGATCATGGCTACTCATCAGCTATCTCAGTCATGACTACTTCCCCAAGACCTGGAAGATCACGGCCACCCATCAATTGTTTCCATCACCAACTTGTTTCCCTGGGCCGAGGAGATCAGGATCTCTAAGTCTGTTGATGACTATTTCCCCTGGATTGAGGACATCATGGCCACCCATCACCCATCTCGGTCATCAACTACTTCCCCTGGACATGAAAGATTATGGCCTTCCATCAGCCCACTCAGTCATTGACTATTTCCCCTGAACATGGAAGATCATGGCTTCCCATCAGTAGTCTCAGTCATTGGCTACTTCCCTTAGACATGGAAGATCACAGCTGCCCATCAGCAATCTTAGTCATTAACAGGTTTCCTTGGATGAGATCAGAGCCTCCAACTATATCATTGACTATTTCCCCTGGACTGAGGAGATCATAGCCACTCATCAGCCATCTCAGTCATCAACTACTTCCCCTGGACATGACAGGCCATGGCCACACATTGGTCATCTTTGTCATCAACTACTTCCCCTGGACTTGAAACACTATGACTGCACATTGGCCCTCTCAGTCATTGATCACTTCCACTAGACATGGAAGATGTGACTACCCATCAGCAGTCTTGGTCGTTGACTAGTTACCCTACACATGGAAGATCACTGCTGCTCATCAGTTGTCCGAGTCACCAACTGATTTCCTTGAACATGGGCCATAAAGGGTGCCCAGTGGCTGTCTCAGTCATTGACAGGTTTCCCTGATGAGGAGATCACAGTCTCCAACTCTGTCATTGACTATTTCCTGTGGCCTGAGATCACAGCTGCCCATCAGCCATCTCAGTCATCAACTACTTCCCCTGGACTGAGAAGATCTTGGCCACTCATCAGTTACCTCACTCATCGACTACTTACCCTGAACAGGGAAGATCATGACTGCCCATCAGCTATCCCAGTCGTCAACTGTTTTCCCTGGATGAGGAGATCAGGGTCTCCAACTCTGTCATTAAATATTTCCCCTGGCCTGTGATTATGGCTGCCCATGAGCCATCTCAGTCATATTCCCCTGGACATGGAGGATCATGGGTGCCAACAGCCAACTCAGTCATCAACTATTTCCCCTGGACTGAGGAGATCATGGCCACCCATAAGTTATCTCAGTCAAGGACTACTTCCCCTGGACATGGAAGATCATGGCTGCCCATTGATTGCCTCAGTAATAGACTAGTTTTCCTGATGAGGAGATCATGGTCAACAACTCTGTTATTGACTATTGCCCCTGCCCTGAGATCATGACTGCCCATTGGCCATCCCTGTCATTGACCACTTGCCCTGGACATGAATGATCATGGTCGCCACCAGCCAACTCAGTCATCAACTGCTTCCCCTGGACATGGAGGATCATGGTCACCATCTGCCAACTAAGTCATCAGCTATTTGCCCTGGACATGGAGGATCATGGTCGCCACCAGCCAATTCAGTCATCCACTGCTTTCCCTGGACATGGAAGATCATGGCTACCTATCAGTTGTGTCAGTAATAGACTGGTTTCCCTGATGAGGAGATCAGGGTCTCCAACTCGCTCATTGACTATTCCTGCTGGGCTGAGACCCTGGCTGCCCATCAGCAATCTCAGTCATCACCTACTTCCCCTGGACATGGAGGATCATGGTCGTCATCACCCAAATAAGTCATTGACAACTTCCCCTGGACTGAAGAGATCATGGCCACCAATCGACCATCTCTGTCATCAACTAATTGCCCTGGACCGAGGAGGTCATGGCCTCCCATCGGTTGTCTCAGTCATCAACTATGTCCCCTGGACATGGAAATCATGGCTGCCAATCTGTTGTCTCAGTAATAGACTGGTTTCCCTGATGAGGAGATCAGGGTCTCACATTCTGTCATTCATGATTTCCCCTGGGCTGAGACCATGACTGCCCATCAGCCAGTTAAGCCATCAACTACTTCCCCTAGACATGGAGGATCATGGTTGCCATCAGCCAACTCAGTCATTGAATATGTCCCAGGGACTGAGAAGATCACGGTCGCCCATCAGTTATCTCAGACATCCACCACTTTCACCAACTATGGAAGATCATGACTACCCATTGGTTGTCTCAGTAATAGACTGGTTTCCCTGATGAGGAGATCACGGTCTCCAACTCTATCATTGACTATTTCCCCTGGCCTGAGATCATGGCTGCCCAGCAGCCAGTTCAGTCATCAACTACTTCTCCTGGACATGGAGGATCATTATCACCATCTGCCAACTCATTCATTGACAACTTGCCTTAACCTGAGGTGATCATGGCTGTCCATCGGTTATCTCTGTCACCTACTACTTCCCCTGGACATGGAGGATCATGGCTGCCCATCAGGTGTCTCAGTAGTAGACTGGTTTCCCTGATGTGGAGATCAGGGTCTCCCACTCTGTTATTGACTATTTCCCCTAGCCTGAGATCATGGCTGCCCATCAGCCATCTCAATCATCGACTACTTCCCCTGGACATGGAGGATCATGGTTGCCATCAGTCAACTCAGTCATAGACTACTTCTCATGGACTAAGGAGAACGTGGCTGCCCATCAGTTATTTCAGTCATCGACTAGGACCCCTAGACATATAAGATCATGGCTGCCCATCAACTGTCTCAGTAATAGACTGGTTCCCCTAATGAGGAGATCAGGTTCTCCCACTCTGTCATTGCCTATTTCGCCTGGCCTGAGATCATGGCTCCCCATCAGCCATTGCTCTCATCAACTACTTGCCCTGGACATGGAGGATCATGATCGCCATCAGCCAAATCAGTCATCCACTACTTCCCCTCCACTGAGGAGATCATGGCCACCCATCGGTTATCTCGGTCATCGACTAAGTCCCCTGGACATGAAAATCATGGCTGCCCATTGGTTGTCTCAGTAATAGACTGTTTTCCATGATGAGGAGATCAGGGTCTGGCACTCTGTGATTGACTATTTCCCCAGCCTGAGATCATAGCTGCCCTTCAGACAGCTCAGTCATCAACTACTTCCCCTTGACATGGAGAATCATGGTCTCCATCTGCCAAACCAGTCAGCGACTTTTTTCCCTGGCCTGAGGTCTTGGCTTTCCATCAGCCATCTTTGTCAGTGAATACGTGCCCTTGACATGGAGGCTCATGGTTGGCATGAGCCAAATCAGTCATCGACTACTTCCCCTGGACTAAGGAGATCATGGCCACTCATCAGTTATCTCACACATAGACAACCTTCACTGGATATGGAAGATCATGGCTATCCTTCAGTTGTCTCCATAATAGACTGGATTCCCTGATGAGGAGATCATGGTCAAAAACTCTGTTATTGACTATTTCTCCTGGCCTGAGATCATGGCTGCCCATTGGCCATCTCTGTCATCAACTACTTGAGCTGAACATGAACATCATGGCTGCCCACTGAATGTCTCATTAATAGACTGGTTTCCCTGATGAGGAGTTCAGAGTCTCCCACTCTGTCATTGACTATTTCCCCTGGGCTGGGGTCATAGCTGCCCATTAGCCAGTTCAGTAATCAACTACTTCCCCTGGACATCAAAGTTCATGGGTGCCCATCAGTTGTCTCAGTAATAGACTGGTTTCCCTATCAGGAGATCAATGTCTCCAACTCTGTCATTGAATATTTCCCTTGGCCTGAGAACATGGTTGCCCATCAGCCAGTTCAGTCATCAACTACCTCCCCTGGACGTGGAGCATTATGGTTGCCATCAACCAACTCAGTCATCGACTACCCACCCTGGAAATGGAGGATTATGGTTGTGATCAACCAAATCAGTCATCAACTACTTCCCCATGACTGAGGAGATCATGGCCACCCATCGGTTATCTTAGTCATTGACTACTTCCCCTGGACATGGATATCATGGCTGCCCATCAGTTGTCTCATTAATAGACTGGTTTCCCTGATGAGGAGATCCCAGTTTCCAACTCTGTCATTGACTATTTCCCCTGGCTTGAGATCATGGTTGCCCATCAACCATCTCAGTCATCAACTACTTCTCCTGCACATGGAGGATCATGGTTGCCATCAGCCAACTCAGTCATCCTCTCTTGCCCCCAGGACTGAGGAGATCATGGCCACCCTTATTTTATCTCAGTCATCAACTACTTCCCCTGGACATGGAAATATGGCTGCCCATCAGTTGTCTCAGTAATAGACTGGCTTCCCTGATGTGCAGATAAGGGTATCCCATACTGTTATTGACTATTTCCCCTGCCCTGAGACCATGGCAGCCCATCTGCCATCCCTGTGGTCGACTACTTGCACTGGACATGGAAGATCATGGCTGCCCATCAGTTGTCTCAGTAATAGACTGCTTTCCCTAATGCAGAGAGATCATAGTCTCCAAATCTGTCATTGACTATTTCCCCAGGCCTGAGATCAGCTGCCCATCAGCCAGTTCACTCATTGACTACCTCCTCTGGACATGGAGCATCACGGTCGCCATCAGCCAACTCAGTCATCGACTACTTCCCCTCGACTGAGGAGATCATGGCCATCCATCAGTTACCTCAGTCATCAACTACTTCCCCAGGACATAGAAATATGGCTGCACATCGGTTGTGTCAGTTATTGACTGGTTTCCCTGACACGGAGATCATAGTCTCCAACTCTGCTATTGACTATTTCCCCGTGCCTGAGAACATGGCTGCCCATCAGCCCTCTCTGTCATTGACTGCCTCCCCTGGACATGCAGAGTTACGGTCACCATCAGCCAACTCAGTCATCGACTACTTCCCCTCGACTGAGGAGATCATGGCCGCCCATCAGTTACCTCAGTCATCAACTACTTCCCCAGGACATGGCAATATGGCTGCCCATCGGTTGTATCGGTTATTGACTGGTTTCCCTGATGCGGAGATCATGGTCTCCAACTCTGCTATTGACTATTTCCCCTTGCCTGAGAACATGGCTGCCCATCAGCCCTCTCTGTCATTGACTACTTCCCCTGAACATGCAGAATCATGGTCGCCATCAGCCAACTCAGTCATCCACTCTTTCCCCCAGGACTGAGGAGATCATGGCCGCCCTTCAGTTATCTCAGTCATCAACTACTTCCCCAGGACATGGAAACATGGCTGCCCATTGGTTGTCTCAGTTATTACTGGTTTCCCTGATGCGGAGATCAGGGTCTCCAACTCTGTCATTGACTATTTCCCCTGGCCTGAGATCATGGCTGCCCATCAGCCATCTCTGTCATTGATTTCTCTCCCTGGACATGGAGGATCACGGTTGCCATCAGCCAACTCAGTCATCGACTACCTCCCCTCGACTGAGGAGATCATGGCCGCCCATCAGTTACCTCAGTCATCAACTACCTCCCCTCGACTGAGGAGATCATGGCCGCCCATCAGTTACCTCAGTCATCAACTACTTCCCCAGGACTTGGCAATATGGCTGCCCATCGGTTGTATCAGTTATCGACTGGTTTCCCTGATGCGGAGATCATGGTCTCCAACTCTGTCATTGACTATTTCCCCTGGCCTGAGATCATGGCTGCCCATCAGCCATCTCTGTCATTGATTTCTCACCCTGAACATGGAGGATCATGGTCGCCATCAGCCAAATCAGTCATCGACTACCTCCCCTCGACTGAGGAGATCATGGCCATCCATCAGTTACCTCAGTCATCAACTACTTCCCCAGGACATGGAAATATGGCTGCCCATCGGTTGTGTCAGTTATTGACTGGTTTCCCTGACGCGGAGATCATGGTCTCCAACTCTGCTATTGACTATTTCCCCTTGCCTGAGAACATGGCTGCCCATCAGCCCTCTCTGTCATTGACTGCCTCCCCTGGACATGCAGAGTCACGGTCACCATCAGCCAACTCAGTCATCGACTACTTCCCCTCGACTGAGGAGATCATGGCCATCCATCAGTTACCTCAGTCATCAACTACTTCCCCAGGACATGGCAATATGGCTGCCCATCGGTTGTATCAGTTATCGACTGGTTTCCCTGATGCGGAGATCATGGTCTCCAACTCTGCTATTGACTATTTCCCCTTGCCTGAGAACATGGCTGCCCATCAGCCCTCTCTGTCATTGACTGCCTCCCCTGGACATGCAGAGTCACGGTCACCATCAGCCAACTCAGTCATCGACTACTTCCCCTCGACTGAGGAGATCATGGCTGCCCTTCAGTTATCTCAGTCATCAACTACTTCCCCAGGACATGGAAACATGGCTGCCCATTGGTTGTCTCAGTTATTACTGGTTTCCCTGATGCGGAGATCAGGGTCTCCAACTCTGTCATTGACTATTTCCCCTGGCCTGAGATCATGGCTGCCCATCAGCCATCTCTGTCATTGATTTCTCACCCTGGACATGGAGGATCATGGTCGCCATCAGCCAACTCAGTCATCGACTACCTCCCCTCGACTGAGGAGATCATGGCCGCCCATCAGTTACCTCAGTCATCAACTACTTCCCCAGGACATGGCAATATGGCTGCCCATCAGTTGTAACAGTAATAGATTGGATTCCCTAATGAGGAGATCACAACGCCAACTCTGTCATTGACTACTTCCCTTTGACTGAGGAGATCATGGCCGCCCATCGGTTATCTCAGTCATCGACTACTTCACCTGGACATAGAGCATCATGGTCACAATCAGCCAACTCAGTCATCAACTACTTCCCCTCGACTGAGGAAATCATGGCTGCTCATCAGTTATCTTAGTCATCAACTACTTCCCCTGGACATGGAAATCATGGCTGCCCATCAGTTGTCTCAGTAATAGACTGGTTTCCCTGATGAGGAGATCAGGGTCTCTCTATCATTCACTATTTCTTCTGGACTGAGGTGATCATGGCCATCGATTTGTCCACTCAGTCATCCACTACTTCCTGGCTGTCTCTGTCATCAACTGTTTTCCCTAGATTAGGAGATCAGAGTCTCCAACTCTGTCATTGACTGTTTCTCCTGGACTGAGATCATGGCTGCCCATCAGCCACCTCAGTCATTGATTCATTCCCATGGACTGAGGAGATCATGGCTGTTCATCAATTATCTATGTCAGTGACTATTTCAATTGGACTGATGACATCAAAGGTGCATATTGGTTGTCTCAGTCATTGACTACTTCCCCTGAACATGGAAATTCATGGCTGTCCATCTGCTATCTCAGTAATAGATTGATTTCCCTGAAGAGGAGATCAGGATCTCCAGCTCTGTCATTGCCTATTTCTCCTGAACTGATATCATGGCTGCTCAGCACCCCTCTCAGTCATTGACTGCTTCTCCTGGACTGGGGAGATCATTGCCACCCATCTGTTGTCTCAGTCATTGACTACTTCCCCTGGACCTCAAGATTATGG
This sequence comes from Equus caballus, assembly GCF_041296265.1. NCBI lineage: Eukaryota > Metazoa > Chordata > Mammalia > Perissodactyla > Equidae > Equus > Equus caballus. The sequence continues at coordinate 2,170,872 of NC_091715.1, read as the reverse complement.
CTGCCCATCAGCCCTCTCTGTCATTGAATATTTCTCCTGGACTGAGTTCAGGGCTGCCCATCAGCCATCTCACTCATTGACTAATTTCCCTGGATTGAGGACATCATACGCACTCATCAGCCAACTCAGTCATCAACTACTTCCCCTGGACAAAGAAGATCATGGCTGCCCATCAGCTGTCTCAGTAATAGACTGGTTTCCCTGATGAGGAGCTCACCATCTCCAATTCTGTCAATGACTATTTTCCTTGGACCGAGATGATGGCTGCCCATTGCCTGTCTCAGTGATCAACTACTTCCCCTGTCCTGAGGAGATCATGGCTGTCCATCAGTTATCTCAGTCATCGACTACTTCCCCTGAACATGGAAGATGACGGTTGCCCATTGGTTATCTTGGTCATCAACATTTTTTCCTGGAAGAAGAGATCAAAGTCATTGACTCTGCCATGAGCCAACTGTTATTGACTACTCTGTCATTCACTATTTCTCCTGGATTGAGATGATGTCTGCTTATCGATCGTGTTGGTAATTGACTACTTCCCCTGGACATGGAAGATCATGGCTGCCTATCAACTGTCTCAGTCATTGACTTGTTTTCCTGATGAGGAGATCAGGGTCTCTAACACTGTCATTGACTATTTCCTCTGGACTGAGGAGATCATAGCCATCCATTTGTCCACTCAGTCATCCACTACTTTCCCTGGAAATGGGAGAACATGGTCTCTCTTCAGCTTTCTAGGTCATCAACTACCTCTCCTGAACTGGGGTCCCAGCCACCCTGCTGTGTCCTCTTCCCACACGTGGATTACTGTATCTGTGTCAAGTGCTTTGGTCCATATTCACTTCCCTGTCTTCCATTTGCAAATGAAAGAGAAGATTCCAAAATCCATTTCTCCCCCCAGTCCCCATCTCTCCCCTCCTGCAGGGCCACCTCCTGGGCACCTGCCTGGCTCTTAGTGGACAAACCAGGAAAAGGTCAAGATACCTTTCTTGGTGGACCTACAGGGCCTGAGGAAGGGGCACACCAGGGAGAGGTGTCTGACAGGCAGTGCTGCCCATTGGGTCCAACCTGAGTCTATAATCCTAAAATATGTTCCTCTGGGGGTCACAAAAAGAAGAAAACATGGAATTTCTTTCTCTGGACTGGAACCAGCCAGTGTTTTACCATCAGGAGCACACTTGGGCCCTGAAGTAGGGGCAGCTGTTAGGTGATTGTTTCCTTCCTTTTCTGTCCATCCAAGACTTGTCTCATCCAGGATCCTGATTTGTCTACTTTCTCTTATTAGAGATATCCTGGTTCTTGGTTCCTACTTAAACTCTCACTATAGATGGATGTTTGTGTTCCCCTAAATTTGTATGTGGAATCCCTAGCCCCTAGTAGGATGATATTTCAAGATAGGCCTTTGGGAGGTAATTAGGTTTAGATGAGGTCATGAGGGTGGAGCCCTCATGTTGGGATTAGTGTCCTTTTACAAGAAGAGAAAGAACACACCACAGTTCTCTCTCTCTCTTCCATGTGAGGACACAGCTATCTGCAAGCCATGAAGAGAGACCTCACCAGAGCCGAAACATGTGGGCACCTTAATCTTGGACTCCCAAATTCCAGAACTATGAGAAAATAAATGTCTGTTTTTTAAGCCACCCAGTCTATGATATTTTGTTATTGGCAGCCCAAGCTGGCTAACTCAACTTCAAGCAAGTCAATATGTTATACGTTTAGGGACTATGTGGACCCCAGACTTTGTTCTTGTACGATTGCCTAGCAGATTGGATACCAGTGGAGCATAATCTTGAACAGTTGCAAACAGTAGGACCGGCTCAAGTTCTGGGACTCATGAAGCCCTTTTGCCTCTCTGTAGTCCATCCCTATACTCACTTTCATGAAACTGGGTGACCCCAAGGCCATGGGGGCTTATACTTAGAGACCTCTATAATGCCAACCAAGGGCACAAAGTACCCAAATACAGTTATTTCTATTAGCATAACAATCATTATTACTTCAATGTCTTTCTCTACTATGAATTCCATCACAAGCAGCATCAAATAAGGCCAGGTGAATGGGCATGGGATCTGTGCAGTCACACAGGAGCCCCTACTAATTAAGGCACTGTGCTTGGTTCAATGCTCACTGCCACCATCTTGAAATCTCAATAATTTGTGAACAAGAAGGTCTGAACTTTGATTTTTCACTGGGTTCCACAACTGTTACAGCTAGTCTTGCCACAGGATTTTAAGGGGTCATTGTGAAGAAGACAAAATTTAGTTATTGTACTAATTTGTTCAGAATCTTGATATAGTTTCTGTTTAATACATTTTTTCACTTTGAAAAATACCAGGATTTTTTTGCTTTCGTTTTTTGAACAAAATGCAATATATTCATGGAACAATAGATAAGCATGGCTGGTATGCTTCCATTAAAATGATTGGGAATATTCTCTGTATGAAATAGTCTGCTCACTCATTAGTCAACATTAGTATGTACCAAGCTATGTTTTGTGATGGAGCCGGATTTACTAAAGGCTGGTAGCAGGCCATGACTATCAACTTCAGACCTTGAATCCTTTGATCACATCCTGCAATTTTCTCCCAAAGCCTTCCCCAACTCATCTTCCAAAGGACATGGCAACATATGTTTAGCCTCATGAAAATGACAGCTTTTAAATCCTTCTAAATCACACAATCCTTTATCCTCCAATTAGTTAAGGAAGAATGGGAAATTGGGATGACTATAGCAGTTATAAAGGTTAAATATTATGGTAGAAATATTAGTCAGTAGCTGCACAGACCACTGAATAGTGTGTGTGGGTAGAGGGAGCATTCACTGGTGGAGTTGCATCATCATTTCTTTAATGCAAGAACTAGAAAATACACATAAAGTCTAAAATAGGTGCTGAAAGTGTTCATTAGTAACCAGAGACAATAAAGAATGGTTAATCCAAGCTACCCCCATTTAGTTTCCCTTACATTGCAGAGGAATGAGATCGAAGGATGCTTGGAATTATAAGACTCAGACACTCCTTCTTATCTGAAAAGATGGTTATTCAGGAAATGTCCACATCTATACCTACATTCAAAGCAGAGTAAAACTAGAAATCTTTGCATAGCAGAGGAGTTTGTTTGTAATTAAAAGCATTTTATATTTTAGTAGGGTTTCCATAATAGTGTGTATGATGAGGTAAAAATCCAGGTGTTGATTTTTGTTTCAAATATTCAACCAACTGTGCGTACCTATTATCCTGTGCTTAAGTATTCATTCATCCCTTTCTTTAAAAATGCATGAATTACCATACATAATGCTGAGTTTGGAGGCTGTAAAATGAATAGGACACAGCTCCTGTATAATAAGGATGATCCCAAAGACTGAGGAGACACAGTTATTATTATTTTTTCCTTTGTCACCTCTTTCCAGTATTACTGCTTAATATAGAAAGGGAAGTTATACTAAATTTTATTTTATCAAGTCAAATGTATATTCAGTTTCAACAGAGTTTTATAGAGCATATAACAAAGGAAGCAGGCACTTTTAAAAGTAGGACACAATAGTTTTGGTGGAGTGGGGAGCAGAACACCCAGCCTGCTTTCCCCGATCCTCAAGAACCTGAAGGAGGCTTCTGTTTGTCAACACAAAGGGACAGATCAGACTTCCTACAAGCCCTATAGGACCAACCCTTATTTTCACAAGTTATGGATTATTGAAATGGTGTTCAATATTGATTCAATATGAAATGATTTCGATATTGAAAGTATGCTTCAAATTTGAACATTGAAACTGCTTGAAATTTAAATACTTGAAAGTTATCTGTGAGACTTACCTGCAAAGAACTAACAATATTTTAAAATTCCTACTTGTGGTTTTACAGGCATTCATTTTCTGGAAGCCTTTTCAGGCTCTCTGGGCACAGGCCTGGGGTAGGGTGGAGAGATCCTATATCTTTTCCAAGTGCACTGCTTATCATAGATGCTCAGTTAGAGTTGGTGGGAAGATGAGTCTTTCAAATACAAAACAATCCTAGAGACTGGACGCCCTTGACCTTGAACCCCATGACCTTTACCTTAATCGGTATAACACTTACCAATCATCCAGGGCCATTTTCTTCCTTCCTTCACGGAAAGAACGTTTGTGAGTGTTAAATATTTATACAGTAGCTCCCCCTTATCCTGATTTCTCTTTCCACAGTTTCAGTTACTCACGGTTAACGTTGTTCTGAAGATATTAAATAGAAAATTCAAGAAATAAACAATGTATAAGTTTTAAGTTGTGCCCTGTTCTGAGTAGTGTGATGAAATCTCTCACCATCTGGCTCCATCCCTCATCAGAATGTGACCCATCCTTTTGTCCAGCAGATCCATGCTGTAGACACCACTGGCCCATGAGTCACTTGGTAGCCATCTTGGTTATCAGATCGACTGTCGAGGTATCACAGTGCTTGTCTTCAAGTCACCCTTATTTTACTTAATAATGGGCCCAAAGCACAAGAGTAGTGATGCTGGTGATTCAGATATGCCAAAGAGAAGCCCTAGAGTGCCTCCTTTAAGTGTAAAGATGAAAGTTCTCTATTTAATAAAGAAAGAAAAATAATCATATGCTGAGTTTGCTAAGATTTACAGTAACTTTTATTATAGTATATTGTTATAATTGTTCTATTTTATACTTAGTTATTGTTAATCTCTTACTGTGCCTAATTTATAAATTAATCTTTATCATAGGTCTGTGTGTATAGGAAGAAACATACTATACATAGGGTTCGGAACTATCTGTGGTTTCAGGCATCCCCTGGGGGTCTTGGAACATGCCCCCTGCAGTTAAGGCGGGACTACGGTATGCTGATTTTTAAAAAAATTATCTAAAAGCTCCATGTCATTGAAGATAAAAGAAAGGCATAGTGAACAATTAGGTATAATTTACATTCTGTATGGGAATTTTCTGGTTCATTGATCTTGTCATTTTTAATTTATATATTATGTGGATAACGAGACAAAGTAAGTTAGGAAGCATGAAGAAGTGTGTAATTCCCAGTCTACAGAAATAAACAAAATTCATGGTTCAAAACTAAAATAGACTAGATAATGCACCATCATATTGTATTAGTGAGTCAGTGGTAAACACAGAAAGAGGCACAAATATGACCTCACCTAGAAAGCAGCATCTCAAATTACATACATTTTAGACAAACACCAATGTGAATTTTTATCTTCCATTATTACCAATGTGTTCCTATGAAAGCTTGATTAGTATTGCCTGATATGACATATTCAATCTCACGCAAAAGGCAAATATCCAAATGGGGTACAGAAAAATCATCAGGAGCTGAAATTTAATAACTTCCCTCAAAGGTTTGTGCTATAGTGATTCAGAGCAAGTCTTTCACACATTAAAAGTGGGGAAATGCATAAGATGTTTAAGACATAATTGATATAGAAAGAAAAATAACTGAGATGTATAAATTAGTTGAATTTTCAGCAGTTAGACAGACACACAATAACTATGACTGAGACATTTCTTTGCAATATATTTGATGTTTTGATGTGTAGGGCACCCATGGCTTTGAAGCGTCTACTTCCAAACCCAGTAACTGTTTGTTATCCACTATTAAAAATTCACATGTAACTTCTCCACACATTATAGGGGCATATTAATCATGGCTCTGTAGGGGAGGAAGACATTTCCTCTACCCGCTGTGGGTTCTTCGGGCCAGAGAATGAATTAAACTCGCATGAGACAGAATAACAGGAGAAAATTAAACAAAGGTTTATAACATGTATACATGAGAGAGGCTCAGGTAACCTGAGCAAATCACCAAAATGGCTGAAGCCACCACCTGAAATATCATCTTCAGCTAAAGACAAAGGAGGATGTTGGGGGTAGGGGAGTCAGTTACAGAAGGTTACCAGAAAAGCACAGTAAACAAGAGTAAGATTATTATGCAGATTTAAGTCCTTACCTTCTGCATTGATTAAGAGTTTTTAGAGATAAGGTCATCCCCCCTTCTTCCTGGTATGGAGAGGGAGACACCTTTAGAGATGGCGATTTCCCCTACAAATGTAAATGTCTCTTAACAAAGGGTAAGTAAATTCTACTTTTCAGAGTTTCTTTCCTTTATGCAGTTTTTAAGTTACCAGCCCAAAATAATCCTCATGCCAAAGAGACATATCTTGTGGCGGCCAATTCCAGTCCTCCACAGCTACTAATATTGAAAGTACTTTTACTCTATTACCATTTTGTTGGGGTCTGTCTTGTAGTCATCCCAATTAATACAGCATGACAAATTTACTCTTGATTTTTTATTTATCTGCTAACTCTGTGCTCTAAAACCTGAATTTATAAAAGTGTACCATAACCCTGTTTTTAACTAATCACATGTTGTTTCTAAACCCCAAAGAGATACATCCCTTGAGCCCCATTACATTCCAGACTGCCAGATTTTACTTTACCAGCTTCAGAAATGAAAAATCAGAAATCACTGGTGGAATCCCCCACCCCAAGAAAGATCTGAACTGAATCTCTCTCCGTTGGGTCTTGAATCTTCCTGTCTTCTTTCTATACCCATCATAATTTAATTCTTTCTCTTAATTTTGTTTAATTAAATAGGTATAGTTTGTATCTCTTAAATGTAACCTTCTAGAGATCCAGGAGTGCTGTTCTGAGTTTATTTAACTTACATAGAATTTCATGAAAACAAACGTCCTATTTTATCTTATAAACAGAGGTAAAAATGGGGAAGGAAAAGTGCTTGGTGCTTCCCAAAGCATAGGCAAAGGATATAAACTTTTAAAGTAATACAATGCCTTCAGATAAGAATTTAAAGACTAATAATTGATTACAATATGTACATGTAACACACATAATCAGTGGTTATATATATATGATATATATGTATATATACTTGCATACATGTATACACGTACATGCATACGTGCACATAAGTAGACATATATTTTATATGTATTACAGGCATGTTATTAATTTTATATATATACATATGTGTGTTTATGTACCTAAGTCAAAGTATTCTAAAATCAACTATTTTACCTATCTAGAGAGATAGATACAGATATAAATGATATAGATATAGATAAAGAAATGTAATCAATGATTAGCCTTAAATCTTGATGGAAAGTCATCAAACTTTATCAAGCATGGAACTGGGGGTCAAAAGGAGCAAGGAATTTTTAAGGAACCATAGTTCTGAAAATGTCTATGTATATCCAAATTTCATGTATTTATACATATGAAAATTGGAGCTACATTGGCATTTCCAAGATCTATGGCTCCTTAAAAATTCTTATTCCCTTTGACCCCCCAAGTTCCTCCCTTGAGAACATTTTTATGCCTCAGTTTTTCTTTGAGAGAGCCTTGCCATGATGAAAGAGCCGACACATTTTCGAAGGTGCCCTTGTACTCTGCATGCCGCCGTAGCAATTGGTGTGATGACCCAAATCGAAGTTCAAAGAGATAATAAATCGTAAGAACAAAGTGGGTGATGCTCGGTGCTGGATTCCAAGTCCCTCAGGGATGAGCTGCTGACCCAAGAAGAACAGAGCGAGTATCAGGAAAAGTCACAGAGAGAACCCAACTAATGAGCCAGCCCGGGGAAGTTCAGGGCAAGGTTCAAAAACTTAATGGGGCTGCCCTGAAGTGCTATTGTTATGTAATACAAACCCTACTGGGGCTCTCAGAATGCATGCTGCATGGAGCTTTCATTGGGGCAAGTGGGAAACATCTTAACACATGACAAGCAAATCTCTGGAACAGGGATAAAATGGGGCATTGAGCAAACTCCAGGGTATGGAAGCTGCTAGGATAGAGGAGTCAATTTGAGGTGGCCTCAGTGTTTGAGTAATGTCAGTGAGGGCAAAACATCTGCACTTAATAAAAGGGCCTTTCTGCAAGTAAGATTGCTTTATACATTTAAATTTAATAGCTTGGCAATACATTTATGTGATGCCTCAGAATGATGGAGATTGAAAAGTTTTATCTGAATGTTCATACTATGATAGTGATAATCAATTACTCTTGCATCATCATGTATAATCATGAAAGCACTTTCATATTTATATTAGTTGACCTAGATATTTGCTTTGAGAGGTAAGCAGGTGGTTGATACCAACTCCGTTTTAGAATGGAAAACCATGTTCAGATATTTTATGTAATCTGTTCAAGTTCACAGGCAGCAACCAAGCGGTGACTTCAGGACTAATGCACAGATCACTTTTGTGATTGTAGATAGACGCTTCATATTTTCAAGTGAGAAATGGATGCAGAAATCTTCACATGTACCTCAACTTTGCTATCATTCAAATAATTTTGTCCTAAAGAATTTGAGTGATGATCCCCAAATCACAAAGCTAGTTATAGACACTAGAACTTTTACTATATCACTTTGTTGTTTTGAGGAATGGTGGTGGAATTGAAAAAAATTCAAAAATGGCATTTTGATCATGTCATACAATCTGAATTCAGCCCTTTACCAATTCCCACTTCTCATGAGATCTCCACTGACTCCACACAATGACCTACAGAACAAAGTGAAACACAGCTATTGTCATCTGGGGGTTTGACCCCAATCTTAACAAAGATGAGACCCACGTGGGGGACATCATTTTTCAATGCCAGACTGATCCAACAAGCCTCGACCAACAACAAGCCAAGAGACTGCTCCTTCGATGTCACTGCTCAAAGAGAAAACCCGTGGTTAGGTCTAACCACTTTCTTGCATAAAAGAATGTCCAACAACACCAGTGATAACAGATTCAAGGAACCCAGTACTGGCTTAGTTACATCTGCATGTTTTCAATTACACACAATGTGACTCCACTATGCCCAGAAACCCATTCAATCATTATAAAGTAAGAGAAGAAGAAAAAACTTTGAAGACACACATCTCCACCAAGGACCCAGATAACAGGTCACTTATGTGGAGAGATGCAAAAGGAGCTCCTACAAAAAGACCTGTATCAATTGTCACCACTTCTGGAGCAGATGCTTGGGACACTTTGATGTAAAACATAGGCTAGGTGGCTGACAAATTAGGGCCACTGTGGAGTGTCCTGAAAGGGGATAATCCTTCGATTAAATAAGCAGTCACGCTCAAGAGCACTTCAAGCGATGTGCATCAAGCATCACCAGAGCTCTCAAGATAAGCATCTTGTAGTAGATGGTGCTAATGACTCATCCAGGTCCCCTAGGACTCTACTTACCAGTTGAAGGATCCCATCCTCCAATTTCAGAGTTCTCTGCTCTGACAGCTTACCCTATTGATCTTTTTCACAAAAAAGCCATTGGACCCATGGAGACATTTTGCCATGACTTTAAGAGAACATATAAATACCTGAGTGGTGCTGTCCCCATGAGCTCCTATATCCAGTGAACGGCTGACAGAAGGTTCTCTGACCTTGACATGGACAAGCATGGAGGTGTCATCCATGCTGCAGTGTTCCCCTGAAGGATCAGGCTGAGGCTAGTCTCTATCTGGAGTCCTATCCTTGTTGGGCTTCTTCCACTTCTCATTTTCTCTCTGCTCTTACTAGTTTATCCTGGGATCAATTTCCTACTAAAAACACCTCCCAGTGAAGTCTCATTTCTCATTGAAACCTGAAGGTTTTGCTTCTGGGGAAATCATACCTATTGAGGTGAGATGCACACAGAAAATATAAATCCTAGATTTCCACTTGTGGTTTAGGACGTAAGAAGAAATGCGGGACCTTTATTCCCATGCCAAGAAAAACCAAGAATAACACAAGATTCACACATTCTTATGGAGCTATTGATGGGAAATGGACACAATGAAGTTCTAATAAACTGATCTACAGAGAGAAGAGCCCTTCACAGCTGAGATGGGACCTGTAAGAGGTTCCAGGGAAAAGAAGGGGAAAGAAAGGAAACATAGTATTCTATATGCAGTGAAAATAGTCATTTGAAAATGAAGTTGCTATTTTCTTAATATCTAAAGCTTAGAGAAATTTGGCACCAGTAAACAGTTACCTGGAATAAGTCATGCACTGGGTAGCTCTCACCTCAAGAACGGACTCTCAGAGTGACTTTGGTGACATTGGTCTCTGATCTGGAAATTACCTCATGATTAGTTGCTCCCTCTTTGTTCAGAATGAACACACGGCTTAGAGAAGTAATTAGGAATTATCCAATTAATAAAAATCACCCTGCACATGTTCTCTTGCCTATTTAATTCCTCATATAATCTAAATTTAAAACAAAGCAACTCAGCCATGTCTGAGCTGCATCATTATGCTTTATTTCAATGTGAAGATCCAAAAAGAAATGATCGATTTGCTTTTGGGAAAGGCAAATGACCGTACGTAATGCATATTTTAAATCCTAAGTTAGGTAGCCCAGTCAGTCCACCACTTAGAGTAAAATCAAAGGAAGAAAAGGAAAATTTCAGGGTTCTTTTTGTTAATGAAGTAAAGTATTTGAGTGTATTTTATAAATACCATCAATTATTAATGTCTCTAGTATGGTATATATAGCATTATATATATGATGTGTTTTATAGACACTGTCAACGTTATTAATGTTTCTAGCAATATGTGAATCTTTTAAAATATCTAACGTGCTCTAACCATTGAGACATTTCACACAATACTACCTGTTTTGATTACTATTCAGGGGTTTTAATAAATGTGTGGTTTCTGAATATAGAGTGTCTTCTTTAAGTATATCTAATGTAATTGCTAATTTAAGACTCTTACTTGATGTTACATTACACTGCATTTTATAAGTAAGTTTTGCACACAGAAGAAAGCTGCCACATTCTCTGCTAAAGGTTCCAGACTCCTCCACTAGTTTTTCCAGTTGGCCTAAATACAGGGTCAAGGAAGGTCAAGGTCACCTGGAATGTGTTGCCCAAAGCCACATACCCTCATTTTCATAATGTATTTCGTAATGCACTACTCACCTTGCTCTTTCTTGATCTCAGCTCAGAGAGAGAAGATGATTATCAGTCCAGGGGGAAAGTGAGATGGATACATACTTTTATTTACATATGGAAACCCAGGTGATATTTTAAAAATAATTATGTAAATATCCATCTCTGTTTCTATAACATTTTCAGGCACATGGTTATATTCAATCTTCAAGTTTCTAGAGAAAACGTGGACTTGTTTCTTCACTCAAATGTGCAGTAATAAAAGTCGAATTCCTGCGACCATATCCCTTTTTGTTTTCTTGAAAAAATTGCCCATTATTTACACAGGAAAACCTTGTTCCATGAGTCACAATCTATTTAGTTTCTTAGATCATCAAATATTTAAACAGCAAACCTTTCTTGTTCATCAGGAAATGAGAATATAAGACATTTATTACTTAGCCAAAAGCACCGGACCCTTTGTATACACAGATTTAGTCTGAGTTTCAACTGCAGCATCAAGGGCCACATGATTTTTCCAGGCATCTGTTTCCTGCATCATTTTGAACGTGGAGACTAACATCCAGGTGTATTCTGTGGACAATTTCTTTATCTGGCTGGTAAAAAAAATCAGATTTAAATTGGAAACACTTTCCCAGATATTTTGTCCAGGGAGGACAGAGCAGGAGGCAAAAAATATTGCTTAATGACTTGTAAGTACAATACTATCCTCTTTTTTTCTTTTGAGATCTCAGAATCAAGTTAATTTGTTTCATAGACAGAAGGTTGGGGTAATTGCTGCAGGGAAATGGATTTTCAGTTCCCAGAGGCTCTTTAAACAACTCCATTAGATTTTTGTGACCATTTATGCTCACATTTACTGACTTTTTACCATGTGCCAGTCCATACTCAGAGACCGTGTTATACAGAGAAATGTACCCATCCATGCACAACATAATTTGTATACATAATTGATGTACAGTTATGCATCACTTAATGACAGGGATACATTCTGAGAAATGCGTTGTTAGGTGATTTTGTCATTGTGCAAACATCGTAGAGTGGACTTGCACAAAACTGGATGGTATAGCCCACCACACCCCTAGGCTATATGGTACTAATCTTATGGGACCACTGTCGTATATGTGGTCCGTTGTGGACCAAAAATTCATGATGTGTATTTGACTACATAAATTAATATACACTGACTTGTTGTGAGAAGTGTTCTGAAGGTAAAATGCAAAGTGAGATGAAAGAGAATTAAAGGAGAATTGAAATCTGCCTGTGGAAGTCTTGTGAACCTGAGCAAGAAGAGACAGGCATTAACAAGGCAACCCCTAGAGAGAAGAGAAGGGCTCTTCTCTTTCTCGAACAAGACTCTGAGAAGAGAACACGCTTAGCTTCCCCCAGAAATTTAAAGAAGGCTGAATCCAAGAGAGTCAAGAGACCAAGAACGGGAAAAGAAGTAGCCAATGGAGGTGGAACCAGATTAGGTGGGATATTACCAGCTACATTAAGATCTTTAGAACTTCAAGTACAATAGAAGTGGGGAAATGTCAAGGTCTTATTTGTGATTTGAGAATCCTCCATGGCTGCTTTCTAGATAATACATTGAAAAGAGACCCAATGAAATCGAACAAGCCTGCCCTCTGTCCCACCACACATTTGCATGATGACTTCCTAGGGCAGAGAGAGAAAATTACTCTGATTTTTGTGGTTTCCCTACAGACAAAGTCATAAAAGCATCTAGGATGGTGCTTTTTCATAAAATATATCTATATGTGGCATAGAAAAAAAGAGAGAAAAAGCTAATGAATCTTTAAAAAACACCTGAGGGTCAGTGACTTGAACAGTTAATGAGGTTGTGTTGTTGTTCTCATGTCACAACAAGGAGTTCAGGAGTGTCATGTGTTGCATAGAGTCCCCCAAAATTCATGTCCACCTGGAATCTGTTTAGAAATAAGATCTTCACAAATGTAATCAGATAAAATGAGGCAATTTGGGTGAGGGGGGTCCCTAAATCCAAAGATTGGTGTCCTTACTAGAAGAGGAAAATTTCAACACAGGGACACAGAAAGATAACATGAGGAGATAACACCATATGACAACAGAGGCAGAGGTTGGAATGATGCAGCTGCAAGCCAAGGAATGCCAAGAATTGATGTCTGCCACCCAAACCTGGAATCAGCAAAGGAGGATTCTACTCAGAGCCTCAGAGGGAGCCTGGCTCTGCTCACACTTTAATTTCAGACTTCTGGCCTCCAGAACTGTGAAAGACTGCATTCCTGTTGTTTTAAGCTGCCCAGTTTGTAGTAACTTGTTACAGCAGCTCCAGGAAACTATTACACAGTGGTTGAGTGATCCAGGAGCCTCTCTCTTTCTTCTCCACCATTCTCAGTAAATATTTTTTGTCCCCATGGTCTCAAGGAAGCTGCTGGACTTCCAGATAAGGCATCTACATTCCAGGCAGGACGAAAGAGGAGGAAGTGCAAGGAGCAAAGTGTTTGAGCAAACTGAGATGGCCCCTCTTCACAAGCCAAATCACAGCTTTTCAAAAGCACTATGTACCAGTACAGTCATCCAGGTTTATTTCATTGGCCAGAAAACGCCAAATACCTTCTCCTAGTTGAAAGGGTGACTGAGAAATTGAGAGTTTTGCATTTCTGTGTGTGTGGAGTGGAGGATTTTGGCTCACTACACTGTCACTTGAACAGAATTGTAGTTCAGTTAGTGAGGAAGAATGGGGGAACCAAAACTGATAAGGCAGGTGGCAGTGTTTACTATAAGATATGATAATTCATTCAAATCCAGATGTCCTCCTGCATCTTAATCATGCTAATAATGCATGCTAAGTTTCTTGCCTTTTTATATCTAAAAAAGATAGCAAAATCTATATGAAGATTCACCACCCTCTGGATTATCCTATAGCATCCTTGCCCCAACTGTGTTTAAAAGATAGTGTTTCTAGAAATATACATTTTTTTTAAGTGAACAAGAAATCTATCACAACAGATCAGTCATTATATTTAGTTATTTCAAGTAAATATTTACCTTTCCCAAGAGTTCCTTCTGTCTACTGGGTGTAAATGAGGGGAGCAAGAAAAAGACAGAGGTGATGGAAATGTACGTACCACATGGTTCACACTGGTCATTCTAGGTTGATGCGCTTATAAATGATGTGTGGTTTTTATTACATCATGGTTTTCCTCATAAATGTTTCCTCAAGAAGTTGATTTATTTTGAAATATGGAAGGTTACTTATGAAAAAATGACAAATATATAAACACAATTATTTTAGATGGAAAAAAAGAATTATGCATGCTTAAATAAATCTTTCTCTTACCCTCATTAGGTACCACACACACATCTCATGTCGATGAATGTGCTTCACTCTGTTTTCTTCCACTAAGGAGGTAAGAGAGAAATTATATTTTCTTAAGGCTAATGGAATGAAGTGAACAAGCTGAGATGATATATTTGTCTCCACAACATTCTTAGCAGGAAACACTGTCCCTAACACAAGATTTTTACAAGTTGGAGGATAGAATAATAGAAGTTGAGAGCCTTTATAAATCAATGTAATGGGAGACTCAAGAATAAGAAACAGCTCTTAAAGGAAATGCTTGCTACTAGAGCATAGAGCATAATGATTAAAGAAAAGTTTTGAGGGTTCATGGAGGTGGCTTCATTACTCAAGGCTATTTCTCTTAAAAGAAATGGGATGCATGTGAAAGACACAAACGTAGAACCCCAGTGCCTTAGGAAGGCTGTTTACCCAAGAAGTTCATTGAGACTCTTGTTAGATCCAAGAAGTGTGAGGCATTCCTTAAGAAATTTAGTTGAGAGACATTTGGGAAATATAAATAACCTTGAATCCATTTCTGATTTAAGAAATTTATTGAGTGCATGCTCAATCAATGTAAACCAGGGGTCTTTGTGGGGGTAATGCAAAGAGATGAGGTTCCCTAGAATCTCAGGGCTATCGACATTGTTGGTAACATACACACCATTTTCCTCCCTTTCTCCTTGAAAACACAACCCAATTTTATACATGGATAAAGCACAAGTGTTTCAAAGAAGTGGAAGCCATTGCCATCCTCCAGGGGGAAAAGTACGGACAGGGTGGATGCAGTTTTATCTAAGCCAATCTTGGTGCTACAGCCATGGTTCAGATTAGGAATGGGATTGGGACTGAATTCTATCCAACAAGACAGGACAAGAAGGATGCTGGGCTGATTCTATGAAAGATTTTCCACAATCCTACGGAAGGGAGCAACAACAGACACCTTTATTTTGTCCCTCTGGATAGTGACAGAGAAAGTTTTTGCCACATCCAATTGTGCCCGCCTTCTTGGTAAGAGTCTGTTGTGGAAACCAAGACCCAGGATGGCAGCGAGGAGAGGTTGTAACAACTGTCAACACTAAAGGAGGTATCACTGAGCCTGAGATGCTTCTAGTTATGTGGAGTCATTCAGGTTTTAAATTATTGATGACAATGGAATTAGGGTTTCTGAGTATTGCAACTGAAAGGGATTGAAGCCTTCCTCATGACCATTGGTATTTCAACAGTTCATGATTTTATTCATTGTCCAACATGGTTGGCCAAGAAAAGTGAATGTAAGATGGTGAGAGAGTAAAAGAGTGTCTGGAATACAGGATTGCTCAGGAAAACATTGAAATAGCATGCCTGAGGTTACTGTCTTCAGAAGGACCTGCTTGTGGGACTGGCCCTTGGCTGGCATCTGGGAATCTGACACTCATAATAGTCCCCACACTACTAAGTAATAAAGTTCTTTTATGATGGGTTTCCTGGGATTGCCATAACATAGTGTAATAAACCAGGTCTCTTAAAACAACAGATATTTATTTGCACAGCTCTGGAGACCAGACGTTTGAAATCAACATGTGGGCAGGGCCGCGCCCCCTTCACAGGCTCTAGGGCAAGATCCTTTCTGTCTCTTCCAGCTTCTTGGGGCTCCAAGCATCTCTTGGCTCATAGCCACATCCCTCTCATTTTGGCCTCCATCTTCACAAGGCTGTTTTCTTTCTGTATCTACACATGTCCAGATTTCTCTCTTCTTGTAAGGACACTCGTCATACCGCATTAGAGCACATCCTAATGACCTCATCTTAAGTTGGTTATCCCCTAAAACTCTATTTCAAAAAAAGTCTCATCCACAGATACCAGGGATTAGGACTTGAGCATACCTTTTGGAGGACCACAATTCAATCCGTAACATACACACACACACAGACACACACACACACACAAGTTTAAGAATGCGGCGTTCTGAGAAAGAAGCTTGAGGAGGTTAAGTGAAAGTGGACAAGTTAGAGGAACATGGGGCTGGTCACAGCTTTGTGAAACAACATCTGTATAAGTGCCCATACGCAAGCAGTTAACAGTCCTCTGTTAGCATTTGCAAAAAAGCTCTTAACAGTCACTCATCTTTTCATGACAATATGTCCTCTCTTCTGTACTCTGAGTTCACTGAGGGTAAAGTTGAATAAATAAACCCTTTGGCTGAGAGCACAGTCAGTCAAATAGGTTTGAAGTACTCTGTTCTTTAATTTAAAAAAATATATTTTACCATGTTCACAATTTTGCTGATTATTTCCACAACATATTTGTTTGAAGTGCACTCTCTTTCCTCCCATGAAAAGTATGCCCAGTTCAAAGAAGTATAAAACATAAAAGGATGCTCGTTGTCAAATCTCGAGGGTGCACATGATCAATGGGAAAAATGCGGCAGACTGCGCCCCTCCCCACCCCCGGAAAGGATTAATGCTGCCAAGAGGCAGGGAGTTCAGGCTGCAGGTCTTGATACTAGTAGAACGATTACCTGCTGATTTTGATGGAGTGGTAATATGGGGAGAGCAAAATGTGGCAGGAGAGAAAGACTTTGCTCGATGAGACAGGGCCTCTAGGTAAAGTAAGAGAAGAAAATCTAAACAGAGCAATGAGGCAGGCATCTTGCATCTGTGCTCATCCATTTTCCTAGCTCCACAGCTTTCTCCAAAAACCTAAGCAAAATGCTGAACTTTCCAGGACCTCAGTGCACAGGAAACTTTCAGAAGAAGGCTACATACATCAATATAAGTGTTCACCGTGTCACACGCTCAAACCAATGCGTTCAATGCTCTACTGAGTGCTGCTTGAAAATGAAGAGGACCTATGCAATAAAATAACCACAGCTAGACAGACAGGAAGCTACTCTATTATTTAGGTGAGACAATAAAGGAAGTCAGAAGCACAGACCTCAAACATGCTTAGTTTACCCAGCAAAACAAACAAACAAAACATATATATACATATCTGCATTAACATTTTTCCAAACCAAGCATTTGAAAATACCTTTATAAACCCTGATGGAGTTCAAATACATCCTGGACTTTGTGCATTCCTGAAGATTCTGGCCATTCTTGCATTTAATGTTGAGTGACTGACTTCCCTAACTGAGCTGCTTTCAATCTTGTCTCCACTTAAGGTGATGTCTCTTTTCTTTTCTTTATGGATATTTAAAGCCTGGGTGGACAGCAGGTAAGTTTTTGAGAAAAAGAAGGAGAGAGAAGTTTTCTTCTTAGTCTTTTTATATCATTTCTCTCATCCTGGCCGTGGAAATGAGGGATCGGTTGATTCTCAGTCACTGATAGGCAAGGAAATTTGGGAGGACTCTTCTAGGTGGATCAGCCTATCAGCCTAGAGTGTCCTGGCTCAAAGCATAAGCAAAGAATAATAAACCAAATCGTAGGAAGACTGAGTCGCAAGAGCACCATTGATTGGCATTGATAGACAAATTGTGAGAACCCTGTTGCTTGCAAGAACCTAATAGCATAGTGTCATGGGTTGAATTGTGTCCCCAAAAAGATATGTCAAAGTCCTGACCCATGAATCTGTGAATGCAACTTTATTTGGAAATAGGGTCTTTGCAGATGTAATTAGGTTAAGATGAGGTCATACTGGGTGCCGGCTCCATGGTCAAGTGGTTAAGTTTGCACACTCTGCTTCAGCAGCCAAGGGTTTGCCGGGTCGGATCCTGAGGGCAGACCTACACACCACACATCAAGCCATGCTTTGTTGGCATCCCACATAGAAGAACTAGAAGTACCTACGACTAGGATATACAACTATATAGTAGGGGTTTGGGGAGGAAGATTGGCAACAGAGGTTAGCTCAGGGCCAGTCTTCCTCACTAAACAGCAAAACAGAAACAAAAGCAAAAAGCAGTGTTACTATTAAAAAAGAAAAAGATGAGTTCATACTGGAATAGAGTGGACCCCTAGTCCAATATGACTGGTGTCCTTATAGGACAGGAAATTTGGACACAGACAGGGACACTGGGAGAACGCCATGTTAAGATGAAGTCAGAGATGGAGACGATGCATCTACAAGCCAAGCAACATCAAGTATTACCAGCAAATTGATCATCTCTAGTCTGTGTACACCTGAGAAGACCTCCCAGGGACACGTCTGCATACCTGCAGCTGCCATAGATCTATTTTCCCCTTCATTCTGAAAGAGACAACAATAAGAACAAAGAGAAAACTGCTTAAGTTGAGTGGGGTGGTATTGTAAAGAAAATACCCCAATTCACACTCTCTAACAAAACAGAAGCAAGTCTGAAAATAAGGTGCTCAGCATGCTCTGGAGAAGTCTGCATTCTTAAAGGGGATCACCCAGCTTCATTCTAATATTGTTAGGTCATTTAAGACAAGGGTTGCAATTTGGGGAGTGTCTCTCTGTTAGTGAAAGGCCAGCCATGCTTATCTTTGCTCACACAAAACCAATTTGAGCGCAGAGGACTCACAAAATAGAGCTCTCTCTGTATGGATTTGTTTTCACAGGGGATTACTTTCCCTCTTAAATGGATGTTACTGCTATTTGATCAGCTGGATGACTTCTCTTCAACATATTATTAAAATACGGCAATGACCTTCAAATCAATTATGCTGTGGCGAATTCTCCATACCAGCATCAAAACGAACACTTTAAAAATGCAGAAGGAAGCCTCTCGAAACTAATTTATCAGGTTGGAAAACATTGTCAATCCTCTCTCTCTCTGTGTAAATATATTTATGTGTATAAATGGATGGATGGATGGATGGATGGACGGATAAGTATGTATGTGTGATTATATTTCACTTCTCAAGATGCTAAATCATTCAGTGTAAAAGACAGCACATTATAACTAAGAATCAGAAGCATCCATTAACAGCTGTGATGAAATACTCCAAACAGAAAACGCAGCCTATTGAAAAACCAATAGGATATTTTTATCTCCAAGCACAGGAGTGCCCAAGGAATGGAAGCCATAACCATTTCTGCTTGCTTTGAACATAGTCAGGAAAGTAGAAGGGTGGCTGTCAGGGGCTGGGGGAGCGAGAATGGGGAGTTAGTGTTTAATGAGGACAGAGTTTCCATTTGGAAAGATGAAAAGAGTTCTGGATATGGATGCTGGTGATGGTTGCACAACATATGAATGTACTCAATGCCACTGAATTTTACGCTTAAGATGGTAAGTTTGATATTATGAATATTTTCCACAATTTTAAAAAATTAAAAATTTAATTCTTCTGTTGCATTGGCCACATGTTAAGAGCTTAATAGCCACAGGTAGCTAGCAGTACCACATCAGAGAGTCCAGATGTAGAACATTTCGACCATCACAGAAAGTCCAACTGCACAGCATTGCTGTATGCAGTCAGAGATCAAAAAGAGAAAAAAATTAAATTAGACCATTGTCCCATTAAGGACAAGTTTGCTAGTGAGATCAAAATGGACAGATGAACAGCTTGGTGGCTGCCTTTGGGTCATCACCATTTGTAAGGTTACTTCCTCCTAATTGGAATCATTTTCCTCCTTTCTGTGAGGACAGCTGTGTGATACTGGTGGAAGCAACTGTGGCTAGCAAGACCTCAATTATAAATTATTCATAATGTGAAGATATACTGCAAGATAAAACATTATATGGGGAGAAAATTAGCGTCTCTAGAGTAAATTTCATTTTGAAGAAAATAATTACTAGATTTTTAGCATTTAGTGCTTAAAAAATATATACCTTTGTGACTTCTCAAAACAGGAAGCTGGGATATCAGAATAGCAAATATATTAACAGGAGCAGCACAATTTTCAATAAAATGAAAGTTAAACTATTTTCTTGACTCAAGTTGGTTGAATCAGCATCTGTATTCCAAGTGTGTTCCAAGGCATATAAAAAATGTAACGATTCTCATTTCAGCCAAGAAACTAGAGATGCGTGTTAGAGACGAGTCTTGCCAGAAAAACACTTTCCTCCAAAATGACATTCTTACCGTGTTCCATATTATTATAGGAAAACACAATGGTTGAGAACCACCAGTCTCTTTGTCGTAGACTACGCTGACATTGACTGAAAACAACTGCCCAGAATATCACTGTAGAAATAAGATGTAATGATACCCATTAGATAAGAGGGCCAATGGGTTCAAAAAACAAAATAGTGTTTTTCTTTTTGTATATGAAGAGAATAGATGTAACTGGAGAATGAAAAATAGTTTATAAGGAAGAGTCTCAAGCCAAGCAAGAAAGAAAGGGAGGAGGGTGTCGTAATTAAAAAGAACAGATTGCAGTTGTGACCTATTCCTTGTTGAGTAGATAAGTGATATATAGCTAGATGATAGATAGATAGACAGATAGATGATAAATAGAGATAGATGATAGATGATAGAAACAGATAGATGATAGGTAGATAGATAGACGATAGATAGATAGATGATAGATAGAAACAGATAGATGATAGATTGATTGATAGAGATAAATGATAGATAGGCAGGATAGATGGATACATAGATTAGATAGACAGATGACAGGTGACAGATAAGTAGACTAATAGTATATATAATGCATATAATAGATCTATATCCATCTCATAATATGTTGGATATACATACATATGTGTGCAATGTGTATGTAATAGATATAATGCATATATGTTCTTCAAAATATATTGTGATATACACATGTATGCATGCGTGTATATCTCTATCATATACCGTATCATCACTATAATCACACTGAGCAGCCTTATCAATATCTGAGAGTCAAAGCAGTGACTTAGATTGGGAAAGGACAGAGACAGCATGAGAACTGCTACATGGTTAAGCAAGGATTGAAGGCAGGGCTGTCCATAGATCATCTGATCTGGAGACGAGAACCCTGCAGTGTACAATGAGGGGGGTTAACAGTGATTCACACGCCCAGTGTGGGCTTTGCATGGGCAGCACCAGCATCCCTAACAGCTTCTGAAAAACACTCTCTGGCCCCTACCTGTGCTGAATTGAGATCTGCATTTAAACAAAATGACCGTTTGATTTTCATGTACACTAAAGGTTAAGTTGCTGCAATGGAGGAAGCCTAATTTTCCTAGACTGTAAACTTGTATGGTTCTCTAGAAACTACAAAATTAAGTGCAGCCTCCCAGCTTGGCGGTCACTACGACTCCACAATATCAGTTGGGCTTTGGCACTTGATGCTAAGTCAGGGATGCCCCAGGGATGGTGATCCCAACAGCCAGGGGAAGCTATCAGCCCTTCTAAGCTCCAGCCCTACTAATGAAAACTATTGTATTTTGATCTCACTTGATATTAGAAATCTCCAATTGCGTAATTAATTTGCAATTTGTACACAATAGTGGAAAGAAAGTCTTTGATTAAAAAGTTCTTTTTTTTTTAAAGATTTTATTTTTTTCCTTTTTCTCCCAAAGCGCCCCGGTACACAGTTGTATATTCTCTGTTGTGGGTCCTTCTAGCTGCGGCATGTGGGATGTGGCCCGATGAACAGTGCCATGTCCGCACCCAGGATTCAAACCAACGAAACGCTGGGCCGCCTGCAGCGGAGCGCGGGAACTTAACCACTCGGCCACGGGGCCAGCCCCTAAAAAGCTCTTTTTAATTAGAACTTTACAGATAGAAGAGAAAAAACTATTCCAGTGACAATCTTTGAGCGTGAGAAGAGAAACTGTATATAAGTCAACATAAAACCAACAAAAATATCACAAGGAATTCCTTTACTGCAATGAGTTAATAATACCCTTTGTGGTGTGATGAAACTAACCCTGGTTATTGATCTCTACATTACCATTCAGTATTTCTTAAACTTTAGGTGAGTAAAATAAATTTAAAACACCACAATTTCCCAATCTAAAATTCTGACAACATTTTGCTGCTTACCTCACAAAACTGTTATGAGAAAATATTATGATATATATGAAGGTACTTTGTAAAGCACTTATATTGTAAGTTCTTATTATTTTTTAAGAGAAATGAGTTTATCCATACCTTTTGTTCTATGGGAAGGTTTTTAAAATCCATGCAGGCGCTGTGGGTCAAACAGCATTTGGAGCTACATTTTTCAAAGGTGCAGGGTACACAATCCATCATGTTTTAATAAACGGTGGGAGACCTGTGTACTGATGCTCACATCTTGCACCTCTCAAGACATACCTTGAAATATTAATGCACCTAAATTGAATCTTCTGGGAGGCATTGAATCTGGATTTCCTTTCTTTCACTTTGAAGTTTGTGTGTCAGTAATGGGAACTTTGCATCAAGGGGCTTTCAACCTTTCAACTTCTTCACTGTGCACTTTTTAGATTTATTTGAATTCCCTTTCACCTTTATCTTCTGCCAAAAAAAAAGAAAGAAAGAAAGCAGGAGGAAGAAGGCACTAGGGGAGGGAGGGAAGAAGGAGGGACGGAAGGAGGAAGGAAGCAGCACATTTCCAGATAGAATTTCTTTCAATGAAATTTCATGATTTATTTGCTTGAACATGAAATTACTTTACTCTGAAATAATAATGCCAAGATTTTAGAGTAATAAATGAAAGGCAATCATAAGAATGCCATATTTCCTTCTGTGGTGAATATGATCCCGATTTTTTCTTGGGACTAGGGAAAGAATTGGACACACCTTTGCCCCATCTGATTCTAAAACACTATTTTGATAACGTCAGCTCCCTCCCTGCCCAACAGCCTTGAATGATTCCCTCTTACCTATGTTCTCTGTCTCACACCCCTTCACAGCTCTTGGCCAAGTAGCCATCTCCCTTCATCTGCTGGCTCCAGTCCATCTCCCCAGTCTTATGCCCCCTAGCGCCCTCAGTGGAGAATTTAAAGTATATATCCCTACTTTAGCCAGACTTTAAATGTCCCCGTTGCAACTAGAGATCTAAATAAAAATAGCACTCAAATTGTCTGCATTTTAAAATGGAGGATTAAGCAATTTCAAGGAGAGATTCTAAGAGCATGCTGCTATGCATCCATAAACAGTGACAGAGGAAAATTGCTAAACTGATTAGGCTAAAATGGGAATTAGACATGGAACTGTAAGAAAAACAAAGTCGTGGTTTTCTCTTTATATATTTCTTCAGGTAGCTGCTCTGGGCAAACATCATTGATGTCCATTTCCTTCAAGATTGGTCCTCAAATAGGATGCCTCTCCATGCTCAGTTAAGGGCAAGGCATTTTTGAGGTTTCTCTGACCAAAGATGCTATCTTCCTTTGTTCCTAAATTAGCCTACCCCGTGGACAGTGTATCTAGAAATTAAGGACTTTCTTAACCTCAAGTTCCTTCCATGTTGTCCCAAATGGCAGGACTTCATTCTTTCTCATGGCTGAATAATGTTCCATTGTGTATACGTGTGTGTGTGTGTGTGTGTTACACACACATATATATATACGACATCTTCTTTGTCCACTACTCCATTTATTAACACTTAAACTTAAACATAAGACCTGAAACCATAAAGAAAACATAGAGGAAAAGTATCTTGACATTGGTCTTGGCAACAATTTTTTGGAGATGACACAAAAAGCACAAGCGACAAAAGCAAGAATTAAACAGTAGGACTACATCAGTCATTAAAATTCTAAGCAAACAGAATTAGTTGTGAAGTGTAGCTGACAGATTTTTGTTTGAAGATTACATAGTAATGCTATATGTTAAGCCTGGGTTTTGTCCTGTGTGTCATGAAGGACATTTAGAAGTTGTTACCACAACATAGCTAAACGATTAGCCCCCTCTATCTGTCTCCTAATCTAGAGCCAAGAAAAGCCCAGGACCACACAGATCAATGGAACAGAACTGAAAGCCTAGCAATAAAACCACACATCTACAGACAGCTAATCTTTGACAAAGGTTCCAAGAACATACAATGGAGAAAAGAGAATCTCCTCAATAAATGCTGTTAGGAAAACTGGACAGCCACATGCAAAAGAATGAAGGTAGACCACTACCTTACACCATACACACAAATAAACTCAAAAAGGACCAAAGAATTGAAGATACATCCAGAAACTGTAAAACTCCTGGAAGATAATATAGGCAGTACACTCTTTGACATTGAACTAAAAAGGATCTTTTCAAATACCATGTCCTCTCAGACAAGGGAAACAAAAGAAAAAATAAACAAGTGGGAATTCATCAGACTAAAGAGCTTCTGCAATGCAAAAGAAACTAGGATCAAAACAAAGAGACAACCCACCAACTGGGAGAAAATATTTCCAAATCATATATCTGACAAGGGGTTAATCTCCATAATATATAAGGAACTCACACAGCTGAACAATAAGAAATCAAACAACCCAATCAAAAAGTGGGCAGAGGAGATGAATAGACATTTTTCCATAGAATATATACAGATGGCCTATAAACACATAAGGTGTTCAACATCACTAATCATCAGAGAAATGCAAATCAACACTACGCTAAGATACCACCTTACACCTGTTAAAATGGTGATAATCACTAAGACTAAAAATAACAAATATTGGAGAGGGTGTGGAGAGAAGGGAACCCTCACATGCTACTGGTGTGAATGCAAACTGCTGCAACTACTATGGAAAACAGTATGGAGATTCCTCAAAAAACTAAAAATAGAACTACCATATGACCCAGCTATCCCACTACTGGGTATCTACCCAAACAATTTGAAATCAACAATCCAAAGTAACATATGCATCCCTATGTTCATTGCAGCACTATTCACAATAGCCAAGACATGGAAGAAGCCAAGTGCCCATTCACCAATGATTGGATGAAGAATATGTGGTATATACATACAGTGGAATACCACTCAGCTAGAAAAAAGACAAATTCATCCCATTTGCAATAACATGGAAGGACCTAGAGGGAATTATGCTAAGTGAAATAAGGCAGTCTGAGAAAGATAAATACTAGATGATTTCACTCATATGTGGAATATAAACAAGTACATGGACAAAGAAAACAGTTCAGTGGTTACCAGGGGAAGGGAGGTCGGGGGGGCACAGGGGGTGAAGGGGAGCACTTATGTGGTGACAGTCAAGAAATAATGTACAACTGAAATCTCACATTGATGTAAACTATTATGAACTCAATAATAATAAAAAAAAGAACAGAAAAGCCCAGGACATGGGGTCCACTCTCTGATGTGCATTTTTGTTCCATGGAGACACTTCACCCTTTTTCTTTTTTTTAATTTTTTGATCCTGGCTAAATCTTGTCATATATTCTATATTTTAATGGCCTTGTTTTGTGTCTGGCGTGGTGGTGAGCAGTAAGTCAGTGCTTGAGCTTCCTAAGCCATCTTATCCAGATTGCCCTCTGTGTATCATTTTCAGCTGACAAAGTAGCAGAATATCTCCTAATAGGAAAGCTCAAGTACGCTGTGAATCCGTAAAAGTCAAACACACATGTGTCTGTTCATCTCTGTATCCCTTGCACTCAGCACAGGATCCAGCATCTACCAGCTTCAACAAGAACTCCTCATGGACAAATGCATTTCAAGGAAACAATCCAAAATTTCTCCTAGGGACACAGAGACTTGTAGATGGTCCTATTTCGCATTAGGACACCCCATACTCACCAGCACTCCCAAATTTCTTCATCCCACTCTTCTTTTCTCTTTTCTACAACAACTATCAATTTCTAGCATACTCTACCATTCAATCATTTAATATATCTATTGCTTCTTGGGTCTTATCTCAATAAGAAGTTAATGTTGAGTGTTGGGATTTCTGTCTTTTTAGTTTATTGTTTTATCTTCAGTACCTAGATAATTGCCTAGCAAAAAGTAGGCATTAAACAATATGGTTGAATTTATATTATATTATGGTATGTTATCATTATGTTATATTATGTCATTGTGTTAAACTATAGTGTGTTATATTATATATTGCACTATCCTATATTATATTGTACTACACTATCATATTTTATTCAAACCTACCCATTTGTGATCACTCTGTTCTACATTTCAGAGTACAAATACACATTCTTATATTATCCCACATTTTTGTACATCCTCTTTCCCATAAAGGTTTCCAGAACCTCTTTGTTTTTAACTTGCAAAGTCATTTACAGCAAGTTTATTTCTTCATTTTATTGTAATGTTTTCAGTCTAAACATTAATTAAGTTGTTGGCTGTGCACCAGAAGGTAAAACCCAGAGTCCCTTAAGTGGTATCTTAAACAGTGATGCCAGTTGTTGTTTAACTTCTCTATAACCTTCTGCAGTGTCCAGGCCATCATGTCAAGGTACGATCCAAAGTTTGCAGCCTAGCTATCAGCCTCGTTGGGGACAGAAACTGAGCCAGAGGAGAATGTGCCTGACATTTCTCCGGGTCTTGGGTTGAAGGGTCACCAGATTCAGATTTTACAAGTCGTCATTCTCCATAAAGTGCTCTCCTTCCACCTCTGAAATTATCACTCAGCTCCCATCATGACACTTCTATGAACTCAGGAAGGCTGATAAGTACAATGAAATGAATATAGGCCTCTGGTCTCAGCTCACGCATCACACATTGTGAAGTCTTCAGTCCAGTTCACACTTCTTCTGCTTTGGGATCTTCCTAAATCAGAATGACATGGGCAGACTTGGCTTCTCAGACAGATAAGTGATAAGTGACAGCTTTACTTCTTGCCATGCATAAAAATACAGAGATTTGAGTTGTCAAATGCTGTAACTATGATGGAAGTATTGTTTGTGTTTGGAATATTTAGGTTCAAGACTATTCCTCCCATACCAGACTATTGGTCCTTGGTTACCTGTGGCTATTTGTCTTCCCAATCATGGCCTGATCAACGGTCCCCCAATATATATCTACCCAAGAAGAGTATGAATCAGTAAATGAATACATGACTCAATACTATTGCCTGTATCACTCTTAACAATTCTCAACACCTCTATGGTCAAAAGACTCATTTCATTCATATTTATAAAATCTACTGTGTTCTTAGAATTTCAATTTTAAAAGATTCTCTGGGCCAGCCCCATGGCCAAGTGGATAAAGTTCCACGTGCTCTGCTTTGGTGGCCCAGATTTGTGGGTTCGGATGCCAGGTGTGGACCTACTCCACTCCTCAGCCATGCTGTGGAGGCATCCTGCATGCAAATTAGATGAAGATTGGCACAGATGTTAGCTCAGGGTTAATCTTCCTCAAGCGAAAAAAGAAGATTGACAACAGATATTAAGTCAGGGTGAATCTTCCTCACACACAAAAATCTCACCTTTAGTTTGCAATATAATTCTGTTTCTCTTCTTACTGCCCCATTGAAACTCCTACTGTTCTTCTACTGGTCACATATGATGAGACTTACTCAAAGATATGTTCCTTGAATGTAGATAATAATATTTCTTAAATCACAAAGCTGGAATGAATATGTAAATACAAGGCAGACAAGACCACAGCAGAGCCAGAGTCTCTGCTTCGAGGCTGCACCTGTCTCTTATTTAACATTGCTGGTGCCCGTCTCGTCTCGTTTAAATTCACCAGAGCCCAAGAACTAAGTAATAAACTCACATGCCAGTAGCAGACTTTCAGCCGCAGTCTACAAACTCACCCTGAAATAGGGGGTGAAGGATAATGCGTTCACCTCTCTGGTGTGTCTTCTGATAAACAGCTTTTTTGGAAGAAAGGCCTTATCTTGTTGACACAGACTGGAAATAAATAGAAGGAACAGGTGACGGAGCTACCAGGCAAATCCTTTCTCACCCTGGCTCACGCCATATCAGTGGCAGACTCCCTCTAGTAACTGGACTGAAAATCCCAAAATGATAGACAAAAGCATAGGCAGATGCATAGCAACATCTTGAGTCAGCACCTGACCCACCATTCTTACTAATGCACCACATGGAAGCAGATACTCTTTTCTGAAAATGCAGGTTGTGATGCAGGCAGCATGTGGCCACCCTCCAATCAACAGAGGGAACGCTTGGCAGACTCGAGAATCCCCATTGTCTGTTGCAGATGTGTGTACACTTGATTATATTCAACAGAAGACCAATTGATACTCCCTGGCCTCACTGTTCATGGGTTCCGTTGTCAGTTTGTAAAACATTGCATTCGGCAGAGCACTCAGAATCATGATCCACACACAAAAGTATGGATGGTTAAATGATCTACCCATGATTCCTCCCTCAGTAAATACTGGTGTCTATCTGGATCTGAACTCAATCTTCTTTCTGACTTTTACCATAGCATGATGCTATGTTCCCCATCCTCCCTGTCCCCCAAGATGCCAACTCCTTGATAACACAGATCAGAGCATAAATATAGGTGTTGTTCACTGTGGTTATTCCAGTGGTAGATATTTGTCAGCTGCACAATAAGCAATTGTCAAACTAGAAACAAGAAAAAACATTGACTTCCTAAGCTCAGCGGAAATGCAAAGTATCAGCTTTCCCTCTGAATGCACCAGTTGAGGCCAGAATTCTTGTCTTCCCATGGAATGATGACTAGACTCTGAGGATGAACGAGAGGCAAGCAGATGTTCAGGCAACACTATTGCTGAAGAAGCCACTTTGAGCATGGAGACGTCGAAAGCAGAACAGCAGGAAGAAGAAATATTAGCACCGTCCCTGTTTGAGATTCGTCCTATGGAGTGTCCACTGCGGACTTGAGAAAAAAAGCTGGTCATTTAACAAATAAAACTGCACATGAGATACAAGGGAAAGCAACCCCCTCATCTCACAAGAGGGACCATCACTGAATATATCAAGGGATATCGCCTTGTGTTTTCTGCAGCACGCAGCAGGCTGTGTGATTGTTCAACCTACAATTCCTTAAAAACTCAGGGCTTTTTAGGATTTAGGGGGATATAAAACTCCTATAAAATATCATTTCCTTTTTAAGAAGTTTACATTCTATATCAAAGAATAAAACAAACAAGCAGGAAATGATTAGAGATTAACCAGATGTTAAGTGGTGTGGGTACTTCCGAGAAGAGAGTAGTGAAAATGAGATTAAGTATTTGGGGAAGACAGTACAGGGATACTGACCTGAAAGCTTCAAAAATTGATGAAATTTGAGGCCAGCCCGGTGGTGCAGTCGTTAAGTTCGCACGTTCGACTTTGGAAGCCAGGGGTTCAGCCAGTTCAGATCCCAGGTGTGGACCTACACACTGCTTATCAAGCCATGCTGTGGCAGGCGTCCCACATATAAAAGAGGGGAAGATGGGCACGGATGTTAGCCCAGGGCTAATCTTCCTCAAAAACAAAAGATGAAATTTTACCAGATCATTTTACATAGAAGGTGCTGTGGGTTGGATTGTGTCCCCTAAAAAGGTATGTTGAAGTCTTAATGCGCCCCCCAACCCCGTATCTCAGAATACGAACTTATTTGGAAATAGGGTCTTTGCAGATGTGGTTAGTTAAGTTAGGATGAGGTCATACTGGAATAGGGTGAGCTCTTAATTCAATATACCTGGTGTCCTTATAAGAAGAGGGTCATGTGGAGAGACACACACAGGAGAGAAATCCATGTGAAGATGGAGGCAGAGATAGGAGTGATGTATCAGGAGTGATAGGAGTCAAAGGAACACCAAGGATTAACAGACATCAGCAAAAACCAGGAAGAGCAAGGAAGGATTCTACGCAGAGTTTCAGAGGGACCGCAGGCTGCTGACACCTTGATTTCAGACTTCTAGCCTCCAGAAGTGTGCTACAATACATCTCTAGTGCAGTAAGCCACCCAGTTTGTGGTGCTTTGTTTTGGCAGCCCTAGGAAACTGATATGGAGGGTGACTATAAAAAGGCAATTGAGTCAACAGACCCAGCTGACTGTGAATTTGAGCCTTAGGACCCTCAGAATCAGACTTCCTGAATCCTGCATTCAACAGATCTCACTTTTCCTCTTGATCAAGCCTGGATTTGCTTAATTGAATTGAACTCCAAAGTCCTGTGAGAAGTTAGGTTCTTTCCACACTTAGACTCCCTCCAAATATATCAGAGAGTCTGATCAACAACCGTGTATTCCATCGCATTTTGTGGATGTTGATAAAAAAAAAATGCCAATTCTCAGTGGCGTTTCTCTTCAGCATCTCAATCGGATTCCTGAGTGTACGGTAAGAGTTGTAGAAGTTATTCTGTGTGTCTCAGCCTTGCGATTCAATGTGACACCCTTGATTAAAGCATCCATTCACCATCTAAAGCTATCAAATGGTCCTTCAGAACAGATACTTGAATTTTATGACTGTTTTGACCGAATCCATCCTCTCTCAAATTGCAATTGGGCACAGGCTGGGGGTGGAGGGGAGTCATTTTAATGCCCACAAGTACCTTTCAGAATCGGGAGCCCAACAATACTTGCACCTCTGGAGGACACAGCTAGATATTTCTTTCAGGGCATGAGCATAGGCGTCCAACGCTTCTAGCCTTGCAATAGAGAAAGTGGGCTGCTGGGAGAAGCTGAGTGTCTGTTTTGAATTGTTCCAATTCCTTAGATTCCACAATCATTACAAATTTATGCTCACTCTCCAATTTACAATAAACTTTTCAGGGCTGGCCTGGTGGCACAGCGGTTAAGTGTGCACGTTCTGCTTCGGCGGCCCAGAGTTAGCCAGTTCCGATCCCAGGTGCAGACATGGGGACATGGCACCACTTGGCACGCCATGCTGTGGTAGGCGTCCCACTTATAAAGTAGAGGAAGATGGGCACGGATGTTAGCTCAGGGCCAGTCTTCCTCAGCAAAAAGAGGAGGATTGGCAGCAGTTAGCTCAGGGCTAATCTTCCTCAAAAATAAAATAAACTTTTCCCACATTCTACGCAAACGGTTTTGCACTTATTTCCTGGGGTGACATCCTGGGGCAAACCGGAGTGATAAAAGTTTTTCCCAGAAACAGTGGAAAGAAGGAAAAGTTGAGGAATATTTTTATGAATTGAATCGTGTTCCCCCAAAAGATATGTATAAATCCTAAACCTCAGTACCTCAGAATGTGACCTCATTTGGAAATAGGTCTTTGCAGACATAATTGAGTTAAGGTGATGTCATACAGGATGAGGGTGGACCCCAATCAAATGACTAGTGTCCCTATAAGGAGAGGGAAATTGGGATGCAGAGGTACGAAGGGAAGATGATCACGTGATGATGGAAGCAGAATGGAGGGATGTAGCCACAAGCTGTGGAAAGCCAAAGATTGCTGGGAGCCACCAGAGGCAGCTAGGGGAGACAGCTAGAACAGACGATCCCTCAGAGCCCCCAGCAGGAACTGACCATGCCCACACCTTGATCTTGGACTTCTGGCCTCCAGAGAGTGAGACAATAAAGTTCGTGACTTCTTTGAGACACCCAGGTTGTGATAATTTGTTACAGAAGGCTCAGGAAACTCACACAGGTGAGATCAACAGAGGCCGTAAATTGGAAAACAAGATCATTTAAAAAGATTTTACAATGTTAAAATGTTCGTGCAATCCACCTGCTGTCTTTAGAGGGAGTAGACATTTCACTGATTCTGTGCTTTGCTTTCCAGCATATCTGTTCCAGAGAGAAGAACACCCATCCACAAGGCACACAAACACAGAACATTCAGAAAGCTAGTATAGAGATCAAACACCATGCAATACACTGTTTGGCAGAAAACTCAACCTTTGGGACACCAAGTAGAGATTTTTAAAAGCTGTTTGGTTGCTGAATTGTGCACAAAACATTCCATTGTCTTGATCAACACTGTCGAGTAGAACTTTCTGCAATGAGAGAAATGTTCTCTAATCCGGGCTTTTCACAATGGTAGCCCTTGGCCACATGTGGCCATTAAACCCTTGAAATGTGGCTGGTGTGACTGTGGAACTGGGTTTCACATTTGATTTAATCGTATTTCATTGTAACTAGAGTAGTCACATGTGACTGTTGGCTACCATGTTGGACAGCACAGGTCTGGAACAGTTGACCAAATTGGATAGAAATGTGTTCTACAAAAATCAGCTGGTCTTCAAGTACATCCCTAGACAGCTATGCATAGCTATTAACTGAAAACACTGTAAACAAGCATTTAATAAAGTAGTTTTAGGTGGATGAAAATAAAATGCTTCTATTTCAAACTTATTGTTCACAGAGAAAAAAACCCAATGAGGGGTGTGTGTATGTAAAAAGATGAAATGGTCTGAGGAGAAAGTGATGGGATCATTTTTCTTTAGGTTCAATACAGTAATAAAATACATGTAAGTGTCTCCAAGGTAGGAAGTTGTAAAAATGTGCTCCATCGATACAGTAATAGAGAGCTCAATATTTCTGCTAAATGTCACTGTTCCTGGGAGTGAAGAGCAAGCACAAAGCTTGATCCTCTGTCCGCACATTCTGATGAGTCTCATCTATATGACCGTGGGTACGTCCCTCCCTGAAACTGCCACTCCAGACTGCTGAAGTTTCGCTTTCTTCCTTCCATACCTCTCCCCACAAAATCACTAAGAATGAACTAGCTCGCCCAGCCCTTTGGAATTATTCCAGTGCTTTCTTTCTAGAAGCAGTTTATAAAAGACCTTTCTAAGTCTTTAAAATTGGCATGAGGAAATCCTTTAAAGGATTCTTCTATGGCATAAATAAGGAATTTTAAAAGTGCTTCCATCACGTATCTAATAATAAATGTTAATGTAAGAGGACCTTTGGATTTCTGATGTTGCGCTTCATGGTAATGCAGAATCTACTTTAAAACAGACCTGAAAATGAGCCAACACAGCAGGCGTTGATGCAACTAACTATCTAATTGAAACAAAACAGAAGGCATGGTTCTGGTAAGGAAGGTTTTCTGGTAGTTTTATTTATTCTGATTAGGTGTCTAAACGGTTTCACTAATGGTAAAATAGGTCCGCTTCACTTGGTCTAGGGAAAGACCCCCTTGGGGAAGCTATATTGGCCTCTCACTGTCCACTATGCTGTTGAATTTGCAAATGAGTAATGAAATACTATAGACAAGGAGGGATTGCTGTTTCAAAATGGTCCAAATACAAGTAAAAGGAAAGTACTATTGATTATATATAGAAATATAGAGATGAAACAGAAAAATGAAGAATTAAAATACAGTATAGGAAGGCAAAAACTGTGGAGTTCCCATTGAATTACACACAAACACACACATCTCAAGTGAATAATTTATTGACTTATTTATTGTGATAAATGATTGGTTTCTTACCAGAATGAGATTTATAGTGGGTTTCTAGAGAGACTTGCATTGAGACCAGAGCACTTTACCCATCCAACCTTCATGAATGGTGTATAAAGGAATTTGTGGGGATCCTGGTGATTCATCTCAATTGTCTTAACAATTAAGAAAGAAGAGAAGCCCCAGGAAAGTGAGAACGTTGGATTCCATAGGCAACATCAAATGTGCTTCAGCTAAATGAACTGGAAGAATATCTCATCTGGAGAAAAGGCAGCATACCACCCTTCAAATGTTCCTACACCAATCCAAAGAACATTCATATCTATTTAATTTACATCTCTTTAAGACGGTCTTGTCTACAAAGAAAATGAACTGTTATCAATATATTATAAAATTACATACATACACACACATACCCATATAAACAGATACACCATTTTTTGAAGAAACATAGTGACAAAGAATTCCACTGCTTTTTAAATAGAAATACAACAGAGAAACTTTTTTTTTAAATGTAACAATTTTCCAAATGTTCACGTCAATCAGATCTACTACAGCATTCTTTCCAAACCAGGCAAACTCATATGGTCCCCATCACCAATGTCACTATTGTATAAACATGGCCACTTTCTCATTTTCCCGCAATCTTCAACTTTGAAAATTTTATTTCCTATAGGAAACGTACTTTCAAATGTGGGCGGGGTGAGAATAATGTTTGAAGTGTGTTATAACGTGTGGGGCGGGACACACAGACACATACACAGCCTCTAGTTTCAAGAATATTGATGAGTCTTTGTCCCAACAGATGTCTTCAAATGCTGCTTTTTCAGTTTATTTCTATCTCCTGCACCCCTAAAAACACACAGTCCCTCACATAGCACATTTATTTTATCCTCAGAATTATAGAAAAATGAAGATATATAGGGGCCGGCCCCGTGGCCGAGTGGTTAAGTTCACGTGCTCTGCTGCAGGCGGCCCAGTGTTTCGTTGGTTCGAATCCTGGGCGCGAACATGGCACTGCTCGTCAAACCACGCTGAGGTGGCGTCCCACATGCCACAACTAGAAGGACCCACAACGAAGAATATACAACTATGTACTGGGGGGCTTTGGGGACAAAAAGGAAAAAATAAAATCTTTAAAAAAAATGAAGATATTAATTTGGGGTAGGTATATGTTTTCTGAAAATAAATCTTCTATGGAAGTCCTTCAAAAGGAGGGCTATGGAATTTCCCTCTACTTATTAAGCTCTTATTTATGTCTGTCAATAAAACTCAATGTTTTTTCCAATTGTCTGGATAACCAACAAAGCTGACCAATCCTATCTTTTGAGAAGTCTCTGTAAGTATTATCACTATAATTCTATTCAGCAGACATTTGCTGAAGACTCACAATTTTCATTAGCACCATGCAAGGTGCCATTGAGTGGATGTGCACTTGAAGAAACATTTCTAATAAAAAACGTGATGTCACATGGAAGCAACCTAAGTGTCTATCAATGGATGAATAGATAAAGAAAATGTGGTACGTATATATCATGGAACATTATTCAGCCATAAAAAAGAAATCCTGATGTTTGCAACAAAATGGATGGACCTTAAGGGCATTATTATAAGTGAAATAAGTTAGACAGAGAAAGACAAATACTGTATGATCTCACTTATTTGTGGAATGTAAAAAAAAGAAAAGAAACCAATCTCATACATACAGAAAACAGATTGTTGGTTGCCACAGGTGGTGGATAAGGAGTGGGGGAAATAGATGAAGGTGGTGAGAAGGTATACACTTCCAGTTGTAAAATAAATAAGTCCTGGGAATGTAATGTACAGCATGGTGACTATAATTAACGACACTTTATTGTATATTTGAAAGTTACTAAAAGAGTAGGTCTTAAAAGATCTCATTACAAGAAAAAAAATTGTACTTAGGTGAAGTGATAGATGGTAAGCAGACTTATTGTGGTGATCATTTCACAATGTACACAAATATCAAATCATCATATAGTACACCTGAAACCAATATAATGTTATATGTCAATTACATCTCAATTTAAAAAATGATGTCATTATATACTACATAATGCAGAGATAAACACTGAATGGAGAATTCTGGAGTTTATGAAGGAGAATATGAGATGGGCCTAGATATATGGGTAAGGCTGCAGTGAAAGAATACATATGGGTGCCATTTTTGTTCAATATTTTTTTTCTTGCACCTCAAAGATAAAGTTAATCCTTCTCTGCATTTCGCAGTACACTGTTATGTATGTATATGTTTCCATTGATGCCTGTTTGACACACCTGTCTCTTTTAGATCAGGGATTCACAAGGTAAAGCCTGTGACTCACACCCACTTCCTCATTTTGTAAATAAAGTTTTATTAGAACACACCCATGCCCATTCATCAATACACTGTTTCTGTTTTCACACAAGAGCAGAGCTGAGTAGTTCTGACAGAGACCGCATGGCTGTCAAAACCTAAAATCTTTATTATCTGACTCTTTACAGAAAGTTTGCTGACTTCTGTGTTACATTGACAAAAGCTTGGAAGCTGAAAAGTGCAATGGCTTCTTAGAGAGTATGTTGTAGCCTGAAGTCACTATTGACTTTGCCAAATTCAGCAACACAACCTCACACCTTCATCCCTTTGATGGTCCATAGTGTCTGATTTTCATCTGGTTGAACTCCACCTCCACACCCAACCCCTGAAAAAACGTTAAGACATATTTGCACATCTTTGAAAATTGGAAGAATGCAAAATAAGTATCAATCCTCTTTGAAATAGGATTTATACTTGGATTTGTGAAAAAGGCTAATCATACTTATATTAATCACCCTCCATAATATTTTCAATAAAGAACTCATCTCCATTCCCCTTTCAATGACCTCAAAATCAAAGTGTTCTTCCCTCCAACCCCCACTTTTCCCCACTTTCTCAGCAAAAACAAATCTTGAGTTTCCCCTAGAGCTGGGAGTAGAGGGATCCTAGCCGATCCAACACAAATCAGATTCCTAGTTTCTCTGATAACATTTACATATGGTCACTCACAAGTAAATTAAAGGCTCTCTCTCTCTTTTTCTCCTGACAGCATCTGTTTTCAAGGAGTTGAAGGACTGTCCCTACTTACATGACCTAAAATCAGCCTACGAAGTACGTTACCGAAAAGAGAAAACTGCACAGAGGGACTGAATTTGGTAAATAATAGTTTGAGAATTAATCCTATTTCCGTGGAAGGTCAGTGCAAGGGCAATAAACTCTGAAGCCATAGACCAAAACATATCATCATAGAACCAACGAGCAATCATGTCCCCAGCCTAGGAGTTGAAGGTGATGTTTTCACCACTTACTTAAGCATCAGTTGGTTACTGATAGAAACCAGAAGCTGATGAGAATGATTCAGAAATAAAGTCTATCTGAGCATCCTGCTTCCCTGACTCATTCTTCATTCTGGTCTCGTCCCTGGATGAGTTCCGTGAGGTGTGAATCTTCCTTGACTTGATAAGCAAACTCCAGATTTACACAAAATTTAGAACAATAGCACTACATGACATATGATCCAATGAGCCCACTCGAGTTACAATATCTCCCTGGGAACACTAACTAGCTCACCTGGAATTTCATCATAAAATACTGAACGCTAAGCTCCAAAACTGGCCAATGCATTTATATTTTACTATTTACAAAGCAAGTGATTTTATCAGATAAACTGATTATAGCATGTGTAGAAGAAAAACTAAAGATACGAAAAGTCCTCTCATTTTCCTTAATCTGTGGAAAATATTATTGTGAAATGCATCTCCAAAGGGGAGTCACTAAAAATCCAGCACAGTCTTCATCTTCCTCCCCTTACGAAAAATGCGTCAAGGAAATTCATACTCTTTGTCTCATAAGAATATACAATAAGAAGAAATATAATTGACTTTTCAAAATAAATTTTGCAGTTTCAACTCCTTATACCTTTTAAGCCAACTGTTAACGTATAATGTAGTCGAAGAACAAGCATTTCAAAATCTCAGGCACTAGAGTTTAGTTTGTGGAGCGTATGAATTTATCTTATTCTTGTTTGTATTTCTTACAACTTTTGGAACTGGCCCACTCTTTAGTAAACATATACTAATTGAACAACATGAGTAAGAATCAAAATGGAGAAAGCAAATAGTAAGTTACTTTTAAACATGCAAAGCTTGGCTGTGTTGTATTTTAAATGATGTAAACAACATTTTGATTTGCATCGCTATAAAGACATGGTTTTCCATCATTCAATCTGTTATACTGTTCTGGATATGGATGTATAACTATGTGTATACCTATTTAAATATTAAATGTAATATATATGTATTCATACACACCTGTGTACTATTCTTTTTTTAACTGAGCTAATAGTGTTCAATGAAGTTTTAGCTAGAAATAACGATGTTTAACCAAAAATGGAGACTTGCTTAGCCTTACAGACCAAAGGAAAAGAGAGAAATAAGCCATTCGAAGGAGAAAAAGCCACAGTACCTTAATTTGATGACCACAAATGTTTTTATAAAAAGCTATAGTAAATATTATTTCACCAACTCTGTGCGTTTTTTTCTTTAAAGACTGATCCTGATTTGTTGCCAATCTTCTTTTTTTCCTCTTCTTCTCCCCAAAGCCTCCCAGTACATAGTTATGTACTCTAGTTGTGCTATGTGGGACACTGCCTCAGCATGGCTGGATGAGTTGTGGTTCTAGGTCTGCGCCCAGGATCCGAACCCGTGAAACCCTGGGCAGGTAAAGCGGAGTGTGTGAACTTAACCACTAGCCCACGGGGCTGGCCCTCACTCTGCGTTTTAAGGATGTGCCCAACCACTCTTGACCATTGACTGTACTCGGGCGGCATGGGGGACCCTCCATGCAATGGCAGGCACCAGTAATAATTGTGATACTCATTTACTTCTCTTATACTACGTGGTTTTCAGACTGTTTTTACATGCCCTCCTTTTCATTCCTAAAACAACGTGGTACATCAAATAGCTTGTTTCCTATTACAGACATTAGATATTGGAGAAAGGACTCAAACCCAGTATTCTGAATTCAATGACTTCACATTCTAAATAGGCTAGACTCACAATCTTGATACATTTGCAGAGGTAGAAGTGATGACCGTCTTTTAACATCACAGAGTCGGAAAACAACTATTTTTTTAGAAAAGCCTTTGCAATTGAGTTGCTTTTTCTTCCCAATCCCTGACGTCTTAAGTCAGAGGAGGTCTTAGCAGATGCTCTTTCAGTTTCTCCCTCACTGTTGCATCCCAGTCTACCTTCAGCTTCGCTGAAACCCTCCTGTCTGTGCCTCTTTTTGAGAGGACAGTTTCTCCTCTGCAATTCTTCCTCATCTCACACCAGGAGGGAAACAGCAGCATCTGTGGGAAAGGAGGTCTCTCTGCCCAATTAAGCAAAAGGACAGGGCAGAGAAGAGATCCATAATTGAAGAAGACATCAAAGTCAGCTGTCTCTCAAACTGGGAAGGAAAGTTTGCAAGGAAACCAAAAGAACCAGCATGGAAAGAAAAAACTACTTTGGCCCGCTGCGCTGTGGCACACTCTCTAGGTGATGTCAGGGCAGTAGGTAGTGGAAGGCATGTCTGTATTAAGCCGTGGGAGTCAGGAACAGGGGGAGGTGCCTTTCTGGTGACTCCCTTCATGCTCAGCTGGTTTCAGCTTGCTCCTCTCTCACAGAAATATCCTTGGAGAGACATACTCCCTTCGAGAATTATTGATCGGGGCTGGCCTGTGGCTGAGTGGTTAAGTTCGCACGTTCTGCTTCAGCAGCCCAGGGTTTCACGGATCTAGCACTGCTCATAAGCCATGCTGAGGCAGCGTCCCACATAGAAGAACTAGAAGAATCTACAATTAGAATATACAACTATGCACTGTGTGACTTTGGGGAGAAGAAAAAAAAGAAGGAGAGCATTGGCAACAGAAGTCAGCTCAGGCCCAATCTTTAAAAAAAAAGAATTATTGATTAAATTTCATTGGTACCTTTGGCTAGTGATTTCAAACAAAATTGTACTTAGGTGTTCATTATGCAGCACAGTGATATATAAATAAGTTGAATTATAAATCAATGTACAGAAAAAACTATCAATTGTTTATAAAAACAATAAACAACTGTTAAGTGCACGGAAAACAGAATAAACATCTACCAAATATTTGGAAGGACAAACGTTCAAAATCAATATGTGGTGAAACAACCGAAAACTAAAAGTAAATGAAGAAATTTTTCAAAATAGAAACAAACAACAAAACTTCAAAAATTAGTAAACACTATAAAGAAAACTTTCACAGTCAGATGCAAAATTTGTCTATTAAATTGGCAGTAAATTTTTTTAAAAAATATAATTTTGTTGAAGATAACTGGAGGTGGACCATGACATACACCGATATAAGGATTATAAATGAATCCAACTTTTCTGGATGGAAATACTGCATGTACACATCTAAAGCCTTTATATATAGCTACTCCTTTAATCTTTAATCCAAATATTTGACTGCATAGAAGTAGTCCTGTATAACCTGGAAGTTTTTTACAAAATGGATATTGAAAATGTTTGTTACTTTTTTTAGTGAAAAAAACACAAATCTAGAACATTTAGATACAGGCTAAATTAAGATATACACATAGAGTAGAATATTATACAACCATTAAAAGTTTGCATGGCATAGAGTTTTCCAAGTGATTTACAGAATCCTGGATGTTTCTTTCTAGGTTCACTAATTGTGTGAGCCCAGGTTTGGAGTTCGTAACTATGAGAACTTATAACTAATTTTTTCCAATTTTATTGATATATAATTGACCTGTAACACTGTATTAGCTTTTGCTGCACAACATGATGAAAATAAGTACTGTATTGCAAAGATATCCAAGGCTATGATAAGGCTCTGCTGGGGAAAGTGCCATCAGTTACTAGTGATGTCACCACAGGAGTAAGAACGAGAAGTGGAGATGTTTATGCCAAGAGTTTATCTCCTCCGGCCCAGGGAGAGTCAATCAACTTCCATAGGGCTGACTTCACAAAGCAAATCAATCGTATTTCATTTTATAACATCTGTTTTCCATCTCTGCCACCTCTTTTCTCTTGTCTTAGTGATTTTCTCTTCCCACCTGCTAATCAAAAATCTTTTCAGTGAATAACGTAGTACAATGTTCTCTTTGCTCTGAAATCCAGAGCAAGGTATGATAGTAAGG
Organism: Equus caballus; assembly: GCF_041296265.1. NCBI lineage: Eukaryota > Metazoa > Chordata > Mammalia > Perissodactyla > Equidae > Equus > Equus caballus. The sequence continues at coordinate 2,130,411 of NC_091715.1, read as the reverse complement.
AATTATTCTGCCATACAATCTTAAAAAACCAACACTAAAAAAAATTCACAACAGCCAATATTTGTGGGTTAAATGCCTTGTACCAGACGTTCAAGTGTTAGAATTGCGTTGTCACATCTAAACTTCATTTTGGAGATGAGAAGGCTGCAGGGATTACAAAACTTAACTCACCCAAGTTCATTCAGTAACTGAAGGAGCGACCAGTGGTGAGTTGCCCTAACCATGCAGCCAGATCTCATAACCGTTACATAGCATGATCTGTCAAAGCATAATGTTCAAACGGTGAAACACCTGATTATCATTGAAATACACGAAGAGTGTGTGCCAGATATTTATTTAACTCATTAACAAGGCAAGAACTAGAAGGATAAAGTCTTTTCAAATGAGAATTCAAGGAACAGATATTTATATAAAATGGGAAAATGTGCTAAAATAATTTTATTAAATTAGGTACAAAACTAGCTTAAAGTCCGCCAGGGCAATACAACCGTAACCTTTGGGGTGATTTTTTTCCTACCCGTCATACATCATTTGCAATTTATCACACTTATACAAATTAACATGTGACTTCACATAGTCCAAGCCTTAATTCACCATTTGTAAGTCAAAGAATAGTACTGTTTTTAAAGAATTTTTTAAAAAACTTCAGTGGGCCTGGTAGGTCAACGTTCCAGTACATTGTGGAAAGGATATGCAGTCATCCATTTGCCTCATTTCCATGTTTGGGATTTTTTTCTAAGTCACTGCATTCTTTGCGATGATGATTCACTATAGAGTGGAACTTGACGCATACATGTAGAGTTCTTATTGATTTATTTTATTCTCAGAATATTGAGAACCTCACAGTTTTGGATACTGTGTATTGGGGAAAAACAGTTTGATCAGCCACACATGAGTACACAATTTGGGGTGGAAACATTTGGAAAATGCCTGACTGAGCAGTGATTGCAATGATATCATACTTACACGGACAATGCAAATTTAATAAAAAACCCCCACAAAACCCAGAAATAGGTTGCAAAGTACAACTTATGTATCCACTATTGCTGTTTCATGAAGATATCATTTTTTTTCAAAATCTATCCACCAACTGTTAGAATGGAAGCTCTCTGGATTAACAGTCCTTTTTCATAACTCCTCTTAGCATTTAGCACAGGGTTGGTTTCACACATTTGTAAATTTAATCGTTGCCGTCATCATTTTCTGTGATTCCTAGCAGGACCCGGGCATGACATATTCTGTCTAACCAGGTGGCCTGATTGCTAGAATACGACCATAGATACAGCTCTTTCGTTTCATATTTTTAAAGAAATCTGATGCATCAAAATGCCATTAACATCAAATCTTATAGAAAATAACATTTCTTGGGAGATTTCTCCTTGGAAGACAAAGTAACAGTGTAGTTAATAGAAACATCTGATCACATCAACACCAATCAAGAAATGGGTTTATCGTTTTTCATTGAAATCTTATCCACTCTCAAAAAGAAGGAACATCAATTTACTTTATTACAATTTATAATATTATAAATATAAGTACAGTAAAATTTTAATATAGTATGTATATAATATAATGTATATAAAATGTTATGTATAATGCAATATAATGTAAATATAACATAATTATAGAAATTATAATGCAATAGTATACTGTAAATAACAAGATTTATTATAATATAATAAAATATCATAATTTTACACTATTTTGAAACTCTCAGGTGTTAACTAAACATATTTAGTCATTATTTTGCAATATATACATATATCAAATCATTATGTTGTACCCCTTAAACTAATACAGTACTATATGTCAATTATATCTCAATAAAACTGGAAACATTTTTTAGTTAGAAAAAAAGAAATTCTGGTGGCCTTGTAACTATGGTAGGCCAATTTGTACTAGCCCTATTGTATCCTATTGTTTCAATAACAATGTTGTATCAGAAGTTGTTTTGCAGGAGCAATGAGCAAAAATTGCAGGTCATGTAGCTGGAGCATGCTCAGAAGATGGAAACCTTGTCCTCAGATGATCTCAAGCTTCTTAGAAACCAAAAGTTCCCTAACTATGGAACTCAATGTGAAGAGAAAGTGGAACCAGGAAGATAATAAGTGAGGAGTCTCTTGATTTGTAGCACATTGGACTTATAAGACTGTTACACTCCCACCCTCCAATCAGATTCCACCCAGTTAACATTTTGTATGACCACTCTACAACAGTAGGTCTGGAGAGATTGCAATTTGAAAGAGAGAAGCTCCTCAGGGTCCCAGGGTGGGGTGTGGATTACAGGTGACAACAGGAATGCAAATATTATTTCAGAGTACAATACAGGGCTACACTGGGAAGCCATGATGTTATTGGAGTAACTCCATGGAGGGGCCAATGGACATCTTTTTAAATGATTAAATCCTGTCCATTTTTAACCTCAGACATTTAGATTATTGCTCCCAGCACTAAAGTCTAAAAGCAAAGGCTGATGGAAAAAGAAATGTTGCAAATCATTCTAAAAATGATAGACCATCATTGTAGAAAAATGTGTTTACCAAGCTGTAGTCGTGTCATGTTTTGTCGTGTCATGTTTTGTCATGTCACGGGGTGACTCCTCTGTGGAGGGTTTTTTGCTCAGAAGGATGTTAGTGCCTCAGGACTGGCCAGAGGCAAGACTCTGGTTCTTATGACAGATGTCTGTTGCCTGGACATCGATGCAGCCAGGGTACTGTTAGGACCTATGAATCTTTCTATGGGACAAAACACACACAGGCATGCACACACACGTACATACATACATCTGTGCATGCGTAGTTCAATGGCTTGCAAAGAGGCAAAATTTTCCCTAATGAAGAATGAAAGATTATTGATGTCATAAGGAAATCTTAAACATCTTCAAGTTGGCATTTGAGGGAAATAAAAAAAAGAGTCCATCTTTCATATTTGACACTGATGCTGTCCTAGGTATGAGAATGGAAAAAGATCTGAGAGATAAGAGAGCAGAGTGATGCCACTGGAAAGAAGGACATATCCTGAGGCTGTTGGCGTTTTTTTTCCTGTTTTTTAAACATACTATATCTGTATCAAATATTTCCTTTTCTCATTCTTTGGCTCTTTATCTTTAAATATCTGATCCTCCTTCTAATTGGCAACTAGTGCAGGGAACTATTTCTTTTTAGCCTAGCCTCAACCATCTTCAGAGGTCAATCTGCTAAGTATAATACTGTATTTTCAGGCTTCTCCAGAGAAACAAAACCACCAGTAGGACATATATCTATCTATATCTATAGACAGCCATGGATTATAGATATAGATATAGGTATAGATGTAGATATATAGTTATAAATATAGAAATTGTTATAGATCTATAGTTATTGATATAGATATAGTTGTAGATATAGATATATAGTTATAAATATAGCTATCACTATAGATATATAGTTATAGATAGTTGTAGATATAGAGACATAGTTATAGATATTATTTAGATGTGTAGTAATAGATATAGTTATAGATATAGATATATAGTTACAGATACGGATATAGTTATAGATACAGATATCATTATAGATATATGGTTATAGATATTGTAGATATAGATATGGTTATAGATATAGATAAAGACATAGTTATATATAGTTATAGATATAGTTACAGATACATGTATAGATAGATAAAGATATAGTTATATAGATATAGATATCATTAAAAATATAGGTATAGATATAGTTATAGATATAAAGAGGTTTTTTATGACTAATTGGCTCACGTGATTATGGAGGCTGAGAAGTGCCACAACATTTCCCCCCTACCCAAAAAGGCAAGTACACACAAAAACTCACCAACACAAGACTATATCGATGAAAGTAGGAATGGGATAGATATGGTGAGCTTGAACGATGTTTTCCGAGACTCAGTGTCATCTTTAGGATATTTACAAACAAAATCTACTGAATACACAGGGATACTAATTAAGACAGCCCAATTTAACAGTATTTGTGAACCATGTGATGCCAGAACTGGTTCTTCTGCTTCCCAACATGTGGCAGTACTTTCTGGAAATCAGTGTTGGCTTTTCCCCTGAAATAAACCTTGGTAACTCTTTGATAAGCTGTTGTCATCTCTGAATGCTTGCTGCTGACACGGGACATTCACTCAAACACTTTTTTCTCAGAACCTAGTGCAAAATTAGCCCCTCATAACATCACTAGTACTGCACGTCAACCCTCCCCATTCCCGGCCCTCATTTGCCCGGCCTCCTTTACACTGAGACAGAAGAGCTGTTCAAGAAATCGTGACCCATTGGTCTAGCTAAATACAGGTCAATCAAATATGTAGAAATTATAGTTAGATCAAAGATAATTGTCTTTGAAAGAGGTTTTGTATAGGATAATTTTACAACTTCCTGAATATACACTCCACTGGTTTCTTTGTCTTTGAATGTGATGGCATGATTTAAATTCTTTTTATTTTTTTTATAGTCTTCATATTCTTAAGGTGTAGGGAAAAAGGTTAATAATATGCTATAAGCATCTAAAGTAATGCTCTTCTATTTCATTGCTTTCATCTAGACACTTGTTAATTCAAGTTTTTATGGTTTAAGTTTAGGTGAATTTTGAATCAGTAATGATTTCAGTACACTACTTTTATCACACTGCTTATTACCACCCACTTAGGAATTTCTTGTCTTTCATACCACCTGTCAGATATAAATGGGCATAGAAACATTGGCCAATGCTGCAAGAATGCTCAATCTTGGTAAATGAGCTAATGTAGCAAGGGTATTTGCTTCAGACTATTTAGCCAATGGTGTAAAGTAAATTGGTTTAGTAGTAAAGGTGGAAATGGATAAGTTTTTCTCTTAAAATAATGTAAAACCTATTATCCAAAGAAAGGAAGAAGGCAATGATTTGTAGTATAGAAAATGCCATGCTTGGTAAGCTTATCCCCATATGTATATGAATAGGGATTTCTTTTTTTTTAAGATGAAGCAACTTTCAGTTGCTCACACCAGCAACATTCCACAGTAAATGATCAGTGTCCTTCACGAGAGGTGATATTGACAACGAAATTAAATACACGAAACTAAGACACGCATACTTCATTTTGCTAGTTTTCCTTTAAGGTTTCTGGGGCTTTCTACAAAATAAATTTTACAATATTAATATATCAGCGACTAGATCAGTTTTATAGCTAACGCAATCAATTCAGTCGTTGCAATAATTTTGATAATCTATGTAGACTGCTAAAATGTGATTTAGCCATGGTAATTGGGAAAATGATAGAGTATCATTCGCAGTGAGACTAGGCTCAAGAAATAGACTCAAATGGATGGAGTAGAAAGCTACAAGGGATGGAGGGAGAGAAGAGGGAAGATGCTGAAATGTAGGTGCCCTAATGAAGACCGGTCTGATTCATAGGAATCTTCTCCTCGCCTTTGAGGATCTCTCTTCTGAGATGACCAAGGGGCCAGGACAATGCCCTCCTCTCAGCTGGATCGGGGTGGAATGGAGAGGGGAAGAGATTTGATGAGGTGGCAGGGTTAAAAACTGGTGATCTTTTAAATCCTTAAAAGATTGAGCACCGTATATATTTGCATGTGATGGGATGTTCCTGGAAATCTTGTCCTGGTTACAGCACTGATGGCTTATACCCAACAGTCAGATGATCGGCATGGTCCTGCTGGCCAAGCCTATGCCACCTACACTTTCGCGCACAGACAAGACTCTTATGGAGTGTCTGCAGGGCCTCCCTGAGCCTGGCTGCCGGACCCTGGAAGGGACTCCAGTTCTCAGTGAAACTTCACTGACTGAATTTCCTACATTGTGATGTCACAGAAAGTCATCAAATCACCACGCTCCTTCAAAATCAGTTTTTATCATAAAAACTAGCTTTATTTTGCACTTCTCAGATTAAAAAGGAACTTTATCCATACTCATTACCTCATTTAGGGAAAGTAAGATTTAGTCTTCAAATAGAATCATCTCAGGAAACAAAACAATGTCAAATCCATGGAAGGCAAAATATGATAATGTGTCTTATTTATTTCTCTGTCTTTTTCGGGGAGGGTTAATATAATTATATATTTTACACATTGTATAATATATTACATATGGACATATATGTAATTCAATTTGACAAAGACATATTGGATAAGATAAAGGGAATAGATATAAAATGATAATCACCAAACTATAATTATCTACATGCAATAGGAATTAAAAGTGAGCCCATGTTTGTCAGCCAATTAGTCTGACTGTAGAAATTTTATTTTATGTAGGAGCTAATAATGTCCATTCTTAGAATGTAACAAACTTTACTTTTACCATATTCTAAAGGATATGTAATATTTTGATCTTTTTATTAACTAATATTTTTTATTTTGAAACAATAATATCAAAGTGAATATCTAGTGAATTGGAGTGAATTTGAAATATGCTTACAAATCATGATATACAATAGAAAGTATCAGCGATAAATGCATATAGCCATGGAAAATACCAGTTGTGGGGCTACTTCACAGGGAAGCTTCAATCATTTCCACAATCCAGATTGAGGATGTCATTGCAAATAACACTGTGCTGTGACTCAAGTCAAAGACCCTCAGATCAGATTCACCCTCAGTTCAAATCTTTGCTCTACTGCATTTAAGCTGTGTGACTGAGAAAGTCACTTAACTTCTTTGCTCAATCAAGTCAATCACGCATTTCCTAGAAATTTATATTTGCCTCTCATGTGGCTCAAAATCTCACCCTTCTTCCACCATCTTTCCCTTTCTCTCCAAATCCTTTACTCTCACATTCACTTATTTTCCCACTTCCTCAGCTCCTTTTCCATTTGTTTTCCAAGCTCACTTTCATGATATATTTTCCTCATGTTGTAATTTCTTAATTGCATTTTTGTTTCTTATTTGCAACTTTTCTGTTTCCACTTGTGTCCAATCCCATATTCTAATTTATGTCAACTTAGTTTTTTCCTAATCTTGCTGATTTACTCCTTAAATTTTTAACATGGCAAATCCAATCACTTATAAACAAAAGAGACAATTCAGCTTTTCAGAAAGCTCAATATAGAAACACCTTAACAATTATTACCCACAGGATATTAGGAAATCACATTGGATACAATGTTTTTTTTCTTCCAACACAATGAACTTAGGAAAAATACTTTTTTCCATTAACATAATAGATCAAAGGCCAGCAATGAGGAGCAGAGGAGAAGTAATATCCTCAATCTCAAAGAGACAAAAGTAAGATTACTTCAATTTCTGTGTTTTTTATCTCTAAAATATACTACAATACAAAATCTTTATTAAAAAATTCCTAGGCAAAATTTATTTTGTGAAGATGTTTATTTGAGGAGGGGTGCTTTTCAGAAGGTCTGCCATCTAGTCTAGAGGAGCAAGTAGTAAACAGGAAAAGAGTGTCCACGGTTATAGAGGACAAATTTTCGTTTAGCATTGGGGGAATACATTTGAATATACTACAAATGCTAACATCTCGGCTTTTAAGACTTCTCTCTATGATGTGGTGGAGTTTAGGCTTCCGTATTAGTATTTTTTCAACTCCTCTAAGACTCAGGGACTTGGTGTTCCAACTCAGTCAGCTCGTAGATTGTGCTTAAATTTCAACATTAAATACTAGCCTTCAGTTGAAAACTCTGGATGGCCAAGAAAGAAAGAATGCCAGCTAGGATGATGGGGTGCCTCTTACAGGGGGTAGTGACTTCATATCTTAGCTGTATAAAAGTTGTACACAAAACAACACTAAAATGTGCTGGACTTCAAACTCCCAAACCTACCAAAGCACAGAACTCTTTGAAAATTGCATTTTACTCTCCAAACTGAGGTGCAATATTAATAAGTTGTGGTAGCAATTACAAACCTGATGGTCATTTTATTAAACCTAAAAATATCCAGATTATTATATCATATCACTATTCATGAGAGGGGGCCCTCCTCGTGAAAATAATGAATACATTTACATTGCAGTATGTTCTAGAGGATATATTGCTTCATCTGTATCCCTTCACCCTCTTTCTAGTAGGTCTGAATGAAGCCGAGCTTACGTCTCTTTTTCAGGCCACCAGAAGGAGCATGTGGTCATAGCTTGGCCAGAATGTGGTAGCCCCTCTAGCTCCAAAGGTGGGTTCAGTGGTTGGTGTAGTGATGGACCAGTTATCCAAGCCAGGAAAATCTAAATCCTCAGCATTAATTTTCCACCAAAGTTCTTCTTGATAAAGAAATTGCCTTTCTTCTCAGCTTGCTAAACTGAGGAATGTGTCTTGGATTGACATGAACAAACATTCTACAAAGGAGAGAAACAAAGGAAAGAAAAGTGACATGGTTTAAGTCCTGGATCCCACTGTGCCTGAAACCTTCATTTTTGACTTTTACGTTACAAAAGCCTATAAATTGCTCTTCTTATTATTTTGAATTGGATTTCTGTCACTGAAAGGGTCTTGATTTGGATATGCTGAGAGCCAAATCATGTCCCTCAAAATAAATAGCTACAAACAGCAAATGTTTGTTGTAATAAAAATTATACAGAACACATGCTAGCCATCCTCTCTGGTGACTTGAGCATTTTAAACATTTGGGGATAAAAGGAAACCATCACCCCAAAATGACCCTACAAGCAATCCGTGAAACTTCCACTACCAAAGACTTCAATTGCCATTTCCGAGAGAAAACACAATTAGGAAGTAATAAGACTGGGAAGATTTTAGTTTTACTTTTGGTTTGGTTTATTCCATAGCTTGAGAATGACCAAAATGCACCAAAATTTGTAACAATATTAACTTAAAATAAAATACATGATTTGTTTCCCCTTGGCAGAGAAAGTGAATGTTATATACACTCAGAGGAAAAGCTTCATCTCCAGGTCCATCTCAGGATGCAACCCCTATGAATTATCTTAAGACCAACCAATGATTTAGCTTAAACGGACAGCAAATTAACAAAGGCAAATTATGTGAATTTACATCAGAAGCAATTATATTACTTAACCTTAGACCTTGTACTTTTCATTTCTATGTGAATTTAAATATTAGCAGTCAAGATCCTGTTGAATATATTCAGAAACACTTACTGAGGACTTATTGTATGTTGAGTACTCTTCTAAGCATTTGACATACAACAGTGTACAAAGCAGAAAAGGCTCATCTTTTAGGGGACTCATATTCTAGAGGGGAAAGAAAGATAATGATCTAATGAATATGCAATATGTCAGGTAATGGTGATAAGTGGAAAGGAAGACCTCGGTGTTGGGAGTAGAGAGTAACACATGGAAATCTTTTGTACAGTGTTTAGAGCAAGCCCCTCTGAAAATGTTGTATTTCAAAAGAAGTGAGGAACCAAGCCATGCAGAGAGCATGGAAGGCAAAAGGAACAGAAATGGCAAAGATAAAATCTCTGAGTTTCAAATTTGGTTGTGATGCTCAAGGAGGTGCAGAGTGGCAGGTCAACATGTGGCTGGAACACAGGAAGTGGGGTTTGCAATGAGAAATGGGAAGCAATGAGGTCAGAGTGGAGAAGGTCTTGTAGGATTTCTGAAAACTAGATTTTATTCTGAGTGAGGTAGTTATCATCAGAGAGTTTTGAGAACAAGATAGGCATGCCCTGACTTAGTCTAAAATGAGAACTCTAACTACAGACCAAACGATGACAATGATGAAAGAAAAGAAACCAGATAAAATGCTATTGTAATTGAGGATGTGAACAATGGTGGGGGATGAAAGAGGATGATAGAAATACGGTCATGGAAAATGTTTAGATTCTGGACATATTTTGAAATGAGAACAGTTAGAATATGTTGATCAATTGAATGTGAGTTATACATAAAAGGCGAAAAGAAAGACTTTAAGGTTTTTGGTCTGAGCTACTGTTAGACAAGTGGTATAATTTTTTGTGTATATGAGAAAGACTATGGTGGACCAGAATTAGGAATGGGGGAGGAACTCAAGAGTTTATTTTTTAACAGGCAAAGCTGGAGATGTATGTAATGCATCCAAGCGTAGGTGGCTAATTGGCAGTAGGATATATAAGTTTAGACTTTTCTAAAGTTCTGGGGGAAGCAAAGAATAAATTGGATATAAATTGGGGAACTATCAGGAATTAAAAGATATTTAAACCTGTAGAACAGAATGAGATTAACTATGGAGTGAATTTATAAAAAGAAGAGTTCATCCTAAGACTGAGCTGAGAAACCTTTCAAATTTTAGAATTTTGGGAAAGTGAAAGAACTGCCAAAAACTCTGAAAAAGGAGTGACTAACAAGTCCAGAGGAGGTCCAAATAAGAGCAGCATCCTTGGGGCCAAGTAAGGAAAGTTGTCAGCTACTTCAGATGGAGCTGATAAACCAAGCACGCTGAGGGTAGAAAAATGACTATTGCGTTTGTCAGCATAGAGACACTGGGAATGAAGATGAGAGTGGTCTTGGTGGGGCAGTAAGAAGGAAAATCTTATTGGAGTAGATTCACAAAGAACTTCAGGAGATGAATTAGATATAGTGAGTATAGTTGAGCAGAGATCCTTGACAATACTGAGAGAGGGATGTAAGCTTTGCAGGGTCTTGATAGTTGTTTTTTTTTTTTTGATGTGGCTACGTTGCAGCATACTTTATGTTGATGGAATGATACTGTAGAAGGAAAGGTCATCAGTTGAGAAGAATATCAATAGAGCATCATGCATGTGTAGGTGAGAAGAGATTGAACCTAGTGTCCAGGTGAAGGGAGAGACTTCAGGAAAAAACAGTGGGAAAAAGACATCCATAGATGAAGTCTAGAGAAGTCACACACAATCTTTGAAGTTCTCCCTGTCCTCCTCTGTGAGAGTCACACAGGACATACTTTTCTCTCAAGCTCTCAACTGATGAGATACGTGCAAGATTTCCACCAAGAGAATCCAGCTTGAGTCCCAGGGTCTAGAGTTCTAAAAGGGGGCTGATCACATAAGCACATACTGTTGGGTGACCAACTATGGTGATGAGCCCAAACACTGCCCCAGGTGCACATCATGAAGTTCATGTTTATGTCAAATAATGTTGTCAGTCTGGTTCATCTTAACCCACTGCCTTGAACGTATAGAAGAATATTGTGACCCAGTTACTATGTGAACATTCTAATAGTTTTGTTCTCAGAGTTTGATCAAGGGCCATCATCATAACTAGAGAGATGAGTGAGAACTGACTAAGACAGGTCCATCATACTAACACTTTCCTCAACATGGGTATATGTGCATATGATAACATGGGCATGTTCCCTTGAATATGCTTTATTTTTTAGATAAATGAAAAGCAATGTCATTGGCTGGGTGTGAGGAACACAAATAAGTGTTGGAGGTTTTGGCAGAAAGGAGAAAGTGCAAAATAGTCTTGCGAGGGATTGGCAGAATGAAATAACTAGGAGAAAATAGTAGGGCTTTGTGGAAGTACCGCAGTCTACCTTGAGGATAGTTTTTATAATTTAAAGTTACATCAGCTAACACGTTGCACGCTTTTCTTCAGCACCCTCAAAGCAGAATCAGGAAAAGCTAATTCAATATTAGAGCTTTCTACTTGTTAACCTAGAAAAAGGGGGAGTAAGCCACTCCAGGGGGTACAAAGGAAGAGATGATGGATCAGGGAATTGGAATCATACTAGAAAGAAAGAGACAAACTGGGGCTGGCCCCGTGGCCGAGTGGTTAAGTTCGCGCGCTCCGCTGCAGGCGGCCCAGTGTTTCGTTGGTTCGAATCCTGGGCGCGGACATGGCACTGCTCATCAAACCACGCTGAGGCAGCGTCCCACATACCACAACTAGAAGAACCCACAACGAGAAGTATACAACTATGTACTGGGGGGCTTTGGGGAGAAAAAGGAAAAAATAAAATCTTTTAAAAAAAAAAAAAAGAGACAAACTTTCAGAGTAAATGCAGAACCCTTACATTTCATAGGACTTTATAATTTATATAACATCTCACGTGCCGTTAGCCATTTTATGTTCACAATAACCCAATGAGACTGGTAGGACAAATATTTTATCCTTGCCTTTCAGATGAAGGATCTTGGAGATCTTTGGCTTGCCCATGGTGACAAGGAGAGTAACCCAGGGTTAGAACTCATCCTTCCTTATAACGTGATGTTCTTAAATTCAATTCTTACTTTCTGACTGGGAAATAGAGAGATTAGTAAGCATCTATTTTGGAATCCAAGTGGGCACCTCTTTGGCATAGCCTTGAAGTCCTGCCATTTTACCCCCTTTTGAGTAAGTAAATAAATTCACAGTAAAACCCACAACATCATATTTAGAGTTTCCATTAAGGAACCAATATCCATCATGTTGCTTAAATTTCAACTGCACTTAAGGCTGGTGTGCCCAAGTGATAGGCGTCTTCAACCTATGCAGATATTCACCACTGCTGTTCATCTAGGAAGATCAATACATCAGCAGATAAAACACTGTCTTTTCCTGTTTTCAGAACACACTCCCCAAATTGGTAGGCTTTTGCTTCTACACTCTTGAAAATGGCTGGATGTGCACCATAACATTGAGTTATTTATAAGTCAGGAGAGCTGATTTCATCCCACTTCTGTTCAGAACAGTGCAACAGGCAGGAGGAATAGTCATGAGGGCCAATGTTTGTGAGGGATTTCTCTGTACCAGGAATCACCACACTTTTTGCCTGGATTACCTAATTTTAGTCTCATAACAAATGTACTGTAGTTATTTGCAGACAAGGAAAGTGAGGCATAGAGGTTGTTAATGAGACTGTTATCATGTAGCTAGTAAGGAGGACATACCCACCAGTAAAGGCATGGAATTCTTTACTCTGGGAGAAACTGGGTAGGAAAAATTTTAAACCATTTGCAAAATGTTGGGAAGGGCTGTTTGAGATGCCTTGCCATTTCCCAGTCAATGAGCATCGTCTCTCCTTCCGTCTCTCCAGTTATTTGGCGATTTTTCTTGAAATGCAATATTTTGAATATTAAGAACTCAACTCTGAAATACTCATTTTATCCAGGGTTACTAAGCAGCTCAGACTACAGTCTTAAAGGTCTGAATTTGTATTCCCAAACAATTTCCTGGGACAAGACTGCAAGGAGGAGAATTTAATCCATAGTTGGTGATCTATTTAATGCAACTGATGATGTTTTAGCTAACTGAAATTGATTTGCAGAGCACCTCTCTCTCAAATGCAATGGTAGATGAATTTGATTACCATTGGGCTTTGTTTGTGGCTGTTAAATGCTAAACACAATTAAAACCAAAACGCATCAAAAGCTGGAAGCTAAATCCAGACACAGTAAGTTTCAGCATTAAGTAGATGCTCCCTGACACCTACTCTGCTCCTCGAAGGGAAGAAATCATCAGAATAAAGCACTTATAATCCCAAAACATTATTTATTCAAGAGGGTAATATCAGTTTACTAAGATCAGGAGACCAAGCAAAGAGAACATTGGTCATTTAAATGAAAAATCTTTCCACTGATTTATTCAAAGCTTGTGTACCATGGCTGGCCTAATATTTCCAGGCTTAAGGTCTTAAGAAACAAAATAAGTCATCAGTTTTTATTGTATTTTTTTTCAGTTCGTTGGCAGGAGATTAAACAAAGTTAATTGTAGAGGTCTTTGTGGTAAAGTTCCCGTATTGACCATAATGGTCCAACAAAATGGGTACGCACTGGATTATTATACCTTAGATGATTATGTTTTACAGAGGTTATAGGTGAAAGCCAAAAACTCAGGTGCCTTTTTGGGTCAAGAAGACAAGACAAATATGTGAATCTGGTCAAGATGAGACAACCAGGAGCTTTGGGAACCACAGAGGAAGCCAATTCCGGAGACTTTAAAAATTCAAGTGCCTATGATCAGTGAATGCATGAAGAAGGAACATGATACTGGTCTTCCAATCACACTTATAGCCCAAGTGTGACATCCTGTCCTGCAATGGATTGTTCCTCTGCTGTAGGAGTATAACTCATGTTGAGAGTCAGGAAAAGCTTTTTTCATATCTTGTCATTCTCAATGTTGGTGAGGTTTGACCAAATAGTATAACTTCTCTGATTTTCAATTCCTGATCAGTAACGTAGTCTCCATGTTCTGTGGTCAGCCTTACTTACAGTCACCAGTAATTGATTCCCAACCCCTCCACACACCTGGAGATTGCATGTCTCAGGCTCCTGGTTGTGGGGTGGGGCCATGTAACTATTTCTCAACAGTGAAATATATGAGACCAAGCTTATGTGGAATTATCCAGTGTTCTTTCCCTTCCTATATACACTAAGGAGGTCAACTGTTCCAGATTGTTGAGCTACAAAATAGGGACACTTCCATTTGCACAGCAAATAGTTGTCCTGAGGAGTTGTCAAGACCTTAGCAGAGTTAGAAATAAACCTTTGCTAGCTTAAAGCACTGAGAATTAGCATACGATTTTTATTACTGCAGTATAAACTAATCTATCCTGTAGGATAAAATACTAAACTGTCAGCATGCTTGTTTTTCAAGAGAGGGATCTTTCCACAATACATAGAGAGCGGGGAGAGAGTAACAGGTGAAGGAAAGCAACAAATATCATAAGGGAACATGTCATCTAATCTAGGTAAGCATGCCCAGAAGAACAAGAGAGAGACAGGAAATAGCAAAGCAATGATAGACAGAAAAAACAATGGATTTAAGTATTAGCAAAGCTGAGCACTGCGGGTGTGACAAAGTGAATGAAAAGATTGTAAGTGGTGATCAGAGAGCGTTACAAATAAAAGCAGAGTTATGAAGTGATGAGGTGTGGTGTATGGGCATGAGTGTCAGAGTTAGGAAAGAAGAAAAGTCATTAAAGAGATAAAGAAATGGGCACACCAATGTATTGGAAAGATCATCAACATTTATGGTTCCTAATCCTAACTGTGTATTAGATTCAACGAGGACACTTTTGAAAGCACAGACCTACGTTCCAGAATAATGGAATCAGAATCTTGGGGAATAGAGAGAAGTCTGCCATTTTGCAAAGCTCCCCCAGGAAATTCCAATATGTACCTAGGACTGAAACCTCATGGATTTTGAACTATTCATTTACTAAGACAAGAGTCGTGTCTGTGGACACGACTGGACTTTTTGGAAGATGAAATTCTAAAAGAAGTTGTGAGAAGTCAGAAAGACATTTTGCAACCTTGAAACCCAGAAGATCAGAGGATTAAAAAAGAGAATGTTCCCTATTGAAGGGTGCTACAGGCATAAAGGTGTCCTCCAGGAGGAGCCAGCTTTCAGTGAGAATAAGAAGGTAGAGCAAATGTTCAAAGAATGTTGACATTAGGAGGGTTTTGCTGAGGGATGTGTGAATTCCAGAAGGCCAATGAAAGGTTCCAGAATCTGGGGATTTGGGAGATATGGGGTCAGATACGGGAATCTACAGAACCTCATGGAATGAAATTGTCTTGGACTTATTGAATTAATAAAAGTTATGACAGGATAATTCTTGAGGATCTATAAGGAAGTCTTCCCTGACGGAAATTCAGGAAAGAGACACTTGCAATCCCACATGGAGCATGGCAACCCGCATCATACTCCCACCATGAAACAGTCGGTTCTATGACACTAGGTCCCACTCACATGACAACAATAAAAATAGCATATAGCAGCTACTGGAAAATTACCACTGGGAAACATTTCATCATATATCTTCAAAATTTGAGTACTCAGAAGCTGAAGTCTGTGACTCTTTAACAAATCAGTGAGAGAAAATGATTGAAATGATAGAGCTGAAGAGTTAAATTGCACAAACGTTTAGTGAAACGTGAATTAGAAGAAAGAGTCAAGGATCTCTGAGGACTTTCACTTGTTATTTTTGGTGAAACCAAGGGCAGAAATAAGAGATCTGAACACAGAGATGATGCTGAGGGCAGAAGTCAGCGAATCCAAAGGCAGGTGATAAGTTTGGATTTAAAATTAGGGGTTCCAGCAGACCATGAAGGAAGATATACCCAAGAGGTATAAAGAAAAGGGAGATGGAGCTATAAAACACAGGTGTGCAGCCATCCACTTTGTCTTTATGCTCAGATATATTCTTTCACGCTTTTCCTGATTGCAATTTCCTTTTGCATGGATGGAAGTCATTGATTAATTTGCTTCTGGCCATCTTTAGAGATGTCTTCATCAACCCTTTAAATTGTCACCCAAAAATTCACTCAAAATTATATAACAACCAGTGGGCAGGCCAAAGTTTGGACTGAATCACAAAGTGTGTATAATTGATAGTAGTCTTCAATGTCCTACAAACTACCTCTCAACAAATATCCCCCCATAAAAGTCACTAATGAGTTACTAAAACAAAGCAGAAGCATTCTCCATAAAAACCAGATGTTTCCGTGGGAGCCCTGATGTAATTTTAAGCAGTTAACTCGCTAATTCATTGGGGCAGGCATTGGCAAACTTTTCCTGTGACAGACGAGAGAAAATATTTCAGGTTTTGTAGACCGTACAATTTCAGTAGCAACTACTCAGTTCTGTTGTAGCATAAACACAACCTAGACAAAACATAAACAAAAGAACATGGCTTGTGTTCAAATATAATTTGACTTATTAAAACAGGCAGAACACCAGATTTGGCCTGCAAGCTATTTACCTAGTTTTTCAAACCCTGCATGAGGTCATGCAGAGACAAGAGATGAGAAGAGCTAAAAAAATTCCCTGTGCTTTACATATGAGTTCAAAATGCTTTGTTTGATGACAACCTATATACGACTATAGAACAAAACCAATTCAAACGCAATGAGATTGAGTTAGAGTCCTTTATCCTCTCCCTCCCAAATTACAGGAGTATTGTAATTCATCATAATAATCTGTTTAATTGTCCGCTTCTACTACAATATCACGAACTTTTCATCAGAAGCAATTGTGCCAATAGCACCTAGCAAGAAGTAGGAACTGTTGCAATGAAAGCCTAAAAATGTAGTTGAGTAACTTTCTTTAGTAAGAGGAACAAATAATATTTATTCCAAAAGATAGAAGCTGTTATAAAAAGCGTGCTGATATGTAATGTCAATAGAATATAGAATGTGTATTTTCTATTTTTTACATAACACTCTTACATTTTTATATACTATATTTTTGTATATATACACACCTCTTTATCAAAAATTAGCACATATTCTAAAGCTTATAGAGGTTGACATCAGTAACAACATCAAAGAAAACTTTTATACTGTTCTCTCATGTGTGTGCTTGTGTGTGTAAACTTATATTGAAATCTAACCAGTCCACTGTGATGTAATTACTAGAGAAAGCAGAGGTGGTGGTTCTAATTTGCACATGCTAGGCAGAGAATCCCTATTTTCTTGTTTTCTCAGTTTCTCTTTAGCATAAAATATATCACGTGATCTCTGAAAGTTGGCAGGATCTTCAGTATGCTCTGGAATCACAAGGGCCCATTTTGCCTACATCGGTTTCTCCGTGTCTGTCCACAATAGTCAAGAATGGGCTACTGGCCACCACTTCAGCCATCACCATCCAATAACGGAGGATGAATGTTAACTGAAAAATACAAGGAAGAAAGATTGATGTGATGGTTAATTTTATGTGTTCCCTTGGAGTGTGCTTTTGGATGAGATCAACATTTAAATCAGTGAACTTTGGGTAAAGCAGATTGCCCTCCACAATGTGGCTGGGGTTCACCTAATCACTTGAAGACCTGAATAGAACAAAAATGCCAGCCTCTCTATCAATCATCTATCTACTTATCATCTATCTATCTATCTATCTATCCATCTTACTATCTATTTATCTTACTATCTATCTATCTATCTGTTTATCTTACTATCTATCTATCTATTATCTTACTATCTATCTATCCAATCCATTTACCAACCTGAACGGGAGGGAATTCTGAAGCAGATGTCCTTCAGATTTCATCTGCATCATTGACTTTCCTCGGTCTCCAGCCTGCTGGCCCACCCTACAGATGTTGGACTTTCTAACCTCCATCATCACACAAGCCAGTTGCTTATAATAAATCTCTTTCCATGTCCATCTGCATCCTATTGGTTCTGTTTCTCTGAAGAACCCTGACTAATCCAGTGGTAAACACACACACATGCACAATTCCATGTATTGAATGCATTCGCACATGGCTGCAAGGGCACTAATGCAAGCATTGAGAAGAACCACCTTCTGCTTTTTCATTTGAACATCTACCAAATGCAAATACCAAACAATCAATAAAACATCAATTCAGTAGCAAAATAAATGAAAGCATAGAAAAAGCTAACGAAAAAGCACACCCTTCATTACTGCTTTAAAAATAAAACAGCTTATTGCTCACTTTAATATGGTTTTCATTGACAAACACACTAGTTTCATTTGTAATCAATAATAAAAATTACCAGGGTGGTAGTGTATTATTTATTATTAGAATCAGCTGCTAAGCCTTTCCAAATACAAAGTCAATTTCCCTTCAATGATTGCTATAAATTTCATCTTTTAGAAAAGATTATTAGCCTTTTTGTAGTTGTTTGAACACTTAACATTACACAATTATATCCCAGATATAAAACACAAGTAGTTTGCTTACATTAAAATGGACTAAGGGGGTTGGTTTTGGCTGACTTGTTAAAGTATACCTTTACGGACCTGGAACACCTAAAGTTGATTGAGTTCAGAATGGGTATGTGTGGCACAGAGTCTGTACGTCTTACACAAAGGGAAATCTTCCTTAGACTTCTTAACTGGGAAGTCAGTGGTTAAAGCAGCAGATCTTCTAGGAAGGGGGAGCCCTCTAGAGAGAGAAAGAAGGCAGGAGACCTAGTCTCATCTCATTATGATCATCCTACTGGCAGACCTCATGCTATACAAACCAAGTGGTTTTTGCTGGCAAGACAATTTTTGTCTATAGAATGTTTTAGCATGATGCATCTAGTTGTTTAGGATTGCTTTACAGTAAGGGAACCCAGCATCTATGGATTTATGTCATATAGCTCCCTAGAAAATGTCATCTAAGATGAGAAACTGAGTATAAAAGGAAATATTTCATGACCTAAAATGTTCCTTCCACGGAAGTAAAGTACTATGCACCTTTGTTAGAAACCTCCCCTATTAACCTGGGTCAGAACCACCCAATGCGAGAGGAGACGACTTGGGGAGTCATGTTGGAGGCCCTGAACCTTCTGCTTCACGTGTGCTGCTTGGTTACTCACATCTATGATATCCTCGGTAAAGCTTGGCACCAGGTAACATCTCTGATTCAAGAGGGTCTGATTTAACAATTCAATAGTTTGCATTAACCCTTTTATTAAATTGGTAGTATATTTAAATCATGTGCTGAGGGTTTTTTTTTTTTTAAGGAAATCAAAATGCCAAGCCCTGTGTAAGAGAGTAGGGGTTTTAGAAAAGGTCTCTAAGAAACTTTCAAGTTGTTTGTTATCAAAGCCCTAGAATGCTGACCGATGAGTGGTGGGGCTGCCACTGCCTGGACAAAATGACAGACACCAGTGGGCAGACTTGAGGACTCAGAAAATGAGGGGATTCAGGCGAAGGAGATTGGCCAAGATTCACTGTGGCCATCACTGTCCAAGCCAGATGTGCACTTTACTGGAAATATGGGAGAGAGAAGGGGATGCACCCAGAGTCTGGGTAAGGGAAAAACGAAAGATAACCAGGCCTGAATCTGAACAAAATAACAACAGGGACTAGGGTCTGGCTTCTAAAATTGACTTTCTTCTTGGGATTCAGGTTTCCCATAGGTAGGTAGGTAAGTATCTAGAAAGGTAAGGAGATAGGTAAGTAGATAGGCAGATGATAGAGAGATAGATAACAGATGATAGATAGATACATACATACATACATAGAGATATAGATAGATAGATAAAGAGAGTAGGTAGTTAGATGAGTAGGTAGGTAGGTAGATAAGTAGATAGGCATGTAGAAGAGTAGTTAGGTGGGTAAGGACTGTGCTATATACTTAATTTACTACCTACCAAATAATAGAGAGAGAGCCTGAGAGAGGCTGTACAATAGATGGGGACCAGTCACAAGTTCTTAATTGAAACTCTGTTCACCTGTCCAAGGCAATAGACAGCATTCAGACATCACCCATACTGTGTTTAGCTCTCTGAAAAGGGATAGACTGTGTCAAACTCTATGGTGACCAATTGTCCAGATTGCCTGGGACTGAGGGAGTTCCCTCGATGTAGGACTTTGAGAGCTAAGACTGAGCAAGTCC
Organism: Equus caballus; assembly: GCF_041296265.1. Lineage (NCBI taxonomy): Eukaryota > Metazoa > Chordata > Mammalia > Perissodactyla > Equidae > Equus > Equus caballus. The sequence continues at coordinate 2,110,242 of NC_091715.1, read as the reverse complement.
CAAGTAAACTGGGAGGAGTTGGTCACCCTAGAAATATCTAAACAAACTTAGACCTTCAAGAAAGCCTAGTTCATATGAGAGAAGCTGAAAACAGAGAGACAACCTGAGACACTCTCAGCCAAGCTTCGTGGGACCAGCCTGGAAAGTGCTTCACAAGAGACATGTTCTGGCTCCTTGTAATCCATCCCCGGTGCAAGAAAAGATGGTGATGGTGCCAGCCCAGAATGCCTCTTTATATCATTAGGGATGAGTTTAATGATGAAATTAAGCCCAGTGTTCCCATCTTAGTGGAAGCACTAAATCATATGCCACTATCTACTCTCTATAAAATTAAACAAGCAGGCTCATTCTTTAGGAAACTAAGATTTTCCTAGAAGTTCTGCCATCGTTCTGTTTCCTCCTTTACGATGACATGTACAATTTCTCCTTTGGGAAGTTGTACATGGTTTTAAAGTGAGTTAGAGAAAACACACAGTCTGTTGACCTCATGATGATTATCAAGGGGTCATTGGATCCTTAAATAGGATCTGAGTAAGGGTTTCCAACAACCACATTTTACATGGGCTCACTTAATACTCACAAGAAACTCTTGAAATCGGGACTGCTGGCACCACTTTGATAGATGTGGAAAGTGAGGGATGGATGAAGAACTTCCCCACAGCCAGGCAGCCATCAAGTGAAGTTTAGAATCTGGGCTTAGAATCTAAGTCTCCTCACCACTGGCTAGGTCTATGAACCACAAGACTTATTCCAATGCTGTTCAATCATATTATCTTCAAACATAAGTGCAATTATGGGAGCTTTGCTTAGACAAGCACAACAGAGTAATCTCTTTGAACACTTTTTGCGCCTGTGACCCTCTCTGAAGACCTACAACCCACATATTCAAGAGCATGAAAGAGCCATTCTAAGACATGTCTAAGGTTTTTTCCATTCATTTATGGTCTGAATTATAACGTCACATCATAGAAGGTGTTTGGGAATGAAGTGTGTCCACCTCAAAAAGTGTATGTTGAAGTCTTAACCCCAGGTACTTGTGAATGTGACCTGAATTGGAAACAGAGTCTTTGCAGATGTAGTCAAGTGAAAATGAGATCATATTGGATCGGAGTGGTCCCTCCAATAACTGGTGTCCTTATAAGAGGAGAGGAAACACCGAGATACAGAGAGACAATAAAGAGGGCTATTTGACAGTGGAGGCAGCAATTAGAGCTATTTGACTGCAAGCCGAGGAATGCCAAGGATCGCCAGCAACCACTAGAAGCTAGGAAGGCAAAACAGAAAAAGAAAAAGGCAAAAATTGGGAGAGACAACTTCTGTTATGCAATCACGCTCTCACATACAATTTATAGAATACAAATCCTTGGCCCAGAAGATGTGATCTGCTTCCAGGGTCTAGCAAGTGCCCTATCCTCAAATTCTCTTTTTTTTAAAGATTGGCACCTGGGCTAACAACTGTTGCCAATCTCTTTTTTTTCCTGCTTTATCTCCCCAAACCCCCGCTGTACACAGTTGTATATCCTAGTTGCAGGTCCTTCTAGTTGTGGGATGTGGGACCCCGCCTCAACGTGGCCTGATGAGCAGTGCCATGTCCGCGCCCAGGATCCGAACCCTGGGCCCCCACAGCAGAGCACGCGAACTTAACCACTCGGCCACGGAGCCAGCCTCCTCAAATTCTTCAAAGGAAAAAAAATCTGTGCTTTAAGTCAGGAAAAAATAAAGAATGAAAATGGTGGAAAATGTAAGTCAAAATAAAAAAAGTTTGTATTCCTTGTAAGTAAATGCCTTCAAAGTTTGCCAAAGTCATAGCTTTTTGGTTTGGAACATCCATAAGTTTGACTAATAAAAGGAACAAACTCTTAAAATATTTTGTCTCTTGGGTGTCTTATTTGCTTATGGGGATTTCCTTCTATTTTTAATATGAGTACTGTCCTATTTAATGATTGTGTTTATTCACTTGTGACTTTGAATTAGGTTTTACTCATCTTTATTTCCCTTTTTACCAGTTCCAGAAATATTAGTGCTGCCCATGTAGAAGAATACAATAAAAATGAGACTGAGGGGAAAAAGCAACCCAGGATTCACATAATCATGAGCATACGTTTCTCAGTAGTTAATAACGCTCTGACCTGCCTTGTCTTAACTCAAGAAGACACATTGTGTGGAAAGCAGTAAAATTTTATATTGTGAGGAAATGAAGGCTTACAACAAAAGTACACTTATTCTCTGCATAATCTATTATTAATATTAGAACGTATTGGATATTATCCTTAGATTATGCCATTCAACTAATTTTCAATGGGTTTTATAATCACTCCTTTCCATGTCCAGAAGTTATATTATCAGAGATAATACAGTTGAGTGATTTCTACAAGAGAGATTCTTCCCCATGGTTTTTGTATGTTTTTAGGTCTTCTTAAACTTCCATTAAAATTGATAAATTTACAAAGTGAGTTCTTTATCAACAAGTTATTTTTGAAATCAGATTTGGATAGACCTGATTTAGAAATATTGAAAGAAAGTTTAGACAGAATTTTATGATTCTTTTGTTAGTCAATCTTACTCAAATTCCAGGAGAACACTAACAACATTATATTTCAAATTTATAGTTGTTTTTCTCTTTCTTTTGCATAGCTAATGTCTAGAAAGCTTCTAAAAAAGTCAGTTATTGAGACTAAACACCAGAAGGCAAACACTTAGACAGGAAGAGTATTATATTCAAATACCTTCAACTGCTCGTTCCTACAGGATGCACAGAATTCACTAGAGATCTCTAGGATGCAGAACCAGCCATTAAAAGGAATTGCAATACTGTTTCAATAGTATTTGAAAGTTTTCCTTCGTCCTGGGTGGGATTCTCATCAAAAGAGCCCAAACACAGAACACATGTTAGAGTGAAAGAAATATTCACTGCTGGGGGAAACCACAGCTCTTGAAAGATGCGTGTACGTTTTCTTTACAAACGCACTATTCTGATTCCAACGGTAGATCGTAAGTCTAAAGTAACATAACTAAAATATTAATATTTTTTCCATCACGCCTGAATAAGGCTTGTCTGAATAGCCTTTTATCTAGAGGAGAGATGGTGCTGTGGCTCTTGGGATTTGATTTGCTCCAGAAGCCACCTTGGCAAAGTTTATACTACCCACACATGTTCCTATTGACTTACGACCATCTAGGAAGGAAAAATAAACCATCTAGGAAGGAAAAACAATCCTCTGCTTCTGAACTTGGATGCTGCACTTCATGATTTGGTAAGAAAAATATCGAAGGGGAAAAATTGCCAAGTGGATAAATTAACTCTTTTGGTCATAAAACTAGCCTCTTATCCATATGAGATTGTATCAAACAAAGTGTGAGAGGAAATATTGTGTTAGTACAGAGGCACATTGGGTAAGTCACAGGGGTGCATTGATGCTCTGAAGATGAATGAGCATACCACAGAATTCCACTTTTAGCTTTTCTGGTTGGCTAGAACCTGGATTATTAATACTAAATGATCATTCTTAAAATTCAAACATGCATTCTAGGTCTTAATCTGTAGAATTATGACATCACCATGATTGACACAGGTCTTATAGGTTCACACAACTGGGTGATAAAATTACTGAGGGATTTAAAATAAATAGTAATTTTAAGCAAGTAACTTAGGATGTTCAATGAACTGAATGTTTGTGGCCCCCTCAAATTTCTTATGTTCAATCTTAACTCCCCATGCAGTGGTATCTGTGGGTGGGGCCTTTGGGAGATGATTAGGTCAGCAGGGTGGAGCCCTCATGAATGGGATTAGTGCCCTTATGAAAGAGACCCCAAAAAGCTCCCTCACTCCTCTACCATGTGAGGACACAGGGAGAAGATGGCTGTCTATGAACCAGGAAGCAGGTTCTCACCAGACTCCAAATCTGCCAGTTCTTGGACTTCCAGCCTCCAGAACTGTGAGAGATAGATTTCTGTTGTTTATAAGCCATCTAGTCCATAGCATTTCATTATAGCAGACCAAAAGGCTAAAACAGAGCAATTGGACAATTTTGTATCTATATTAGTACCTGGTCTTTTGAGCACCCATGCCATATTTCTGAGATATTTGCATCCCATGCCTAACACTGTTGTCAGATCCCCAGAGTTCTTCGTCTTTAGTAGTATGGCATCACCATGATTGACATCTCACATAGATTCAAACAATTGGGTAATGAAGAGAGTGAGTGTTTTTGACTAATTATATTTTGAACAAGTAACTTAGGGTGATGGGACAAGTTCACATCCATATTGGTATCTGGTCTTTTGAGTACCTACGGCATACTTTTGCTTCCAGTGTGATATTTACACCTCCCCCGCCCCCCCATCTCACACTGGGTCAGGACACTGGGGTTCCACAGCAGAGAGATGGAATTTTTACGGTGATGAATCAAGCTTTAAGTTACCACCATCAATCCACTTTATTCAACCCTATATCCAGCCCACACACATCTGACAGCTGTCGTCAAGCAAAGCTCCATAATTCTTGACCTTACCCAAAGGGAAGAATGAGAATTTCTATAGAGAAACTGGTTTAACTGCTTTAAAGCCATCGTTAAGTTTGGAGAATGGGATTCTTTGTGTTGGATGAATGGAGGGTTAAGGGAGGGCATGAACAGATGATGAGGGAGCTCTGCTTACAGCAAAAACACTTCCAAGCAGTGGAGACACCACACGGAGCAAGCCACTCGTCTTTGATCATGTCTTCTTTGAACTCAATTGTTTTGATCACTGACTAGTCGTCGTCGCAGTAGCTGAGACCCTGCAGAGATGCACAGCAGATTAGTGGTTGACAGGGACTGGGGGGAGGAGGGATGGGGAGGACCACGTAATGGGTATGGCATTTTGAGGTGATGAAAATATTCTGAAATTAAACATTGGTGATGGTTCAACTCTGTGAGTATACCAAAAACCGGTAAATTATATACATTAAAAGGGGGAATTTCACGGTGTGTAAATTATACTTTTTTAAAAAAATACAAACTTTAACCATTTAAATCTGTTATTGCCAATGTATTAAATTGCTAAAAATACATGAAGATGAAAATGATTTATTTAAATTCTAGATGGCAAGAATCTAAAGTTTTTTTAATTTAAATTTAATTGATTGGTGAACATTCTCTCCTTTAAAAAATGCTGAGCTCCAAGGAAGTTTTGTGGGGTTATCTTTTAAGATAGTCACATTTGGAAGGAGCCTGGGAAATTCTCCAAAGATCTTTATTTTGGTGTTAAATCTTCCCCTAAAAAGAGAAGCCAAACAGAAATTTGAAGTTGGCAGGTCTTGAGTCAGTTTCTAAGAGCCAGAATATACTCCCATAATAGAACAAATCTATACATGTGTTTTGAAAAACGGCATCAGTTGTCATCAGGCTGACAATATTTCAGAGGCAAGCACTATAAATTTCACTGTGGGATAAACTCCATAAGTCTGAAAGAAATAAAATCCTGCAGGTTCTGTTTTTTAGAACTGCTGTATGTTGAATTACACATAATGCTCATAAAACTTTAAACTTCACTGAAATTTATTGTCTTACTAATTTCAGTATAGGCTGAATGGAAATTAAGGTAGGTCATCCATTAATCTCCCATAATATCTCAGCAAGAGTGCCGTGAGTTGGATTTTTTCAAAAATTGAAGTTTGGGGCATGTTATACCTAGTTTCATCTAATGCCTTATGCCATCCTCTTAGCTAGCTTGTTAAAATTTTGGAGAGATTAGTAGTAGACAAATAATGATAACATGCACACTCTCTCTTTCTTTATGGTATCTTACTTAGCAAACAAGTTAGCATTTTGCAGCCACAACATGCTTATTCTTCTACTGGACAGGAGAGATGATGATGAGAACTACGTAAGTGGTCACTGCTCTTTAAAATCTCATATCGCTCTAAAATGGCAAAGAGGTGTTTCACCTACATAATCTCATCTAAGACTCACTTTACAGATGGGAAAGTCAAGACTGATGGCAGTTAAATGCCTTCATCTAGGCCATTTTCAGCAACTCTTCACTCCTCTGTTCCATGAACCAGCTCTCTATAATGGTGGGTGATAAAGTTGATGAAATTAAATTTCTAAAGAGTAGGTACCACACCTTCCCCTTCCCTTCTTGTTCTCCCTCATAGCCAGAGCAGTGATTTTTTTTTCCTGGATGAGAGCTTGGCAAGTGTTGACTGCCACAGTGTCAGGACCTGGGAGCTAATGGCACAATCCTCATGGTGGGGAGTGATTGACTATTCCACGACAGAAACACAGCTCTGATGCTCTGGGTTGTCTATCAGAAGGCAGCTCTATTGGCGAGAACTACATAAACGCAGTGGAAATAAGGTAACTTCTGTTGAATAGAGGAGGCTCTCGGCTACCATATTTGTAATGCAGCAAGTGCCACTTTTGTTACTGACTAGTTATCCCAAGGAACTCAAGGGTGAGTTTGGACATTTTAACTGTTTTTCCAAATTGTTCTTCTTCCTTTTGTTATTTTAAGGAGATGCAATCACCAACCTCCCTGAACCAGACCAAGCCTCACCACAAGAGCAATGCCTATGACGTTTGCCTTATTTTTAACACCAAGATCTCTCCAAGAGGAGCTTAGGCCTTATTACCATAACCTGCAGTGTATGTGGAAGCTTGTTTTCCAAGTGAGCCTGTGCAAGAGAGTATCTACGTCTCCCTTTTGAATATTCATTCCCCATCCCAAATAAATGTCCCTGCTTCCCTTTGTTCGGGGACGCCTTGACTCTGGAAATGATTCCTATGGGCTCCTATTTGCCGCAAGTGTACTTGACTTTGTGAGACAACTACTTCTGTGGAAGGTCTGATTTAACTCGCCAGGAGGGAACCCACTTTGGTTTTGGTAACACTTTCAGCCAGTACATACTGATGAAGTGGTGCGGAAGAAGATGTGGATGCTGGGAATCCAGCCCTCGGAAGGCAGCCTGAACTTTGACAATGCCCAAACCAATAGAACTTTTCAGCCACATAAGGCCTAACAAGCCCATAACAAAAAGAGAATTATCCTCTTGATGCAGTCATTAAAGAAATGTAAATTGATGCTCCTAATGTCCAGGAGAGTCACCTCCAGTTAGGTAAGAGGTACCTGCCTGCAACCTGTTCCTCGTGCTGTTGTTCTCTCAAACTATGCAAAGAACAGCCCCAAGGCAGGGATCAACCCCAAGGATCAGAAAACAGGTTTTCATTGGTCTGAGAAGGGCAGGATGAAAAGAGTTTTCAGCAGAGAGAAGCATGAAGGAGCATGTCTGCTGGGCAGATAATGGGTTAGCAGAGGGCAGGCATAACAGTTTGGTGCCCATTGTGCTCCAACCAACTCAATTAGTTATCATCTGTCGAGTGCTTCCTGCCCCAGACTTTACCCCTCCTCTCACACAGCTCTCCTCATCAGATCTTCCTCCCCCACATGACTCCCTCAAGTGACGGGTGCTCTCAGTCATCTTGTCTCCCAGGAGGACGACTGTCCTCAGTCTGGGTTTGGAGTTTCTCTCTGGATCTGATTTCCTTCAAGCATATTGTAGTGCAGGAGGGTGCATTGTCTGAAATGTGTTCCAGTGCACTTCACTTTCAGTGAAACGGTCAGATTATGAGTCTGCCTCTCCACAGACCATAACAGTTTGAGCAGAAAGCCAGTTTTATTCTTGCACATTCCCCAGTGGGCAGTCAAATACCTGACCCAGAGCAGGCTCCAGATAACAGCCTGTGTAATGATACTGAACAAGGAGAGAATTCTTGCACAGAGCACAGGCGTGGCTATTTGTTTCCATGGGGAAAGCTCTTGCTCACTCAGACACCCACAGGTCTACAATTATCAGACACGAAAGGTTTAAAGGCTTCCATCTTATACACCAGTTGTTTTTCAGTCTAGGTGGCAAGTCTACATTTAATCTTCTGACTGTTACAACTCAAGTATCCTTTGACCCAACCCAGAGCTCATTTGCTCAGGTTTCTGGGCAAAAAAGAGAAGTTCATTAGCATCCTCCTAAAATAGTTCTAAGACCAATGGGAAAGGAAATATACCCCATGTTTAAAAAGACAAAAGTAACAAGGCAGCTGAAGTGAGACAGAGAGACAGCGTAAAGGAGAGAAAGAGTTACCTGGTCATCGGAGTGGGGTCACCTTCTTGATAGAAGATGCTATGATCAAAGCAATTGATCAAGGTCATGGACACAGTGCAGGGCTGGCAGGCGTAGTGAGGAAACTCTAGTAAGTGTTTGGGACGTTAGTGAACTCCCTGCAAGCATCATTGGAGTGGGAGGGGCTCAAAAGTATGGGGAAACTGGAGATCCTGCTGGATGGATGCTCTCAGCTACAAAAGGTAAGATATTGCTGAAGTCATGTTCATTACTGTAAATCGGTATACCCAGTATATTAAGAGTTCCAAGTCTAGCTTAAACCTAAGGGAGTTATTTTGAAAAGCACTTTTTTCTGTATAAAATGGCCTTTTTAAATGTATGGAAAGAATCACATTTAAAAAAAACCTCCCGTAGCTTGTCCTTTTGTCAATCAAATACTTTTTATGTGATGAGAAGTAAAGTCTCCAATTCAGCTTTTAAAATCACAATTTTCACAGGCTAAAGTTTTGTTAGGCAGCTAATTTTTTTAGAAAAGTCAGTAACAAGGCATTAGGGAGGATGCGGAAAAGTTAGAGCCACCGAACGTTGCTGGTGGACATAAAATGTTTAAGCCATTTTGGAAAATAGTCTGGGAGTTTCTCCACAGTTCAACATAGAGTTACCACATGACCCGGCCATTTCACTCCTGGGTACAGACCCAAGGAAAACGAAGGGCCACACAAAACGTGCACACGAACACGTGGAGCAGCCTTGTTCGAAAGAGGCGAGAGAACACAACGGTTCATCAGCGAGGGGATCAGTAAACAAACGTGGCGTATCCGTACAATGAGACATTATTCAACTATGAAAATGAAGTACTGATACGTGCTACAATATGACTTAACTTTGAAAACACCATGCTAAGTAAAAGAATCCAGACAGAAAAGACCACATAGTCCACAATCCAATTTAATGAAATGTCCACAAGAAGCAAATACATCAAGAAAGTAGATTAGTGGTTGCCATTGGTTGAGAGGAGGAGGAATGGAGAGTGACTGCAAATGGCAGAGTGTTTCTCTGAGGGGTGTTAAAAATATTCTGAATTTAGATAGTGGTGATAGATGCAAAATTCTGAATATACCGAAGGCCAGCGAATTGCACACTTTAAAAGTGCAAGTTTCATGGTAGTGAGTTACATCTCAATAAAGTTGTTATTAAAATAAATTATGAGCCACGGCATAGTTCTCTGAGAAAAAAATTAACTGAACTTAAAATGGCTTCAAATGTGGTAACTAAAATATACTACTTAAGCCATTAATTTCTAATGAAATAATGTAAAACTACACTTTTTTTCCTAAATCTGAAGCATAATCTCTAATGTTGCAATTCAGTTTTTCCTCATTGTTGTGGCACACACAGACCTTGGTGGAGGATAAAGCTGCCTGGAATGATCAATTAATCAAACTGACAGGGATTTTGAAGAAAACTTTATATTTATATTTGTATGTCCCTTAGTGGACTGCTAATGTGGTTTGGACATCATCCTATTTACCCTTCAAGGTTCCTTATAATTATAGAAGCCAAAAAAAGGAAAAATGATTGATAAATGAATATCAGTAATTAATGAAAGGAGAAACTACAAGGTCAAAGACAGGTAGCATTGGTCTTCATTACGTGGGTAGCCAATAAGCCTTCATATAATCAGAGGGCCATAAAGAGACCTTGAATAGTCAAATGGTACAATCAAGAAAAATCCTCAGACAGGTTTCAAAAGGTGAGTCCGCGGCCTGTCCCACTTCGTCACATGTTATGCAAAATGCACGAATGTCTGTTCTTTTTGAAACGAGACCCTTTAGAGTTGAACTGTTGCCACGTCTAAAGCAGTGGGTAGAAATTTAAAAGTGGGCAGCCAAAGTAAACAGCAGCACAAGGAAATTACCCAGTTCACCTGGGATATTCTGTAGAAAAACTGACCTGGAGGTTTCATTGGGACTCTGATGAAAAGAAATGGGGGAAATGCGCCCATTATGCAATTTTATGCACATAATGATCAGATGTCATTTTCGGTTCTGTTTTGGATTCTGAGAAACCAACTGTAAAGGGCTTTTGGGGGGCCGCTTGGGGGAATTTGAATATGTTCCAGATAATAGAAGGGGTAAATGGAATTTACTGAAATGGATACATGGGCAATGGGATCCCCTTTTGGTAAAAAGATATTTATACATAATGAAATGATCTGGAAAGATACATATTAAGGTGTTACTAGTGGTAATCACCGGGAGATAGGAATATGTTTTATTTCTATATTTTCACTTTCTGCAGTTTTCAATTTTCCATAATGCACATATATTACTTCTGTAACATTAAAAGATTACTTAATTTAAAAAAAAAAAAACTGACCAGCATTAGATCAGAGAATCCCACACTGACATCAGGTGCCACGGGCTTCTCATAGGTAACAGTTGGGGAGCAGGATATATTTGTGGGTCCGCTTCACATTCTCCAAAAAAATGCACTTTCCCCTAAAAAATGTGCTTTCCTGGTCTAGGAACTCAGATTCTATTTCAACAATTCCCCCTGAATTTAATTCTAGCATCTCTTTTAAAATACTGTATTTCCACTTGCTGTATATTACCACTGTGTTAAGACATTTTAGAATGAGTGAAAAGCAATTCTCTGCAGTTCAGTTATTCAATGGCTAAGTCACAGCTTGATTGAAGGGTCATAAGAAGACCCTTCCTGGGTTAAAAATGTCCTAGATATCAAGGCTAGCCTGGTGGCGCAGCAGTTAAGTTTGCATGTTCCACTTCGGCGGCCCGGGGTTCCCCGGTTCGGATCCCAGGTGTGAACATGGCACCACTTGGCAAGCCATGCTGTGGCAGTTGTCCTACATATAAAGTAGAGGAAGGTGGGCATGGATGATAGCTCAGGGCCAGTCTTCCTCAGCAAAAAGAGGAGGGTTGGTGGCAGATGTTAGCTCAGAGCTAATCTTCCTCAAAAAAAACAAATGTCCTAGATATCATGCTTGGTACTTAGTTCTAGCCATAGAAGCAGAATGATGCTATAAAATTCCAGCCCCATTGGGTCTGTCAGGGGAGGTAGTGAGTCTTTATAATTATTCTTATAATTATTATATAATTTATAATTATTATTATAACACCAGTTATTGTAACCACCAACAAAATGTTTAAGGGCCAATCGTTCTAACAAAAACATTACAACATCTAATCCTAACAACCAGATAATGTAGGTATTATAATTATTTCCATTTCATGCACAAGGAAAAGTAGGTGCAAAGAGTTTAAGTAATTCACTCACAGACTCATATTCAGTAATTTATGGTACTAGTATTCGAACCCAGGGAGTCTGATCTCTATGTGCATATTATCTTTATTTATTTTTATATTTTTGTCATGTGTTTTTGGTTGTTTGTTTGTTTTGAAAATTTGGAAGCCTAAACTTTTCTTTCTGTTTCAACACCACCACCTTATTTCTGATAGTCTCAGCAGGAATATCCGCCTCCTTGAACAACCCACCCACATCCTACCCACAACAAAAACAACTAACGTGGGTGAAGTTGAGCTTTATCTTCAAAACCTGGTACAAGGACAATGCTAAACTCACATCCAGGTGGGTTGCTTGAAAATGGCATTGGCTCTCCAGAGCTGTTGAGAAAGGCAGGAACAGAACATTCAGTGACAGACAGATAGCAGGGGTGCCTGAGCAGGGAAACAGGACATAGAGTGATGGGTAGAAAAGTGTGAAGGATTCCTGAGATCTCAGGGTGCCACTGCAGCAATCTTTGATACTTTCTCCAAACCTTAGCCTTGGTCGTGGAGAGAGCTGTAAGGATACTTCGCTGTCTTCATTGAAATCCACAAAGTCCACATCCGTCTATCAGATCAGAGCCCCACCCAATCCTCCCTCCTTGTGTCCTCCATCTTTTTCTTAACTTTTTCTCTTGCTCCGAAGGCAATGCACAGTCTCCAGCTCCTTCTTCCTTGTAGCCTTGTTCTGCATCCCAGGAGCATCTTCAACAATCATAAAGTGGCAATAGTATAGATGTTCTAGTGGGTCTGTGTGCCATGGTCACTCAACTGCTTAGTTCTTCAACCAGGCATTTCCACCTTTTTTAAACATTAAATTATCTTTCAATAACTCACATATTCAACAACTATTTAGGCCCTAAGCTTAGCTCTTAGAATACAAATGTGGTCAGAATACAAATGATACAAATATCATACAATATTTATGAAATATTAACCTGTCTTTTAGATTCTCATATTATTCCTACTCACCATGTTCTTCCACAACCCATTAATCAGACATTCCATCTTCATTCCTTCAAGGAAAGGATGTATAGTTTAACTCATACATCACCACTACCTGCTAGAGAGTGAGGAGAGCTGATACTGTGGACCCTGCAAACAAGTCAAGGGTATCTACCTGTGCCCTTCTATGGTTCAATCTTGGCCAAGGGTATGGGAGTGGCCGAAACTCCAAATGGATTTATGGCATCAGAAAAAAATCAAATAGAGCCAATGAGGTCAAAATCACTGTTGCTATATGTGAAAAGTTTCAAGAAGTGTGTCCGTAGAACAGCTTGACTCCAGAACAGCCAAATAATCCCTGTGTCCCTGTGTCCCTGTAGATGGCATAAAATCCACTATGAGCAAAACATAAAGAAGTATTATGGTTGAGGATGAAGGTCAAATGAGATGGACCTCTATGGACCAATCCTTGGAACCAGATGGAAATAAGAAAAGCCCAGTGGATGTCAGCACTAAATAGATTATAACAAAAAGACCAGACACTTCTATGCCCTACCACTGCTCCTGATATTCTGATACAAACAGAGACAGCACCTGGGAAAAAGGAGAAGTTCCGATTTGTATGTGCATTCATAAAATTAAGACAGTTTCTGTTTTCCGTGAAATCAGGATCTTCTACACGAGAACAAGACTCACAATCCACTGTAAAAATCTCTATAATTTACTCCTGCCCAATCCACAAGGACATCTGGGAGACTCACTTTGTTTGAATGCATCCAAGAAGACCCCTCAATGGAAGCTGCCGTGATGTACAAAGGACCAGCATGGGCTGCATGACATGAGCTGCTCCCCAGTGAAGAGTAAATGCCTCAGAGCATTGAAAATAGGACAGGGATCCAGGAATGAAGATGGAAAGGAAGGCTGTGGGAACTGGCATCTCCTGCTAAGAGGTATGAATATAACTTTGTACAATGGAGATACATTGAAGTTTTTTGTGAAGATATGATCAAATCTTTATGACAAATCTGAAAATTAAGACCTTGTTTCCCTATTCCATCTCCTCTGCCCTACTAGCCTCTACCATACCAAAAGAACCCTCTTCAGACCCAGTCCTGATAGCACCACACATCTCTTCCCAACCTCTAGTTACCATATGCGCCATCCATCTCTCAATACCTGCCGTTGTATCAATTTGCATTGCATCAATCCCATTGCCATGTCCTCTTCTAAGAATTGCACACACACATCTCAGGGTTGCCACCTCAGATTTACCTTGGTCCACAGGCACTTCAAAAGCACAATAATACACAGATTCTCTCATTTTCGTATAAACTCACGCTTTTGAAGCCAATAGTTGAAGCTTGGATATCTTACAAGCCCCTTTGAATGGATTCCACCATTTTGTCCATTGTCCATTAATTATTGTTACCTTCACCTCTACAGCATGTCTGTGGAGTGGTGAACAACCACTTCCCTAGGAACAAAATAGTTTTCTGTCCTCAGAGAGGTAGCCAGGAAACTATCTCAGACATAGAACACCACCTCTCTTTGAGTTCCAGCTTATGCCATATATTCTCCAACTCTCAAGGGTGTGTTTGTTTGTGAACATATTTAGACATTCATAGTCTATGTGTTTGTAATGCCCACTTGGTTGCCTTTTGCTTTACTCATTAAATTTTTCTTTCTTTTGTGAACTCCACAGTATCCTCCATGAAAATGGGTATTTGTTGACTGAGCATCGTTTATGAGATGTGACCCATGTGCTTAGTTAATTCTACAAGAAAGGCATTATATCCTATGGATTAAAAAATAATAAATCAGGGCTGGCCCATTTGGTTGAGTGGTTAAATTTCCCCACGCTCTGCTTCAGTGGCCCAGGTTTGTGGGTTCGGATCCCAGGCATGGACCTATTCCACTCACCAGCCATGTTGTGGAGGCGTCCCACATACAAAGTAGAGGAGGATTGGCACAGATGTTAGCTCAGAGCTAATCCTCCTCAAGCAAAAAAACAAAAAGAGAGAGGAAGGTTGACAACGGATGTTAGCTCACGGCAAATCATCTTTCTCACCAAAAACAATAATAAATCAATTTCCATTGGCCTTTATTTTCCTACCTCATTATCACCAATCATTGACTTGATTGCACAGTTACAATAGAGATAAAAATCATTCTTTTTTTATTTTAAATATGACATGGGTGGCACAAACGTGATAGCAAAACATGAGTCTTTGAAGTTTCTATGTATTTTACTGCTTTCCTTAAATATTCTTCCCTTCCCCCAATAAAATGTGAAAGTTAGAACTATTTCATCAACGAGTGTGCCATATAGGAAAATGTTACTATTTTAATAATTACATTGCTTTTCTCGGGCATATCTCTGAGGCAGGAATTCTCAATCAGGGGTAATTTTGCCCCCGAGGAGACATTCATCAGTGTCTAGAGACATTTTTGGTTGCTCTAACTGGGGATGTGCTACTGACATCTAGTGAGTGGAATCCAGAGACACTACTAAACATCCTACAATGCACAGGACAGCCCTCACCACAAAGGGTTACCCAGCCCCAAATGACAATCGTGCTGAACTGAGAAACCCTGCTCCAAAGATGAAATCTATTAAATAAGATAGAACTTCATTTGCATAGAGAGTAAAAATAGCATCAAGAACCTCATGTAATGTCCATATGCTACTATTTAATCTAGAATGAATGAGCTCAGACTTTATTAAAACATAGACTTACACATCTGGAAAAGACCCTTGGGGACTGGCCAAAGTATCAAGAAAAGAATCTGTCTTTTCTAAAACTAAGGCAAATAGGTGTCATAATATAATTGATCATTTCTTCCATGATTTGTAGTCATAGAAGGGGAAAAAAACACTCTATAAGAAGGCTAAATTCTCAGAATCTGTGATAATCTAAAAATCTGGAAACAATGAGATTTTAAGACCTATTACTGACGTCAGTAAAGGGAAATTGAGGAAGAACAAGCTGAGGAAAATTACATAGAAATACCCAGAATCAGGCCAATGCCCCTAAAGATAATGCTTGCCTGAGGTTCTTGGTAAGAATAAAAAGTAGGGGTGCCCATCTCCAGAACACTGCTTTGAAATCTCCAAGGCAGGGAACTGGAGCGGTGGATAGCTAGTAAGCACCAGGTGCTTTCCATTTTCAGAGGCAGCTGGTAAACCTTCCCTAATGGAAGGAAGGCAGATTCCCTGATCCAAGTGTGACCCTCCAAACGGGAGTGAATGGGAATCCTTAGCAATGACATCAGGCAACTTGCTAAGCCCATCCTGAAATCCTTAAATATTCACCGTTAATCAGCCCCTGCTGGACATTTTCCACAGCCTGTCATCCTAGGAATCACGCCAGTTTAGAAGTGCTAATTGACAAGGATGCATATAACAGAGAAATGCATCAAATAAGCCTCAACACCTGACAAATGGTACCACATGACAGATTCAGAGATCCTATGTATTCTTTTAAGGGTATATTCATTCATTCTTTAACAAGTACTTCTCAGTATAATCTTGTTAATCCTCCCCAAAACTTGATGTCTCCCTAATTGAATTCTAATGAATCCCCACAATAGAGTATATAAACATATGTTGACCTTTAAAATAAGAAAGAGTAATTAGAGTAATCACCATAATTAAATGACTGCATATGGTTATGGTGTACTTTTTTCTTCTAGACTACCTAATCTCCATCTATTTTTTTAAGTATTCATTATTTTTTTAAGGTCCAAGGATATTTTGTCCCACCTGTACTTGGATATAACAGTGATTTCCCACCTGTATTTTATAATAATATGTGCTTTAGGGAAAATTCATAAATATCAAATGTCAACTAAACCCACAGCCTGTTAATACTTTGAAACATATGTCAAAAAAATAAAATTCAAACTAGATTTGAGGTGACAATGAGGCAGGAAATGCAAGTGAAAAGAACCTCATGTGTTTATGGAATCATATGATACCAAGATGAAAGGGCTTCAGTGGACCTTAATTCCATCTCCCCCTTGTCTGACTGAGCCCCAATACTGTGGAATCAAGGCTTGCAGAGTCCCTTAGCCTCTTGTACAAAACGCATCCCTCTCACGAGAGCAGGCTTAACCATCTGGAATCTGACAAATCACCCTGCTGCTCTATCAACACAACTCCTCTACAGGGTCACACCTCCCAGTCTGAAGAGTTTGTGATCGGACACACAGTCGTCTCCAGCTAATCTGCAAAAATTCCAAGGCATTCAGTGTCTGTGCAGATGCTCCATCTGACAAATGAACTTCATATATTCCTTTTCCTCCTTGACTCCAATGCCTGAATCCCACTCTGTCTCAGCACCACCATGATTGCATGAAACAGCATCACCTTCGAGATCTTAAATGTCCCTCTCTTAGGCTCTGGTCAATACTCCAGACTCCTCTCATCTCCTACTATCTCCCTTCCAGTACACTTAGTATAAGAGCGTGATCTTTCTCTTAGAGTTTCTCATTTACTTCATCTAGGGCTGGGCCAGGAACACCTCTTATTGTCCTCAGCCTATCAGCCTTTTGAAGGGTTTTCTTCCAAACCCTTGGCTGAGCATCTGAACAACTCTCTTACCAGCAGACTGAATTCACAATTCTCCTCTCTCTTTCACCTGTGCAAAACCCCAGCCCTGCATCACATTGGATTGAGCATTCTCTGTACCCACATCAGGGTGGCTGAAGAAGAAAATCTGACGTCACACAGACTGGGATACAACAAGAAAAGAAAGTCTGCCTACTTTAGCTGCCCTTCAGCATGACTGTCATTCTCTGTCTGGGCTGCCTCCTCTCTCATGCTCTTCAATTACCCTTCCACCCGCTAAATAAGTCCTTCAAACCCCATATAATAGCCCTACTAGCCTCTCCCTAGGATGGTTTTCATTTCAGGGCTTCTCACACTGTAAAGCATATTTGAATCACAATGGGCATTTGTTAAAATGTAGATTACCTGTCACAGTCCAAGGGTAAAGCCAAAGAGTCAACATTTCTAACAAACTCTCCAAAACGATGACAGGATGCTCATCTATTTTCCTTGAATTTCTGCCCTCTGCCTTCTTCAGGAATTTCTCATCCATTTATCTAACTACCTGTGGTGTTTCCTACACTCAGATCAATTGATTTTTTCACTTTGTACTCTCTTCTGGAGTATAATATGATTCACAGTCTTTGTTTCATTATCAGCTATGTGCCAAAAACTGGTTCATCTGTATCTAGAGCTTAGAAATCCTTCCTCTAGTTTCACGCTCATTCCTTCACCTACATGCTTGATATATCTTCCTGGATGGCCACAGACACAAGGTCAGCATGTCTGAAATTAACTCAGCATCTCTCTCTCTAAATTGACATTCTACCTTTATTCCTTCTTTCTATGTATTACACCAAACACTCAAGCTGGAAACCCGAGCATCATCTATACCTTCCATTTTCCTTAACCCTCTCCCCTCACATCAACATCCTCCCCCAATCAATTACCATATTCTGAGGATTATAATTTCTAAAATTTCCTAAAACTCTCACCACTCCTCACTATGTTCACTTCTCTAGTCTAAGTCCTTACCTTCCCTTGACTATCCCATTACACAGTCGTCTATGGGGGTCTCTGCCCACAAGATAGTGACATCAAACCTATGTTCCATTCAGTCGCCATGCCCAAATATGAGTATGATTATTTAACTCCGTTAAGCTCTTCGGTATTTTCCCCTCACTTGGATGATACAATCAAAATAATTAACCCACTAGTTGAAGCTGTGCTGGCCTTATTCCTCCATATTCTGTGCTTCTTACTTTGTGCTCTGGCATCTTTCTACTTCAAGTGTGGTCCATGGAAAAGGAAGACCAGCATCAGCTGGGAGCTTGTTAGAACTGCAGAATCAAAAAGAGCCCACCCAGACCTAGAGAATCAGGATCCGCATTGAAGGGAATCCCCAGGAGATGAAAGCACGGAGATGTTTCAGAAGTTGTGTTCTAATACTGTATTTCCAAACCTAGATTCCATGGCAGCCTCTTCCAGGAGATACTAATTAATTAATTGAGCAGTCAATCCACTTTATTTATTTTTAGGAAAAAAAAATCTGTTTCTACCTTAGCTCTTAAGTTTAGCAGTCAATAATAGTATTTACATCTGCTTCCATTTTGCCTTTCATGAATTTTTGTGTTGACACTTTGTTCTCTGAGAGAGGGAGTTCGCTATTTAACTTTGCTTTGTTTCCCAAAAAAAACAGCCCCTTAATTGATCAGTACTTGTACTTTATCTTTAAAAGTTCTCTCCTCTCTCTCTCTAATTATATTTTCTTTTCTTTTAAAAAAGTTGAGCATAATCTTTAACCTATTTATTTTTATTAATACTGAAGTTATGAAATTCCTTGAGTTTTTTGGTTTATCCCATAGTTTTAAATGCATGATATTTCACATACTTTTTTTGCTGAGTAAGATTTGTCCCAAGCTGACATCTGTTGTCAATATTTCTCCTTTTTCCTTTTTTTTTTTTAGTGTGAGCCACCTCCACAGAATGGCCACTGACACACAAGTGGTGTAGGTCTGCACCTGGGAACCGAACCTGGGCTGTCAAAGCAGAGCACACTGAACATAACCACTAGGGGACTGGAGCAGGCCTTATTTTATATTTTTATCCAGATAGTTTAGAATTAAATTTCCCAGCATAAGCCTCATCTAGAAGTTTGACAATAAATTCATAAGGCCCACATTTCTTCTATATTTATAGATCTCTTATGCTTTGTTAAAGAAATAAGTTCAAATATTTATAACTATCTTTGTTAATGTAGGGACCTGAAATTGGCCACCCCAAGATATGTCTCTTTGGCATCAGGATTATTTGAGGCTGATTGCTTTTGATAAACTGGGAGGGGAAGGAGGCTCTGAGGACTGGAACTTGCCCTTTCTTAGGACACATTTACATTTGTAAGGTAAATCTATCTGTAAAGGTACCTCCCTCTCTGCACCAGGAAGAAGAAAGGGGATGACCTTCTCTCTAGAAACTCTTAATCAATACCAAAGGCAAGGACTTAAATCTGCATTTTACTGTGCTTGTCTGGTAACCTCCTGTGACTGACTTCCCTCCCCCTCCCAACGTTGGCATTTCTTTAAGGATTAAGCATCTTTCCTTAGGCTAGGAACTGATTGCTGCACTCACCTGTGACCGCCCAGCTCCAGACAATCGACTTGCCTCCTGCTACGCCCTCCAAGATAGCAGACCACTACCTGTGTGTCCATCAAGCACTGTGTGACAGGGCAATCTTGTGACTATTGTGGGAGGGACATTTCAATCACATGTGAAACACCCTGTTTGGGGGTATATAACCACTCTATGCACCCCACTTCTTCGGTGCCCTTTCTTCCTTCGGGAAGAAAGGCCCCGGGCCATGGTTCCTCATAAAGCTTTGTTTAATTTTCTCTTGCTATTCTGTCTCATGTGAATTTAATTCGTTCTCCGGCCAGATGAACCCACATTTGGAAAGTGGAAATGTCTTCCTCCCCTACATTAACTAATATATGCCCAAATTTTACAGTGACTTTTGGTATCTGTATTAATGAGAAATATTGTCTAGTATTTTTGGCGAGGTGAGTAATGTTCCACTGAGGTTTGTGTTTTAGGGTTATACTAGCCACATAAAAGAAGTTGGATATGTTCTCTATTCTGTGACAAAAGTTTGTATAAGATTAGTATCTCCATGTTAAGTATTTGGTAGAATTTACCACACAGTAGGATTATGGATTTGTCAATTTGTTCTTGTAATTATGCTTTTTTTTTTTTACCTATCTTGAACCTATGTCATTAGGTGCTTATAGATCTGTTACGTGTCACTGACTGTCTATGCTTAATATGCATTTTTGCATGATTTTAACTGTTATTAAAATTCTTATGGCAGTTTTATCTGGTTAGAAAAAAGAAAAGTATGATAAAAAAAAAAAAACAAACAAAATGGAAACCAAAAAAATAAGAATTACGGAAAATTT
Source organism: Equus caballus (assembly GCF_041296265.1). Taxonomy (NCBI): domain Eukaryota; kingdom Metazoa; phylum Chordata; class Mammalia; order Perissodactyla; family Equidae; genus Equus; species Equus caballus. The sequence continues at coordinate 2,089,896 of NC_091715.1, read as the reverse complement.
AAAAATAATAAAAGATTTGCTCAGAGTCAAAAATAAAATAATGGACTCTTGTTCTGTTAATCTTATTCCACTTCCTCTATTCTGTCCACAACTGTTTTCCTGTTCATTTTCCTGGGACATTGCAGGAGAAATTTCAGCCACGCTCATATAAACTAAGAGTCTGTGAATGTCTTCTGCAACCCGAGACCCCAAACCCAAATTTAGGTGTGTCCACGTTGCACCTTTTGCCTGCCTCCCTGGCCCGCCCCACCTGCTCCTCTCCGGAGCTCTGCTCTCCTCCCTCCCTTCATTTCTCCAATCACTCCTCCCTCCTCTCCTTCCTCCCTTCCATCTCAGAGGGAAACACACACTTCCAGACCTTGTCTCCTCCACCTGCACTTTCTGTCTCATAAATGCTTTTATTACATCTCCTAATTTCATCACTCACACACTCGTTAGTAATTTCACCTTTTTCCTCTGCTTCCTTTTCCCAGTACAATAATATACATAAGTTCTTTCCAACTTGAAAAAGAAAAAGAAAAGCTTTGCCTAGCTCATCTAATTTCAATATTATCCCTTTTCTTAAAAAGACTGTATCAAATATGTATTACACATGGCTTTGAGAGGAGATAAAAGAAGAAAACTGAAACTCTCCAACAAACTGCATAGGTTTCTCAAGGAAATCTCCTAAATTCTATTATTCTTTTATTACTATTAGTCTTTATAAACAATTGCACTTCTATATCTATATTGTCAATGAGAATAATCCATAACCAATCATCTATAAATGAAAATTGGGCTGAGCTTCTTCTGAGCCAAGTGTGAGGACCATATAGCCCAGGGCCTTCCTTCCCCAAGGAAGCAAGGGCACTAAAGGAGTGGGGTGTACAGAGTGGTTATATACCTTCAAAGAGCATGTTTTACATATGATTGAAATGTCCCTTTTACAATAGTCATGAGACTGCTCTGTCGGCACAGTGATTGATGGACACAGCAGGTAGATCTGCTGTCTCAGTGGACACAGCAGGTGGCAGGTCTGTTGTCTCGAGCTATGTGGTCACAGGTGAGCACAGCAATCAGTTCCTAACCTAGGGAGAGATGCTTATCCTTAAGGAAATGCCAGTGTAGGGGAAGTTGCACCTTTATCTTAAGGCCATTTGTTCTTGTCTTTGGGACATAGCAAATGCTTAAAGCAGATATACAGTGCATGCTCAATAGCCACGTCAGGCCCTTTTGGAAAAGCAAGGTCAGGCCGAATTAGGTTTACACCAAATGGCTTCTTCATAGTCCCCAATATATCCTATTGCTTGCCATTTATTTGTCATTATCTATATCATATCTATAACCATAACTATATCTACATCTATCTATTGCTTTCTATTCTGGGAAGTCAAATCATTCTTATTAAATGTAATTCACCTTCAAATACAAAGAAGTAAGTATTAATAACGCCATCTGGCTTCCGTTTTGTCCTGAGCATATTTCTGCATTATATTAAATGTATCCGTTTCCACGTGTGCATCCACAAATATATACTGTAAGCTCCGTGAGGGTGGGCTCCACATCATATCCATCTTTGAATCCCCACTACTCGCAGACAATGTTTTCCCATCAACACTCATAGAGCTGCACTGAAGTACGACTGCAGCCTGGTTTTATTTTCTCTTTAGTATTTAACATCGTGGGAAGGTAATGCAACTATATTGCATCAGAATGTGTACTTGATCACAGTTGGTCCTGATGGTAGACCGGGAACCCAAATAGTACAATTCCACCGTGACTATAACTCTAACGCATGGTTTCTCATCACAGCACTATTGACATTTGGGGCCAGATAATTCTCTGTGGTGGGGACTGTCCTGTGCACTGCAGCATGTTCAGCAGCATCCCCTGTCCCCACGAAGTAATGGTCAGTAGCACTCCCATCCCAGTATGATAACCAAAAATGTCCCCAGATATTGCAGGGTGTCCCCTCGTGGGCAGAATAGTCCCCAGCTCAGAAACACTGATCTAGGTATTACAGTCAGAAAATGTCTTTATTTGTGATATCATATCATGGTGAGAAAATGTGATTTAGACATGGGGAAATGAACCATAAGCTGCATTGTGTGATTATACCAGACTTTCTGGTGAATGAAACCAAAACAAGAATTTAAAGACCCTACTCTGCGGGAGACCTCCAGAGAGCGTGGTCTGGTGCTTTGCAGCTTTATTTGAATGGATATGGTAGCTCTTAAAGAGCAATAAATACCCACCAGATTTCCTTCACTGCCGCGTTTTTTTACTGGGAGAATAGGAATACATAATATACCTTGATTTAAGAGTACATGTCGGCATTTTAGTAGGGCATTAAATCCTTCAAAGCTAGTATTTTTAAAGGCTTGCTGTTTCTCACATTAGCTTGGATGCAAGCCTACCTCCAGCATGAAGTGACTTGAACAATATGGTCCAATTAGAGTGACTTCAAATTTGTGCTTTTCCACCTACAGATAAATTGTGACCAGGAACAAATTTACCACCGACCCACCTAAGACATCGCTTTCTTTTTGACCAGGAAGAAAAAAAAAAGCCAATGAAGTTAAAACAAGTAGAAACACAATGGTTTTAGGTGACCGATCTGAAATATCTTCCATGACCTAAATTCGACCGTGGACAGCTGCTGTATACATAAAGCAGTACACGCACTTCATTAACACCTGCAAGCCAACATTTTTTTTACACCGAAATAAGCTAGTTGTCTCTACTGTCTGTTAGAGCGCCATCAAGGAACACATTTGTTTCCAATTTAATCACGAATCTTTACTTTTGATAAACAGCTGCCCTCCTTTGGGAAGAAAATAACCAAAACTTCCCGATATACAATGTGTGCATGTGTGTGTGTGTTCTTGTCTTCCAATGAGCTGATGATCTGATTCTCTTGGACTCTTCCCCAAATATCATGGGTCTCTTAAGCTGTTCAATGCTCTCTCTGAACTTTCCCTGGTTTCTTCTCTGATGACCTTGTGCTCCATCCTAATGTTGCACTAAGAGCATCACAATTTCCATTACAGTTTCTGCTCTTGTCTTCTCTCCATCTGTCCATTAAGTATCTATGATTTTGTAGTGCTGCCTTTAGATGGACAGTAACCTCCCACCATGTGATACGCGACAGATGCTAAAATAGCAAATACCCTGGCATGTTTTCCACGCCCTTCCAAGTCTTGAGTTTGCCAGCCTTGCTCCACTATTTCCTGATGCTTGTTAGGTGAACTGGTAATAGCATAGACACACAGGTAGTGGTTGAAACCAGATGGTCTGTATTTAATCACTCTTCTCCCCACAATGATGGAACTAACATCCTCCAAGGCCACATGTCTGACCCCTAGTAATTTTGGTTGGCTCTAAGACCAAGTTAGGTACACTCATGGGGTAAATATGGCCAAGTTGTATCTTCTGCCAGGGATCTCAGATGAGTTGACCTGGCAATGGATTCCTCTGGGACTGAAAGGGAATCTCTCATCCAAAGGTTTCTGGGACCCTAACAGAGAGAGAAAGCCAAATGGAAAGCTACAACCATTGGCAGCCTTGGCAGGGACATGAATTCAAGAAACAGAGTCAGAAAAGTGAGGAAGGAATCCAGCATTGACAAGTCCATGGGGCTAGCTTCGATGAGGGTTGGCCGCTGAAATGCAGGATGCCCAGTTACACTGAAATTTCAGATACACCACAATTGATTTTTTTTTTTTAGTATTTTTTTAGTTCCATGCAATATTGGAACATGTCTATACTTAAAATAATTTTTTCATTGTTCATCTGAAATTCATATTTTAACTGGGCATCCCATTTTGCTGTTTTGTTTTCTTTTTAAATATTCAGGCAAGATACTGATAATGGAGTTTGTTGCCTGTGCCTGGCTCTGAAGAACCTGGAGGTCAGAGGTTTGTGTCCAGCTGGTGGTCTCAGGGATGAGTAAACAGGTACGTCATCAGGGCTCCCATGAAGGAATAGGAGATGCAGTTATTGACAAAACAGGAAGGCAAGGGAAGTCTCTGAGGACCCGCCACAAATCGTCCACACAAGCGGCTGCCCACATGTGGGGCTGGCTGGTCCTTCATTCTCAAAGACAGAAGCAACATAGAGCCAACTTATGAGCCATTAACTCATATCCGTTTTAGGAGGAACATTTTAGTGATCCCATTAACTGCACTTGGCTTCATAAAGTTACATCACACCTGATAGAAGAATCTGGCAAATTCTGGAAAAGGCTCCGACACAAAAGGATCAGCCACAGCAGCCATATGTGCTGGCCAGAAGTTCTGTGATTAATCTCCCTGTTGAATCAAGGTGTCCCCTTTCCACTGACTTAACCTGAAACCAATACTGTGGTTTCAACGTATTAACCTTGACTCATATTAAGCAAACCTGGAGATCTCTGCCTATGGGGTTCTGCTTCACATACACTTCTCTTCAATACAAACAAAAAATATTTATGATGTAGTCACAGTGCGGCATCAGACACACAGAGTTTTGAATTATATGACATTTGCCAAACGTGATCTATTTTTAAAATAAAGCCCCCATTTAGGTTAAAAAAAAAAGCACTAGATACTCATTGTTCAACAGAATTGCCCGGTTATCTATCAAGACAAGCAAATCTAATTCCTTCTTCTTACGTTAAACTACATATTGCTGGCATGAGAAATATATGCATACCAATTTTAGGAGCAAGACATTTCTCTTTGAGTATCTGTTAACACAATTTACATTCAAGATTAATTTTAAAAATATGCATCTTTACATACTTAAAACAACATATTTTAATTTGGAATGAAAACTACGTAGGGAAAGAGCTTTAGAAATATGTCTTTTTTATGGCTTTCAACATGCGTCATAATTTGGACTAATGTAGGTTAAAAGATTATATTTTACTTTGCAGCTTGTAAACATTCATGGAGAATCTTGGGAATGTCCCTTATAATAAATATTAAAACTGTATTCTCTCTTACTTTACAAAAGCACAGCGTGGCCAACACCATTTGATCTGGATATCCCTTAAGAATGCATTCATAGTAGGAAAAATATCTCTTTTTAGATTTCAGAGAACAAAAATCAGTGGTAAAACTTATCTTCACACTGTAGCCTTTTGTTTTTAGCACATTTTCATATTTTTCCCAATGGTTTTACTCCCAGCATGAACTGCTCGTCTTCCTTGTATCATTATGAAATTCAATACAATGCAAGTGTTCTAGTCTAAAATACTCCTACTTTTATTTCATTCATTAAATTATTTTCATTACCTTCCAATAAAATCCTCTCTACCATTACATCATTCAGGTATCATTGGATTCAAAAATGATAGCGTTCCAAATGGAAGTGGCAGCATCAGAAAAAAGTAAATGTTCTACGTTGCAGAGCACGTGTAGACCATTTGAAGCCACCAGGGATGCAGGCATCTCCAGGAACGTTCCCTGACCTGGTTTTCTCTAACCGTCAGCCCCACCTTCTCAGACTCCATTTTTTCATGTGGTGCAGGATCAGACCACTAGAACCAGCCCTGGTTTACAACCTCTTAACCGGCATCTTAAAACAAACCAGTACACAACACTCACCAAAGCTTTCATGGGAGCATTTTTTCTTTTTTGAGGAAGATCGGCCCTGAGCTAACATCCATGCCCATCCTACTCTACTTTTTATACGTGGGACGCCTGCCACAGCATGACTTGATAAGCAGTGCATAGGTTCGTGCCTGGGATCTGAAACTTCGAACCCTGGGCTGCCAAAGTGGACCACGCCAACCTAACCCCTGTGTCCCCAGGCAGGCCCCACGAGTGCATTTTTTAACGGCCAGCTGTGGGGTCAGCATCAGGGTGGGACACTCCTAAGATTACATCTTAAACTTTTCCACACTTAAAGAGGTAAAGTTTGATGCCTTGGTAGTGTTAGCTGCTCCTTTCTTTATTTTCCTTTTTTTCACATTTATTTAGAACCCTAATTTAATATTTAAAAATATCAATGCTTGACTTTTGGAAGTGTTATTAGAATTTTTGCTTAATTAGAATTTCTTTAAAGACTTGAAAGAATCTTATCTTTTCAATATAATAAAATAAAAGAAACACTAAGATGGGCAAATTTGATCGTGTAGGTTGCTAAAGCAAAATATTGAAATTAATTAAGTTGTTTAATCAATGTGGAGATTTTTTCAGGGGTGTTTCTTCTATTGTCGGTTTTCATTCATCTCTACTGCATTATACGACAAATTTATTCTGAGGCTGAAAAATTTTTAAAAATTTGTTTAGGTCCATTGATTAAAAGTTACAAATACAAATGCATAGCTCTTCCTTTGATTTTATGGTCAACCATACCAATCACCCATTTGTGCAAGTGACATTAGATGGTTAAAATAATGCATATACTCTTGGAATTCCTAAGAAGCAATGCAAGTTAGTTTGTGACTTGATCACAAACTAGACTCTAATCACAGTGTGTCCTAGGGGGAGGGAGATCCATGTGGGTTGGAGAAATCAGAGGAGGCAGATGCTGAGGGGGCATTTTGAAAGACAGACAGGATTTAAATAAGGGTGAGGAAGGGGCAAAGTCGTTACAGTTGGAGAGAGGAGAGTTGTTTCCAATCAAGAACAGGCCACGTGTAAGAATGGACTAGAGCGAAGGGATGATGCTGAGGCTGGAGGATAATGTGGTAAGTACAGATACATACCGTGGGGCCAGATTACAGAAAACTTATGATGCTTTACTCACAATGGCCACAAGAGTACTCCTCAATTATTTATGTTTAAAACAATTTATATTTATAATATAATGAATATTTTATGAATTATTGTTATGTATTATAATACTTATATATTAATATGAATATTTATAATAATTTATATTCTTAGTGATGCTTGCCTTTTTGTGTATGTCTTATCCCCTTAAGGAAATTTTAGACTTGTGTATAGGAAAGCTTTAGGTCACTCACAAAATTAGTGCAGAATACTTACTAAAAGCTTCTTAAGGTTTTTAATAGATCAGTGGGGACAGAGACGAAATCATCGTCACTATCATCATCGTCATCATCATTACCCTCATCAGCACCTCACCATCACCACTGTCGTCATCATCACCACCATGACCACCATCACCATCTTCACAGATGAGGCTGATCTGCTGTGTAGAAGGGAAACAGGAGAGAATGTGTAGTTGAGGCTAAGAATGAAATGATTCAGTAGGTAAGTTAAATTCAGTAGAATTTAACCTAGTTTCTGGTTAAAGGTAAAAGCATTCTACTTCATCTTCCCTTTAGCAATGAGCATTTATTGAATATTTTCCAAGTACAAAGTCTGGCAGAATGGAAGTTGATTCCAAAAAAAAAAAAGATGACACAGGTCCTTGTCCTTAAAGAGTTTACAGAATCCAGTGCACATGTTTCTGTATATATTTTATGCATTATTCTCTAAGTACAGAATACTCAAACTTTTCATCTGCTTTAAAACTTCCAAGAAATAGTCTGTCAAATGCTGCCTTTTAATTTTGTGGCTGTTCTGGCTGATGTATCAGGAGAAGCTCCCCATTGCCAGCACAGTCTCATGTCGCTGCCAACAAATGACTCTTCACGCTGAGTAATTAGATTAGGACCAACAGGCTGGAAGATCAAGGCCACCAGATTCCTGGGGCAGAAGAGTACATTTTATTTTTACCAACTGAAGATTTTCTGGCAGAAATAACCTGGGAGAAACTGCTACAGACGAGAGCTACATCAAACCCATAAAATACAATTAGAACTTTCCATCCTTTCCCCCAGGGGGCATTCTAAAGGAGCACTGAGAACTTCAAGTAAGCATTCTCTCCAAGTAATGGATTAATTCAGCGAATATCAGTATTTAACACTGTCTGCCTTTTGTAGATGAAATGAGATGGAAAGTATTTAATTAACAATAAATGAGGACAATGTGGACATCACAACCAGATTGTTCTGGATTTTGCAGTTTCCCCTAAAGATATACAGGCAAGACAATGTTGAATAATCTTCTAGTGCAAAATCCCATGTTGCTCCAAACACCTGAGATCTTCCTGGAGATATTTGTAAATTCAGAAGGAATTAAATGAGAAGAGCAAGAAGTGTTCCTCAAACAAGAGCAATCTTTGTTGCCCAGCTAGGGTTGCCAGATAAGATATCGTATGGGGCATACTTATGCTAAAGAATTATTCATTCTTTATCTGAAATTCAAATTTAACTGGGTGCCCTGTATTTTTATTCGATAAACCTGGCACTCCTGTCTCCATTGGGACACTTAGCCATGTCTGGAGACATTTTTGGTTGTCAAGACTCAAGGTAGGAGGTGCTACTGGCATCAAATGAGAAGAGGTAAAGGATGCTGTTAATGATCTCACAACACACAGGGCAGCCCCTACCCCAGGAGAGAATGATACAGTCCCAAATTGTCAGGAGTGCCTGTGTTGCAACACCATAATCTTTCGCATTCTCCATGCCATAGGAGGGGTTGAAATGAATAATTCAAAGTCCAAACTCCCTTTTCCTATTTTAGGTGCTAAAACTAACCCAGCAGCATATCAAGATGACTTGTTATTTTCCTCCTAAAGCACTCAAAATACTTTCCAGTAGCAAATAAAAAAAATAATAATTTGTAGCCAAAATGTATATAGTGCCCACTTTTTGGAAAATTGGCCTACTCAAATAGAAAGTTCACACACTTGTCTCAAGAAACCAAAGCTTGTCTGGAGAGGATATTTGCATAACACACATTTACATAAGAACACCCACTGCAATCAATACAGGCCAGATAGAAAACATAATTGCTGAGTGGTCAGGGCCAATCAAATGACACACAAATGCCTTACACATCAGAAATATAGCTCACCTTATCAAATATGATCATGGAGTTATCTTGTCTGATCCTAACACTTCCAAGCATCCAGGAGAATGAGCAAAGAATGGAGAGATTCTGCTTCAAGTCTGTTTTCATGATAAGAAATAACAGCTAATATTTTCCAGCCATCTTCCTCAAGTTCAAATACTTTCACATTATTGGCGAACACAGACCTCTTCTTTCTAGGGAAAATAGAGAATGATTTGCATGAAGAAGGAGAATTCTGGTGATCATCTCAAACCTCCATCTGCAATTTCAGAGCTGTATTTCTTTTTTTTTTTTTCTTTTTTTTTGAGGAAGATTAGCCCTGAGCTAACTACTGCCAGTCCTCCTCGTTTTGCCGAGGAAGCCTGGCCCTGAGCTAACATCCGTGCCCATCTTCCTCTACTTCATCCGTGGGACGCCTACCACAGCATGGCGTGCCAAGCAGTGCCATGTCCGTACCCAGGATCAGAACCGGCGTACCCCGGGCCGCCAGAAGCGGAACGTGCGCACTTAACAGCTGCACCACTGGGCCGGCCCAGGGCTATATTTCTAATCTCCTCACTTTTCTTTCACCACCTAGAGGGCATCCTAATTTGGGTGCATCCATCATCTTTAACTCATCATGTCCAAAATGCATCATCTACCCCTCTTTGCCAGCACTCCACTGGGGATAGCTGCTATCCCGGTGTTCCTTGCCTCAACTTGTGTCACCACCATTCGCTTTCCAAGCCAAAAGTATCTAAGAATCATACCTGATTCTGCTCTCTTCCCTCCGCCAAGATCCTACGAGTCAGCATATCTTGTCAATTCTAGTTGGTAAATCCCTCTTGAACTTGTCTGTTTCTAACTGTCCCTCTCTCTTACACCACACCAGTACCCTACCTCCATTAGCATAACAGTAATGTTGTAAAGTTCAGAGGAAACAAGGTGGTTCCAAAAAAGAGCACTCAGTATCTTCTCATTGCCGCCATCTTGCTTCCCTTCCAAACCAGTCGACGCAATGTTTCCAGAGTTATCCTTCTAAAAGAGAAAATTGATCACATCATTTCCAGGTTAAAAATCTCCACATCACTTTATGTATGAATTCTAAACACTTTTCCATGTCTCCTGGGTCCTTTAATGCCTTTCCACCTGCTGCCCTCATGTCATCATTCTCCTGCTCCCTCTCTCCCATCTTCTCCCACGTTAAGCATCAGCTGGGTAGGACCCAATTTTGCTCTTAAAATATGCTGTGCTTTCTCTCATAGAGGAACGTTTCTGATTGTTTAATAATAGGTTGACCTCTCCTTCTCCACTCAACCTATACTCAAGGCTATCCTCAACCTTCCTCAGACTGCTCAGCCATCCCTCGGTTTGGGAAATCTTCTGTGACTCACCAGACTAGCTCAGATGCCCTGTCCCATCAGTGCACTGGGTATAATACAAGGATTGAACCCTCGTTATTTCTCTGGACTGTAGGATATCCAACAACAAAGACTGTCCCTCTCATAGACACTCAGCTCACTTGCCGAAGTTCAACTCTGTCAGAAGGCTAGATGTAGACTTCTCTCAGTAATGAGCATGTGCTTCAAGTCCTCTCAGTAATGACGGAATAAATAAAAGCAAAATTACTTCTACCCGTACGGCTACATGGGGAATATTGAATGATATCATCATAAATGGCAGATCTGTCCCATTCTAAACACAGTCCTGGGATTGTTTCATCTGAAATACTGTCTGTATTGACCCTTGTGACATTCTTCACATTGACAAAAATGATCTAGAATCTACAAGGGTAAAAAAAAATCAGATGAAACTTTCTGTACTATTATTCTCACCCATAATTTGAAGTGAGTAAGGATATGGTAAATGGAGAAAATACCCTAGGATTCATTTGTAGTATGACAAAAACATGAGGGAAAGATTAACTACATCAGACAGATTTCATGTGACTTCATTCTGACAATAAAGGTGCCCACTTACGCCTTCAAAAATCTCACATAAAATGGAAAATGTTTAACTCTTCTGTTCAATTAATCAATAAACAAGCATCAACTCATTTAATACAATTGACTTTGCCATATTGCCTGGTAACTCCTCTGGGTATATACTTTGCTAGGTACTTTGAGAAATATCGAATTATATGACAAAACTTCTTATCAGGGAGCATACAATGTAATCAGGGTTTCTCAGGCTCAGCACGAGTGACATTTTGAACCCTATGATTCTTTGCCGTGGGTACTGTCTTGCGCATTGTAGGATATTTAGCTGTACCCCAGGCCTCTACCAACTAGATGACAGTAGCACCACCTTCCCAGTTGTGAAAACCAAAAATGTCTCCCGACATTGCCAAATGTCCCCAAGGAGACAAAAATTTCTCCCAGGTGTTGAAACAGGGCAATAAAATCTAGTTAAATTCAACTAATTTTTTTTCTGCCATGTTTCAGGCCATTTGCCAAACACTGAAAATTAGAATGAATAAGTTAATGAATAAACAAACAAACAAATAAACAAATAATTTCTACTGGAAACTAAGTCTAAGAGGAAGGTGATCATGTATACACACAATGAGAATGTGATAGGCGTATTCATAGAAATACTTCAAGTACAGAGACAAGAAATATTCGCACAGAAATTGATGAAGAGATGTAAAAAAGAACTTTCCAGAGGTGGTGACACATATTCAAGGTTTTGTTGGATGAATAGGAGTTTATCTGGCAACATGGTAGGGCATAGGTGTTGCTCCAAGCAGTGTAAACAAGTTATCTATGAACAAGTGATCAGACAGACAAAATACACTGAGAGCATAGTGAGAATAAAACATTTGAAAATTTTCAATGACAGCATTTGACATATTATCATTTAATACAAAAGGCATGAGAACCTAACCCATTTAAATTCACATTTAAATTCAAAATCAGAGTCTTCAGTTGCATGCGTATTTTGGATGGTTTCACAAGAATGTGGGAACCACTGACCACTAGTGGTCAGTTTACAGTTAAGAATATTTCTGAGCACCCATTTGATGCAAAATATTGGCTGAGGGGCATAAAAACATTAGCCGAAGTTCTGCTTCTCTGGGGCCAGTCACCTTTAGCAATTCTCAGGCTCTGGACCATGGACCACCTGCTTCACAATCCCTGGGGGCTGTCTGTTGAGCACGCACATCCCTGGGCTGTACTCAAACTGATGGAACCAGTGTACCTGGAAATTAGCCCACGAAATTGCATGTTAAAGGCTTCACTGAGTTAATTCTTACATCGGGCAAAGTCTGTGAACTACTAGTCTGCTCTAATATTCATAGTAACCTGCAATTTAAATACACACAATTGCAACTCAAATAAGTTACTCTACAGTGGAAATAAGTATAAAGACAAAATAAGGGACATATCTCATCATGGGTTTCGAAAGCATGAGGGTAGAGCAGATTTTATATGAGAAGAATGAGAAGACATTATTTAAGTAGAAAAAAAAAAACAAGAGAAGGTGAGTAAATTAATAAAAATCTTGAAATCAAGGTTCTATCAATTGTGAAATCTTCTCTTACCTCTCATATATTCTCTTAGTGAATAAATGAGATGAGAATCAAGTGGAGAATGAAGGTTTTAGACATGGAATATGTATATAATTAAAAATGCAAGAAAACACACAGGCAATATATATTTCTGTAACTTTTCTTTCCTTGAGACTGTTGGAAATATCGTGAACGGTTGTTGGAGCTTTCAGGAACATCTTTTCTTCTTGAGAGGAAGCATATTATGAAACGACTAAAACTCTGTGCATTAATTATGAGGCTCGAATGCTGCTGAGAGCCATGAGTCCTTGGTGAATTCAACAGGGTTGCTTTCAGAGACAGAAATTAATTGCTTGTGACAAACTCGAAGTAACAGGCGAAGGTGTAGGAGAGAGACAATGGAATGGCCTCAAGGAAAAGAAACTGCAGGAAATAAATGGCATTCTATTAAAGAGTCAAGAGAGTGTGTGCACGTAGAGTTTTCTAGATGGTTTCCATGCTAGCAGATGCTGTTGTTCCCCACACAGATGGTCTTTGCAGGGATGCTGTGTTGGCCGCTGTGGTTCAGACCTGCCCTCTTTTGCACAGAGTCATCCTTTGTTTCCACATCACCTGGAGTGCCTGGCAGTTCATCCTTCCTCACACACCCAGAGGCAACTCCTAGCCAATGCCTAACTGATGCTGGGGTGTCCCAGCTCGGTTCCATTTCCTCTGGGTGACAAATAACCTCCGTGGCAACTTCTACTCCAGAGCACTCGGGATGGGTCTGAGAGGATCCCTGGCTTCCCCACCTCTCCTTTCCTGCTTCCCTTGATCTCTTATGGGTTCCTCCTGAGAGCGCCTCTTCAATCCATCCCTGCACAAGGATACCAAACCCGGATTCTACACCAGAGAACCAAATTTTAGATGTGTGCAATTTGCACACTTTTTCCAAACAATAGATGTGTGCTATTTGCACAATATTTAGGATCAAGATATTTTAAATTTTAGTTGTGTAGAATGTTTAAAGAAATGCCAAGTACTTTAAAACAAAGGTATTTTCTTACAAATTAACAGATCATGAGTAACACATATTGTAGCACTATTATTTGCTAATACGTTGAAACCAAAGTCTTTTCTTGAAGCTTTTTAACATTGCTGTGTTCCACACAGAACTGCTCTACTGACTAAAGAGAAGTTCCCTAATCTGAATGGAAATCCTGAATCAAGCCTGAGTTCAAGGTACAGGTTGACTGTGTCTAAAACCAGAGTAGGGAACTGCCAAGTAGAGGTGATAATAGAATCGTCAGAACAAAATTTCAATGACCTGCCACAGTGGCAGAAATTTTAGGCAGCAATTGATATTTACCAACTTAAGTACTGACATTTGCTGTTACTAGAATGTGTATCCAAGACTCCCTTCCAGTAGGGAGTGTGTCTGAGAAGGAATGGGACCCAGCACAGGTGTGTTTGATGGTTTGGAGGATGGAGAGAAAGCTCTGTACTCACAGTTCTCCATCCCGGCTTCGCTTTGCAATTACATGGGGAGTTGTGAAAGAGAAAGCAATGCCCAGGATTATTGCAGACTGACAGAATCAATCCTTAGGGAAAACTACCCCCAAAGAAGTAGTTTGGGGGTAGATCCTAAGGTACTTCATAGCTAACATTTCCATCGGTTTGCTAGATGATGTTGGTACTTTTATCTGTGAACGGCACATGGATATCAAGTTTCTGGCTGGGAGGAGCAGAAAGTCTGGACTTAAGCAACGTATTGTGAAGGGGTTCTGGACTGTTTCAGAGCCGTAGAAAGGAGCTCACCAGGACAGAAAAGCTGAGTAGCTACTGTGGTGGTCATACACAGGACTCGGAGACTAGAGGGTCATGTGGCCAGAAGTTAGATGTCAGAAGAGCGAGGATTTTAGAAGAGGCTAAAAGAGTAATGATGAGGGAAAAGCAAATTCAAGGAGAATGTAGAGCTGAGTTCCTGAGCCAGGGATTGTGTTTGTGAAAGAATAAATGGAATCTGTCTGAGGAAGAGCAAGAACAATACTTCTTCTGAGATGAAGAAGTTCCAATAGAGAATCACATGGATGGAGATGTTTACAGCATGTTTAAGAGAAAGGAGGATTTTGTTGATTTGCAGGGGTGTTTAATGAAAAGGATGGGTCACATCGGTGAAAGAAGTTTCCCTCTTTAACTCTGCTAACAGTTCTTGGCCTGAAGTCTATTTTGTCTGATGTTAATATAACTTCTCCACTTTCCTACGATTAATATTTGCATCATAGATTCTTTCTTATGGTTTTCTTTGAACCTCTTCAGAGATTATACTTAAGTTGCACTTCTTATAGAAAGAACATTGGCTCTTCATGTTTTGTGTGTCTTATCTGACAATCTCGGTATTTGAATGGAAGCTTAGCTAATTTACAGTAATGCCATCACGAGTGCTTCCACCTTACTATATGCTTTCTATTCATTCTATCTTTTCTCCCACCCCCGGCGCCTGCCTTCTTTTGGATGAATTGAGTATTCTAGTTTTCCATTTTATCTGCCTATTTGCTTACCAGTTATACTTTTTGTTGTATTCATTTCAGTGATTTCTCTAGGCTCCACTCTCATGATCTCATCTAACTCTAACCCCCTCCCAGAGGCTGCGCCTCCCGACACAAACATTCAGTCGATAGCAGTGTAGCATTGGCATAAAGAGAGACATATAGGGACCGGCCCCATGGCCGAGTGGTTAAGTTGTCACGCTCCATTTCGGGAGCCCGGGGTTTCGCTGGTTCGGATCCTGGGCATGGACATGGCACTGCTCATCAGGCCATGCTGAAGCGGCATCCCACATAGCACAACTGAAGGACCCACAACTAAAAAGAATATACAACTATGTACCAGAGGGCTTTGGGGAGAAAAAGGAAAAATAAAATCTTTTTTTAAAAAAGAAGAGAGAGACATATAGATCCTCTGAAAAAAATAGAGTCCAGAAATATACCCACATATACACAGCCAATTAATTTTCTATAGTTACCAAGGTTATCCAATGGAGGAAAAAAATAGACTTTTCAGTAAACCTTATCTAGGTGTGCTAAAACATCTAGATATACACATAAATCTAGACTCTCAACTCATACCACACATTCTAAAGGAAATGTTTCAAAGAATACCTGTGAAAGCTGATGTGGAAAATGTGGTTCAACCAGAGGTAAATCAGCAGGCTGCCGAGCAGCACTGAGTATCCAGGTGGGATTAGAGAGCGTGAAATCACAGGCGAAAAGTTTTACCCACTGTTATCATTAACATTTTGCTTCCATTTTCTCCAAAATGATAAACGGAAAAGTAATGGTGGGGTTTAGTGAAGGCTCAGGGTCAGGCAGGAGTTCCCCGTAGAATGACATGGCTCTAAAGTGCTTGGTGAAGCAGCTGAGGACAGTCTGTAGAAGACCTGCGTCAGAAAAGCCAACACTGCAGAGACATGGGCTGGCATCTCAAGGAGGGCTTGATGGAGATGGGGTGGCTTGATCATGGCTTTGGAAGGTTAATCAGCTAGGTATAGAATGGACGGGGCCTTGGATACCAACCACTGGTGGTGACATGAGCAGCAGGTGTTCAACTTTGCTACTATACATGAGAATATTCATTTTTTTATGGCTGTATAACAAATTGCCACAAAGGTAGAGGTTTGAAACAACACAAATTTATTATCCCACAGTTTCTCTTGGTCGGGAGTCCAGCTACAGCTTATCTGGGTGCTCGGCAAGGCTGCAATCAAGAAGTCAGTCAAGGATGATTTCTCATCTGGCAGCTCAACTAGGGAAGGGGCCACTTCCAAACTTGATAGAATTCATTTCTGTGAGAACGTAGGACACATAGCAGTTCACCTTCAAAGCCAGCGAGGAGAACAAGACTCTAGAGAGTTTGCTGGTAAGATGGAGTCTTAAATAATATAATATAATCATGAGAGTGACATCTCATCACCTTTGCCACATTCCCATGGCAAAGAAATGGCTACAAGAAAGGAATGCATTCTACTCTCATTTAAAGGGAGAGGATTCTACAAAGGCACAAACACCAGGAGGTGGAGAACATAGCGCCACCGTAAAGTCTGTTCACCATAATGATCAGAGAGTTTAACAGTTAATGCTTTAGAAAGCTACCACGTGTCCACCAAAGTTCGCTCCAGTGGAGCAAGTCATTGTGATTCCATAGACTTCTCCTGAGAATCTTCTCCCACCCTTGAGGTGCAGCTTTTGAAAGATTGAAGACTGCCTTGGTTTACAATCCTGAAGGCTGGCCCCGTGGCCGAGTAGTTAAAGTTCCGCACACTCCACTTTGGCGGCCCGGGTTTTGCGGGTTTGGATCCCAGGTGCGGATCTACTCCACTTATCAGCCAAGCTGTGGATGCATCCCACGTACAAAGTAGAGGAAGACTGACACAGATGTTAGCTCAGAGCTAATCATCCTCAAGCAAAAAAAGAGGAAGATTGGCAACTGATGTTAGCTCAGGGCGAATCTTCCTCACAATAAGTAAATAAATAGATAAAATCCTAGTAGGGCTTTTCATCCCAGGCTACAGTTTTAGAAGGCATCTGTGTGGCTAAGACTTGTCCAAATGAGATTTTTGGCAATCTGAGCTTACATAATTATTTTCACATCCTATCGCCCTACTGGGTTCTTTGTGCTCCGAGAATATTCATGAAATCAACAGACTCCAAGACTCTTGTTTTTAGACTCTGAGGCTGCTGAATTCGTTCCCTTTGTACATAGGAAAGCTCCAGAAAGTACGACTTTAACGCTTGGTGAAAAGCTTGCTTTTGGTAGTACTGCTTGCTGTTTAATCACTATTGAGCTATGTGGCTTTGTTTTATCATGTAAATTTCCTCAAGATGTGAATAGAGGAAAGCTGTGCTAAAGTATCATTATTGGATCTATCATTATTGGAGCAGATGGTAATAAATAACAACAAAACACAAATATTTGTTCTTGTGTCTAGTCCAACTGAGCCCAAGGAGACCAGGGCCTGTGAAACAGAAGGAAAACAGTCTCCTAAGTCAGTCCTCTGTTATCCAATTCTGTTTGGTAGAGGAGCTACAAAGGCAGAGATGGTAGGTTCAATTCCACTCGATTCCATTCCATATTGTTCCTGACAGTCTGCTTCCCCTTTTGTTCTGTAAGCAAATGCTCAGCAAACTGCCATCTTACTTGTATACATGTAATTTACTTGCTTTCCTTTCTTAAAGAAAAAAAGAAGAAGAGAATCCTGACTTGTCCTTGAAGGTAAACTCCCTCCTCGTTCCTCCTCTCCAGTGAGCCACCCGTCCGCCGATGTCCTCATTAATGTGTCATCCTGCAGAGGAAGAAAACAACATCTCCATTTTTGAGGCAAGGTAAACCCATCATGTTGTCATCCTAGGTAATCTTCCCATAATTTGATATCCCAATCAGCTCCAATCTTGGTATTTTATGGCCCATATGTGCCCGTTCTGCCGCAGCGACTCTGATTTAATACTGCAGCAACTGCTCCACAACTCAAGAAAAACGACTTCACCCTAAAGAAAAATAGAATGCAGTCAAAACCGATCTGCCATGACCCGTTAAGGGAATGCACAGTGAAAACACTCATTTGTTGAATGTGTAGAGTCAAAGGTTGCTTTTCAGGCCCCTGTTAGGTCTGACTCTAACCCAACTCCAGTCTTCCTTCTCTCTAGCTGTCTTTCAAAAATAGGAAGAATGTAATATTCTGACTTTGAAGCATGCTTCTAAAAACTAATGAGGATGAGAAAAACCAAGTTAGCAACAGCATTTTGGTTTTACCATCTTCTGACATCTTAACCCAATTGACTAACCGAGGCCAAGGAGATAATTAGTTGAGCACGAGGTCAGTCACTTCTGTGGAAGGAAAAAACAGAACCCTGTGGGACCTGAATGCAGATATAATTCCTATAATTTATTCACTCCAATTAACCATTACCCATATGTCTTTTGCATGGTAAATGAGACCTTGAATTCACTATAGGAGAAATAAGGAAAGAGGGAAGGTCAGTAATAGATTATCTTATCACTCACACAGCCACTGGCATTTCCTGGGAACACAGGTAGCATCTTTTCATTTGTTATTAGTGTCTGATTGAAACATAGCCTTAGGAAATAGTCTTATGTTCATTTGGTAAATGGAACAGAGCATGGATTCTATTAGATATTTTTTTCTTCAAGTTTCTACCCCATGATCCACCAGGAATTATACTTTTATGTCATTACTATTGACCCACAATGAAATGATTGTTGTCCAAAATGTTCACTTGGGCAAGATGGAAGACCCTTAGACATGTAGACCAGCAAGAGCCCTTAGAGAAAATCTAGTAACGTTGTCAAGCTTCAGTGTCATTAAGGTGTGCCCTCAGCTCTGAGTGTGTTTGTAGCTGACACAAAAAAGGAACACGTGGAACTAACCAGTAAAGGGCAGTTGGAAAAAAATTGACTTACCAGCAAAGGGCAGTTGGAAAAAAATTGACTTAATGAGAAAAGTATGGTCAGGTCTAATGTTTCAGCCATTGAAGGTAGCTTTCACTAGGCTGTGATGTCCATGTGTTGTCCATGGGTCTTCCATCCAGGGACTCATGAATGAGTCTCAGGGAACCCAAGGTTGCAGCAGGGCACAGTTAAGAGGACCTCCATGCAAAATACCAAAGGGGTCATCTTCATTAACAATTTATAAATCTCACATGTTTCTACTGAGCCACTACAGTGCTCATACTGGTAAAGCGTAGCTCAGAAGAGATAGTGACTCACATAAGTTCTGCATGGACAACAGTATTGTTTTGGCAAATGAGGCTTTTGAAAAACTCAGTAAAATTTGGTCTCATTCAAAGACGCATGTGCTAAGGTAGTCCCTAGCTGTGACAGGGACCAGAGACAGCCAGCTTGCATGCAATTTCTGAAAGCAATGGCACCCACACACAACTTTGCATGTAGAGTAGTCATGGGCTGCTCACAAAGGACTGGTGCATGAGCAACCTTGAAACATCTCCTTTGATCTTCAGTGGAAGTGTAAGAAATTTTGGACATCTGTAGAATTGCTTCAAACCAACTATGGAACATAACTAAAGAAATGTAGTTTATCCTTGATAGTGGGAATCCATTTTAACATCATATTGGTGGAGCCTGGGAAACCCAAGAGCTATGATTTGGAAGAACTCTTTCCTCCAGCAACACAGTTTCCCTGGTGGTAGACAGGGAACAAGGAATCAGGCCCTTGATTTACAGACACACCTTGTTACCTTGTCTTAGTGCACTAATGAGGGTTTTGGATACG
Source organism: Equus caballus (assembly GCF_041296265.1). NCBI lineage: Eukaryota > Metazoa > Chordata > Mammalia > Perissodactyla > Equidae > Equus > Equus caballus. Next base: position 2,070,290 of record NC_091715.1, on the reverse strand, counting down.
TATTGGGTTATCTTGCATCTGTAGGATTGCAAATGCTCTGCTCTATCTAAGTGATCTGGCTCTGTAATGAGACAGGTTAGAATTCAAGCTTCCACTTGAAGCCCATCACCACTATCAGGCACTAGACACTAACATTTACATAGTTTAGGTAGTGTTCGTAACTCATGCTCCACCCATTGGCATCAAGAAAATCCTCAGGAACAAATTCTGGGAACAACTGACAGTAGGAGAGACTCTGAAACCAAGGACATTGCAACTTTAGTTACAACCTGGCCAACATATGCGATGCTCCTATAATTGCATAAATTGTGTCTGCAGATTCCACTACCTCTATATAACAAAATAATATGGTTTGTCCTCCATTATAATCCAGTTGGGTTTCAGCTACAGAATAAATCTGATAACTTAATTCATCAAGTGAAAGCAAGGCCACAGTTGGTGCAGATTTAAAAGACCTTTTTTATTATTCATAACACAAAATGCACTATTTAGAGGGGAAAAAACCTATATACTGAGTAGAAGATTCATTTGAGGCAAACTAAATAAGGCTGGCATTGCAGAATTGCAGTAAGTTAACATATCGATGCCGATCTCTCGCATTCCGCACTAACTCTTTGGTGCAATAAACAGTGACAATCACACTTGATAAACTCTACATATCCTTTATCAGGCACATCAAAAATAGGATTTGTTCATGGTGCTGGGATGCTGCATAAAATCAAATAAATAAGATCCTAACACACCAGAGATAAGGACCTGCGATTTGATAGATAGTTCACATGAAGAAATGGAATCGCATTTCATTACCTGGGAATACATGCTAAATGAAACAGAAAGGTGTTGCCACTTGGATTTTTTTTTCACTGCAATCGAGGTTTTCCTGAGGGAACTTGTTCCGAGTCCCGTCAAGTGTGGGGAAAGGAATGTGAGAGGTTACTTCAGTTTGCTATTTCCTAGTAATATTTTGTATAGTCTCCCTAACTGGTTGATAGGATCCTGAGAAGAAACTCACATGGAAATCGAGAGGAACACATTACTCATCATCTATGATGTGCTTGTGGTTTTGCATATTTCATATAATTTAGACTTCTTAACGACCCTATTGTGGTTAAGCATCACCATTTGACCAGAAATCCATTGAGAAAAGCCATGCAGAGGACATTTGTGGCAGACACCCCCTATGGTGACCCCCAAGGACTCAAGTCTTTGTACTTTCTTCTCCTCTTTAGTGCAGGTAGAACCTGTGGCTTGCTTCTAGCCAAAGAATATGGCAAAAGTGATAAGATATTACCTATATGATTAAGTTGTGTTATATGGAACTCTGTCTTCAGTCTGAGTGAGAGATTCTCCTACTGGTTTTGAAGAAGTGAGCTACCATATTGTCATGACTTAACTGAGTGAGAGAGTCTTCTACCACATCTGAAGAAGTGAGAACTGCATATGGAGAGACCTATATGACCCAGAACTGAAGGGGGCCTCCAGGAGCCAAGAGCAGACCCAAGGAAAGCCAGCAAGAAAATGTGGATCTCAGTCCTACAACCTCAGTAAACTGAATTTTGCCAACAACCACATGAGCTTGGAAGGGAACTCTGAAATCCAGAAAAAACACATAGCCTAGCTGACACCTCTATTGTAGCTTGGTAAAACCCTGAATGGAGTATTCAGTAAGCCCAGATATGTCCACTCATCTCACCTACGTATAATAAATGCATCATCACTGTATGCTATTTTAAGTTGCTACATCTGTGGTAATCTGTTATGCAGCATAGCTAACCAATACAGAACCATTAAGAGGGAGATTACTACCAGGAGATGACTGAAGAGCCCCAAATATCTCCTCTGGATGAATGCAATCATGGTGCAAGATCTAGTCTTTAGTATTAAAGCTCAAAAATTAAGACTGAGTGCAGTGTTCAGCAATAGAGTGACATTAACTAAACTCATACAATCAATGTACAACATAAAATGCTAACTTGTGTTTTGTTTCTTCTCTCTTTTTCTAGTCATTTTTTCTCCCAAAGGGGAATTTAACAATTATGCAGACCTGAAAATGCATATAAGGAAATCTATGTGGGAAATCAAAGAATAATTAGAAGGTCACTTTACGAACACAGAATCAGAACAAGTTAGGATCCCCCCCACCGTAGCCACTGAGATCAGGATGTCTGCATCTCAGGCCGTCACGTCCAGGGGAGTATCATCAGGCTTGGTATCCATCACTCTTGGGATGATTCTCTCTCCTAGGCAATGTGCTGGGTGATGCCGATGAGCTTTGCCCTGGAAAGCTCCATTTCTATGGTTCCGTCATTGACAACCTTAATGGTAGACTGTTTTCCTGTAGTTTTGGTAACGTAATACAGTGTAAGTTGAATTTTTATTTACCCCAAAACTAATCTCTCTCAGGAGAATTTGCACATGGTTTCTCTGACCCAATAGGTCTTGGCATTATATTTTATGTCAGAGACCACTTTCTTCTTTTCTTTTTCTTTATTTTCAAGAGCACCTCTCAACTTTTTACCCATACTGCTGACACAGAACACATGAGTGGGGAGCCTGGGGCTTCAAGAGGGTGCAGTCTGCTTAGGGTAATAGAGATAGTGAGCAAGAGACCTGAAAAAAGAAAAATTCTTGGATCTGTTTTATTACAAAGCCCATGCCCAGTTGTCCACATCGTCTGCTGTCCCAAAACCCTTGACAATCCAAGAACGTTTTTGTGCCCATATAGAGGCTGGATGCCCAGAAACCATCTTCTCCCTCACCCTGGATCTGAGCTCTTCTAGATATGCAACAGCTAGAACAGCAATACTGGTTCTTCCAGAGCCTACATCACTCCATGTAGGGCAAACATGACTCACTCACTAAATAGCAGTGACTCAAGAGCCTGGAGCTCCCAGAGAGGTCCCTTTCAGCTGGAGCAAACCCTTCTTTTCCTCCCTCAGCCAGGTGCCCTTGGGGAGGGACAGTACAGGTTAACAAAAGAGTTCTCAGTAATATACTGGCTTGCCAAAACAATCGTAATCATTTTCTAGCATACAGCTTGTTATAGAGAATATACCCAGTGTGTTTCATACACTATCATATTTACTTTTCATAACAACACTAGGAGGTAGGTACGTTTATGCTTATCTTAAAGATGTGTCAATTGAGGTTCACAAAACTTATAAAACTTCAATAACTCTAAAACCACTTAGCTGGTGTATCAGTCAGGGTTCTCCAGAGGAACATAAGCAATAGGAGATAGATATAGATATAGATATAGATATATACCACGCATCTTTGCCATGCTCCTTGGTATTTATCCAAAAGAGCTGAAAACTTATGTCCACACAAAAACCTGTACATTAATGTTTATAGCAGCTTTATTCATAATTGCCAAACTTGGAAGCAACCAAGATGTCCTTCAGTAGGTGAAGGGATAAATAAACTGTACTACTCTACTAGATCCAGAAAATGGAATATTACTCAGCACTAAAAAGAAATGAGCTATCAAGCCAAGAAAAGACATGGAAAAACCTGAAATGCATATGACTAAGCAAAAGAAACCAATCTGAGAAGGCTATGTACTGTATGATTCCAACTATAGAACATTCTGGAAAAGGCAAACCTATGGAGACAGTAGAAAGATCAGTGGTTGCCAGGGGTTGGGGGGAAGGACAGATGAATAGGTGGAGCACAGAGGACTTTTAGGGCAGTGAAACTACTCTATATATGCCGTAATGATGGATACATGTCATTATACATTTGTCCACACGCATAGAATGTGCACCACCAAGAGTGAACCCTGATGTAAACTATGGACTCTGGGTGAGGATGACATGACAGTGTAGGCTCATTAATTGCAACAAATGTACCATCTGGTGGGGGATGTTGATAATGGGGAGGCTGTGCATGTGGTGGGGCCAGAGATGTATGGGAAATCTCTGTACCTCCCTCTCAGTTTGCTGTGAAACTTAAACTGCTCTAAAAGAATAAAGTCTTAATAAAAAAAAAAAATGAAGGAGATCATAAAACAGTGGGAACTAATCTGAGGTAAGCCATACTCACCCATTTTGCTTTATTCACATTCCCAACCTCCCTCACCCTTGTTCTCATCTATTGCGTGGCCCCTCACTGCCCCCCAGCCTTGGACCACACCAGCATTTAGCATAAAGCCTTCCAAAAAGCATTATTGACTCCAGTCCCCAAAAGAGCATCTGGGATTCAGGAGCCCACATCTCAGGTTAATTCTCAGTTATCAGAAGAGCAGCTTCTTGGAATAGCAAGTAGGTCCCTGGCGACGAAGTCGAGTCAGGTGTCAAAAGTTTCAGAATTAAGAAACCCGTGACCTTCACTGATGTGCAATTTGAGAGAAAATTGCATCTGTGAAATACATAATAATGCTAAGAAAGAAGCAAGGGCATGATACTGGAGGTCAGACGACAAAGAGGCAATGGATTAATGATTGAGAGATTGCTGTTTAGAGAAGAGCAGGCTCAGAATCACCCTGGGAGTTTCATTTTCATCTGGATACAGGTCTCAGCCACGCATGTCCCGATTGGAAGAAAACGAAAGCATCCAATCTTAGAGGCACCTCCCGCTTCGTGGGGTTTTGTTTAAGTCTGTAACTGTGCTCTGATGTGCCCAGTCACCCAATAGCATTAGAGCAGTTCTGGATGCAGAAAGATGTAACCCATCCTGCTTTATTTTTTGATTCCAAATTTTTCTGACCATTATAACTGAATAGGCATGAAAGAAGCTTCCAAGGTGGATTTTAAATGAGTTTTGAGGGAATAGTTGCATCCTTCACAATGACATGGAAATTTTTTTATACAAACAGTGCATTATATTATTCATATAGAAACAGCACAATTTCCTTTGTTATCTGAAGGACTTAGATGCAAAGGAGTGTCAACCAACTGCCTATCAAGAATCACTCAAGAAAATAAGAGGTAGCCTGCTTGCAAAGGCATTTTAGCATTTAGCTAGGATTTGCATATTGCAAGTTTTAAGCTCCGTCATGGTTTTCAATCTTCCATTTTTTCTTCAAGAGAAATCACTCCAACTATGTCTCAAAATGCACTTCAGAATCAGAGTCCTTGACAGAGTATATACATATGTTTGAAGTGAAGAATTAACCTGACCTGAAGAGAGGTATGGTCTTTGCTCTTAGCTCCTGGAAGGTGATCTCTTGGCCCCTAGAAAGTCCTGCCAGATAAGAATGCCTTGGTTCACCTGCAGACTTGGGCCACATGGAACAGTCTACAATGTGATTTATGATGGGGGCTTTCAACAGTGCAATATCAGTTCTGACTTCCAGAGGAACTGAGAACTACAGGTATTAACCCCAACTCCAGGAAAGATGGGAAGCTTGTGGTCAACCGTAGGGGCAATATGTGATGGAGCCCCAGTAAAGACCCTGGACATCAAGACTCAAGTGAGCTTCTCTAGTTGGCAATACTCTGTGTGTCCTCAGACATCATATCCGGGAGGAGGTAATGCTGTCCATGACTCCATGGGGAGAGGACAATGGGAACTCTTTGTGGGGATCCCTCCTAGACCCTGTCCCATGCACCACTTTCCTTGGCTAATTATGTTTATTTATTTATTTGGCTTAAAAAAAAATGAAGTTTATCCTCTTATAATTCTGGAGGCTAGAAGTCTGAAATCAAGGTGTGAGCAGTGTTGCTCCTTTCTGGAGATTCTCAGGAAGAATCTGTACCATGTCTCTCTCCTAGGTTCTGATGACAACTGGCAATCTTTGGCGTTCCTTGGCTTATAGATGTATTCTTTTGGCTGATTTTAATCTGTGTTCTTTCTCTGTAATAAACTATAGCCCTCAAGTATAACAGCTTTTAGGAAGTTCTATGAGTCCTTCTAGCAAAGCATCATAACTGAGGGTGGTCTTAAGGAACCCCTTGAAGTTGCAATTGGCATCAGACACGAGGACAATTTTGTGGGGTGTGTGTCCTCTCACTTCACAATTGGCATACCTCTCTTAATTTCTAAATAAATTTCCAAAGAAAACTGTAGAGTGAGATGGGATTATGTTGATCTTCAGTGGAGGTATCCATTCCACAAGGATGCATATTGAATACCAAATATATTCCATAAATAACAATTAACAGTTGTATGAGCTATGTTGGTCTTATAGGAATGCATTATCTATATTCACACATCTAGACCATATAGTTTCAAGTATTATTCTTTCCAACCCATGGAAGAAGATACTGAAGCTCTGATGACTGTTCTGACTCTTGTAAAATAGCACAGGTCAAATATGAAAGCCAGGTTTTCTAATTCCATTCACTAATTCACCTGTCTGATAGTTTTGCTAATATAAGTAAAAATGTATATGTATGTAAGTAAATGGGGTATGCATGTAGTCCTCTTTCTTCTAAAAATTTAGCATAAATATTCACTTATTCTGTTGTGTACCTTTTTCTTTCTCTGTTCATTTTTTTCACTGATTAATATAATCTGTAGGGAGAGGTGTCAAGATGGCAGCATAGGAGACTCTGAACTCACCTCCTCCCATGAACACAACAAATTTATAACTAGTCTGGGAACAATTTCCCCTGAGAAAGAACTGAAAACTAAATGAAAAGAACCCCAGCAACAAGAAGCAGTCCTGCCTGAGGTGGAAAAGGCAGAAATTCATTTCTGGAGAGAAAAAAAGCCACCCTCACAAGCCACAGCACTTCACAGCTGGGTGGGAGCAATCTTAAGGAATACAACCTTCCCTGGAGGAGTGGGGGACCTGAGCAGGGGAGCGTTACTGCTATAAGCATCCTTTGGACTCACCACAATGGAGACAAGTGTCATAATATCTGGCTTTGCTGGCCACTAACAACAACAGGGAATACCCCCAGAAAACCTTTCAGACATAAGGGGAGAAAAGCTGCCACTTAAAGGGCCTATACACAAATTCACCCATTTTGGAAAGCAACCTAAAATCACCAGAAAGAAAAGTGCACAGTCCTTTGGTGAAAAGAGACTCACCTGATAGGCTCTGGGTGCATCTTGGTGAGAGAAGAGACCTCTCCAGGGACTGACACATTGGCAGCAGCCATTATTGTGACCTACTACAGGTGTGCTGACACAGATACTGGCAGATGCCATTGGAGTTCTTCCCCTGGCCTGTTAGCCCAGGGTGTGCCCTGCCCACTAGAGTACTGATTTAATCCAGCTCAGCCAGGGCAGACAACCTGCCTAGAGACTGGCCCAACTCACCAGCAAGCCATCAGGCAACTTGTGGGCCTGCATAAGCTGGGTGCCTGGATCCTCTGCAGCCTGGCGAGTGGGTCCACCTCTGTGGGGCAGGGCATGTGCGAGGAGTGAGCATAGTGTGTGGGATGTTGGTTGAATGTGTGGGGCCTCTGCAGCATGGCAACTGGGTCTACTTCAGGGGACTGAGGTATGTGCATAGGACAGGACTGTGTTGATGTTATGTGTGGTCTTGTGGGCTGTGGGGCTTGTCAGCTGCAGAAGACTTGTGCTTCTCAATCAGCCACATAGGAAGTCCAAAGCCTGCACAAATTAGGCGCTCCCATGCCTGGGGTCAGCCCCACTCAGCTGCAATACCTGGTGAATTCTACCAAACATTCAAAGAAGACTTAACTCATATCCTTCTCAAACTCTTCCAAAAATTGAAGGGGAGAGAAAGCTTCCTAGTTCATTCTATGAAGCCAACATTACCCTGATACCAAAACCAGACAAGGACAACACAAAAAACAAAATACAAGCCAATATCACTGATGCAAAAATCCTCAACAAAATACTAGCAAATCAAATACAACAACACATTAAAAAGATCATACATCATCATCAAGTGGGATATATTCCAGGGATGCAGGGACGGTTCAACATCTATAAATCAATCAACATGATACACCACATTAACAAAATGAAGAATAAAAATCACATGATCACCTTAATAGATGCAGAGAAAGCATTTGACAAGATGCAGCATTCATTTATGATAAAAACTCTGAACAAAATGCATATAGAAGGAAAGTACCCCAACATAATAAAGGCCATATATGATAAACCCACAGCTAATATCATTCTCAGTGGAGAAAAACTGAAAGCTATCCCTCTAAGAACAAGGAACCAGACAGGATGGCCACTTTCACCACTCTTATTTAACATAGTATTGGAAGTGTTAACCAGAGTAATCAGGCAAGAAAAAGAAATAAAATGGATCCAAATTAGAAAGGAAGAAATGAAACCATCACTATTTGCAGATGACATGATTTTATATACAGAAAACTCTAAAGAATCCACCAAAAAAACTTTTAGAAATAATAAATGAATACAGTAAAGTCACAGGATATAAAATCAACATACAAAAATCAATTGTGTTTCTATACAATAACAACAAAATAGCAGAAAGAGAAATTAAGAATATAATCCCATTTACAATAGCAACAAGAAGAATAAAATACTTAGGAGTAAACTTAACCAAAGAGGTGAAAGATCTGTACACTGAAAACTTGAAAACTGTAAAACATTGTTGAAAGAAGACACAAAGAAATGGAAAGATATTCTGTGTTCTTGGGTTGGAAGAAGTAACATAGTTAAAATGTTCATACTTCCTTAAGCAATCTACAGATTCAATGCAATCCCTATTGCAAGTTCCAACAACAATTTTCACAGAAATAGAACAAAGAATCCTAAAATTTGTATGGAACAACAAAAGACCCTGAATAGACAAAGGAACCCTGAGAAAAAAGAACAAAGCTTGAGGTATCACACTCCCTGATTTCAAAATATACTACAAAGCCATAGTAACCAAAACAGCATGGTACTGGCACAAAAACAGACACACAGATCAATGGAACAGAATCGAGAGCCCAGAAATAAAAACACATGCCTATGGACAGCTAATTTTTCAACAAGGAAGCCAAGAACATGCAATGAAGAAAAGAAAGTCTTCACTAAATGGTATTGGGAAAATTCGACAGCCACATGCAAAAGAATGAAAGTAGACCATTATCTTACACCATACACAAAAATTAACTCAAAATGGATTAAAGATTTGAATGTAAGACCTGAAACCATGAAACTTCTGGAAGAAAACATATGCAGTACGCTCTTTGACATCGGTCTTAGCAGCATATTTTCAAGTACTATGTCTGACCAGGCAAGGGAAACAATAGAAAAAATAAGCAAATGGGACTAGATCAAACTAAAAAGCTTCTGCACAGCTAAGGAAACCATCAACAAAATGAAAAGACAACCTAACAATTGGGAGAAGATATTTGCAAACCATATATCTGATAAGGGGTTAATATCCAAAATGTACAAAGAACTCATACATCTCAACATCAAAAAAAAATAACAATCCAATCAAAAAATGGGCAAAAGATGTGAACAGGCATTTCTCCAAAGAAAACATACAGATGACCAACAGGCACATGAAAGGATGTTCAACATCATTAATTATCAGGGAAATGCAAATCAAAACTACAATGAGATATCATCTAACTCCTGCCAGAATGGCTGTAATTAGCAAGACAGGAAACAACAAGTGTTGGAGAAGATGTGGAGAGAAGAAACTCATACACTGCTGATGGGAGTGCAAACTGGTGCAGCCATTATGGAAAACAGTATGGAGATTCCTCAAACAATTAAGAATAGAACTACCGTACAATCCAGCTAGTCCACTACTGGCTATTTTTCCAAAGAAAATGAAAACACCAATGTGTAAAGATACATGCACCCCTATGTTCATTGCAGCATTATTCACAATAGCCAAGACTTGAAGGCAACCTAGGTGCCTATGAAGGGACGAATGGAAAAAGAAGATGTGGCATATATACACGATGGAATACTACTCAGCCATAGGAAATGATGAAATCTGTCCATTTGTGACAACATGGATGGACCCTGAGGGTATTAAGCTAAGTGAAATAAGTCAGAGGGAGAAAGTCAAGTACCATATGATCTCACTCATAAGTAGAAGATAAAAACAATGAGAAACAAACACATAGAAACAGAGATTGGATAGGCAGTTACCAGAGGGGAAGCGAGGTGGTGGGATGGTGAAAGGGGTGATTAGGCCCATGTGTGTAGTAACGGATTGTAATTAGTCTTTGTATGGTAAACATGATGTAATCTACACAGAAATCAAAATAATGATGTACACCTGAAATTTATATAATGTTATAAACCAACGATACTGCAATTATATATATATATATATATATACCTGTAGCTTACCCCATACCAATGTCCTATTTCCTATTTTGGCTCCATAGTATTTCATCTGTCCATGTACCATAGTCTGTTAAACCAGTCTCCTATTTAGGGACATTTGGAATGCTTCTAATCTTTGAGATTACTTATAATGCCACAATGAGTGATGCTTTCCAAATTTATGTGCTATTTTTACCTATTTTTCTTTGGGCTGGATTTCTAGATGTAGGATTGCTGGGTCAAGGGTTAACTGGATACCAATATTGCCAAAGTTCCCCTCTGTACATGTGGTCCCATTTTGCATTTCCACCAGCAACATATGGAACCTATTTTTCCACAGTGTGGCCAGCCAGGTTTGTTGCCAAACCTTTGCAATTTTCCAATCAGATTGGTGAGAGGTGGTATCTATGTACAGCATCAATTTGTAACTCTCTTATTGAAAGTGAGGTATATTTTCATATATTTAGAACCTTTTCCATTTCTTCTTTTGAGGGCCATCTGTTCTTCTCCCCTGCACATTTCTGAATTGGGTTTTGAGTTTTTTATCTTAATTGTAAACGAGATAATCCTTTGCGATATACAGGGCAGATATATATTTGTGACTTGCCATTTATCTTCAAACTCTGCTTATGGTAGGTTGAGTGAGGCAAGAGTTTTATGCTTTTATGCAGTGAATTCATCAGTGTTTAACTTTATTGATTCAGGAATTTGAGCAATGGGAGTTTTCTTTACTTTCAGCACATAACTGGTTGGGTGTTTTCATATATATATCTGAAGTATTTTTATTTACTGTGGTGAATGGTTTGTTATACATCAGATTTTATCGTTTCTTTTAGTTCTCAGATATCCACCCAGTTGTCCCATCAACATCCAGTAAAATGTCCCTTTGTCTCTGCTGACGGGGATGCCACACTTTTGGTAGTGCCATGGAGTGGATTCCGACTCCTGGCAACCCTGAGTCCAGCAGAGCAGAACCCCGCCCGGTCTTTCTGTGCCATCCTCTCCCCTTCTGGCTCTATCAGACGAGGCTCTGCTGCTATTCTTAGGATTTTCGTGGTCAACTTTTTGGAAGCGGGTGGCCAGGTCCTTCTTCCTCGTCTGTCTTAGTCTGGGAGCTCCACTGTAACCTGTCCACCGTGGGTGACCCTTGTTGTATTTGAAATCCTGGTGGCAGAGTTTTCAGCATCACAGCAACACGCAGCCACCACAGTATGACAACTGACACACAGGCGGTATGTTACCCCGACAGGGCAGGAACCTGGACTTCGGTGGTGAGAGAGGTCACATTTAGCAAATTGTCATATGCATTTGGGTCTTATTTTGGAATTTCTATTGTGTTCTATTGGTGTTTCATGAACCAATACCACAATTTTAATTATAGATGCAATGCATTGTTCTGATATTTAATAAGTCTAACTTCCCTTTGACATCAGTCATTTTAATTGTAATGTCCTAAACTTACCCATACATTTTTCAATATTAACTTCAAAATCATTTTGTCTAGTCCCTGGAAACTCTGTGTTGGTATTTTTACTGAGATGGCATTGAATTCCTATGTGAACTTGCTCCTTCTGGTTGTTGGCAGAATTCAGTTCCTCATGGTTGTACTGATAACCGCTTTCCTTGCTGGCTGTCAGTAGGGGAAAGCCCTGAGTTCTTAGAGACCTCCCTCTGGTGCAGGAGGCCTCTGCATCCTGGAGCCAGCAAGGGCAGGATGGATCCTTCCCACACTCAGAAGCCCTCTGACTTCTCTTTCTGTCACATCTCTCTCGCACCAGCCGGAGAAAGTTCTTTGTTATTAAAGGCTCATGGAATTAGATGGCATCCACCTAGTTAACTGGGATAATTTCCCTCTTTTAAAGTCCATGACATCGGCAAAGTCCATTGTGCCATGTGATAGACCGTATTCACAAGTCCTGAGGTTTAGGGTGTGGACGTCTTTGGTGGACATTATTCTACCTCCTACACAAAGCATCTTTGCTTTATTAACACTTCTCTGAACATATCTTTAAATATGTGTACATACTGAAGCACCTTTCTCTTCAGATCTCTCCGCAGGCTCCATTTGAGGTCTATCAGCATTTAAATACTGACACAGCCTCATGCCAGTTCCAAGTATTCTGCATGGGGCAAGGAGCAGAGAAAAATAGCAAAAATTTTGTTAATGATTTACTTTTCACTGATTAACCTATAAATGTTTGCACCAAATGCGGCCAGTGATTATGTTATGCTGAGAAACTTTCACAATAAGAAAAGCACTTAAAGAGGGCCAGCCCCATGGCTGAGTGGTTGAGTTCACATGCTCCGATTCAGCAGCCCAGGGTGTCACCAGTTCGGGTCCTGGGCACGGACATGGCACTGCTTATCAAGCCATGCTGAGGCGGTGTCCCACATGGTACAACTAGAAGGACCCACAACTAAAATATGCAACTATGTACTGGGGGGTTTTGAGGAGAAGAAGGAAAAATAAAAAATAAAAACAAAAGTACTTAAAGTATTTGTTACGCTACACTTTGAAAACATTTTCCTGAAAATAAATAAATATAAACAGAAACAATTCTCTCGACCCTTAGAAGCAAAAATATCCATCTCTTATGAGCAATCTTAGACACTGATACTTCAACATTGCACGGACAAATTCTAAAGTCAATTGAGATTCCTTATTTCCAATTTTGGTCATGGATTTTCTTGGGAATCAGCGGCAGCCTTAAGAAACTTCTTTAAAATGTGCAAAAGCTCATTATACACACAATTTTCCATGCAATTTCTCCTGGACTCTCTGAATTTCCTCCTCGACCCTCCATTGGACTCCAGCTGGACACTTAGGGGGCAAGATATTCAGAGAGAACAGAAGTCTACAGAAGACAAAACAGGTGGAATGGAGATGCAGCCGCCTGTGCTGTCCCTGAAGTTTGCAGAGCATGGGTGCCCGCAGCCCATGAAATCCAGAGGGTCTGCATCCATCGCTGCCCAGGCACATCACCTGACAGAGAAGAGCAGAGCATCTCCTGTCCAGCACGTAGCCAGGAGATATACTGTTTATCTGACAATTTATGTCACTCTGGATAGGACATGGTTTCCAAGAGGAACTTTCTGTCAGCACACAGAGGCAATTTCTCTAAAGCTATTTGTTGGTGTCAAGTTGTAATTTTCAAGGTCTCCAGGACAGGACTGAGATTTCTGAATGCGAGAGCTGAAATGAGCAGAAGGTGCCATCTTCCCATAAGAATATGCAAAACTGGAAATTGGTGTGATGTATCCCAACTTCAGATCAATTTGTGTGTTTAAGATTAAAATCAATATGAACATGTTAAATAGGATCTAAATTAAATGAATTAACTATGTATACTGATGATCACTGAAAATCTTTTACAAACGTGTGGAATATTCACAAAGAGGAATTAAGAATGCCTCCTTTCTCCTGTACAAAGAAAACAGCATTTCCTTGAAAAACACTTGGAACTGTAGGGGAAGAAGAAATATTCCTCTACCCTTCTAGGTCCTTCTGGCTGGTCTAAGAACTAAATTGACATGAGACAGAATAACAGGAGAAAATCAATCAAGTTTAATAACATGTATATAGGGGAGAAACCCAGGAAATTTGAGTAACTCGCCAACATGGTGAAGCCACCACCTTAAATATCATCTTCAGCTAAAGACCAAGGAGGATGTTGGGGGTTGTGGTTTGGAACGTCAAAGGGGGCGCAGGGAATTCACATGGAGACAGAAAGGCAAATGTTTGGTGAACAAGTGTTTGCTATGTCTTGCAAAATGGAGAGGACTTTGATCAAATGGCCCTTGCTAGATTCCTCCCTGCCTACCACACTTAGTTCATACTATACTGTAGTTATCTATGGTGATAGCTCCTTCTTGGAACAGGCCTTCTATTTTAAATTATCTTAGGCAGTTAGGGAGAAGGTCAAAGTTTCTTCCTGAGTCTTTTACTCTTAAAAATAATCAAGCCAAAGAGATACATTTTGGCGTAGCAAATTCTGCTCCGCTAGAGAATCAAATGATTACTAGAATATTGTAAAACCATCAATAAAATGCAAACCGAATTGCTGATCTGACCATCTTTTGTCTCTAATGTGTGATAATATGAGGCTTAGAGTCTGAATAGGATTCAAAGTAAAAATATCATGGTAATGTATCTAGATAGCAGAGAAAAAAATATTAATGCCACCAAAAGAAAAAAGAATCAAGTCTGAAATAATCAGTGATATTCATGGGTGAAGTAGTCATCAGCAGCATCTTCTTTCATTTACAGAGAGCAGAATTAAGTAGTATTGATTTGCCCACTACCTATCTATGTGAGCACTTCGATTCATAAGGATAAAGAGTATAAATGATTGCAAGTTAGAATATCTTTCCATCGTCACCTGTACACTGTGAATAAAATGAAGCAAATGACACACATGCAACCAAGATGTATATTATTATCTCTTTGTTTTTCTGTTCTGCTGCATTTCGCAACAAATCAGATCCTTTGAAACAATATCAAGCTGCATCTTGAGCTATACCTGGATATTTAACATCTTTATTTGAAAGCATGTTACTAGACCAATTATAGTAACAACTACCACCGTGAGGGCTGCAAATCTTGACTATAATCTCTTGTAACAAAAAAGAAAATAAATCCAATGCAAAGCTTAGTGAGAACAACATTTCACTGTCTTTAAAACTCCCTGTCTAGCTGTCTAGTTAGAGACATTGGTGATTCATTTTTACAAAATAGGTATCTATGTTTTTTTTCTGCAGCCTATTGAGATATAATTGACACATAACATTGTGTAAGTTTGAGGCATACAGTATAATACTTCAATACAGTATATATAGCAAAATGATTACAATAAGGTTAGTTAACACATCCCTCACCTCACACAACTATTTTTGTGCCTGTGTGAGAACATTTAAGAGCTACTTTCTTGGCAACTTTCAAGAATAGAATGCACTATTGTTAACTATAGTCACACTCTGTACACTAGATCCCTAGAACTTACTCATCTTCTAGCTGAAAGTTTGAATTGGTCTTGGTGACTCTACGGTGTCCCGAATTGCACTCTTGATCCCTCTCCTGTCTCCAGAACACCGTGCCTAGGTCAGCTCCCACAGCCCATCAGGACTTCTCATTCCAACTCGGAGCTGGGCAGCACCTGCCAGCCTGTTCATCAGCCTGATTCCCTTCCAGGGGAACACCAAGTTTCCCTTCTCTGTGGGCCCGACAGCCTACAGAATGCCCCATGGTCAATTAGTTCAAGTTAAGAAGTGAATAGATTGTGATACCTTGTTTCAGCCAGAAAACGCTAGTGAACCCTCAACATGCAATGCAAATGAAGAGCAGGGAGCAAGGAAGAGAGGAGAAGAGAGAGAAGGGCAAGAGACAGAAGAGAGGAGAAGGGAAGGATTTCTTGTCATAGCAAACCAGTAAAAATAACAATTTGGGGGAAGAGGCATTTTCTTGAACCCTTTGCATCTTACCAAAAAAAGTTTGATTTTTCCATAGACAGCATAAAGTTTTACTTACCCATCATTTTTAAATATATATAGTTGTTTTATTTAATTTTCTTTTGCCTTCTCTACATGATTTCATTTTTTTTATTAATTAGAGAGGGCAATTTTCCTTTATATGTAGCATGTATTTGTCCCCTACCTGCTTGGTTGTTTTTTCCGGATTTTTTTAAGGTACTCTGCCATCTATAATTAGACACAATTATTAGTCAGTTCTTGTTGATTAACATATGCAATTGTGTCATAGGACAAGGCAATCTCTTAATAAATTGTTGCCTCTCAGATGACAGAACAAGAAGAGCCTGGCATTTTTCCGAGATCTATAAATATCGCATTTCCTATTTCCAAGGGCTGTACCAATTTTCAACATTTTCTCTCTAATTAAGAAAGCATGTATAAACTTATTTTAACAAAAATGCATTGCTCTATTAAATGCTCATCAAGCTTAATTAATTTTTCATTAAAAATCTTTAAAAAATTTAAAGATAGAAGAAACATTAGAAATTTAAAAATTGTTTAATAATTATCCATATTTTTCATTCAATATTTGCATTTGAGGAATACCAACCATGAACTTAACCAGAAATACCCATTGGTTACAAGTCAGAGGCTTTTGCACAGCTCCTGTCCAGGTATGGCGTTGCACACAGCAGGCAGGAACACACAGGGATGGAGACCGTGGGCCCAGGTTTGATTCCCAGGTCCATCTCTTCCCAGCTTTAGGACCCAGATGAGTTCCTCACCACTATCAAGTCCGTAGAGGCTATATTAAAGAAAATTCCCCTGGTGTGAATTTAAAGGAGAGGAATAATTTTTAAGACAAGATCCCAACTATGTGACCAATGTGCCCTAGGTAACTGGTACACACGGCCTCTGGCAAAATTTGAAAACTTGGAACTATTTGTGGTCACTATTTACGACTTCTTAGATGTAAATAGGATCTTTATAGTCACTCTTATGACTATTTGTGACTTATTGGGGGTAAATAAGATTGTTTTTTGTTTACTAAAAAGCTCTTATAGAATAGACCTTTACATTTTAAATGTGAAGCTGCCAGTTCTTGTGGAGAAATTGAAAGCCTTGTGCATTGCTGTTGGGGTGTAAAATGGTGCAGCTGCTATGGAAAACAGAATGGCAGCTCTTCAAAAAATTAAAAATAGAATTATCATATGATCCAGGAACCCTATTTCTGGATATATACCTAAAGAGAATCAAAAGTGGAGTATCAAAGTAATATTTGCACGCCCATGTTCATAGCAGCATTATTCACAATAGCCAAAAAGGGGAAACAAAGTAAATGCCCATTGATGGATGAATGGATAAACAAAACATAATCTATACTATATAATGGAATATTATTTGGCTTTGAAAAGGAGGATATTCTAACACATGGTGTCACATGGATAAACACTGAAGATGAGCTAAGTGAAATCAGCCAGTCACAAAAGGACAAATACTATGATTCCACTTGTATGAGGTACCTAGAGGAGTGAAATTCATGGAGACAGAAAGTAGAATGGTGGCTGCCGGGGGTGGGGGAGGAGAGAATGGGGATTTATTTAATGGAGACAGAGTTTCAGTTTGGACAGATAAAAAAGTTCTGGTGAGAGGCCGGCCCCATGGCTTAGCGGTTAAATTCAGCGTGCTCCACTTCAGTGACCTGGGTTCAGTTCCCAGATACAGACCTACAACACTCATTGGTGGCCATATTGTGGCAGCAATCCACATACGAAATAGAGGAAGATTGGCACAGATGTTAGCTCAGGGTGAATCTTCCTCAGCAAAAAAAAAAAAACACTTCTGGTGAGAGGTTGCACAATAACTTGAATATACTTAACGCCACTGAACTAGACACTTAAAAATGGTTGTGATGGTAAATTTTGTGAGTTTTTTTAAACCACAATTAAAAATAAAAAGATTAAAAATCCCAAAAGTAATAAACAAATAATAAAATGTAAATATAATATAGAAAAATGAATAACTAAATAAAAATGTGTAATACAATATTTAAAGAAATTGAAGCAAATTTTAAAAAAGATAAAATAAAGAAATCCATAATGAAAACAGTACCAAAATGCTGAATAAAGACAGCACCCGTATTATGGATTTTGGCAGCCATGTTAGGCTCCAATATGACTTAGTACGACCTTCAATCACAGCTCCTCTGGCCTCCAAGAGCCGGTTGCCTTAATTCTAGCTCAGTAGTTCCCAAGAGGGGGCAATTTTGTCCCCCAGGAGATACTTGGCAATGTCTGGGGACATGTTTGGTTGAGGGAGGGGTGCTCCTGGCATCTGGTGGGTGGAGATCAGGGATGCTGCTCAGCATCCTGCAGGGCACAGAGTCATTGATGCCAAATGTCCACAGTGCTGGAGGTAAGAATCCCGTCAGGCTGAGCATGTTTTAGTCAAGATTTCATTGCCACGTCAGCCTCCCTGACCAGACTGGAATTTGTGACATGATAAATCTCTGTCTCATTTTTTGTAGACCCCATGTTTCCATCTGCATTGCCCAGAGGACAGGAGGTGGTTGTGGGGTCCTGAATGCTCACTGCCAAATTTAAGGCAATCCCCATAAAACAGAGCGTGCCAGCCACCACTGAGCAAAACCTCCAGCCCACACTGTCTCTACAAAGACAAGCCCAACCTACAAAGTTGATATTTACGTTTGTTATTCCTATTTTCAAAATATATATCTTGCCATCTAATGCCTATTCGTGATCAACATTCACTAGACTCCAGGCGGGGAAGGAAACCTGCTCCATCCTCTTCCAACGTTCCATGCAGTGACTTAGAGAAGTGAAACTTTAGAGGATTGGGTGATCTTGATGTAAACATCCCTGGACCGTGGACCGTACAAACTTCATCGTGCCTTCCTGCTTCCGTTGCCATTTTTCAGTAGTTTCTAAAAAAGCGTAGCTTAAATGTGAACACTATTTACGGTAAAGTTCAGTTTACATATTGTAAAAATATTTCACCTTAAATCTGACTTCCCCTCATGGGGAGAAACACGCACACAGAGCAGAGTGTACACGTGAATTCTCTGCCTTAGAAAGCACCACACGGTGAAAGTAGAGAAAAGCATTCATCCTGAGATCCCAAGTTTATCTCACTCCCAGGTCAGTGATGGCCGATGCTGTTACATCAATGTCTGTTCCACAGGCCAAAAAAGGGAAAGACTGAGCTTCCAAAATAACGTGCACGCATCAGTACCCACGGTAAGCCTGCTGTCATTCACAGAGTGGCAAAACACTATGTTTATGAGTTATCAACATAACCCATAAAGTTATTATCCCAAATTAAATTCTTGCTTCTTCTACCTGAGTAATTTGCAGTAAAAATCTATTACAGTGAACAATAAAAAATCGTTATATCTAATATAAGAAAATTACATTGCAAAATGTTGATTGGAAATTTTAATTGTGTTTATATTTGGCTATAATTTTAAACCAAGATGATCTAGACAGGCAATACTTACTGCCTTTAGGAGTCCTTAATAGTGGACATAAGGAAGCTTATTTAGTATGGCTAATTTCTCAGAGGCAACAAATGGCGAGATAGATAAGAGCCTCAAAGGATGCCATAAGCAACTTGTCTTAAATCATGTATAAAATCGTTGCCTGCCTTGACATAATCATCAATTCCAGGCTCCCAAGCAAAACTTGGCAATTGCATCTGGAGCTCCCTAACGTGAGCTTGGAGTGGAGCCGCCGTTTGACTCAGGCTCATCCGAAGTCAGGGACCAGCCTTGATTCCAGAAGCTCAGCATTGAAAACCTGACTGACACAACGTCTTGCTGAGCATTGGGCATCGACTACACAACAACTAATGGTGTCATAGTCTACAGACAGAGGATAAAGGTAAAGAAAGATGACAACAGCATGCTGACCCACTCAAGAAACTCTTTTGGGGGTCTGGCCCCATTGCCGAGTGGTTAAGTTCGCGCACTCCGCTGCAGGCGGCCCAGTGTTTCGTTGGTTCAAATCCTGGGCGCGGACATGGCACTGCTCATCAAACCACGCTGAGGCAGCATCCCACATGCCACAACTAGAAGGACCCACAATGAAGAATATACAACTATGTACTGGGGGGCTTTGGGGAGAAAAAGGAAACAAAATTAAATCTTTAAAAAAAAAAAGAAAGAAAGAAAGAAACTTTCGGTTTAAATATAATAAGTATTAGGGTTCTCCAGAGAAACAAAACCAAGAGCTATATATTTGTAGAGACAGACTTATTATAGGAATTGGCTCACGTAGTTATGGAGGCTGAGAAGTCGCACCATCTGCTGTCTGCAAAGCGGAGACCTAGGAAAGCTAGTGATGTCACTTCTAGCCTGAGTTCAAAGGGCTGAGATCCAAGAGAGCTGATGGTCTAAGCTCCAGCCTGAGGGCAGAAGATTGATGTCCCAGCTCATGCAGGCAGCCAGAGAACACATTCCCCCTTCCTCCACCTTTTTATTCCACTCAGGCCCTCAAAGGTTGGATGATGCCCACTCGCATTGCGGAGGACCATCTGCTTTACCCATCTACTGAGTCAAGTGCTAATTTCATCCAGAAACGCCCTCACAGACACACACGGAAATAATATTTAACCAAATAGCTGGGTACCCTATGACCCACACACTTAGAATTAACCATCACAGCAATTTATCAAAACAGCCACAGTCAACTGGTATGGACTGAAATAGATACCCAGCTCTGTGAAATACACGTGCATCGATCAGAGGTTCTCAGCCTCAGCACTATTGACACTTGGAGCCAGTAACTCTTTTCTGGTGGAGACTGTCCGGTGCCCTGTAGGGTATTGAGCAGCATTCCTGGGGTCCACAACTAGATGCCAGAAGTACCCCGTCCTTCCAAATGAGGCATTCAAAACTGTCTCCAGACATTTCAAAGTGCTCGCTGAGGAGGAAAATCACTCCCAGTTGAGAACTCCTGGCATATCGAAGAATAGAAGAACATTAACAAAGGACATTGAACAAAGTTATTTCTGTATGCTAGGCTTTGGGATGGTTTTTATTTTATTGTATATTTCTTTGAGAAACTCACAAACCAGTACTTTTAAAATGAATGAATAAATGCACCTTTAATCTTAAAATCACCTGAAAACAATTAAATTATATAATCATATAATCACTTAGTTTGTGAACCATTTCTGAATGAGTATAAAACAATTGCTTACTTGTTTTACAACGAATCTGAGTACAAAACATTGATTCTTTTCACTTCTTACAGAATGCTCTCAGGTTCAGGAAATTGGGGCTTTGGATGACTTTGATTCCAAAAACTCTTTTGCCATATTTTATCAACTCAAACATGTTCACATGCCTGCTCACAATTAATCAATAGCGTGATAATAATGGTAATAACCATAATCATTTTCCCATGGACGGCACTTTGCAATCTCTATATCATTTTCACTTTCTTTATCCACATTCGAGCTTCACAGGAAATGCTGAAGAAAGATGTTTGCACACCTGATTTGGCAATGGGGAAACTAAGACAGAGAGAAAGACCTTGACATAGCACACTCACATAGCAATTCAGGGGAAATACAGAATGGAAACACAAACCTTTCTAATCTAAATTTAGTACCCATATCCATTTTTGCCTTACCATTCTCTCTATCTTCCAGAATATTCCTTTCATTGCAATAAACAGAAAAAGAAACAAGTTCAATTACACAGTCTGCATGTACACCAATTACATTTTTCTTTCTAAACAGCATCAGTTTTCCCCATGGCTTCATTAACTCACCCAGGCCTCCTTCCCTCACTTGTAATCAATATTTTGACTGGGTCAGTGTGAAATGAAATTCACTTTGAATCATTTCTGGAGCAGCCACTTGAAGCATGGTACTGCCTGTTAAAAGGCTTCAAAGTTTAAAAAAAGAAGAAGAAGAAAAAAAAAAAAAGAATGATGTCATCTTGTAATGAAGTTCTCTGTTCTTATTCTGGTGTCCATTGGTTCTCCCAAAGCAATTAATATTTGGAAGTCAGGAGACCCATGGATTCCTCAAAATACTCTGCAATGCTTTGTGCTAGATATGTATAAGTGCATTTTACTTGGAAGAGGGTCTATGTCTTTCATCAGATTCTCAAAGGTATCAGATACTCTAAAATGTTAAGCTTCATTCATTCATCCATTCATTCATTTGTTAAGAAATCACTGTGCACTTATCCTGTGCTAGGCATAAAACCGAACATATCAAATTCTGGAAGTCCAGGTGACCTGAAATGTTTTAGGAAATTATAGTTAACCACGGCTAGTGCCTCCACTTCTGGGTGGGGGTACCAGAAGATAAGGAAGGGAGAAAGCTAAGGCCAGTGCATGAAGACCCTTGAGTATCTCATTAAAGTATCTTGAACGTTACTTGAATGGTATTAAACACATTAAGAGTTGTGATGAATGAAGCAGACAGTGTCTTCACAAAGGTGGTCAGTCAAGGGCAGACAACTCCACAGGCAACTCAACTGTTGCAATCTTTCTGTCACCAGGTGCAAGTGTTGATTACTGCCTTATTTTCCTTAGGTTTTCCTTCATTTTATAAAAATAGCCAGACATATCCTGCAACACGAGGATTCATATACAGCTAATTCTATCATTGACTCTTTATAAGAGATTCCACTACTCCGCTACGACAATGTCGACTGTATATCTATTTCCCCTTCATCATTTAGGAAAGGATGAGGGTAGGCATGAACCTCGTGCATGGAGAGGTTGAAGATTCACTGGACATATTAGAGGGGCGTAATTGATGGAACCAGTGGATTGAAGATGAAGGTCATTGAAATGAAGTGTGTCAAGGAACTGTGAGGCCAATCTTGGTAGGCATGGGTCATTCACATCCACATACACTGAGTGAGATCTCAGGATGAGGGTCAAGAAAAGGAGAGCCGAGGATCTAATGTTTCCATTACAACATGGACACACTCATGAGACTAATGTGACCAAAATGCTCTAAAGAACTGAGACACAAAGATGTAGACAGGATTCATCACCCCTATCCTCTTACTCACTGGTATGGAAGATGGGAGGGGGAGACCAGCAGTGCTCAGAATGGCTTCTGGCAAAAGCTGCACTTGCGTTTTAGGAATGCTTTTAAGGAGCTCTGAACTTCAAAACTTGAAAGTCAGCATTTTCATACTGACCTTTGGACAAGGTGTGAAAATGTATATGTTTCACAGTCATTAAAATGTCTTGTGTGGGGCCGGCCCGGTGGCGCAGCAGTTAAGTTCGCACATTCTGCTTCAGCAGCCCGGGTTTCGCCAGTTCGGATCCTGGGTGTGGACCTATGCACTGCTTGGCAAGCCATGCTGTGGCAGGCATCCCACATATAAAGTAGAGGAAGATGGGCATAGATGTTAGCTCGGGGCCAGTCTTCCTCAGCAAAAAGAGGAGGATTGGCCACAGACGTCAGCTCAGGGCTAATCTTCCTCAAAAAAAAAACAGAGGTCTTGTGTGAGAAATGCAAACTCTACAGTCATCACCTTTTTCTACGGATGTGATAGTTAAGCTTTTTAAATGCTTTTAGGTAAGACTCCGGATTTAAAGGGGTCATTGTTCCAGTGAGACAGCTCTTCTTTATTCACTTGGAAAATGTTTCAAAAGTTTACATTTGTGCTTAATGACAATTCTCCTCAGGGCTATTTCTTTCCAAATAGTAACATTTACTCCTTAAGGCAACAATTCTTTTAATTTTCTAAAGAATAATAGCTAAACTATCCTCTGTTCTTATTAAGGTATATTTCACTAAACATAAAACTGACCATTTTAAGCTGTTCGAGTCACAGTGCTGTGCAACCGCCATCTCTACAGAATCCCAAAACATTTTCATCGGTTGATTCTTTTTTGATACCATAATTCCCTCTATGAATTTGTCACATCGTAAAATTGCATTCCATAAAAACTGAGACAGGAAAGCACACTTTAAATGTCTTCCATGAATACACAGAAGAGAAGCGTTAATATTTTCTCCTCTCTTTCTCCCCTTTTCTTTCTGCAGCAGGCTCTTTTGTGGAAACCCGAAGCCTTGCTATACAAATGTCATTCAGACCGCAGGGAGCAACGGGCCTTTCCAGGCTGAAGAACACTCTATTATTTAATACCGCTCCAAGATAATCTTTTCAACTGTCATTTTCTAGTGAGGGTCCTCAAAGCTGACTCTGAAAAGAACAGATGCCAGCCTTTATTCGCCAAGGAACATCACCAGTTAAGTGACTTTTACCTTTGCCCAATGGGACCCTGACCAGGAGCCTCTGATAGCACAATAACACCAGTGTCATCTTGCTGAGAGTTTTCAACAGTCTCTCTCCTCGTCCATACAACACTCTTGAATCCATCCAGGAAAAAAAAAAGTAGCCTGACATCAAAATCACTTATGGAATGAGGCCTTTGTGTTGGGCTACCAATATCAAAAAATGATTTGAGGGAAATAAAACTATTGTGAATGCAATCATGTTTGTTTATGATTTCATTTCAACTTGTTCTGAAAGATGTCCCATGAATTCAAGGAAATGGGGTGCTCCAATCCTATTCACAATGGGCTTCCATTCTCAAGATGCTCACACTGTTTGGAGAAGGTACAGTGCTTCAGGACAAACAGGAAATTGATCATAAAAGAAGCCATCATGGCAGAAAAGAGGGTCACCTGCAAATTGTGATGAGGGTACTCAGAAAGAACACCTCATAGCAACTTGAAGGATCAGAGAAAGCTCCTCAAAGGAAATGGTGCTTACACTAAAACTAAAGGAATGTCAGAAGAGAGCCAGATGAAAGCTCTGAGAGAACGTTCTAGAAGAAGGGATATTTTTCTCCAGGCAGACATAGCCACATGGCCATGGACCTAGAAGTAAGAAGCATGCATATTCTGGGAATTTGGTGTGATTGGAGCAGGAAGGAATAGCAAGAAGTACAATGAGACAGATAGATAATCAAGGTCCACCTCACAAAAGCTATCAATGGACCCTATAAAGAGTATGGGTTATTCTGGTGGGCATATAGAGCTGCCATACACGGGCTTGGAGCAGGGAGACCACAATCAGACTTGTGCGTTTTAGGAAGATGACCCTGGTGACAGTTGGGAGAAATAATGAGTTGGGGTTTAGAAGGGGGACAGAACATTTAGGTGACCTGTGCATACATCTTTTCTCCACATCGCTTACTTTTTGGAAAAAGCCACATCCAAGAATGCAATGATGATGTTAAATGATATATCAAGTGGTACCCTATCAGGGAAAACAGCATGTCTACAACAGGTGGTGCAATAGTCATATTTTTCATGAAATATGTATCTTTCACAGTCAGTAAGTATCCCCCATTACAATATTTTGATATAGAAAAATCCCCACAACTTTACAATTCCGCATATCCCATGATCTCTTCCAAAATCTACCCTTTCTGAATCTGGATAATTTACTAAATATTAGTACCACAGGTTGAACTGTGTCCCCCCAAAAGACATATCCAAATCTTAATCTCCAGAATCTCTGAATGTGATCTTTCTTGAAAATAGGATCTTTGCAGAGGTAATTAAAGTAAGGATCAAGATGAGGTCATCCTGGATTAGGGTGGCCTTAAATCTAGTGATGAGTGTCCTTATAAGAGACAGAAGAAGAAAGACACAGACACAGAGGAGAAGCCATGTGAAGATAGAGGTAAAGATGGGAGGGATGTGGCCACAAGCCAAGGGAAACCTGGAGCCCCCAGAAGCTGGAAGAGTCAGGAAGAATCCTCCCCTGGAGCTTCAGGGGCGAGCACGGTCCTGTGACACCTTCATCTCAGACTTCTGGTCTGCAGAACTGGGACAGGATAAATGTCTGTTTTTAAGTCACTCAGTTTGTAGTAATTTGTTATGGCAGCCTTAGCAAACCAATGCAATAGGTGCATGCTTGGTCCAACATGAAGCTTTGAAAACTATTCTGAATTTGAATTTAAAACAGTTCAAAATAGCTGATTTGATTGGAATGTGACAAATACATTACTTTTTTTAAAAAACAGAAGTAAAATCACACTCAAGATGACATAAAATAATAGTAAAATATAAAAATAATCAAAGATGCAATAAACTATAACTTTTCTTCTTGTAATGATTTTTCAGAAACAAATATCAATAATATCTCCCTATGGCAATTTCACTATATCAAAATAAGTTAAGCTAGGAAATGCACAAGAAACACATTTTATTGGAGCAATTAAGTTTATGGTGTGAGAGCATTGAACTAAGGTCACTCATCCTAAATTTACTTCGTTTATATTTAGGGAATCCAAAAAATGTAGAAGTCATCACCCTATGCGACAGAAGTAATCACTATGGAAATAGAAATATCTCCAAAATTAAGGAAGAACTACACCAGGCTTTTATTTGTCTGCCTCTAGGAGCGTGGACCATGCCTGACTGAACTTTGGCCATTGGTGGTAGTTGAGGCACAGACAAGAAGAATCAAGTGGGTGGGGACAAGATCTGCGAGGACCTTAGGTGAATATCATCCCTGGACTTCACACATGGGATGGAAAGATGGGTGAAGAGGTTGAGAAAGGCGTTCCTGAGGTGGAAGAGGCTCTGGAAAATCACAAAAACAAAGAAAAGAAAGTGAAGCACATGGACTGAAGAAAAAAGCAAAGACGGAGTCAAGAATGATGCTCACACAGCGATAAAAGAAGGAACACTACAACGGTGAACAGCCCAAATAAATACACAGGAGCCACACACATCTGAGAAAGCAAGCATTTCCTGTTTCCCTGCAAGGAGAGCTCCTACTGAACAATTAGCCTAAAACATATTTTTTTAAAAATCACCTCATTAGAGAAAGAGTTTTAAATGCTTTGTTTTAGTCATCTAGTCCTGCTAAAAATATAACTTGACTAAAATTCTAGCTGTTTTATTAAAAATTAATTATTTGTGTTAGATCTACAACAGTGATTCTCAAGGTGTGGTTGCCGAGTGACCACATCAGCCAGGAGATGGTGACACAGGCTGTTTAAGGAGGCTTGATACCGATCTACAGGGTCAGAACCTCAAGGGGAGGCCCAGAAACTTGTAGTATCCACGGCCCTCCAGGTGATTCCAATACACGCTAAAGTTTGAAAAGAGCCCCTTCCTAAAGCGGCTCTATTTCATTTTCATGAGCACATAGCTACCTCTTCATTACACTTATGATTGGCAGGTTACATGGTGTAGGAGTTTCCTGTGGCTGCCATAACCAATTGTCCCAATCTGGATGACTTAAAATCACAGAAATTCATTCTTTCCCATTCCTGGGGACCAGAAGTCTGAGATGAAGGGGTCGCAGGGCCGCGCTCCCTCTGGAGGCTCCAGGGGAGGGTCCTTCCTGCCTCTTCCAGCATCTGGGGCTCCAGGCATCCTTTGGCCTGTTGCCGCACCCCTCCCATCTCTGTCTCCATCTTCATGCGGCTTCTCCTCTGTGTCCGTATCTCTCCTCTTCTGTTTCTTATAAATACACTTGTCATTGCATTTAGGGCCACCCTTGCAAGATGACCTCATCTCAATCTTTACATGAATTGCATTTGCAAAGACCCTATTTCCAAATAAGTTCACTTTCAGAGGTTCCGAGTGGATGTGAATTTGGGGGTAAGCTGTCCAATCCATTACAGATAAGATTTATTCAACACTTTGATTTATACTTGATAGTGAGGAACAGCCAAGAGAAAATGGGAACAAAGAACAGAGCTAGCTGCCTTTTCAGGCTATGATGGCACTGGCAATTGATTCCAGATATGCTTGCTCATCAGAAGCCCCTGGAAATTATATGTAAAACACAGATGCCTGGACTTTTCTCCAGGGAGAGCTCAACAGAAAAACAGAAAGGAATAGCAATGGAGCCTAAAGAATCAAAGTTTTAATGAGTGACCGTTAGACTGCCAGCAAAGCTCTGAACAAAGGAGAGATGAGAACTGGAGAGAGAAATGCACCTGAACCTGGAAAAGCCATTGCCCTGGAAAGGGGACCGTCTGTGCCAGACCTCCACCTGCATAATAGGTTCTACCAGGAGACCCCCATAGACTCCTCCTCTCAGGTGACCATTCCTCTCTGCTTCGTCAACACAGACAGCATCTGCCCATGGAATATCATGTTGAGTGATGCTAACAGCTACTGGAAGTCTTTAAAGTAAGTACAATCAGGAAACGATGGGGGAATCCAATATGAGTGAGCTCAAAAGTTCTCATTTCTAAATGTCAGGTTTTAGAGAAATTGATAAAAAAGAAGACAATTTCTATATCCTTCCAACCTTCCACCCAGTTTATAGAAAATATGAAAAGATATGTTGATATTTACTCTATTTCCTAAAGGCTTAAATATCTCTCAACAGATCACAGCACAGCAGGTTGGGAGATGGAAGTTTCCATCCTGCTCTTGCAAACCCTGTGTTAGGAAAGCTATTTCACCTCCCTGGTCCTCTGCCAAAGTGTGGAGCTGGTTTATGGAAAAGGATTTCGTCTCTGAGGGTTGTTCACCAGGTATGTTTGAGTGTTTATCTAGGTGTAGAGCTGGCAGCAGTGGACAGATGCTTAACATAGGTAATCAAGGTGCCTGCCTTGGGCTGACTGTATCAGGCAAGGCTTGATCTTCTCTTCTCTGTCATAGGGGTGCCACACTGGCTTTCACTTAGAAAGAAATTGATTGACATATAGTCAAAAGAATCGAAAGCAGGTCTTCAAATACACATACACACATGTTCATAGCCACGTCGTTCACAAACGCCAAAGAGTGGAAGCAACTGTAATATCCACCAATGGATGAATCGATGAACAAAAGGTGGTGTGTCTGTACAGTGCAAGAGTGTTCACTGATAAAGAGGAATGAAGCACTGACACATGCTACACCATGGATGTACCTCGAAAACATAATTCTCAGTGAAAGAAGCTAGAAACAAAAGACCACATATTGCATTATTCTACTTACATGAAATGTCCAGAATAGGCAAACCCATAGAGACAGAAAGTAGATTAGTGTTCGCTAGGGTCTGAGGGGAGGGTGAAATGAGTGATGACATGAGTACAGAGTCTAGTTTGGGAGTGATGAAAATTTTCTGGAACTGGATAGAAGTGGTGGTTGCACAACATTGTGAATGTACGAATTGCCACTGAGTTGCATATTTAAATGGTTAATTATATGTTGTGTAAAATTCACCTCAAAAAAAGCAAAAAGAATAAAAATAAAAAAGACTTGATTCTGCTAAAAATTTTGAAAGCTACGGCACGAATCTCTAAAATTCCTTTCAACTCCAAATGCCTGCGATGACGTAAAGTTACACCGTGCCTATCGCCTAGTTATTTATAGTTAGAGCCTAGAAAGTTAGTCGCTTTCTTCTCCAACCTCAAAGAAGATCGGAGTGAGAGTAATAAGCTGAAATTGTTGTCCAAGTGACGGACAAAAACAAGATGCCCAAGGAGCACACTATTGCAAAGACTTAGGGCACAAAGTGAGGTCTGTGGCCCGTTGCATCAGCATCCCCTAGGAGCAGCCTAGAATCGCAGACCTCGGGCTCCACCCAGACCAACCTGCTGACTCAGAATCTGCGTTTTAACAAGATCCCCAGATACTAGTGGCTGTGCTCAAGTTGGACAGGTGCTGGTCTAAGTGTACTTGGTTTGTAAGCTCTGGTGAGGATTCAGAAGAAAGCTACTCACACAGAGTTAATTTTTCATTTTGTAATTATTTTGTGTTCTACCTTAATTCCTTCAATACTCCCTTGTATCATTGTCTTATCACTTTCTTAAAATGTAAATAGACTCTTTTCGAGGACATATGTTACTATTTAAATACATAAAGCCACCCATCATCACCGTTGCAAGTCCAGGAGTGACTTAAAGTAAAATATTGAATATCTTTCATCATAAACGCATGTGTCATTCACAGCAGAGATATTATAAACTATCTAATAAGCTATAGATTTCCCTTAAGGTAGATGGACAAATAAACAGAACAAGTCTTTTTTATCATACGTGAATTCATCTCCACATTTTGTTTAGATGATTCAAAACAATCTTTTCAATTTAGAAAAAGAATCATTTGAGTTTAGTTTGACATAGTTTCTCAACTAATTAACTAATTTAATTTCTTGTTTGTTTTCCCTCTGCATTCTGAAAAATGTTCTTTAATATTCACTTGAGAATGAAAGCAATTAATAAGCTTTACATTTCTTAGCATCAGGCTAACATGAATACAACAAAAACAAGAGCTTATTCAATCTTTAATGTTTAAGAATGTATTCTACCAGAACACTCAGAAAGGATTAAGTATGAATAATTGGGATAATATGCAAAACCCTCTCTTATATGCTTTGGAATCAACCATGAAGAGAGTGTGGTGAGACACAATTTCCCACTCAACTCTATGAAGGAAAAATGAACATGTCTAGCAATTTCGAAGGCAGTGAGAAGTGTGGCAATCCGAAAAATTAGGTGCTGATGTTGGGACCAAAAATGGGTCATCTACTTTGGAAACCAATTTGACATGATCTACTAAGTTTGAACAGGCGTCTACAATTCAGCCATTCTGAGGGCTTTGGGTGATATGAGAATTTTCCCAGTGGCACTATCTGAAATAACAAAATAATAGGAAAAACCCAAATGTCCATCAATGGCAGGATGGATACAGATGTTGTATAGATGTTGTGTAGACCATGCTGAAGAGGGTTACTTGTGGGAGGTTTCTTGCTGCATAACAATATGGCTTCATCTCAGGAAATACTATCCAAGGGAAAGGCAAGTTGTCTAAGACCCACAGAGAATGATTCCATCTATATACAGTTAAAGGCACAGAAAATTGAATACATATAACATGCAGATGAAAGTAACACTCTAAATAAAGTAAGACAATTAAAACTACAAAATTTAGTAGAATGCTCGCCTGCCTACAGAGATAGAAGGTAATTGAATGAAGAGGTCAAATTAACACTGTTACTTTTTTTTAAATGGTGTTTGGTTAGTGGATGTTCCGTGGACTTTGAAACATTGTGCTTTATTTATATTTTATAAAATTGTTCTTGTACATCCTAAGTATGCAATTTTAAAATGTCTAACAAAACGAAAAAGAATGAATTTGGAATACTTGGATGTCCAACCAACAGAGACTAAATAATTCCCTTGAATGTATTTATAAAAGGTGGCCATATACCAGAATATAAGGGAAATTTCCATGCATTTAAAATAATCAATAGCACACAATTCCATCTCTGATCATAGTGCAATTAAGTGAGACATAAGCAAGAAAAAAAGATTAGGTTTTTTTTAAAGCAGATTAAAAAAATGTATATTTGGAATAATACAATATGCAATCCTAATTAGCTCATGGTTTACAAAGAAAATCAACCATTCATTTGTTCTCACAAAGTTAAGTTACTCAAAACAATGATCATTTTATGTGCTCAGTATTCTAGCCATCAACAAGTTGTGTTGGTTTCAGCTGGGTGGTTCTTCTGGCATCTCACCTGGGTTCCTCAAGAGCCTCCAATCATCTGCCAGGTCCCTGGGGACAGGATGACTTTTACCCTCCAGGAAGTCAGTCCAGGATCCTTCCCAAGTGCTCTCAGATTCCCAGAGAACAACAGAGGCAACTGCAAGACCCCTGAAGTCCTCTGCCCAGGGCTCCCACCTTGCTGCATGGCTAACAATCTCTTGGTCAAAAGAAGTCACAGGACAAGCCTAGATTCAAGGGGGTGAAGAAGTAGAATCCATCTCTCAATAGAAGGGGCAAGAAAGTTACAGTGAAAAGGGGTGTACCAATAGGGGTGGGAGGAATTTCTGGCCAGGTTTTTGCTATCTACTCCACTGAATAGCAGTTTAATTACCACATATTTACACACTGAGGATGCTCTGGAAATGGAGGAGTGTGAAGATAGACATACACATAGATATAGTTGAGATAGATATAGATATATGGATGGATAGATAGATAGATGAGACAGATAATAGATTGATAGATTAGTAGATAGATGATAGATAAGACAGCTAGATAGATGAGATAGATCGATCAATAGATAGATAGATGATAGGTGGATAGATAGATAGATGGTAGATAGATTGATAAATAAATGGTAAGTAGATAGATAAGATAGATGGATAGATGATAGATTGATAATAGATTAGTAGATAGACCATAGGTAGATAGATAGATGAGATAGATAGATAGATGATAGGTAGATAGATAGATTGATAGATAAATGATAAGTAAATAGGTAGATGAGATAGATAGATAGATAGATAGATAGATAAGATAGATCTCCCAAAGGATATATAAGTACATAGCCCTTAATTAGGTTTTCCTAAGTAACTTAAATTTCAATTATAGAAATTAGTGAAATGAAAGAACAGTAGAAGAATTCCCAAAGAAGTTTAAAGAAAGCAATAAATATCAGAACAAAAATTAATGAACTAGAAATGAAGCATATCATAGGGAAAAATAGATATACACTGCATATCTACAAGTAATTTTATCCTAATCATGCAGAAGTAATAAGTGAAAATCTTAAGCTCCATTCTGAGTATGGTATAGTAGAGATGTTGGTGGCATGGCTAGGCAAAGGGGAGAATTCGGCAGGAGCTCAGAAGGTCTGCGCTGGCTGTATAAATTTGAGGATCATCAACGGAACATACTGTTGAAGTCGGGCTTCACGAGACCACCCAGAAGGACTGAATAGACAAAGAAAAGAGAATCGCCTTTAAGTGAAAAAGAAAGTTCGCTTTGCAAACACTTTATGACAAATCCCTTACCATACCCTCCTATAGAAACTTCCATAATTGTAATAGTTCACATTTGAGATGAAACTTTTATAATCAGTATTTTATTCAAACATCAAAGTCGGTTAGCCAGAAGGTAACCTAAAAGATTGCTTTAGGGCGGGTAAAATAATATTTTTAAGTGACCATTACATTTGAAGCTGATTAAGCAAAACTATTCCCTTTAATTTTGCAAGTCAGCATTTAAGCTCTGTCTGAAGACCTTTATCATTTTAGCTGCAGTTAAAATGCCTATTTTGCAATTTACAACTAAATTCAAAGCTAAAAGGAAAAGGGTGGCGATAACTCAAATAAAAGAAAGTTGTTGCTGGGGGAAAAAACAATATTTAAAGTCGTCAGGGGAAAAAATCAAAATCTTCGAGCCTGATGTTCTCAGAGGGGGAGCTCTACTTCAGTGACATTTCTCAATGTCTTTAGAGCAACAGGATGTCCAACCATCATTACTTTCCATCTGAAAATGTTTCTCTCCTAAGACAGATGTACAGATATTTTGCAATAATTTATTGAAGTCCCAAGTATTTCTCATACGTATTTTTGTCATCTGCTTCATATACATACTAAACATCCTATACTGACAAATTTGGATTCAACAGTTTTTTAATTTTGATTCTTTCAAAGTTCATTATATTAAGTGAAGAGCAAAGAAAAACAACAACAAAAATATAGAATGCAAAATGCAAAAGTTTAGCATTTTCCAAGTAGTGCAATGAAGATGAAATTCTCTCTAGCTAGTATATATTACCAGATCAATTGGAGTGGAGATTTTCTTAGTTCAAAGCAAAAAGAGCCATTTTGCATTTCAATTGCGTTGATTACATACCTTGTCTCAGTTTCTCATTGTGGATGTTTTTTTCAACTGTCCTTCTGAATGTGATAGAATATTTTAGGCTTTTGTAAAAAAAGAAATACACCAGAGAAATAATCTTAACTTACAGCTAGAGATATGCTTTTGAGCAAATTGTTCAGTATTTTCAGACGCTAGTATTCTCACATGGATAATAAATAAGTTCTTATATAGAATCTCTAGAGTCATCTTCATCCTTAATATGATATAGCTTTGTCAAAATCAAAACGCTGGGATGGAGGTCAAAGGGAAAAGAGCCAAAATATCTTTATATTTAGTGCTTGAATTGATATTCCTTCTAGGTCTTGAAGATTTTTCCACACTGCGCTTTTTAATGGTAATACGAAATTTAATTGTGTACGTACCCTAATTCCATGCTTTAGTCAATGGTTCTCAACTAGGAGTAGGTTTGCCCCACCCCACCCCCATCTCCCATCGGGAGACATTGGGTAACTTCTGACAACATTTTTGAGTGTCAGATCAAAACTCTATGGAGTGCTACTGGCATCTAGTGGAAGAAGTCAAGGATGCTGCTAAACATCCTACAATAAAAGGACAGCCCCCACATCAAAGAATTATCCATCTTTAAATCTCAATAGTGCCGAGGTTGAGAAACTCTGGCTTTGTGACAGAAAATTTAGAACTTACACTGAAAAACGTGATAAATTTAACTCCTGATGGCAGTAAGATGGACTCCCCACTTCGCCTAAAATTTAATTTTGTATCTTTCCACAATAATGTCTCAATGGCTTGAAATATTACTACACATATATGAGCACACAGTAGTAACATAAATTTAAATTGATCCTTAAGAAATTATTAACCAGAAAATAGCTAAAAAATGCGAGAACAGGACGTGAGTCAGTACGAAATGATGGTCTGAGCATCCTCCCTCGTGATCATAGAAATGGGAGCTTGTGGTGATTTGGTTTTTATTAACCTAAAAAAATTTATGCAGGGGCTGGCCCAGTGGCACAGTGGTTAAGTTCGCATATTCCACTTCAGTGGCCCACGGTTCGCCAGTTCAGTTTGGATCCCGGGTGTGGACCTATGCACTGCTTGGCAAGCCATGCTGTGGCAGGTGTCCCACATATAAAGTAGAGGAAGATGGGCACGGATGTTAGCTCAGGGCCAGTCTTCCTCAGCAAAAAGAGGAGGATTGGCGGCAGATGTTAGCTCAGGGCTAATCTTCCTCAAAAAAAAAAAAAATTATACATGGTTATCCTTGAAAACTTCATGCTCAGTGAAAGAAGTCAGACAAAAAATGCCGCACAGTGTTTGATTCCATTTATATGAAATGTCCAGAATAGACCAACCCACAGAGACAGAAAGCACATTGGAAGTTATCAGGGAGCTGGAGGGAGGGAGAAGGTGGAGCAAGTGCTAATGGGGACAGAGCGTCCTTTTGGGGTGATGAAAGTGTTCTGAAACTAGTTAATGGTGGTGACTGCACACCATTGCAAATACACCAAATGGCCCTGAATTGTACACTTTAAAATGGTTGAAATGGTAACTTTTATGTTATGTGTGTTTTACCCTAATTAAAAAAAAATACATGATTGGCAGTTGCCAGTGGCTGGGGTGTGGGGAGAATTGTGGAGATGTTGGCCAAAGGGTGGAAGCTTGCAGTTAGAAGATGAATAAATTCTAGATATCTAACGCGCAGCATTGGGAGTACAGTCTACAATACTGTATCGTATGTTTCAAAGTTGCTAAGAGACTAGATCGTAAATGTTTTCACCACAAAAAACACACGCTAATTATGTGACGTGATGGAGGGGTTAGCTAACGCTCTGGGGGTGACCCTACTGCAACATGCAAGTGTATCAAACGCTCACATTGCACACCTTCAACTCACACAATGCTATATGCCAATTGCATCAAATTAAAAAAATAAAAATAAAATAAATTAAATTGTATACTCTTAAAATTAAATAAATTATGTGAAAAACAAAGAGATAAATGGTCAAAACACACGCACATGCAACAATTCGTATAAGTTTACCTAAAGGGGAAAATTATATTGTTTCATTTGAGAGTGAACTTATAACATGTATCCTTATAACACAGGAGCTGAGAACACAATGAACCATATCTTGCTATTTTAGCAGAAGGTACAGAAGTGTATAGATATTAGATTGGTCAAGATCATAGCTCAGTGGCAACATTCATGGATGTTTAAAAAACGTATTTGGTATTTTTGTTATTTAAGCTCTTATTTATTGACACTTTCTTATATGCTAAAAAATTATGTGATATGTTTGACAAGAGTGTGCTGTGCTCATCTGGGTCTCCCGAGAAGCATGCAAAGAGGGGATCAGACCTGTGAGAGATGTATTGAAGGAAACTCCAGTGAGGGAAAGTGAGGAGGAGGACAGAGGAGGCTGGACATGCCCATGATACCAATCTGACCCCTATGAAGAAGACAGAGAAGGGAGGAAGCGAGGATGGGCTGGATGGCAGCGCAGCCCTCATGTCGCTTTGTCCATGCTGCTTGAGGGTCTGTCAGAGGAGCCCCATCATCCCAAATGGCCCAGCCTCAGCCTCCCTGCTCTGCTTAGTCACTGATGGGGGCAATCATGGGACATGTGGCCTGCAGGCAGATGGAGGATGGACCCAGAGTTATGTAGCTGGGTCATCGATGACACTCCTGCAGCATACACAGTGTGTGTATGTGTGTGTGGTTTGCCCCAATCTACATGACATAATAAAACATTTTAAATTGTTGCCACTGTGATAGCAAATCATGGCCATAATTGACCTTTTGACTTTTTGATTGCCCATTTTAAGTTTTTTTTCAGATATTGAAGGACTTTTCAAATATTCTGATTGATTCTTTCCCTCGCTCGTATTTTCTTGACGTGTTCTCCCAATCTGCAAAGATCACCTTCATTTTTGTTTATTTGCAAAATCAAAATTTCAAAAGTTTAATGCAATCAAATTCTCAATTTTCTCCTTTATGTCTTCTGTTTTGTTTGTTTATTTAGTTTTGGGTTTTTTCTTAAGCCCAGCATTTTTCATTGATTTTTTAAACTTTTTATTGCAGTAAAATATATATAAAATAGAATTTACCATTTGAACCATTTTTAAGTGTATAATTCAGTGGCATTAAGTACATTTATAATCTTGTCCAACCATCACCACTATTTCCAAAATTTTTTCATCACCCCAGATACTCTGTAACCATTAAGCAATAACTCCCATTTCCGCCTGACCCTGACCCTCATATAGACCAGACACAAAAGGATAAATATATATAATTCCATTTATAGGAAATATCTAGAATAGGCAAATTAGTAGAAATAGAATGTAAATTAGTGGTTTTTTAAGATTAAACATACAGTATAGGTGGCCAATTTATAGGTATCTAGAAATCGTATGATCTTTGTAGAATCAGGCAATTCTAAAGGAAAGAACAACATAAACCAAATTCATATTAAAATAGTGCATTTAGGCCTATGGTTATTACTTCTTAAGTAAACAGCACTTCAACATTTTCTTAACACTTGTATGCTTTCTGACAATCTCAAAGTTTCGAGTTCAGTTGAGAACCTTGCTTTTTCAGATTCTGAGTTCTCTTGACATTGACCTGACCCAAGAAATCCAGATCCATATAAAGATCATAAAATAGTCTAAGCAAAGACATGGGACATGCACAAGGAGATCCTAAAAAGATCTGTCAATATAATGCCCAAAACTAGAGGCATTGGACCACCGTACCTTAAGATAACTGTCAGATTCTGAGGAGGGAGGAAGGGTGGAAAAAGAATTCGAACACTTTCCTGCTCCTAATCCTGTAGAATGTTCGTCCATGTGAGCTCACCAGCCTTGGTGTACAAGGAATAAGCTCCAAGTCCCGCCCCTTCATCCTTCTCCTTCCCTCCTCTGAAACACTCACAGCCTCAAATCGCGGGCTCACTGTATCTCCAATTCCACCCTCAGGGACACACGCTTTCCTACCCTGGGTCACCCCGCAGCATTTCTCAAAGACAGTATCTCCTGGTTCCCTCTCATTCTTCCTGACTTAGTTCTTGGAGAATTCAATCAACACAGAGAAGTTTTCTCCAGCATCTCAGCCTCTCTGCCTTGAGGTGCTCCTTCTCAATTATCCCATCATCTATGCCATCAGTCTCTGACTCTCACCTGCATTTCTAATAATTGCAAACCCTCCGTGCTCTTCAGACTGACCATCAGCTCTCTCTTAAGTTCACTCTCCCTTGTCCACCTACAAAACATCCAGGTTGCTCTCAACTCAATGAGACCTCTACTGACACTTTGGGCCCCTGGCACTTTCTTTCCTCAAGAGACACCATGGGGTACTCTTGTACTGATTAAGCTTCTTAACATGGGTGGCTCTCCTACGTCTTTCTCTTAAGGCAAGAATTCCCAAGGTGATGAAAAGTCAATCTGTTGAATCAGCAAAGGGAAAGGAGCTAATTGGAGTGGCTGGGAGAGTCCGTCCATCCCCATCCCACCGTCTCCTCCCAGGCCATCCTCAGGAATAACGTTCAGCCTGGAGGACTGCCTGCTGGAGGAAATTATGATCAAAACAATGGCAAGGCCAGTTCAACAGAAGCGTGTGAGGGGGCTGATGTTGGACAGGCCTTGGGGCACAGCTCAAATAACAGTGCAGGAGTCACCGACTCCGCCGGTGGGCTCTGCTCCTTCCCCCTCTATTCAGAAGAACAGGATGCATTTCATCAAAGTCAACGCGTACCTTTATACGCTCCAGGGAGCTTTTCTTAACAGTTACAACCTCCCAAAGCATGAAGACAAATTGTTCTTAATAAATGTGCATCCCAGATAATTTAACAATCCAGCTTTAAGCCACACTAGAATTATTTTGAGGAATTATTTTAATGGAGCTTAATTCTGAATAAACAACATGTTATAAAAAGAATATATATATATATTTGTAACATAAAGTAGCTCTCTTTATAAAAATATTTTAACCAAAATTAAGTGGAACTAAACGTTAGATTTTTTTTAGGGAATTTATTTATCTCCTATACCCCATCTCGTTCCGAAAGGATGCAGATGGTTCATTAGCCAGTTAATATCCAATTCTGTGCATGAAGATGTTGTAAAGTGTGAACCTCTCGTATGTCTTTATTTCCTTGAGGTAAAATCATTTCTGCCTTTCCTTGAGTCAGACTGGGTGCCATATAAGTGCATGCTGCATGAAAACTGTGTGAGAGATAGAGCAAAGATAATCAATGAATATGTTTTTACATTGCAGAATTAAAATTTTACTTATACTCGGTGTTCCCTTAGAAAGTCAGAAGCTTTGGAGGAAATTCTGGCCACTTCCACCTGGACTAAGAAACTCCAGGGGAATAGTTTTTGGGTTTTTTTTCCCCAAGACATGGGGGATCACTTTCAAGAAGAAGCCAGCATCACATAGCATTAATGGAAAGGCAGTCCACATGCAGATGATATCTGCCCGAAGGTGAAGGTGAAACAGGCCGAGCCAGTGAGCAGCCACCCTTCCCTACAGGTCGAGCTCCCTCCCATGACACCGTCTGGCTCAGAATAAGATGATTCTTAGTATTAGGGGAGGGTGTGCTCCACGAAGTTCTCTGGGAGACATCCAGATGGGATGATCCAACCTCAAGGGAGACGGCAGCTGAAGCTCTCTTCTCAGAGAAGGGAAGCGGATGGCATTGCCTGAGGCACTAAGCGCCATCTCTTTGCAGAGCTCATGTTAATCATACAGAATCTTTTTTTTTTTTTTTTTTTTATTAATGTTATGATAGATTACAACCTTGTGAGATTTCAGTTGTACATTTTTGTTAGTCATGTTGTGGGTACACCACCTCCCCCTCCGTACCCTCCCCCCACCCCCCCTTTTCCCTGGTAACCACCAATCAGATCTCCTTCTCAATATACTAATTTCCACCTATGAGTGGAGTCATATAGAGTTCGTCTTTCTCTGACTGACTTATTTCGCTTAACATAATACCCTCGAGGTCCATCCACATTGTTGTGAATGGGCCAATTTCGTCTTTTTTTATGGCTGAGTAGTATTCCATTGTGTATATATACCACATCTTCTTTATCCAATCATTAGTTTCTGGGCATGTAGGCTGGTTCCACGTCTTGGCTATTGTAAATAATGCTGCAATGAACATAGGGGTGCAACGGACTCTTGAGATATCTGATATCAGGTTCTTAGGATAGATACCCAGTAATGGGATGGCTGGGTCATAGGGTATTTCTATTTTTAACTTTTTGAGAAATCTCCATACTGTTTTCCATAGTGGCTGTACCAGTTTGCATTCCCACCAACAGCGTATGAGGGTTCCTCTTTCTCCACAACCTCTCCAACATTTGTCGTTCTTGGTTTTGGATGTTTTTGCCAATCTAACGGGGGTAAGGTGATATCTTAGTGTAGTTTTGATTTGCATTTCCCTGATGATTAGCGATGATGAACATCTTTTCATGTGTCTATTGGCCATATTCATATCTTCTTTTGAGAAATGTCTGTTCATGTCCTCTGCCCATTTTTTGATCGGGTTGTTTGTTTTTTTGTTGTTAAGTAGTGTGAGTTCTTTGTATATTATGGAGATTAACCCTTTGTCGGATAAGTGGCTTGTAAATATTTTTTCCCAATTAGTGAGCTGTTTTTTTGTTTCAATCCTGTTTTCCCTTGCCTTGAAGAAGCTCTTTAGTCTGATGAAGTCCCATTTGTTTATTCTTTCTATTGTTTCCCTCAACTGAGGAGTTACAGTGTCCGAAAAGATTCTTTTGAAACTGATGTCAAAGAGTGTACTGCCTATATTCTCTTCCAAAAGACTTCTTGTCTCAGGCCTAATCTTTAGGTCTTTGATCCATTTTGAGTTTATTTTGGTGTGTGGTGAAAAAGAATGGTCAATTTTCAATCTTTTGCATGTGGCTGTCCAGTTTTCCCAGCACCATTTGTTGAAGAGACTTTCTTTTCTCCATTGTAGGCCCTCTGCTCCTTTGTCGAGGATTAGCTGTCCATAGATGTGTGGTTTTATCTCTGGGCTTTCAATTCTGTTCCATTGATCTGTGGACCTGTTTTTGTACCAGTACCATGCTGTTTTGATCACTGTAGCTTTGTAGTATGTTTTGAAATCGGGGATTGTGATTCCGCCGGCTTTGTTTTTCTTGCTCAGGATTGCTTTAGCAATTCGCGGTCTTTTGTTGCCCCATATGAATTTTAGGATTGTTTGTTCAATTTCTGTGAAGAATGTTCTTGGGATTCTGATTGGGATAGCATTGAATCTGTATATTGCTTTAGGTAGTATGGACATTTTAACTATGTTTATTCTTCCAATCCATGTGCAAGGGATGTCTTTCCATCTCTTTATGTCATCGCCTATTTCTTTCAAGAGAGTCTTGTAGTTTTCATTGTATAGATCCTTCACTTCCTTGGTTAAGTTTATCCCAAGGTATTTTATTCTTTTCGTTGCGATTGTGAATGGGATAGAGTGCTTGAGTTCTTTTTCTGTTAGTTTATTGTTAGTGTATAGAAATGCTACTGATTTATGCACGTTAATTTTATACCCTGCTACTTTGCTGTAGTTGTTGATTATTTCTAATAGTTTTTCTGTGGATTCTTTGGGGTTTTCTATGTATAAGATCATGTCGTCTGCAAACAACGAGAGTTTTACTTCTTCGTTACCTATTTGGATTCCTTTTATTTCTTTTTCCTGCCGAATTGCTCTGGCCAGCACCTCCAGAACTATGTTGAATAGGAGTGGTGAAAGTGGGCACCCTTGTCTTGTTCCTGTCCTCAGAGGGATGGCTTTCAGCTTTTGTCCATTGAGTATGATGTTGGCTATGGGTCTATCATATATGGCCTTTATTATGTTGAGGTACTTTCCATCTATACCCATTTTACTGAGGGTTTTTATCATAAATGGGTGTTGGATCTTGTCGAATGCTTTCTCTGCATCTATTGAGATGATCATGTGGTTTTTGGTTTTCATTTTGTTAATGTAGTGTATCACGTTGATTGACTTGCGGATGTTGAACCATCCCTGTGTCCCTGGTATAAATCCCACTTGATCATGGTGTATAATCTTTTTGATGTATTGCTGTAATCGGTTTGCCAAAATTTTGTTGAGGATTTTTGCATCTATGTTCATCAGTGATATCGGCCTGTAGTTCTCCTTCTTTGTGTTGTCCTTGTCAGGTTTGGGGATCAGAGTGATGTTGGCTTCATAGAATGTGTTAGGGAGTTCTCCATCTTTCTCAATTTTCTGGAACAGTTTGAGGAGAATAGGTATTAAGTCTTCTTTGAATGTTTGGTAGAATTCTCCAGAGAAGCCGTCTGGTCCTGGACTCTTGTTTTTGGGGAGGTTTTTGATTACCGTTTCTATTTCCTTACTTGTGATTGGTCTATTCAGATTCTCCATTTCTTCCTGATTCAGTTTGGGGAGATTGTAGGAGTCTAGGAATTTGTCCATTTCTTCCAGGTTGTTCAATTTGTTGGCATATAGTTTTTCATAGTATTCTCTTATGATCTCTTGTATTTCATTGGTATCTGTTGTGATTTCTCCTCTGTCATTCCTGATTTTATTAATTTGCGATTTCTCTCTTCTTTTCTTGGTGAGTCTGGCTAGGGGTTTGTCAATTTTGTTAATTCTTTCGAAGAACCAACTCTTTGTTTCATTGATCCTTTCTATTGTCTTTTTTGTTTCAATATCGTTTATTTCTGCTCTTATTTTTATTATTTCCCTCCTTCTACTGACTCTGGGCCTTGTTTGTTCTTCTTTTTCTAGTTCTGTTAGGTGTCGTTTGAGGTTGCTTACGTGAGCTTTTTCTTGTTTAGTGAGGTGAGCCTGTATTGCGATGAATTTCCCTCTTAGGACTGCTTT
Source organism: Equus caballus (assembly GCF_041296265.1). NCBI lineage: Eukaryota > Metazoa > Chordata > Mammalia > Perissodactyla > Equidae > Equus > Equus caballus. The sequence continues at coordinate 2,028,159 of NC_091715.1, read as the reverse complement.
TGCTGCATCCCAAATGATTTGGTATGTCGTGTTCTCATTTTCATTTGTCTCCAGATAATATTTGATTTCTTCTTTAATTTCTTCAATGATCCATTGTTTGTTGAGAAGCGTGTTGTTTAGTCTCCACATTTTTGCACCTTTCTCTGCTTTTTTCTTGTAGTTGATTTCTAGTTTAATAGCGTTATGATCAGAAAAGATGCTTGATATTATTTCAACTCTCTTGTATTTATTGATGTTTGCTTTGGTTCCCAAAATATGGTCAATCCTTGAGAATGTTCCATGTGCACTTGAGAAGAATGTGTAACCTGCTGTTTTTGGATGAAGTGTTCTATATATATCTATTAAGTCCATCTGGTCTAATTTTTCATTTAATTCTATTATTTCCTTGTTGATTTTCTGTCTGGATGTTCTGTCCATTGGTGTTAATGGTGTGTTGAGGTCCCCTACTATTATTGTATTGTTGTTGATGTCTTCTTTTAGTTCTATTAAGAGTTGCTTTACAAATTTTGGTGCTCCTGTGTTGGGTGCGTATATATTTATAAGTGTTATGTCTTCTTGGTGGAGAGTCCCTTTTATCATTATATACTGTCCCTCTTTGTCTTTCTTTATCTGTTTTGCTTTGAAATCTACCTTGTCTGATATTAGTATAGCGACTCCTGCTTTCTTTTGTTCATTATTAGCTTGGAGTATTGTTCTCCATCCCTTCACTCTGAGTCTGTGTTTGTCTTTGGGGCTGAGGTGTGTTTCCTGGAGGCAGCATATTGTTGGATCTTGTTCTTTGATCCATCCTGCCACTCTGTGTCTTTTGATTGGGGAGTTCAATCCGTTTACATTTAGAGTGATTATTGAGACGTGGGGGCCTACCACTACCATTTTGTGTCTTGTTTTCCGGTTTTCTTCAGTTTCCTTTGTTTCTCGTCCCATGGTTTAATCTGTTCTGATGTAGAGCTGCTACTCTCTGTTGTTGTCCTTCTACTTATCTCCTCTGCTCTTGGTTTTGTAGCCCCTTTCCTTTTTTGGATTTTTCAGGAATGAGGGTTTTCCTGAGGATTTCCTGAAGAGCAGGTTTTGTGGCAATGAACTCCCTTAATTTTTGTTTATCTGGGAAAGTTTTTATTTCTCCATCGTATTTGAAGGATATTTTCGCTGGGTAGAGAATTCTCGGCTGTAGGTTTTTGTCCTTCAGATTTTTGAATATATCATTCCACTCTCTTCTAGCCTGTAAAGTTTCTGCTGAGAAATCTGCTGATAGCCTGATGGGGGTTCCTTTGTAGGTTAGTTTCTTTTGCCTGGCTGTCCTTAATATTTTCTCCTTGTCGTTGACTTTTGCTAGCTTCACTACTATATGCCGTGGAGTTGGTCTTCTTGCATTGATAAAGTTTGGAGATCTATTGGCTTCTGTCACCTGAAGATCCATCTCCCTCACCAGATTTGGGAAGTTCTCAGCCATTATTTCTTTGAATAGGTTTTCTGCCCCTTTCTCCTTCTCTTCTCCCTCTGGTATACCTATAATCCTTACGTTGCATCTCCTAATTGTGTCTGATAATTCTCGGAGAGTTTCTTCATTTCTTTTAAGTCTTGCTTCTCTCTCCTCCTCTGCCTGCAACAATTCTATATTGCCATCTTCCAAATTGCTAATTCTTTCCTCCATATTATCGGCCCTACTGTTCAGAGCATCTAGATTTTTCTTAATCTCCTCTATTGTGTTCTTCATTTCCAGTATTTCTGTTTGGTTCTTCTTTATCGTATCAAACTCTTTTGTGACATAGCTCCTGAACTCGTTGAGTTGTCGGTCAGAATTCTCTCTTAACTCAGTGAGTATTTTAATGATGGCTGTTTTGAAGTCATCATCATTTAGGTTATATATCTCATTTTCTTTGGGATTGTTTTCTGTGTATTTGTTACTTTCTTTCTGTTCTGGAGATTTAATGTATTTTTTCATATTGCTTGATGATGTTGATTTGTGCCTCCGCATGGAGATAGAGTTTAGTTGCTCCTTTCACTTGTTTCAGCTGCTGCAGTGGGGGGAGCAGCTGTTTATACTTCACCAACCAGGAACCCTGTCCGTAGTTGCTAACTGGGCCTGGGCCCCTCTTCGTAGCCACAGTGGCCCTTTGGATTCCCTCCTCTGCCGTGGGGGCCGTCACGGGGGGCTTCAGGCTGCAGGTGCCTACTGTTGTTGCCCACCTAGATGCGCTCTCTCCTTGGGGTCTGCAACGGTGTTATGGGCTTTTCCAGCGGCCAGGGGTGGGATCACTTTTATTTGTCGCTCGGTTGCTGTCGGCACCCACCAAATCTCACTTGTCCTCTATGGGTCGCAGGAGAGCTATTGGCATCTTCTACAGTCTGTGGTTAGTACACCTAGCTATGCTGCTTTTGCCCTGGGGTCTTCCAGCCTTGTGGCTGGCGGCTGGGTGCCTTCTACTGGTGCTGTGCAGAGGCTTTCCCTAAGGCTTCTGTGAGCCTGTAGGGTTTCCCCCTAGGCTACTAAGCTGGGTCTCTGGAACTCTCTCCAGCCCCAGTCCTCTCCGAGATCTCCGGCAATCCCTAGCCTCACCGGGTGGGCAACGGCAGCTGGGGGTCGCCCCGCCCTCTGGGCTTCTCTCCGGGCCTCTGCCGGGAGCTCTGAATGCTCAGCGTGGCCCCTCTGCTACCGGCAGACAGAGAGTTTTGTCTGCTGCCTGGCGGAGCTCCGGCGCTTCCCCTCCGGGTCGCCGGACCCGCCTTTGAAAGTTCCCCTGCCCCGGTCCTCTCCGAGATCTCCGGCAATCCCTAGTCCCACGGGGCGGGCAACGGCAGCTGGGGGACGCCCCGCCCTCTGGGCTTCTGTCCGAGCCTCTGCCGGGAGCCCTGAGTGCTCAGCGTGGCCCCTCTGCTACCGGCAGACAGAGAGTTTTGTCTGCTGCCCGGGCGGAGCTCCGGCACTTCCCCTCCGGGTCGCCGATCCGGCCTTTGAAAGTTCCCCCGCCCCGGTCCTCTCCGAGATCTCCGGCAATCCCTAGTCCCACGGGGCGGGCAACGGCAGCTGGGGGTCGCCCCGCCCTCTGGGCTTCTGTCCGAGCCTCTGCCGGGAGCCCTGAGTGCTCAGCGTGGCCCCTCTGCTACCGGCAGACAGAGAGTTTTGTCTGCTGCCTGGCGGAGCTCCGGCGCTTCCCCTCCGGGTCGCCGATCCGGCCTTTGAAAGTTCCCCCGCCCCGGTCCTCTCCGAGATCTCCGGCAATCCCTAGTCCCACGGGGCGGGCAACGGCAGCTGGGGGTCGCCCCGCCCTCTGGGCTTCTGTCCGGGCCTCTGCCGGGAGCCCTGAGTGCTCAGCGTGGCCCCTCTGCTACCGGCAGACAGAGAGTTTTGTCTGCTGCCTGGCGGAGCTCCGGCGCTTCCCCACCGGGTCGCCGGACCCGCCTTTGAAAGTTCCCCCGCCCCGGTCCTCTCCGAGATCTCCGGCAATCCCTAGTCCCACGGGGCGGGCAACGGCAGCTGGGAGACCTCCGTGCCCTCCGTGTCTCTCTCTGGGACCCTCCGGGCGCCCCGAGCACCAGGCCGGGTCTCCCCGCCAATGGCGGGGAGAGACTCTCCCCGTGGGCTCAGGTGTGCAACTCCAAAGTTTCCCTCTGCGTTTAGGAGTAATTGCGGGGGGTTTAAGTAGGGTTGTGGTCACCTGTTTCCACCGTCGCTCCTCTGTTGTGTTCTCGCTCCTGCCCTAGATGTGTGTGGATCCTCTGGGGGCGTCCGTTGGAAGAAAGCCGCTTGCGGGTACTAGGCTGCCCGTCGGGGTCGGAGAGTTTTCACCTATTTCCACATCCTCCCGGAGGAAAGTCCGTCCGCCTTCCGATGTATAGTCGCATGGGTGTCTCAGACGTCCTGAGATGCTGTCTGGATATCCTTTGTCAAGCGATAAGTGTCCAAATAATTGTAGACTCGAAGGGCGAGAGACAAAGAGGACTACTCACGACGCCATCTTGGAATTCCTCCTCAATCATACAGAATCTTAACATCATATTAAAACAACCCACCCTCCTTTGCTCTGTCCTCAATCATTTAGAGCCTTAGATTAAATACTCTGCCAAGTTCTCACAGCCAAGACTATTAGATTTGAGGGTTCTTCTCAAGCTAGCTGCAAAGACGGTCTCCTTTTCGTGGTGCTGTGTCACCTTCTCAGCTGCTCACAATTAAGTGATCAGACATTATCAGGAGTCCCCTGACAGCCAGCGAAGAATAAGGAAGGGGTTCACACCTGTGGAATACGAGGACCCGTAAAAAAGATGGAAGCGAACCAAAACAAATTCACCTACTTGCCATGGTGGCCGAGGGCTGAGTTGGCGTGAAAAGGTTGCCTCTTCCTATTCCCCATGCATGTAAGGAAAGTTAGCAACAGATTGTCTGCCTGACTTACATCGCGTCCACTCCCACCAAGATAAGAACTTGCATGCAAAATCACCCATTTGTCTTCAGTTCCATCTCTAAAAGTACATTAACAGAGCAGATGCATTCATAGCTTAAAAAATTGCTTCACGGTGACATGAATAGAAAACCATCCTGTCTCATTTAATCAGCCACAGAATTAAAATTGAGGAATGCACAAGAACAAAGCTAAACTGCTTCTCAAGTGAAGTGTCCAAATTTCTTTTTTCTTTTTGTTTTTTTTTTGAGGAAGATTAGCCCTGAGCTAACTACTTCCAGTCCTCCTCTTTTTGCTGAGGAAGCTGGCCCTGAGCTAACATCCATGCCCATCTTCCTCTACTTTATATGTGGGATGCCTACCAGCATGGTGTGCCAAGCGGTGCCATGTCCACACCTGGGATCCAAGCCAGCGAACCCCGGGCTGCTGCACTGAGAAGTGGAACGTGCGAACTTAACCGTGGCGCCACCGGCCGGCCCCCAAGTTTCATTTTTTAAACCTCACATAAATCCCTCATTTGTCAAACTCTGTCATTAGGATGCACCCTCCCCACTGGAGTGAGACGCCAGTGCTGTCATCAAACGACTCATTGTCTGAGCAAAATCATGTAATTCAAAATTATCCAGAAAAAAATCTTAAATGTGGTGTTAAATGCTTTGGGAAATATAGAAAATGGATGGGCTAATAAGCGGAATGTCGTGTTGGTCAGGATTCACCAGAGAAAAAGAACCAATAGGATATATATAGAGAGAGATTATAATGAATTGGCTTCCGTGATTGTAGGAGTTATCAAGTCCAAAATCTGCAGGGTGGACAAGCAGACTGGACATCTGAGCTGATGTTGTGGCTTGAGTCCCAAGGCCATCTGGAGGCCGACTTCCTTCTTCCTTGGAGAAGAGGTTAGTCTTTGCTCTTAAAAACTTCAACTGATTGGATGAGGCCCATCCACACTATGTTGGGTAATCTGCTTCACTCAAAGTCTACTGATTTAAGTGTTAATCTCCTCTAAAACATAGCTTCACAGAGACGTTTAGACCGGCATTTGACCAAATATCTGTGTAGCACGGGCTAGTCAAGTTGACACATAAAATTAACCATCAAAATGATATAAATAGCCCTTATAACATAAATGAATTTTTGTCCTGAGTTTATCATTGTTAGGTTGTTCTTTATGACCACTGATTTTTTCCACGGATTGGGGGCATGCAGCTCTGCTCCCCTTTCTTGGAGAATGCTTCAGATAAGACAGGTCTCTGTGTATGGTTTCCCTCATCCTCCTTTCCCAAATGTTTGTTTATACTGCAGTTGTCATGTTTCCCCTCCACTAGTAGGCTTTGGTTGTATTGAGGTTGAATAAACTTGGCCATGGATGGCAGGAGATCTAGAAGAAAAACTGAACCCCAGAGATTCTGAATTTGGTGCTTCATAAAAGGACCAGATATGATTTAGCAAGGTGGCTCATGCCGTTGTTTTCTTCCATCTAGAATTCCCATTTTCCTTTGAGAACTAATCCTTCCCCATGCAGTCTGGGATTGTTATTCAAACCTCCCTTCCTCCTACTTCCTCCGATGAGCCAGCGACCAAGCCGTAGCCAAATGTCTCACTTTCTTCCTTCCAGCATCTCTGATTGCTCCAGGGAGATCCTAGAGCCTCGAGTGGCAAAATTGCTGCTCATCAGGATCACCTGGAGGGCTGGTTACAACACAGATTCTTGGGTCCCACTTCCGTAGATTCTGATCCTGTCAATGGAGGGCAGGACCCGAGAGTCCACATCTCTAACATGTTCCCAGGTGATCTGGATGCCTCTGGGTCGGGGATGACACTTTGGAAACCACTGCACTAGAGCAAATTCGGGCCGGGATTCTTCCATGGATGATCGGGAGAGGAAAAAGAAGGAAGAGGCTTTATTTTTTCTTCCCATTAGCGACGTGAACCGGGACTCTAAGTGGCCATCTTCTCTACTGCAAGGAGAAACCCAGAGTGTACAATGAAATAAATCTGGGAAAGAAGGAGAGCTGAGAGACGGAGAAAGTATCAGAATGTTAACAATACTGTTTGAGGTTCTCTAGATATGTCCGGGCCAAATATAAACCAACTGAAAGCAATTTGCCTCATTTTTGTTAAGCAGATTTAACTTTGGTTTCTCTCACTTCTGACAGAGAGACTAGATAAATCCAAACTGAAAATTTTAAAAAGAGATACAGAGAAAAATTAATTAGATAAGATACTGCAAATTAAGGTATTCTACACATGAAGATGCATTAAGATAATGGCCTCAAAATCACCCTAATAAAATAATAATGGCATTACTTGAAATAAGCATGAGATTTGTGTGAGATGCATATACCACGTCATATCCATGCTATGTGGTTGACTGTTGTTTGTTGGAAGTGGATGAAATAGAAAAGCTACATTGCAGAGGTAAGACCAAAAAAAACCCCAGTAATTTCCTTTTTAAAGGGTCTGAAGTTTTCCCACTACATCTTACTAGATGTAAATAAAAGAGCACTAGGGGCTGGCCCAGTGGCGCAGCAGTTAAGTGCGCACACTCCACTTTGGTGGCCTGGGGTTCACCAGTTCGGATCCTGGATGCGGACATGGCACTGCTTGCCAAGCCATGCTGTGGCAGGCGTCCCACGTATAAAGTAGAGGAAGATGGGCACGGATGTTAGCTCAGGGCCAGGCTTCCTCAGCAAAAAGAGGAGGATTGGAAGCAGATGTTAGCTCAGGGCTAATCTTCCTCAAAAAAAAAGAACACTAATGGTTAGCTAATGTTCGCTCCCTTCTTTCTCTTCATTGAATCGTGCATCAAAATAGCAAGACAAGAAAACTGCGGTACATACCACCTATGCAACAAATAAAAGGGAAAATGGTACATGACATATAAAGTTAAAAAACTAATTCTATTTCAAGTGATTATCCACATCTTCATTTGCTGTGTAGATTTTAAAATAGCACTTTGCTTATTTTTTTCTTTAGCACTAGGAATGCAGAATACCGATTTTTGACATAAAGTCTGACGATCATGACACTTTTTATGGCTTAGTAATTGAGTAATGGAATTGGGAGTTACATAATTTTAAGCTTATGTTTCTACTCAGACACTTAATAGGTATGCAATTTTTTATTAGTCACTTAAGTTATCTGGACTTTACTTTGCTCATTTATAGAGAGGAAAAATCTAATACCCAGCTGAGAAAGCTATACTAAAGACATAGATAATGTATATAAACATATTAACACAATGAGCTGGCAGATAGGGTAATATTCCTGCACATACACACTCACATTTAATGATAGTAATTATCCATATCAGTGTAATGTTTGGTAGTCTCAAAAAGTAATAAAATATCATTGCAAAATATATAAGACAACTTGGATTGTTTATAATTTTCAGGGAGAAAAGAGAATTAGCAACGGCTGTTGGAAACCATCTCAGTCCCTGGGCATGACAGGATGTTCCTCTTAATTGGGAGGCATTCTAGAACTCTCTCTGTTTATATGAAACTCTCTCATCACCTGGGGATGGAAACATCAAAGGGCTTATTCTAAATGATACAGCTCTGTGCAGTGACGTGAACAATCTTCACCGTTGGCATGGAATTCCAACTGGGGGCTCCACACCCAAGATCCTGCATCCAGGAATCCTTCTTCTTGCATGAATGATGGATCAGGACTAGGAAAATGTTCCACTGGACCCTCTTACACATTTTCACTCACATTGGAGTGGAAAGAACACTGGAAATGGAGACAGAAGATGAATTTGTATCTGGGTCCACTCTTCTCTTGCTACGTCATCTTAGATGCTCCTTCCATTTCCTCTCACATTGGTTGGAAGTCATCATAGCTCAGCATGACACTTTCCTGGGGTATGGGCACCAACAAAATTTGTCTCAATGTTTAGGTAAGTGACAACAGATATAATTATAGTCATGACCAATATAATTATACTCATAATTATAAATAAATTTGATAAATACTAGTACAGTCATGACCAACATCAACATCATAGTCCCATGTCATCTTTAGATTTTGAGAGTGGGTGGTATAATGGGGTAGTTAGCACCCTGATTCTGGAATGAAGCCTCACTCAGTCAAATTCTGGCTCTGCCAGTTGCCTACTGTGTAGCCTCATTATTTAACCTCCCTGTGTTTCGGTTTCCCAATCTGTAAAATGGGATCATTATGTCATTAACATAGAAGTTTTTAGGAGGCTAAAATTAGCTACTGTGTGTGAAATGCTCAGAGCGATGATTGATGTATAATAAACACTCAGTAAGCACTGAATGTGTTGTTATTTTGTTGCAGCCATCTGGATTGCTTGCTCCACTTATTTAGATTAGAGATGTGAGGCAGAGAATAGCAGTGAACCCCTGGAGTTGTGAATAGACACAACAGCCGTGTGGATTACTAGTTCTGATGGCTGTGAGAATTATCTTTCATCCTTTCTTGGCGTGAATGTTAGTTTTGTGTGGTTGCTGTAACAAATTACCATACGCGTGGTGGCTTAAAACAACACAAATTTATTATCTTATAGTTCTGGAGGTCAGAAGTCCAAAATGGATTTCACTGGGCTAACATCAAGGTACCAGCAGGGCTGGTTCTTTCCAGAGGCTCTAGGGAGAATCTGTTTTCTTGCCTTTTCCAGCTTCTAGAGGCTTCCCCCATTCCTTGGCTTCTGGCCCCTTCCTTTAGCTTCAAAGCCAGCGATGGTTTGCCCAGTCTTTCTCACATTGTGTCTCTCTGATCTTTCCTGCTTCCCTTTTAGAAGGATGGTTGTAATTACAATTGGGGATCACCCGGGTAATCCCAGATCATCTCCCCATCTCAAGATCCTTAACTTAATTGCATCTGCAAAGTCCCTTTTGTCACACAAAGTAACATATTCACAGATTCTAGGCATTGGGATGTGGAAATTTTTTGGGGGGGACATTATTCTGTGTACCACAGCACAGGATCAAAAGATAGTCATCACAGGTGCAATTGCTATTTATTAAATACTTACTATGTACCACACTTGGGGCTAGGACCCTTTCATATATTATCTCAGCTAATACTCCTGATAGTAGGAGAAGGAATTTGAGGCTAGGAGAGGTTCCCCTAAGTCCACAAGAGGGTATGCAACAGGGTCAAACTGCAAATTCTCATTCGTCTGTTCAAAAAGAGGGAGCTCTGATCTGCTCAGCTGCTGTACCTCTGACTTACAGCAGTAGAGTTTACACGGGCTTTTTCAGGTCTGTGAGACTTTCTAAGACTTTCCTAAGGAATCCTCACTTCTCACCTCCCACAAAGCTCTGTGTGGAGAGTTTGGGACAGGGTGACTGGTCTAGGTGTCTGGAGCCTGGGCAGATCTCAAGAGTAAAGTTGCCCACATCAGAAAAGTCTCTGACTAAACTCAAGATCCTCCAAAAACAAGTAAAACATTTCACTTTATTTAATTAAGATGCACCACTTCATTACTGTCTAGTTATTTGATAATTTTGTTTTTGCCATTCAATGGATTTTTACTTCCATTTAATTACTTTAATTTGTTTTGCAATACGCTTTCAGACACATCAATAATGCCCGCAGCCAGAACAAATGCTTGGACTCCTTAATCAAGGTAACTCAGACCTCACGTGACAATGCTTACCCTTCACCACCAAAGATGAAAGTAAGTTCAGGAAAATTTGTGAAAACCATAATGAAGTCTTCAGAAAGAAAGAAAAAAAAGCAGCCAGAGGAGTGGTAAATTTCCAACATGCTTTCTTAATTTTAGGCTACACGTTCCGATATCTACCCTGAGGTAATAGAAATAGAGTTCCTTGTTTGATGTCAGTGGTTGAAAAAAAATTGGCTGAGCAAAAATGATTCTATCCCATCCTGAATTATAGACATCAGTCAGAGAACAAGTACAGAAAATCACAGGTTCTCACTGCTTCTATTAGCTGAGAAACTACTAACAGCTGCTCTTCTAGGAAAAGCCACTGAAGATAATGGGTATTTTGAGTCTGAAAACCTTTAAAATCTCAATGAAAAATAATAAGCACATTCATTCATTGATTTAAATATATACTAACAGTTATTTTGTATTTGTGTCAAGCTCTCTTTTGAAAATAAAGCTAAAATTAATCAAGCTTGTGGCTTCATGGAACTTTAGTTTCTACTGCGAGGGTCAGCGTCTGTATGGGGGAGTATTAAAGACAAATAAATAAACAAACGTGTCACACAGAGAGAGAAGACAAGAAAATCCTGAAACAAGAAGACGAGATTGCTCAGGATCAAGACACATCTCCAGGTTGGATCCTCAGAGAAAGCAAAACCCAACCATACAACTAGCTCTGCCTTTCATCCTTCTCTCTACAGCTCCTCTCCTAAAAATGCTCTCTCTATTCCAGTGAACTCTCCCACATTTTTTTTCAGGACTTTATATTCACAAAGGAAAATCCAAATAACAGAGACCAAAGTCCCTTAAGTATCTTCTCATTCTCTTGAACATCTTAAACACTCTCCTTTTCTTTTGCCAGACAAAATGATGTTCATATCCTTCCTCTTCATTCTCTCCTTCTCATCTTCTCTTCTCTCTCCTCTTCCCTCCCACTCTCTCTTCCTTTCCCTCACACAAACATTTACATTAGACAATCATCTAATGTATGATTGTACATAAAACAAAAAGTTAACCATCCTGTAGGCAACCTTTAGAATTTCAATTGTCCACTTGAGACAGATAAAGCGTGCTTCTGACCCTGTTACCAGGTGCAGAATTGAAGTCTGGAGAAATGAGAGTTTCCTGGCACCCCAGAACTAATAAGTGTACAGTGGGGACTAGAATCCACTTCTCCCATCAAGTTATGTCTTATAGAAAGTTTGTACCAACTGCCTGTTAGCAATAGAGCATAAAGGACACTAGAGCAATCATTTTATTCTGGTGTGCATTCAATAGTGGGCGCTCCCAGGATTCAAGTGCTGCTTTAGGCACTGTCTAAGGAAATTGTAGTAACCTAACCAAATTCTTACACTCACAGAAGGTCACTTTAAATGCTTAACTTGCTGCCCTCAAGTTAAATACCACCCAGAAGGGAGATCAGCTATCCACATGACCCCAATGCAAAGTGATAAAAGCTAAGGAACAACCCCACTCTAGGAGCTTAAAGAAGAAGAAGATAAAAGCCACAGTATATAGAGAAAAATGCTTCATCCTAGATCCTTTCATAGGGAGTGTGGGAACATCTGGGTGCTTTTCCTGCCTTGTTGTTTTTACATTTCTATATAGAAACATATTAGTGTCCTCGGGCTGTCATAACAAACGACCACAAACTAGATGCTTAAAACAACAGAAATTTATTCTCTCACAGTTCTGGAGGCCAGACAACTGAAATCAAAGTGGGAAGCACTGAGCTCCCTCTGGAGGCTCTAGAGAGCATCCTTGCTGTCTTTTCCAGCTTCTAGGGGCTCCATGCACCCCTTGGCTTGTGGCCACACCCTTCCCTTCTCTGCCTCCATCTCTATGTGGTCTTCTCTGTGTCTGTGTCTCTCCTCTTTTTATAGGGACACCAGCCATATTGGATTAAGGCCACCCTAATGTCCTCATTTTGATCACATCTGCAAAGATCCTATTTCCAAGTAAGGCCACATCCACAGGTACCTGGCATTAGGATGTCAACATATCTTTTTGGGGAACACAGTTCAACCCATACAAAAATGTAACAAGGGATTGAAAGAGATATATCTGTAGAATGGATGATCCATTGAAAAGGTCCTAGATGTAAAAATAAAAAGAACTCATGAACACCTGCACTGTTTATATGTTCAGCTCTACACCTGGGAGTTGCATCCCGAACTCACTCCACTCAGTGTTTGAAGGGGAGGAAGGTCCCAAGCCCAAGCTCCAGGGGTTGTATAGACCCAGAAAGAATCAAGAAGGACCCAGTCAGCAAGGGAAGTTGATCTAGTAGGTTGCTTCCCAGAGCAACCACTAGAACGAGAACAGTCTTCAACAGCAGATGTAGATGTGGGCTATGAGGGTGGGACCAGCATATCCCCAGCTGTATCCAGGCCAGTAGGAGCTCAGATAAGCCCCCTACAAAGCAGAGAACAAGGAAAAACCTGAGACCCTTGCCTCCTCCCAACACTGGAGCCCATCCTTCCAGCAGTCACACAAAAGCCACCCTAAACAAGAGCACAAAGAAACCCAAGACACAGAACAAAGGTTGTATTCACCTACAGAACAGGTGACATTTTCGAATCAGACTGAGATGATGAGTTAAACCGCAGCCCAGTCTCCTACAGAACAGAACACTTTGGGAACAACGAAGAACTTGCATTTTCTTTGTGCATGTTTGTGGTATGAGCACATGTGCTGTTCTGCTGCACACGCATAGGTCACAGATGTCAGCATACACGCCCTTTGCTGTGTTCGTAGTGATTCAGGGCCTCTCATTCTTCGGATTCAATCTTACATTTATTTTATCTATGTTGAACTTGACTTTCTACAAAGTAGTATTCTATTTAAAGAGCTTTTAATAATGTATCCTTTGATATGGATAAAAATCTAATTATTTCTATGCTCAGAGCTCAAAGAGAAATTATAACGATAATTTGGATTTTACAAAAGTGTAATAATTGCAAATCAATGAGGTCTTATATCATCAATTTATCAATTCTTTAGTTTTCTTCCATTGAAAGATTTGCAAACAATGATTCTCTGTACAGTCATGCATTGCTTAATGACTGAAACACGTTCTGAGAAATGCATCTTTAGGCAATTTTGTCATTGTGCAAACATCATAGAGTGTTCTTAGGCAAACCTAGATGGTATAACCTACTACACTTCTAGGCTCCATGGTACTAATTTTATGGGCCCACCATTGTATAGGCGGACCATCATATACATAATCTGTTGTTGACTGAAATGTCGTGATGTGGTGCATGACTGTGACCGTTACTCAGTGAGGGCTTACAACTGTAATCTCACAATATTGAAATGGAACACATACTGAAATTCCAAAATAGTTCACAATTTCATCTCCTATTTTAAACATACAAAAGCATATGCTTAAGTTTTGAACTTGTTTATGTGCCTTTCATTATATTAATATATCTTTTAAATAACACACTGTGTCCTTAAATACTACTCATAAGAAACATTCTAATCCACCTAAATTATTGTGTATTTTATTTTAACATTCAAGTTATGAAATAATATGCATTTTAGTACTGAAGAAAAGAAGCCCTTGACAAATTTATTAATAAACATAAGTTCATTAAAATGATCCTGTGACTACCTAATTTATGAAGTAATTAATTCTGACTTAAACAATTATTTACTTGGAACTCAAATTTGCTCTGAAATTCAAAGTAATGCTTCCTTGGCACAACATAATAAAGTTCTTATGTAATTACTAATTAGTCTCAACCATGACAAATGTTTTAATTAAAATCGCTGAAACAGTTAAGCATTTATCACTCTTTTTTTATCTTTTCACTTTATTCACTTTAGATTAACTGTTTACCAGTTAATGAGAGCCCATACATAAAACGGACACCTGTTCACCAATGGCAGGATCTTTTTGGTAATTACACCAATTGAGGAGGGAGGAACAAAACCTTCTTATTTCAAATATTTTACAAAATATTTGTGAAGCTCATAAGAAATGCTGAGTTGCTCACTTCATTCCACAAAGGCATAGTGTACCTAAGCCGTTATAGTTGAATGGTGCCCAGTAGCATATCTCGACTATAGGGGGGCAGCAAAAGTCACTGAGAAATTGTCTTGGATAACCTCTAACTCTTGCACTCAAGGCTCCTTTTACACCATCAAGAGCTTGAGTGCTCTACCCCAGTCTTGTGTGGTGCGAAATCTCTCTGGTTCACCACCTTGCCTTGGCTAGGGATTGGGTGGATCATCAAATATCCTTAACTGTTGGACAGTGTTTGTGCTCATGGTGTGGGTCAATTATGAAATAAACAAAGGTTCAGAATATCAATAACTGAATCAACACTGGTGGTTGATGCGAGATGCTCTGCTGAAGGCAGCTGGTGGGATCCTCATTGAACACAAGCCCAACTCCAACGGAGAGTGGGCATCCATGCGGCTCCCAGGCACCTCTCTTGTCATCTTGGTCATTTCCATCCCTGCCAGCCCCCAAGCTCCCCAGCTTAGCTGGGGTCCTTGCCTAGATTCTTTTCATTTTTCCCTTTCAAAATTTATTTTATTTTTTATTTTTTCGCCCAACTCAAATTGGATGGTATGAGGCACTAATCATGCTCATCTGTCTGATTTCACTGTGTTTGTTGGAACACCTGTCTAGCCATCCCAAAACACATGAAAAAAAGACTGCTAAGCATATATCTAAATTGCAGTATTCATGAGGAAAAGACTGGCATTTGCTTTGGGTTGTTGGGATTTTTCTTCTTCCTTTCTTAATTGACAGAAATGCTGCTTCCAAATGATTATCTCAACATCAAGTTTCACATTTGGGGCAATTTGCTATACACAGCAAAATTATTTTGCTTGACTTTTTTCTATGTTTTTTCCTGAGTATCTCCCTTGATGCATATGTAATTTCCTTGAAAAACCTATGCCTATTAAAACCATACAATGATACTTTTTCTTTCCAGTGGGCAGGGTGCCACGACTTCAGTGCGTAGGGCATTAGACACACCTGGTGATGAGCCACGGCTCACTTTTAACCCTTCACTGCTATTTTTAATTTTTACCTATTTCCACTTCACATCCTAGAATTCCAGGAACATTCTGTAGCTACCTTTGAGTTACAAAACAGTTTATTCCTTGGAAATTTATGTTGATGTAAATGTATGATTGATTAACAATGACAGAAAAGAAACTTTAGACCATTTCACAGTTGCAACTTCAAAATTTAGTGATTGTTGAAAAGGACTTGGTCAATAAAGCAGATAATTCATGTTTTTTGTGCATAGAAGTGAGAGCCAATAGCGTCAAATCTCTATTTAACCACTGATTTTTACCTTCTAAGTATGTTTTCGGAGTTTGATTTTACCATGTATAAACTCTCCCCATGGTCTGACTCCATTGACAGGTTTGTTTTCTGTCTGCCATCTATAGTGTTTATAGAATTGGCCCACAGATTGGAATTCAAGAGGAAGGAATGCACTTGGAAAACAATCAATACAGTTATGAATTTTGTTTCCAATGCACACACACAGGCTTCTACCTTCTCTCAGAACACTGTTGATAGATTTCAGAGATTTCCATGGAGTGGAAAATTTCCTGGTACTCATTCTCCCTGTTCTTTTCCATATCCCCTGAATACATCTGAACTTGGGTTCTTCCATGATATTGATAAGTATAAACGGTGTAACTGATTTATTGTGAAGGGAGTGAAATCCGCAGACCGTGAGTGTGGTTTTTTTTGTCACAGCTAATGTTCATCTGTACTGGATTCAGATTCTGAGTGGTGAGAAGTCTCTATATCTCCTTTGGAATATTTTGTCATAAAATGCTGGTCAAGATTGTGGACTCCTCTGAACGCACTGAGGTCGCTGGACACATTCAAGTATCCAATGTCTCCTACCGCTTCAAACTTTTGGGAGCATGTGGCTCAGGGACAGTGAAACACAACAGTGGCACATAGACACTTTGATGTGGCCAAAGCCCGGGCACGTGGTTTCAGATGCAGAAAGAGGCAAAACATCAGAACCAGGATGGACTTCTCCGGGTACTCAGCTTGAAACGACATCAAGTTTTAAACCTGCCTTGCCCGTTCCTCTTTCTCACAGTTCTGTTGCCCCAGTGCAACTTGCTCTACTCTCTACACATGTAAGATTCCCTAAAGAAAATTTTATCATAGACCATAGCTTTCGCTAGGATCAAGTGAGAAGTTTCAAAAGCCTTTTTGCATTTGTCTGGGATTTGCTTAGGAGAGCTTTATGATTATAATTTGAGAAAACACAGACCTACCTCTCCTTGCTAGTTGGTGACAGCTACAATACGTATTATTTCAGATGATGTGATATAAGGGTTCGATTTGACAGGCGATACCATGAGCTTCAATCATCCCTTTAATAAGAAACAGATAGGGGCCGGGTCCGTGGCCGAGTAGTTAAGTTCGCGCGCTCCGCTGCGGCAGCCCAGGGTTCGGATCCTGGACGCGGACATGGCACTGCTCGTCAGGCCACGTTGAGGCGGCGTCCCACATCCCACAACTAGAGGGACCTGCAACTAAGGTATACAGCTGTGTACAGGGTGGGGTTTGGGGAGATAAAGCAGAAAAAAAAAAAAAGATTGGCAACAGTTGTTAGCCCGGGTGCCAATCTTTAAAAAAACAAAAAAAAGAAACATATAAATGAATATATAAACAAATGGAAAATGGGCAAATAATATTAAAAAATATCTGAGGAATAAACATACTCAAAACCTCAATTATGTGAATAGTCTGCAAAATGCACAATAAAAACAAACGTAATTTTGTCCTGCTAAGTTCTAAATTAAAGGAAAAGGGAAAGTTAGCACTATTGAGAAGGGTTCAAAGAAATGTGTGCTCCTATGCACAGCTATTAGAAATTAATATAGAAACAATCCACATAAAGATAACTGAGCTCAGGCAACAAACAGGTGGGCAAGAAATACTGCATTTAATGCTAACTTTGAATTTTCACCAGTCCACGTTTTGTCCACATTATCTTTTCAGGTCAGCTGACTTTTCCACGTCAGGCTTGGCACCCAGGATTCTCTGGCTAAGATGGGATCCTTGCAGACAAGCCTTCCTGAGGAGCCCACAAACCAGGCTCTTTCTGTCTTCCTCATATATGCCCCCTTGCTCTCTCCCTCTTGGACACTCAACATAGTTGCCTCAATTCCTCAAAGGACGTGGGAATTTGGACAAAAACAAGGGGGAAAAAGAGCCATCCATAACTTTGGCTTTCCATCTGTCTCAAACTTCCTTTGTAAAAAATGGGTTAAGAAAAAGAATACCATCCTCACTTTCAGAGCTGAAACCTTAGAGCTCCTCAGTGGGGTCAGGCTGGGACCTTCTCTAGGGCCATCTTCTGTGCACTCATTAAGCCACCTCTGTGGTATGTGTCTGTATGGTGTTTCAGTGTTTCTTTGGAAGCCTATGGCCAACTTCATCTGCTCTTCCAAAAGGTGGGTCTTCCTGGTAGGATTTTTTTTCAGATTGCATTCACATGTTATGATTGTGGCTGAAACATTTCTGATTTGAGATATTAGAGGAAAATGTCTCCTTAGTTTCATGGATGCTTTGAGGCAACACCACACAGAACAACTGTTACTATTAGTTCTTAGCTGTGAGTCATGGAGATGACTCTTGCTCATACTCTGAGAACGACACTCATTTGGTTGCTAGGTAAGATGTTATTCTCTGTGGGTGAGGCAGCGGGGAGATGAACCAGGCTATCAGCATGCTGAAACTGAACATGAAGCTTCATAATATGTGCATCTGATGCTTGGTTGGGTCTATACCATGGCTGTTCGTGTGGTAGGTATGTGCCTACATGATCAGCTCCCTTTAAGAACATTGGACTCAATACTCAAGTGGGCTTTCCTTAGCAAGGGCACCTTGAATATGCCTCTGAAGTTTGCAGATGGAGAGAAACACAAAACTCATCTACGTTCTCATCAGAGAACCAGGACAAGAAAAATCTGCATTTGACCTCTGTAACCACCACCAATGTAGATCTTTTTCCTACTGTTCCTAAGCAGTACTCTTGATTTAATGAGTCTTAGCTTCACTTATGATGTTATGGTGAGTGATGTGAGTTCTTTCCAGCAAATCACTAAGCTAGTGGGTGTTTGGGAGACTCTGGAGACAATGCATGATAGGTTTTGACTGCATCTGTGCATTTCTTCCTTTCTTTTTGTCCATCCATTTTGGTTTAAGGAAGAAAAAGTTTCTGCAGTTGTGAGTCTCTATCGCTAATTATCCTAAAAATTTCCTCGTTCCTTGCTGGACTTTGCCTCAATGTAATGGTATTTCCATGACTTAGACTTTCTCCATGGCCAGAAAAGAAGGCGGAGGAGGAGGAGGAAGAAGGAAAATAATAGGAAGAGATCAAGGAAGAAGAGATGGAATTAAATGAATACTATCACAGCAGAAAAATAGCAGATGTCAAGTTAACTTGTAGAATTAGTAAACGTGAAATTTAATCTAATTTCCCTCCAAAATCCTGGAGAAAGACATACTTTTCTCCCCACTGTTGCACACATTTGTTTTAAACTCTGATTCCCATAACTCTGGGAAGATTCACTAGTCTTTCCTTTTTATTTTTTTTCAAACACATTCACTGGAGATTTTTAGTCCTTGCCCAACAAGTTCATCTACATTTCCCAGAGGAAACTAGAGCTTTAATTAAGCTTGCAGGAGCCAGCAGTCCTATAAAACCTAAATAATTAAAAGATCTTCAGAACCGGAGGCAGCAAGGATGCTGTTTTATGAACATGCACCTGTCCATTTTAGGGAGCCAACATAAGGTGTTCATGTTCTACAGGGAACAGGTTTAAACTGGGAACGAGAACCAGAAAAGAGAAGCTACTAGATGATGGCCATCACTAATTGCTAAGATCTTTTAAAGTAAATCTCTTTTCTCAGTTAATCACATTAATCACCTGCTCGAGGGTCTGATGCTGACCCGATACAACTCGGAAGCAAAGAAGCACAGATCCAGCACTTCAACATCTGCTTTGCTTGGTCCTCCAGTCTGCGTGGCTCTGCCTCCGCCATGTCTCTGCAGAGACACAGGCTTTCCTTACTTCCAACCAGCTGACTTTCAACACAACACTCGTGTCCTCATCTTCCTGTGATTTTGGTCTGGTGATTTTACATTAAAACAATCCCTCTGTTTGACCTCTTGCATAAAACTACGCTCACTTGTTTTCATCAGAGCACTCCCAGGCACTCGTGCACTATGTAGAACTGTTCTCAAAAACTCTGAAATAAAATGCACTCTCAAAAGGTCTCTCCAGGGTCTGCAAAAAACGTGTCATCAGGGTCAGAATCCAAAGTTTTACTTTAGAAAACATAATTCAGTAACCTATTTCTTCAATAGGGGTTTTCATTAGTAGAAAGAGGAAGATAGGTGGAAGATGTATATGTACATCCTTTGACAGCAGTGCAATGACATACGCATTTGTAGATCCATCATCTTAACCAGCCCCAGCCCATTCTGAGAATTTGTCTCAGGCACACATAGTCACTGTACACACTTCCCTCAGGATTGATTTACTGGGCAAGCTCCTTAAGTCCTGAGACAGACAGCCAGAAACAATGACGGGGAGATGCTCGTCACAGCATTCCAAATTTTAAGGACTGTACCTCAGTTCCAAAATATCTTACACAAAGTGTGATACGCTATGGCAGGTTACCTATAAAAGCACAATTTGAAAGTAGATGTAGATAATGAATAAAAGCTCAGCACAACATCCTGATTTTATGTGTATCTCCTGTTGCTGTGGATTTGGTGTGGTAAAGGAGAAGGACGATGAGTATCGATGGAATCGTTGCCCAAGAGGGTTTCATTACCATGAAATCTGGAATGGGAACATCATCTGATGACTAATATGTCATCTGCCTGGGGTAGACTACAGTTCACGAATTCAACTAGAGTTGCCAATTTAGAAAAAAGGGCATTCCTTTTACACTAAAGACAATAATTCTGATCGGTGAGTTATGAACCATAAAACCACCAGCCTTCCCATTAATGAGCAACATTGAGTTCATGCTCACAAACACTACAAAACTGACAAAAAATGTCAGTGAATCACCAAAATCAAAGAGATTTCATTTACATTCTACATGAAAAATAGAATCCCTTTCAAAATAGAATCTTTCCCCTTGAAAGACTATCAAATTTAATCCTCTGGAGAAAAGTATGAATTTTTTGATCAACATAGTTTGAGAGAGCAATGAGTGAAATTGAAGCAAAAATGATGACGCAGATACAAATGTTGAAGTTGAACTTTAAACATTATGTCTGATGATTATTTTTTTAAATATTGAAAGCCCAGCATCTGACTATGGGAAATGGAAAACAAAACTCAAATAATTTCTAGATCTCTAATGGGGGCTGGGAGGGTAGGGGTAGAAGTAGAGAGAAACTCTCACTTGGACCTACGGTCTTGACTCACAATAATATCAAAACCACAATAATACCTAAAGTTTATAAAAATATCTAAAGCGATTTACAATAATGTCTAAAATTCTAACATCCTATCATTTCATGCTTAGTGCCGACCATGATGCAAGCCAACACTTCTTTGTGTAATTGCTGACTAATGTCCATTTCTCTCTGTATGTCTATTAGCTATTGCTCCCCAGGCCCTCTGGTGACCAGAAGACTGACCACTATGGATGGCATCCCTCAAACCAGCTTCCCTCTGACTTCCTGTTGGGTTCAGCCACTGCTAGATTGGAAAGGAGAAGGAGGGATGGGTCAAGAATTCCATCCTGACCCCTTCCTTGCTCTTGTGCCATATTAATAGTAGAAGCTGCAACTCTTCATGACTGTAATTCTTCCTCTATGGGGGGCGAGGGGAGAGTCCCTTCTCTGCAGCTCCAACTCTCAATGGAATTTGGTGACACTGTCTCCTCCTCTTGTTCCTTCAAGCCCAAGTGTTGTAGCAACCTCTCACAGTGGTTAGTCCTCGGGTACCACTCCTGTGTTCTTTATCCCTCCCCACACCTCTGTAAGGATCCCTTTCATTAACCTGCATTCGATTGGACCATCTGAGGTAGATTCTCTTTCTTGCTGGGACCTTGACTTGTACATTCTTCTGGTTTGGAAGCTTCATAAGGGTAGGGCTGTGTCTCACAGGCTCATCGCCATATCCCCAGTGCCTAGAATAATGCCTGACTCTAAAGATACTCCTTAAATATTTGTCGTTGTCGAGGTGGAATCCAAATTATATAAAATTAACCATTTTAAAGTGAACAATCCAGCAACATTTAGTACATTCATAATCTTGTGCGACCATCACCACTATCTAGTTCCAGAACATTGTCATTTGCTCAAAAAGAAGTCTCATACCCATTAAGCAGTCACATCCCATTCCTCCCTCCCCTCAGCCCCTGGCGACCATCAGTCTGCTTTTTGTTTCTATGGATTTAACTATTTTGAATATTTCATAAAAGTGGAAGCATATAATATGTGACCTTTTGTGTCTGACCTATTTCACTTAGCATAATGTTTTCAAGGTTCATCCACGTTATAGCAGGAATCAGTTCTCCATTCCTTTTCTTGGCTGAATAATATTCCATTGTATGGACAGACCACAATTTGTTTATCACTTCATCCTTTGGTGAACATTTGGACTGTTTCCAACCTTTGGCTATTGTGAATAGTGTTTCTATGAATATTTGTGTACGAGAACTTGAGTCCTCCCTACATTGATCAGACAGATAAGATAAACCTATTAGACTGACATTTCCAAGAGTGTGTTTATCAAAATATTACACTTGTAAGCTTTGCCCATTATTAAATGCTTCTTTTGTTACATTTAATTTGAAATATGTTACACATTATATTCTCTTCTTGGGGATTTTCAACATATTTTCACTTATAAACCATGCTGAGGATGGGGCATTTTAGAGAGAGTCTGCAGAGAAAACATTATAATTTTTTTTTAAAGATTTTATTTATTTTTTTTCCTTTTTCTCCCCAAAGCCCCCGGGTACATAGTTGTATATTCTTCGTTGTGGGTCCTTCTAGCTGTGGCATGTGGGACGCTGCCTCAGCATTGTTTGATGAACAGTGCCATGTCCGCGCCCAGCATTCAAACCAACGAAACACTGGGCCACCTGCAGCGGAGCGCACGAACTTAACCACTCGGCCACGGGGCCAGCCCCAAAAACATTATAATTTTGTCGGGTTGTTTGTTTCCCAACATATTTGCTTAAGGATTCACCCACTTTTTCTCACTGTAGTTCCTCTTAACAATCTGTTCTATCCAATTTGTGTTTCTTGCAACCCAATAAATTGGAACGAGAAAGCCAATGTCTGTTTGTCCTTTTTAATTACACAATGTGTCCAGTAATTTTCCCAGATGAGTATGAGATTTCCCTTCCCTCATCTTAAACCTGTCTTTTAATCTTTTGAGTGAAAAAGGAAATTATGCAAAAGGCTCTGTCAGTGTTATATTCCACACGCTCTTCCAACTATAGGAAAACCAAGAGTAGAAATTTTGAAAAATGAATTGGAGTTAGAGCCCACACTTATGTAATTTCTTAGGAAATATTAGTGATTTCAAATTTTCGAATTAATATGCTTAGTTGTAAAAACGTGAGAGGGAAGGAAGAGGGGAGGAAAGGGAAAATAGGAAGGAAGAAGAAAGGGAGGAAGGGGGAGAAGAGAGAGGGAGAATTCATGTAGAAAAGAGACCACAGAAATACTCAACAGATGCACCCTGATGGAGTCAGTGGGTATTTCTGGTGTCTCTCCTTGTGCTGGCTCAGCATGGGGTGCTGCATGCCGTGGAGAACAAAAGTCGCCCCTGGTTTCCATGGTGCTTGCAAAGGCTTCTCTCTCTTAATGCTCCTGACAAGCGCTGCATGAATCTGGGAGCAGCTCTCATCTACAAGACAGCAAATTTATCCAAGCATTTTTAACAACAGAAACTTTTATTTTTTAACTTCAAACAAAAGCTCATATGGCTATGTAAAGTTAAAGTTGTATTATTTATAGGCTACAAATTAAATCAGTGAGAACAAAGGGATCATTTTAAATAACAAAACAAAATTGCAATGAGGCATTGGAGAAGAGATTTGCAAGCTTATCCCAGATGCAGCCTCCACATTCCTCGCCCTGGTTGAGAGGGTGGGGTGAGGATGTTAAATGCTATTAAGAAAATTTGATTTAATGATGTGATGGGAGATCTAATAATGAGATTTTTTTAAGCATATTGGATTTCAATTTGCAGATAATTCCCTGAATATCACTTATCCTACAAAATCAGCCTGATTATACTCTCTTTTGGATTTCTTGCTCTCAGGATACATTTAAAAACATATATATATATATATCTATATATATATATATGTATATATGTACATATGTACACGTTATATACATCTAAATAATTATTATTTCTTCGTCATGTTATTTTCTAACTTTCTAAGTTTTCTTTTCCTGAAGAATCTATGTATGATATAGTCTCTCTCTCTCTCTCTCTACCCTTATATATATATATATACATAATAAGTCTATATCAAATGACCCATAAAAAGCAAGAAAAATAAAAACCAAGAAAAATTTCTTCCTGAACCCTGGGAGGATGGGAACGAGAAAGGGATGCATTCATACTCTCCATCTCTTGATGAGACCTCACTGGTTAAGGAACGCACTCTATTCCTGCCCCTTGGAAGCCAGCGTTGTATTGGAAGGGAGACATCCATCCTCTCTGTCTAAAACCCAGCCGACTATGCCAGAAGCTTCCTCATGAAATAAACAATGCTCCTTCGCTTGTGGTGGGTGGCTTGGATTCTTCTGCCATGCAGATCTTGTACAGAGAGGTGAACAGGTGGGCCAAAACGGGTTGTCAGATTCAGCCAGTAGGTAGATGAGTGTGAAAAGTGCTGAGCAGGTGTGAGGAAGAATGTGAATCGTGCAGAAATCAGCCTGCATCTAACACACAGGTGATCCTGATTCTGAGGACATGAAGTTTAACAAAACAGTCTTTCCATTGGCATACAAAGCACACCGTCATCTGTATGGATCCTTATCCCAGCGACTCAAGTGACCCAGAACTGACAGTTCAAAAGGACAATTGGGGATTCAGTGAGGGCTCCAGAAAAACAAGAAGAGCTGGCCCAGAGGTGACTGCACCTTAGGTATTGATTCAGCTCTGGACAAATCACTTTGATATTAAAAAATTGATGAAAGGAAATGTGAGCCCTGCATTAGAAAGAGCATAGCCTACATCGTTCACCAAGAAAAGATGGATACAAGTCACTCCTTCCAAACATTTGAAAGGCTACTCAAATGGAGCAAAATGTGTCCTGTGTTACCACAGGAGGAAGAATTAAAACTAGCCCAAACATAAATAAATAAACATTTATAAAGACAGAGAAGCATAAACATGGAGCTGAAAAACAATGTTGTAACTATCAAAAGAAAAAAAAGCCTCTAATTGCAAATGTCAGGCGTTACCCAGTTGATTTCATACATCTGTGTGTATTAACGTGGTCTCGTTATTCTCACTGATTGGCTCTATAAGCAAACGTTATGAATGTAACCAAAGACCAGACAGACATTCAAGGTAGGCATTCTTTGATGAACATATATGACTGCCTGAGTCCAAACGGGAGAGAGTTTGGGGCCTGTACCTGAAGCAGTACAGGAGGACATACTTAAAAGTAATATGGGTTTAGGACATATGGAGTCCATTGATTAGTTCAAGGACCATTTTAGAGTCTTTAAAAAGTACAATATATGCAGTGTCTGGATGTTGAGAACAAAAGAGCAAGCCAAAAAGATCTAGATAGAATGGGATAACCAATTCCACAGAACTTTTAGGAGGATCTTGGATCTCTTCTAACATTATGGGGTGAACAATGGAGCACCCAAACTTTCCATATGATAAGCACTTCCTAGACATTTTGTGATAAAAATGATAGGTGCTTTATGGTCTGAGTTCAATCAGTTGCTTTTCATGCTGACAGTAGAGAAATAACTAAGTTATCCCAGGTTCTTCTTATACTCTGAGACTTTCCAGTTTTTATTAATTTGGTTCTTGCTTATATACAAACACATCCTTCTTGATTGCTTGTTAAATGAATCAGTGCGGGGACAACTGTACCTCAGTCCCGCTATATATCTTCTTCCTACCTTCTTCATACTCAGAAGCAAAATGAGAATCCCATGGAGGACACAAAGTTATCTTTTGGTAAATGGTATGCTCCTTGAGAGCATGTTCAAGTTCTTATATGATTTGCAATTAGCAACATCACAGACACCTCACTCCATCACCCATACGAAAATTAAACTTAGTGGGTATTCAGCGATCCATTAATGAATTAACCAACCCACCAATATTATGTGTAATTTTTCATTTAAAGCAAAGCATCTCAACGTTGTCAATATTTACACTTGTGGCTAGAAAGTTCTTTTTGTTGTGGGAGCTTACACTTACTTTCATTCACTTACCCAACTGACACTGGATGGCTGTCAGTATTCTGGCCCATCAATGTCGAAAGACTGGCCAACAAGTTCGAAGTTTCTGTTCATCTTTTAAAGGAATTGGGCTTTTTGTGTTGTGATACCACGGTCCCTAAAAATATTGGACCAGTGCTAGAAATTGTTTAAATATATGTTTAAAAAAATGTGCATCCTGAAAACAAGGTCTTTCAGACATCTTAGTGCTGTAATAAAGACAATGCCTTCTATTTTTTAGGCATTCATGGACAAATAATTTTCATTTCCTTCATCTCACTGAATCTTTGTATCACCCTGTTGAGCGGGTATAACTCCATTTCAGAGATGATGGAACAGAAGCCACGGGAAGTTAAGTGCCATGTCTAAATACCCAGGTAGGAAGAGATAAAACCAAGATCTAAATTGAGATATTTTCACTTCAAGCTTTATGCTTTTTCTCCTCTAGGAAATGTGTTTGTTTGAATCCGAGTAATTCAATTTGAAAACCATTGATGTATACAGCAAATACTGAACTAGAAAGCATTCATAAAATAGATTTTTGCAGCCTTTGCTCAAATGCCAATAAAATTATTGCTTTGCAAATTTAAGAATATGCCCTCTTTTCTTCACTATTCCTCCCTTTGCTTCTTTAAAAATTTGTACAGCTTTGCTTTTATTGAGTCAAGAGAAAGAAAAATAAAAGCAGGGAGATATGGCAGCACTAAATAGAAAATGAATAATAAATCACCTTGTAAGAATAACTAAATCCCCCCTTACTTCAGCCTAAGTTTAGAATGTGCTGCAATATTTTAAAAGTTCTGAGCCTCAAAGAAATAATTATTTGAAAAAAAAGAAAGACTCATCTTTTGAGATCTCAACCAATCTCTGCTATGATGTCATTAGAGTTTAATAGGCTTCCCTGGTTGATAACTCTAGAAGTCTCCATGTACTGGTGTCTGTCATCCTTGCTGTGGGAAGCAGAGAAGAAGCACAGACTTGATAAAGATGTTTATCCTCGATGATCTGTGCTTTGTTTTGGAAAATTCTTCATATTTTGCAATAGCAGAACACCTGCCCCACTTCTTCACACATCCAGTCCTTAAAGCTCAGTGACCACGACAAATCAACCTCTTGGTCCAAAGGCAGAGCCTATGATAAAGGGACGTGAGAGAATCAACTCCCTGAAGACACTCAAGGCTGGCTAGTGTGGGATATTCCTTGATTCCTTGACCTTCATTTGGAGGACTGATGGAGACCATCGAGAGAGGGCTGAGTGGGTAAAAAGGAAGTGAATCAATCAGACATCACAGAATGACTACCTAGTCTGGGAAGTATGTCTTGTTAAAGTACGATCTTTTTGTTTTTTATTTAATTGAGCATTCTGAGATCATTTCTGTATCAGTTTCCTTGGGCTGCTGTGACAAAATACCATAGGTTGGGCGGCTTAAACAACAGAAATTTATTTTCTCACAGTCCGGGAGGCTGGAAGTCCAAGATCAAGGTTTGGGCAGGGCTGGTTTTTCCTGAAGTCTCTCTCCTTGGTGTGTAGACACTGTCTTCTCCCTTTGTCCTCACATGGTCATCCCTCTGTGCCTGTCTGTTCCTCATCTCCTCTTTTTATAAGGCCACCAGTCATATTGGGTCAGAGTTCACCTTCATGATCTCATTTTACCTTAATCACCTCTTTAAAGACCCATCTCGTAATACAGACACATTTTGAGGTCCTGGGGGTCAGGACTTCAACATATGGATTTGGAGGAGGCACAATCCAACCCATAGCACTTTGTCATCACAAACTGAAGAAAATATGCGCATACCTTTGTATGTACATTAGCAGAAGTGATCCAATTGGAAAAGAAAGTTTGTAAGTCAGTAACTAAAAGATTTAAGCATCTCTGCTTCCAGTTGGATGAGGAGAAATAATTAATCAAACTCATGCATCTTCCAAAGATCCTTGAAACAATCTTCTCAAATCATCTTGCTTCCACTGTCATTGAGTTAAGGTCTACGCTCTGGAATTCACGATGTTATAACTCTTTCAGAAGGTCCTAACATGTTCTTAGTTTAAAAAGGTCGTCCTAGAACAAGAAGATATGGACCAAAATGATATTCTTTTTGTAACCACCCTCCTTCCATCTTCCTCAAGTTTTTAGTTTTGAAAATTTTGCCAAAAATTTATTATGTGGAGCCATTTTTCTCTGTAAATATTTTCATAATCCCATTTTAATTTGCAGATAAACAATCATTCAGTGTCTGGATACGTGCTATGTTTAAAAGCATCATGTATTTTACATTTTAACGTACTATATTTCTGAGAAAATTGTCTTTTCTAATATGAGAAGAAAATCAGTGTAATAAAATTGAGACACACAAAAAATATAAAGAAATGAAATCACTTAGTACAGAAGACATCCATTGATCGCACTAGGAGCTTTGTCTGAAATGTCATGGTTGTACCTGCAGCTTTAATTACCATCTCTATCAATCATCTAATTATTCCTGGAGGAAGTTGGAGTTAAATATTAAAGATGTTCCAAACACTTAAAATGTTGAATCTCTCCGGTAATCTTCCAGTGCACAAGTAAAAGCTCCACTTTTGGTACGTGCATGGAGGCCCTTCCCCATCATTTCGCACTAGCTGCAGGTTGTTACAATTGTTTGAGAGCTTCCCAGTAAACAGCTGAGTCATTCTCCATGCATCACAACAACCCTGTCGAGCTCCTTCATCATCTCAAATCTTTTCTGACCTTTAAATTGAGCGTTTCCATACTTGGTATCTTTTATTTTTACATGGCTAACAGTCTGTGAAACCAGAATTCAAAAAGAGAATGCAGGGGCCAGCCCTGTGGCCAAGCGGTTAAGTTTGCACTCTCTGTTTCAGCAGCCCAGGGTTCACTGGTTCAGATCCTGGGTGCTGACCTACACACCGCTCCTCAGGCAATGCTGACGTGGGGGTCCCACATAGTAGAACCAGAAGGACCTACAACTAGAATATATAACAATGTACTGGGGGGCTTAGGGGAGAAGAAGGAAAAAAAGGAAGATTGGCAACAGATGTTAGCTCAGGGCCAATCTTTAAAAAAATAAAAAACATAATACAAATGGCCACCAGACTTTCAACTGTAGAGCTAAGAGACACCAATGCCTTCACTGGGCCAGAAGGATGCTGCCTTAATGTGGCTTTTAATTGTCCTTTTGGGGGAAGAAAAATGTCCCAGAGCCAGATCACTAAGTTGATCCATGGCAGCCTGGAATTCTTGAGAAAATGAAACAAAATGCAATAAGACCACCACAGAAAACGTGATATGCCCACCAGCACGTGGACATATAGGGCTCTTCCCTGGACAGCAAACAATTCACCAGCCCCTGGCCATCTGGTGAGCTCCACGTCAATTGGTTGCTGCCTTAGAACTCGTTCAGCATCTCCGTTATACCAGGTCTCACTCATGAAAGGAGTTGTCTATTTAACTTGTCTTGAGGGAAAGATCAAACTCTGTTGATCCACTCTTGACCATCACAGTAAGAGTTTAACGAATGTGTGTTGAATGAAGAGATGAAGGACTATGTGGGAAATTCCTCCAGAGCAGAAAAGGCATCATATTCGTATGAGTTTCCTATGGCTGCTGTAACAAATTATTATTAACGAGGAGGCTTAACAAGCAACAATTTTATTAACTTAGTGTTCTAGAGGTCAGAAGTGTCACTGGGTTAAAACCAAGGTATTGGCAGGGCTGTGTCCCTTCTGGAGGCCCTAGGGGGGAATCCCTTTCCTTGCCTTTTCCAGCTTCCAGAGGTCCCACATTCCTTGGCTTGTGACCCCTTCTTCCACCTTCAAAAAGCATCTCTCCAACTTCTTCCATCATTACAGCTCCTTTTCACACTCAGACTGTCCTGCCTCCCTCTTATAAGGTCCTTTGTGACTACATTGGACTCATCCAGATGCTGAAGGATCATCTCCCCATCTCAAGACCCTTGACTTAATCACACCTGCAAAGTCCCTTTTCCCACATAAGATGACATATTGTCTGTTTCTGAGGATTAGGACATGGATATTTGGGGGAAGGGGGGGAGCATTAGTCAGTCTAACACAGGATTTATCTCTGAATCTTCTGTACTTCAAGTAAGGTAGGAACTCAGTAGATATTTGAGGATGCATAAGAAACTCTAAATAAATTTTTATAAAAATTACTCTCCCATTAAGGGGTCTCTTAGCTAGTTGACCTTCTGGGATAAATGACTCATGGCGAGATTCTACACTTTCAGAGACACTACCTCTAGTTCTAAACCGGGTGTGCTCAATGATTATTGACCTTAGATATCTGAGCGAATGCCTCATCTGAGGTTAATGCAGATGAGCAAGACATGCTTGTGGGGTCCCTAGAATCAGGAATAATAATAAATAATATAATAATAATACAATCGGTAGATAATAATTGTCAGTGATGTGGCAGTCATTTACTTAGTTTTTAGAATGATAAAGTATGGGATTATGAAGTAATAAAAATATTCTATGTGTTATATGTTATATATTATGTGTTATACGTTATATATAATATATAGGTTTTAGAGTATGTGCTTTCACAAGACTTCAGCTTAAACATGTGCTTTCTGACAGAAGAAAAATAAGCTATATATTTTATATTACATAGATATTATACAATATATTATATAGAGATATTATATTATAGTATGTTATGTTATATTATGAATTTAGAGCATGTGCTGCCATAATGCTCCATGGGAAAATGTGGTTGTCTGACATAAATATTTTTCTCACACATATTGCCCTTTTCTTTCAAATGAGCAAATCTCAGATGTGGAACCTAAATATCTGGGAGTAAAATACAAAAATTTTGAGATTGTTTGTTTTATCTTCTCTTGAAAAAAGGGCTTACATGCTGGCATTAATATATATTCCTACTCACAACCTGTAAAACATAGTTTTATATATCATGTACATAGAGTTCTTTCTACCATGTTTTATGCATACCTTTTATCTTCTTATAATAATTGACACACATTAAGAAGGCAAACAAAAAAACATTGATGTTGGAAACAAATTTTAATCATTTTACTCACATAATATATAATCACAAGAGCCTATTTTTCTTATTATCCCATCATTAAGCTACTTGTGATTACTATAATAGAATTAAAGTGGTATATTTTACCCTGACCATGATTTGATACAGTTCACATCTATCTCTGAGCGGTAATGCGGGCACACCTCAGAGATATTACAGGTTCCATTCCTGACCACCACAATAAAGAGAATATCGCAATAAAGCAAGTCACACAAATTTATTTGTTTCTCAGTGCATATAAAAGTTATGTTTACACCATACTATAGTCTGTTAAGTGTGCAATAGCACTATGTCTAAAAAAACAATGCGCATATCTTAACTAAAAAATACTTTATTGTGGGGCCAGCCTGGTGAGGTAGTGGTTAAGTTCATGTGCCTCACTTCAGCGGCCCAGGATTTGCACATTTGGATCCCAGGCATGGACCTAGCACTGCTCATCAAGCTATGCTGTGGTGGCACCCCACATAAAATACAGGAAGACTGGCACAGACGTTAGCTCAGCAACAATCTTCCTCAAGCAAAATGAGGAAGATTGGCAACAAATGTTAGCCAAGGGCCAATCTTCCTCACGAAAAAAAAAAACTTTATTCCTAAAAAATGCTAACCATCATCTGAGCCTTCAGTGAGCTATAATCTTTTTGCTGGTGGAAGGTCTTGTAAAAAGTGCAATATCTGCAAAGCACAATAAAGAGAGGTATGCCTATGTGTGTATATATATGCATATATTTTTATATTATATTTATATAATATAAATATAAAATTCCTTATATAATATACAGCAAATATATGTATATATACACATATATAGTGTGTATATTATATATTCATATATTTATAAGTATATATATATAGTGTACAAAAATATATATCTATATATACATATATATCAGAGTGGCAGCTTCATGCACTGTTCAAAAACTTGAACTCTAAGTTCTGTAAATTCTGATTCTGCCCCTTACTAGAGGTAGGGACTAGAGAAAGTTTTTCAACCTCACAATGACCCAGTTTTCACATCTGTTAGATGGAAATAACGCTGGCACTTGTAGTAACATTTGTAAGGGTAGGAGAGGTCTGTCTGCACACGCTCCAGAGTGTTGTTTCTGTACTGGTCATCACCATGCAGGGAGATCTCAGCAAACCGAAGCACAGCATAGAATTTTGAAATCGTAAAGGGGGATAAAAAGAGCAGACGAACTGCTTGAATTAACCAGGATGCCAAATGCCTCCTTATAAATAACAGTGTAGGAAATCTGACGCCCGTCAACGCTGACAGGAACAATTAAGTAAATATAAAAGTCGAATTTACCTGAGACTCAAGGGGACTATGAGATCAAAGACACCGCGCTAATCTCCATTCTTTTGAAACCAGACTCAAACAACCTTTTGAAGGAAAAATAATGAAGCCTGAAGAGAGAACAGGACTGTTTTGTCCGTTCCAAAGACAAGACTCCGTTCACACTGGGTGAATGGGGTCACATTTCAGCAGCTGGTCCACTGGTTCAAAAAAAGAGAAACCAGTCTCTCCGGGCAATGAGAAGGGAGCCTTCTTCAGATGGGAGGGTAACATCTGTCTTCAATATTGTTGTTGGAGTCAGTTTCCAGAAATAGCATGGCAGGCTCCTAGGATGTCCCAGAGGGAAGGAAAGAGAAGAGATATACAATTCTCTAGGTAGAGGTCAGACCTCTCTTCCTAGGGCAAGGAGGGTGCCTAATTATCTTCTTTGCTTAACATGGACTCTTCATGCAGCAGCTGATGCCTTAAGAATTTATAAACGTTCATTGAGCAAACCTGGGAAGAGCATGCACCAGAGGAAGAAGACAAGATGCTCACACAGCAGACAGAGAGGCACGGAGAGGGAGCAAAGGGCAAAGGGCCAACTGCATGATGCTCCCCACATCCAAACTCATGAAACTGACCTGCATGGCAGCCACAGCCTTTGATCATTTCTCCTCTAGGCTGAATTAGCCTGCCCCGAGGAGCTCTGTGTCCACGGTGCTATATGATAAAGCACAGGTACCTCATGCCTGGACCCTCATCTTGCAATTAGGCAGGTATCAGGCAGTGGACAAGGATGGATGTTACCTGCAATGCCAAACCCTCTCCCACACCCCTCAAGGGTGCTCTTCTTCCCTCCTGCTGCTGCATAGGATGAGTAACACAGGAAGAGAAAAAATGTGCTGTATCTCTGCATTTCAGAACCAGGGAAATAGAATGCGTTATGTTTTCTTCCCCAAGGTGTACAACACAGTGATTCGACGCATGTATATATTGTGAAACGGTCACCACAAGTCTAGTGAACATCCATCATCTCACATAGTTACAGAGCTTTTTGCTTGTGATGAGAACTTTTAAAATCTATTCTCTTAGCAACTTTCAAGTATTCATCACAGTAGTGTTAACTATAGTCACCATGCAGTACATTACATCCCTGTGACGACTTTATTTAATAATTGAAAGCTTGTATCTTTTGACCACCTGTTTTAAAAATTAAGCACATTTTATTTTTATTTTTTTCCAGTAATTTTGTTGAGACCATAATGGTTTATAATATTGCATAATTTCGGGTGTACATTATTAATCAATTTCTGAATAGACTTCATTGTGCTTCCACCAGTAGTCTAATTTTTCTCTGTCACTGTACATATATGCTCCTTTAGCCCTTTTGCCCAACCCCATTTCCCTCTGGTGACCACTAATCTGTTTTCTTTATTCATGTATTTGTTATCTTCCATATATGAGTAAAATCACGCAGTATTTGTTTTTCTCTGTCTGGCTTATTTCACTTAATATCATACCCTCAAGGTCCATCCATGTTGCAAATGGGACAATCTTGTCTTCTTTTATGGCTGAGTAGTATTCCATTGTATATATATACCACATATTCTTTATCCAATCATCAGCCAGTGGGCACTTGGGTTACTTTCACATCATGGCTTTTGTGAATAATGCTGCAATGAATATAGGGGCTCATAAATCTCTTTGGATCATTAATTTCAAGTTCTTTGGATAAATGCTGAGTACTGGGATAGCTGGATCTTATGATATTTTTATTTTTAATTTTTTGAGAAATCTCCATACTGTTTTCTATAGTGTCTGCACCAGTTTGCATTCCCACCAGTAGTGCATGAGGGTTTCCTCTTCTCCACATCCTCTCCAACATTTGTAGTTTTTTGTCTTGGTAATTACAGCCATTCTGACCAGTGTAAAGTGATATCTCATTGTAGTTTTGATTTACATTTCCCTAAAAATTAGTGATGTTGAACATGGTTTTAGGTGACTGTTGACCATCTGTATATCTTCTTTGGACAAACGTCTGTTCATATCTTCTGCCCATTTTTTGATTGGGTTGTTTTTTGTTGTTGTTGTTGAGTTGTGGGAGTTCTTTATATATTTTGGAGATCAGCCCCTTGTCAGAAATACGATTTGTGAACATTTTCTGCCAGTTGATGGGCTGTCTTTTCATTTTGTTCATGGTTTACTTTGCTTTGCAGAAGCTTTTTAGTCTGCTATGGTACCATTTGTTAACTTTTTTGTTTCCCTTGCTGAATAGACATGGTATTTGAAAAGATGCTGCCAAAACCAATGTAAAATAGTGTACTGCCTATATTTTCTTCTAAGAGTTTTATGATTTCAGGTCTTACATTCAAGTCTTTAATCCATTTTGAGTTAATTTTTGTGTACGGTGCAAGATAATAGTCTACTTTCATTCTTTTGAAAGTGGCTGTCCAGTTTTCCCAACACCATTCATTGAAGAGACTTTCCTTTCTCCATTGTACGTTTCTGGCTCCTTTGTCGAAGATTAACTGTCCATAGACATGTGGTTTTATTTTTGGGTTTTCAATTATGTTAAATTTATCTGTGTGTCTGTTTTTGTGCCAGTACCATGCTGTTTTGATTACTATAGCTTTGTAGTATATTTTGAAGTCAGGGATTGTGATGCCTCCAGCTTTGTTCTTTTTTCTCAGTATTGCTTTGGTTGTTTGGGGTCTTTTGTTGTTCCATATAAATTTTAGGATTCTTTGTTCTATTTCTGT
The DNA here is from genome assembly GCF_041296265.1 of Equus caballus. Lineage (NCBI taxonomy): Eukaryota > Metazoa > Chordata > Mammalia > Perissodactyla > Equidae > Equus > Equus caballus. The sequence goes on along the minus strand of NC_091715.1, from coordinate 1,993,541 downwards.
GAAGAATGTCATTGGGATTCTGGTTGGGTGCTCGCTTCACAGCACATATACTAAAATTGGAATTATACAGAGAATATTAGCCTGTCCCCTGCACAAGGATGACACACAAATTTGTGAAAGAAATATTTTTATTGAACCATAAAGAAGAACCAATCAGAATTGTTGGAGATGGAAAACACCATGGATGAGATAAAGGAAAATCTGGATTCCCTAAACAGTACAGCTGACATTATGGAGGACTGAATTAGCAATGTAGAGAACAGTAATATAGAAATGCTTCAGATAGAGAAGAAGAAGGAACTAAGACTAAAAAGAAATGAAGAAACTCTCAGAGAAATATCTCACGCAATTAGGAAATGCAACATAAGGATTATAGGTATTCCACAGGCAGAAGAGAAGGAGAATGGAGCAGAAAGCTTATTCAAAGAAATGATAGCTGAGAACTTCCCAAACCTGAGAAAAGAGCTGGAAATACAAGTGAACAAAACCTATAGGTCTCCTAATTACATCAATGTAAAAAGACATACTACAAGAGATATACTAAAGCAGGCAAAAGTGAATGACAAAGAAAAAATACTAAGGGCAGCAAGGCAGAAGAGAATGATTAGAACAGCTCACTCCACCATGTTGCTGATGTCACCCAAGGACTTCCTATTTTCAATAAAATAAAAATTTAATTTAATTTCATAACTAAGTAAAACTGTTACAGATGTTAAGCCTTGAGCCTCTAAAATGTAGCCTCTTTTTTGCCATCCTTTTGAAGGGTACAATTCATTTACTTATCCAACCTTTTCATGGTTTGCAGACCTCAGCACTGTAAGAAAGAAAATCCCACAATTCTGATGCTTTCTATATCCTGGAAAAAAAATGACTTTTGACCTTTTCAAGCAGCTACATTTTGATTGCTCTAACATATTTCAAAGAGGCAGTTTGTGGCAAACAGCGGATTCTCTGTCATAGCTGACCTCCAGGAAGCTTCTTGAATGTCTTAGTCTTATGTTGGGAATAAACCAAAGGTCCTGGCAGGCTGATGAAAAGGTCAGAAAAGCACATCATAGTATTGCCAATGCCACAGGTTTGTAATATTTCTGTGATCACTTTAGGAGAACCTGACTTCATATTCATGATTCCAAACTGCCCGTCGTCTGGTAGAGACTATAAAAATGTCAACCTGAATTTACTCATTTAAATAAACATTTCTCTCCTGCAGTAAGCACCAAGATCTGGGCTGGACGCCCACAGCCAGTCTGCAAATGGTGTAGATGAGAAATCAGGGATTTTGCAATCAGACTTGGCGCTTGGCAGATTCATTCTTCAAAATACTGTTGCTCAGGGACGTCAGCTATGTCTCAGTGAGGGTGAGGATGCCTGGGAACGTGGTGGGAGAAATTCACCTGAGCGATGCATTGTATTCTCACTCTGCAAACCACACAAAATGAAACAGCCTACCACAGACTGTATTCGTTTCCTGGGGCTGCCATAACAAAGTACCACAAACTGAGTGGCTTAAAACAACAGAAATTGATTCTCTCCCAGTCCTGGAGACCAGAAGTCGGAGATCAAGGTGTCACAGGGCCATGCTGCCTCCAGAGGCTTCGGGAGAGGGTCCTTCCTGCCTCTCTCAGCTTCTGGGGGCTCCAGGTATCCCTTAGCTTGTGGCTGCATCCTTCCCATCTCTGCCTCCATCTTCATGTGGCTTCTCCTCTGTGTCTGTGTCTCTCCTCTTCTGTTTCTTATAAGGACACCTGCCATTGGATTTAGGACCACCCTCATCCAGCAAGACTTCATCTTGAGAACCTGAATTACATCACAATGACTCTATTTCCAAATAAGGTCACACAGACAGGTTCCAGGATATAGATCTATTTCAGGGAGCCATCATTCAACCCACTACATGGACCAAAAAACCTAGATTTCTAGAACTATTTCTGCCCTTAATTTCCTCTGTGATCTTGGGCTCACCACGCCCATTTTCCACTTTTGGTTTTCTTCCCTAAAATATGAGGTTCAGACAACGGATGGCTAGGATTCTTTCCAGCTCCAAGATTAAACTTCTTTTCTGTTTTCTCGTTATCTTGATAGAATCTTTATGATTGGAGTGGATGTCTAAAAATGGTCGTTGGGGACAATTTATTGTGAATCTAACTCAGCCACAGGTGGAGATCTATGCAACACCTGTTCAGATGAGAAGTCGTAGATAGGTGAACGCTCATCAATCCAGACTCATCTAATTTAAAACAGACACCACATATTTTGAGGCAGGAACTTTAGATTCCCTGAAAGATAAATTAATCAATAATAAGTGTAAAGTAATGGGCCCACCTACTCATTGACTTCTGCCATGTAACTCCTTCTGTTTCTCTTTATACATCTGTACAATGGAGTCAGCCCTCCTACTTTCTTTATATGAATGTTCTAAGGAGCAAAGTGGGAAGTTCTTTGTAAAGCAATATATTGTCTATACATACATATAATGTCTACAAGTTTACATTTATGATGGTGAATTTTATGCATCGACGTGACTGACCCAGGAGGATGCTCAGATTAAACACTACTTCTAATTGTGTCTGTGAGAGTGTTTCAGAATGAGATGAGCATTTGAATTGGTAGACTGAGTAAAGCAGATTTCCCTGCCTAACACGGGTGAGCCTCATCTAACCAGTTGAGGGCTTGACTAGAACAGAAGTGGAAAAAGAAGGAATTTGCCCTTTGTTTTCCTGCCTCACTGCTTGAGCCAGGACATCTCATCTCATCCTCTCCTGCCCTTAGACTGGAATTTACACAATCCGCTCTCCTAGTTCTCAGGCCTTTGGACTCAGACTGAATTACACCACTGGCTTTCCTGGGTCTCCAGCCTGCAGAGGGTAGATTGTGGAACTCCTCCGCCTCCAGAATCCTGTCAGCCAATTCCTCATAATTCATCTCTCTCTCTCCTTCTCTCAGTCCTCCCATACCCTCACGCATATATCCTTACTTTTGTAAATAATATCCTATAGTGTGCCTTTCAATCAAGACATCCCATACGCGTAACCTGATGCCCACAGCCCTCCTAAACTGGGAGCATGGTCATTTCAGAGCTCCCCATAAAATTCCTCTCCAAATGCGCAAGCCCATCCCAGCACATACCTTCACTAGCAGCTGGCAACATGCACCTTCATGCTGGATTTTTCCTCTTGCATTGTCTTCAAATTTTAACTACACCCGGTGGCCAGACACATTCCTTGTCTCTCTCTCAGGGCTTTGCTGAAAACCTCAGACCACATAAGCCTCTTCCTCCTTTGAATTCTTATAATACTTATAACTGCACCTTTAAATGGACCATAAATATATATTGTGTTGTTCAGTTATATAAGTAATTCTTGTGCATATCTGTACCCTTTTTTAAGGGCAGAATTAAGATCTTATTCTGTGCTCCATACCTCATCAAAGACCACTGGGGCCATAGTAGAGCTCAATACATAACTTAGAAATCTAACCCAAAGGCAATCAAGTCTGAAAAATAATTATTAAAAGGGCAGATTATCCTGACACTTAATATCTAACCCTACATCATTCTGGTTCCTGCGTGCTTTGTAGCTCCGTGGGAAACATTCCCATAGGAGATTAACTAAGCCTGTTTATGATGAAATTGAGAGTTGGGAAACCCAGAGTTAAAGAGTTTTATGTTACTAAAGGTCTAGAATCAAAGCTCTGCCTATTTCCGATAATAAACCATTCCTTACAGTTACAAAAGGGTCTCCTTCATTATTCTACTAATTATCCTTCTCATTTCTCCCAGGATAAATTATACTTTCAAAATACTTCTATCCCTCACCACATACATTTGCTTATTTTCTTGAAGTCAGAGACCAGGCTGCCCTGAATTCTGTGTAATTTACCCATAATCTAACACAATACCCTGCTGAAGATGGAAACATAAAAGCTTTATTTAAATCACTAAAGACTACTTTTTGCAACAATCCAATAAACTAGAAAGAAAGCTACAAATATCCTATATGATCCCATTGTCACTAAATCTAGATTCAATGTCTTAAAAATGTTACAGTAATTCATCATTCAAACAGATATGCTATTCATTCAACAGTTGTTGTATCTTAAAAATGAGACATGAGATCCTTTCAAATTATTGGGAGCAGCTTGAGAGTACTTGATGATCTTAGCTATGGGGTGAACTCCTAATTAGAAGAAGCATTCCAAGGGAAATCAGAAGGAAGACACTTGGGTGGATAATTGTCCCAGGATGATGATGTAAAACCAAGATGAAAATAAAGGTGGGCTCATTTATAAAAAAGAAAAGGAGACAAGATTAGTCATCTAGGTATAACAATATCTGCCTTAAAATGTATGTTACAGAGTCATAGATTTAAGAACAGCCTGGCAGAATTTTAGATATCTATCTGAGAAATGATAAAGAACATGCTTTTCTTAGTCAATGGTATGTGATTATCTGGAAGATTTGACGTAGAATTGCCCGCTTCCCTGGTGCTTCAAGTTACGTTGAAGTATGTTGTTGAACAACAACTACATTCCGGGGCCGGCCCGGTGGCCGAGTGGTTAAGTTTGCGCGCTCTGCTTCGGCGGCCCAGGGTTTCACCAGTTCGGATCCTGGGCGCGGACAGGGCACCGCTCATCAAGCCATGCTGAGGTGGCGTCCCACATGCCACAACTGGAAGGACCCACAGCTAAAATATACAACTATGTACTGGGGGGCTTTGGGGGGAAAAAAGAAAAATAAAATCTTTAAAAAAAAAAAACCTACATTCCTTGGATGACCTTATAATATGCTCTCCACATCGGGACGCCTTAAGAATGGAAGGAGGTGCAATTGGTAATTAAACCAGAGAAAAGACTCATCTAGAATGATTGGAGGCCCCATCACTGATGAAGCACAGCTGATAATTTTTTTTTCCTCTCATGAGAAAGTTTTTCACCAAGACTCCTGGTAGAATCAAGCCTTCTCATTGCCTCCCTAGAATAAATGTGGGGAATACTCATAAGTACAGGGAAACAGAGAGAGGGAAGTACTCTAAGAAAGTGAAGTGGGTCACTGGATCAAAATCTACTCTGGTGCCAAGGACAATGAGGATGGAACCATAAACTTTTGGTTGGTCCCCCTTGAGGTAATTCTTTGCCTTATCTAGAGCCATTCTCCACTTTTGGGGTGATGTCCAGGCTGGACAGGATTGAAGAGCCATTGAGATACAAGGAACCAGCATCAGAGAACATGTGAGACCCTACTTAGACAAGTGGATCCAAAGGGGACTAGAGAATCACAAAGACCCAAAGACCTGGTACTTTCTGTGACTTCATCAGGAGGAGACTTCCAAGTCCAAGATGAGGCTGTCTCCTTCTGGCTCGAGGCATCAAGGCTCAGGGTTGAATTTTAGAAACACTTGGAGTCCATGAATTTCATCTGAAATACTGAAGTCCTATGTTTTATTCGTGTCTTACTATAAGTGTATTTTTAAAAGTTATATAAATGCTCCATATCTTGATTTCAATTATTTGGTTATTTAAGGGCATGTCCTTGTTATGTCCAGTGTTATGAAATACATGGACATATTTAGGAGTAAAGGGATATAATGCTTTCAACTTACTCTCAGATGGTTCAGGAGAAATTGTGTGTGTGCGTGTGTGTGTGTGTGTGTGTGTGTGTGTGTATACATATGTGGATGTATGCATACAGAGAAAGGAAGAAAGAGAAAATTATAAAACACAAGACAAGATACGACAACTGCTAAATATGGATATAAGTATAGAGGATTCCTCTATACAGTTCTTATAATACTTATTATAAGTTTAAACTTATATGCAGACAAACAGTCACAACAACAGAAAAGCTCAGAAACTATTTTGTTGGCATCCAGCTCATTGAACAGTTTCAGTGCCTTGTGTTTATTAGGAACACCACATTTTATTAATTAGGAAGGCTCATGCTGTATGGGATGCCTCAGTGTCGAGGAATATTGTGTACTCCAAGAATCCAGAATTCTCTGAGCATCATTCACTTACAAAGCCAAACTGTGCTTTGACATCTACCCCTCATAGTGTCTTAATCTTTCAAATTTCAGTAAGAATTTGGAGAAATATAGACGTTTAACTCTAACCAATATTTACCCCATACATTAACACAAACTACTGCTCTTGAAACTGGTGATATGTATTTGGGTAATTTGGTATTAAAAGAAGCAGAAAGATGATCTCTATTAAACCATCCTTTAATAATAAATGCTGTTTTCCTAAAGAGAAAAGTTTCCTGATGTTTTCACCATGACCATTTAAACAAAAATCATCTTAAATATAAACTTCCAATTTCCCCAAATTCGGCTTTCTAATTTTTGTGTCCCCATGAGAGGTAGCATCCTGCTCTCTTTTTTTCCTTTCAATTCTGTGACTAGAGGTAACTATTTTAATCCAAAGAAAGTTGCAGTGCCTACATAATGAGCTTTGAGCTCATACCATACACCAAATAATATAGCCTATGGCTAATTTCCTTTTCTTCAAATGCAGTTAATTTTTTTAAAGCAATCAGGAAGAATTTCTGGAGAAAGTTTCAAAGAGCACTTTAGCACATTAAAAAATAAAATTCCAAAACTAGCTCCTACTTTTAGAAGAGCCTAAGCATTTTCAATACTTCAAATCATGACATCTTATTTTCCACAATGTCCAGGTTGCCTTAAGAAAAAGAAAAAAAAGAAGAAAATGCTGTTCATATGTAAGTGTCTAAATTCCAGTAAGTGGAGTATAGATTGCCAAATTTTTGCTGTTTACAGATTATCATTTTGTACAACGTTTCAGCCTCTAAAGAAAGTTGTGTTTTATGCCCTTTCTCACCTATAAAACTTTAGAAATTAGCCTTTCTGATCATTTCCCAATACATCTGTCCAAGTTGTCACTGATAAAATATCCATCTGACTTTGAAATTCGGCCGTAGGTCCTGGAGTTAAAGAACGAACTGAGGCATAATATTAATAACCAGACACAGGCTCCATATAAGGCAAACAATCTCCAGCTACGTCTTCCCTTCTCAATTTACTGGCATTGCCTAAAGACAGAATGTCTTTGATGCTGCCATCTGGGCTCAGACTTACTCTCTTCTTCTTCCAATTCTCTAGCAACTTTTGTAGAATAACCCCACTGAGCCCCCATATAGTTATTGACCACCTGTATGTAAAATTTAGGCAATTTGAACTGGGCAAACGAGAGGTGCCAATTATACATCCAAAACAGCGGCAGTAGTCCCAAAGTGAGAACCTGATTCATTGGGGAAGGTGTCTCAGGAATAAATTCCCTTCATCCCCTGAACCCAGTGTCTTCAATCCAGATGTGGGTTGTTACATTGTAACATCAGCAGGGGCTGTTCTGCTTATTAAGGGTGAAACATTGTATCCTAAATGGGAGCACAGTTGACCCTCAGACAGGGAGACAGTCACCACCAACAAAATTATCCTACAACTGGAAAGGGCTAAAAGCTATCAGCGATCCCAGTCAGTGCTAGACAAGTAAGGCAAACACAGCTTGTTTGTAAATGAGGTGGACAAAAAGATGCTGTGGTTCCTTCCAAGATCTTAGGGGATCCAAGGGCTCAAACTATCAGTGACTCCCCTAAAATTTGCTGCTCAGGTATCAGACGCCAATGGAACGTCTTCCAGACCCCAAAGGACATGAAATTCAATTCAAACTCATGAAGATTAGCAGGAAGGAATTAAACACTGGGGGTCGTAAAACCCGGGTTAGTGTCCTGGGAAGATAAAAAAAGGAAACTTCTAGGCTGAATTGAGCAAGAAACAAGAAACAAAGTAAGATGAAAATAGCTTTATGAGGGAAAAAGTTATGGGAGAGAAACAAAAACCCCTTTACTGGAATTATGCAGATAATTAATACAACTTCCTTTTTATTTGGCTATGGAGACTGCCAGGCTATTATTTTCTTGAATTCTCAGCTTTTTTTCAAAATGGAAATTGAAGTTCCCTTGGAGGCATTAATATACAACAGTATGAAATATACACAATATGTGCAGTCTCTCTATTTGCAAAATCTGAATTAAAATTTCTTTTAATATTCTTGGAAGACTAATGAGAAGAAGCATGTAGGGTTTACTGAAAGCAAGGTTTTATGAACTGGCTCAGAATTTCAGTCCCTGTGGAAATGGAGGCTTGGTATTAAATTACTCTTTTTCATCTGGAGAATCACACTATCTGCTAGGAAGAGTCAAGGAAAAATAAAACGGCATCTGTCTGCCTGCAGTGCTTTGCCAGGACTCCTCGGAGTCGTCTCATCTTCGTACCTTTAGAATCAGGGTAGATTAGATCTCCTGGGTCATCTTCAAAAGGAGCTTTAGAGGTTCCAAAACCTGCAACTCAAGGCTCAAGGCGGATTTGACACACCATGTAAAAACCTCTTTATAATTCGTTCCACAGCCGTTTTAAGAGCTGCTTTATTTCTTGTTGGGGGGATGGAGCTAGTTTGCATATGATCCAAATTCTGATTTAAACTTGGAAGCATCCAATTGGGATTGCTGCAATCCTAGTGTTTAAACCAGTGGAGTTGATGTGAGCGTCTGAAATCAACATAGGTTGATAAGACCAGGGGTGGGTGATGCCTCCGTGCTTGGAAAGTGTCCTGGCTTTCCTGTCCTCAAGTTCATCACGTCTTGCCTCTTTAGCTCCTTATCCATCTGCAAAATCAGATTGACTAAGTGCGTCAGTGGCTCTCAGTGCACGCCCAGGCCAGGTCTCTCTGTCGGACCTTCTCCTTCAGGTGTGCTCACTGCTCCAACCATTCTGGGGCTCCGAGCTCCTTCTGGAAAACTTCCTGGCTGGCAGGCTGCCAAGTATACCCTCAAGTCATGAACAACCTCATGGCACTGGCACAATCAGTGAGGCAGCAGGTATTTGCCACTTGCCACGTAACTCAGTGCGTTTCATGCAGATATGTTCCCAACTCACTGCATTTGAACAGATCACTGTATCTTACAAATGAATCATCCCATCCAACCTTTCCAACCACAAAACTTTGATATTATGCCCACGTGCAGAAAAGAATTAACTCAGCAGGCTGGAGATGGCTGTCCTTAGCAAGACCCTCTTGCAAGTTTGGCCACTGGTTAGTGTCTTAGTCAGCTCAGGCTGACCACATATTCTAGTTGAGAGAAAGAATGTACCCAAACAACTGTTAATAGGAAGCCAAACATGATTACCACTCTGAGAAGACCGCTGTGGAATGAGAGCATATTCAGATTATGTCCCAGGACACAGAGTCAGCGTGAATGAGTTTCCCTGCATTGTCCCAGTGAATCTCTGTGAAATTCAAGCTCCACCACATCTACGCTGATTTATCTGCCTGGGATTCTCAACATTGCTGTTAGAGAGAATATGTAATGCTGTTGTGCTGTGAATTTTATTGGCATGGGGGCCTTGTATTCACAGAGACCTCTGCTTTAAAGGAACTAAAAATATCCCTCCCATTGCCAGGTGTCAACTGGGTCAGACAGCAGTAGGTGTTAAAGAATACAAGCATTTTTCACTCACATGAAACAAGTTGAGCATCACACAGCATTCTCATTAACAGATGGAACATAGCCAGCATTTTACAGGAGGTATTGCCGGGACCAAAGCCTTCTTGAGACTCCCTTGAAAACAGACCTGACTTTAGAGCCCCTACTTTGAGCCTTCTACAAACAACCTCTAAGAACGCACCTTCAGAAGGACTTGACAGCAGGAACAGTGGAGCACGCCCAGGGCTCTTGGGTTCCATCCACACCCAAGCAAACGACAGGTAGAGGCAGGGCAAGGAGATGATTTCTCATCTTCCTGCACAGTAATTCTCAACATTCATGATGTGTTCTCTTGACTCCAACCAAGCTATAGTTCTCTGTGAGTAGTCACATAGAACAAGCTTGGAATAGAATGGAATGACACCATTGACACCACTAAATGACACCACTACAAGTAGGATTGCAGGAGTGGTGAGGCTGTTCTCATGAAGACACTGTTATGGGTTGAATTGTGTTACCCCCAAAACATATATGTTGGAGTCCTAACACCCAGGACCCCAGCATGTGACCTTATTTGGAGACAGGGTCTTTATAGGAGTAGTCAAGTTAAAATGAGGCCACTGGCATGGACCCTAATCTGACTGATGTCCTTATAAAAATGTGACATTTGGACACAGAGAGACACACATGGAGGGAACACAGTGTGACGATACAAGGAGAATGCCATCTGCAAGCCAAGAAATGTCTGGGGACACCAGAAGCTGGAGAGAGGCCTGGAACAGATTCTCTCTCACTCCCTCAGAAGGAACCAACCCTATTGACTCCTTGATCTTGGACTTTCAACCTCCAGGACTGTGAGAGAATAAATCTCTGTTGTTTAAGCCCGCCAGTTTATGGTACTTTGTTATGGCAGCCCTAGAAAGTGAATAAAGACACTAAGGGCAGCAGATGTCTTCCTGTAGAAACAATGGTCCATTCCATCAGGTGCACAGAGAAGCCAAGCAGCACACAGCAATAACTCCATTCTGAAACCAAATCTGCAGGAGCCAGAGAGAAGAATCCTCACAAACTAGAGTTTTAACAAGAAGGGAATGGTCCAGAGTATGAGAGGGGACTATCCACTAAAAATGAGAAATGCCAAATCCTTGAGTTTCCAAAGTGTGACAAATCTCTAGGTCTTGAAGTTCTACTGGGTAATGAGAATTAGGAACTTATGATGAAAACATGAGTCTCATTGCATTACAGGTTTGCAGAGAGAAGCCGAAGCAGTTCCAGTGAGCAAAATGAAACATTTTGTTTTTGTTTTAAGATGGGAGATTTGGGAAATTGAAACCCCAAACTTTCACATCACAAAGGAAAAGTTTAATTGGTATATCATGTATCTGTCACAGTTACACAAATAGCTCAATCAATAGTACCTCTAATTTTAAACAATATACTTGTTCCACGTGTATTTCTGCAATTCTACCTGCCTGTAACTGATGGTTCCATGTATAGCAGGGAATTATCGGATGATCATAACGTCTGAAAATTTAATTGAGTGCTTGCAATGTAAGTAAGCTCCTGTGAGTGCTGGCTATTTTATCTAAGTTAACTCACAGTAATTCTTTGATCTAACAAACATGCTAGATTTCTTCTGATGTCTATTAGTCTTTTTAAATTTTTTGTGTGCTTGTAAGTGCCGTGGATTTATAATTGGCATTATATGAAAGGCGAGTTTATTCAACAAGGCTTTTGAAATTGTTTTTCATCACTGCTGCTCCCATTCTTGACTACATCTCCTTTTACTATTTCCAAGTACCTGCCTTAAGTTGAAAGCTGATTTCACCTCCCTGGACTGGATTCTCTCTAAGCAAACAACTCCAATGATTCCCACATCTCTCATTTTCTGACAATTGGCCATTTTCCCTGTCCTTGTTGGAATAATTCATGCATTATTTAGTTTATCCCCTCGTATAAACGGTCACTCAATTCTCACATGTTGCTGGGGCTTCAGAGTTGTCTGTCTGAAGAGTAACTTCTTCAAATGCAGAGGCCACCAGCTGTTGTGCATTCAATGAGTGCTTTCTGATGTTGATAAATTTGCTGGGAACATAACGCAGAGACCTTTGTGTTCTGCATTGTTAGGTAGGAATACACAGCGATGAATTCCTCCTTCATCATCAGATAAAATAATGAATGTGAATTCAATAAGGGTCTCCCTTTGTGTCCAGGTGCCCTCCATCAAGTCAAAGCAGAAATTCATGCACATTAGTTGAATACTTAGAACAAGAGGAAAGATACTTTTTGTGAATTCTCTCCTTCCATGCCTAAGCTTAAAATCAATCGAGCGAGTTGTGCAATACAAAGGAAAAGAATGAGGTTATATATTAAGCCATTAAATGGATGGCTGCTACCAGGGGTGGATAACGATAACACAAAACCTCAAGGAGTACCTGCTTCTTCCTGGGGGAGCAGATCTATTCAAGGCCACTTGGAGCATGGCCAAGCCAAGTGACAGAGAGTCCAAAGGGCTGATGACCTGGAGGCAAGACATCCCAGTACCAGTTACAAAGCATGGCAGTGCCATTCCTTTGGTCATTTGGTCCAATGAATAGTATGGTGCCAGATTAGTAACAAACTACCTGGTTGGTTTTATCAAAAGAATCTCAGCTGTGCCTTTTTTGATATTCATAATTTGATATGTAAAAAAGCATCAATGATGGAATTTGAACAAAAAGTCACCTCTGTTTGTAAGACACAGAGATTTGGGGGTCATTTGTTACTGCAGCTTAACTTAGCCTGTACTGACAGATATAGAATTTAATAAGTAGTGTTTGTATAGTGAAATGTAGATGTACCCCTCAAAAGTCCCTTAAAATAACACATTGAAACTTTTCTTATTTCAAGGTGTAGATAGGATCATCTACCAGTTCAAAATTCCATTATTCAGAAGTACTAGAAATACCACCTTCCCCTAACTAGACAGACACACACACACACACACACACACAAAGTAAAAAGTAAAAACTGCCCGGTTATAATCATTTCCACCAATTTGCAATTTCTTAGATGAAATGGTATTGAATGTACATCTGATTAAATGGAGTGATGATGCATTCAGCAGCCAATAACCCAGATAAAATCAACATTGAGCCTGCATTGCAGGTGGAAACCACTGCCATGGCTATTCATGTGAATTAAGTGCAACACAGAGTAACAAACAGAAATATAACAAGACTCTTGTCCATTCCTCTGGGTCTACAAATTGATGCATTCTGAAATATACCAGAGAAAATCTACAGTCCAAGAAAAACACGCCCATTACCCATGTGGAACAGATAACTAAATAGATTGCACTCCTTATGTCAAAGGAAGTACGAATATAGGAGGAAGTCACTATGAGGATAAAGTCGGGGATTTTCTCTCCATTTACCTGCTTGCCTCAACACCACATGCAATATTTTGATGGAAGTTCAAGACACTAAAAGAGAGAATATATTCTTGTCAGGATAATGCAGTTGATTTGTAAAATAGGAAAATGATTCCAACTTCACTAGATTGTTATGAAAATTGAACTTAAAAGAAATGAGGAATGCCTTATATTATAAGCGACTATGGAAAATGCTATTGCAAGTTTTTGACCTTGAGTTCAGGGACTCATAAACGGTTTTGCCTTCACCTATTCCGATAAGCAATTTAACTATGTTTTTCATAGACTGAATTTATCTACTCAAAACTTATGCTTAATTGAGAGATGAGAAAATGGAGTAAAGAGTCTTGTATCAATTTCCCTCCATTTCTCCTTTGTGCACTGTCAGAGAAATGTAACCCCAGAATGTGCTATTGTTTTTCTTTCATTATTTTGGAATGCAAGAAGGCCCAGTCTTAGGACAATGAGCTCTGCACAGGAAACACATGTCCTGTGCATACAGACTGGAAGTTTCTCCTTGTCATACAGCTAACAAAGGTGTGATTTTAATAATAACTGGACAGAAGAGAAAATGTTGGTCGATATGTATGAATTATCTATTGCCTTGACCAAAGAAAGCATTTGATGCACCACTGAGAATAAATACTGATGGAGGCTGCCTCACATAGCTCGGTAGAGCATGGATGCTTTATATGTTGGCAATAAGAAGTGATGATAGATAGATAGATAGATAGGCAGATAGATAGATAAATAGATAGATGATAGACAGACAGACAGATATAGAGAGAGAGACAGATGATGATAGATGAGAAAGAGAGAGAGAACTCTACCTAGGATTGTGCCATATGTCAGCTGAGGAAACATCATTAAAGTTGTAGCAGCAAAGTGCTTGGCACGAAGAAGGTATCGTTGTTTTACCTGTAATTTGCCTTTCCTCCCTCAGCTTATCATAATCCTATTGTTTTGGTGAATCACACTGGTCACCTCTGTCTGTTTTAGTAGAGTAAATGCACCATGCACAAAAGCTAACTCTTTCAACAGTGCTAGTATTACACATTTAGAGTTTATCCAAATACACACAAACTCAGAAAACTCTTACCTCTAGGAGGTAACTCCATTCTACAGAACAGAGATATGTATTTTTCTGAACATTTCTCTCCAATGCTTCATTGCCACAAATGAGCCAGGAGATGAAATTAAAAGCTTGAGAGAATTACAGAGGGCAACACTGTCTTAATAAAGCTTTAAAATGGAACTGCTAGTCACAGATGCCATGTAATAACTATCCTCCAGTACTGGCAGTTGCAAAGCACAAGGGTTTTAAAGACAGCCCTCAAAGCCACCAACTCTATTCATTGGATAGTGTTTTATGTGAGAACCTGCTTCTTGGTGTGCTAGGCTATCCTCCACTAAAAATTGCAAAATGGCTGGTCTGATGAGATCTCCAGAATATTCTATCAACTGTTGGTCTTAGAAGAAAAAAACGGAGATTTGCAAAGAATTGAAAGCAGAATCTAGAAGAGATATTTGCCCACTCACGTTCATAGCAGCATTATTCACAACAGCCAAGAGGAGGAAATAACCCAAACAGGCACTGATGGATGAACGGATAAAGAAAATGTGGTCCATCTACATAAAGGAATATTATTCAGCTTTCAAAAGGAAGGGAATTCTGACATATGCTGCAACATGGATGAACCTTGAAGACATTGTGCTAAGTGAAATAATCCAGTCACAGAAGGACAAATACTGTGTGATTTCACTTATGTGAGGCGGCTAGAGTCGTCAAATTCATAGACAGAGAAAGTAGATGGTGGGAGGCAGGGGTGGGGAGGAGAGATGGGGAATTAGTGTTCAGCAGGGACAGAGTTTCAGTGTGGGAAGATGAAGCGTTCTGGAGATGGATGGTGGTGATTGTTGTACAACAATGAGAATGTACTTCATGTCGTTGAACTGTGCACTTAAAAATGGTTAACATGCCCTGTGGCCGAGTGGTTAAGTTCACAGGCTCTGCTTCAGCGGCCCAGGGTTTCACAGGTTCGAATCCTGGGAGTAGACATGGCACTGTTCATCAGGCCAAGCTGAGGCAGCGTCCCACATGCCACAACTAGAAGGACCCACAACTAAAATAGGCAACTATGTACTGGGGGGATTTGGGGAAAGAAAAAGCAGGAAAAAAAAAAAAGACTGGCAACAGTTGTTAGCTCAGGTGCCAATCTATAATAAAAAAAAAAAAAAGATGGTTAACATGGTAAATTTTATGTTATATAAATTTTACCATAAAAAATCTTTTTAGAAAAAGGAAATTTACATGAACTTGTGCTTCTAGGCCAACAGCGAGTAACCTTGAATGTTTCACTTATCATCATTACTCACCTGACAAAATGCTAAAGTTTATGTGTTAATAGAAACCTTACAGTCGATTTTTTCACTTCTAAGAGATGGGAGAGGAGCAGTGACATCAGTGCGAAGTGGCTCTATTGTGTTTACAGCACACGTTTGCAGAGTTTCTCCTGCCCTGCCACATCCCCAGGCTTGCATCTAAATACGACTGTGCAAGCTTTCACCCAGGTGCTAAACACTAAAGTGCCTCCCATAAAAGCACCTCTTAGCCAATGGCTGTGGTGGAAATCTTGTATCTGTACACAACTTCTTTATGCTAGGAAATGAAAAGCTACTTAAAAGCAATACTCAGGAAGCACTCCACAATTTTATATTCATAGGAATAAATGTTTCAAATCCACCGATGTGTCATTTTTCCCCTTCCACCTGAAGATGTCATCCTTGAGTCTGGCTTTTACCTCCACTTCTGTACAAATAAGACTTAGACTGTCTATTTCTTTGATGTCTCCTGGCTTCCCAAATCGTGAATATTTTTCACCTGCTTCCACACTTTCTCAGTGACTTTAAAGTTTCATTAATTTTTTCTTAAGTCTCTCTGAGAATGTTATCCATTAGGAGAAAAAATAAACTAAACCCCAAACCTTCCACTCTCCTTCTGGAAAGCCATTTGTACAATCTCTTGTCTTTCCTCTCTCTTGTAAACATTAAAGTGTTGGTCCTTTGAGTTCTAAGTACATCTATTCCTGTTCTTATTTAAATTATTCAAACAGCTAAAAAGGCTATAGGATGTGAAGACTCATTTTTAAAGGGGCAGACATTCCAGGCGCACATCCATGACTATTAGGAAAAAGTAATCACCCCTAACAATGAGGGGTGCCAGATCAGCTGTTAGCTTCCAGTCCTGTGGGCTCAAGTTACACTTGCCTCACTGGGTTTCTGAACCTTCACAGGACATGCACCTGGGAAGCTGTAAGACCCCAGAACACAGCCCCATATCATGCAGTCGTGAATGTGTCTCGAGAAACTGCAGTGCCCAAGAAAGGCATTAGCATGGATTGTTGACAATAGAACAAGGCTCTACTTTAGAATGGATTTTCTCTGCCAGAATTCCAGATGTTCTGAAATCCTTGGACAAATATTTCCAAAAGGAAAATCATCCACAGCAAGGGAGTCCTTTTCTAATACCTAATTATTGCTGCTTAGCCAGCTTTCTTTTTTATTATTGGACAAATCATGTCCTAAAGAGCCTCTGTCAGCAACCTGCACCTCAGCCAGCAGGAAATCATATTTGCATTGTATAACAGTCTGGACTGGACCATCATCTGTGATTTTGATAAAGTTTTGTTGAGCTTTGCGGAGAGTCCCCTTTCTGGAGTAAATATTGCGATCGTCCTGAACAACTCTCTCTCTTTTCTGCCTTTATCTTGCAGAATCAATGTAAGGAAATCCATGGAGCTATAGACCATCTTAAGCGTGAACCTGTCGACACAGCTTGAACAGAGGTGTTAGTGGTCTCAAACACTGTAACAAACTCCAGCCCCACAATAATCTAAAATGTCAACTGTAACAGGTCAGCTCTAATCGTAAGCGTGCATACCACTGGAAACAAACACTGTTTAGTGGTTCATTGCTATGCATGGATTACACACACTCAAAAAAAATGCTTCCATTTGCTACACGTAGAAGCGTCTAAAAGATAAAAATTTATGGAAAGCCAGATTGGGGTCAATGTGATAAAAATTTGGGATGTCCTCTGTGGGAAGGTTTCACGGGTTACGACGCCTTTTTCCGTGTTTGCATCGTGTCCGCTTCTCATTGCTTGAGTCATTAGATTGCAGTATCTCTCGGCGTCCGGAACGCGGGCTGATTGTGTTTGCGTTTCGTGATTGGATGCCAAATGAAAAGTCGCCTTTCTCCACGGACCGATTGCTCTCCCTTCTAATCGTCTGCATGCACTGAATCCCAATTATAGGTTAGCAGCCTGATGAATCGACTTCAAGAATATTAATTTAATGCTTGAAATGTCAGCAAATAGAGTGAAGGTATTATTTCAGGCATAGCTCCCTGAAGTCTCCATTGGATAGATTGCTTTCAAGGCAGACTCTCAACGGAAACATCGTCTGGGTAACTGAAGCAAGTGTTGAGCCTTAGAACAAAGCAAGTCGGGTTAATCCGACCTTTAAAAGCTCAGTCAGATGCCAAAGGGTTACATAAGATAAAATAACCAAGCTCACAGTGGAACAATCTAGATACTAGAAAATGTTGACAGGCATCTTAGTGATGTTAGGAAGCTTTTTCAAAATGAGTTCAGCTTTACTTTCTTCCCCTTTTTTTCAGCAAGAGAGAGACTGTTTAATTACCCGGGGTCTCAGATTATAATGCAGACCCCTGAACTCTGCTGCAATGGCATCCATGTGTCTACATATGTGAGTTCACACGTTCATACCATAGGCATCTGCGGCTCCCATAGTCTCCAATCTTTAGCTTAAACACTCACACATCAGTTTGATCTGCCTGAGACGTCCTTTCTCAGAAGCTTCCATCCCTCCTTGCTAACTTGCATCCTGAGATTTCTCAGCCTATAACCTTTCTTCTGGCATCCCACCCTATGCTGTCCCAAATGACTCAGATGTCCCCATGTGGGTTCCAGATCCCCTTGCCAATGCTCTACAACATATCATACTGCTCTGAGACACCAAATAACCTTTTCTTTCCCAATTGAACACCAGCTTTGAGAGCTATGGGCTCTTCACATATTTGCAGTGAAGACATAGGTGCACAGCTATCACTCTGTGCACACACACACCTGTGCTGGAGGCTGCATTCTGTCAGTTGAAGGCTCGCCTGGTCCAGAAAAGCTTCCATTTTCTAGGTACATTTGTCATCTGCATGCCTCAATTCCACTTTATTTATAGTCATGTGCCGCATAACAATGTTTCAGTAACAACGAACCACATATACGACAGTGGTCCCATGAGATTAGTACCATATAGCCTAGGTGTGTTGTAGCCTGTACCATCTAGGTTTGTGTGAGTACACTCTGTGATGTTGACACAATGACAAAATTGCCTAACGATGCATTTCTCAGAACGTGTCCCTGTTGTTAAGCGACACATGAATGTACCTCAATTTGCTGTTTCATCAATGTCTTAATCAGGAAAGTCACAACATCATGGTGCTGTTCAAAGAACTGCACATTTATTAACAGATTCTACAAAGGTTGTTCTTGCCCCTTATAAGAAATGAAAATAGAAGTATGTACAAAGCAGCACCTTATATTTTCTTGAAGTTCTGTTTGATCATCCCAGAAGTCGGCCCATAAATGTGACCCACTCAATGGCATGCTGCATCAAGGGTCCCCAAGATCACACTCAAGTTCAATGATTTGCTAGAAGGACTCACAGAGCTCAGAAAATCTGCCATATTCACAGCTGTGGTTTATTACAGTGAATAGATATGGATTAAAATCAACCAATGCAAAAGACACATAGAGAAGAATCCAGGAGAATCCAGGTATGAGCCTCCAATTCTCCTCTCCCAGTGGAGCTGCACAGACAACACTAATTCTTCCAGCAAGGACATGCGACAACACATACGGAGTACCGTCAACTAGAGAAGCTCACCTGAGTCTTGGTGTCCAGGGATTTTACTCGGCGGGCAAGTCTTATGGACATGGAGTAGCTCCATGACCGACCTCATTACTCATTCTCCAGACTGCTCCCCCAGAGATCAAACTGATCCAGCATGGCCCAGGGACCCAGAAAAACAAAACTATGGGTTCAACCTATGTCACACGGCTAGTTTAGCTCACATGGCCAAAGGCACGAGTTATACCAAGACAGTCTTATCGAGAAGGATATACCTTCAATCACAGGTTTTTCTCCAAGGAACCAGTCAAGGACCAGTCCTTTCATCGACACACGCAGGGTTGGAAGACCCCAAACCTGCTGAGTTAATCCTTTAATGTACCTATGCCTACTTGTGAGCAAGAACTACACAAGTGTGGGGGACTCATAGAATCAATAAAATCCACAAGAAACCACAAAGGTTTTCAGCAGTCACATCTAGTACTCACAATTCCATGACTGAACAGTTGGAAGACACGAATTATTCAAAGCCTATTCAAGCTCATCTATGCATTTCCACTGAGTTCTCTGCTCCTGAATCCTGGTTTTAAAATGTCATCTGTACTCTGAAGTCAATAATACCTCAAAAATACCTATTACAACCAAAACTTAAAGATAACTTTGTATTATAACTGATTGGAATTAGAGTCAATGAACCCTCAAAAATACTTACTATAACCCAAGTTTGAAGATAACTTTGTATTATAACTGATTAGAATCGGAATTCTTTAATTACTGAGTTAATACAGAGCCATTCTGGCCCATTGAAGAATAATATGGCCAAGAACCTCTATCATACTTTATTTAAAACAGCTGTTGAGAAAACTCAATCATAAAACCATCCAATTTAACAAGAGTTTGTTATATAAACCAAACGACTTCCATGATTTTAATGCTTTCATTGCTCCTCAGAAGAGATTCTTCTCCATTGCTTAAGAATATCAAAGTACAAGTCCTGACGGGGAATTTTCTCCCTACAAGCTATTGGGACAATCAAACTAGTGATGCATTTTATTACATTGATGCTTCTTGAGGATATACACATTTTACTGTCACATTTCATAAAGATCTCCTGCTGGCAATGTTAAAAAATAAGTACCTAATAAAATTTAGCAATGTGCCTTTCTAGATAGCCAACAAACAAAGAAGAGAAAGAGAGAGAAAGCAGGAGAGTGACACAAGTTTTGACTGTGCAATGTGTCATTTAAGATCAAACTCAGAGAAGGAGAATGACCAAGAAGTGTGTTCTTGCCTCTCATTCTGGGATATCCTTTCTCTTCCAACCAAAAGCAAAGCAGTCACTGGAACTTTTCCATGTTCAAGTTTGAGCAAGTTGATTGGCAGATCTTGGTGTCATAACCACAGATGAAGACGTTGGAAAAACCCACAGTGTTTACAGATTGGGTGCGCATGTATTCATCTGACAGTTTTCAAAGGCTTCTTATAAGACAAGCTCTGAATTTATCTCTGACAACACTAAAATCACAGAGGCCCAGATTCTGACCTCAAGCAAATCACCTGTTAGGGAAAGAAATGAAGAAAGTAATAGAACAAAGACACGGAGAACAAAGTGAGTCATGATACAAAAGGCAATATGCCACATTCAAGGTGTTTTCGTAAACAACTGGCAGAAACGTAGAACTGACCTCAGAATACAGTTTCAATAATGACAACACAATTAATCCCTTCAACAGAAAATATGCTTTAATGATCATTGCTTCCTCTTAGCTGTAACATACCGGGAAGAAGAAGAATGAGAAAGAAATGTACTACGTCGTAATAAATTAAGTCCTTTTGGGTAGTCTATCATTTTCTTATTGCTGCTGTAACAAATTACCACAAACCAGGTGGTTTAACACAACAGATTTATTTCCTTTCAGTTCAGGAGACCAGAAGTCTGGAACCAAGGTGACAGCAGAGCTGCACTCCCTCCAGAGGCTCCAGGGGAGGGTCCTTCCTGCCTCTTCCAGCTGCTGAGGGCTCCAGTCATCCCTGGGCTGGTGGCCGCGTCGCTCCCGTCCCTGCCTCCATCTTTACGTGGCTTCTCCTCTGTGTCTGTGTCTCTTCTCTTCTGTCTCTGATCTGGACACTTGTCATTGGATTTAGGGCCACACTAAGATCTTTAATTCAATCTGCAAAGAGCTTTTTTCCAAATCAGGTCACGTTCTCAGGTTCCAGGCATTAGTAGATAAACGTATATTTGGGGAGACCACCATCCAACCCACTACAGGTAGAGACGGTGTCATATTCCCCTTTGTATCTGCTACAGTCTCCTTGTTCCTCACTCATTCATTCAGGAGATTTCTGCTAAACACCCAGGGGCTGAGGATAAAGGATGAGCAAATAGAAATACCATCTCTGCTTCCTTGGAACTTACAGATGAGACAGAGAGGCTGACACTCAGGAGATAATCACACAAATAAACAGATGATTACCAAGGATAAGGGAAGCTATGAAGAAAAATGCGTAACACGCTATAAGAACGCAGAGAAGAGGATCTGACCAGGTCTGGGGAGGAGGGGAGGAGGGTCTTCCCTAAGGAATTGTCATTGGTGTTCAGATCTGTAGCAAGACGGAAAGTTACCTGCAAAGAGAGGAGGGCAGGAGGATTCTCAGGCAGAGGAAACCTCCCGTTGGGATGTCCTGTGCAGGGAGGGAGCCTGATGCTTCTGAGGAGCTGTAAGGAGGAGGCCAGGAGGCTGAAAGGCAGAAAGCAAGATGATGCCCATGAGCTGGCCATGCCCAAGGTTTTCGCCAAGTCTTCTATACTACATACTTGCTCCTAACATCCACAGGGATACAAAAAGAGAATCCTGAGCAGGATGTAAAAAGTCAGACTGTCCCGGGGACTCTATAAGCATAGAATCAGGCAGGTAATTATAATGCAATTGAAGATGATAGCAGTGTATCCATATCAGGCTGAACACTTGAAAGTAAGTCTCCTCACGGGGCAGTGAGATCTAGTGAGGGATGCACTGGAGATCTCAGAAGAACCAATTTCTATATTGCCATGAATTGGCCAAATGATCTTCGGCATATGACCACAACTTTAGCATCCCCATTTTAACCCCCTGGTTCTCAGCTGTACGAGATTTTACCCCCAGCAGACATCGAGTGATGTCTGGAGACATTTTTCATCGTCACTGTGAAGGGGGGATGCTACCAGCATCCGGTGGGTGGAGACCAGGGATGCTGTACGTCATCTTGCATTGCACAAATGGTCCCCACCATTTTCTTTTTCAAAGAGAAAAAAATTCTTCCCCTGCTAACTACACATGTTCCATATGTGGCTTTTCTGTGTCATTTTTCATCAAAGCATTTTAGAAGAGCTTCAAAATATTATCCAAGGGATACAGCAACAACAGTCTATGAAGCTCCTAAAATTATATTGGTAATGATACCATCGGAAATATAAAACCCCACAATGCTGTGAGCACATGCCCCACAGGCCCCATAATGGCACAAACTCAAACCTGTTTTTCCTTTCGTGACAATAGTCTCAACTGATCTTCACAGAGAAACCTGCACCTTGCCAGTTCAGTAACTGTCCTCTTAAAGACCGGCGAAAAAATCACAAGTTAGGACCGACTTCACAAAATACACAGCCGTCCACGGTGTTTGGACCAATAACGCGCTGTAGCCGGATACATCGCTGTGAAAACAAAATGACGTGCTTTCTCCGGAAGCAGTGAAGACAGCCGGGAGACGAGCGCAAACTGGAATTGCTCCAGCCATTCTCGGCTGTGAGGTGTTTGGGGTCTCTACGACTGTAGATGAAAGCAAGGTCTTCCTTGATGTCTCACCACTTTCTTATTCTCTGCTAGAATCAGACTCTC
Organism: Equus caballus; assembly: GCF_041296265.1. NCBI lineage: Eukaryota > Metazoa > Chordata > Mammalia > Perissodactyla > Equidae > Equus > Equus caballus. Next base: position 1,970,828 of record NC_091715.1, on the reverse strand, counting down.
TTCTCTGCTTTCTTTGAGACATTATCTAATCAAACCAGGGTGTTTTTATGAGGCAGCTCATTGCCAGGACTGTCCCAAATCCTAAAAGGTATTGGTGTTTCCAAGCACCCAACACTATTGTGTTGACCGTGGGTTTCTGCAGTGCTGGTTTTGCACCAACTACAACAGCCTACTCACGGAAATGCCCAGAGAGTTCACCCTGATGGGGCACCACCTCTGGGCTAAAATCTCTAGGCTCCTTCTCCAGGTAAAATCCCAAAGTGCAGGGTGCTTGATCGTGTCAACCTGGCAGATACGAGGGGCCATGGTAGGCTGACAGGACTGCCGCCAGCCATCAAACTCACCAATCTGCAGAATCCTTCTGCACAGGCGGGCACGGTGCTGGGCTGATTACCTGCTGCTCCCTCAAAGCCAGTGTAGGGATGATAATTTGTGGTCGTTGGCTCTCTGGAGCCATCCTCTCTCAGTCTTCCTGCTTCCTTGACCAGGTAACCCCACAGGGTTGAGACCGCCTTTCCAAGCAGCATGCAAAATCTTCTAGTCCAGGCGCAGTCACGGTGCCCCGCCTTGCACATCAATCAAAGCTCGCGCAACACATTCTTTCCACCCTGCACGTCCTTCTTCTACTCATGTTACCAGGTTTACTTTTTCTTAGTACAGAAAGAAATTCAATATTTTCTTCCAAGCAATTTGACCATACGAAAAGTGAGGCTGGTTTCAGTCTTGCCAAGGTGGGCATCCATTTATAATATGACCCACTATTGCCCGCCCTTCACTCTCTCCCCTTCCCACAGCCCTATTCCGCCCATTCAGGAAATTGAGGTTCATGACACAACTCTATCGGATCCTCGATCCTTAATGTAGGAACCATATCTGCGATGCTGCTTGAATCTATCTAGAAAAGAATCTCTGGTTCTAAGATGCAGTGTCTGGCCTTCATCGTGAGAGGATGAAAAATAAAAATATTGCTATAAACTGAAGTAGGGGAGATGACACATCGTTCCAAACGCCAGAAAAAGGTTAATGTGCCTTTGTCCACCTTTCTGCCTTCGTCTGACCTATCTGAGAAATGTGAAGCCTGATGAAATCTGCCCTCTCATAGAGAAGGAGGAAGATGACAACAAGTATTCCATCCTGATGAGCCTGTATTGCACCATCTCAGATAAAGAATTGAAGACTTCAAAAGTTAAATTTAGGTGCTGCCCTATGGCTGAGTGGTTAAGTTCGCAAGCTCTGCTTCGCCGGCCCAGGGTCTCACCGGTTCCGTTCCTGGGCGCAGACATGGCACCACTCATCAGGCCATGCTGAGGTGGCGTCCCACATAGCACAACCAGAAGGACCCACAACTAGAATATACAACTATGTACGGGGGACTTTGGGGAGAAGAAGGAAAAGTAAAATCTTTAAAAAAAAAAAAAAGTTAAATTTAAAGAACAAAGAGAGAGGGATGGATGAAAACATTGCTAAGTTTGACTTCTTGCCAGCCCATCCAGAAGTACCTGGCCCTGTGCATCAGAAGCAACGGTAGAGCAGCTTTCTGCCCTGCACGCAGCCCCTCTGTCCATTCTGCCGCCCCTCAAGACGGACCCGCCCACCTCTGCTCCAGATCAACCACAGAATGACCTTAGCTAACCCAAACACCCCCTCCCACACCAAACCAACCACCAACGAGCGCACTCGCTGACCATTTAAATAATAAAAATTCACTTCTTTTACCCCTTTTCTGGGATTAACCTGTGCTTGGCAAGTCTCCCAATCTAGAACATTCACTATTCACACTCTTGCTCTCCTCATCCCTGTAACCTGAAAGAACAAAGGCCAGTCCTCGGTGTTCTCGTTCCTACCCTTGAGCGCAGGTCTTAAACAGCATCCTGGCATGGTGTGAGGGAGCAGGGACTGCAAAGTGGGGTCCCTTGTGTCCGACTCAGACCACAAGTAATTCTGTTCATTTTCTTTTGGTATGGCTGCTCATTAGAGGGAGCAAGCGCCGTTCTCCATTCGCAAGACCAATTCCTATTTTCAAATTCAAAACATTTTTATTACCTGTCTGACACCTGCAAGTGTTTGAGTATCTGAATTCCGAAATACTGTACAATTCACATATTTTGTTATTTAAATACATTTTTTAAATGTGAAAGAGAAATAAGGACTTCTTCAGGCAAATTTTAAATAAATGGAATCATGTCATACAAAAACCAGTCTGTACAAGGACTACACTACATATCACATGTTGGGACCTCACAGAATTATAAGGTTGAAGTAAATTTGGTCCAATTCGTGCATTTGCACATGAGCAAACCAGAAGGAACAAACAACTTACTGAAAATTCCATCACTTATTCGTTGCCTCCCATATTCAACAAATACCCACATTGACCAAGTTCAACGTTCTCCCACTACAGCTCACTGTTTTTTTAAAATGCAAACAATTTAAAATAATCCTGTGTCCATCTATTGTCATATTTTTCCCAAGTTTTAATATAATCTTTGATTAAATTTGTCTACACTGCTGGGATCAACATGACATCCAAAGAAACTTAAGATAGAATGGCAGAAAGGAACTTATTTCTGGTCATATAAATGAGCATTTGTAAATTCACATGTCAAGTATGCATCAGATAAAATAGAAAAGTCAACATTATATAGGCATAATAATAATTTGAGTGTTTCCCGTATACCAGGCCATGCACTTCTATTTTATTTCCACCACACAATGGATTAGAAACTTTAATATCCCCATTTCCAGTTGGAAGACTGAAGCTCAGAGAGGTTTAGCAAAATCCCCAGCTTTACACAGCTAGCAGAAGCCAGAATGGACGTTTTCCTGGTCTTACTGACTCTCAACCACCATTCAGCTCACTAGTGATTAGTCATTAAACCTGTAGATCTCACACAGTCAACACTTTCATCACAACACTTCTCTATCTTACAGAAACTATAGAACTCAGAGAAGAGAAAGCGGCTTTCTTTGGGCCCCATAGTAAGCTTCCAGACCAGGAATTCTCAGTGGAAATGATACTAACCTCAAGGGGGCAAAAATTGATTCTTGAGAGAGGAGGGCTGTGATAAAATCTTACTCTTCTTTATGTCTAAACACAGATATTCATACAGCACATGAAGACATGGACGGCATATCTGTGGTGCTAAAATATTATGGGGAAGGACTATTAGTGAAAAATCTCTTAAAAAGCCTCCTTGGAAGCGTGATAACTTTTTTTAAAAGTTTGAGAAACACAGTTATAAACAGAAACAACTCCATAAATTGAGCCTACAAACACTGTTCTATTTTGCCAGCTCAAGTTCAATGATTGGTTCTCTCCCAAGAACTTGAAAGACTTAAAAGCCACCAGGGTTGCAGACCACGCCATGAAAAACAGAAATTACAAAGCAATAGATTTCCAGAAAGTAGATGAAAGCCTGTGCTGGTGACAGCTGCAGATTGCCTTAATTTAAACAGACCTCAACCTCAATCTAACAGGAATATTCCTTTCAAAGCAGAAGGAACACAGTTACATGACTTTGTGTGCTGTAGTCTATGAGTGCGCTGTGTCCACGCTCACAGACACCACACGCACAGAGATCGTTCTTATGATGATTATAATTAAGATCATGGAAAATCGGAATCATCATTTAACACATCATTTGCTATGCAAATTGTTTTTCACAGAGAATTGTTTGCTCTGACCTTCCTCGGAGCTGTCATTTCAAACGCCTGGTCATCTCGATTCTTCACCTTTCGGGATGTTGTTAAAATATCTGGGGAGTGACTGGCACGAATATTGGAGGGTTCGCCCTGTGACCATATTTATTTGAACTCTGCTGTCTTTATTTAGGGAAGCAAGGAGCTCACAGTCCCTGGAGAAGAGGAAAGCCGGTCAGTGGGAATTCCCCTCTCTGTGCTCCCTGTTAATTTAGATCCGTGGTCTCTAAGCCCTTTGATGACAAACCCTGTCAAAATCGGAGCATGCATCCCAATGTTTGAATATTATTTTACTTACAGAGTGATACAAGGGCTTCTGTTCAAATAGATTATGCACACTATAAAAGGCTCCCCTGCACCAGAATGTTCCAAAGGATGAAAGGTTGATGAAATGAACAATAATTTTTTTCAGCTTTATTGAGATGTGACATATAAAATTATGTAAATTAGAGATGTACAATGTGATTTAACACATATATATATATATATTGTGAAATGATTACCACAATAAGCATGTACACCTCCATCACCTCGCATAATTACCTTTTTATGGTGAGAACATTTAAGATCTCTTCTCTTAGCCACTTTCAAGCACACAACACAGAATTGTTAACTATAGTCACCATCTGTACATTAGATCCCAGAACTTACTCATCTGATGACTGGAAGGTTTACCCTTTGACAGACATCTTCCCATTTGCCCCCACCCCTCAGCCCCTGGCCACCACCATTCTACTCTCTGTTTCTGTGAGGAAATGAACAATATTTAAAAATTGCTCTTTGAATTGAGTCATGCTACCCTGGACTTAGTGTACCAGTTTCAATCCGTGTTGTGTTAATAATCACAATTTCTGTCTCAATTTACATAAAAAGATGCATAGGAATAGAAGTTTTAATAATTGCTCCTTATCCCTCAATAGACAGTTCATGCACTTCTGGGTGCTCATCCTGCTTTGTGGACCACTGCCTGAGAGGACCACCATGAGTGCAGACAGGTTGGTAAGCACATCTGCATATTTTGGCAAAAAAGATAAAAAAGAGGGGCCGGCCCAGTGGCACAGCAGTTAAGTTCACACGCTCCACTTCAGCGGCCCAGGGTTCACTGGTTCGGATCCCGGGTGCAGACATGGCACCGCTCGTCAAGCCATGCTGTGGCAAGTGTCCCACATATAAAGTAGAGGAAGATGGGCACGGATGTTAGCTCAGGGCCAGTCTTCCTCAGCAAAAAGAGGAGGATTGGTGGCAGATGTTAGCTCAGGGCTAATCTTCCTCCAAAAAACTTAATTAATAAAATTTAAAAAAGATAAAAAGAATATATATATATATATAAATTTGTCTTTGACATTTTAAAGAAAATTAGTGTTAATACTGATTTATGATTTATTTTGATTGCCCATATATGTTACCCAAAAGTCAGCAAACCTTCCAGCCACCTGCGGGAGGAAACAGTGACGTTCACATGTGTGTAATACTTTACAGTCTGCATGACGCTTCTCCAAACTCTTCTTTGAGCCTCACAACTGCCAGGAGCTTATGGCAGATGTGCATTCGTCAACCAAATCCTTCTGTTGGGCTTGGTACCAAATATATAACAGGCTCTCTGTTGTGTAGATGAGAAAACAAAGCTTGCCTAGGATTACAACTCTTGTAGTTTCCTGGGGTGGCCATAACAAAGTACCACAGACTGGGCAGCTTAAGAAAGCAGAAAATGATTCTCTCCGCATCCTGGAGACCAGGAGTCAGAGATGAAGGGGTCGCAGGTCCTCGTTCCCTCCGGAGGCTCCAGGGGAGGGTCCTTCCTGCCTCTTCCAGCTTCTGGGGCTCTAGGCGTCCCTAGGCTGGTGGCCACCTCCCTCCCATCTCTGACTCTGCCTTCATGTGGCTCCTTCTCTATGTCTGCGTCTCTACTCTTCTGTCTAAGGACACCTGTCATTGGATTTACAGCCACCCTACTCCAGGAAGATCTCACCTCAAGATCTATAACTGATAACATTTGCAAAGATCCTGTTTCCAAGTAAGGGTAAATTCACAGGTGCCACGTGTTCAGACTTGGACATATCTTTTTCAGGACGCAATTCAACCCCCAACAGACTCAAACTTATTTTGTCCTAGACTAATCTCCTCCCCATTACCCACACTCCTATCTCTATTTCCATTCTTTAACAGCTCAAATTGCATGGTGTACCTGTCGATCAATTCCTTGCCTACAATCTCAGTCCCATGTCATCTCTCACACTTCTGCGCACAGACTGTAAACCCAAGTGCTGCTCGAACCAGACGTCCCGCTTTTCAGAAACATATGAAATGAAATAAATACATTTTATTAATAAAAATAGAATTAAAATATGTGAAATAAAACCTTCACACAGTAAATTTTAAACAAGGACATTTAAATAGTAATTAAAATTTCATGCCCAGAAATGCAAACAGATGGTTCAATATCTGAAAATCTGACAATATAGTGTACCTTGACAACACATTTTTAAAAGAGAGCAAAGTGTGTTTATTTGCAGACAATAGGGTTTTCGACATACAAAGAAGAAACTCAAGAAAGCATATAGACAAAAAGAGGAATGGACAAAGCAAGAGTCAGGTGTGCGTAGACGAGTTTTAAAAACTAAGCCACGTCAAGCCATCTTACTAGGCATCATTGCTAATTCTAAAGTTATAGCAATTAAGAGAGTGAGACAAACGAGTAGACAGAACAAGAACCATACATAAATATGACAGCAGTGACATGAATCACTGGTGGGAAAGTGTCCTAGTCAAGGCAGTGGGAAATGTAGGTGTCTAACTTTTCTTTCCCCAAGTGCATCAGCATCATTTATGGCATCGTTACACAGGTTTGGAAGCCCTTGCCCAATTTATACTCTACAAGGAGGAAATCTCACTCTATTGTGAGGCCAGCTCAGTGACTCTAGGACTCTTGGTGGCTGCGTGGATATAGAACTCATCCCCTTCCCATCTCCTGGCTCTTGTGTGTGTTCTGAAAAACTCCACAAAGCTCCTATCATGGAGCATCTGCCCCCCTAAACCTCAACTCCAGCCGCTGCATAGATGCTCAGGAGTTCCCCACGTGTGGAAGCCGCTGGAGGCCATCTTTTGACGTTAACTCTTGGTTAAATTTTCAAGATGAACCTGCAATGCAAGAGACTAAGGACCACTTTAACCACACTCTATGAGTTTCTGTCTTATTGGTGCAGAGAAACAGTGATATAAATATAGAAGACTGCAGGGAATGCCTACTGAATCAAAGGATCTCTGATCCAGAATGTCCTTGTGAAGACAACTATCTCCATTTTATTCCACGTACGCAGTGAAATTAAGTATTTACAAAAATACGGTATTTCCCATACAATTTGATAAAGCCCTAAGATGTTATTGATGTTTTCCCAGCTGCTTGCTGAACTAATGTAGACAGACTCTTTCAGTTATGGTGTAAAATTATATAAAAACATAAATGCACACTTTAAAATCCAAAATACTTGTGGGGAGGAAAAAAATATTCATTTGTATTTCTACTATTTTGTAGGTTTGATCCTGAAGGAAAAGTTTACAGTGAAAGGCTGGAAGGAACAAAGGAAAAAAGGAAGGGAGGGAGGGAGGGAGGGAGGGAGGGGCTTGGAGTAGTTAGATAATAATTGTCTTATCTGTCAGTAGGTAGCAACCAAATTTTCAATGGGTAAGTCATACATTATGGGTAAAGACATAGCATGTATAGGTTTTTCTCAGGTATTTATGAGGTTTTTTATAATATCCTTGCAGACAAGATAAAGAAATCCAAGTTGAATGATAATACAAATAGTTGAACAACAGAGAGTATAATTTGATAAGAATGTGGATGAAGTTGATAAGAGTGTGAATTTGATAAAACCTTTTGTCCACTTTGAAGGAAGGCACTTTTTCCCAATCAGGATGATGACCTTCACAATGTTTTTTTAAAATCAAAGTCTCAAATGAGACAGAATATAGTGGATTAACTAATATCACAATCAGGCTAATACAGGTCTTGTCTACAACTTGTATTCCCAGGGTACATCTTCCTTAAAGTTAAAAATGATTTTATTCATCTTACTTTGTCCCTGGTGCCAAGCACATGTCAACCATATAGCGGATATTGGAAAGATGAAATGGAAAAGGAAGGGAGAAAGGGAGGGAAGGAGGAAGGCAGCAAGAAGGGAGGGAGGGAAGAAGGATGGAAGAAAGGGCAAAAGAGAAAAGGGATCTCATCTGCCGTCTATGATTATTAGTCAATTTTTCAGACTTCCCTTTAATTCTGTCACTGATAGTGATAAAGTTTACCACTGCAACTCAAGAATATTTTATTTGTAGATGCCTGAATGAATTAGAGGCACTATCTGCATGATACAATAATAATTTCCTCTGTTTTTATGGCTCACCAAAAACTTAAATCTAGTGAACTCAGTGGTGAAATATGAAACCCTCCATCATTCAACCCAGCAAATAATATTTCAAGAAGCAAAAATAAGATTAGCAAAACCTCCTGGAAATTTATGTTTTCCACAGTACTTCATCAGTAGCAGAATATTTTCAATCCTGTTTGGAGTGTAATTTACAAAGAAACAGGGAGATGCGGTCAAAGTATTAAAATCAAGATAATTAGCTGCTCTGGTCCCTCTTCAGACCTCCAGCTGTGTCAAACAGTTGAACTCTAATGGATTATTAATTACAATGCCCTCTGCATATTAAGTGACACCACAGAAATATTTTCATAGCAAAAGGCTTGTTTGTAAAAAAGCCCGCAGTATCTTGATGATGTGGTCATATTCAGCAAGAAAGAGAATTTGTCTATCTCCAATGACTTAATATTTGGATAAGGAATAAGAATAAATGTGGGCATAAAGAAGACAGAATTAAAGATATCCCTGAGAGATACAGAAGGACTTGAAACAACACAGGAACAGAAAGGAGTGATTTTGTCCTCCCAGTGCAGTCAACAGAGTTACCCTTCCTTTGTCCTCTACAAGCTCACCACCCAGCTGAGTATCAGAAGCAATGAAAGACAACGTGAAGCTTCAAACTCCCAGTAGAATTAAGGACCCTACCTCACTGGCAGATGGATGGTTTGAAAGACCTATTGACCAGTGTTTGATATTTTTTCTAATAGTTAATCTAAGCATCTTTTTTTTATGGTGGGGATTATATCTTCTAGCATCAGTTTTAAAGAACTGAAGCGAACATCATTACTTCCTGGAGCCTTTTTTTTTTTTTTGAGGAAGATTAGCCCTGAGCTAACATCCACTGCCAATCCTCCTCTTTTTGCTAAGGAGGATTGGCCCTGAGCTAACTTCTGGGCCCATCTTCCTCTATTCAATGTGTAGGATGCCTGCTACAGCATGGCCTGATAAGCAGTGCATAGGTCCACAACCGGATCCAAATCAGCGAACCCTGGGCCACCGAAGCATAGCATGCAAACTTAACCACACCGCCACGAGGCCAGCCTCTCGGAGCCTTTTAATGAGAGGAGACGTGTCAGTTGTAGAATTTGAATAGGAGGGCTTTCAGATAACTTCAGGGGATTTCATAGATTCCCAGTTATGAGGTCATCTTCTTGGAGAAATTGAGAAGCCAGGAAACAGTACCTGTGTGAAACAGAGATGTTGTCAGTCAAAGGACTGAGCTGTATCAGTGCTGGAGGCTATTATAAAATTAGAGATTTTCCGGGGCTGGCCCCGTGGCCGAGTGGTTAAGTTCACGTGCTCCACTGCAGGCGGCCCAGTGTTTCATTGGTTCGAGTCCTGGGCGCGGATGTGGCACTGCTCATCAAACCACGCTGAGGCAGCATCCCACATGCCACAACTAGAAGGACCCACAACGAAGAATATACAACTACCTACCAGGGGGCTTTGGGGAGAAAAAGGAAAAAAATAAAATCTTTAAAAAAAAAATGAAATGGAATTTAAAAAAAATTAGAAATTTTTCTAATCCCTAAGGAGGTCTGTGGATGTCATCAGAATATATTTGCCTAGGTCTTAATCTTTCTGGGATTCTTTTTGATGACATGTTCCTTGGCTTGAGCGCCATGTTGATCTGGTGTTTTTGGAGCACCTTATCTTGGACTCAGGTGTGGAGGTATTGCAAAAGACGTCTTTTCAATGAATTTCAAGGTTTGGATTTATGATCCAGAGCAGTGGTTCTTAACAGGGATGATTTTACTCCCCAGGGGATATTTGGCAATAACAGGAGACATTTTTGGTTGTCACAATTGGGGGATTGGATTAAATGTAAATTAAAATAAAAACAAAACATTTTCACCAAAAAGAAAAAAATGGGGGAGTTGGTCCTGACATCTAAAGAAAGAGGCCAGGGATGATGCTAAACATCCTATAATGTACTGTATAGCCCCCCAAGACAAAGAATGATCTGACCCCAAATATCAATAGCACCAAAGTTGAGAAACCCTGATATAGAATTGGCATTCCCATTGGAGAGGGGTAATTTTTCTTTTTTTATATTATATTTTGGTATATTTATTATTGTGGTCAGGGTTTCTTGTCGGGGTAGGATTTAGGATGATGAAGCCAAACGAACTTGGCTGCCTCTGGAGAGTTATTTCTTGCTTTGTAAGATGGCAGTGATGTACTTCTGTCAGAGAACGGAATTGCAGTAATGACTCATGATAATGAGCACTGGGTGGGAAGGATTAAGTTCCTGATGTATAACTCATGTGCTTAAAAGGGTAACTATGTAATACAATACATCATGGTAATTTACCACGGGGCACTTGTATACATCCAAAACTCGTAGCATGAAAATAAGACTCTTTAGGCATATTTTGTGTTTCAAATGAGATCACTCAGGTTGACGCCACTACAAAATTGCTCTATCTTTGAATGGATGCAAGAGGAAAGAGGACAGCTTTTGGCAATGAGTTAATTTAGAAGATTGGCATTCTTTATCAACAAAATTGTTATTAATAAAATAAAAACAAATGATATTATTACATCATATTAATTAATTTAAAATAATGAAATATATTTCTAAATGTTTATAAACAAAAAAAAGATACTTATGTTGCCTAGGTCACAATTCCTTGTGGCCCAAGAGTTAGTTTATAAAATTAAGCCAAGTTGTTTGATGTGGAAAGGTGCAGACAGACATCATTTTGGAATATATTTTTCTTACTTAAACTTAAATGTCTCCCCTTCACTTTGTAAATGAAAGACCAGGAGTCATCCTGTGGACTGACCTGAATCAATTTTCCACAAGCACATATTACGGTAGCAAGGATGGATTTGGTCACTGAGGCACACAGTCTTCCATAGCCTAATCTTAAGTCAGTTAAGATCCTGAAAAGGACCCATGAGTACTGAACGTGAAGTGTGTGAATACACGTTAACCTGAATGCCAGCTGCCTGCTCCAGATATGGTCCCAATAACCAGCCAATAAGATTATGACCACATGGCATATCTTCCCAAGGAGCTTCTCCTAAGCTTTGGACTTAGATAGAATGTAAATCCAGTGTGGCTTCATTTACCTGGTATATAAATCCTGCCACATGCATCCCAGGAAATCGAGCTCTTCAGGGGCTCCCTGTGTACACAGGGTCATTTTCACAGGTCTGTATTAATGGTTTGCCCTATGCTCAGTTCACTTGCTACTTTTTCATGAACAAGAGCATCAGCAGCAATGAACAGCTGATTCTCTCCAGTTCTGCTTTCATTTGATATTTGGAAATGACACAACTAAACCCTTGGGACCAGAAGAACCCTTAGGTTCTTCGATAATTCCAGTTGGGGAGACCCAAGAATGTAATACTAGCCAAGAAAGATTCTGAGATAGCCCTCTAAGATCCTTGCCCCATGGTGTATGCACATTTTCTCCAAGATACTGAATCAAACTTTCATCTAGGGATCCCTGGGAAGAGATTTTGCAGATGCAATTAAAGTCCCAAATCCACTGACCTTGAGATAAAGAGATTATGCAGTTGCACATGACCTAATCACATGAGCCTTTCAAAGCAGAGAGTTTTCTCTGGCTGGTGGCAGAAGAGAAAATCAAAGACTTAAAGGATGACCAGCATTAGATGTGCTGTTGCTGGCTTGAAGATGGAGGAGATCACATGAGAAGGAATGTGGGTTTCCTTTAGGAGCTGAGAGAGGTCCCCATATGATGGCCAGACAGCAGAAAAACAGGGACCACAGTCCCCCAACTATAAAGAACTGAATTCTGCCAACAGCAAGAATGAGCTTGGATGCAGATGTATTTCCCCAGAGCCTCTGGCTGAGAATTCAGTCTAGCCAATGCCTTGACTTCAGCCTTGTGAAAACATGAGCAGAGGACCCAATCATGCCATCCTGGACTTCTGACCTACAAAACCTTGAGCTAATAAATAGATATCGTTTTAAGCTGCTAAGTTTATCGCAATTTGTTGTGCAGCACACGCCTGATGTGACTATCACATACTTCACTCAGTGAATACTTTGGGAAGGATGCCACATAGTTCAGAAATTTCCAAATAGGTAACATAAGCACAAATATCACCAAATTACCAGGAAACTAGATCTCAGTTGACGGTCCAAGTTCATGCAACCAACATCAGTGATTGACTGCTGTTTCTATAGGTTTTCAATTATTTGCAAACACAGAATTTGCTCCTATTGGAACCGGTGTAAGCAAAAATTACCTCGTCTTCTAGAAATGCATGAATGTTTATAGTTTTGCCTTGAGCTCACTCTGATAATCAGAGTGGATGTAGCTGAACGAACTGAAGAGAACTTCATTAGTAATTATTAAGCATTTCGAAGTAAAGTTCCCATGATACAAACAGTGTTCAGTGGACAGAGGCAAAGTTCCAACAGCAACTACTTCCATAAATCAAACAAATCCCATGAGTTGGTGGCGTGGTAATGGAGAAGCTGACGTGAATTACTGCTTAACAGGAATATTGAATCCTTAAATGAACTGTACACTCTCATTTTTAATGGGAGCAGGCAGTAGCCAGGCATAATAAAAATAATTGAAATGAGGGTTTGGATCCATTAATCTACTGAGAAGTGCCTTAAAGAATAAGTGAGGCAGAAAAACAGCCAAATGTATATGACAGCCCCCAATAGATGTCATTCGTGCCTAATGGTCTCAGTGGCCATCAATAAAGAGTGAATAGTATGGATAATGGGAAATAAAAGTTTAAGACAAATTCTTCCCTAGAAGAAGGACAGAATGGAAAATAGAAAGAGTGATCGATGGAGTAAATGTGTCTCCCCATTGCTTCGTTGAAAAAAAATGGAATTTTATATCTACATAGCACATATAATTAATGAAGGGACACAAGTCCTACTGAATGAACAAAACATTTTTTTCTCCCTCCTGCCACTTATGCCATGTGGAACAATATGTGGATCAGTCTTGTGAGAAGCACCCGCTATTGGCACAGATTTTCTGAGTCTTTTTCCTGGCATCTGAAAAGTATGCACCCACCTATCATCGTCATAGTTCTCACAGGCTTCCAGAAGGAGGCATGGTGAGTTTCCTCTCCTGAGAGGCATCGCTAAGAGATGTAAGGGACAGTAGGGCCTCTTATGTTGCCAAATAGGATCCCATGTTGGGTCACTGGGCAGGGTCAATATCTTTTGGAAAAACCCACAAATCAGATCACGAGTTCCATGGTCCCCAATTTACATCAGTGTGATATGTAATAAACTGTAAATAAGTTGGGGGAGGTACATTTACAAGACAAAGTGATAATTTAGTATGGTTACACCACCATCTCCGGATGGAAATGTGTGTCAATATCAAGCTATGCTTTCTGCAATTATTTCTTAAAAGCATACATTTAAGCCATCCCATGACAGTTCTCAGGTAATAAATTGCCAGCAAATCCATTTTTAAAAATGTAGTTCAGGCCCAAAATTCTCACACAGCTTTGAGAAAATGAATCCCAATATAAGTGAAATAATTTGCACGATGGGAAGACAGGTCTAAAATTGCCCAGAGTCTACCCAGCTTATGATGGACTTACCAGAAGGAGAGTAAAATGGAGTCTAGTTTATTGGCGACAGCCACATCGCTCTTTTCTTTGTGAATTCGATGCAAATTTTGATCTCTTGGGATGCACTAGTGAGCTTGAAGTAGCAGCAATTTGTGAAGGGAAGACACTCTCTTTCCCTCATTCTCTCATTTTTTCATGAGTTACTTCTTCCGAGAATGCCTATATGCGGCTGAACCCCAGGCTGAGGGCTGAGTGCTAGTGGCATCATTTCATCTAATGATAAATCCTTACTGAGGGTCTTTGATGCACCAGGAACTCCAAACAGAGAAGTTATTTGCATTCTAGTAGGGAAGACACAATATAGACAAACCGCAATGTCATATACTAAATGCAACATGGTATCTGATAATAAAGAATGCTATAATAACATGAAATATGCAAAGTAGGAAGAGCTAAGTCCCTCTTCTCAATAAACTCACAATCTGTTAGGGAAGGTTGACAGCTTGGTCAAAGGTTAGTCTAAAAGCGGTAAAAGATAAACTATATGTGTCATGGGAGCCACAGGAATTCTCCATCAGCTCAAAAGATTTCCTGGAAGAAGAAGTAGCTATTTTATTGATGAATTCTTGGGGGACAGGATTTGAAGTAGGGAAAACACCTAGACACTTAAGTGTGATCAATTTGAGGAAGTATAATAATTTTAATCCTTAAAGCAAATGAAAACATGAAGAGTGTCCATAAGCAAAGCCAGAAAGTGAGCTGAATGCCCATGTGGGCACAACCAAGGAATTTGACCTTCACCCTAACATTCGTAGGAGCCATTGCAAGCTTTCTGTCAGAAAACGTGACCAGCTCATCTCGGTTTTCCCAGGACTCTCCACTTTTATCATTGAACATCCCATGTCCCCACAGAACGCCTCAGTCCTGGGCAAACCGGGGTTGGTCACCCTCGGTATGAGAGGACAGCATCTCTCCAGCTCAGAAATGTTTTCTACAAGCAACCTAGACAATAGATTGGGGTCCTGTCACCCAGGATGGCCATGAGGATTCAACTGCAGCAATTGAGGCACTAAAATGTTTGCATCGACACCACGGCAATGATTGTGGGAATGTAAAGGATGGAATGAATTCAAGAGAGACTCAGACAGAGCCAATAGAAATCAGAGGCTAACTCAAATGGCTTGAGAGGTGAGAGAGAAAGGGAAATGTCAAGAATGGTTCTCTGTTTCTGGTTTGTGGGAAAGAGTGGACATTCACCGAGTTCATCAAGAAAGAGAGTAGAGAAATAAACTATTGTTCTTCTAAACATCGGAGCTTCAGGCAGAGGGTAGATACAATAAGATACTTTATAAGGGAATATAAACCCATGGGCAGGACGGAGGGGCGAGAGGAGTGAGGCAAAAACAATGCAAAGCACTTCAACACGTGCCTGTGATTCACCATATTGTTTGATCAGGGGACTGGTTGAATAATTTGCTGCTCTGTTTCCAGTACTGAGTTCCCTGTTGTTTACAGACACTCAATAAACTCACATTGATGTTGTGTGTGAGCATCTGCTCCACATGCACTTTCTCTGGTTCCATGCACTAGGGCTCTGCAACTTTTTAATGTGAATTAAAACTCCCAATGCATCCTCCAAGTTGTAACAGGTATAGAAAGAAGAAAACTAGGTGAATAAATTAGAAGAGAAGAAGTGGGGAGAAAAGTCTTTCTCAGATCATGTGTTACCTTGGACAACAGGAAAAGCAAGTCATGATTAGGGGTCCTTTCTCAAACTTGGGAAGATTCTTGGGAGTGACATTCTTCTACATGCAGGGTTAAATAACACCCTTAAATGTAAATTACCTTACAATGGAAATGACTTGCATCAGTCATGTTCATTGTAGCAACCAACCAAAGACAACTCTGGCTAATTTAAGCTGAAAAGTAATGAATGAAAATAACATAGAGCAGGGTTTCTTAATCTCAGCCCTATTGACATTTGGGTTAGGTAATTCTTTATTGAGAGAGGCTGTCCTGTGCATTGTGGGATGCTGGGCAACATCCCTGATCTTTACCTACTTGATACCAGTCGTATCCTCCTACCCCAAGTTGTGACCATCAAAAATGTCTCCAGACCTTGCCAAATGTCCCCTGGGGGGACAAAAGCACCTCCAGATGAGAACTACTGATATAGAGTGAGTCAAAGAATTGCCATAAAAGGGGAGAACAATAAAAAGAAGTATGTAGCTGAGCCAGAGCCAAAATCAGCACTAGAACCATCTGTTTATGACAGTACTCTGGAAGCCAACGTTGGTTGCTAAATGCCATGGGCTGCCCTTGGATCTTGCCACTGCCCTCCTTCCATCCTAGCCCTACAGCTGTAGTTGCCCTTGGCCACCTCCATCATGGCCAGTCAAGATTCTCCATAATCCCTCCTCTCAGAGAAATCCTGCAACTGAACAAAATGTTGGAGAATATATCATAGTAGAATGCTTGAGGGATAGAGAGTTAAGGCATTTAACTCAACGTCAATAGTCAGTGTATGAGTGTGTGGGTGGCAGGAAGATGGGCAAGGAAGCAGGAATGTCTGACACGAAGGTCCACCAATGGGAGAAAGAAACACACACACAAACAAATTCTACAAACTTGCTCAGATAATTTTTTCTTCCTAGAGTCATAAAATCTGAAAATTTTTAATTCAGAAGGCTCCAGCACGACTTCATATGGAGAAACAGTCACCTTTGACTCTTCACGGGTGGACACTTTTTGCTGGGCATCCAAACGTGAGGCAAAGCTCTTTACACTTTCTCGTTCCTGTGCACCCGTCACAAGGCTCTACCCTTGAAATTTGAGTCTCCCTTCTTCCAATCTTTTTCCTTCCAATCCCTTGATGATTCAGTCGAGCTATTCTCAACTTCCCATGAGTCTATATTTTTCTAATCTCAGGACTCTTCCTTTTTCACACCAAGTGGATTAAAGCGCTGACAACTGGGAGAATTTTCCTTCTCTGCTGTCCTTCAAGGCCACTCTTGGGTAAGAACCTAATGCAGCTGATGTCCATTTTTGCCTTGCACCAAGATGATCCATCCAGAAAATGAGCTTGAGCTTTTCCCTCCCTTGTCAGTGAATTATACAGTACCCCTACCCCAAATGACCACGTGCCATGAGCTGAGGGATAAGCATTTACGCAATGGTGATAGGTGACATGGGGTCTGGACTACTCCCCCATGCAACTCACTTGTGCCATCTGGTCCTGTTCATATACAAACCCAAGAATCTCAATTCTGTCTAAGAATGCATTATTGTAGGTTCATCTGACACTGTGAGTCTATGAGTCTGACAGATTCCAGCTTTTGATGAACAGCCTGCACATGTGGTCATTTGAAGCCCAATAATGAGGTACCCTGTCTCTATCAAGGCCCACTACAACATTAAGAGTTGTTTTGTGAATGGTGTTATGGGCTGAAATGTGCCCCCTGCCCCAAAATTCATATCTTGAAACCCTAGCCCCCAGTACCTCAGAATGGGACTGTATTTGGAGACAGGGTCTTACAGAAGTAATTAAGCTAAAATGAGGTCACTAGGGTGAGCCTTAATCCAATCTGACTGGTATCCATGTAAGAAGAGGAGATGAGGACACAGACTCACACAGAGGAAAGACCACATGAGGAAACAGAGAGAGGTGGCATCTAAAAGCCAAGGCAGGAGAAACCAGCCCTGCCCACACCTTGATCTCAGATTCCAGCCTCTATAACTGTAAGAAATAAATTTCTGTTGTTTAAGGCACCCTTACTCAAGAACTCCAGATACCCATGCTGTGATTCTCCCACTGGGGCTTGCCACAAACTCAGCATGGCATCTTTTCCCTTCACCAATACCTCCAACACCATTTACGTATTGTTTGCTCGAAGTGGCCAAGTTTCTTCTTGCGTCATTGCCTGGGCCCATGGCTTACATCATTGCATCATCTGCACTGGGATCCCATAAACTGGCCACCTTCTGTGTCTCCTAGTGACACATGAGCCAAGCCTAGTATTCCAAGGCATGAAATGTATTGCTTCCAGAATCTAAAGAGGCCTTCCAAGCATTGTGCTACCTTGTACATGTTGACATATGCAGATGAAACAATTTGTCTGCTACTTCGGATGGACATCCTGGTATATACCTGACCACTGGACCTCTGAAAATGTTTCAGACAGGGAAGATCCCTGTCGAATCTTTACAGGATTATCTCCCACCCTCCATAGCACATGTCTTACCAAAGTTCCCCGCATGCTGGACACCTCTTGCTCATCCAGCCTAATCAACCACCTATCGTGAGCATAATGGTTCAATGTGATGTTCAGATGGTGTGGTAGTTGATTTTATGTGCCAATTTGACTAGATCGGGGGACGTTCAGAGAGCTGGTTAAACATTATTTCTGGGTGTGTCCCTGAGGATGTTACTGGATGAGATTAGCATTTGAATGAGTGGACTCCGTAAAGTGAAACACCCTCCCCAATGTGGGTGGGCCTCACCCAATCTACTGAGGGCCTGGATAGAACGAAAGGCAGAAGAAGGAGGAATTTGCCCTTTTTCCAGCCTCGCTCCTTGCGCTGGAACATCTCGTCTCCTGCCCTCGGATGGGGGTTTACACCATCAGCTCTACTAATTCTCGGGCCCTTGAACTCGGGGGAACCACACTCTTGGCTTCCCTGGGTCCCCAACTAGCACACGGCAAATCATGGACCGCCTCAGCCTTCATAATTGTGGAAGCCAATTCTTCATAATAAATCTCCTTTTATATTCCTATTTGTGCTGTTTTCTTTGGAGAACCCTGACAAATACAGATGGTCCAGATTTTTTTTTCTTTTTCATGACAGAGAGTCTTCCTGGGGACCCCATCAGCTCTTCAATCAACAGTTTCCAGATCTCAAAAACAAGTGTAGGTCTGGAAGCTGGGAAGGGCCCGTGACTCTTGGGGAAAGGAGTAACTGCTCCCAGCCTCTTCATTATCCATCATGGTTCATTCTGCTGGTACAGGCTGAGCACTGCCCTCATTAGATGCTCAGGTGTTTTGCCCCACAGACATCTCCATATCTCTCTGTGGGTCAGATCCCCCTAGGCTGACATTCTTCAATATATGTGGTCCCCTCACTACAGGCAAATAATGATGTCCACAGTGTCTCTAAAACTTCAAGTTCTATCAGCACACCAGTATCTGTCACTATTTCTTCTCCCCTCTGTGCAGGAGGCCACTATTTGACTGTAAAGTGATGCTGGAGTCCTCTCACCATCTCATTGCTATGTTCTTGGTAAATGATGCTTCTTGTTCTCCTCACTATGGAACATAAGCATCAAGCAAGTCTGCCATTCCAGCACACCCACTTCTCTGAGCACACAGAGAAACATACAGAGCAATTCTGGCATTTCAACTTTGTTCAACTTGCACCAATGTTCTTTCCATGAATCCAGTGGGCATCCTAATAAGAAGTCATACCATCTTCTTGGGTACTAGCCAGGGTGTTAATCTTGGATCTCAAAAGAACATTCTAAAATCAACAAACTCTTGTCCAGGGTTATGTTCCATTTGTTATGTCCCATTTTGTGGGTCAAACCCCCAAGAATCCACTCTTACAAGTATGCTCCTGGCTGGACAGCTCACATTGACTCCATGGCACAGCTTCTAGGACGAGCCTTCCCTCCCCTATCAGAGGCAATACCATCCCTGCTGGGATATGCTGAGACATAACACTAGCTATCAGCCTGAAGTCACAAGGAGCGGAGGAGATCCAGCCTGAGGAGGTGCCTGTTGCCTTGCAGGGGAGAGATATCTGCATGGTCTTCTATCACGGGGGACTTCTAGCTCTATAGGGGAACAGGATCTTTCTACAGGCTCAGAAGTTTCAGGAGAGTCTGAGTACTCAAAATTATTGGAGGCATTCACCCAAATGTCTCTATCTCATGTTTTAGAGTCCCAGATTTTCACAGCAAACAGCTTGACCTTGGTTTTAGAGATGGTCGTTAACTGGGCATTTAACCTTCCTTGAAGTTCAGCCAGTTGGACTCTTGGGTCCTAGAGTCGCTCCTGGTTTCTCTGCCTTCTAGTTGAGATGAGAGCTCCTTTGTTTGCCACCTAGCAGCATCTCTGACTTTCACATTTGGCTTCCAATTGGCTGTTCGTCCCTTCAGTTGTTCCTTATTCTTCTATAGCAGATTAATGCTGCTTAGCAATACCCGTGAAATGCCATCTTGCCATAGCTACCATTTCCTCCACGCCTCTAAAACACCAGATGGATCACTCTCGTGGAAGCACTCCCTTCCGACAGCACACCATCAGAAGTCACCATCAGCAAACATTTTCACACCTGGACCATATCTTTGCACCAGGCACTGCCTGTTTTCAATGCTTGTGAAAGGAAACATGATCAGGCAGAGAGAGAAGCCGAACTGTGAAACAGGTCTAACAAATCTTCCTCAACCTAGCACTGATCTCTGAAGCGAGCACTGCCCAACATTGAGTTGAGCCAAAGTGCCCAATCCTTTACAGCCCAGACTCCATCACTGGACATAGGCTGCTTCTAGGAACGACAGAACCTCAGGAAAGGTAACCCTCCACAACTGAGGCCAACCCTGGACAGCAAGTTCTTCCATGAGGAGGAATCTGGGTGGTCCACTACAGGAGGTATTGTGTATTTTTCATTTGGAAAACTAATATACAGCTCAGTCCCTGTTCACGGGCATTCCTTAAATGAATGAGTTAAGCATATGAGCAAACAAAGTTATAAACACTGTACGGGAGTGTTATTTTCAGAATTATAGTACTGTGTTAGTGATTGTTTTTCTTTGTTTCTATAAAGTTTCACAGGCAGTTAACCTGAGTATTGTTGTGTAGTTCAATTTGTTCCACTCTCTAGTCTCATTGTGACTCATTAAATATTGTGCTTGGAGTAAAAGCTCACCCACAAAAGTGTGTTGAAGTTAATTCAGGGAACTGTCGGTAAAAGAAAAAACACATAGTGTGTTGTTAAGGCACTCTGTTTAACAAATATTCACATCACTGAGGATTCACCCTTGCATTTACTTTCGCTCTCCTGGAAATGAATAGAGCATCATACATTGCTAATCCCTTTAGATGTCACATGCCCTTGAGCATTTGTGGCTCATTTAGTTACTTCAGTGGCTTGAACATCCATCACTGAAATCTTTATTAAGTACACAAACAATTAATAGAATCATGCAAACAAATAAAATCTGTACTCATTTTAAGTTCATTTTCCTTCAAACAAAGGCCATTAGAGTCTTCTCAAAAATATCTGAAACCAGATTTTTTAGCTTAAGAGTAGTGTGATCTTTGATAACTAAGATACACTCTGAGTTTAACCCCAGGGTCCTGAAAATAGATATTTCTCTGTCCAGCACATCAGTTGCTGAGGCCTCAACAAACCAATGGGTGTGAGTGCACTTGGTAAATTTTCACAGCTAACAAAATGTGAGGACTCTGGAAACCCAGATCTGGAATTCTAGTTCACAGTCCTTTTAGGAACTGAATCTTAACGTTTTCCCCTGGTTTTGATTTAGGTCATGATTTCGTGGCTCTTACTCACACCCTCTGGATTAGCCTACCCATAGCCAGGAGCCTTATAATGAGTAGTCAGTGGGAAACTCATATGGTAGGCAACCAAACATGCGCTCAACAAACTGCTCCGGCACCTTCCCAAGAGCAAGCTGGAGCCCTGTGTAACTGAGGCTGTATCATTTTATACGTGTGTGTGTGTGTGATAGTTAATCTTATGTGCCAACTTGACTGGGCCACAAGGCACCCAGATTGAGCATTATTTCTGGGTGTGTCTGTGAGGGTGTTTCCAGGTGAGATTAGCATTTGAATTGGTATAATCAAGTAAAGCAGACTGTCCTCCCCAATGTGGGTGGGCCTCATCTAATCACCTGAGGGGCTGGATAGAACAAAAGTCAAAAGAATGAGGAATTTTCACCTTTTATCTCTGCCTCACTGTTTGAACTGGGACATCTCATCTCATCTTCTCCTGCCCTCAGACTGGGATTTATACCATCTGCTCTCCTGGTCCTCAGGTTTTTAGACTCAGACTGAATTATGACATTGGCTTTCCTGGGTCTCCAGCTTGCAGATGGCAGGTCATAGGACGTCTCAGCTTCAATAATCACATGTATCTCCTATTGGCTCTGTTTCTCTGGCGAACCCTGAGAAAGACCATATATATTCAGATATATATAATCACCAAATTGCTAAGGGATGTGTACAAATTGCAGAAAGCAAAAAGACAACTCCATGTCTAAGAAAATACATCATCTCTTAATACTTCCCATCAATGTGATCTGGCAGATTAAAACTACTCTTTGACATGTTCCAATCCACACCGATGGCAGGTGAGAGGTCATTTTTTATCCTATTCCAAGGTCCACTTCTCAGTACCCCTTAACTCTTTGCTGTTCTCATGAGTTTTCAGTAAAGAACCTTTATCTCTTCCAGGATTGCAGAAAATTACTGCAGGAATACATGTTTATACCCTTTTTCAATTTCTTATCTACCAGGAACTTTCAACTTGCCTCATATTTGTGAAACGCCCCTATTATTTCTTCTCTTTTTAGTTCTGAGTAAATTCTTCATGTTTGCAATGCTGGTGTACAACTCCAGGCAGTACATTGTTTACATACACATCTTGTATTACATATCTCCTAGTATTGAAACAGCAGGAATGAGAAAACATGCCTTCTAGAGAAGAAAGATTATACCTTAGCCAGTTATCTAGTGACCTCCGTGTAATGCACATAATCAACTGCAGGCACAAGACAGAAAGAAGAGTGAGCGGTCAAAAAAAAATCTGCCACGAGCCTGTGAATTTTACCCTAGATACAAGGGGCCATCACCCTCACACATTTATCAGGCAATTATGAGTAAAATCAGAAAGATTAGAAGCTGTGGCCAGGAGGTTGACAGCACTGAAAATTAACGGCTAAGAACAGAAAGAGCAGGAACAGAGAACATAGTCACCCAAAGAATTATTAACACAAAGAGGTGGTCTGGAAGCATTCAGAGTTTCTGGAAGAGCCCTCCACAGCACAGGTGGCACCGAGAACATTGCTGCACAGATGCCTACTTCAATTCCTCTAACATTGTAATAACGACCATGAACTGAAACAGGCTAAACAATGTTTCTCCATTCTTTTTAAGAATGCAGAAAAGGAAGGACACTTTGAGAGCTTGAAAGAGCTCCCAATGGCCAAATATGGGACAACTGGAGCAACAAAAATGATGATAGCAATGGATTATACCCATAAAAAATGTAATATCCACAAGCCCATACTGATATAAATAATTAACTGGATAAATACATCAATGAGGGAGAAGGGCCAGCTCTTCCTTACAGTAAAAATCCAGTTGATAAATGTAGAAGGAATGATGGAACGAGAAAATCACAATAACTATCATAGGTTAGAGTTATCAATAGAGGCTAAAATAAGCGATCAACAGTATGTTGAGAAATGGGATATTTGCATAACCCCAAAGTATCTAGCCACAAATACCTATTAGGGGAATAGAGGAAAATCGGTAACTTTGCAATGGCAAAACCACCTTATCCGAGTGATCAAAGTTAATATCATTAATAATGAATAATGAGATATAACAACACCATTGATGATATGATGCTCTGAGAAGGACCCAACATCACTTCCGTAGTGTCCCAGCCAAAAATGCATGACCTTAATCTAATCTAATGTGCAAACATCCGATAAACACAAATTGAGGGGCATTCTACAATATAACTGGCTTGTACCCTTCAAAAATATCAAAGTCATAAAAAACAAAGAAATCACAGTGGGAGTAGACCAAGAAGGCAGGACAAGTAAGTGTGATGTGAGATCCTGGATTGGACATTGAGACAGAAAGACAACATCAGTGGGACAGTCAGAGAAGTATGAACACCTACAGATTAGTTCACAGTGTTATAGCAATGTCCATTTCCTGCTTTCAATAATTTTCCCATGGTTAAGACACAGACAAATGAAAGGAATATAAGAATTCTCTGTGCTATTTTTTATAAGTGAAAATTATTTCAAAGTGAAAAAGTTAGACAATAAAAAAGTACACAAATACATATGAACAAAAATAATAATAAGTGCAGAGAAGGAAGCAATGCATTTTCAAAATATTCATGGAATCTCTGAGCATTTTTGTATAAAATCAGAAAGAAGATTAGGAGCTATGGCTAGGAGGCTGACAGTAGTGAAAATTAACGTTTAAGAGCAGAAAAAGGAGGAAGAGGGAAAATAGTCACCCCAAAGAATTATTAAAGCAAAGAAGTCCAGAAATATTCAGGGTATGCTGGGACCATCCTCCAATAAATGTTGTTGGTATTGTTTTTAAGATAAATGAAAAATTGTTTGGGGCCTAATAACGTCCAGCTAATGCTATTATATATTCATGCCATCCATGGATATTCATGCCCTATTCATTTTCTAGAAGATGGCTCAATTTTACAATTTAGTTTGGGTTATTCCCTACTTTGCTAGAAATAGCAGTCAAAATCCTAAACATACTGCTCTGTCCAATTCAAGCTGTGTTTAATTCATGAACTCTTTCCTATTAAACCCTCATCGTACTATGTTACACACTTAGGACTCACTTATCTTATTCCATTTCAGTATCTTGGGATAAAAGTAATATGTGGGATCTTCCAAATGCCAGTCCATCCATGGGCTCCCCAAAGGCATCCTTCATGAGCCGTCTCATCCTCAGAATGTTTTACAGCCCTTGGGTGGGGGAATGTTTCTCGTAGAGGAGAATGGGTACCACAGAGAGTTCCATAAGACCCTCTGGTCCATACCACAGCACCTCATTAACTACCATCAAATCTCTTGCTTAAAGAAGCATTTCCTTTCCAAAGGTCACATCAAGGGCAATGTCCTGGGTCACCACCACAATCTCTCCCACAGAGAGAGAATGGGACTTTGGCTCTAGAACTTTCTTTCATCCCAAGCAGCAGTTGAGGTGGCATTAGCCTAGGGCAAAAAGAGGGGGTTTCCAGGGACTAATGTTTGGCAAGCTATATGCTAGAATAAACAATTCTAGGTGCCCCCAGAATCTATTTCAGCAAGTATTTTTCCCTTTGTGATGATTTTCTCAACACCAACGGTATGCTCAAGGGAACCCACAACAAGAAAACCGTCCTTAGCCAACTGGCAAGTGATAAGGGGCATCTTTCATTCAAAGGGCTTGAGAAGAAAAAGGACATTGTAGAAGGACAACCATCAATCCTGCACCAACAGGTAGGCTTCCTACTTTTGCTTCTTCCATTAACTTTTTCATTGTTCCAACTTGGCCTGGGCTCATTGAAGTAGTTGGGAGTTGAGGAAAGTGAGGAAGGACAGAAGAAAACCTTCTCCAGTGGAGAAGATGGAGAAAGAGAGACCATCACACTTATCAAATGTCAATCCTTTGCTCTGCAGGGAGGTGGGATCCAGACTTTCATGGTGGATGCACAGCAAGTTTTGGGGATTGTGCTGGACACCCCAAAATGTGTGGAGCAAGGTCTCTAATATATGCAATTTCGTAATACTGCTTCCCAACCAGAGCAGGCTGCAAATGAGTTTCACAGTATCCCACTTGATTCCTCACTAATTTCCCAGAAATTGTACTAATTGTGATAAACATCTTCATACACTCTGCAGAATGTGTGAATAAAGCAATCTATGTTGATAGCGCTGTTATTCCATGTTGCCGTGTGAACGTGTAAATGCTTCAACTTCAGGAGCACGAGTAGCCAAACTTTACTCTGTTGTATTTCTCTGTTTTAATCACATACAGAAAGCAGGGCCATATGCCGTGGAAATGCTCTGTTCTCTAAGTTGGCAGCCTACCCGGTTGCCATTCAGGATTAAAAGATCTAAATGCTGCTGGAAATTGAATTGGCTCCTCCACACTCAACCCAACGCTGGCAAATTCCGAATGTTCGAAGGGTGATCACACATCATTTTCTACCATCCTAATTTTCCAGTGGCCTATAGTAACTTGAGAGCTGATAGAGAAAGATAGATACCCTACATTTCCAGGTACCACAATATTACTGAGAGGGTACTGAAAGAAGTATGTCTCAATAAAGAAAACTAGGATGCAGAAAGAATAAAGATGTCCCTTCTGTGCCACGTAATAGCTCAGGAGTCAATTCCACAGAAGCAGCTGGGACTATTTCTCACCCTTAAATCCAAGAGAGCTTATGTTTTGATGTCATCAGAACCAAAGGGTGCCACCTGCTTCCTGAAAGTGCTAAACACAGAGAAAGCTCTGAGGTAGAAAGAGAATGGAAATTACGCACTGAAATTTGATAGTGAAGATACCAAGAATAAAATTCTGTACACACTATTCTTAGTGTGGGTTCCCACAGAAGCACACCCTGAGAAAAGGATTCTGGAAGAAATTGTTTTTTGAGATGGGAGCCCAGGAGAGACCAGTAGGCTCGTGTATTAATTTCCTAGAGCTGCTGTAACAAATGACCACAAAATTAGCAGCTCGAAACAACAAGAATTTATGCTCTCACAGTTGTAGAGGCAAAAAGTCTGAGATCGAGGTGTCACAGGGCCACACTCCCTCCAGAGGCACTAGGGGAGGGTCCTTCCTGCCTCTTCCAGCTTCTGGGGGCTCTGGGCATCCCTTGGCTTGTGGCTGCATCCCTCCCACCTCTGCCTCCAGCTTCACGTGACTTCTCTGTGTCTGTGTTTCTCCTCTTCCGTCTCTTATAAGGATCCTTGTCATTGGACTTGGGCCACTATACTAGAGTAAGACCTCATCTTAACTAATTGCATCTGCAAAGACCTCATTTCTGAATACAGTCGCATTCGGAGGTTCTGGTTGGACACAAATTTTGAAGGACACAATTCCACCCACAAGAAAGAGTAAGGAATATATTTCTTATGATCAGTCACCATCAATAATGTTTGAAAGCCACAACTCAAAATGCCATTTTTGGGCTCATGACAGTCTGTTTTATCAAGACTGTATCATTACACATTGTCCTCCAGGTCTCTAGTGGAGATGTTTTCCCTCTAGTTTTCTGAAGATAAATTAGTAAATTTAATGGATTTTCCATCTCCCCTTGCTATATTCTCATCCTTCTCCCCAAAGTCATGGTCCTCACAAAAACAGTGAATAGATAACGCTTTCTCTCCAAGCATATATTTATTCTGTGACTGTATCTATACCTTCCAACATTAAGAGAAGACGATCATGGTGCTGGTTCATGAAAGACACAATTAGACCAGTTGCTCTCTCTCTGATGTCTTCTATGGGGGAAGAAGCAGAGAAACACATCCTCAAGTGCTGGTGGAAAGTGGATCCCTTGAATTTCCTATGCCTCTACCCACATGACACTAAGATAAATAGCCCAATAAGAAGAAACCAGATTGGTTGCTTGGCGTCCTCCAACATCCAACAGCTGGCTGCTTGATCGAATTGTTTGCATTTGATCTACTCACCCTTAGTAGTGCCTCATCAAGACCATTTGCAAATAGCAAGTCAATAGAAAAGGGCCTTGATGCAGAAACTCTTGAGTACATAGATCTTCTATCAACCATCTCTGAAACATGTGAGCATCGGGACTGCGTGCTAGGGGGTTATCTTGCATAGGTTTCATAATCTTGCTTTGTCTTCAACTTCTTCCATCGTGCTTACAGAGCTAGGACACATAGCACTGGAAATAAACTTGTTCTCTTCACCATGGGTCTAGAGTTGGGATGAGAAAAAAAATGAGTACATAGATTCCTCCTGGGTTACTCATTTACCCACCCATCCACTTACTAAACAAATTTGTGCCACCTACTATAAAGTGAAAAGATGTGATGAGGTCTCCTGAAGGCTTATCAGTTGATATCGGGCTGGATGTATTCCCAACTTACTAAAGCAAACTGAAAACGGCAAAGATTAAGAGCATTCCTTAGCATTAGAGAGACAGTAGTCAGTGGGGAAACTACCTCCCAGAAGAAGCTGGCTCCTGCAAAGGCCGTATCCTCCAACGCCCCAGGCTGCACGCTACGATCACCCATGTGTCGGGCAGTTCACATAAAATATCCTACTCACTCCTTACAATAACCCATGAAGCTGCTTTATTATTTCTATTTTCAAAATAAGTAATTAAGGCTCAAAAATTTTTGAGTAACATCCTCACGATCACATGAACTGAGAGGCAAGCCAAGGTTATCTGAGTCTGAACTGTAACATATTTTACTGCATGAAATTACATGCAATATCATTTTTTCAGCCAAATTTTAATTCATCTACTTATCTAATTTTTGATCCCCAAATAACTCCCTATACCCCTTTTCCAGGTGGCACATATCTATGCCACTCTCTTCACTAATAGCTATTTTCTCAGGGATAAAAAGTATCGTTAATTATAAAGTAAAATTAAAAGGGAACTATTCCATGGGAAAACATCATAAATTGAAACATTAATAAAGATAAAATTAAAGTAACTTTTAATTAACTCCTCAGGAGCATCTGCGGTTCCATGACTCTTCATTAATATAAATAATTGTTGTGTGTATTTGGATACCTATTTTAATGTTGAAAATTTACCCAAAAAGATAAGTGCTTATCCTTTTTAAAAAATTAAAAACTATGTAAACTTATTAGATATTCTAGGCTACTAGTAATTTTGTTATTGCCGTAAATTGATCTTCAATTACCTGCCTCACTCTGTTCTGTGTCTAAATAACCATCTATCTATGAGTCTCTTCATTAAGTTATTTATTCGGGAAAGGATTCAGAATAGATGCAATTAAAAGAAAAAAGAGCTGGCTTATTTGCTGCATTGGTGAAAGAAGAGCACATGACTTTGGTAAATTCATTGAAGAAGAAACAGTGGTCAAACACTCTGTGACGAAGAATCCTGGAGGCTCCCAAATTAACACTATTTGTGATAGAAATATTCTCTCAGTGCCTTTTGCACTGCAAGAGTAAGAACTCAGGGCTACATCAGTTCTTCTTTTGAAGCTCGATTCTCCACTAATCTTTTTTATGTCTTTGACAAGCAAAAGAGATCGTGAACTATTTGGAGAGAGAAAAATAAACAATGAGCCTACACCTGTAAGGGGAAAACTGCACAGTTGTAACAAAATAAGGTGCAGGTCAGCTCCGTTTGTTTTGAGATGGGTCCAGTCGCTGGATGAAGAGCAGGTGGCAAGACGCTGAGCATTTTCAGCTTTGAGGGACAGAGTAAGTGCAATTAGTTATCTGAGATCATGGAGTGCATTTTTATTACAAATTGAAAACATGGAGGAAGAGAATACATTTGCTCTGCAGGATCTTGCACAGATCACATGTGGATTACAAGACCACTCACTCCTGTGAAAGTATTATCGCAGAAGCGGCTCCATCTAGGGCAGAGATGAACAGTCCACGGCTAACAAGAAGGGATTGCCTCCTGCCATTCTCTCCCTGCTCTCATTTCTGTTATCACCTGTGAAGTCTACATTTGTCACAGGTAATGGTCATCATCCACTATTAAAACAGAAGTCTCCAACCCACAAGCAGGAGCATAACTCACACAATTTTTCTGATACAAGTGGAAATTCCATTTCCAATGAATAATAGGAGTCCGAGGACCAGTTAGAACCCTTGCATTCTGTTGGTGGGAATGCAAAATGGTGCAACTGCTGTGGAGGTCTAACTCTAAACAGTTTCCCTTTGTACCTGTAAACCATGGCTCCTGCCAGTATTTGAATGTTTCAATATCCTTCCAGTAGTATCAATGTGGGGCACTCGTATAAAATGGGAAATGCTCATGTTAAACGAGAGAGAGGATAGATGTGCAATCAACACAAAGATAGGAAGCTTTATGCAGGCCATTTGATTCAATCATCTATTCACTGAACTTGAGCTTGTGGAGTATGTTCTCAACTAGGATCAGAAAATGTACACTATATTGAAAGATCATGCTGGAAATGCACCATTCAAAAGAATCTAAAGGATGAGCTGTCATTATGAGCTTTATATATGTGTGTTGTGCGAATACACACATACGTATACAAAAATTATATTAATATAAATATATAATAAAAATACATATAAAAATAAATTGTATTAAAATTAGAATTGTATTAAAATCAAAATAGATTGCATTACTTACATATTCTGTGAAATATATAATTATATATTAGATATCTATATGTAATATGCAGCATCTATATTTTTATACATATAATAACATAATGCATTATAGTAGTATGGTTATATTATAAATATAGTAAATATGTTTTATCGATATGAATATATAATATAGGATGTATAAATTGTATTTATTATACAATTAAGTTAGAGTGACAAATGTATATGCGTATGTTAAAATGTTTAATGTGTATCACCTATAAGGATACATATTAACAAGCAATGAAACCCTCCCAGAATGCCTGATGCTTTTTGCTCTTCACTCATTCAGCCTTGATAGGCAATCAAGACCCCTTTCCCCATGGAAGAGGGGGCTGCCTGTGCATGTGTGCCCTTCTGAAGGGAGGTCTTTGAAAACAGGGACTCAACAAGAGGATCCTCTCTGACTTTTATGTCCTTATGAGAGTCACACTTAGGCTTTAAACACCGAAGGTAAAGTCAGTTTGAATAAAGCAAGAAAGAAACATGTAGAGTGCAGGCTATGGAAGCATCCCACCGACTCATGGTCCAGCTGGGCTCCAGGCTGCAGATGTGCCACGCCTGGGGCTTGGGCCCATCCCAAGAAGCTCACCCTCAGTCTGATGGAGGCCCACTGGTGACGTCCCACTCTGTTTTTGGTCTTTCTAATAATATTTTTGGAACATTATGGCCGTTGAAGCAAGCGAACCTATGGCTGTGCAATGGAAACTGGAAAAGCTGCCACGGAAAAATCTCTCTCCATAGAATGCTCATGGTAAATCCAATTGCCGATGGTCATCTTTAAATAAAATAAATAACGTGGCAAGTAACTTTGCACTGAAAGGTGAACGTGTAGTTGTATCAATCAACATATAGGCAATTAATACCATTTTGTAAAGTGCTTTGATCACTGAATACCATGAATTTGTGGTCTTTTCACTTCAAACTCTCACTCATCAAAGACACCTCTTGCCAGCCATTTTTGTTGTTGCTAGTTTCCAATTCCATGGAGCAGAAATGTCACCTCATTGTTTGATTTGCATTCCTGTGTTAAGTAGTGAGTTTGAACGTTTTCCATAAGGAACATAATTACTTTGTTCTGTGATATGTGAGCCCACACATGTGTATGGCATGTGAACCCAATGAAATAGGCTTGTGATAATGCATTTAAAGGAGAGCTAAGCATGGCCAATTAAAAACAGCAGACAATCCTCAACATCATTCCTGTTTGATTTCTGGAGGTAGAGATTCATATCCCTCTATAGACACTGATGAGGTCAAGAACAAAGTTGGGTTAATAATCTTCCACCCTAACATCCTCACATCAGGTGCTGGCAGCCCCAATTGCCTGATACAGAGCAGGTGGGAACCAGCCCAGAACTTCAACTTTAAAGGGAATATTCATCATATCGGTAATGAAGTTCTGAAGACCACTCGTTGATTAAAGAATCATAAAATAACAGAAAGTGAGGGCTTGGAGGAGATTTCTGATAACATCTTTTTCATCCTCTTCGTTTGGCTGAAGCGGTGTGACTTTTCACGTGCAGATCAAAATACCTCCCTGAACGCTGCAATCAGAATTTTAGAATAGATATCCCACCGTCTAGGGGACTCCAAGACACATCCTGCACACTCTTCTCCAACACATAACTTCTACTTTGGCATGACCTGGCTGAAATTCTGTCATGATTCCAATGGAGGACAAGAAAGGATGAGAAGGAATGAGCTCAACCCAGTCCATCAGTGATGTCGGTCAGCGAGATCACCTGCTTAAGGTGATAAGATTTGCAAGGCATTCTATTATACCCTTTCATTAAATTACAAGTGCCTACACTCAAAATTCTTCAACATAAGAAGAGGCAATATGGCAGCCTGTGCACAAGTTACCACCTCTCATTCACATTCCTCTCAGACACATTGTATTAGAAAGAACTTATGTAGAATTTCTTAGGGAAATTTCCTTCCATCTGGCTTTGCTTGGATTCATTTGATAAATCTGCATTTATTTTCACTCTTTTATGACTTTAAACATAACCAGACAACTATCAATTAAAGACATGGGTTCCATCTCCATATTCATCTGGGGCACCTCAAATTCCTATTTTTCACAAGAATAGTCTGTGCTCTATCCGAGTGCCTGGCTTTCCACAGTACAAAAAAGAGACCCACGATCTCAATTTAAGTGTTTCACTGTGTTTCTTTAATACCAAATGTCACAGTTTACCACCACCCAGGCCTCCGGCTCTCCACAGAATTGAATGTGATTTTGTTTGAAACAGTAGAATCCACCAATGCCTTCAGTAGCCCTCTCCGCATCCGCCGTCGGGAAATTGTCTTAAGGAAGATAAATGCCTGATAGGAAAGCAAAAAAATTTTTGAGTTTTAAATCTACCCAGCTGGAATATCAAAAAGAGACACGGAGGAGAGAAAATCTACTAGCTCCTGAGTACCCGATGATAAAAATCAGGGGAGTTCTGAGTATCCAGCCAGTACAGGATGAAAGTGCAGATGAAGTACAATGAAATGTATTATTTTTTCATTTAAATGAAGTAAAACCATTGTCGTAAAAGGTTAAGGCTTCACACCTATCTATTAATGTTCAAAGCTTCTACACAGTATCTTGAGATGTTGGAAAGCGTATCGGGGACTTTTGCTTTCCACTGCTATTATTCCCCGCTGGGTCGAAAGCAGGATCAGTCGCTGCTTAAGAGCTGCTCGAGAGGGCACAAAACCATATGGCTAACTAGAGGCACCATGTACAGCAGAGCTCTAGAACTTACTCATCTTGTATAACTGAAACTCTACACCCACCCAACAACAATTTCCAAAATCCGTCTCCCCCTTCTGCTGGCAGCCGCCATTCTGCTTTTTGCTTCTATGAGCTTGAGGATTTTCGATACATCATGTGAGTGGAATCAGGCAGTATTTTGTACATTTCAAAAATTTGTGAAGAGGGTACCTCTCATGTTAAGTGCTCTGAACACACACAAGCACAAAGGAATTCAAGGAAACGGTTGGAGGTGAGGGGTATATATTACTTTGATAGCGGTGGTATCATGGGTGTAACATATGTCCAAATTCATCAAATTGTACACATTAAATATGTGCAGTTTTCCTATATCAATTATACCTCAATAAAGCCATAAAAAAAGTTACTCGAGAATTCCTCATCAACTGCAAGGATGAAAATCTTCAATAAAAACACAAATTGCACAAAAGACCAAAAACAAAAAGAAAGCAGTGCATCCATAGCCACCTGCTTGCCTGGGACCACGCCCCAGCCAGGGAGCTGTGAACACTTGCTTAGAACGATATCTTCTATCAAGTGGCTGATGGCAACCACGCAGCTTTCCCCAAAGTGTAAGGGAGGTGATGGTTTCATTTTGGCACACAGGTGCACACATTCTGGAATCTGATCGGCAAACCAACATTGGCACAGTGCGCAGAAGATTTGAATAGATAAAAATATTGATATGAAGGGGGCAAAACTGGCCTGCCAGCTGAGTTCTACCTTGGACGACGGGAGTCTGCCACACACTTTCTCTCTCTATTAGCTCCCACTGGTACACATAGACCCACGCACACTTCCTTCTTCTCTCTGCGCTTGTCTTGCCTGAGCAAGAACACGTGTGTCTGGCTTTACCCTTGCGGCTAATGAATGAATCAGAAGGTACTGGCAGAGCCTGCAAGATTAATTAGGTTGCTGACTCGAGCAGCTCAGCCCTGGAGTGCTTACACCATTAACATTTTTAAACAGGTTCTGCCTTCAGCTGAGCAGGCCCCCTGCACACGCCCCACAGTCAGCATCGCAGGATGTGTTCATCGAGTCACCAAGAATAACTGCAGCTCCTCTTTGCTAACTGTCGTGGTCTGTTTTCCTTTTATTTTTCTTTCCAAGTGGGAAAGGAATGCTGCGCAGGCCCTCGTGGGCATTTGTCTTCCATAGGGCAACAGCTCCCTCTATTGCCTCAAAATCTTTCCGCTTGCTGAAGGCAAACGAACTGTAATCAGTCTTGTGAAGTGTTTGTTACTTCCGGCGTGTTGAAAAAGCACGCACATCAGATCAGTCTGGATGGGCTGCAGCGGGATGAGGGGTGAGTCCCAAACTTCAAGCCACTGTGTGATTTCCCTCTGTATCAAAGATTTTAATGCTCCAGCACAAGAGACTTAAAAAAATGCTTTTCCTTATTAGCTCCTCTCAATGGGGAAGTTTCTGAAGTTCAAAGAACATCCTACCATAAATCACAACTTTCCGTCTCTTTGAAATCCTTAATATATTATAATTTTATTAGAATTTATAAAAATAATATTCTAAGACTGTAGCATTTAATTTTCTTGGAATTGCTTGAGAACTTAATTTGGATGCCTCTTCTTACTTGTTCTGTTATTTATTCTACCTCCAGAGAAGTTTATTTTTATATGTCCTTATTTTTACAGACTCACCATGTAGAGCATTCCAGTATAGCAATAAGTATGTGTGAATCCCACACAGTCTCATCAAGCTCCATTTTAGTGTCCATGATGTACCAAAGAAACACAAGGAATGTTTCCACTCAGAGAGTAGTCAGGCAGAAAAACAAGCATATATGAATCCATTTATTGTGAAAAATTAAATTTAAAAAGAATTCGGAGATCAATGTGAATTCGGGGTGGGCTGTCACAAGTAAAACTTTCAGAGAGAGGGGCATTCTTCTCCGACGGGTAGGATGAGACACCCGGGAACCTTGGGAGGAAGTGAGTTTATTTTTCATTTGGGAGGGATGTGAGCTTCTAGGGGTCAGAGCGAGACTGTGATAAGGAGAATTTTAAAGATGGCCGCCACGATTCTTGCCACCTGATATGGATGCCATTTGAATGTAATGGGCTTGTCAATCTCTTAATTAAGTTATATCCTATGCCAAAGGTGAAGGGATTTTGAAGATGTAATTGAGGACCCTAATCTGCTCACAGGGAGTTAATCAGAGGGAGATGATCCTGAGTGGGCCTGACCTAATCAGGAGGGCTTATAAAGAGGATCCAGGCCTTTCCTAAAAGAGACACTCAAAGTAAGAGAGATTCTCCTGCTGGCCTTGAAAAAACAGAGCCATGCTGTGAACTGCCTATGGACGGGGCCACAAAGAAAGAACCTGAGGGGAGCGTGTAGAAGCTGAGAGTAATCCCTGGCCAACAGCCAGCAAGAAAATAGACTTCTGTCTTGCAGCCCCAAGAAACGGATTTTGCAAACAATCAAAGGGAGCATGAAAGCAATGCTTTCCCTGGTTAAGCCCCCAGAGAGAACACAGCTGGCAAACATTTTAACTCCAGTGTTGTAAGACCCTAAGTAGATGATCCTGTTAAAACATTCCAGACCTCTGACGAGGAAAATGGTAAGATCATAAATATGCATTGTTTGAAGTTTCTGAGTTTGCGGTAATTTACTATGCAGCAATAGAAAACTAATACAAGGGGTTATTATCTAAA
Source organism: Equus caballus (assembly GCF_041296265.1). Classification (NCBI taxonomy): domain Eukaryota; kingdom Metazoa; phylum Chordata; class Mammalia; order Perissodactyla; family Equidae; genus Equus; species Equus caballus. The sequence continues at coordinate 1,935,598 of NC_091715.1, read as the reverse complement.
ATATGTAAAGAACTCATACAACTCAATAGAAAACAAATGATTCAATTAAAACATGGCCAGAGGATCTGAATAGACATTTCTCCAAAGAAGACATACAGATGGCCAACAGATACATGGAAAGATGCTCCAAATCCCTAACCATCAGGGAAATGCAAATCAAAACCAAAGTGAGATATCACCTCACACCTGATAGAATGGCTATTATGAGAAAGACAAGAAATAACAAGTGTCGGTGAGGATGTGGAGAAAAGGGAACCCTCGTGCACTGTTGATGAGCATGTAAGTTATACAGCCGCTCTGGGAAACAGCATGGAGATTACTCAAAAAATTAAAAATGAAACTACCATACAATCCAGCAATTCCATTTCTGGATGTTTATCTGAAGAAAACAAAAATACTAACTCAGAAAGATATAAGCACCCTCATGTTCATAGCAGCATTATTCACAATAGGTAAGACATAGAAACAACCTGTGTCCACGGGTAGATGAATGGATAAAGAAGTTGTGATATATATATACAATGGAATATTATTCAGCCATAAAAAAGAAGGGAATCCTGCCATTTGCAACAATATAGATGGACTTGGATGGCTAAGTGAAATATGTCAGAGAATGACAAATACAGTATGATCTTACTTACATGAGGGTTCTAAAAAAACTGAACTCACAGATACAAAGAACAGATTGGTGGTTACCAGAGGCATGGGCTAGGGGGTGGGCAAAATGGATGAAGGTGGTGTAAAGGTTAAAAAAAAGAAAAAAACTAATATGGTGTCAGATATCAGGGAAGAAAATGCAGGAATTTTCCCTAAAATATGAAAGGTGGCAGGGAAGTAAGGATGGATGGTAAGAAGAGAGAAATGACAAAATGGGGGTCCAGTTTACAGAATGTTTTGAAAACCCATAACAAGACTTTTCTTTGCATATTCTATTTTGTAAGTATATAAACCACCCCACAGCATGAGTAGACCTTTTCACAAGAGTAGTACCAGATCTGAATCAAATTTCCCACCAGATCTGTTTTGACCAATGCAACAGACCCCAGTGATGATTGAGATACCCAATCTTGAGTCTAGGGTCACTATCTGTGAGTGGAGAAAGTGATCATACATTTTTATTTTGAGAGCTGTCTTGAGTGCTATGGCAGAGAAAGTGCTTCTCATAGATTCCTCTCACTCAGCAATAGGCATCCCTTTTCAAAAACATCTCATTTCCTATTTTACGGTTTGGTACATCTCAAGATCTCCTGGCTATACATTAGCATCATGATTGCATTTGAATAGAAAAATTTTTAATTTCGTTTTGCTGCCACAGATCTTTACTGTTCACACGTTGCTGAGTTTATTGAATGCTGTGCTTTCTCTACTAGCTCTGAATTAATTTACTTCTTGAGATTTCTATTAGCTAACCTTGGTTTGACTTAGAAAATAAAGCCATCTTCTCCTCCCCAGGACATTTGCCTTCCCTAATGTTGAGTTGTTCTACTCACTCCTCTCAAAAAATCATTTGAGGTAAGCAACCTAGGATGTGTGCTCTTTTCCACACCACCAAGCAATTCTCCGATTCTCAGCGAACACTCACCAGGCACCCTACAGTTTAACCCATTCTGACACTATGTACCTGGAGAGAGCGTCAGATCCCACAGGTTACTGACTGTGTCCTTCATGACTGTTTCCACTTCAGATGCCAGTCGCAAGTCCAGGTTGTCATCTGTGCTTCTAACTGACCGGCTATAACTCAGGGGTGCCCATGACCCCTGCCTCGGGTTTAACTAACTTGCTGGAGCAACTCAAAGAACTTAGGAAACCAGTTTACCTACCAGAATACTGGCTTATTACAAAGGATATTGAAGGACACAAATGAACAGCCAGATGAAGTGATACATACAGTGAGGTCCGGAAGAGTCTCAAACACAGAAGCTTCTGTCCCATGGACTTTGGGACACGGTACATGGAATCCTGGCACATGGATTCATTCCGGTTCACCAACCCGGAAGCTCTCTGAACCCTGTCCTTTTGGGCTTTTACGGAGGTTTCATTACATAGGCATGATTGATGAAATAATTGGCCATTGGCGATCGATTCAAACGCCAGCCCCTCTCCCCTCCCTAGAGATCCGGGGTGGGGCTAGATTCCAACCCTTGAATCACAAGGTTGGTTCCCCTGGCAACCAGCTCCATCCTTTGGTGACCTAGGGGCATCCCAAATGTTGCCTTATTAACATAACAAAAGACATATTTATGCTCTCTTCACTTAGGAAATTCCAATGGTTTTAGGAGCTCTGTGCTTGAAATGGGTAAAGACCAAATATACGTTTCTTATTACAAACCACAGTGTAACACTACCTGACCTTGGAGATTTGAGAATACTTATTTGGAGGTGTCATTTTTTTAAATCATTAGATTGGCCACATTTGTCAGACTCTACCATCTAGATTTTCAAGGTATTTTGTTGGATCCTAGATAATACTAATACGGAGATTGGTCACCTCCTCTATTTTATAACTTACAAGTCTTAAAGAATTATTCATATTTCAACTTGTTTAATCAGAGGATATGCCCGTTATATTGACCCTCGAACACCCCTTGTAGATAATGTCTTCAGTACATTCCATTTGTTTTTTACCGTTGCTTTTATTCAGCATTTCATTTACTCTCTACCAATCCAACATCTGTTAGGAAGCCTGCTGCCCAGTTTGCTCATTGCTATGTTCTGAATGTTTGTGTCCTCCCCAAAATCCATATGTTGAATCCCAACTCTCAATGTGAGGGTATTAGAAGGTGGTGCCTTTGGGAGGTGATTAGGTCATGAGGGTGGAGCCCCCACGAATAGGGTTAGTGCCCCTATAAAAGACACTGCACAGAGCTCCCTCACCCCTCCACCATGTGAGGACACAGTGAGAAGACAGCTGTCTGTGAACGAGGAAGTTGGCCCTCACCAGAACCTGAACCTGCCAGTGCCTTCATCTTGGCCTTCCAGCCTTCAGAGCTGTAAGAAATAGATGTGTGCTGTTTATAAGCTACCCATTCTGTGGTATTTTTGTTATAACAGCCCAAATGGACTAAGACTGATCACCTTTAATTATGCTAAGTTTCCTCATTTGTAAAAAAATGAATTATAATATGGATATGATGACCAAGAAATAGAGGGTGATTATTTGCACAAATTGCACATCAATTGAGTAGGTCAACAAATTCAGTACATGAACAATGTTCAATGTTAAGTAAAATAAAACGTTATGTATAATGTTAAGTAAAATAAATATTTAAGATTATGGCATCTTTGTTAATATAATGGCATTTTATGCCCAATACTAGCCCACATGAAGTACTGCCAAGCTGGGAAAAAGGCATACAGTGACATGCCTCTCCTTTAAAATATTAAGAAGTTAAACAAAGAGGTATGTCAGTTGTCCTCACAGTAGAGATTGGTTTTGTAATCCTTCCAAAGGAAAACTTATTTCTTTGATCTGGTAAAGTGCCCGTGGAACTATGCTACAACCTACAGAGAAAAAATAAAATATCCCCTAGTGTGTTACCAGGATCTGTTTTGAATCACTTATTATACTTCTAAGTAGAAATTATATGTAGGTTGGTAATTCAAGTATCTGGCAGGCTGCTCACCAATTAAGATGCTTAAGATAGTTTTTTTTTTTTACTTTGAGTGATGAAATATACCAAATGCACAAAGTTGAGGCAATGTGATAAGAATTTTGATTCACTGTCATACTAAAGTAATACCAATCCTCCATTTTCTTTTTTAAAATCTACTGGAATAAGCTTTTTTCTCACTGCTATTCTCAATGCTACTCCATTATAATTTTTATCTCGTGTCTGTAATTTTGTCTTGTTCATTCTTCATATTGTTTACCAGTGCCAGCTCTCTTGTATGTCTAACTTAATCTTCCCAGAGATTTCTATTTTATTAGTAGTTGCAAAAAATTAGCTTTTGGTTTAATTATCCACTCTGTTTTGTTTTTTTAAATTATTTTCGTGTTTGTTTCTTTGAATTTCATTCATTTTGTTGACACAAATAATCCATAACCAATCTATAAATGAAAATTGGGGTGAGTTTATTCTCAGCCAAATGTGAGGGCTAGCTTAGCCCGGGGCCTTCTTTCCCCAAGGAAGGAAGGGCACCAAAGAAGTGGGGTGCACAGAGTGGTTATATAGCCTCAAAGAGTACGTTTCACATATGATTGAAATGTCCCTTGTACAATAGTCATGAGACTGCTCTGTCGGCACAGCCATTGATGGACACAGCAGATAGCAGGTCTCAGGTGGACGCAGCCATCAGTTCCTAGTCTAGGGAGAGATGCTTATCCTTAAGGAAATGCCAATGTGGGAGAAGTTGCACCTTTATCTTAAGACCATTTGTTCTTGTCTTCGGGACACAGCAAATGATTAAAGCAGATATACAGTGCATGATCAACGGCCACGTCAGGCCCTTTTGAAAAAACAAAATCAGGCCAAATTATGTTTACACCAAATGCCTTCCTCATAGTGCCAATATATTCTATTGCTTGCCATTTTTGTCAGTTTCTATTCTTTATTAATTTGCTTTGTTGCAATTTCTTTTTGTTGATTCTATTGTTCGCTTTTTAAAATTTTCTTGAGTTTAATTTTTCACTCATTAACTTTCAGCATTTCTTATTTTCTAGCATATGCATTTAAGGTTATATATTCCCTCCTAATATAGCATTACCTGTTTGGGTGCCTGGAATTTTCTTGCAATCCTATGCTAAATATTCTGTGATCTCATTTGTAGTTTTAAATATTTGACTGGTCAATTATTTAGAATTCTGTTTTTACTTTCCAAATGTGCAAATGAGGAAGATTATCTTCTTATAAATTATTTTATTTTTTCATTTTAATTAGAGAATGTGATCTAAATGATAACATTTATTATTTGTAAAAAAAAAAAAAACCCTCCTTTTTTGATCTAGTCTGTAGTCATTTAGTGGAAATGTGCCATGTATGATTGGAAAAATGTGTATTCTCTGTGTGTTGAAACAAGGGTTCTATGTGGGACCATTAGATCAGCTTGTGAATTTTAATTGTTCAAATCCCGTACCATCCACGTCTCTGCTTGAAACTAACCTGAAATCTCTACAAGTTGGATTCAGGGTTACTCATATTCTTTTTTTCTTTTAAACTTGTTTGACATATTTCAAGAGAAAGTGCTAAATTTTCTCATTACCATTGTGATTTTTCAATTTCTCCCTGTAATTATGACAATGTTTGCATTGTATATTTGGGGCCATTTTACTCAATTCAGATTGATTCTATATTTTCCTGGTAAGTTGTTCCATTTTCCTTTATTTATTTTTTTTAATTTTTTTTTTTAAAGATTTTTTATTTTTTCCTTTTTCTCCCCAAAGCCCCCCGGTACATAGTTGTGTATTCTTCGTTGTGGGTTCTTCTAGTTGTGGTATGTGGGACGCTGCCTCAGCATGGTCTGATGAGCAGTGCCATGTCTGCGCCCAGGATTCGAACTAACGAAACACTGGGCCGCCTGCAGCGGAGCGCGCGAACTTAACCACTCGGCCACGGGGCCAGCCCCCCATTTTCCTTTAAATAATGAATCTTGTGATCCACGATCATGGCTTCTGCCTGGAAGTCTTTTTTTCTAATATATTCCTATATCAGCTTTATTTTTGCTATTTTCTCTTTTTCTGATATTTACTTTCAAACATTTGTGCTGTCATGCTTCAGTCACCTCTCCTTGGATTTTTAGTTTTTTGTTCTCTCTTAGAAAAATCTGTCTCTTAGAAGGTAAGTTGAACCTGTTTACATTTATTATTATGGCTGATATATTTGGGCTTATTTTCTCCTGGTTATTTTGTGTTTTCGTTTAGCATGTTATTTCTTTTCTCCTTTTTTCTCTGTTATTGCCTCTTCTTGGATTAAGTTAAATCTATTCTTATATCCCCCCTCACTTAATATGAAAATTATGCATTCTCTTTTACTTGACTCTTTTCCCTTAAAAACGTGAGAATGTTGGGGCCGGCCCTGTGGCACAGTGGTTAAGTGCGCACATTCTGCTTTGGTGGCCTGGAGTTCATGGGTTCAGATCCCAGGTACGGACATGGCACCGCTTGGCACACCATGCTGTGGTAGGCGTCCCACATATAAAGTAGAGGAAGATGGGCACAGATGTTAGCTCAGGGCCAGTCTTCCTCAGCAAAAAGAGGAGGATTGGCAGCAGATGTTAGCTCAGGGCTAATCTTCCTCAAAAAAAAAAAAAAGTGAGAATGCAGTCTTAAAGGGGCCAAAATTAAATATTTTATTGGCAAATCTATATAGCCCTCGATTAAATTACCCCAGTTGATAAGTCCCTACTATCTCTTCCTGCATTTAAACACTTTTTATAACAAATAGTTGGGAAGCTCCATGAAAATTCTGTACTATTTTTAATTTGTTAACTTGCAAGTTGATTCAACACAGTTTGATTTGCCTTATCATAATCAATAGGAAATCCTAAAGGTCTACTTATATATTCTTTTCTAGAGACATTTAAACCCTAATCTTTGATTGTTTATTATTTTGTGATGAAATGTGATACACTTTAAGATATCTATCTCCACACAGCACATTTGGCTTCTTGAGGTTCATTGCACACTGACCACCAGCCACGCCCTTCCATGTCCAAACTCTTTGCCCTGTGAGTCTGCTGCTCCTCCCATCCAAGGTGGTGTCCATTTGCCCTCGTCTGAATGGGAGCTGGCTTTCTTCAGTCAATAGCATGCAGTGGAAGTGACTGCGTGCCAGTTGGAACCTGAGCTTTCAGAGGTCTTGGACGTTCCGTCTCTTCCACTTGGAACTCTCCCCGGCTACCAGGTGAATAAACTGCCAGAGGGATGAGGGAGACCACAGGAAGCTCACATCAGTGATCGCACCTCAGTTCGTCCTAGACCCACCGGCCCTCAGCCAACCTGGGGACTGACCACAGAGGCATGAGGTGGCCCGGGCACGGCCGGAAGAACGACCAGCTGAGGCCAGCCCAAGTTACAAAACCAGAGACGCGTGAGCTAAAGAAGTAGTTGCTGTTTGTAGCCACTAGCTTTTGGGGTGATGTGTTACAGAGAAATAAATAATTGATTCCATGTTGCTGCATATTTTTAGACAAAAATTTACTGAGGAACATTAAGGGCTCCTTCAAGTTCTGAACAGTTTATTTCTTTGCCTCTCTTCCTCCTGTTTGTGCTGGACGGTGGAACGGACGTCTGCGTTGGAAATGGAGAGGCTCATTCGCAGAACTTTATTTTCCTCTGTTGGGTAGGTTTCATCAGCATTATAAAACTATAGTGTCTTAGAAAATAAAGATGGTAAACTATTTCTGTTATCAACAGCATCTGAATCAATCTCCCATATGCCATTTCGCCATTTCAGGAGTTGGTGTGGGTTTGAAGGAAGATATAAACATAAATTTAACAGAACAAAAATGATCTTCTTCATAACTCATGACTTTAGCATCTGTTCAGAATATCACCTTTTTTAAAACATGTAAATATATAAAATTAAGTAAAACAAGGCACACTTAAATCCATTTGTTAGGTACTTGTGGCTTTTAATTCTGTTAAAGATATTTTGAATGTTGAATATGTTACACTTAACACTACTTGATACTTATAAACTCTTAATAAATACTTAATACTTAATAAAATAATTAATACCTAAAAAAATACTTAGAAACAAGATTTAGGATGTTTTTTAACTCCAAATCTTTTATTTTGGCAAAGGATGACAATAGTAATAACAATTTGGGATGACGGTGCAATTTATTACACTGTCTTTTGACTGGAATTTATATTCTCATCATAAAACTAGGTAAGATCAAATTTTTCAATGTACTGAAGGTAGGGTGAGGACAAAACAATTTGACATGTGAAGCCTCAAGTCTATTTTGACAATGGCTGTATTAGAATATATTTGCTGTATTCCTCCAAAATGTTCAAAACAGCTTGCTTTTTCTCAATAACCTTTAAACAGTTTTAAGAGTATGTCAAATAATTTTCTCTTCACGATCTCCTTCAACCCACTGGGCTTTAAGATGCATTTTTTTCCTTCCAGTAAGACTTTTTCATTTAGAAAGCATTAAATGAGATCATGGCAATAGTAATATTTGAACCACAAACTCTTGGGGTCAGAAAAGATATCAGCAGCCCTCCCATCCAGCTTCTCACCTGGTACCTAATTGCCCTCTTCACGTAACCCTACAGCTCCCATGACAGTCCATTCCACTCTGAAAAAATGCTTATTATTGGAAGGTTTTATTTACATTGTACCCCAGTCAATGCTCACTGTCACCCACTAGAACCATGAAACAAACAACAGCAGATACAGAAGCCAACAGAGGAGGAAGTTTGAGCTAATGCTGTCTCCTTAACCTATTCTTCTAGGGAAATGCTTACGGCTCAGATCTGTTGACCAAATCCACACAGAGAGAGACAAATAATGGCCCATTATCCCTCTGGGAAGGCTACTCATTTCCCATAAGTCACCACAGTGCAAAAACAATTGCGTTGAGGTCTTCCATTCCATCTTCCAGGATGCACTCCCTAGACCCTTCAAAAGATTATGAAAGAGAGCAGGATATCTGGAGAATGTAAGAGATGGAGAGATGAAATGACCTTTGCAGTTTAATAGTCAGAGATTTGGATTCAGTAGATGATGAGCAGGACCCGAGAATTGGCTTTTCTATCAGCATTTCTAGGGTGGTGATTTTGGTCCATGAACCATGCATTGAATAGCACTGAGCTAGCGTGCATCAGAAAATGGGACCCCCAAGAGTCTAGCATCCTTGTGAAAGGCACACAATTGCCAACACTATGCTTAGTGGATTTTAAACTGAGATGCCCAGGTGAAGGGAAAAGTTCTAAAACAATGAGGGCCCCAGTACATAATGCTCCCCTCCCAGCTCCAGGGAAGGCAAGAATCTTTTGAAGAGAAATTCTCCTGGACTTAGAGCCTCCCCTCCAAAGGAAACTGGTGTGGCCATCTGACCTGGGGCAAAATTTGTTCTCCAAGTATTGCTAAGATAGTTCCACAATAATACTAATAATCTTCCGTGCACGTGTGTGTGTTTCACTTCCATTGCACAAATGAGCAAATGACTTCCAGAAGATAATTGTCGGGCCACAGAGTCACAAGCACAGAGTTGAACTGTGAGCTCACAACCTCCAAGGCTCACTCCAGGGCTCAAGAGCACATGGCATGACTTCTCTGCAGTGGCAGAAGCTCAGAGCAGCCATAGCAGGCCTGGGAGAATTCATATCCTGTTGTCTCTTGGTCCGGGTTCTCTTTTACCCCTAGGCATACAATGGGATGCACAGAGAAAAATTCTTCCTTGGGAAATTCCGGTTCTCCTTTCTCACAGCATGGGAAGAAGTTGTGTTTCATAGCAGTGTGACTTTAAATCCTACCCTTTCAACTTGTCCAGCCAAATACATTATCTTTTCTGCTCCTTGCTTTTCCCAATCTTTCTCCATCCTCTTAGTTGCATCTTATCTTTTCTCCTCCACCTTTTCAACTTCTGCTACTACTCAGGACAATAAATAGGTCACCAGGAGCAATACCAGGTCCACCAGAACCCCACATCTAACCCCACACATGCCTGGTTCAGGATTTCCTGTTTTGACTTGCAAGTAGCATGGCATGTGCATCTGTCATAGCATTTCCATTTTGACCCAGACCAAAACCTGGAAAGGTAGTCTGTTAGTCCTCCAACAAGGTTTCCTGAAACGGGGACTGGTTTGGTTTTGACCAAGGCACTGGCAAGTACAAAGTCTTAGTTGTGAAGTAATCTCTGTGCTTCCTTTCTTATATCATTGTTGTCTGAATTTTAAAAATTCATAAGTGTGAAGTAATTCCCATGTCATTTCCATTGGAATAACAAAAGATACTTGTGTAGAAAAAGTATGCTGTCATCCATTGGAGGCACTACCTTCTCCCTAATGAAGCGTCCTCTGAGAACACCAGCAAAGACGTCCCACTCCTTTGTTCCAGCCCCATCACACCATTCTCTTAAACCATAACAATGGAAACGCAACTCCACAAATGCATTTTGGAATCAACTATTCTCAAGGCTGGTTCACAAGCGTCGAGCCTGGAAATTCTGCCGTGTTGCCAATTCATGTCAGAAAAAGAGCCAAAATAATGAATTCTACTACTCTGAATTATGCAACATGACCTAGTCTTTACTATGAGTTTGACAAGCAGGTGTAGGAGAAATATGAAACATCCCAAGCGATACACTGTTGGTTTCATGAAGAAAAACGGTTCTCAGCAACTTGGTGTTTAACTTTGCATTGAATTCAGATGTCCAGAAATTCACTTCCAAACATAGAATCCTTAGCATCTATGTAACCACTTCTGATTTCGTCTTCCTGTTTGAAAGATTTACTTAGGTGAAATGTGCTTTGCGTCATTAATGGTGACACGTTTCCAGAGCCCGGTGAAATGGATTACAAACGCCATCCCCTCCTTTTGAACAGGAACTTTGGTCCTGAGGGCTTGGTGTCATTGAAATTCATGAATGTAACTTCCTAAGAAGTTGTCCTGCGCAAGCTCTTTCCATCACCGGTTGCACGCACAATAGCAGCAGCCACATTCAAATATCCCAACCCTATTTCCCTTCAGAAAAGAAAGTGGCTTTACTTCCCATGCTTCTTAAAGTACCATCCTTTGCACTCTTCTATAAATGTATTTATTATTTAAGTAATGCCATTTTCACTTCAAGAAAAGAAGGTGTCTCCCTTTTTTTTTCTCTTTGACTGAGAGTTTCTCACATAGAATTTTTTAAGAACCGAAAAAGAGGGCCCATGGCCATTGTCTTTGGATGAAATATTCTCTGCTGATGGATGTTTTTGCAAAGTCAGTATTCAGGAGATTGGGGCTTCTTGTAACTGCCAAGCATAAAGTCACCCATCATTTAGAACCAACTCTACCTTGTTACAACACCCTCTTCGGCTTTCTGAAGCTCAGGGGAGGGGAGGCTGTCTTGTTGGTAGAACAAAAAGACCCTCTTCATTCTACCCAGAAACTGGGATGTGTTCCAGAAAGACTTGGGGGCACCGACGTTCCACTCTCTGATAATGAAGGAAAAAAGATGAACTCTTAAACGAGTAAGAGTTTTCATGAAACTCTTAATGCATTTTCAATTTCATGAAAAATGATTTGTGGGATTGCATTTTCTCCCGTAAATTAATCAATCATCCAGAATAGAATCGAGATTCCAAAATACATTCTCAATTGCTTAAATTATGGTCTTTGGCTTCATTTCATGTCAGAAATGGACCTCCAGTAAATAAATAAACTTTCTCCTCTCAGGAAGTACTTGGAAAGAGTCTAAATACTGCTATACAATGTGACGTGCTTGGTAAAAATATTCTGAGGGACAAACAGAAGAACTATGCAATCCAAAGGCAACACAATGTTGGCTTTTCTGACGTGTGGTCCTGTAATGAGGGAAAACAGATCTTTAACACAAAAAAGGATTCCTCCCTAAGGAAACACTGGGTCTGACTTCTGGTATTGATGCACTCCATCTAAATTTCTCTGAATGCTCTTCAAATGCAAAGAGTGGAATGATTGACCTATGATTCTACTCACCTACACTACAAAGTGTTCCCTCCTTTTGGCAAAACATCCAAAATATTGTTAAAGACAATATTATATTGCCTGATTATTCTTCTCACCCAGATCCTTACATATGGCATAAATACAGCTGTGCAAATTAGTGGCATATGAAGGTGAGCCAGGTATACAGGCTGCAAAGTGAAAATTTAATCACTGATCAAACATCTGTATTTTGTGTGTGTGTGTGTGTGAGAGAAAGATTTGCCTTGAGCTAACATGCGTTGACAATCTCCTCCCTCCCCAGTTTTTCTTTTTTTTTTTTTTTGGCTTTTGGAAGATTAGCCCTGAGCTAACATCTGTGCCAATCCTCCTCTATCTTTTTGCATGTGGGATGCCTCCACAGCACAGCTGATGAGCAGAGCAGGTCTGCACCCAGGATCCGAACCCACAAACCCAGGCCGCTGAAGCAGGGCATGCAGAACTTTAACCACTTGGCCACAGGGCCTGCCCCAAACATAAGTAATTTTTGCACTTAGTGACTATTTTGGTATCCTATAAAGCAAACACAGATACATCTTTCATTTTCTCTGGTGTTGATTTCTTGCGGTATTTTCTGTGTAGATATTTTACATAATCCTTGTATCTGGGTTATTACTCATTATGCGTAACTCATCTTACAATGAGTTCACAAATTCTAAAAGGAGTTTATTTTCTGGGGACCTGAGCCATTTACAATGAATTAAAAATAAAATCTCTTCTTTAAGTTTATGAGTTGTTAGGAAGCCAGAAAGGATTATATTACCTAGCTTAGACCTATACTCAACATATTTGTACAAGAAAAAAAATGTGGAATCATTAATTCAGAATAATCTAAGAAAATACTCGTGGCCAATTAACATGGAGACGGCTAAGAATGTGTCTTAAACCCCCAGAGCAAAACCAAAATGAGCAAAAATGCCCTTGGATTCTCCAGCATATTTCTATTGAAGGATTGAGTGAAGAAAGTGATGTGATGTCTTCATTTTCCACTTGATGGTATTAGCCGAGTAAGAAGAATACAGAAATGTATTTATTTTCAGCTTCCATGTTAGGACCCGTGTGTGTAGTATGGAGGCCAGCAGAGAGTACGAGTTTGGGGGAGCACCAGGCATGACATACAAGTGGCAGTGCTGAAGATTCCAAAATACACGTTTGGCTTAAATCTACAGACGTACACACACAAAGTCTGTTGACTCCTTCAAAGTCACGTCCACAGAGCTATCCACATATTCAGAGGTGCTGCTATTGATCCAACATCCTTGGAACTTCCTTCTCACTGGAAAGGTTTTCAGAACCTAGCCATTTGATGTGTATACTCTGCCCACTTCCACTGGGACCTCCCTTTATTTAAGGTATTATTGAGAACACCTCCACAGAGACAAATCTTCATCCTTTCCAAAACTATTTGGGTTTTTGGCAATATATCAGATCATTTTTCATCAAGGGATGGTATGAAAACTTTACGATGCCCTTAGGAAACTCAAAAATAATTTCCAAAATATATTTTTTAACCAATGACATCAGACCAGAAGGAATAAGACAGTGGGTATTGACATTGCCATTTTATATTTCAAATCTTCTTCCTCGTAGTAACAAACGTTCCTGTAGAACATTTTCTGGTTTTATCAGCGTGCTGAGAAGAGAGATGCTCAGGACAGCAGGGCAAGGAGTTGGGTAAGGACCTCATATTTGTGCTCAATCAATCAATCGTCTGAGAAAACACTTAACCAGTTTACCTGGTTGACAAGTGGCTTAGGGATTGTGGAAGAAGGGCCTGCTGTTTCCTACAAATTGTGAGTTGCCCCAAGAACAAAACAACAGCTGATCTCTCCAATGAGAGATGTGGGCCTCGCTGGCTAACGGCAGAAGACAGAGGCTTCAGAGTCGCTGACAGGCTGCTGCTCATACGATGCTGGCCAAGAAGAGAGAGGAAAGTTTTCCTGGAGGGTGAGAAGGTCACCCTGCTCTAAGGGCTGGAATCCTTGGCTGTTGGTGCTTGTCATTGGGAATGTTCACACATCTCTTCAACCACTTAACAAGAAGGGATCCTGAAAACCATCTGTATGGATGATCCATTGCTGCATAACAACATCCCACAAACTTGAAACAACTCACATCTACTCAGAGACTGAATATACAAATGGACAATGGCTGGACCAGCTACAAAAACAGAATTCTCACACACAACCTTCAGCCACCTGCCCAGGAAACCAACCCCTTGTCTACAGTGACCAGCCCAGGAAGCCAGCCTGCCATATAAGTCGGACTTGAAGGAAGCCCGATCGCTGTCTCTACATCAATGCAGGAAGCTAAATATCTTTCGCAACAATGAGCCCCAAATGGCCAGGACTTGGTTAATAACTGCCAGGCTCCCTAAGTTCTGTCTCTGCTTCCAACTTAGGACCAACTAGAGAAAGCTAACTATGCACTGCTAACCAATCACACAGGATGCCCGGCTTCTCATTAGCTCACCTACAGCTTCTCCAGACCAACAGCTGCCATCAGGACACACCTGAAGTCTTCCTTTTCTCATCGTAAAGCTGTGCCATTCCTCTGCCTGCCTTTGAGTCTATGCTGAACCCAAGTGATGGTGGCCGACTTCCTTGCTCCAGCCAGCTCTGAATCAACAGCCTCTGCTTGTTCTTGTTTGGATGGGTTTTGTCTATTTCCACGCACAAAATGGGTCATAGACCCAAATGTAGATGCTAAAACTATTATGCTTCTGGGAGAAAACATATGAGAAAATCTTATCACTTTAGTATAGGCGAAGATTTCTTAGGACACAAAAAGCATGAATCATACCAGAAAAAACTAATAAATGGCACTTTACCAAAATTAAAAAGTCTGCTCTTTGAACGACACCATTAAGTAAATGAAATGACCAAAAAATGAAATGAGGGGCCAGCCCCGTGGCGCAGTGGTTAAGTTCTCACCTTCCCCTTCTCGGTAGCCTAGGGTTCGCCGGTTCAGATCTCGGGTGCGGACATGGCAGCGCTTGGCAAAAGCCATGCTGTGGTAGGCGTCCCACGTATAAAGTAGAGGAAGATGGGCATGGCTGTTAGCTCAGGGCCAGCCTTCCTCAGCAAAAAGAGGAGGATTGGCAGTAGTTAGCTCAGGGCTAATCTTCCTCAAAAAAAAAAAAAAAATGAAATGATAAGCCACACACTGGAAGAAAATATCACTTAAAAAATTTATTATACTAATGCATGTATTGCATATTTATTATACATTCAGAATATGTAAACAACTCACTTATAACAAGCAACCCATTAAACTATTGACAAAATGTATGAAAAAACACTTCACAAAAAAAATATATACAAATGGGACCAATAGGCATATAAAAATAGATACTCAATGTCATGAGTGGTCAGAGTCACGCAACTGAAAACCACAACACCGAACAAAATTTTAAAAGCCCAACAATCACAAACATTGGATGTGGACCAGCTGGAATCTTCGCACATTCCTGGCTGGGATATGAAACGGTACAGCTACTTTTGAAAAACGACAGCCTAACGTGTAAAGCAGAAGTTTTACTCCTAAGTATGTGAACCAAGATAAAAATGAGAGGCAAAAAAAAGTGTCTGGACTTGTACACTAGTATTGTTGCATTTTTGTGCATAGTAGTGCAAACAGGTAAATGCATAAACAAATTATGGTGGAACACGAGGATCACGGAAACGTCTGAGAGGCTTGTATGTTCTCGTCACACCTGCGCGTTCCACGGCTCCTCCTCTGCGCACCTGCTGTCTTTACTTCATGGCCGTGTCCTCGGCAGGTGATCACACAGGCTCCACTCACTCTGTGGTTGACCTCACCCGGAGGTGGTGGGGAAACTTTTTCTTCTCATACTCTAAGCACACCTGCGGGACCTATGATGTAATGATGAATATGGGATAGATGGTTCCGTGGGCCGGGTGGAGCCTTCGGTTACGAATCATCGCCATTCACATTTGTCCACCTTCCAGCTAAACTTCCCATGAGGGTTTGGGGGAAAATATTAGGACGTGTCCAAAATAATCTGCTTCTGAGTTAAGCAGGAAAATGCTAGTGTTTGGTGCCATCTAGCGGGTAAGATTTGCTATCAGGCCACGCAAACAGTATGAATTGACCATTAACAGACAGGGAGCCCCGTAAGATACAGGAAACAGAATCATTTTTCAAAAAATGATTGCAGACTGGCGCTCAAACTGTTGACGCCTGTATTTTTGCTAATTAAAATGAACCTCGGCTTCACAGGTCGGTGTGGAGGTCTCCTTTGGGGTTGATAAAAATGTTTGGAGACTAGAGAGAGGGGACGGCTGTGCGACCCTGTGAATGTAGTTAGCACCACGGCATTACACGCTTTAAAAGGGTTCCATTTATGTTATGGGAAAATTACCATAAGAAAAAACGAATTTAAAAAGTGAGGAATGAATTGATAATCCCATCTCCAATCCTGCCTCCCAACTATCCACAACATCTTTTTAAAATCATACATCACAGCCCTGCCCTTCTGAATTTTGCTGGTTTTCATCCAGCCTCTCTCAGCGAAAACCCCTGAGGCGGTGCAATCCTGAAGTGGCCTGTGTGGAAGGGGCAGGGTTGGGGGTTGCAAGTGGCTGTTCCTCCTGTTATAAGCCACCACCCCTGCCTGTGGGCGTTCTGGGGACGGTGGAGCTGATGCTGGTACAGCTAATCTTGGAGTTAAGGACCAATGGTGGGAGGGCAGAGACACACCTCTCTTTTTTTTCCCGTTTGATAGTAATGCTAGAATTTATTCATCTTTAATTCCTTGGATAAGAAAATTTTTTCCAGCTTTATTGATGTATGATTGACAAAATTGTATATATCGAAGGTGTACAACGTGCTGATTTGGTATATGTATCCATTGTGAGATGATACGACAATCAAGTTAATTAACACATTCATCACTTCACATAGTTACCTTTGTGTGTGTGTGTGTGTGTGTAGAAAACACTTGAGATCTACTGTCAGCAAATTTCAAGTACACAGTACAGTATTCTTAATTAGTCAGCAAGCTATACATTAGGTCTCCAGAATGCACTCATCTTAGAACTAGAAGTTTGTATCCTTTAACCAACTTCTCCCCACCTCCCCACAATCCAGCCCCTGGAACCCACCATTCTACTCTCTGCTTCTGTGAGTTTGACTACTTCAGATTCCACATAAATGAGATCATACAATATTTGTCCTGTCCTTCTGTGTCTGGCTTATTTCCCTGAGTATAATGTCCTCCAGGTCCCTCTGTGTTGTCACAAATGGCATAATTTCCCTTCTTTTTAAGACTGAATAGCATTCCATTGTATGTACATATCACATTGTCTTTATCCATTCATCCGTCAACACATGCTCCCTGAAGGTGATGGGGGAAGTGATGGAGATGCCCAAGGTAGGAAGAGGGGAGATGCAGTTAAGGAGAACAAATACTCTTATGTTTTGTGTGATGCAGAAGAGCCAAGGGGATGGTGGAGGAGATTATTCAGGAGGAAACAGATATAGTGTGAGATGTGTGCACAAATCCATTCTTCTGAGAGCACACTTGCACACACACATTCACATGCATGCGTGCTCACACGCTCATACACTTACACACAGTTGTCCACACACTCACATTCACATGCTCTCACACTCATACACACTCACCTGTACATACTCACACACCTACACACCCTCAACCACACACACACACACACACACACGCTACTTCTACCTCTCATTAACCTGATCCTCTTTTGTCTCTCTCCCCACCGCTCAACAAACTGTTCATGTCCATGCTTTTGTTCAACACATCTGACATGTTGTATATTTAGCTGTTGGATATTGTCTAGTGGCATTCAATAAGCACATGGTCTGACCACCCCTCCTGTAAGCAGGTTAAAATGCTTACAACGCGTACACCCACGTGATCAGACAGTGTTCGTGTCCACACTTTAGTTCGTAGAATTAACGAGGGGCGTAATTAAGTACTTTCCATGTAAATACCTAGTGTGCTCGCTCTGGGAAGGGAAAGCAATACACAGACACATTTTTTTAAATAATGGATCATTATTTGGTTCTTTCTCCTGTGGGCATTCAATGACTTGCTGTAGAGCACAAATAAAAGCCCAGTAGTATGTGGAAGTCCTATGCAAAGCTGGAAACAGGTGCAAGGGTCAGAGTCTGTGGGAAGGCTGATTTGGAAGCCAATGGGAGGGACTCGAAAGGGTATCCCGGCCACGCTGTCACTGTTTCGCCAAGAAAGATTCATGTCTCTATGATCTCTCAAGCCAGCACTTTTCACTGCATTCAAATGCCAGCTGGGGACCAAAAAGGAAGAGAAGAGGGAGAGTTGGAACAGCCAGTGACCTGTTCGCCCTCTCTCCCTCCCCGTGCAACAGGCTGTGAACAGAGAGAAGTCTTTATGTGCCAGGATTCACTTCTCTGCAGAGACACCGGGCATTTTCCCCGCTGCCTACAGAATGCTTACGATTATGGGGGACCCTTGCTGGGCAGCCCAAAGTGCCCGGAACCCCAGGCCATCCTGTGGCCCTTCTGGTGGTGAGGGAAAGCAGGACAGCTAGCTCCCAAATGGAGTATCCCCGAACTCCCGCCCCTCCATGGTTCTGAATCCAGACAACGAACTTGTCCTACATCTCGCCTGCTTTGCTCCTGTGCAAGGGAGAGAACAGAGGATTTTATTTCAATAAGGAGACCTCATGAGCTGCATTCCATCAAATAGAAAGTCGGGGACTGGACCATAAGAAACAAAAGTAAAAACCCAGAAATTGCGATTACATGCAACCCTTCAAAATGTCGCCATGCTCCGTGCCTGTTGATAACGGATTAAAACAGTCAACACTGATTTTCATCTTCTTGCAATAGTCTCCTATTACATGGCCTATGCAAATGCACAGGAAATGTTGACTATGCTGCTGGCACCACTTTCTCTTTTGCTGGAAGGGAGATTCTAGATAAAAATCTTTATTTTTGCCATTCTTTGCTTTTTCATTCATATTTTTTTTCCTTTGCCTCAGGGTTACAGAGTGGAAAACTCCATGTTCTCTTTTTCTTAACTCTACATTTTCAGGTTGGTGCATTTTATCACTGCATTCTATGCATCATCTATCTACCTATCTATCTATCTATCTGTCTATATATCTATCATCTATTATCTATCATCTATCTATTATCTATCGTCTATCTATTATCAATCATCAATATCCATCTAATTGTATATCTATCTATCATCTATGTTTGTATGTATCTACCTATCATCTATCTATCCACCTATGTATACCTATCTACCTATCATATATTTATAAAATTTATATATTCATATATATATAATTTCCTTCATGTTCATACAACTATGACATTAATTAAATTCCAACTAACAAAAATTACATTCTACAAGCTTGGTGTAGTGGCAAGCTGTGCCACCTGACCCTGGGACCAAGGTACACCCTGTGAGGCTGAGAATCACTTTTCTTTGTTAGACCTTACCTTTCTCCTGGGTAGGACTGGGCAGTCAACCTAGAAATATTAAAGGTGGCTCGTCATCTTGAAATGCATCGGTTCTACGGCTACAGGAGACGTGAACTCTGAACGGAGAGCTGTTGTCCTTTAACATGTAGCCCGGGCATCCGCACACATCACTGTGAGGATAACTGTGTGGTGCTGGCTGCTCAGCACACCCCAAAGGCAAGCTTGCTCTCCCAAGGGCCATATTTTACAAAGAAGATGGCAGCCCTGAGAACATGGTCCTCATAAACCCCTCTTCCTGCACCAGACTTCTGTGGCCATCAGTCCGTCTTGCCACCATGAAAGCCAACCACCGTCTTGTGTAGTGACGGGTGAAGACTGTTTGATCAGAGCTGTCTGACTGTCTTCAAGCAATAGAAATACAAGATAAAGATGACTTTCCCAGCACAGCAAACATAATTGAGCTGTACAGCATGGCTCCTCAAAACCATTGATTGTTCTAACCAATAGATTCCTTTGCATTTGATTTTTTTGTAATGGCCTTTGTCTTTTATTGCCTCTAGCAACTACTGTTAGAATGCAGGAAACTTGCCTCCACTAAGAGGCTATTTGACTTATGAACTCAAGCCAGACCAACATAGCCAAGCTCTCCTATCACCCCCATATCTGTTCTTACCCCTCCTCTTCTCTCCTCATGCTTGTCCAGAAGGAGATCCTTCTCCAAATTATCAATTTTTTTTTATAGCCAATATGAGAGTCTTGTTGGAAAATGTTGACCTTCATGGCTACACTTTTCTGGAGAAATCATTTCTCAGACCCCCAGCACTTGCATATTTTGCTTCTCAGCTGGATTGCCTCATCCCAAAAAGCTAGCTTGCAACCACCACCATCCACCCCACACAGAGGATGTGGCCATGTCAGGCCTTCCAGCCTATGGTCAATTTATCTGAAAGAGTCACCTGCTAAAAGGCATTATTTCGATCAACAACTGTTTAAGAGAACCTGGCACAAAAGCCAAACATATTACTTAATTTTAAGTGGCTGTCTGCTTGTTGGCCCAACCGTCTCTCCTTCATACCAATGCTTCTTTCAAGAGATTCCTCTATTTCCCAGTTTAGAACCCGAGTAGGTGTCTCCAAATAAGTGAGCATCCAGTGTCCACCCATTCCACTACTATGAGAGTCTGTACATAGATACTGCCAACATCAATGCTCACCTACTGCATACCCCAACATGACCAAGAGCTGTACATCAAACAGCAATTCTGCTCCTTCTGGCTTTCCAGACCCAAGGTAAGAGTGTTCTTTGGTCTCAGATTGACCGTAGAGGCATTGATATTTGAAATAAGCAACATAAAAAAGCTCACTGTTTCTCATACATGTTTCCAAAGAAGATATACAGGTGCCCAAGAGGCACATGAAAAGATGTTCAGCATTGCTAATCATCAGGGAAATGCAAATCAAAACTACACTAAGATATCACCTTATACCCGTCAGAATTGCTATAATCACTTAGACAAAAAATAACAAACGTTGTAGAGGATGTGGAGAAAAGTGAACCCTCATACACTGCTGGTGGGAATGCAAATTGGCACAGCTACTATGGAAAGCAGTATGGAGATTTTTCAAAAAATTAAAAATAGAAATATTGGGGCTGGCCCTGTGGCTGAGTGGTTAAGTTCATGTGCTCCGCTGCAGGTGGCCCAGTGTTTCGTTGGTTCGAACCTGGGCGCAGACATGGCACTGCTCATCAAGCCATGCTGAGGCAGCGTCCCACATGCCACAACCAGAAGGACCCACAACGAAGAATATACAACTATGTACCCGGGGGCTTCGGGGAGAAAAAGGAAACAAATAAAATCTTTTAAAAAAAACCCTCTATAAAAATAGAAATATCATATGACCCAGCTATCCCACTACTGGGTCTTTATCCAAAGAACTTGAAATCAATAATTCAAAGAGACTTATGCACCCCTATGTTCATTGCAGCATTGTTCACAACAGCCAAGATGTGGAAGCAACCCAAGTGCCCATCAAATGACAAACAGATAAAGAAGATGTGCTATACATATACAACAGAATACTACTCAGCCAAGAAAAAAGACAAAACCATCCCAATCACAGAAACATGGATGGACCTTGAGGGTATGATGTTAAGTGAAATAAGCCAGACAGTGAAAGACAGACACTGTATGATTCCACTCATATGTGGAAGATAAACAAACACATGGACAAAGAGAACAGAATAGTGATTACCAGAGAAAAAGGGGATGGGGAGTGGGCACATGGGGTGAAGGGGCACATTTACATGGTGACTGACAAGTAATAATGCACTACTGAAATTTCACAATGTTGTAAACTACTATGACCTCAATAAACAAAAAGGCTCACTGTTTTAGAACAGAGGATTGAAGAAGAAACAAATAAAATCAACATAGAGATAGCAGCACTGGGGAAATGAACTGAGTTACAATCCTAATGAAGGGGAAAAGCTAGAACTGTCCAGGAGGACCGTCTAGCTATCCGTAGAAAAGACTTTGGGCTGGAAAATAAAATTCAACCCCTGTATATATTCATTTTGCAGGGTTGTAGTAATAAATGACCACAAATCATGTGACTTATGACAACAGGAACTTACTCTCTCACAATCTGGAGCCCAGGAGTCTGAGATGAAGGGGTCACAGGGCCACACTCCCTCCGGAGGCTCCAGGGGAGGGTCCCTCCTGCCTCTTCCAGCTTCTGGGGCTCCAGGCGTCCCTGGGCTGGGGGCCGCATCCCTCCCGTCTCTGCCTCCGTCCTCACGTGGCTTCTCCTCTGTGTCTGTGTCTTCTCTTCTGTCTCTGATCAGGACACTGTCACTGGATTTGGGGTCACCTTCATCCAGGATGACCTCATCTCAGATCCTTTACTTCACTAGGATCATCTGCAAAGACCCTATTTCCAGATAAGTTTGCATTCACAGGTTCTGGTAGGATTTGGAGATACCTTTTAAGGTGCCACTCTTCAACCTAGGACACCTTAATAATGAATTCACGCTCCAAATTGCCTTAGAAGTCTTAAACAGTATCCACTTAAAAACCAAAATAGTCACTCGCCCTTTCCACATGTTTCTCCTTCTGTATCCTTCCCATTGCTCTCACTACCTCACAAGATGACACCATCATCTGCCTTTGTAAAACTTAATGAGTGACTGACTCCTCCCCCTACTGGATAATAGAACCGCACACTTCTTAAGAATAATTCCATACTTTATTTACCAGAGAATCTATACAATGCCTCGCACATAATAACCACATCTTGTTTGGCAAATTAACATGAATTTATCCAAATCATAAGCCTTTAATTTTTAGAAAGAAAAATAGATATCTATTTTTCTACATCATTTCAGAGTTGTTCTCTAGATATGCATGCCCTTTGCTGTGAAATCATACAGATTTTTTTTTTAATTTCATACATCATTTGCTGAAATGCCCTTTACAATGTAATGGAAGATAGAGCTTAAGGAAATAAAACTCTGTAGAAAATAAATTATCTTCTCTCTTTGTCTTGAGACCCAAAGATCTTACCTTATTAACAACCTCAGAGAGTCTCACAAAGCAAGTCTAGCAGTGAAGACAGCTGAACTCCAGCTTAACGGGAACCCTCGTTAATCAGACAGAAACACCAAGGTCCCGAGCACCACAGCTGGACGTAGTCATCCTGCAGAGAAGACGACCCTCACAGGACACAGGGAAAAAGTGTTTTGACAGGAAATGTATGGCAAAGGTGTGCCACGCGTGGTCACCAGATCTTGCTTCACTTGACCAAAGCAGAGCGCTGTGTGCATGGAGAACACACTCTGTTAGGGTAATGCTGAGCTGCTTTAACGAATGAATCCAAAATCTCAGTGATGCTAACAAATAGCTGTTGTTAAATCCAAAATGGCTGTTTCCGGTTGGCTGGTCACGCTCCTCAAGAGCTGGTTCAGGGACCCTGCATCCTTCCATTTTGTGGCTATGACATTTGTAACCCTTGCCTCCAAGTTCACCAGGATGTGGATATTTAATCAGAGGAGAGAGGATGGAGAAAGTGCATTAGCCTGCTAGGGCTGCCATAACCAAGAACCACAGATATTTATGTTTTACCGTCCCGGAGGCTTGACGTCTGAGATCCACGTGAGGGCAGGGCTGGTTTTTCCTGAGGCCGCTCTCCGTGGCGTGTGGACGTGTCTTCTCCCTGTGTCCTCACGTGGTCGTCCCTCTGTGCGTGTCTGTGTCCTCATCTCCACTTCTCATAAGGACCCCAGTGCTGTTGGATCAGGCCCTGATGACCTCATTTTACTTTAATCACCTCTTTAAAAACACCATCTCCAAATACAGTCAAATTCTGAGGTCCTGGGGTTAGGACTCCAACAATATGGATTTTGGGGGAACACAACTCAGTCAAAAACAGAAGTCATGCTCTTATCTTGCCACCTGGCCCAGAAGAGAAATGTGAGAATTCGATGTGCACTTCGTTGGCAAGCCTTCATTCCCATGGTCCCATCTCGATGCCCAGGTTAGAGGTGAGAGTCTGGCTCACATAGATGCTAGTGCCTTAGCCATTTCTCCACAGTGACTCAACCCAACAGATGAGGAGCATGGACAGACATGGAAGAGTCACGGTGGACAGGTAACCATTTCAGCCCCAACTGCACTTCAGAAGACGCCTTTCTGCCTCCACACCAACACCATTCCGTTCTCTACGTCGGGTCTCCATCACTAGAGAGAGACGCCATAATTGATTCTCTTTCTCAGTTGATCACCTCTTCTTGTAGAAACCATTCCTAAGTAAATATTTCTATATTACACTCATGCCTTTAGATCACCTCCCTAACCAGGACACTGCTCAGATTTGTTATTTATTTTACTGACTTTAATTAGCTGGATGGAGGAGGAAAACAATCCCTCGGTTATTGGCATGATGGTGAAACAGATGAGATCAGATGCCAGATCATCTCTGCCTGGGAGCATAAAGGGACGAGTTGGGGCCCCAAAAGGGAGCACTGGAAAGGAACATTGACTGAACGAGAATCCCTGCAGGATGGAGCTGAAGAGGGGATTCTCCACTCAGCAAAGACTTAGGTAACATATGCAGCACTCAAGACTGGCGTCATCCACTGGAAATAGGAAGAGCATGGTCTTTCACCATCTCACAGTGTAGGTAGAACAGCAGATCCACAAACAGAGAACTGTAGCAAAATGGGGTGAGTATTATGACAAAGGCGTGTGCCAAAGAGATAAGGGGAGACAATATTCCTATACTCTACTATGTTCTGCAGGCAGAGAGCCTAGGAGCTATTTATCGTAAAACGATCCAGGTGTCTTAACAAATAGAGACAAATGGTATTCTCTTTCTCCAGGTAACTCTGATAGGAGAACAACGAATTAAAACAAGGAAGCCCAGACAGTTCAGAGTCAGGGGCCCAGATGACATTCTTGGATCCCATTGTTCCCAGAAACTACAGTGCAATTTGAGCTCTTCTAATTCTTATCTGGGAGGGTGGAGAGGAACATGGTCAGTCACCCGGGAGCCTGGAAGAACAGGATTTACCCGGCCCGAGTGTGCAGATCAACAACCCAGATCTCCAGCCTCCAACAAACCAGCCTCCTCAACTGTGAAATTCAACTCAGTTAGAGTCTGGAGAGAGGGAAGGGAGACCCAAAGGGTTATATGTGCCTTCCGAATGTCTTTTTTAATTTATTTCACCAACTGTGATCAGACAAAGAGGGCTTCTCTCCCCAGGGGTTGTGTCTTCCCAACCCAGGAGTAAAGGGAAGTATTTAGGTTCTTTCCATGACTTGATTAGCTGTGGATGTGGCTCCTCTTTATCAATATAGAGAAAGTAATCACCCCCACTCTATGATGCCATATAACAGCTTCCTTTAAAAGGAGGGAAATGGATAAACAAAGTGCGGTCCATCTATACAATGGAATACTATTCAGCCTTAAAAAGGAAGGAAATTCTGACACATGCTACAATGTGGATGGACCTCGAACACGTTATGCTAAATGAAATAATTGATTCAAAAGGACAAATACTGTATGATCCCACGTATATGAGGTCCCTAGAATGATCAAATTCATAGAGACAGAAGGAAAAATGATGGTTACTAGGGGCTGGAGGAGGCGAGAATGGGAAGATGCTGTGTAATGGGGACAGAGTTTTGGTGTTGCAAGACGACGAAAGTTCTGGAGGTGGATGGTGGTGATGTTTGCACAATAACATGAAGGTACTTAGCACTACTAAACGGCACACTGAAAAACGGTCAGGATGGTAAATTTTGTGTTATGTCTATTTTACCACAATTAAAAATTTTAGGAAGGGACGCTACTTTGGAATGACTGAGGCAAAATGCAAGGCATTCTCTCTGGACAAGCATTTCACATGCCTCTGGCTCCACATATTCACGGATGCCCAACGGCTAGTCTACCTGCCAAATCTTGTTGTGATAGTCTGGCCTCGAGGGAGTTCCTTATTCAGATTAGAAGGTCATTTCTGAATGCCGGTTGCAGTTATATGATTTGTTCTTTGATAAAATAGCCTAAATGTTCTTCTCTGCTCGCTTCCTGCCTCCCCTTAGGAGCAAGGCTGCATTATCCTCTGACACAGTGGGCGGTGCAGAACCACCCTTTCAGACAAGAGGCTCCTAAGATTATTGAAAGGAATCCTTCAGTCGTGAATCAAAGCCCGGACATACAATTCCATACAAAACTTCTCCAACCAGGGCGAGAGTGGTCACAAAAGCAGGCTGTGCCATTCACGAAACTATAGCCACTCTCCAACGCAACGATCCAAGAATAATTTTCCCCAAGAAAGAATCATCGGCTTTATAGTTACACTGAACCACATTTTCCACGCTGCGATGAATATTTTTGACATGATTCACGTGAAAATAACCACCTGCAAATCCAACATTCCAAATGCAGTTCCCTTAGCGACTGGGCATTTTCTTACTGATACAAACCCACCCCTGAACCCCTGACTACTTGTCTTTGAAGAGTATTTGCATGCAAAATGCTGCCACCATAGCAAACACTTAGAAATTTATAGCCCGGAATCTTTTTCATTTGGTCCACATGGATACAACTTTAATAACCTAATTCCATTTAGATCATTGAGTACTTAGAAACAAGAAATTATGGGACTTGGCTTCTTCATCCTGCCAATAACAGCTGTAAACAGTGCTGAACAAAAGATCAACGTATACGTTTTTAAAAAGTGCATCAGCGAATTGGCAAATTAGTAAAGAATACTCAGATTCTGAAGCTGTAAGTGAGGGTGAGAAGTCAGAAGGATGGGCTGGGCACTGCAGAGCCTACGGAATTGAGGTTCAGTTTCCACCGATCCCAGGAGTCTGATACAACATTCCCCCATCCCACACAGAAACAGATCTCCCAGAAAAAAGATCTCCCAGTTGACCCACACAATTGCAGGAAATAATAAGTGCTCATTGTTTCAAGCCACTAACTGGAGGGTGAATTGCTCTGCAGGAAAAGCTAATTGCTACCATTTTGCATCCAAGATAACAGAACATTCATAGTTTATGCCCTGGGTCTTCATGCTACTCAGACTTACAGTCGGTTCTTCTTATCTGCAGATTCCATATTTGCAAATTTGCCTACTGGCCAAGATGTATTTGTAACCCCCAAATCAATACTTAGCACGTTCGTGCTCAATCACAGAAAATTTGAGTTCCCAGCTGAGGATGAAGGAACCGACGCCCTGCTTTCTTGTTTCAGCTCTCCTCCTGTCAGCAGTCTTTTCCTTGGTATAGTTACTGCCACGCTTTTGCATTTTTGTGCTTTTGGGCGGTGATTTTTCTGTTTAAAATGGTCCCCAGGTGTAGTGCTGAAGGGCTGCCTAGTGTTTCTAAGTGCAAGAAGGCTGCCATGTACCTTATAGAGAAATTACGTGTTAGATGAGCTTCCTTCAGGCAAGAGTTACAGCACCCATTGGCTGCGAGCTCAATGTTAATGAACCAACAATATATAATATAACTAACAATATATATTATTATTAACAATATATAATATTTAATATAATATATATTCAATGTCCTTAAACATAAACACACATAAAACCAGGTTATGTGTTGATGGGTTGATGAACATGTGGTGACCAGAAGCTCTCAGGAAACTTACCCTGTCCATCCCCTAGGAACACGGTTTATTACGCACCAATTTAGTGTTGGCAGCAACTGAACAGAACTTAATGGTGGATAATGAGAATCAACTGTACCTGGTTCGTCCCAGTCAGATGGTTGGATTGCATCTCTTGGCCCCTTGGAGTCAGCATGGGCATGAGACTAGTTCATTCAAAGAGGTAGGAGCAAAGAGACGTGTCAATTCCGGGGCAGCTTTAAGGGATAATTGTCATTGGCCACATCCCTTCTTCCCATCTGCCACAGAAAACAGCTGTTCCCTGCAAGGTGACAGTTCCTCATTTGATCTGCATGATAAGAACAGAAAAACATCTCTCTGCTGAACATGGCACCTCAAGTCAGCTGTCACACAGGTGCGACACCCCAAACCTGCATTACCCGTGCAGTCTGAGAAACGCAAGCCAGCAATTCAGGTTAAAGCAGTTTTAGACTGATAATGTCTCCAGTTTTAAAGAAATATGAAACATGCATGCTTAATAAACCTAATTAACTTATCAAATCTAAAGTTAATTATATTTACCTTCTGAAAATAGAGGAATCTTGAATTCAGAAAATGAAAACTCCATTCTTGATTTTCACACTTCTCTCATGCTTCTTTTGTTATATATTTGGGTTGATTTAGTTTTTGAAGCCCCAACAGACATGATTCTCATGGTCGTATATAACCTGGTAGAAACAAAATCACATAACTTATCAAGAGGAACCCATAACATTCCGAAACCCCCAAATCTTTCCAATGGACAAACTGCCCAAAATAGGAACAGGTGCCCCAAAAGAAGGAAGCAAAATTGTATCCACAAAGAATGCGTCCATTGGAATTTTGAGATGTAGAATGTGTATGTTTTATATGTTTAAGAAATAGAAGAATTGATACACGTAAGAACAAGATTGTATATGAAATTAGAGAAAAGAACCAGCCCAAACGTGTAGAAATGGAAAATACAATCCTTTTAGTTTAAAACTCACTGGACTGACTTAATAGTTGATTGGACAAATTAGAAGGTTGAACAAGAGAAAAAATATATCAACAATCTAATTAAATTACCCAAAATATAGGACAAGGAGAGAGAAAAGCAGAAAGTATGGAAGAAAGAGTTCTGAAATATGGAGGGTAGAATCAGGTCTCATATACATCTCACCAGGTTCCCTAAAGAGAGGAGAAGGAGAGGATGGATCTCTCCTGCTGGAGAGAGAATGGTGAGAACTTCCTAGAACCACCACAGGTGGAGTCCACAGATTCAGGACGCTCAACGAATCCTGTGCCTAGTCTATAAAAAGGAACTCATAACTCATCCCGTCAAAGTAAAACCACAGGACTCCAAAAGCAAAGAACAAATATGCAAGAAGCCAGAGAGAAAACAGAGACTTCCTTCAACTTGATGCTGCTTCAACTTTCAGTTAGAACAGAAACAGCCAGGACCTGGACGGCTGTGGAACGATGTGTTTAATAGCTAAGATAAAGTTTTGGTCAAGTTGGAATTGTACAGCCAGAGAAAACGTTCTTCAAGGGAGTGAAATTACAATATTTTGGGAGGAGAATGTCAATGGCTGTTACCTCGTGGAGCTGGTGGTAATGTTGCATGGCAGCACGGCTACCCAAAAGAATTATTGGAGGGGCTGCTGATTGCTTTGGTCTTGGAATTTTTTAAAAATGACTATTCCACGGCTATTCTTTCTGGCAATTGCTATTAGAGGGGATGACAACTGACTTCTCTAACGGGCTGTTTGATTTATGAATTTGCATCAGACTGGCTAAACCACGCTCTTCCACAATCTTGCCATAGGTGCTTCCTCCTCCCACTCCCTCACTTGAGTGAACTCTGGTCCTGAAGTGTGCCCCCCACCAAATTAACAGTTTTATTGAGTAACGGACATGCTGAATGATGCATTTTACATTGAAGGAAAGGGGTCAGCCTGGTGGTGTAGTGGTTGACTTTGCATGTTCCGCTTCAGTGGCCCAGGGTTCACGGGTTCCAATCCCGGGTGCAGATCTACACACGGCTCATCAAGCCATGCTGTGGCGGCATCCCACATACAAAATAGAGGAAGATTGGCACAGATGTTAGCTCAGGGACAATCTCCCTCACCAAATATATATATATATATATATATACATATTTTACTCACTTAAAAGTAACAATAACAAATCCAATACAACATTGTTCACAAACAATGCAAAAAAATAAAAAATAAATAAATTGAAGGAAAGTGACCCTCGATAATGAGTAAAGAAAGCACTAAATATCCAGAGACTATAACTTGGATAAATAAATGACCTTCAGAATCATGTCTGCTGGGGCCTCAAAAACAAAATCAAACCAGAATACAGAACAAAAATATTGTGAAAATCAGGAATGGATGTTTGCATTTACTGAATTCCAAGATCCCTCTATTTTCTATTTTCAGAAGGTAAATATGATTACCTTTGGATCTCATAATAAGTTAATTAAGTATATAAAGGATTCAGGCTTACATTTCTTTAAAAAATTAAAATATAGTGTCTGACTATCACATTATTAGATATAAACAAAACACACTTAGAATAAATAATTAAACTAAAAGCAGGCCAAAACAGAGAGAGAGACAGAGAGAGATGGAAAGGCAAGACAAATACAAATAAAATAATTAACTATAGAAATAAATCCAGATAATGGTAGGATTGAGTATCCACTCTCAGGCACTGTTGTTGGAAATGCAAGATATTCCAAACTTTGGCAAGCCAGTTGAAAAAATCTATCAAAATTGAATAGCCTTCTTCCTGGCATTTTCACTTCTGAATATTTGCTTCCACGCACTCACTGAGGAAAAACAGTGGTGCCAGAATGTTCGCTGCAACATCGCCTATAATGGGAGAAAGATAAAAACTCAAGAAGCAGCCTTGAATATCCAGCAGCAAAGATAAGATATTTAAAAACTACACACACACACTCTTTCCTGACCAAGAGTAAACTCTAAATAAATATTTGCTAACCAGTTAGATAAATTATTCCCAGATTTCCAGCTCTGCCATGGGGCATGCCATGGTCTGGACAGACCCACATGGAGGAATCCCATTCTACAGCATTCCTGGTTCCCAACGTACCTATAAGATCTCCCAGAGATGCACCAGGGGAACTTTACATCCACATTCCATTCTACACCATGACAAGGTTTTTAAAATTTTCTTACAACAGAGATCAGTATATGAAACAATACTAGTCACCCACAATCTCATAACTGAGTGACATCTCGATTAAGATGATGCTTAGGCATCTTTGCTGATCCCAGATAACATTTAAAACTGAATGTCCCCCTTGAAGACAGTCTCTCCTGCCACGGCCCCCAGCTCGGTGAGCTCCACCTTCCTCCATTGCTCAAGCGGAATCTCTGTGGTCACACTCTAACTCCATCCCTTCAGTTCCTACCTTTCGTTCAACATCAGTTCCTGTTTGTTCTCCCCCCTAAATCGCTCTCGTGCTGAGCTGCTTCTCTCCACCACCTCCCAGGCAGCCCAGGGTATGCCCCCGCTTCCTTGCTTGCCCTGTTCATCCCTTCTCCACTCAGCGTGGTCTTAAAATGCCAGCTCTCCTTCTCTCCCTCCAACGACTCGCATGATCCATACATCCGTGCAGAATCTGACCCGTGCCTCCAGCTCTCATCACACATTTACTACTTCACCTCTCTCAACAGCAGCCACTTTGGTCTTCCTGCAACTCCTCAATGTCCCAGCTCCTTCTCTCTCAGTCTTTTTGATATTTAGTCTCCAGGTCTTGAACTCTCCTCCCGAAGGCGCATCCTACTCATCCTCAGAACTCTCCTTCCATATCATTTCCTCGGGACAGGTGGCATGACTGTCTCCATTAGCTTGACTTTACTCTGTCACGGGCTGTCCTACACCTGAAGTTTTCCTTGCCATCATTTATCACAATTGTCGTTAATTATTAGTCAGTTTTCTGTTCAAAGTCTGTCTCCCTGGTAGCCAATAAGCAGTAAGAGTAAAGGGATCAAGTGCTTTCTCTTCACGTTTACATCCCAGGGCTTTGCACAGGATTGAGCACATAGTATATGTTAAATAAATATCTGGTGACTCCTTGATAGAATCAACGAATCAAGAACCAATGAATGGATTGAGGGAGACTGACCAGCCATTTTCTCCATACCAATGACATAGCGACACTGCACAGCATTTAGCAACCTCCTTTGCCTGGGTCTCTGTCCATCTCCCTCTGAAAGTCGTGGTGAGCTCACACCCTTTGCTCACCAAGATCGACTCCACATGCAGCCACACAGGCAGCTTTGCTGGCCATCACTACAGTTCACTCATAATTAAGCTGCAGTTTGAGAACAAGCTTCAGCCAGTCCTTCTTGGGAACAGTCTGTGCTCCCGTTGATAATGACCTCTCCTCTTCAGTCCACTGGGAGAGAGCTCCCCGGCATCACGATGCTCCAGTTCTGTGATTTCCCATCCCATAGGAGAGGTAACGAGTGATGCCAGGGAGCAGAGGGTTCCAAGCTTTTATTACAGGAGCATTCATCTTAGCTCTATTGGCCAGTAGAACATTTATATTACTACAGTCTTCAGAAAGCTCTGGGCTACAGACTGGAGAAGCTTAGAGGAATCCACAGGGAAACCTTATTTAGAAATATATTCCCAAGTCCCCATCTAACTCCAAACTTTCAAGGCTCGACATTAAGAAACCTTCTTCCACCAAGCCACTCGCAACCACTCTTCTCAATCATTAGCAGACCCACTATCGCGTGTGACTTCACTACATAAAGACACCTGACTTTCTTCATAAGAATGTCTGAAAAGCAATTACAACTTTCAAAGCAGACCTTACGTGCAGACAAAAGTCTGCACTGCTCAGAGCTATGCCAAATCCATTGAGAAAGCTTTTGCTGACCATTCAGTTGCTTCTTGTTGTTTTAATAATGGGGTCTCTTGAAATGCTTGCCATGAGTTTACAGACAGATGTAAAAAAAAAAAATGCTGACACCTGACTTGCTCCAAGTGCCTAACGTGTGACGTTTCTACCGTAAAAACGTACCAAAGAATACTGAACTGGGACTTACCAGAAAATACAGTGGACTTAAAATTTCAAATATTTTTTCAATATACAAAGGAATAGGCAAATTTGTCTAAATGAAATCTGAGGCAAATTTGTATAAATGAAATTCATTTGCATAAATGAAATACCTAAACCATTTTAAAAATGCATTACATTTAAAAGTATCTTGCTTTCCGCAAATTAAAAGAAAACTTGCCTCTTCTGCAGATTTCCATCCTGGTCTCACCCACTGGTCCAGACCCTGTCATCACCCCCATTACTATAGAGTCTGGGCGATGGATCCATTCCCACTCTTGGGTGCTAACCCCTAATGGGAAGTCATAACCCCCAATGGGATGGTATGAGGAAGTGGGGTCTTTGGGAGGTGATAAGGGTTAGAGGAGGTCATGACGGTGGAGCCCCCACGATGGGATTAGTACCCTTATAAGAAGAGGAAGAGACCAGAGCTCTCTCGGTCTCTCCACCACGTGAGGTCACAGCAAGAAGACAGTCATCTATGAAGCAAGATGACAGCTCTCCCCAGACACAGAACCTGCTGGCACCTTGATCCTGGACATCCAGCTTCCAGAACTGTGAGAAATGTCTGTTGTTTAAGCCCCCCCAGTCTAGAGTCTTTTGTCATGGCAGCCTGAGCTGACTAACAGAGAGGTGTGCGCGCCCTTGCTGGGGCTTCTGAGAAATACTTGCTTTCCTTCATAGCTGATACAGGTCATAAGGAGCGAGCTCTCTCCTTCTCCCTTTCTTCCTGCCTTGAGTGTTCCTGAGCTAGAGCAGCCCACCTGTGACCCTGAGAACAAGGCCAAGGGGGACGCAAAGACATCACCCTAGACCCCGTTAGGTTTCTGCACACATAAGAGCAAACTTTTACCTCCACGTCTCCTGATGAGTAAAGAAAATACCTGGAAAATTTTTTAAGTGCATTGCTATTCTTAAGCTACTGCAAGTCAAATGTTTCTGTTATTTGCAACCAAAAGCATCTTCTGTTAAAAAGCTATCTATGTGTGTGTGCGGGCGCGTGTGTTTTCCTTGCAAAACGGGAGAAAGCATTTTAGGTGTGATTGTAAGCCAATGCGTATTCAGTTAAGTTTTGAAGCAAAACTTTTTCACATCACTGTAGGGTTATGCCTTTTCACAAATTTGTGAGGGAATCTGCATTTTAATTTTTACTGCAAAAAGTTCTGTCGCTTAAAAAACGTTAAAAGTTTAGACCATTCCCTTACACCATGCACAAAAATCAACTCAAAATAGATTAAAGACTTGAATCTAAGACCCGAAACCATGAAAATTCTAGAAGAAAACATAGGCAGTACGCTCTTTGATATCCGTCTGAGCAGCATATTTTCAAGTCCCATGTCTGACCGGGCAAGGGAAACAAAAGGAAAAATGAACAAATGGGACTACATCAAACTAAAAAGCTTCTGCATGGCAAAGGAAATCATCAAGAAAACGAAAAGACAACCTAACAATTGGGAGAAGATATTTGCAAATCACATATCAGATAAGGGGTTAATATCCAAAATACACAAAGAACTCATACAGCTCAACAACAAAAAAACCAACAATCCAATTAGAAAATGGGCAAAAGATCTGAACAGAGATTTCTCCAAAGAAGATATACGGATGGCCAACAGGCACATGAAAAGATGCTCAACATCATTAGCTATCAGGGAAAGGCAAATCAAAACTACAATGAGGTATCACCTCACTCTGGTCAGAATGGCTATAATTAACAAGACAGGAAACAACAAATGTTGGAGAGGGTGTGGAGAGAAGGGAACCCTTGTACACTGCTGATGGGAGTGTAAACTGGTTCAGCCACTATGGAAAGCAGTATGGAGTATCCTCAGAAAATTAAGGATAGATCTACCACATGATCCAGCTATCCCACTGCTGGGTATTTATCCAAAGAACTTGAAAACACAAAGGCATAAAGATACATGCACCCCTATGTTCATGGCAGCATTATACACAATAGCCAAGACATGGAAGCAACCTAGGTGCCCATCAAGGGACCAATGGATAGAGAAGATGTGGTATTTACACACGATGGACTACTACTCAGCCATAAGAAATGATGAAATCCAGCCATTTGTGACAACATGGATGGACCCTGAGGGTATTATGCTGAGTGAAATAAGTCGGAGGGAGAAAGTCAAATACTGTATGATCTCAATCATAAGTAGAAGATAAAAACAACAACAAACAAACACATAGCATTGGAGATTGGACTGGTGGTTACCACAGGGAAAGGGGGGAGGGAAAAAGGGGTGATCAGGCTCCCATGTGAGGGGATGGACTATAATTAGTTTTCGGGTGGTGAACATGATGTAATCTGCACAGAATTCAAAATATATTATAATGTAGGTCCGAAAATAAACAAATAAATGAAAAACATGTTAAAAGTATGTGCAAAATGTAAATTTCACAGTAATATGGAAACAAAGAGAAAAAGACATTACAGGAACTTGAAATATTAAATAATGAGGTAAGCTTGTGGTATTTTGCAAAATATGTGATTTCTCTGAATTCCTTAGGAAAATATGGTATTAACCTCATATTTCATTTGTTCAAACTAATGAAAATATCTAGTGACTTAATTATGTAGATTTGCATTCCCTGAAGTTCTCAAAGCAATAGTATTGTGTTTAGTAGTAATATAGCGCAGTTATATAATTAATATAATAAATAATATATAGTTAGATAACTGTTACAGTTGTATATAGATGAACGCAATACAATATGTAATATATGTATACATTGTACATAGTATATATATCCATGTATAGATATATATGTGTATAATTCATAACAATATGTACTTAACGTAACAAACAGACTTAAAGAAAAGTTCAAAACTTCACAACAGGGAGTAGAGTAACCCGCAGTTGTCAAACAAATATAAAGGATCCACTTCGGTGACAAGTTGTCTAAGGGTGGATGCAGAAATTTCCCAAATTCTGTACGTGAAAGAGCATCACCAGAATCCACAGAGCATACTCATGTAGAGCTTTTATTTATTCATTTATTTACTTATTTACATATTTATTTATTTATTTATTTTTGAGGTAAAATACACAGAACATACAATTTACAGTCAACCTTTTTTTTCTTTCTTTTTTTTTGAGGAAGATTAGTCCTGAGCTAACATCTGCTGCCAGTCCTCCTCTTTTTGCTGAGGAAGACTGGCCCTGAGCTAAAACCCATGCCCATCTTCCTCTACTTTATATGTGGGATGCCTACCACAGCATGGCTTGACAAGTGGTGCCATGTCCGCACGCGGGATCTGAACCGACAAACCCCGGGCACCCGAAGCGGAACTTGCAAACTTAACCGCTGCGCCACCGGGCAGGCCCCTGCAGTCCACCTTTTTTAAGTGCACCGTTCAGCGGCATTAAGCGCCTTCACATTGTTGTGCACCCATCGCCACCATGCAGACACAGAACTTGTTCATCTTCCCCAACCGAAACTCTGTCCCTATCAAACAACAACTCCCCATTCTCTCCTCCCCCTAACCCCTGGCACCTCCCATTCTACTTTCTGTCTCTGTGAATGTGACTACTCTAGGGACCACATACAAATAGAATCACACAATACTTGTCTTCTGGGGGAAGGCTTATTTCACTCAGCGTAATGTCCTCAAGGTCCATCCATGTTGTATGGTGTGTCAGAATTTCCTTCCTTTTTAAGGCTGAATAATATCCCATTCGCGGTACATAACGCATACCATTTATCCATGCATCTGTTGATGGACACTTGGGTTGCTTTCACCTCTTGACGACTGTGAAGAATGCAAATATCTCTTTGAGATCCTGCTTTCACTCTTTTGGGCATATACCCAGAAGTGGAATTGCTGGATCGTATAGAGATTCTATGTTAGATACTTGGAAAAACCATACTGTGTTCCACGGCAACTGCGCCATTTTACATTGCCACCAGCAATGCACAAGGGCTCCAAATTCTCCACATCCTCACCAACACTTGTTATTTGCTGTCTTTTTGATAACACCCATCCTGGTGGATGTGAAATGACAGAGCTTGTATTTAAAAGCAAAGGATATAGTGCAGCAAGAAACAAAGAGAGAGAGCATGTGCAGGCCGGCACTGGAGTCCAGAAACATTCCTTGCACAAGTCCCCCAGCCTTCTTATTTATACAGGAGCTGAACCATCAAGATCTATGTGAAGAATCTTGGCTTTTTCAGGAGAGCTCAAAGCAGATGTTGCTACATTGTGGACAGGCAGTCAAGCCAGACTGACTTCACAACTGGTTAGGCCAGTCACAAACCATCAGTATAGAAAGAGACACTGCAATGTTTCTGGGTTGTTTCAGACATTAAACAGCACACCATAAATCCCACTGTCCTTATCTTGGCCATGGATCAAAGACCAGACCTCCAGGAGTCCCCAGGGATAGATAGAGGTCATCCTGTCCAGCTGTAAATCAACTCTCTCTTCCACAGCGGGTCACTCAGCCCTTTGAAAATCAATAAGGTTGATCAAGCACAGAGTCCATAAAAATTACTTTCTCTCCTCCATCAACCCCAAAATATGTTTTGAAGGACATACAGTGAGCATCAACTATAGTTTCAAAACCACTATTCCGAGCTGCATTTATTATATCACCAAATAATTCATGTTGCATTGAAAGTCAAATGCTAGTAGCAAATGATTGCCGATTAAGGTTCCTACATGCCTAATAACTATGTGAGTGCACCTACATTTTATATTTCCATAAAAGCACATATTAAATCAATATAACGAGCTAGTAATTGCCTGCATTTTATTGATAGGATAAAATTGGCTTATACCCCATTTAGAGTTGAACTAAGAATTGATTGCGTCCTAGAAGCTTAGGTTAATACATTCCCCAAACCAGTACTATGAAGGAACCAGTTAATATGCCTTTACCTCTAAAATGGCATGTGTTCCCAAATTCCAACTGTGTTGAAAGCTTGCATCTGTTTGTTTTGTGCTTCTGATCTGGAGTATTAGTTGCCTGGGGCTGCGGTAATCAATGACCACAAACAGGGTGGCATGAACAGCAGAAGTTTATGCTCTCCCAGTCCTGGAGACAAGAAGTCTGAGATCAGGTGTCAGTAGAACTGCGCTCCCTCCAGAGGCTCTAAGGGAGGGTCCTTCCTGCCTCTTCCAGCTTCTGGGGGCTCCAGGCGTCCCTTGGCTTGTGGACACATCACTCCCATCTCTGCCTCCGTCGTCACATGGCTTCTTCTGTGTATGTCTCTGTGTTTAAAGCTGCCTCTCTTTTCTCTTATAAAAACACCAGTCATTGGATTCAAGACCCGCCCCAAATCCTGGACGGACATGTCTCAAGATCCTTAACTAATGACACCTACAAAGATTTTACTTCCAAATAAGGTTGCATGCTGAGAATTCAGACTGGACACAAAGTTTGGAAGGAAACCTATTCAACCCACATCATTGGGAT
This sequence comes from Equus caballus, assembly GCF_041296265.1. Classification (NCBI taxonomy): domain Eukaryota; kingdom Metazoa; phylum Chordata; class Mammalia; order Perissodactyla; family Equidae; genus Equus; species Equus caballus. Next base: position 1,897,839 of record NC_091715.1, on the reverse strand, counting down.
TGCAAAATGGACTCAAACTGACCTCACTGTACTACCCATTTCATACATGATAAACGTACTACCATTTCATACATGCTCCCCATTGAACACCAGTGTTTTAGGGAAAGGAGCAACCAGCCCTCAGTACTCAGAAATATTCTGCTAAACCCATCCAGTTAAGGGATCTCTTACTGTAAACAGAGAGGGAAGTGCGTGGATAGTGTATTCCGGACCACTGAATTTTACTTGGGATTGACAGCCACGCCCTGTCATCCAAAGCAGCACCCTCCTTCTCCTTCTCAGTAATGAGTATCTGTAAATGGCAATTCAATTCCATAGCCAGACAAAAAACTTTTCAAATAGGGAAATCACAACTGCAAGTTCAGCAATCTGTACGGTTGCCAGATAAAATACAGAATTCCCAGTGAATTTGAATTTCAGATAAACAACAAATAATTTTTTTAAATAAACATATGCCCCAAAATATTGCATCCAATATACCTATACTAAAGAATTGTCTGCTGTTTGTCTGAAATGCAAATTTACTAGGAATTTTGTTTGCTGAAAGTGGCATTTCTAAGTGGGTAGCGTGTTCCTTTTACCATACAGTTCTGAAAACGTGCGTCTTTGGGACTTCCACCATCTCCATCTGCTCCAGGAGAGGGAAATCAAGGCACTCTCACTGTATCTAAGAAGAGGTGAACGCACCTGACTTTTGATTCTTCTGGATACCGCTACTGCATCCATCCCTCATTGTCAGAATCCGCAAAAAGGTGCCTGGAGAAATCTCCAGAGAACTAAGATTTCCTGAGATTCTGCACGTGCCATGCAAATGGTGGGCATTACCGCGTGGGTTATTTCATTTCATCCTCACAATAACCCTCCAAGGATAAGAAGCAAAAACTGCCTTGCTCACATGCACACTGCTGTCCATACCCCGAAGTATACCTGTGGCACCAAATTCTGCCACACTCTCCCCAGAGAAAAGTAAGATCAAAGAAGGGAGGGCGTCTCTGCCTGGAAAGGAAAACCTGCACCTTTTTCTTTTCCAATTGGTCTTAAATTTTAAGTACATTTTTTAAAAGGAAATATTATTTTTTTAAAAAACTTATAGTTAAAAAAAAATCATTCCCCCGTCCCAAACCTTCCCCCTGCCACTCTCTAATCACTTTCACCCCTTTAAATGTTTGTTTTCGTATTTACAATCCATTCCTAGATAATATGCTAATATTACAATTTCAAGATTTACCATTTTTCCACCTTATGGTTATTGAAGAATTGGTCTCTTGGCTGCCTCTCTAACAATACATGAGTGTGCTTTCTCTCCCAGAAAGCTATTTATAGGTTTAGATCACAATTTTTGGTTTAAGGAATCATCACTGTTTCCTCGGTCATATAAATACTATTTACAGATGACCCAGCGGCTACGATGATTATGTCTTCTTTCTTTTCTTTTTCCTGGAGTTATTAATTGCCTTCTTTTAAGATATAATTTACTTAGTGTCTAAAACTCTTTAATTCTAAATGTTCCAAAAGGTCTGGCATGTGCCTTTCAATTAATCAGTTCCTCTAACTCCTAAACCCTCTGTTTACTTGTCCCCCTCTTTCTTCCTGGACCCATCCCTCTAGCATCTCTCCACCCCCACCTCCTATATGGCCTGATTGCCTGCTGAGCGTGGCACACAGCTGTCACCCTGACCACTCCCTTTGTCTTTCTCCTATGTTGAATTTCCCAATTTCTTGCTTCTACATCTCCAACAAAAGGTTTGCTTCTCTTTTGTTGATACACTCCATCCTTCTCCTGAAGAACATCTTGCAGTAGCTTTTAAGAAAGAGTATATGCATTGTGTTCCCGTTTCCTAGAGTAAAACCACGGTTGTAATTATACGGTTCTAGCCACCTTATTGTTATATAGATAGAGAAATCATCGCTCTAATAACTTAAATGGCCTGTTACTAAGAAATGGAGCTGGAACTGGAACCCTAATCTGCTACTGATTCTATAGTCTTCACTGCTGAAAGGGCCCTCAAAATTGCTTGACGAGCACAGGAGAGCAGCTGTGAAGGGGGCGTCTGATGCTGTTAATGCCTCTCCAATTCTTCTCCTGTCAGTGTACGGCTCTCTCCCAATGGTTCCCGTATCTTTCTGTAGTCTGCATATTTCTGTCCCTGCGTTAAACCGCACTGTCCTATATTCCGATCCCTCTCACGGGGCACTCGCTTCTAAGAAAACCGATGTCTTGCATTTTTAAGTAGCCTTCCCTGAAACAATGCCTCAACCCAAAATAGCAGCTCTAATTTAGGGAGTTCTGGAATCTGCCAGATGCCGGTGGGGAGAGATCACTATTGATAAGAGTGGCTCTCCATTAACCACCTTCTCAACCTACAAGTAGACGACGCTCTTCAACTGGTCCTTTCTTTATTACCGGTGTCAGACCGGGAACGTGAGCTTTGCAGCAGATTCCTCTCTTTGGCATTTCAATAAATTGATGGTAAGATGGGTTGGTGATGTCATTGTTCCTAACAGCCCTCAACACAAAAATTAAATAGTGCTGACAACGTTACTCTCCAAATTTCCATTAACTACTGCTTAATTCGAACCTGCAGCAAAACCCCTACTGAGATGAACCCGGGCCTCATGAAGATGGGAGAGTCTCTATAATCAGCAGCCTCTGCACACAGAATATCAAATCAGTGATTACAAAATAACAGAGCTTTCAGATTTAAGGGGAACACTCTGGGTAAGCATCCAGACCTTAGAAGGTCCTTAATAATTCATTGCGAGAGCAGTTGTGGAAATGGGGCCATTTGCATCGCCAGCCAGCCTTTATAATTCGGGCTTCTAAGCAGGCACATGTTCCACATCTCTCCCTGCATGCATAGGGCCTGGTTCTCCTGTCATTCACAGCCCTCAAATTCCCCTTTGAGTGTAATTTAAATAACAGAGTTGTATACTTCTTTTCTGTCATGGAAATTATCATTGTCATCTTGATGATCCTACCCATCTTATGGTATCCCAAAAGAAACAGGGGGTGCAGTGTTGGGGGTAAGGGGGTGATAGTTTTAAAAGAATAAAAGGCATCTCACTTATGCAGCTCCATGTTCCAGGATGAGAAGGTATAACGGCATTCAGCATTAATATATTCACTTAATCAGATCATGTATTTTCAGGAGCTATTTTAATACTGAGTGGAATTCTCTCAGGAGGATTTTAATTAGCACCCTCCCATTTCCATTCTCACCTTCTTGTTCCACTACCTTTCCAGGACATATTTGGTGCCAGGTATAAATCAATACAGATACAGATATAAATGTAGACATAGATATAGTTACAGATATGGAAATAGATATCGATGCCGATATAGACACAGATTAGATGTAGGTGTAAATGTAAAGATGATGTAGATATCCAAGTATTATCGCATCTGAAGACTTCTCTGACCATCCCAACACTTCCTCCTCTCTCAATCTTTGATGAACTATATTCCAGATATACCTGAGCACTTTTAGTCATCTGTGAAAAATTCAACATACCCTAAAAGACTCAAGCTAAGGAAAATGTCCCGTCTCTCATGCATGGCTGGTGAGTGCCAGCAATTCCACTGCTAGAGAGACACCCAACAGTAACAGGCGTCTTTTCCACATAAAGACATGTGCACAAAAGTATTTGCCGAATCACTAATCATTATAGCCAAGAACTAAAGATAACCAAATGCTCATCAACAGAGAGGGGGTAAATACAGTAATCTATTTTCATACTCAGAAGTATTTCAAGGCAGTGAAAAGACAAGAACTACTGGATGAACCTAGAATTACTGGGAAAAGGACATGGATAAATCTCATGGAGTTACATTGAACCAGGTACCAACACTACATACTGTATGGCTCCTTTCATATGAAGTTGAAGGGCCAGCAAAACTAGTCCATGCTGTGGGGGCTGGAATAGTCATTAGTTCAGCAATTGTGGGATTGCATGGCAGAGGACACTGGACAGATTTCTGGGTTGATGAAAACGTGCTCTATCTGAATCTGGGTGATATTTACAGAAGGGCGTATATGGAAAATTCCACCTAGATGTACACTCAGGATTCCTGCGTTATATTGTATATGTGGCACCTCAATCAAAAAGTTTTTAAAAAGAAAATACTGTTTCAAATTCCTAAAAAGGAGAGGTGAACATGAAGAAGGTAGATTCAATAAACTACAGATTGTTGGATTTTATGCTGGGTCCCAGCAGAATTCTTGAATTACGTTGTAACGAGTTTCTGAGGACTTTGGACTGTTTCTGTATTCACTTGGAGGAAGTCACACCCAGCTATTCTGCTTCGTGATACGTTTAGTAGACTACTTGCTTGAGTCCATGTCATAAAATGATGGTTAATGTTGTATGTCAACTTGCCTGGGCCACGAGGTGCTGAGATCATTAGTCAAACATTTATTCTCGGTATCTCTAGGAGAATGTTCTCGGATGAGATGAACATTTAAATTGGTGAACTGAGTAGACCATATTTCCCTCCCTAATGTGGGTCGGCCTCATCCAGTCCATTGAAGAACTGAGGGTCAGCAAAAAGGCCGACCCTCCCCCGAGGAAAAAGGAATTCTTCTTGCCTTCAGACTCAAACTGAAACATCAGCTCTTCCTGGGGCTTGAGCCGGAGGGCCTTCAGACTAGAACTTACACCATTGGCTCACCTAGTTCTCCAGTTTGCCTGGTCATCCTGCAGATCTAGGCAGTGACCAGTCTTCATAATTGTGTGAGCAAATTCCTTATAATTAATATCTTTTTATCTTTCTATCTATCTGTCTATCTATCATCTGTCTATCATCATCTATCATCATCATCATCTGTCTATTTATCATCATCATCATCTATCTATCATCATCATCATTTATCTATCATCTATCTCATCTATCTATCTCTCTCTCTATACATAAATACATCCTATTGGTTTGGTTTCTCTGGAGAACCCTGATTAACACACACGCACAAATGGAAATGAATTTTAGCCACAACCAAATCTCTCCTAACATCTTAAGGACAGGGTGAAGCAATATACCCTGAGGAATCCGATTGGATGTGCCACTCCAAGGCGTTATTAATCACCAAACATGAAGAGTCTTGTTCAATGTGTCAATGGGAGACATTTTCTAGTGAGAGGTTTCAGATTTCTACTCTCATTTATACTTACTCAAACTTTTATCTCCACTTGTAAGAACATGTAAAGGTAACTTACCAGGTTTCCTCTTTTTTTTTTTCCCACAAAGATGCTGTAGTTCATATCAAAATCAAAATTAAAAGAATATGGATATGGTTTTTTAAGTTAAAATCTTTCACATGTTCCAAAATTCATAGACAAAGAAAGATGGAGATGGCTAGCACATAAAAAATATTTGCATGAAGAAAATCTAGAGCTTTTTGTATATTCAGTATTAGCCACTTATGAGTCAGCTGCCACAAGATGGGATGAAACCCTGGGCTACATTAAAAGAAGATAGTAATCAGGAAGAAAGAGTCCCATTGTATTTTGGACACTGTGTTCCCTTTAGGCTTCATGTTTTAGGAGAAAACCTGATGAACTAGAGAGCTCCAGAGAAGAACATTCAAGATTTCAAAGATCTGATAACCATGGGAGTTGATGGTCACCAAATTGATGCTTACAGATCAAATAGAGTCCCTTTTCCAAAATTGCACGAGTTGAAACTCTATGCCAACGCTCATGCTGGAACTAGTAATTAGATATATAATGATTCTCATGGAAAGATCCAGAAAGTCTAACATGGACCCAAGGAGGATAGTACAGGAAACAAGTTGTGGCAAAACTGAAGGAAAGACAGTCTTAATCATTAGAACCATTCAAAGCAGATCAGGAGAGTTTGCTGGAAGTTTTCAAACCAAAGCAGAAGATCCACTTGGAAGAAATATTACAAAAATTGACCCAAGTACCACTAGTATCCCAAATCTAAGAATCTGTGATTGGAAGGTGTGAGATTTAAGTTCTTTCTCCTCCTAGATCCAATGCTTCCCAAGAGTGAACTGCAACCTCCTTGCAAACTCCTCTAATAGACAATCGTGTGTGCTGGCCCCCACTCTCAAGTCCTCAAACGCTTAATTTCTGCTGTGTCATTTGATCTTCCCCCAAACCGCGCACACTTTCTTGCAACCATCTCCACACCTTCCTCTCAGTTTCACCTTTTGCCGTCTTGTGGGGGACCACTCACAGCTTACCTCCCAAATTAAGCTGACTTCGCATTTCTTTAAGGATAAACTACTTCATTTACATTTTGGAATTTCTAATTAAAGGCATACAGTGTCTTGTCACGAGCTTATAAATGTTGACTATTACCAAGTTTGGCTTCTCATTGCTCCACCTGGAAAGCAATCAGTCCCTCCCTTCTATCTGCTCAGATCCAACTGCACCCCACAGAGGACTCAGCTCCACAGGGAAGCATTGCCAGACAGCTCACCTTAAACAATTTAGTTGAAAGCCTATCAGTGTAAAAGAAATTATTTGAGAAAGTGGTGTTTTTCTTGCTCGTTTTGCTATTTTACCTACGAGTATACAGTCTTATGTTCCGTATTCTTCATGAGTTTAAAGGAGTAAAGCGGTTTGAGAGAAGATTCCCCACTTCTTCCTTCTTCCTTCATCCTGTGCCTCCTCCTCTTCCTCCTCTTCCTTTTCTTCTCCTCCTCCATCTCCTTCTCCTCCTCCATCTCTGTCTTCACCTTCATCTTCTTTGTGTCCTCCTCTCTCTTTTTAAATCTCACATTTATATTTAGCCAATCATTTCTCCTCTATTATTCAGAACAGCAAAATGTCCAAAACAACCTAAGTGCACTACACTAAGGATGGCTCGCTATATGATGGTTCCTTAAAGACAATATTTAAAGAACAAAGCTACACAAACTCAACAGTGCTTGGGAACCTACACTTTAAAACAAACTATAATTTTTAAACAATCATGCAATATTGTCAAACAACTTAAGCAGGAATAAATTTTCAAAATGATGTGAACATTCTGCAAAATAGGAAAATGAAAAACTATGACAATCTTTAAAGAAATTTAAAAGAATGAAAACATTTCTAGTCATAATGCCTATGTGATTAAAACAAGCGAATGGGATGTCCACTTCCACTAAAGCATTATTTTAACCAAATTACCATCTTAGTCAAGTTCTCATAAAATTGCTTTTTGTAAACTCATTTGTAGAGAAGGATTCTAGATTATGGTGATCTTTTATTTCTCTAATCGCTTGTGTCTTTACCATTTATTTGAAATTTAATAACATACCTTCTTGAATCATTATTTAACTTTTCACATTTTTGGCAAAGTGCTTGAGATCTCAGAGATGGGGGCCAGTCTCCACGTGTTCAGAAGCAAACTCTGCCCCTTAGCTAGCTGAGTAAGGCAAGTTATTTACTCTATGCCAAATCTCCTCATCTATAAAGTAGTCATAATAGTATTCAGCATTGCATTGTTGCAAGGATTAAATGAGTTACTATGTATGAAAGCTCTCTACCTTCCTATGTGTATGCCCTCTACCCCACTAGACTTCTGGTTCCTAAATCCCCCTGTAAGAGTTGGAGCAATCCCGTAAACATGGAGTATTACTTGGCTAACTAATTCTTGATTGGTTAATACTTGGAGTGTTAACTAATAGTGTCACTGAGCTTCATTCACCTGAGCTCCTATCCTATCACCAAACATAAATGGGTTGACTAGATGTGGCATCTGCTCATGAGATTCTCACAAGCCTAATCAGAGAGAGAATCCAAAACTTCTGAGGCAGCATGAAGAGACATCCTGGCCCCACACTTGGATCCATCCACTGTGCTTCCAAGATAAGCAGCGGTGTTCCTTCAAAACAAAACATAATGTCAGCACTGCCCTTCATTGTGGGGGACACAGGAGGAGCTGGGTGAAGTGTTCTGGGTCAGAGTGGGAATATAAGAATTTACTTTCCTAACTACATGCTGCTCTAAAGCCCCACGTGCATGGGTCATTCTTTGGTGATGACATTGACAGGAAGCTTGTATAACACATCACACTATCCTACAATATTTGGGGAGAGAAAGCCCTGAAATTGACTTACTCCACTAAACCCTAAGTATGTTGACCACCATAACAGCTTTCATTGCATATAGTCTGCGGGTTAATGACTTCGAGTTCTCTGAAGAACAGGGAAGATGGTGTGAATAATGCACAGCAACACCCAATTGATTCTGCAAAACTAACTCTGAATAAAATTCCATTTCCTCAAGTGGGCAGACCCTTCTCTCATTAAAAAAAGAAAAATTGGATTCTTCTACTTGGGAACCGGTTGCTTGTAGGTTAATGATGCCTCCCTGGTTATAACGTGTTTACCAAGCAAGGGGGTCTGCGGCGTGGGGAAGCCAGTGAGTGTTGTCACATGCAATCCCCAGGCTGCTGAGAGAGCAGCTGATTAAGAGTTTTATTTGTTTTCCTGCAGTCTTATGACTTATTTCTTAATGAAAACCCTTACTGTTTTCTCAGAAAAAACGGAGAATGACTCCAGTGTTTGAGATGGAATGAGGAAGCGTTTTTATGAGTATAAAGAAAACTCAAAGAATCATAAGCACAAAAGCAGCGAACCAAGCAGTGTTCTTCCCTCACACAGCAGCCAGATGGTGCCTTAGGCAAGTGCAAAGGATGCTGTCAGCACACACAGGTCCCACAGCTACAGCAGCTACACCTGAGATTGGGATCTTTGCACCGAGCAGAAAAGCATCTTGCAGCATCAGGAGCAGCAGCAATATCATCAGCATCATCATTGTCGTCACCACCATCATCATTATCATCATCAGCAGCAGCATCATCATCATCATCACCACCATTAGCATCAGCAGCAACAGCAACATCAGCAGCAGCAGGATCACAATTAATGTCCTGCAGATTTTTGCAGCTTATTTACAAACTAGCATATAATAAGTCTAAAATAAATCAGTTCAAGTTAAGAATCTCAAAGAGTATTTCAAGGCAGATGATAGTTTGACGAGAGTCTTCCTTTTTCCCAAAATAAGGTCCTTTCATGTGTCATGGGAAATAATACTTTGGGGTTTTGGGGTTTTTTTCTTTTTGTTTTTGGGGTTGTTTTTGGTGCTTGAGTGCCTTTCTGGTGTATGGGATGGACCTCCTTGAAGGGGCTTTTGTTTTCAGATCCGTAGTCTTCAGTAAACCAGCTCACTCAGAGAAACCTAAAGCTTCACTCTGTTCCCATGAATAATATTGGAAGAGCCTATCTTTACCTCAAACCACATTCTCAGGGCTTGACTTAAGGATGCTAGAACAATTCTGGAACCATTTTCAATAAAGGAGACAATATATTTTTGCTTCTAAGGGACTTTGGCTCCTTCTCTTACTTTGGGTGATTCTACAGCACTTCATGTGTCACTCATCTTACTTGATAGGATCTTCTCAAAGACAAACATGCCAGTAACCATGACTCATAGAATTAGAACCGAGATCCGAGACTCTCAACTAGAACAAGGTGACGATATCTATTCCTACTTGGGATGCTATTCCAAATAATCACCACCAGGTACAGGTACTGCCCTAAGAGATGGACGCTGGTCTTACCAGGTTGGACAATGTCCTAGGTTGGGCATTGCCATTATGGACCATGAGGACACTGGGGATCACAGGGCAGGGTTGTGGCATGCAGAGCGGAGCTTGGGGCAGAGGCTCTTTACCTGATGCTGCAGGGGAATTTCAATGTTTTAAACTCTGGAGTGGCTCTCCTAACGCCTACCAAGTGGATCATCAGCCTTGCTTCCAGTTAAAGTCACCTCACCCAAAACACAAATGGAAACACTGAAAGATTCAAAGTAACAATTGGATCTGAATTCCTGAGCAAAGAAATGGACGTAGTTCCACTGATATTCTGAGAGCATCCTTCTGCGTTAGAGAACATGAAAAAAGAGGAATACATATCTCTTGACAACCATGGGCTTGATCATTCCACAGAATGCCTCAGTACTTCTCCCCTAAGATTGTAAAGTGAACGCCCAGGACAGTCACAGGATGGGTGAGAACCTCCAGAAGCTTCTCCCTTCCAACCCACCTCTTCACTCTGCCACATTTCCCCCAGGAAAAGCAAATTTTGTCATGAAAAAAAAAATCATCTAGGAAACCCCCAATAACATAAGCTTAGATATCAGTACATGTATATCCTGCAGCACTTATGGCTCAGAACGAGCTCGAATAAAATACACAGCTTTGCAGGAAAGCAAGGACTCTGTGCCTGCAACTATTCACTAAAACCACTTTCCCCTCTCCCACCAGGATATGCAGGGCCACCATGTTCATCCTTCTAGTTCACAGGGTCTGGCTTCATCCACGATCTAAAATTGAATTCCAGGACCCATCAGATCCGCCTCATTCCCAGATGCCAGGTTTAAAACTTAACTCATTTGAACACGTTGGAAGTATGAGAATTAGATATCCAAGGACACACACACACACATACACCCATCCAGGATGGAAGAAAACCCAGCACTTTTTTGGCAACGCTTAGTGTATGGGTGCAAAATACACAAATGAACACAGAAGGACAAATTCTGTATGATTTCACTCCTACGAGGTGCCTAGAGTAGTTAGATTCATAGAGACAGAACGTGGAATAGTAGGTGTCAGGAGCTGGGGGAGGAAGGTGGGGACTTAGTGTTTGATGGGGACAGTTTCAGTTGATGAAGATCAAAAAAGTTCTGGAGATGGATGGTGGTGATGGTTGCACAACAGTGTGAATGTACTTAATGCCACCGAACTGGACACTTAAAAATGGTTAAGATGGTAAATTTTACGTTATATACACCTTACTATGCCACACACACACACACACACACACACACACACAGAGTTGGCTCTGGTTTCCAGGCGTCATTGGAGAGGTGTCCTGCCTTTGCTTCTCATCGTCCTGCCCCGATCTCCCGTCGCAGGCTGCACGGCGCTCGCCACTCCCAAGAATATTTTCTGTTATATGTCTTCTTCTCCCAAACTGCTCAAGTTAATATTTTGTCTCAAGCATCCCTTCTTGTTAACCATGGAGCAAGTTTCTCGAGCAAGAACATAGAAGTCATTTTCTTTGGTGACTGGAAGAAACGCTTTCATCTGAAACTGGGTTGAAAGCCTTCTGATGACAATGAAAAGCCTGAGCTCAGAGGAGCTGGTAATTGGCAGCCTCCACCAGGTGAAACCCCAGGGCTCTGAAGGCTGACAGTGCATCATCATGAGTCTGATAATTAACTCTCTGAGGAGCACATCTCTCCTGGGGAAAGGGACACTCTCTCACTGCCAGGAGGAAGAAACAGGTATGATTTTCCGTCATCATCCCCTGGGGATCAGAGGTAAGCCTCACAATTAGGCAACCTGGGACATCAACACAATGCTTCTATATCAGAAACCTACTGGAGGGCAGGGGGATTTAAAACATGGCACCCCAATACTTCAAAAGTCATCAGAAACCTACGTCCATGTGGCGAGTTTTAAAACATGGAGCCTTATACTTCAAGGGTTATCAGGAATCCATCTCCATGTGGGGAGATTAAAAAGATGGCACCCTAATACTTTAAGGGTGATCCAAAACTTATCTCCATGCGGGGAGTTATTAAAGACGCTAAACCGATACTTCAATGGTTGAATGATTACAAGCTTTAAGAATGTATCCTTCTTGGTGTAAAAAAATATTAATTCTCTTTTTCTATGTTGTGCAGAAAGAGGTAATCAGAATTACGTCGGAAACAAGCTAAGAGGAGCTGACTCAGGTTTAACACGAAAAAGGCTCTTTTCTTTCAAAAGCAGAAATGCTCTTTTGAGAAGGAAATTACTTTAGCTGTCCAACATCAAAGCAAGGTGGTTGTGATGAAAATATGTAGTCAACCGCTTGAGTTGATGAAGCGGCATTTGGCTACCCCAAAGAATATGAAATTTGGGGGTAATCAACTGTTTTGGCATCCTTTTTCTAAAGGAGGAAGGAAGGAAATAGCCCATAGGTTCTACATCGGTCCTGCCTCTCACCTCTCCCTTTACTAGATGTCACACAGCTTCGCTACTCACAGTGGTCCAAGTGCCTACAATGTCAGCATGGCCCAGGAGCTGGTTAGGAAAGAAGACATCCTGGCCCCACTCAGACCTCCAAACTCCGAATCTTCATTTGGACCCAATTACTCGGTGATTCCATTGCAAGTTAAAGGTTGAGAAGTACTCAATCATTACAGAGCATTTTCTAAATCTGTGACATGGCGCCTTGGTCTAGACTAGCGGTTTTCAACCGATGGCAATTCTTCCCTAGTGAAGACACCTAGAGATGTCACGAGACATTTTCGGTTGTCACAACTTGGGGAGGGGGCTGCTACTGGCATCTGGTGGGGGGGAGACCAGAGATGCTGCTCAACATCCCACAATGCCTAAGCTGGTCCATATGACAGCACCCTCCCCAGGCAATTTTAAAAGTATCACAGTGTGTGTGAGATTCCTCGGGCTGCCGAAACAAATTGCCACAAACCATGTGGCTTCAAACAACTGGAATTTACTCTCTCAGTCCTGGAGACCAGAAGTCTGAGACCAAGCAGGGCTGCACCTCCTCCGGAAACTCTAAGGGAGGGTCCCTCCTGCCTCTTCCATCGTCCGGGGCTCCAGGCGTCCCTGGGCTGGAGGCTGCCTCCCTCCCATCTCTGCCTCCGTCCTCATGTGGCTGCTCCTCTGTGTCTGTGTCTCTCTTCCTATAAGAGCACCAGTCATCTTGGATTAAAGGCCCAATGTGCTCCGGTACAACCTCATCTTTACTTATATCTTCATTAAAACCACAAAGACTATTTCCAAATAAAGTCACATCCAGATGTCCTAGGGGTTAGAGTTTCAACACATCTTTTACGGGATACAACGTTCAACCACCCTGTAAAAGAATGTGAACCCATACCACAGCTCTCCCGGGCACATGGGCATGGATTTATCCCCTCCACTACAGAAGCTTTCCCTTCCTGCACCTAAGTATTATAAATAATAGCCACAGTTATTATTTCTGAAGCACTCACTATGCATCAGACGCTTTAACTTCTTTGCAAATCTAAGGCCACGTAATCGTCACCAAAATCCTGTGAAGAAAGAACTAATCTCTCTATTTTATAAATATGGATAGTGAGGCATGGGGAGCTTAAGATAAGAAGTCCAATATTTCATAGCTAAACCTTAATGGGTTTCCACTCCCAGGTATATACTCAAGAGAAATGAGAACACTCACCCACACAAGAACATGCACTCACTTAATTATAGCAGCATTAGTCACAATAACCTAAAGACAGAAACAACCCAGAATGATCCATCGACTAATGAGCAGATAAACACAGTGTAGTATATCCCTATAAGGGAATATTACTCATCCCTAAAAACGAATGAAGTGGTACTTCATACTTAAATATAGAAGAGGGGCCAGCTCCGTGGCCGAGTGGTTAAGTTTGCGTGCTCTGCTGCGGTGGCCCGGGGTTCGGATCCTGGGTGCGGACATGGCACCGCTCGTCAGGCCACATTGAGGCGGCATCCCACATCCCACAACTAGAAGGACTTGCACCTAAGATATACAGCTGTGTACAGGGGGGTTTGGGGAGATAAAGCAGAAAAAAAAAAAAAAGATTGGCAACAGTTGTTAGCCCTGGCCAATCTTTAAAAAAAATAAATAAAAATTAAAAAAATAAATAAAATATGCAAGAACCTTGAGAACTTTATACCCAGTGAAACATAGCATGTGATTCCATTTATAGCAAAGTCCAAAAGAAGAAAATCTATAGTGACAGAAAATAGATTGACGGTTATTTAAGGATGGAGGGGTGGGGGGGGGTGGGGGGGTGACAGTTAAAATGTACAGGGTTTCTTACCAAGATGATAAAAATGCTCTAAAATTGATCGTGGTGATGGTTGCACAGCTCCACGACTTTACTAAAAACCATTAAATTGAATAATTTAGAGGGATGACTTTATGGTATGTAAACTATATCTCAGTGAAGCTGTTAATTTTTTTACATACCCAGACAGTATTAGCCCTCTAAAAAACAGCAACATTTCAAATGAAAAATAGCAAGCAATTTTACCTAATGTGGCAAAATAAATTGTTTAAAACAAATCCAAGATTTTTAAGAAAAGTTAAAAGTAGTGGGTTGGTGATTCAAAGCCAGACTCCCCCCTGCCTACCTTCACATTTTTAAAGACAATAATAACCATAACCCTCTTTTATAAAGCTACTTCTATAACCCATTGCACATCTAAAACTATATCATCTCCATGCTATGGCTTAGATTTCTCTCTCCTCATTGCCTATCTGGATCACCTTTTCTTCTTTCAACTTTATACCCATTGGCATGCTTCACACAGACTTAACACATCTGACCAAACTGGCAAGCTGCTGTTCATTTAAATCTCAATTTTCAGAGCTGGAAGGAATCAGAGGGAATCTAGTCCAGGTATCTTGAGTTATGAGTTTAAAAATATCTCACGTACAAACAACGGAAATGACCATCAACAGATGAATGGATAAACAGAATGTGGTCCATCCATATGCTGGAATATTACTCAGCCATGAAAAGGAACCAAGCTTTGACACACACTACAACGTGGATGAACCTCAAAAACATGTTGCAAAGTGAAAGAAGCCAGACACGAAAGGTCACATATTGCATGATTCTATTTATATGAATTGCCGAGAATTAGCAGATCCATAGACAGAAAAGAGATTAGTGATTGTCAAGGGCTGGGGGAAGGGGAATGGGGAGTGACTGCTTAATGGGTATGGGGTCTCCTTTTGCAGGGATGAAAAAGTTCTGGGACTAGATAGAGATGGTGGTTGCACTACGTTGTGAATATACTAAAGGTCACCAGGCATATCCTTTAAAATGGTGATTTTCATGTTATATAAATTTCACCTCAATAAAAAAAAAAAGTAACCCCCATCCAAAATTTCAAAGTCTTAAATGGCATCACCCAAGTCACCTCTAAAGTTAAGATCAGACAGAATCCTTGTCCCCTCCACCTGCTACCTTCTCCAGCTCCAGGACTCAACAGCCAAGCAGATTCCAGTCTTTCTTTACATTTGTGCCAGGATTGATCTCAACAGACTTATCTGTGCTCTCTTTGGGGGAAATTGCTGCAAATAAATGTGTCTGTTTGAGACTGTTGAAAATTTGAAGGATGTCTAAGTCACACTCTCTTTACAACCTTCCCTAGGTTACCTAAAAGACAATATAGAAACCTAATGGGATGTGATATGGAATTAGCAGAAAATCCATAGATTAAGATCCACACTGATATATAAGATCATGACACTGGTCTACCCCCCGGGAAAGGGGCTGGCAGGTGGCACACAGTTACCTCGATTGTCTGGAGTAGCAGACAATCAATGGTGTGAAGAGATAAGGCAGAGACACTTGCAAGCACCTCAGGTGTCTAGAGCTGCCCACGCTGAGCAAGCAGGGGTGAAGCAGAGCTCTTGAACCTGTCCCAGCGCATCCCTGAGGTTTTCATATATTTATTTTGCAAACAAGCTGCAACTCATTAGACAAGTCCCAGAGTCTACAGAGGATGGAGAGGATGGTGGTGAAGTTCCTACTTCCTCCTTCGCTGAGACCATGAGTCCAATGGAAGAGAACACACTGCCAGGGGCTGTGGTGGGTGTTAGGGACTGGGTCGTGTGTCCCCAAAATTCATACATGGAAGCCCTAACCCCAAGAGGACTGGATTTGGAGATGGGGTCTCTAGAGTGGTAATTCAGGTAAAACAAGGTCATGAGGGTGGGTCCTGATCCAATATGACTTGTGTAAGAAAAGGAGATGAGGACACAGACACGCACAGAGGGACAACCACGTGAGGACACGGGTAGAAGACAGGTCTACACACCAAGGAGAGAGGCCTCAGGAGGAACAAGCCCTGCCCGCACCTGCGTCTCAGGCTTCCAGCCTCCAGGACTGGAGTAAATAAATGTCTGTTGTTTAAGCAGCCCCATCTGTGGTCCTTTGTGATGGCGGCCCATGCAGACTCATGCAGTTGTGGTTGGCCCCCCACACAAGGACTCCTGCAGTTGGGGCTCTCTGCCTCAATAGAGCAATGTCGGGATTGAGTTTTTCTCTCCTCATTTTATAACGACAACAAAAAGCATTAGCTGGAAGCTACCTGATTTGTATAATGGCTTGAACCCTAGAGACTGCACCCAAATTTCACCCTAAAGATTGCACAGATAAACCTTTAGAGAACTGACAAATAAAAATGGCAAGCAATAGGATATATTGGAGTATACGAGGAAGCCATTTGGTATAAACCTAATTCGGCCTGACTTTCTTTTTTTCAAAAGGGCCGGACAGTGGCTATTGAGCACACATTGTATATCTGCTTAGACATTTCCTGTGGCCAGAACAAAGGCCCTTGAGATAAAGGTGCAACTTCCCCCAACATTGGCATTTCCTTAGGGATAAGCATCTTTCCTTAGGCTAGGAACTGATTGCTGCACTCACCTTTGACCACCCAGCTCACCTGTGACCACTCAGCTGGAGACAACAGACTGCCACCCCGCTGCGTTCACTGAGACAGAAGGCCTACCTGCTGTTTCCATCAATCGCTGTGCCGACAGAGCCGTCTCGCGACTATTGTAAAAGGGACATTTCAATCCTATGTGGAACATCCTCTCTGGGGGTATATAACCACTCTGTGCACCCCACTTCTTTGGTGCCCTTTCTTCCTTCGGGAAGAAAGGCCCCGGGTTATAATCCTCAGATTTAAGCTCAGAATAAACTCACCCAAATTTTCATTTATAGATTGGTTATGGATTATTTTCATCGACAGAACAAGCTGTGCCCAAAAGTACAGAAAAACTGAACTACAGACCGTCTGGAGAACAGCTAACTTATGTATAATACATTCTGTGCAACTACGTAAAAATAATGCACAGGAAGGTACCAGCATTAATTTGATGGCTCACCACTTCTCCCAGCTATGGCTTAAAAAGTATGTCCATTTCCGGTTCCTCAAAAAATTAAAAATAGGAGGCCAGCCCGTGGCATAGTGGTTAACTCTGTCACACTCTGCTTCACTGGCCTGGGTTTGCATCCTACGCGCAGAACCACACGACTCATCAAGCCGTGCTGTCGTGGCAACCCACATACAAAAAGTGGAGGCACAGGAGGAAGATGCTGGTTCAGGACTAATCTTCCTCAGGCAAAAAAAGAGGAAGATTGGAAACAGAAGTTAGCTGAGAGAAATCTTCCTTACCAAAAAAAAAAATTAAAAATAGGAGTACCATATGATCCAGCAATCCCACTTCTAGGTATATACCCAAAAGAATTGAAAGCAGGGACTTGAAGGGATCTCTGCACCCTGCATGTTCATAGAAGCAGTGTTCACTATAGCCAAGATGTAGAAACAACTTAGGTATCCATTGATGGATGACTGGATGAAGAAAATGTGGAGTGGAATACTATTCAGCCATGAAAAGAGTGAAGCTCTGATGCACGCTACAACACAGATGAACCGTGAAAACATGATGCTCAGTGAGAGAAGCAAGACACAAAAGATCACATACTACATGATTCCATTTACATAAAATATCCAGAATAAGCAAAGCCACTGAGATTAGTGGTCACCAGGGGCTGGGGGAGGGGGATGTGGGAGGATTGGAGCGTGATGACTCCCGCCTAAAAGGTTTCTTGGGGGGGTGATGAAAATGTTCTAAAGTTGACAGTAGTGATGGCTACTCAACATTGTGAATGTACTAAACACCACTGAATTGTATACTTTAAAATGAGTCAAACAATAAATCGTATGTTATGTGCATCCTACTGATGAGGATTTTTAGGCTGCTTAATTTTAAAAGGGTTTATGATGAGGATTTTTAGGCTGGTTAGGTTTAAAACTACAGATGAGATTCAGGCTCCAAGGAGTGGAATTTGTTTGCCCCTTTGTTGGGAAACATTTACATTTCTAAGGGAAACCTCTATCTGTGAAAATGCCTCCCTCTCTGTGCCAGGAAGAAGGGGGGATGGTCTTATCTCTAGAAGCTCTTAATCAATGCCAGAGGCAAGAACTTAAGTTGGTTACTGTCTGGCAACCTCTTGTAACTGACCCCCCCCACCACAAATCCTCCTTTGTCTTTAGCCGAGGATAAAATTCAAGCGGTGACTTCTGCCATTTACTCAATCCGGTTTAATTCTTATCTAAAAGTTCTGGGACCACCAAATGGCCAGACCATACGGGCACTGATACCATTTTAACTTTTTTACATATTCTTTGTCTTGTAAAGAGATAACTCACATACCTATGCCTTAAATTTAGCCTTACTCTCCACCCAACTTTGCAGCAGCAGCAGCAGCAGCAGCGCCGGCAGCAGCAGCTCTGCCTGCCCATGGGTCCTGTCCCCATGCCAGTGGCGGCAGCAGCAGCTCCCCATGCCAGCAGCATCTCTGACTGCCCATGGGTCCTGTCCCCACGCAGCAGCTTGACTGCCCATGGGTCCTGTCCCCATGCTATTCTACTCTCTAAATAAAAGAGCACTACTGCCAGATCTTAAGAGTCTAAGAAATCTTTCTTTCGACTCCTCGGCTCACCGACCCCGCATCATTTCTGGTGGCCCGTACAGGGAATCTCGCTTCATCGGCTTGTGAGCTCGAGTTCTGGTAAGTGCCCTTTTCTTCCTTGTGCCTTTCTCTTTTTCGAGGATGGATCTAAATTCACTTCTCCATCGGGAACTTTCTTGGACAGCTGTATCAATCCATGTTTGCTGCCCATGGCTACTCTATGGGGCAAATCGTGGCATTCAGCTTGAAGAGAATCAGTACCTTAAGCCTCAGGGTGATGGAGAATGAATTAATCCATTCCTTCCTGACTCTATCTCTAATAGACAAATTTTATGTGGGCGCGGGTCAGCCACTTAAGTCATTTGATGGCCGCCAATCTCCAAGACTCCCATGGAAGGTTTCTTTTCCTAAGGCTGGATTGGGATCCCTCCCATGGCATCTGACCACGCTCTGAACTGTGGGAAGGTCCCAATCGGGACTCCAGTTCAAGGAAAATACCAAACTCTAACCTTTGGTGGAGTATGGGAACCCCTTCTTGGGAGAATGGCTCCAGGATGCAATTGGGTAGAATGTCCCCCAGACGGGCGGAAAATTCCTCGCTGTCTTTTTCTCTATCCTTTTATCCTGGGGACCATTCACCAGGCACCTATTACTGCCAGGCAGAATAGGGAAGATGTTCAAGGGATGCCCCCATCATCCCTTGCTACAGGAACCCCAATGGGGGGATTTTCAAGGTAATGGCTCCTTTTCTTTCTCCTTTTCTCTCGGGGACCATTCACGAGGCCTATGCTGCCAGGCAAAATAGGCACCAGGCACCTGTTACTGCCAGGCATAACAGGGAAGGTATACAAGGGATGCAATGCCGGGGGACGTCCCCATCACCCCTTGCTATAGGAACCCCACAGGAGGAACAACAGGTAGGACGCTGCCCTAGGTTCAGGGGGGATTTTTCACAGTAATGGACCCGTTTCTTTTGTCTCTCTTAGAGTTACAATGGCCATTTTCGTCTCCGTTTGAGCTTTGCAACTGGGAAACAAAGAAATCTTTAAAGAGTAAAAGGCTCCACACCTGGGAGCCCCAACTTTGGGTTTCTGGGCCTGATCACCCCAGCAACCCTAAGTGGGGGTGCCCTCTCTTGACGGTTGACTCATTGAGTATTTTAGTCACCTACTGAGTCGGTTATGAGGGTAGGAGACCTGTGATTTATTCTGTGAACTGTCGTGCTAGCGTAGTGTGCCCCAGCACGGGAATTGTTGTGTGACTCTTATCTTGATAACCCTCTGGAAGAGGCCATGAGGGTGAGGTCTGATCTCTTCTTTTCCTTTCTTTGTCTGTTTTGCTCATCATCTCTTCTGTTGTCACCAAGTCGAGGTTAAGTTCAGGCTACACCTGAGCAGAACCTTGACCTTCTGTAAAATTGGAAAAATAAGCCTTTTGCCAGGGATTTAACACTCAACCCTTGCTCTGGGAGCCCCAGCCTCCAGCCAGTTCCAGGCCTTTGCCTCCTGCTTCCCTACCTCAACTTTGCTGGCTCAGAGACAAAGTGCCCAGGCTGAGCGGGACTTGACTAAATCTTATAACTATGTCAACACCCGCAATCGGCCTCTGCACCCTTTCTCCATCTGCTGTCAGTCAGACACTGGCTTTACCGCCACGGGGAAGGCTCCTAAGCATCCCCAGAGACCCACCCTGCAGATGCGTTCTAACTCCATCTGGGAGAAAATCTGAGGGGTTTCTCTGTGCCTTTGTGATGCAGTTGGACAGGTAGATCAACCTGGAATGTAATTTGAGTTACAATCCAGTTTCTGGGAAATCAAGAGCAACTGTCCTTAGAAAATCCTTGCAAGACTGGAAATACTGCTCTAGAGGCAGTTCAGATTCCACCCAGTGCCTTTATCTCGAAAAGGATTATCATCTCCCCTCTCCAGGAACTACTATCTAGCCCATCACTAATTCCTAAGACTGAAAAAAAAAAAGAAAGAAAGAAAGACAGAGGAGGGGAGAGGAAAAACAGCCATAAGCGTGCCCTTGCCAAAAATCTAGCATCTTGAGTGTCTCCTCCACAAATATTGGTAAAAAAAAATAGCTGTGCAGTCTCTGTGTATGTATGTCTTATGTATGTTATATGTGTGACATTTTTACCTCCGGATGGTATGGCCAAAATTAAGAGCTCGGTTTAATTGGCTTAAAGTAAGCGCTTACATAAATTCTAAATGTAGTAGAAATTAATCCAATGTTTTTCAAGTTAACTTGATGTGAATTAACCTTTGGTAAACGAAATCTTGTTTAAGCTTGTTGGTTTGATTGAAAATAGTCTTGTCAGAGCTGTCAGTATTTGCCTATGATGCAGGCATGCAGCCTGGGTTTACTAGTCAAATAAGTTCACATTGTCTGTTAAATTCATCAGCAAAATACTAGCTTTAAATGATGACCAGTTTTGTCTAATGTCTCATGAAGGTTTTGTGGGTACAATAACTGTTTTATGGTCTGTATACTTGAAAAAAAAAAAACAGCTTCCAAATTCTTTTTGATAACAACCTTGAGTTTTGCCAAGTTAAGTTAAATGATAAAAATCTGAGCATCTGGGTCATTTTTGGATTGGATAGCACACAAGCATTACAGCTAAACTTATCTAAGTTATCTACTTTTGGCTTCTTATTGCAGAGAGACTAAAAGTCTTTGGGTCTGTTACTGTAAAGTGGCATGTTTCTAGAAATTATGAAGTGGTTAGAATGCTGATATAAAAGACAACTTGTGATTGCTTACCTTTTAGTGTTTACTAGGGTCTGTTAATGGTTAAAAGTTCTAATTAACATATATAATTAAAGCTACTGGGAATTAACAAGGAAAATAGCTCTGTATTCAAGGAAAGTTAAAATGTGTGTTTTCAGTAAAGAGGGTATAAAGAATAGAAGTATTTTTATTTGTTCAGTTAAAAAAGATAAATTTGTCCTACTGTACTAGAAGGGAAGAAAGCAAGTATGGGACAAATTCTGAAAGTAAAAGGTTTGTGAAGGAGAAATTCAGAAAGGATTTTTATGCCTGGTCAAGTAGACTAAGACTAAAGTAAATCCAATTAAGTAAATGAGTTTTAATGTTAAAAATAAGCTGGTGCAGAAATTAAAATTTGGTTTTCTCTCAAAGGATAATTTTCTTGAACTTTTGGCCTGCTCTAACTCTACCTAAAAGACAGAAAATCTATGTTTTATTAAAATAATTTCCTATATTCAGAAAGAAAGAGGTCTCTTCTAAAATTTTTTGACCGTGTTGTTTGCTCTTGACTGTCTCTGTTGTCACTTTGAACGGATACCTGAGCATTGCTTAACAGTGAGCGTTGTTTCCTATTTGAACAAGCATTTTAAAAACTTTTGATATTTTGACAAGCTTCTCCCTCAAAAATATTCAAATCCTGAATGAAGGCTTGACCTGGTAGATGGAAGAAGAATTTCTCTGAGGATTTTCAGAGGGCCCCTGAGACTTCTCAAAGAAATTTGCTCTCTTCCTATAAGGAGGAAAATACTAAATTAATTAGGTTTATTTGGTTTATTAAATTACATGGGAAGCATTGTCAAATAAGCGATGATAAACCTTCTTATGTGGTATTATGTGGGTGAATGTTATTAATATATGTGTCTTAACATTATATAGCATTCCTAAAATTCTAATCTGTTCTGGTTATCAGTCATAATTCCAGTTATTATCTTAAAGTGTTATATGTCACAGAAGTAGCCAAGTTTCTTTGTCAATTGCCCTTTTGAGTCTTTTGTCCATTTGCAGATAGTTACTGTTTTACTTTGATGCTTTTTGCTTTTGCAAATATGTTTCATCTTCAGAGAAATTCCTGGAAAGGATTCTGACACACGGTTCTAAGCTACAGTTTTCTGATAAACTTTCAGATTGTAAAACTGAACTGGATAAGAAATTACAGAATTCTAACAGAAACTAAGCTCATAGATCTGCTAACAGAAGATTAAGCTCAAGAACTGATTATACAGGACTGTGTGAACTGAGGAGGATGATTATAATTTTTTATGACTTTTGTTTGAAATATTGCTGAGTTTTGATGTTTTGTTTTGTTTGCTCATATTTAAGGAAATCTTTCTCTCTTTTCTCTTATGCTAACTATGACTTACAACAATTTAGTGAAATACATCTTTATGAGCAAAATTGAAACATTTGTCTTTTTCTCCCAACCTGATCCCTCCAGAATTTGGAAGCTCTTTGTGAGTACGGTTATTTCGTGGCAATATAGTTATTTGCATAAGTTCAATAAGAATTTGGTCTCCTTATAACAGGACACATTGGTTATCTTACCAAGGCTTTGACTGGAATGTCATATTTGAGAGAAACATACAGGCTCAGATATGACAACACAGCTTTTCAGGAACAAAGATTGGACTTTCTGGAACTAAAGTTACTTGGAAATATGGGCCTGGTACCTTGTTTACAGAGATTCTGGCAATCTTACCCGGTAAGTAAGGAAGCTTGCTTGTCTGGCAGGTGCAAGGAACCTCAAAATGTTTTGGGGGACCTCGAGAAGAGAGGAGTCCACCCAAATCTGGAGGTACTGCAGGCAAAATCTGATGGCAAGTCCTTGGCTTGGCTTTTCTGGCCTCGAGAGGCCTTTACAGTTCAATCTGAGATTCCTCATAAGAAAAAAATTCCAGCAAAGCAGATTTTTAAAAGCCTGTATAATCAATTGGTATTCTTGCTGCACTTATGTAAATAATTGGCAGACCAGTTAATCTTAATTTGGCTATCTTTTATAAAAATGAGGGTGATTTTAGAGAGAAAAAATTGTTTCAGTAGAAGGTATAGTACACATGCATGGATATTAGATTCTAGCTCTTCTCTTCTGCAAGATTCATCTGTTACTAATCATAATGTTTCCTTGTGGCCATCCATCTCTGCTCCCTGGGAGTTCCCTGGCCACAAGCAAACCTTTTCCTTCAACACTACTGCCCAAATACTAACTAGATTTGCCTTGTCACAGGTGGATCATAAACAACAAGTTCCAAAGATAAAGTCCCCAACTTATCGATACACACAGGATGGACTATATCAAACTTGGGACGAATATATTTGGCTCGCTTCTACTAGTGATCAACTCAGTAAAAGGCCACTCTATGTTGGGAACAAACCAATCACACCTGTGATACGTGGCCTAATAGCACCCGACCTATGGGACAAATTCCCTGTCATATGTGTTCTCATATCATAACCTTAAAAAATACTGATTGGTTTGGGACTGACTGGGATAGACGGCCCAGCGTACGTTGGTTAGCCCCTAATGGCACTCAGTGGCTATGTGGCTCCAACTTATGGCCTTGGCTGCCACCTGGATGGATTGGACGATGCACTCTAGGCTTCGTCTGGATGCAAGGTAGAACTACATTTACTATATCTCCTCCTGCTAACCTACCCAACCTGCAACAACACTGGACACACTCTGTCTTCCAGTGGTATGACCACGTTGCCTCAATTTTCCTTCCCCAGTTAGGAATCAAAAGTGTCATCTGGCCCATGGAAGCTCTAAACAAATTTAATATGAAAGCATTAAAATGATACACAACATAGCCTTTTGCTGCTTGATTTAGAAGTATCCCAAATGCATGAGGCAGTCCTCCAAAACCAAATGGCACTGGATGTCTTGACAGCAGCACAGGGGGACATTTGTGCCATTATAAAAACTGAATGTTGTGTTTATATTCCCGACTACCATCAAAATATCTCCGGCTTCCTATCTGATATGAACCACCAAATTAAGTTCATGTCTGACCCTACCCTATCTCTAAATGATTGGTTTAACTCCTGGTCAGGACCAGGTTTCTAGACTACTATCAAAACCTTACTCATTGGGTTAATCATATTGCTAGTATTTCCTATTATAATTTGTTGTCTGTTTTATTGTTTGTCTTCCGCATGTCAACAAAGTTTCACCTCCTGGACCACCTCTCGTCAAATGATTCTCTCGTCTCCAGAGGATCTGTACACCTTGTCAGGCTTGGACTCCATGGGTGCAGCCTTCCGGTCCACTGAACTTCCTACCCATACCTATGGCCCCATTTAGGAACAGCTCTACGACCTTGTACACCTGGAAGTAGTTACAGAAGACTGACCGTCGTCCATATCCCCAAAAGATTTCGGGGCCAAATGGGTTCAGGGGGGTTTATGATGTGGATTAAGGCTGCCCCAGCTAGAGAAGCCCAAGGTGACCTGGCCTACATGCCAAACTATACGACCCAGTGGACTTTTTTTGTGGTATGAATTAGGACTGCCCCAGGGAGAGAAGCCCAGGGCATCCTCACCTACATGCCGATCGATATGGCCAGATTCGTATCTAAAGTTATATGACCGCACAATAACCAGACCTCATCTGCACTGAAATCATTTACTGACTTTTTACATCATCTTTTCTTTTCTCCAGTAAAAATAAGTCACGTACCCATGCCTTATAAAATTAGCCCTAACCCTCAACTCGGGGCAGCAGCAGGAGCTCTGACTGCCCATGTGTCCTGTCCCCATGCTTTTCTGTTCTCTAAATAAAAGAGCACTACTGCCAGATCTTAAGAGTCTAAGAAATCTTTCTTTTGACCCTCGGCTCACCGACCCCGCATCACCTCTTACATTCAAGGGGTTGTTCAACACTGTCAGCAATATTCACTGTTTGTTCTGACTCAACCTGACAACATGTTTGAAAGAATTTTAAGTAGTTCTATGATCAGAAGTTGGTCAAATTGGAAGCTTATATTCAGAGCCTGATTGGAACTTTGTTTTCAGGCCTTCTTCCCTAAGCTAAATAAAACAATGTAAACAGAAGGGGAAAACATTCCAAAGAGAAACATCTCAAAATCTAGAGCATAGGCATCTTTTGATTTCCATCTTAGCTGAGGATCTTCTCCCTGATGTAAGGAAGCAAATTAAAGATAGATAATGTAGTTGGAACAGTGGGTCAGCTCCTTGATGTCATTCAGCTTGTAATCCAAGCCCTCAATGAATTAAAAACAACTCCTGTCTTATAAATTAAGTCTTTAGAAGAACAGAAATGTAGCTCCAGAAGTAATTCAAAGCCCACCTGTCCTTTTTACCAATCCTAAAATCTTCCCTATTTATCTCATAGGGCTGTACACATTGTAAAAGATCTGAATTTAGGAAACAAAAGTCCTGCTTGGTGGAACTGACATTCTTTCTCTGAGCCTTTTGAGATGCAAATATTCTGCATGATCTTCTCTAGGAAACAGGGTAATTCTTATCAGAAGGGAAAAAAAGACTATTGGAAAATTAGCCTTATGAAAAAGCTTAAAAATATTCACCACAAATGCTATTGAAAAAGCTTTAGCCATCTGAACATGTAACCTTAACTTATTCCATGTGCCAGAAACATGATTTGGACCAAACTGGCCTTTCATAAACTAGTGAATTTTGCATTATCACACGAGTCTCACAGCTAAAATTTTTAAACAAAATCTGATAGATCTCTCCTTTCATCTTTCTGTAAGTTCATGTATGTCTATGTATGTATGCTATACAAATGTGATATTTTTCTTCTTCCTGATGGTTTTGCCAAAATTTCTTATGAGCTCTATTTTACTGCACAAAGACAAACCAGCATTTATATCAATTAAATATACTCTGATAAATATAAAAAAATAACTCAAATGTTTTTCAAGTTCACATGATCTAGGATAAATTTTGGTAAATATAAACTAGTTTAAGATTTTTAGTGTAATTAAAACAGTCATGTCATTAGAGTTATCATCATTAAGTATAATACTTTTATTCTACCTAGGTTTACTAAAAGTCAAAAAAGCTCATATTTTTCCTGTTAAAGAATATGTCAGCAAGAAAAATAGGATAATAGTTAGCCATTTAATGTCATAAAGTTTTTAAGAGCGACCAAACATAATTATTAGGAAAAAGTAAATTAAAAAGAGGTAGGTAACATAAAAGTTTATAATCTAACTGAAAATATGTAACACAATTTAAAAGTTTATAATTAAATTTTTCAAAAATCATTACGCTTTCAACTTAAAAAGTCTCCAGAATTTTTTTTGATAACTTGAAAACTTAAAGTTATACTGAGATGAGTTAAATGATGGATGTTCACTGAATATCTAGATTATTTCAAGTAAAACAAAATACAGAAAAATTAATTATTTTTAATATTTATTTTTTTAGTGCAGTAACATTGGATTATAACATTATATAGCTTTCAGATGGACATCGCAATATATTTCGAATTCCATGTAGAGTAAATCATGTTCACCACCCAAAAGCTAATTATAGTCTATCCCCTCACATGTGAGCCTAATCACCCCTTTTGCCCTCCCCCTTCTTCCCTCATGGTAACCACCAATCCACTCTCCATTGCTATGTGTTTGTCCTTTTTTTTTTTTTTAATTTTTATTTAGTTCATGATAGGTTACAACCTTGTGAAATTTCAGCTGTGCATTATTGTTTGTCAGTCGTGTTGTAGGTGCACTCCTTCAACCTTTGTGCCCACCCCCACCCCACCTTTTGCCTGGTAGCCACTAATCTGTTCTCTTTGTCTACGTTTTAAAATTCCTCATATGAGTGGAGTCATACAGAAATTGTCCTCCATCTGGCTTATTTCACTTAACATAGTTGGCTCCAGGTCCATCCATGTTGTTGCAAATGGGACGATTTTGTTCTTTTCTGCGGCTGAGTAGTATTCCATTGTATATATATCTACCACATCTTCTTTATCCAATCATCTGTTGATGGGCACTTAGGTTGCTTCCACATCTTGGCTACTGTAAATAATGCTGCAAGGAACATTGGGGTGCATAGGACTATTGGAATTGCTGACTTCAAGTTCTTTGGATAGATACCAAGTCGTCGGATGGGTGGGTCATATGGTAGTTCTGTTGTTAACCTTTTGAGGAATCTCCATACTGTTTTCCATAGTGGCTGCACCAGTTGGCATTCCCACCAGCAGTGTATGAGGGTTCCTTTTTCTCCACAACCTCTCCAACATTTGTTACTATTAGTTTTAGTTATTTTTGTCATTCTAATGGTTGTAACATGACATCTTAGTGTTGTTTTGATTTGCATTTCCCTGATGATCAGTGATGATGAACATCTTTCCATGTGCCTATTGGCCATCCATATATCTTCTTTGGAGAAATGTCCATTCACGTCTCCTGCCCATTTTTTGATTGGGTTGTTTGATTTTTTTGTTGTTGAGTTGTGTGAGTTCTTTATATATTATAGAGATTAAGCCTTTGTCAGATGTATGACTTACAAATATTTTTTCCCAGTTAGTGGGTTTTTTTTTGGTTTCAATCCTGTTTTCCCTTGCCTTGAAGAAGCTCTTTAGTCTGATGAAGTCCCATTTGTTTATTCTTTCTATTGTTTCCCTTGTCTGAGAAGACATGGTGTCCAAAAAGATCCTTTTAATACTGATGTCAAAGAGTGTACTGCCTACATTTTCTTCTAGAAGCCTTATGTTTTAAGCTCTTACCTTTAGGTCTTTAATCCATTTTGAGTTTAGTCTGGTGAATGGTGAAAAAGAATGGACAATTTTCATTCTTTTACATGTGGCTTTCCAGTTTTCCCAGCACGATTTGTTGAAAAGTCTTTCTTTTCTCCATTATATGCCCTCATCTCCTTTCTCGAAGATTAGCTGTCCATAGATGTGTGGTTTTATTTCTGGGCTTTCAATTCTGTTCCATTGATCTGTGCACCTGTTTTTGTGCCAGTACCATGCTGTTTTGGTTACTGTAGCTTTGTAGTATGTTTTGAAGTCAGAGGTTGTGATGCCTCCAGCTTTGTTCTTTTTTTCTCAAGATTGCTTTAGCAATTCAGGGTATTTTGTTGCCCCATATGAATTTTAGGATTCTTTGTTCTAATTCTGTAAAGAACGTCATTGGGATTCTAATTGGGATGGTGTTGAATCTGTAGATTGCTTAAGGTAGAATTGACATTTTAACTATGTTTATTCTTCCAATCCATGTGCATGGAATGTCTTTCCATCTCTTAATGTCATCATCCATTTCTTTCAGAAAAGCCTTGTAATTTTATAGTATAGGTCTTTCACTTCCTTATTTTAATTCACCCCAAGGTATTTTATTCTTTTTGTTGCGATTGTGAATGGTATTATGTTCTCGAGTTCTTTTTCTGTTAGTTCATTATTAGAATATAGAATGCTATTCATTTCTGCAAATTGATTGTATACCCTGGAAATTTGCTGTAGTTGTTGATTACTTCTAAAAGTTTTCCAATGGATTCTTTGGGATTTTCTATATATAAGATCATGTCATCTGGAAAGAGCGAGAGTTTCACTTCTTCCCTCCCTATTTGGATTCCTTTTATATTCCTTTTTCTTGCCTAATTGCTCTGGCCAGGACCTCCAGTACTATGTTAAATAAGAGTGGTGATAGAGCCCATCCTTGTCTCATTCCTGTTTTCAGGGAGATGGCCTTCAGATTTTGCCCATTGAGTATGATGTTGGCTGTGGGTTTGTCATATACAGATTTTATTATGTTGAGGAAGTTCCCTTCTGTCCCCATTTTGTTCAGAGTTTTGGTCATAAATGGCTGTTAGATCTTGTCAAATGCTTTCTCTGCATGTATTGAGATGATCATGTGGTTATTATTCCTCAAATTGTTGATGTGGTGTATCACGTTGATTGATTTGTGGATGTTGAACCATCCCTGTGTCCCTGGTGTGAACCCCACTTGATCATGATATATGATCCTTTTGACGAATTGCTGAATTCAGGTTGCCAAAATTTTGAGAATTTTTGCATCTGTGTTCATCAGTGATATTGGCCTATAGTTCTCTTTTTTCGTGCTGTCCTTGTCAGGCTTTGGTATCAGCGTGATGTTGGCCTTGTAGAATGTGTTAGGAAGTGGTCCCTAATTATTTGGAATAGCTTCAAAAGGATTCATATTAAATCTTCCCTGAAAGTAGAATTCCCCAGGAAGCCATCTGGTCCTGCGGTTTTATTCTTTGGGGTGCTTTTGATTGCTGTTTCAATCTCTTTCCTTGTGATTGGTCTGTTCAGATTGTTTCTTCTTGACTTAGCTTTGGGAGTTTGTAAGAGTCCAAGAATTTACGCATTTCCTCTAGACTGTCCATTTTGTTGGTATATAGTTTTTCATAGTATTTTCTTATAATCTGTTGTATTTCTATGGACTCTGTTGTTATTTCTCCCTTTCATTTCTGATTTTGTTTATTTCAGCTTTCTCTCTTTTTTTCTTTGTAAGTCTGGCTAGTTGTTTGTCAATTTTATTTACCTTCTCAAAGAACCAGCTCTATGTTTCATTGCTCCTTTCTACTCCCTTTTTTGTTTCAATAGCATTTATTTCTGCCCTGATTTTTATTATTTCTCTCCTTCTGCTGACTTTGGGCTTTGTTTGTTCTTCTTTCTCTAATTCTGTTAGGTGTAACTTAAGATTGCTTATTTGGGATTTTTCTTCTTTGTTGAGGTAGGCCTGAATTGCTATAAACTTCCAATCTTAGAACCATTTTTTCTGTCTCCCATTGATTTCAGCATGTCATATTTTCTTTTTCATTTGTCTCCTGGAATTTTTTGATTTCTCCTTTGATTTCTTCACTGATCCAATCGTTGTTCAGTAGCATTTTGTTTAATCTCCACATTTTGTGGCTTTTCTGTTTTTTTCCTGTAGTTGATTTCTAGTTTCCTACGTTTGTGGTCAGAAAAAAATGTGTAGTATTATTTCGATCTTCTTAAACTTATTGAGACTTATTTTGTGGCCTAATATGTGATCAATCCTGGAGAATGTTCCATGTGTATTTGAAAAGAATGTGTATTCTGTGGTTTTTGGATAGAATGTTCTCTATATATCCACTAAGTCCCTATAGTCAAATATAGCATTTAACACCAATGTCCTTTATTGATCTTCTGTTTGGATAACCTATCCATTGGTGTAAATAGGATTTAAAGTCCTCTACTATTATTGTGTTACTGTCTATTTCTCCTTTTGTGTCTTTTAATAATGGCTTTATATATTTAGGGGCTCCTCTGTCAGGTGCATAGATATTTACAAGTGTTATATCTTCTTGTTGGGATTGTTCCCTTTATCATTATGTAGGGCCCGTCTTTGTCTCTTGTTACAGTTTTTGTTTTAAAGTCTATTTTTTATTTGTCTGGTATAAATATTGCTACCCCCGCTTTGTTTTCTTTGCCATTTGCATCGAATATCTTTTTCCATCCTTTCCCTTTCAGTTTGTGAGTGTCTTTAGGTCTGAAGTCTGTCTCTTGTATGCAGCATATATATGGGTCTTGTTTTTATCCAATTGGCCACCCTATACCTTTTAATTGGAGCATTTATTCCACTGACATTGAGAGTAGCTATTGATAAATATGAATTTATTGCCACTTTGTTACTTTTTTTCTGGGTGTTTTAGTAGTTCTTCTCTGTTCCTGTCTTTTTCTCTTGCTCTCTTCCCTTGTGGTTTGATGGCTTTCTTTAGTAATATGTTTGATTTCTTGTCTTACTTATTTGCTTACTTATTATAGGTTTCTGGTTTGCGATTACCATGAGGATCCTATATAATATTCTATGTATATAGCAGTCTATATTGAGATCATAGACTCTTTAGCTTAACCTCTTTTTAAAAGCTCTACTTTTTCACTCCCCTCCTCCCACATTTTATGTTTGTTAAATCATATCTAATTTCTTATTTAGTGTGTGTCTATCCATTAACTCCTCATCATTTAAATAGGTACTTTTGGTACTTTTGTCTTTTAACCTTCGTAGTATCTTCACAGGTGATTGATCTGCTACCTTTACTATATTTTCACCTTTACTGGTGATTTTATTGCCTGGTTTTTTTGGGGGGTATTTTTGATAAAATTTTTTATCCCTAACTGTGCTCATTGGTTTCCCACTTAAATTCGTCCCTACATCCTTTCTTGTAGAACTAGTTTCTTGGTGATAAACTCCTTTAATTTTTGCTTGTCTGGGAAGCTCTTTAACTCTCCTTCCATTCTGAATGACAACCTTGATGGATAGAGTACTCTTGGCTGTAGGTGTTTTCCTTTTGGCCCTTCAAGTATGTGATGTCATTTTCTTCAGGGTTTTGGCTAAGAAGTCTGCTGATAGCCTTATGGGACTTCCTTTGTATGTCACTTGTCTTTCTCTTGCTGCTTTTAGGATTTTCTCTTTATCTTTAACTTTGGACATTTTAATTATAATGTGTCTTGTGTGGGCCTCTTTGGGCTTATCTTGTTTAGAGCTCTCTGTTCTTCTTGTACTTGGACGTCTGTTTCCTTCCATAGGTTAGGAAAATTTTCAGCTATTATTTCATCAAATAGATTTTCTGCCCCTTTGTCTCTCTCTTCCCCTTCTTGGGCACCTATAATATGAATGTTAGAGCACTTGATATTGTCCCAGAGTTCCCTTAGACTTCCTATTCTGTGTAATTCTTTTTTCTTTTATCTGTTCAGCTTGGTTGATTTCCTCTAGTCTTTCATCTGGCTTGCTGATCTGTTCTTCTGCACCATCTACTCTACTATTGAGTACTTCCAGTGAATTTTTCATTTCCAGCATTGTATTCTTCACTTCTGGTTGGTTCTTTTTTATATTTTCCAGTTCTTCATTGATGAGCTCACTGTGTTCATCCAGTCTTCTCTCAATATCTGTGAGCATCCTTATGAGCTTTTGTTTGAACTCTTGGTCTGGTAGGCTAGTTATTTCTGTTTCATTTAGTCCTTTTGCTGGGGGTTTTGTTCTGTTTCCTTGCTTGCAATGTATTCCTTTGTCTCTTCATTAGGCCTCTTTCTCTCTGCTTATATCTATGTATTAGGTGAGTCAGCTATGTCTGCTGATCTTGGAGAAGTGGTCTTATGTAAGAGATGCCTTTTGAGGCCCAGCAGTGTGCTTTCCTCTTTTCACCAGTTCCAATGATCCAGGAGTGACCCCTTTGTGGGCTACTTATGTCCTTCTGGGGTGGCAGGGTTACTCAATGCAGGCACCCAGGGAGCCTAGTCTTTCCTTCCCTGGCCAGCTGTTGGTAAATCTGGTTTGGGGAGCCCCAGCAACGTTGGCTACAAAGTCTAATAGCACACTCCTATTGCAGTTGTCCTGTTAATTGGGTTGGTACCCAGTGTAGCTGGTTGCTAGGCTCAGGGACTTACAGTTGCTATAGGTCTCAGGCCTATAAAGCTGTTGTCAGTTCTCTTAGGAGTGCAGCTGAGTGGGGCTGGCCCTAGACACGGGAGCACTCAATTGTTTCAGGCTTTGGAAGGTGGGGTTGAACCTTTTTACGGCTATTGGTGAAGCATAGGTCTTCTGCTGCTGCTAAGCCTCACCCCCCACAGGACCACACACCCTATCAACACAGTCCTGGTCCATGCACACTTTCTAACACCCCGGAGCATACCCTGACACTGCACTGCAGAGGCCCCCACCTCTCCACCAATGCCCCCCACTGTTCACCTGGTCCTCACACTGGTCCTGCCCCACAGAGGCAGACACACTCGCCTGCCAGTACAGAATTAGGCACCCCATCAATGCAGGCTAACAAACAGCCTGAAGGTTTGCTGTTGGCTGGGGCCAGTCCCTAAGGCAGGATGTCTGCTATGGCTGAGCTGGATTAAATCTGCACTCTAGTGGGTGTGGCAGACCCCTGGGCTAACAGGGCAGGTGAGGAACTTCAATGGCATCTGCTAGGGTCTGTGTCAGCATGCCCATACCAGTTGACAACAATGGTAACCACCAATGTCTTAGTCTCTGGAGTGGTCTGCCTTTTCACCATGTTGCACCCAGAGCCTACCAGGTGAGTTCTTTCACCAAAGGACTGTCAGCCTTCTTTCTGGTGATTTTAGGTTGCCTAGATGGGTGAGTTTGTGCATGGGCCCTTTAAGACCTGGTCTTTTTGGCTTTCATCTGATAGCTCTTCTGGGGCTATTCCCCACTACAGCTAATAGCCAGCAAAACCAGATAGTATTACCCTCATCTCAGTTGTGTTGACTCTGAAGGATGCTTATAGCAGTATGGGTCCCCCACTCAGGACCTCACTTCTCCAGGGAGGGTTGCAAACCTAGGGTGGCTGCCATCTGAACAGCTGAGAAACTCCACTGTTCCTGAAGGTGGCTTTTTCTCTCTCCAGAAGGAATTTCTGCCTCTTACATCTTAGTCAGGACTGTCCCTTATTGTGGGGGTTCTTTTTATCTAGTTTTCAGTTTTCTATCCAGGGTAATTTTTCCAAAAATTGTTGTAGCCTTGTTGTGTCTGTGGGAGGAGATGAGTTCAGAGTCTGCCTAAAGCACCATCTTGATGAGATCTCACTCAACTAATCAATTATAATTTCACAAACCTAAGACAATCTCTTAGAGTGATGAGATATACACTTTACCACTTATAAATAGAGAAGAGAATGAATTATCCATGTCTACCTAGGAAATATGGGAATATGGCTGTCATTTGCAGATGATGTAATTACTCACCCAAAGATGTCATAAAAATGTTCTTTCCAAATAAGGAAAGCCAAGGATGCAATGTTAGCAAAAGAAGGATCTTATTTAAAATGATTTTTTAACATGAGTACGAAATATCTAGTGGCTAAGTGAATAAGAAAAATAGAAAGAAAAGAAAAAAACAAGAGGAAGGGAAAGAGAGGAGAAGGAAAGAGAGAGAGGGAAGAGTGGGGAGTCTCAGAGAGGAAGATAGATACTACAAAAGTAGGTGAAGAACATAAATGGAGGCATGAATAAATAACTGTAAAGATGTCTGACTTTCCGGGCTTCAAGTGGGAGGGAATTCAATATTACAAGAAATGAAACTGATTCTTTTTCCAGAAATTCATAAATCAAATGAGATATTAATGCAAATTATACCTTTCTGCCTTTCCCACTGCTGCCGACGAAATGAAAACACGAACACCGGTTGCTGTGTAGTAGTCTCTCGAGTTTCTCGAGCTCTTTATTCTTATAGCCTCTAAACAAAGCCGGCCTTTTGCCAAAGCAGTGAGTCAGCGACGTAAGCCTGCGCAAGCGTCCCACAATAATGACCTTTCCCCTACACATCTGTTTATAACAGGTTCCTTCATAATGTTTCAAACTCCCAAGGTCTCAGGCTTGTTCCTTTTGAGGAACTGATAAAACATCCTTGTTTGCAAGCAATGTTTTCCCTGGGGCCTTGTGAGTTCACCAGGCAGAACATTCTGTTTGCAGAAAAATCCAGCCAGCTTTGTGGATGCCTCGCGTGCAAGCACAACCACATTTCACGCCAGGTCTCCTTCACCCACCTACTCCTTCTCCTTAGAACATACAAGGTGGCCTCAAAAAGTTATTTTTGGAAAACACTTGTGAAAATATCCACAGGAGAGCCTCAGAGTTTATGTCGTCAACAGTCTAAAATTTAAAGTATAAAGCTCAACAGGAGTCAAGACGCACAGAGCAATGAACTTCAGTATTACAGTATGAGTAAGCGTACCTTTTTACACCCATATAGCCCGTGCCCCAGCATCTGAAAAACAGAATATCATTCACTTCTGCCACTTTGGTTGAAACTTAAACTAAATATTAACCCAGTTCATCCTTCTGCTGATGGTTAGCTCTGAAATTTGTAATACATTAACCTTTAACCACTGTTCCACTTTCTACCAGCCCTCTCTCTTTAGCCTCTTGAGCTTCTGCAAAAGGAACCCTAAAGTCACCATATTTATCTCAGACTCAGCTATTGCAAAATCTATGAGTTTAGGCATTCAGAGAGTGTGGGAGGTAGAAGTAGCTGATCCAAATGAAGGTGGAGGAGCTGCTCCTGTGTGTTTACAGGAAGACCCACCTTCCTTATTTGCTGCCCTATGGTTTTGGAACACGTTAAAAAAGTAAGTGATTTTACTCTCAAGCTGAAACTTCTCAGGACTTTTACTTAAATGAGGGGCTTTACTCACCTCCCTTCAGCATCAACATTCTCATCTTCTATTTTCAACTTGTAGCTTAACACTACCTCCCTTTAATTTCCCCTTCTCATCCACATCCTATTCTTTCTATGCTTCCCTCATCTGCCTGCTCTTTTCCCTTTAGTCTGAAGGTTAAATATTACACATATTGGAGAATGTAGTTACAAGCAAAATGTCCATCCAATCTAGAAAACTTCTTCATGCAGACACAAGAGAAAGAAAACAGCTTATTATGGAATGAGCACGTAACCAGACAGAATGTGATCTGCATCACGTTATCCACTAAAGAGACTGTAAAGACAGAAAAGGTTTCCTGTATTGTATAGCTTAGTAGATACAACATATTATATTCATGTTTTCAAGATAAAGCTACTCATTTTCTTGTGTCTTTATGTCTGGAGGTAGGTTTGGTAATTTGGAGTCAGGAGACAGCTGAATTATCCCCATCTCTTCCTGTAATCTCCAAAGCTTCCTGCCTCCCTATACGGTCTATCCATCCTAGCTCCTCAAAACTGGCAGTCACAATTTTGATGAGACTTTTCTACATTTAATGTGATTTTTGCTTTCTGTTTCTCCCATTAACTCCTTGTTTCCTACACAGTTACACCACATTGTTTGCAGCCCTAGGTAATTACTGGTCCTCACAAAACCAGCATGTGCAAAATTAGGGAAACACTCCAGAAAGTGAACACAAATCTCTACAGTTTTCCAAAAATGTTTTGAACGAAATGATAGTCAAAATTCATAACCTGCATCTGGTGAGAGTATCTGTTTTATCTTTACAGAATGTTTACTGACGTGAAAATTTTTATTACTTAGGATTAGTACACAAAATTGTGAATTTAAAACTGTGTTAAACTAAGACATTCTCCTAACATTTACACCCTTTTCTAAGTGTGAACGAACTGCCTCCTAAAATATGACAGATATAAAAATCACTATTAATTTCTTTTACACATTTTAATCACTTACCAAACCCAGAGTAGCCAAGATGTTATTATAACACTTCTTTC
Source organism: Equus caballus (assembly GCF_041296265.1). Taxonomy (NCBI): domain Eukaryota; kingdom Metazoa; phylum Chordata; class Mammalia; order Perissodactyla; family Equidae; genus Equus; species Equus caballus. The sequence goes on along the minus strand of NC_091715.1, from coordinate 1,861,390 downwards.
AGTCACGAACCTATAGAAATTCTTACTGCAAATGAAGTGTTATTTTTCAAACAAAGAAGAAACTTTTTATTCAACACTAAGATTGCTTCACAAATATAACTTCTGTTTTATAATGATGTTGTTGGACGCAAAGATTATTCCCCATCATTTTTTATGTAAATCCTTTGGCGCTTGCAATAAAAGCAATTTTCCCCTAGATGCACATTGAAAATTTTACTTATCACACTGTCTTGTTACTTTTTATCTCCCACTCTTCAGGATCTCCTTAATGGTGGACCTCCTGCTTTCTCTTAAAATGTTTTATTTCATGAATACTTATCAGATACTTATAGACATACCAAATAAAATCATATTTATTCTACTAAAATGACTATGAAAACATTTTGACTACTATTTAACACACACACCAGCTACATAAGATACACAGATAAATAGCTTTATATTCTGAAATCTAAATATGTTCTATTTTAACCAGTGGTAACAGATCCATGCCATTTTTAAAAGTTAAGGTAAAATACAGATAATATAAAAATAACCATCTTAAGGGACATAGTTCAGCAGCATTTAATATCCTCATGATGTTGTGCAACCATCATCTCTCCAGTTGTTAAACATTTTTTTTTTGGGGGGTGAGATGAGCTCTGAGCTAATATCTGCCACCAATCCTCCTCTTTTTGCTGAGGAAGACTGGCCCTGAGCTAACATCCATGCCCATCTTCCTCTACTTTACATGTGGGACGCCTACCACAGCATGGCTTGACAAGTGGTGCCATGTCCGCACCGGGGATCCAAATCAGCGAACCCCGGGCCACCGAAGCAGAACATGCGAACTTAACCACTGTGCCACTAGACTGGCCCCTAGTTCTTAAACATTTTTATCACCCTAAAAAGAACCCACATACTCCTTAAGCAGTCACTTGCCATTCTCCCGTCCTCCAGCCCCGCCAGCAACTGCTAACCTGCTTTGTCTCTATGGCTATGCCTTTTTATATACAGATTCTGCACAGATTTCAGTTCTGAATTGACAGAGCTTTTTAAATTATCTGTTTTGTTTTACTCGTTTTTTGATTGTCCATTTCCCAGGCCCTATGCTACTGTTACTGATCTAGTAACAGAGTGCATATAGAAGGGAAGAAACCACTTTTATGTTAGGGACCAATGGATTTATGTATGTCTGCACTTATTGAAAAGACTCTGGAAAATGAGATTTTGTAGATCACATCACGTAAATCACCAGCCTTTGTTTTATTTCAACTGGATAAGTGTCATAGACTGAGAAGAAAACACTTTGGCTGAATGTTACACTTTCGTTGCTAGGAGACAAGCCATTTTGTGATGTCACAACTACTCAGGTTGGGAACCTTGTGATGTCTGGGTAGTTTATCTGTATAGGTCTGCCAAAGCAGCATTTGAAGCTGCAGTGTTCGAAACCATGCAAATGAGAAAAGTAGCTGAAGAAGAATTTCTTTGAGATGGCACATATTTCTTCAGAAATTCAAGACGGTTCTCCTAAGGATGGATCAACTGGTAAAGACACTTCCATTAGATCTCCATCGTGTGATCACACCTTCACTGGGGACTCGGAGTTGAGGTCTCTGATCGAAGAAAAAGCTTTCCAGGCTTTGTCTGAGGGATCCTTGATAAAAAGACCACATCACACATTTTGTGTCTCCGACCCAGAGGAAGATAATGATTTTCTTTCACTGACCTTTCCCAGAAAACTTTGGAAAATTACTGAAAGCAATCACTTTAAGTCTATTTGGTGGGATGAGAATGGAACTTCTATAGTGATTAATGAAGAACTCTTTAAGCAAGAAGTTTTGGAAAAAAAGGCCCCATTCAGAATATTTGGAACCGATAATATGAAAAGTTTTGTTCGACAGCTTAACCTTTACGGATTTCGCAAAATGCGACCAAATTTTCAAAGATCTGCTTCCCTAGCTGACTTTCTGGCAGAAGAAAAAACAGTCTCTGTTTTAATAAGCAAGGTATTCAGAAATTTTTGTTATTACTTATATAGGGAATATATAAGATTTTCTTTTGTACATTAGTAAATATGTTCTCATATATATAGGCTAACACCAGATATTTTAAATTATATGAAATACTATTAAAAGTACTTATTTTTAAAAAATTGAGGACAGCTTGGGCATGAAACAGGATTATAAGAAATTTTGCTAGCAATTTTGAACCTTATCAATGAGCTGTATTTAAATAAAGGTCCTAAAGCCGGTTACAATGGTATTCTGTTACAGTAAATACACAACACATTGTCACATGAGGACTATAATTGAATGATTGTTTCCAAGTAAGTAAATTTTTTAAGATATTAACAATTTGCATGTATTCGTTGGTGGCATTAACTTTGATGAAACAGAAATTGGACTTGATAGGTTAGGATTCTTATTCTCTCACTTGTATCTTGTTTCAAAATATCACTAAATAACTTTCTCCTTTGGTTTTAGTTGCAGTTCTATTATAATCCAAATTTTAAACGAGGCTGTCCCCAACTTTTAGCAAGAATGAAAAGAAGAGTCAAGATTAAAAATTCTTTGCCAGTGTCTCATTCATCAGTTCAAGATTTCGACAGGAAGCACTTTAGTGCAGGGAATAATGTGGATAATCCTACTTCTGGATTAGTTGCTGAAACTAGTGGAGAAAGCCTAGTTTCAACCTCTACAAATTTAAATGTGCCTCTAATCAGGAGGCCTTCTTCCAGCCAGACAATTGCTAATACAACTCCCCCAATGAGAACTGATTTTTATCCACCATCAGCAACTTCAATTAGACCATCAGAACAAATTTTATCAGATCAACATGCCTTTTTAAATCAGCTGACCACTTTTCACATGCACTCACAGAGCAGCTGCACTCAAGCAAATGGGCACATTGTGAATTTTGTTACAACTACAACTTGTACTTCTCGGTACCACATTATATCTCCCTTACAGAACAGTTATTTTGGACTGATGGTGGAGCCTTCTACTTTTCCAACTACATATCCCTATTTACCAGCTAATGAGAGTCTTTTTCCTAGCCTGCAACTAGCAGGCAACCCATGGTTCCCAATGCCTGTGATACCTAATACTTCTGCTGCATCTCTTTCAAGGTCAACTCATCAACCATCATCATTATACATACATCATCCTCAGTACAACTGATCTACCAAACGACTACCAGAGTATGCAGGATAACAAAGATACAAATTTATGCTGGCAGATATCGACAAAATACCTGCAATTCTCTTATTTGAACAATAAACTTACAAGTTCACGTGTATGGTTTCATTTTCTTCATTTTTTGAAATAGTTAAGAGTAAAATGGTAGTTTATTTTAATGGCAGGCTATTATACTACTTTTTTTAAATGTATGCACATTTTAACATTAAACAGGAAATTTGACATGCCTCCAAGTAAATTCTACGTAATTAACTGTTTAAAAAGGAAGAAATAATGAGAGCATAGGAAAAAGAAGAAACTGGAGTTAAGTGATTTCTGAAATAGTCCAAGATGAATTGAGTGAGGGCCTAAACTGCGATGGCATGGAAGAAGAGACAGATGCAAATCAAATCTAGAAAAGGCAAACACACAGCATTTAGCTTATTATTTTCTCTATTAGTGTATTATATTCTCCCAGTTATTTAAGAGGATATTTGGATTTTAGTTGGCAAGGTTGTCTTCATTGAAAAATACATTTCATAATTAAAAGTATAGCATATTCAAACCAGCCTATTAACTATGATCACCATTATGTTGTTGCTGGAATAATAAAGTCACATGATGCAGTGATAGACTGAATCACTGTCAGCATATGATGGGATTGGAAAAACCAAACTATTTTTTTTTTTTTTTAAAGATTTTATTTTTTTTCCTTTTTCTCCCCAAAGCCCCCCGGTACATAGTTGTGTATTCTTCGTTGTGGGTTCCTCTAGTTGTGGCATGTGGGACGCTGCCTCAGCGTGGTCCGACGAGCAGTGCCATGTCCGCGCCCAGGATTCGAACCGACAAAACACTGGGCCGCCTGCAGCGGAGCGCGCGAACTTAACCACTCGGCCACGGGGCCAGCCCCGGAAAAACCAAACTATTGAGGGCCCCTCTTTGCTCTACTCTCCTCAAAGCATTCCAGTTTGTTTGTGCCTTTATTTCCTCCCCCATGAGTCCACTGTTTATATTTTTCTAGTGAACACTCTTATGATGTTTCTTTCTTGCTGCATCCAGACAGACATAAATCCTTATGCTGACATTTAATGCCTGTTAGATTCTGAACCCAGAACCTCAGCATGTTTAGCAAGTCCCTTGAAGATCTGGCATCTGTTTACCTTAGCAGCTTCAAATCTTTCTGTTCCACTGTCCATCTGGAGCTACGTTCACACAAACTACATTCAGCCATGCCAATTCCCATCTGAGAACTTTTATCCCTGCTCCTTACTGTGGTTAGAAGGCCCTCTCTGTACCTGCTTAGACTACTACTTTTCCCATCTCAGCACAGATATCACCACTTCTAGATGTTTCATGTCCACCCCCTTTTCCTTGTCTACCTTGGACATCAGCACAGATTTAGCACAGTGGCCGTCAAATGACATATTTTTAATATTTATTGAACGAGCAATAAGCAAATATTGACTTAAACCAATCAAATTTTGTTCTCAACAACAATATCCATGTCCTTCACTATTTCCGAAGTTTGTCTTCACTCATCACAGAGAATTTGCTTTAAAGGGTAAGTTACAGTAGCACACACTAGAGAGGAAACGCTTTTGACTTATTAAAACTGCTGTCATTGCTTATTGCTCCAAGCACTAGCTGGAATAGCCTTGTTAGTTTCCAGTCATCTGAACATTATGAAAATTTGGATACCCCTTAAAGGCTTTTCTCCCTTGTATTTCACTGAGATGTACTGATTATTCCTCTGCCTCTCTTATTATTTCTTTTCTTTCTTGTGTTTTAACTGACAGGTCCTTCCATTAGAGAACTTGCTATATACTGACCAATTCTTTATCCACAAAAGAGTTTCTCAAGTCTTGTGCTGAAACACATTACAGTGACAAGATTCACCCACTTAGTGCTCTCAGAAACCTGGGGTTGAGACGGGGTGCACATTTGGATATCCAGAGATCTCAGGCTGGCAACCTACAGTTGCCATCCTACCCCACATACACATATTTTCAAATTGTGCCTAAACAGAAAAAGCTTGGACTCATTGCTGCACACAAGTAATAGTGATTCCTTCCTGGCATTTCACAGCACAAAACAAGGATAATCTATACACATATACCCTTAATATATCACTCAAAAGTGCATTTATAGAGAGTGTAGCTCAAGAAATATGGTTAAATATTGTACATAAGTAAATGAATGTTGCCAAAAATAAGTTTGAGACCTAAAATAATTAAAAGTGAAGAAGAAGATTTATGTGGGGTAAATGGAAAACATTGGGGAAGAAGAAAAAACAATTATGGGAGAAAGTAAGAGGACAGAACGAGATGGTTAAAATATGCAATAAAATACAGTAAGGGTGAGGCCAGAATAAGGCGTCAGAAAAAGAAGAGTAGGATGAGGGGTTGTGCAAATGCGGAAAATAAAGAGGTCAGCATTATCTGAATATCCTTTTCCTACCTCCCTAGATTCTTTATATTCTGAGGTATAGCACAACATGATTTTAATATGACCCAGTCACAAAATAATCTCACCTAGGAAATATCCCAGGATCCTCCGAACTTCAGAACAAAGATATGTCTTTTTAAGCATTCTTCCTATTTAGGTTCTCAGTAGTTTAAAACCATTCAACTGCAAAAATAACTTTCAGACTTGGTCCCCCCAAAATACCAGAAATGTTCTGTGGAGGACATAAATTCGACACACTATTCACACTGCTTCCCTTAAGTACAATTAAAACTTTTTGGTGTTATACATGAAACAAACGGAAAAAGACACTGAAAGGTGAATAGAATAAGTGAATTAATGGGGGACTCTTCAAGAGTCAAGGAATAATGAGGTGGTGAGTTCCCTGGATTTTCTTGCTATGCTTTTTGTGCTTGTGGGTATACAGGAGTGTGTCTTTGGGCTTGTGTGCACCCGTAAGAATGTGCTTGTGAAATTGTACCTGGATTTTCTTCCTGCCCTATATATCAGACTTTCTCCTGAAGAAGCTGGGGTGTCTTACCAACACAGAAAACTTTCAGATAATGACTAATCCACTTCATCCAAACACCACAGAAAACCGGGGAACCTCTCACTCAAGCCAGCAAAGGCTGAGTGGAGTTTACATTCCCACTGCACCAGGCAATAACAGCGCACTCCAACCCTCTGCTGGGATAGTACCAGATACTACCTAGCATCTACTCTCTAGATCATACTAGAGAGTTGGGGATTTCAACCCTGCCATGTGGTAATGAGGCACCCCACCCCTCCTAGCCAGGGAGGTACCTGCAAGGCCAAGTGGGGGGCAGGAACCTGCACATTCATCAATAAAGAGGAGCCCTCTCCCCTCACGTGTCGAAGGAAGCTAAGGAGGAAAATTGGAATTCTGTCCCCACTTGGCAGAACAGGCCTTTCCCCTTTTACAGTGGTGTCAGATATCTAGCTTTAACAAAAGAAAGTCACAATAATGTCCAGAGTTTGATAACGTAATACCCTAAATGACCAAGTTTCAAATAAAAATCCCTCATCGTGCCAAGAAGCAGAAAACCCTCAACCTGAATGTACAAAGATACTAGATAAATGCCAACAAAGAAATACCAGAGACATCAGGATTGTCTGACTAAGGTTTCAAAGTTGCCAGCAGAACATTGCTTGTAAAAGCAATTATGAAAGCAATGCTTGAAACTAAAAAGAAAGAATAAAGCATAAACATTCAAAATTTCAGCAAAAATAATTTAGAATACATAAAAACCAATGGAATTAGGGGCCAGCTTGGTGGAATAGTGGTTAAGTTCACACGTTCTGCTTCTTGGCGGTTCGGGGTTCACCAGTTTGGATCCCAGGTGTGGACATGGCACCGCTTGGCAAAAGCCATGCTGTGGCAGGCATCCCACATATAAAATAGAGGAAGATGGGCATGGGTTTTAGCTCAGTGCGAGGCTTCCTCAGCAAAAAGAGGAGGATTAGCAGTAGTGAGCTCCTCGCTAATCTTCCTCAACAACAACAACAAAAAACCAATGGAAATTTTAGAACTAAATATAATACAATTAAAAAATTATGTAACACCATCTGAGGTGGTCCTATATGTATGTAGAGGAAATATTTAAGACAAGTGTAAATATGAGAGTTCTAAGGGATTTAAAAGAAATTAAGGTTTCTCTATTTCATTCAAACTGGTATAAAGATGATGTCAGTAGACTGTAAAAAATTACACAAGTACAATGTAATAACTAGGAAAACCACTAAAAAAGTATAGAGAGAGATACATTCAAAAACACTACAGGTATATAAAATAGGTACAGATTTCTGAATGTATACAAAGCAGATTCCTAAATTCTCTTCAAATAACCTACAGGAAGAAAGAACAAGAAAAGAAATAAATGAAAAAATACTCACATGACCCACATATATGCTGTTTACAAGATATTCATTTCAATAGAAAAATACAGATAGATTAAAAGTAAAGGAATGGGAAAATATATCATCTAACTATTAATCAAAGGAAAGGAGGAATAAATATATTAACATCAGCTAAAGCAGACCAGAAAAAAGAAAGCTACCAGAGACCAAAAAGGATATTACATGATAATAAATTAATCAATTCACCAAGAAAAAACGCAGCAATCTGAAATGTCCACGCACCAAAAAACAGAACTAAATATGTGAAGTAAACCCTAAAAGAATTGAAAGAAACAAGCAAATCTACAATTACAGTTGGAGACTTCAACATTGCTCTCTCAATTCACAGAAGAACTGGATAGAAAACCAGCAAAGATACAGAACTCAACACCACCATCAACCAAAACAATCTAACCAACATTTATAGGACACACTCACACAGAAGACACATTATATTCAAGGGCACATGGAGCATATACCTGTGTCATAAAACAAACCTCAACAAATTTGAAAGGATCAAAATCAGGCAGTGCATTGTCTAACCACAAAGAAAGCAAGGTAGAAAATAGTAAGAGGAAGTGTCAAAGGAAATAAAATAATATACTGAACTCAACAAACATGAAAATACAACATACCAGATCAGACGCAGGCAAAGCAATACTGAGAGGAAAATTTATGACATGAAATGCAAACATTTGAAAACAGGAAATGTTTCAGTTACTGATCTAGGCTCCCTCTTCAATAAACTAGAAAAAAAGACCAAAAATAACCCACAGCAGACAAAAGCAGAAAATAAAAAAGGAATAAATACACAAGAGAAAAATAATAGAGAAAAAGAAATGAAACAAAGCTGGCTCTTTATAAAGAGCAATCAAATTGGCAAACCTCTAGCAAGACTGACAAAGAAAAAAGAGAGAGGGAGACATTGCCAGTATCAAGAATCAAACGGCATATTACTACAGGCCCTGTAGATATGAAAAAGATAAAGAGAATACTATAATTATAGGCACACAAATTTCAAAACTTAGGTGACTTGGAAAAGTTCTTTGGAAAACATGCAGTTCCAACATCAGCTCCTCCAATATGAAACAGATCCTTAAATAGCCTTATAACTTTTGAAACAAATCTCCAGACCTAGATAGTTACACTGGAGAATTTTACCAACCATTTAAAGAATTACAAATTCTACACATCTTATAGAAACTACAAGAATCCTCCAAACATTTTAACAATTCAATTCAATTCTATACAATCTCTTTGAGAAAACAGGGACAAAGCAGTCTGCCATCACTGCTTACTCAGCAATGTCCGACAAGTTCTAGTGACGTCACTATGACAAAGCACAGAGATCAGAAAGGAAGAAATAAAGCTGTCCTTATCGTCAGATGACACGGTTGTATACTTACAAAATCTCAAGGAACAGCAAGAAACTGCTATAGTCAGTTGAACAAAGTCACAGGATACAAGATCAACATACACAAATAAGTTACATTTCTAAACACATAGAAATTGAAATTAAAAATACACTGTTTAAAAGAGGCTAAAAAAACAAAGAAAGAAATATGTGTAAATCCACCAAATCATGTAAAAACATTTAGGCTGAAAACTACAACAGTGAAAAATATGGAGATATATCATGCTTACGAATTCAAAGATTTAACATATTTTGAAAATGACTGATTCTAGTCAAACTTCATTCTTGACTTACATACTTAATTAAATTCTCATAAAAAGTCCAGCAAGGCAGCAATTGCTACAAGACTGCATTTGACTGGCAGAGAGATAGACACATAACCTCAGCAGTAAATCACATAAGGGACATATGTGCTTCTCTATATCTGCTACATGTCTAAACAGCATATAAACAATTTTTTTCAATGGCCATTCTCAATAAACCTAGCAGGACTAATAAGACGTTTGCATGAATAATTTTTACTCAAAACCAGTTTTTTTCTCTTCTTTTCTTTTTTTTTCCTTGAGGAAGATTAGCCCTGAGCTAACATCTGCCACCAATCCTCCTCTTTTTGCTGAGGAAGACTGGCCCTGAGCCAACCTTCCTCTGCTGTATATGTGGGACACCTGCCACAGCATGGCTTGCCAAGTGGTGCCACGTCTGCTCCGGGGATCTGAACTGGCAAACCTGGGGCCACTGAAGTGGAACGTGCAAACTTAACTGCCTCGCCATCGGGCGGGCCCCCCAGTTTTTTAATTTTCTAATGCTGTGTGTCTATAATTCTCTGACTTGATTTTCACATCAAAATACATGTAAATATGTTTATACAACAACCAAAAGACCAAGAGATCGTAATATTGGTTTTTAAAAGATAAATAGAACTAAATGCATGAAGTCCTATTACAACCTTTGATTTGCTCAACAAAAATATTAATCTGGTGAACAGTTGCAACATCATTAATTACACATTAAACTAATTAGAAGAGTATTTTCCATATACTTTACTTTATCAGAGTCCATGAATATTTTAAGATTGTTGTTTATTCTTATACCCCAAACTAATTTTCAACAGTATTTCATTGTTGAGTCTCCTGGGTTCGTCTAAAACATAAACCAAACGATAAAAAGCAACAATGGTTTTCCATACGTGTATTTTTATCTAGCATTTATGCTACTGTATTTGTCTTTGCCAAAATAATATTCTAACGTTAACATATGCCAAGAAAACTTTTCAAATTTAAAACTACATACATTTACACTCTTGAAAATAGCAAGTTTTCTTTTATGCATAGAGACATGTAAATTCAAAAAGAGAATATACAGGGCAAATATGACGTGATTATTTACCATCATTTAAGTATTTGGAGAAATTGCAATGTGATGTGCCCTACTACCTTACCAAGTAGGAATGAGAGACTAATACCAATCCTCCATTACAATTAGGACAAAGCCATGTGATGTAAATACTGACATTCAGACACATATTTGAGACTTCAACACGGGATTATGCAGTGTTGCATGGGTGGTGTCAGGGGCAGCTGAGTGTCTTGTCATAGCCAACATGTTCCACTGATTTTGACATCAGCAAGTGAAATACTAGGTTCCTGCGCTCTGTGGAGCAAAAGTAAGAACAGACTTTGTCTCTGAATGGTTCTATATCATGGTTTTGGACACTGCTCCAGGCTTGTTAGCATTTAGCCTGCTTCTTCTAACAATTCTGTGCGTTATCATTTTCTTTTAATAACACAGCTCCAGCTGTGACAAAAGTATATACATCTGCATAATGATGACTCCGACGAAGTTGGGACTATATGAGCTCAATAATTTCCACACACCCATTTACTAATCATAAGCCACCCTGCATTATGCCCTTCTCCGAGAGGCAACCTCATTTCTTCTTTCACCAAAGACTAATTTTTTTAATGATGGCATAACATAGTCAACAAAATATAAAACCTAAACGCTTACAGCTTAATGAATTTTTTACCAGTGTCACATACTGGGCCACTCACCAAAAGTTAAGATTGAGAACACTTCTAGTATCCCAAGTCTCCTTCCACAATGTGGTTCTCATCCCCACTGCAAGATAAACTCTATTCGATCTTCTGAGCACCACAGATTAGTTCGCATGCTCTTAAGTACTGTAGAAATAGAACTAATTTTGAGTTTACTTTCCTTCTTTCCAAAACACTTCAGTGACACTCTTCCATGTTGTTCAATGCATTTTTATTGCTGTGCGGTTTGTCCATGCTATGGTGTCCTTTAAAGTGTCTCTTCTTTCTTACATATTATTGGATCTGCCTGATAGCATTCAGAACATACTCATATATGTAATCACACACACACACACACACACACATAATTTCTTCATGAGTTGTATTGTGTCCTGAGATGTACATGATGTCTTCTTGATCTTCTCCCTATGATGTCAGCAGCTACTCGAAGAATATTAACTTCTAGATGTTACTAAAATGCCATTACTGTAACCCCAAGAACTTTTCCAGGGATAAAGGAAGTAAAATAATTATTTTGATAGTACTAAAATGCTATCTGCCCTTTCCACCATGCTGATGCTTACTTGCACCTGATGGTGCGAGAGCGCAGGTTGTCCTGAGACTTCGAGGTCTCCATCAAGGAAGGATTGAGATAGCAGCACCGCACTGTTCCTGTCCCTGTTCGTAATCTTCACTATCACACATTCTCAGTAAAACTAAGTAAATAAGTAAAAGCAAGTTTCACTTAAGAATGCCCCTGATAAAGCAAGTAAAAATGATTATTTTAGTCTCCCCCTAACCCATGAGTACATGTCTTTTTCTTTTATGGCTCTGAGGTTCCACAAATGCTAGCTCTCCAGGCAGCCACACATGGCACATGTGGCTTTTTTTGGACAGTTTTGTGATGTGATTGCTGGTGACCTGCCCTTGGAGAGGGTGGTGGTGCATGTGTGAGAGAAGCAAAAATGGAAGAAAGGCTTATTCCTGGAGGGGCAGAGGAAGTATAGGTGGTATCCCTAATGTTCCCAAAATGGTGCGAGCACCGTGATAAAAATTCAAAGTCCTGTAAATACCACTATTATCCGCAAGAAAGAAACCACATTAGGAAACTAGAATTCAGTGCTTATCTCACCAAAGAAGGTCTACCCTACTGCAGTTAGCCACTGTTCTGTTTAGCGGTCAGCCTCGTGGTCTTTCTTCAGCAATGTTATCCTGGGATGCCCTTTCTCCTGGGCAGGGAAATCCAAGGTTGATTACCCTGCAACACAGGAGGGGGTAAAGTAAGTAAATAAAGGAAAGAGGGAAGTCACCCTCCAAAGCAAAGCCTCTCACCAGTCCTTACCTAAGGACCAGCTAATGGAAGCCACCAAACTGAAATTTCGCTATACGTATTACTTGAGAAGACATCTGCCCCTCACAGCCAGCCGCCTTCCACTCCCCATGTTAGGCTGCTGAACGTACAGGTCTTCCTGCTTCTACTCTGTGTCAAGCAACATCATACGCTAGCAAACATAGGATGAGCACCTTTCTCTTGAGACGCACTAACAGTGCCGCAAAAGACAAGGCCAACAGCCTCGGAGCCTTACAATTTTGAAGTGGAGAACTGCGTACTCCTCGTACGCCTGGTTTTACAGGGCTTTCACATGCATTTGTTCATTCACTCCCGCAATCCTCAACCTTCGTCGGAAGACACAAACTGAGGTGTTAAGAGGAGAGAAGTGGCCAGAGTTAGCAAGTGGCAAAGCCCAAAAAGGAGCCCTACTTCCCTCCCACCTTGGCACCATCACCCAGTACTCCTAAAAGCAGCCAGGTTGCACAAGTGAGAGATGGTGCTCCCAAGGTTACTCAGCTGGTGAAAACCTTTTACTTTTGTTTTTATCCCCCACCCCTTCCTCAATCACATACCAGGGCTGTTAAGAGTTCAGAGGAGGGAGAGGCCTAGCAGATATGCAGAGACGGTTCCCACTGCTGACCAAGAACCACAGGTTCAGAACCAAGTGGCACTTGAGGTAATCCTCCCATCTGAGGATACCACATGACTCCACAGAGGTGCTCACTCCCTGAAACGGTCTTGAAAGACATCAAACCAAGTTCATTTTGAGGGAGGGAAGGAAAGTAACAAGCAGTGTGTGCTTTCTAAATGTCCTCATCCTCACTTATCACCTTTCTACAGTCCTTGCATCAATTCCCATTACTCCATTTTCACTGTCGAGATTTGTGATGGAGCCTCAGAGAGGTCAGCCAACTCACCAGAATCACAAAAGCAAAGCAAAGGGCAAGGTGCTACCAGGATTAGAACCCTTCCTCTTAAACTATGGCTCAACTCAATCCAGCATGAGTGGTGCAGTGCTGGGAAAGTCTGCAAGGCTGAATTTAACTTTATTTGTTGTTACACAACACTGCTGGTTCTTCACACACATCACCTCAAAAAGTAGGCAGTGCTGGGGGCGGGCCTGGTGGTGTAGTGGTTAAGTTTGCATGCTGTGGCAGTGGCCCACAACAAAAAAGAGGAAGACTGGCACAGATGTTAGCCCAGGGCTAATCTTTCTCAAACAAAAAGAAGACTGGCAGTGGACAGTAGCTCTGGGTTAATCTTCCTCAACAACAACAACAACCAAAAAAAATAAAATAAAAGAGGGAGATTGGCAACAGATGTTAGCTCAGGACAAGTCTTCCTCTGGGGGAAAAAAAGCAAGCAGTGCCCTATATCTAACTGTCTTTCTGGCCAGTGGCTCTGAAGACAGAGCTTGCTGTAGTCTGCACATTCACACATGAAGGAAAAGAGAAAAAACAAATAAACACCCAGAGGTCACTGCATGGTCTTTTTCCTTTTTAGGGTGGGCCTTGTTAGAAGGAACAAAGAGAATAAAGACCTTACTTTGCCACTGACCAAAATGTTGTAAATCTTCATGGCAAAGCTGTTGCCATTTGCATCCTTCAAGTGCACTATATCAAAGGAACCAGGAGGTCTTTCTCTGTTGGTGATCACATCATGGCTGAGGTTGGCCCTACCGATCACTGTAGGCACATTGCCTAGAGAGAAGGGAAGATAAAATGCAGATGGGTCATTTAAAAAAAAAGACAGCTGCCACCTTTAAAACCAATTAATAGAGAGGGGTTCACCAAGAAAAAATAAAGATGCTGGGGGGCAGCATTCCAAAGATCATGGTTTCAAGAACTCTTGTTACTGTGTAAATGAATATTATTTGTGAATTAGACTGCAGCCACATCTAAAGGGAGATATCAAAGATTCTTGAAAGTAGCAGCTTTCCCTGCATTCTTTGTCCAAGAAGAACTCATTAAAGATTGAATAAATAATCATTTTGGGGTGGACAAAGATGGTGAGGAAGGGTGATGGGTGGATGGGGAGAATGGGAAGGTGACTAGGGGTTGTGGGAACTAAAAAGAGGGCTAAAGAGGAATTCAGGTTTTCAAGAAGGGGTTAAACAATAATGGAATGCCCTTAATCGGGCTCTGGTTAATGCAATTCTACCACTGATTAGTCACTGAATCTTCCAAAGTTCCCAGGGCTGTCAGGAGCATATGGAAGATACTCTACCATAACTGGTTTAATTGACCTCAACTTTTTTTCTTATTCTTTGAAAACAACCTCTTCTAATCAACTGCTATTTTTTATGTGCCAATAAAATGTATAAGATACAAAGGAAAATATGCATCATATTGAAAGACGTGATTTATTCCCATGCCTGCTAAGCCAAAAACACAAATAAGAATTTAATGGCTATGTGGAAAGTCAAAATCTAATCTATCCCAAGAGACTGAGTAGGATATAGTAAGATAATACAAACGCACTGTGTGTAGGGCACAGGCCACCTAGTCCAGGAGACAGGCTATACATGAGGGTTTTATTTACCATAGAATATGCGTGCTTTAAGAAAAACTCCCCCCAAAACCATTGCCAGTAGTGAGTCAACCACCAACCCACCTATGTGCCCTTCTTCAAGTGGAGAGGCCACACTAAAGTCAGAATGAAGCCCCTTTTACACCAAAAAACAATCTAGCAGTCTAAGAGACTCCAGAAAAAGTTGAAAATTACACACCATAGAGCAAGGGCAAATCACAATACATTTATCAACCTCTGGAAAACTGAAGGGAAGGGAAAAACACCCCACTCAATCTGAAAGTTTTAAGATTGAGGCTCTAAGAAGTAAGAAAAATAGGACAATCTTGCAGGTAAAAAACGTTGGGCCTGACAGTGACCAAAACAGACTTCTATAGTCTGAACACTCTAAAGCCAAGACACTGGTTGATCCAAGATGCAGATGGGTAATGGAAATCCATGGCCAGCTGAATCTATATGAATTTTGGTATGTGAGAAGCCACAGAAATTAGAAGGTTTTGCCTCCCTACTCAGTAGTGTACTGAAAGTCAAAGGAGTACCAATTGTTGACAAATACGTAAGTGACTTTGTAAAAGGTTTAGTATTACATTTATTCCAAGTGGTATGGATAACTCCTAATGTTCAAGTAACCCAGGAGAACTCAGGTGTCCACAGAACACTATCTGAAAGCTAAGAACACCTCATGAAGGCCTTTAAAAGGGTTTAATGTCTATCTTAGGTCAGCGGAACTGGCCCATCCTTCAGGTCCTTGTGTGAGACAGTGAAGCTAGTAGCACCCAAGACCCTCAGTTACAGAACAACTTTCTGATACTATGCCTGTAGCACAAACATAAGGAAGGCCTGGGAAAAAACATCTGCTCGGTAATAGAACGCAAGGCTTGATCTAGCTGCCAAGAGTAGAAGAAATGCCTCTCTCTGCCTATGTCAAATGAACAGTGAACAGAGTTTTTGTTTGTTTTCCAGAACCCTTATGTGGGAACATCATGGATTTACTATGTGTAGGATAATAACCAGAGCTTAGTTATCCAGAACCAAATTCACACTCTAGATAACAGTTCCTTCACTTCACTTGTTTGTCGCAGTTTCTAACAGCAAAGAGGGACTACAGACTGATGGCACTACACTACACAAATACTAATTTGTATTAAGTGTCAAGTTCCAACGAGAAGCCTCTGGCATTCAGAATTTGGTCCATTAGCAATGAGTAAATGTAAGTTGAAAGCTGAGAGTCTAGACAAGAATCACTCCTTTTAAAATTCTTGAATTTATGAGTGATAGTCTTTATGCCTGACCGTAAGGCAGCTCTGGGAAATCGGTAATAAGAACACTCTGTACACATAGGCTATCAGAAGATGTCCATATGTGCTTCCACCTCAACAAGCCCTAAAGTGGCCCTGACAGTGGTCTGCATGAATAAAGTTTGGCCTGAAATACAGTTTTGCTAAATAAACTAGAGTGCCCGCCACCCTTTGGACCTGTGTACAGCCACTGGCCAGAGAGAAAGTCTTTTCTCTTTCAGCAGAAATAGTGCAAATGAAATGGGCTACCCATTTAACAAGAATGGAGGGATACATCAGCTAAAACATCCTCCAGCCTCCAGTTTCTGTAACGGTGGGCCGAGGTTACTTCAGACCAACCTTCGTGCTTTCAAAAACAGCTATAAACACTGGATACAAGTAATTCTTAAAACATCCCCCTAAAAGGATCCAAGGGGTGAGGAGACAGCAAGGAATTTCTTTCTTTTTCTTCCTTCCTTCCTTCCTTCATTTCTTTCTTTATTTCTTTTTGAGGAAGATTAGGTCTGAGCTAACATCTGCTGACAATCCTCTTCTTTTTCCTGAGAAAGACTGGCCCTGAGCTAACATCTGTGCCCATCTTCCTGTTTTTTATGTGTGTGACGCCTGCCACAGCATGGCTTGATAAGTGGTGTGTAGATCAGTGCCCAGGATCCAAATTGGTGAACCTCAGGCTGCTGAAGCAGAACATGCCAACTTAACTGCCATGCCCCAGGCCAGCCCTGACAGCAAGGAATTTCCAGGCTCAAAACAAGGAATGAAAGGAACTCAGGAGCCTGGAAATGGATTTTGCCTTTTTTTCTGCTTTCTTTTTGATGCCCTCTCAGGGACACGGGAACAGAAATCAAAGCCCAGGGTTAAGTCTCAGGGTTGAAAGGTCAGTCTCATAGAACACCCCACCCACAATTAGCTGGCCCCAAAGGGCCGCACTCCCACAAATATCTGAGCCCAAAACAATCCTGTGTTCCTAATGACTTAAAGCCTAACGACTTTCACACTGCCTGGCCAGCACAGGGAATGTCAAACCTCCGTCAAAGTGGTCTCAGGCTGATACACAGCCCAGAGTCCAGATAGATGCAAACACACATCATTGTCGGAAGGAGGGCCGAATTGTCTTACGCCTCACAGTGTTCCTACTAACCATATTTTACGTGCAGTGTCCAGCATGGAAGGAACCAAGATACCATGATGAAGAGCCACCAACAGCCAGGCTCAGTCTTCAGAACTTGGAACAACCCTGAAAGTATGTGCAAGGACAAAAACAATCTTGGCCAAGTGACTCAGCAGATCTGAAAAACAATCAGGAAGAACTTTTAGGAATGAAAACGCAGTAAGCAAAATTAAGAACTGCAGAAAATGGATTTACACTCAATTGAAGAGAAAATTAGAAAAATGGAGGGTGCTGAGAAGAAAATGCACAGAATTCACCATGGGAAAGACTAAAAGATGAAAAGCAGAGAAGAGTGGATGAGTTAGACGAACGTGAGAAGGTTTAATACAGGTTGAATCGAAGCCCCCAAAAGAGAGGAGACGAAGGGTGGGGACATAAAATGATATCCAAGAACATAGTTTTCGAGAACAAGGGCAGAAACCCTTCAAGTCCCAAGAAGGTTAAAGGAGAGAAGGATGTGGTATTCTTATGCCCCAGAAGAGGATAGAAAAGCTGACTAATTTTGAACTCTGGTGATTTCAATCTGCATGCTGTTAATTCCAACAGTAACCACTAAAGTAACAGAATCAGAAATGGCTAACATTTAAAATCATTGAAGAAAAAGAAGTAAAAAATTGGAATATTGGAAAATAATCAGTCCAAGAGAAGATAAGAAAGAGGGGAAGCTATATAGAGAAGAGGCTGGACAAGAAGGAAGAACCATCAGAAAGCGATATATATCAATATTACATCAAACCGTAGGTGGGCTAAGCAAAAAGCCGGGGGGAGGCCGGATAAGAAAACAGAACACAGCTCTGGTTTGTCAGGATTCACCCATGATCTGCAGATATTGAAGAACCAGAAAGAAATCAATCAACTGAACATGTGAGTACTGATCAATGGGATGCTATAAAGGAAAAACTTCCAGAGAGATACTGTAGTTTTAATTTGCATGTTATAATAGACTCAAAACACATAATTGCAAAAACTGACAAATATGGAAGGAGAAATGCCCCGAACTGCATTCCTTGACTCTCTACTTCCCTCTCCCATCCCTGATTAGGAGAAGGACAGATTACGTTTCACTCTTATCCAATCATGAACAAGTCCCTGGCAATGTAAAATGCCAGACACTGCCTAGGTCCTCATGAATACCTCTCCCTCTTCCTTCTCCTCATCTTTGCATTCCCAGCCTTTCACAGTACCTAACCCAGGGCTTCCATACACTGACCAATAATGCAGTATTAATTTGGCAAACTTAGTGCTAAACTGCTGGCGGGCATTCTCAGTCCCTTGAGGTGTCCTCAATGCTAAATTTACAGAACCCACTGTCCCAGATGGCTAGAAAGGAGAACTCTGAAACTCCTAAAATGGCTCTACAAACAGTTACTGAGATCCCTGTCAGACTGACTGCCCCCTATTCAAAATAACATTTGGGCCTCTCTAGCTCTGCCCCTCCAACTTAATGACAACATGACCTTCTGCCCTCTGAATGCATTCAATCATCCAGTCGCCTTGCACTTTTTGGGGATGTGATGTTCTGAACCATCTTGTTAATCCTATTTGGGTAACTCTAACGTACCTCCAGCAAAAGCTAACCCCACCCTCTTTCCACCCTGACTCACAAATCCAAATATCCCAGGCTAAGACAGGTCCAATGAAACTCTACTGATGTGTACTAACTGGACAGCTGTTCATACTTTGATCTACCTGCCACCCTCCACTCTTTCTATACGTAACTTTCATGATGTACTTGCTCAGAAGAGTTGGGAACAGGGCTACCAGAGTCATATCAACTAGCCAGTGCTGCTTGAGTGTTAGAAGAAGAGACAAAGCAAAAACAAAACAAACACACAAAAAGCCTCTGTTCTCCCGTATGTTTTACAGATCGTCTCACTAACCAACCATTTCTGCATGGGCAGAAACACTACCATCTCTTTGTTTCTCCACCACAGCATCAAACTTGAAGCCTTGGACACAAAGGTCACTTGCCTTTAACTGCCTAAAAGTCACCATTATTCACCACATGAGAAGCTCCATCTCTCTCTAAAGGAGGCTCCAGTTCCAAGTGGCCTCCCTCCACCCTCTGAGAAGGTCTTTCAGGAACCATTAACCCAAGTTCCACAATGCATCTCGGTCCTTGAAACAAACCACAGATTACCTCTTGGCTGTGAAACACAGAAGACACTCCATAGCTAACCATCAAATGGGTGTAACACCTGTAAACCTTCTAGCCACACCACTGACAAAGCTCTGAATCTAACCTTTAGGTGGAATCAACTCGCCAGGTGTGCAGTACTTTGAAGATCCAAGCCCAAGACAGGCAAAAACTTTTTAACACTGCACCTTTGTTAAGTGTACTCCTGCAAAAGCCAACCTCTGTGGGCTTTCCTAATATCAAACTCTACTACTTTAACTTCCCACTAACTCTAAGAGGACCAAACTGCTCAGGATTTAGTCTCAAGTCCTCTTGTCGAGGAGAGGCCCAATTTGCTGGGGACCTAGACCTTGAGCTTCAGTAAGTACAAGGCTGACTCTCTTATAGGCGGAACTGCCAGGTGGGCTAAACACCAAAATGCCTACCACTGGAGTAACCTCAACAATCTGCAGGAAATCCAACTACTTTTCAGTCGCCCGATCTCCATCTCTCCCACTCATCACCTTCACCATGACTTTAGAACTCTCTGGACAGGAGATTGCTCCATGCTCAATCCTCAGTTCCTACCATGGGGTCCAGTCTCTGTGTGGGGCCAAAGATCAGATCAGAGATTGACGTTTGGATTAGCTCCTGCATCTAGGCAAGCTTAAGGCTATGAAAGATCAAGAATATAATGGATGAATGGAAGACTACATGAGCTCAAGGACTCCAAACCAATTGCTTACAAAATGTCTTGAGATAAATGGAGGAGAGGGGTAGGAGAAAATAAAAGGCAGCTTGAATGCTGTTCTCAGAGATAAAAAATTTGGAGAAAGACTCTACTCGTCCTCTTGAGTATCATCCCACCAAAAGGCACCACAACTCTGCCACCTGCCTGCTCAGAAATCTTGCCAGCACTGATGTCTGACTTGTGAACATATCACCACCTCCAACATGCCTGCCACATCTAAAAGTCCCATGGCTTCTGGCAGTGCTTCTTAGAGCCAGTGCCATGCCACTCAGCCATTCTCTCCTCTCTGACCCTATTGCTGCTGTCCAGGTTCAGGCCTTCAATGTCTCTGTTCTGTCCCATGACCTATAGCTTCTTGGGCAGGTCACTCAGGCATTCTTCTTTCCTGTCCCCTCATTTTTTGGCCCAAATTAGTACCACCAGAGTAATCTTCCTAACACATAAACCCAGAAGGACATATCTAAAGCTTTTGCATGTGTCTGTGGCATTTGAGACACATAGACAGATGGACAGACTGGGAGAGAATACTGAAATCTTACACCAAGTACGAGGCTAGTCAGCCTAGCAAACCCTGACCCATGCCCCTTCCTTACTGCTCTTCAACATCTAGCCAGTGAGGGACAAATGTCCCAAACACGGCTCGCTCCCTATTCCTTGCCCACCCACCCTTACATCATCCCTGCTCACATTTTTATCCTCTAGGTTTATTAAGCTACCATAGATCCTTCCACATACCTGGATTCTTCTGTAGCTGCATATGTGCACACACCATGAGCTTATTCCTGTGTTGATTAACCTTTACCTTGACTGCTGGGTGAGACCCTTCTCTCACAATCAAAATTGAATCTCCATGCAGAGCCTTCGCCAAAAACTCTCTACCCTGCCTCTTTCAAACTCTGCAGATCAGGAACTCTTCTTAAGTTTCTGCTGCCCTTTGAATAATGCTTACTTGAATAAATGCAAAATCTTGCCCTCCTGGCCTCCTTTAGATACAAATCTAACTATCTGGGTTCCATTTTTTTTCTGGAACTTAACCTCAACTATCTTTTCCTTCCACTTATCTTTTCCCCCTTGCCTACCAAATATACTCTCTAAGCTCATGGTCCTGATCCCCTCCTTTCACACCAATCTCAATTTCTCTAAAAACAAATGGGCAAACATAGCTCCTTTCCTTAGAAGAAGCTCCCTGTTCATCTAGTTGCCTATTTCAGGTCCCTGCCCTATCTTCTTCTCTGGGGAGAATTGCCACCTTTACTGTGCTGAGCCTTCTCGAAGTTCAAGAATGGTTCCACAAATATGTCTGCCTCTCCATTTGGTTAGCTATGCTCTGACTTCATCTTCCTGATTTCTTTAACCAGGGTACTGTATTTTTGAGGAAATAGATCCTGCACTGCCTGGGTCCACTGTTTGTAACCCTACAGTGTATGAAATCTGAGATTTCAGCCATCACCCTCTTCACTGAACACCATGCCGTCCAATGTCAATGAAGATTCATTTATTCATTCAGTCTTATTACTCACACACAGCCTCTACTGTCACACTTCTCAGCAGTTTCCATCCTCTATTTCAACCATCAAGTACTTCCTTTTAACTATATATCTACCTGGAAGTTCCACTTACACAAGCTGAACCCAAAGCTTTAAGATATTGTCCTCCCACTTCTCTCTCAATCATCCATGTTGTTTACCAAGATCTAAAACTGCCCTCTCTTTACCCTACCACCAAATACTCAACCACCCTGTCCTACATTTCCTCCCACGTACTTCAGCAACTTCCTCTTCCTTCCTGTCACAGATGCAAAATCCCTCATGTTCTTGGCCAACTCTCAGCTCAGTATTTGTGCACATTCCCCTATCGCCTCTCTTAAGAACCAGCATTGCCTTGGTTCCCATTACTGTCAAGCAGGTTCAACATGGTTGTGTTCTCCTCTACAATTTCTCCTCTGCTCAATCCCCTGAATTTGCTGCAACCACAGAAACGCATAATTGCCTATTCTCAAATCCAGTGAATTCCACTTCCTTGGTCTTCCATTAATGTTGGTGGGAAAAGGATGCCTTAAAACTATCAGGCTTAGTTTGGCTGAAGATACCTACAAATGACCCCTTTTTAGTTGTTTGGGTTTTTCTTTTTTTGGCTAGTTTGGTTATCTGTGCCTTCGCAACCTATACTACTCTGGAAGACTGATAATCTATATGAAAAAGCTGCGTGGTGTGCCCCTACCATCTTTGAGGCCTAAGGAGCCTGCAATGCTCTACTCTACAGTCCTGTCCCCTTAAAACCCTTGGCTCAAGCTCATCTGGGTGGGACAGTAACAGAGAATGCTCCCTAGCCACTTGCCCACAGAAACGACCAGCATACAAACAAGTAAACAATCACCTCCCCAAATCTTTCAGCTTTGGCCCAAGGTTAAGATCTGAAATCTGGAGTAGCCATTTGACAGTTCTGCTACTACTTACTCTCTTTGGAACACAAGCTTTTATGTAGTGCTGGCCAATTTGGTAGGACCAGTGGGTAAATATAATACTCCAAATATCTCCTTCTTCCTGTCCATCTCTCACCTTTGAGAAATTCACGAGGACTACCAAGTTTTGCAGTCTTTTGAGATCTGAACTCTTTATAAAGGCAGACCATCAGTCACCAGAGTTGACAGAACAGGACCCATCAACCTGGACAGCTCAATTCTCTGAAGGGTTCTTGTCCTAGTTCCTACCACTTGAAAGAAAGCCCATCTCAGTAGAGCCATCCACAAAGTCAGAATGGATCCTGCTTCAAGTGATGCTACTGAAAGAGTTAAAAAGATGGTGAGGATGGGAGGAACTCCCAGTCAATCACTCTGTCAGGAGATTACCTGAATGAGAAGATACTTGGAATGCCTATGCGGAAACTGATGTGTTTTCTCTCCAAAGAAATAAACGTTGAGAGAAGCAAAAAAAACAAACCAGTTAAAGACAAAGTGAAAAATAGTTTCTTACTGAATATATGGAAATTCAACCAACAATGCAAATCAAAGTTAGATGGCATGTGCTCACTGTAAAGGTGACTGGGTTATGTGTGAAACAGGAAGAGATAAGCTACACCAAGACCTCAAATCCAGGGAAAACATGAATGGATGACCCAGGGATGGCGCTGGCTCCCAAAAAGGTGGGTTCCTACCCAGAAGAAAGAATGGAGTTAACTACACAGAAAGAAAACTGTCTTGCAAGTTTCCTGGAAAGGCAATGACTTTGGCTTTTAAGTTTGAGGAGGGCAGGAGGCAGGATGTCTCGGATCTAGAGTTTATTCCATATCTAGGAAGTGCCAGGCAGCACTGTTACTAATATGCTCACTGAATCCTTAGAGTTACCCAGTGAGAAAGTGTATTATCATCACTCATTGTGAAAATGGAGTCTCAGGAATGGTTAAAAAGTTCTGCTGAAGGTCACATAATTAACAATGGTGGAGTCAGGATTTTTACCCAGAACTTCATGTTTACAAGCCCTTTCCTATACCAAAACATCCTGTCTCTCAGAGAGCAAGTTACTGAATTAGCATTCTGTCCAGAAGCAGCCTTGTGTGGAAATTCATTATCTTGTAGTAGTTGGTGGTCCCAACATGCTTGGATTAACCAATCTGACCAACAAAGCGGAAAAAGGAGATCCAACCCTGGGTCTGAGAGTTAGCAAATATCCCTGGAATCTGACCCAAATTCCCTCTTAGTGATAGATTTACCCGTCTGGAAAATGACCAAGTCCACATAACTTCACTCATGACTTACCTTTGCCTCTTCCACTGTGATATGGTGAAGGGCAAAAAGGCCCATGGTGCCATAGAGCAGGGGGAAAGGCTCTCCTGTCTTCTCAGTGCTCATAACATCTGATCACAGATAGGGTACAATGGACATCATTAATGCAAAGATGCTTTTGCCTCGGCAGCAGGAGCACACTATGCCATACCCAACATGAGAATATTTTACTAGTGTGGCTGTTCCAGATATGTGATGAGTGTGCTTGAATGAAAAGAATCAGCCCCTGGACCTGTCTGGGTAGACGCCATAAAGGAAAGTGACTACATTTATGGTTGCTCTACCAATTCTTGTGATTTTGTACAGTGGCCATTTGAGACCACCTTGGGTTAATGCACTCAGGATCACAAGAAGAGAGACACCTGCACTCGCAGGCCCCTGTGGGCACACACATATACACCAGCACACACACACACGTGCATGCACATGCAAACAAATGAATGCACAACCCTTCCATATGAGTAAGCAAGGCTTGTCACACTTCCTATACAGCAGCTTGACCCATGTATTCCCTCTACGCCCTCGCTCATCCAGAGTCCTGCCTCTGGGTTTGGGGTCCTCAGAAGGAAAGAGACAGAATGCAGCAACAACAACAAAAATGAAGAAAAGAAAGATCTTTTCTAACTAAGCAGCTAGATACTGGAGGAAGGCTTGATCTGAGACTGCATCGTCCACTTAGCCTCTAGGCCCCTGATAAAGCAAGAACCCCTACCTTTCGAGATACTGCCAGGTTAAAAAGGTGCTAAGAAGTATTGAACCTGTCACTGTGGGTAGAAAGGGTGGTCAAGAGACCAGGACAGAATTCCTGAGTCCCTTTCCCTACCACCTCTCTCACCTCATCTCCTTCCCAGATGGGTGTGAGCTTTCTTGCCTTCCTCTGCTCACCCCTACCACAAGCCCCCAGTATGTCTTTGGAGATCTGACAAGAATGGTTACATCACCACCAAACAAAGTGGGAAAACATAGCTATAACTCTGACCACATAACTGGTATACCTTTTTTTTCTCTCAACCTGTTTCTTCTTCAACATAAAGAAGGAACTCTTACTGCCCATGAATCCAACAGGGTATGTGAAGTGAGTTCAAACGTTGCTGTCAATTCTGACGAAGTGCTGCATGCACATCTTCTTTACCTCATCTCCAGTCAGTGGATACTTGAGTCTCTTTCTGAGACAGATTATGAGGGGAGATACTCCCTCAGCTTGTGGGGTCCTATAGATGGACAAGGTGCCTGTAAATGACAATAGGGGCAGCCAATCTGATCTCTCTGGATTAAGATGAACCTGTTACCCAGATTTAGCAGATGCAGTGCCTGAGTTCAGCAGAAGTTAAGTTAATAAGTTAAGGTAACTTATTGTGGGGAAGAGGAATACATGAGAAAAATTAATCAATTTAGAGGGGTTTGTTTTGTTAAGAAGGTCCAGTGCCCTCAGTCATGGAAAGAAATCTCACTTTGTATCCCCCACCCCCCAAAATCTGGTCTCACAACCCATCTCTCATTTTTACTGTGCCCCAAGCACTGCTGCCACTACCACCACCTCCTCCAACCTTGAACCTACCACCACATCTTGGTTGTGGCTAATGAGATATCCACAGTCCACTCTGAAATATTCTAGTACTTTCTCATGACTCCAGTCTTCAAAGTTACACACAAGCCCTGCCACTGTCCACAGAACTATGCTGGAGCAACACAACCCACTGTACTTCCTTCTTACCTTCTTGACTGCCTGCTGGTTCAAGTATAGTCAAGTTCACACTGAAACTAGTCCTGTATTTTTATAGCCCCTGTGTCATATTACCCTTAGGGTACTTGCTTCCAGTATGTATAAAATCCTCAGCTACTCAAGGGCTGGGGCTGTACTGCACCATCTTGAACTTTAAAAATACAGCCATGGTCACTCAAAGAGGTGACTCACTCATGAGAACTAATCCACAATAATCCATGAAGCTCAAGCTCAAGCAGGAATCCACTGAAGCTGCTTTCACAGAGTCTCTAATTTTTTTCCCTCCTTTTGAAAGACTTGTGATCATCAACTGCACAACTGTCACGGGGAATGGCTGAGTACTGCGTTACTAGCACAAGGTTTATCACAAGCATTCTTCAAAACAGAGTCCACATTCATTCATTCTTAACAACTGAGGAAACATTGGCTGGCCCAGAGAGGTCAGATAGTACAGGCAGTTGCCAAGGTAGCACCTGAAGCAGAAACCAACAGGGATAGTCATAAGTCCAGGACTCCAGGCAACAAGATCTCTAGATGCCAGCTCTGTGAAAAACCAAGGACAATGATCACAGATTCTATTACCCAGGAAATCAATGGAGCCAAGAAGAGGCCAAGTGACCCACCAAGTTAGTTACCATGTGCCTCGTACATGGACACTCAGGGCTGGATATTGTCTCCTACAAATACCTCACGTTTATTCCTGCTTAAAACCCTTGGCATTTTAAGCACTTCAGCTCTCAAAAAGTTTCTTTCAACCCCTCAGATGAGGGAAACAATAGAAAGAATAAACAAATGGGACTTCATCAGACTAAAGAGCTTCTTCAAGGCAAGGGAAAACAGGATTGAAACAAAAAAACAGCCCACTAATTGGGAAAAAAATTTACAAGTTATTTATCTGGCAAAGGGTTAATCTCCATAATATATAAAGAACTCACACAGCTCAACAACAAAAAATCAAACAACCTGATCAAAAAATGGACAGGGGACATGAACAGACATTTCTCCAAAGAAGATATACGGATGGCCAATAGACACATGAAAAGATGCTCATCATCACTAATCATCAGGGAAATGCAAATCAAAACTACAGTAAGATATCACCTTACACCTGTTAGAGTGGCAAAAATATCCAAAACCAAGAGTGACAAATGTTGGAGAGGCTGTGGAGAAAAAGGAACCCTCATACACTGTTGGTGGGAATGCAAACTGGTGCAGCCACTATGGAAAACCGTATGGAGATTCCTCAAAAAGTTAAGAATAGAAATACCTTATGAACCAGCCATCCCACTACTGGGTATCTATCCTAAGAACCTGAAATCAGCAATTCCAAAAGTCCCATGCACCCCTATGTTCATTGCAGCATTATTCACAAGAGCCAAGTCATCGAACCAACCTAAATGCCCAGCAACTGATGACTGGATAAAGACGATGTGGTGTATATATACAATGGAATACGACTCAGCCATAAAAAGGACAAAGTTGTCCCATTCACAACAACATGGATGGACCTTGAGGGTATTATGTTGAGTGAAACAAGCCAGACAGAGAAAGATGGACACTGTATGACTCCACTCATAGGTGGTAGTTAACATATAGACAAAGAGAACTGATCGGTGATTACTAGGGGAAAGGGGGGATGGGGGAAGGGCACAAAGGGTGAGGTGGTGCACTTACAACCTAACTAACAATAATGTACAACTGTAATTTCACAAGGTTGTTAACTATCATAATCTTAAAAAAAAAAAGTTTCTTTCTCTGTCCACTGGCTCTGTCTCCATTCTCAGAAAGCCAAGTCTTTCTTAGGGCTTTACCACTTTCCCTCCATCTCACCATCCCAGCAAAGATGAACAATGCCATGCAGGCACTGCCCACCCCTTCCTTGTCAGACCCTTGCCACAAAGGGGAAGGGTCTTAATCTAGTCTAATTGTGTGGTAGGATTCCTGCAGTATCATGCCTCTGGGGACACTGCGCCATCTTCAAGGTTTAGTTTAAGTGACTCAACTTCTCATTTTAGGGAGATTCCTGACCCACCTGCTTCCCCTTTTTGTGGGACCCCCTTTTGTAGCCTTTACAGTTACATCAGTTACTTGGTATCAGTGTAAAAAGCATTTATTTTAACTTTAAGATAATCAGCTTAAAACTACATGAATTCAATTATTTACAGTACTTTAATGCACTGTCATTTGTACTCCTTTTTCTGTGGGGCCCTCAGCACATTTGTTGACCTTCTTGGCACTGGGTCCAACAAGCTCACTATAAACTAGGGAATTCAGAAAGCAAAGCAGACCACCAGAAGGCCTTCCCAATATCTCTGATGCAGGCTGGTCCCAGGAGCAACATGTGGCCCTTTTTTGTGACATGACAGTGCTTTTAGTTCTGCCATCTACAGGAAAAAACAAGCATTACGGAATATAGTAGGTGAGTCCTTTAGGAAGGGTTGCATAATACAATTTGCAAGAAATCTCCCCTTTACAGCAGCCAGACAGACCCCTTTGGAAACATGAATACCTGTGATGTCTCATTCCCTTACCTCCTACTGATGTCCAAAAAGAGGTTTCCCTATTGCACCTCTTTAAAGTGCAATCACTGCAACGCCTCATTCCTGACTCCTTTCCCACTGCTCTACCTTTTCCTCCAGTAGATTTTATTACCTGTGGACCTCCGTAAAATTCTCTCGGCTCCAACAGGATGTAAGGTGGTTTTCCGGACCCATTTTGTACCTGGACATATCTCCAAGGGTGTAGAATGTGCCTGGCATTCATTAGTCTCTCAATAAGTAGCTACTAAATGATGGAATGCCCTGATTCTCAGCAAAATTACCAATCTGACAACACTGGTCAACCCTGAGGGTAATGGAAGGGCAGGCAGAGGGCCATTTCACCCTTACTTTCTGAGGAGGACATCAGAAGTGTTTTCTGAAGGTAGATTGTGAAAGAGAGTACAAAGAAAGTTCTGCATAGGTGTACCTGCTGTCATCCAAATGAAAAACCAGCCCACGAATGAAGCAACGCTGCCCCTCCGAGACAGCAAGCAGAAGGCCTGTAACATTTACGAATGACTAAGGAAAAGATAAAGTCATACTCACAAACCCCCTTATTAGTTTGTGGAGCATCCAACGCTTCGGTGCTGTAACATGTTTCACATGCTTCTTTGGGCCCCAGTCCTGGAAAGGACACCAAGCTCTCTCACATGAATTCTGCTCCACAGGTTTTCAAATGAAGGTACCCCTAGTCGTCGGCTGGTAGGAACGGGGAACAGCTACCACCTGCTTCCGAGGTGAAAGGATCTCTCAACCTATTTAGTCCCACCCAATTTGGAGAAAATATTACTTCCTGCCATCCCAGCATGAGAGACCCTGCACAACTCACCAACTTTTGAAAACCTCCCTGGACGCCTAAGCGTCTGCCTAGAGCATCCTCATTGCTCACCCAGCAAATCTAAGGGCTCTTCATAGGGCCAAAAGCAACTACTCCAATTCAAAGGCAGTATTGGGGTGGCGTAGAAGTATGGACTCATGTCAACCACTGCGGACACATGGCCTGCATACTTGGATGCCAACCGCAGGCTTGGGGTAAATGAGAGCCAGCTCAGTCCAGAACCCCACTCTTCTCTGACCCACGCTGGCAAGATCGGGGTTCACCGGGCTGCAAAAGCAGCATTCCCACCCGCCAAGCATAGGTGCCGGAAAGAGGAAGCTGGAGCAGCCCTTTTATGAAGACGCAGGTAGAGAACCCCCCGAGCTGAAACTGAAATGCCTCACGTTGGCCAAGCACTGTGAAGGTAAAGAACCTCTTCACTTCCAGTGCAATGGCATCTGTGGTCCCGAGAGGGAGGAAATCAGATGAGGGAGAAGTTCTGATCTGGCTTCCACATCCTCTAGGAAGTAAAAATTCCTTACTCTTGCTTGCTAGAGGACCAAGCACAGAAGTGAAATTACTAAGATTACCAGTTTCTCCTGTTAATTCACACGTGGCAGTTATGCTGGGGACTTTTATTGTCTTCCTCCCTTTGGATCTCCTGAGCTCAGTGCACACAGTTTACCCATTAAGAATCATGTTTGATGACTGAGACAGCCCATCCTCGAAATATTTAATAAAGGTCACGAACGCGCAGAACATGTGGGCATTTCTACTAGATACACTGTGCGGAATAATCTGTATGATCCATTGAACTCTGACATATTGTGATTGCACAATCATAATTTCTTGTAAAAACAAATCATTCTTTGTTATGGATCATTGACGGGTACACACAGCTTTGTAGTAAAATCTTCTGAATTGTGCCTTGACAGGGTGAACTTCATGGTGTGAATTGCATATCGTTTAAAAAAGTAAAACTTCCCCTTTCTGGATTGGATGGTTGTGATGGTTGCACAGCTTTGTGAATGGACTTGAAACTTACTGAAGTAATTACTGTAAAATGGTGGCCTCTGTGGTATGCTATGCTATGCTATACCTCAAGACCACAAAAAGCATTCCTTCCATGCCAGCAAGTCACCAGCTTTCAACACAGTGGGGTTGAATAAAATCTACACTCTTGTCTTCACACAGTGTGCATTGCAGCAGGATTCAGTTCTATTCCTGGCTTCTGAGGTCATGGCTAGACCTTTTTGGCATGTCTCAGGTCCCTTTGCTGATTTTGGTTCTAGTCCTGGACAGCTCTCCCAGGGCCTATAACTCTACCTGGGCTGCTCACTCCTAGACCATGAGCAAGACACTCCTACACCCACTTTCCTACTCCTCCCGCCTACCCTGTCATTTACCTTTTATTATGTTCTCCAAGAGAAAATGTTCTTTTCCAAGTTGAACAGTACTGAATATTGTTTTCTGACTGAAACATTCTTGTCTGATTCAATTGTTTTCAGAGTACTGTTAGTCAAATACATACATGGACATTGGGGAAATCTGAAAAGCCATAAAGGTGTCAGATGAAAGTGAGTTTAAAAAGACACTTGGGGGGCCAGGCTGGTGGCATAGTGGTTGATTTCCCATGCTCCCATTCAGTGGCCTGGGGTTCGCAGACCCCAATCCCAGGCACAGACCTAGCACTGCTCATCAAACCATGCTGTGGCAGCATCTCACCTAAAATAGAGGAAGATCAGGATGGATGTTAGGTCAGTGACAATCTTCCTCAGAAAAAGAGGAAGATTGGTAACAGATGTTACCTCATGGCCAATCTTCCTCAGATATACACACAAAAAGATGTTTGGATGAGGTCCTCTTTGTCTGAGTTTAAATCAAACTGTTGTAAAGAAATGTTTGTTTACCCATCAATAAACAGAAAGGGTTTCCAACTGTTTACCAGAGCTTCTGAGCAAGGGGAAACTTTGAACATGTAGAAGGAATAAGTTAAATATATATACCCAGTTTGGTGGTGTCTCCTTTAGATGAATGAAGCAATGTGCATGAATCGTGCTAAATTTTTTAGGAAAAATCCTTGGCTCTAAATTTATCCAAATGTCAAGAAACATAATAAACAACTTGGCAACATAACCTCCCACCTCGGCAAAACAAACTCTTCAATCAGGAGTTGGCCCCTCTTTGTGAAAGACCTTCCTTCTGAAAGCAAGAAGACTTGTCATATACCAGGCATGCATTTTCACATTAAGCGGTGCTGGAAAAGCCCTATAGCAAGCAGACTAAGGGGGTGGTAACATGGACTCCCCTTTCCACCCCACCCCTGCTCCCAGACACCTAGAAAACTGACCACCAGCCTGAAGTACACAGAAAGTCTGAGGGTGATAGATGGGGACTTGAGTTATACCTGAATGTAATGAATTACAAATATATTGTGATTTATGAGGGCCAGAGATAGATGAGAAGCTCCTGGCCCAGGTGAGGTGATTCCCAACACCTAGCCAGACAGATTTAAAGCTGACTTTATTTGTATAAGGCTGGATGAGAAGGGGGTGGGTAGGCTGAAATCTTGCATCTTCTGGTGAGCGTTGGGGCTCGCCAGTAGGGAGAGCTACCCCCTGCTTTCCTTCTTTGAGGATGTGGTAAGGATCTCTGCTGTGTGTCCTGAGTGCACTGACTTTCTTCTCTGTCACTTAAGATACAAAAATCTAATTTGCTTTTCTCTGCTGCATCTGCACTTCATTCTCCATCTTCTGTTGACATGTGCAAAGACCAGTATGTGGTCTTGAAGTTAGTGGTCTTGCATGTACAATCCTCCTGACACAACTATGACATATAGGAATTACCACCCCCACTTAGTTGAACTAGTCTAAAAATGAAGTTCTGAGAATTTAAGTCATTAATCCAACTTCCACAGGAAGTCCCTGTTTGAATGAGAACAAAGGCTTAAATCCAGACCTCTTGGACTCCCAAGTCCACACTGTTGCCTTTGTAAAGCATCATGTGTGAAATGGACACAGCCTCCATAACACCTTCCCAAAATGACTGCCAAAAGTAGATACTATTTGTGCTGGGTTGAGAAAATTAGGTATTTGTTCATTCGACTTGAAGTGAAGACCTCAATGTTGTATAAAAGTTCTAGAAGCCCACCAAAGAACATTTTTATATTCTTCAAGATTGGGGTTGGAAAAGCCTTTATAAATGTTCACAGAAAACATAAAGAAGCAAGATCGACAGGTCTATTACAACCACTGGGAAAAACAAGCAGCTGCAGACTCACTCTGACCAAGTCGCACTTCCTGCAATTCTCTTGCCCCTGCAGGCCTCTTCCGTTTAAAACTGGCCCCTACCTCTGAAAAAAATAAGGATTTCACCACTACCACCCTCCTTTAATTTCCATGGAGTGCTTTGTATCTTTTCTTCTTACACTGAATATTCGGCTTCCAGTAACACTGTTGATCATCTTTCTAAAACAGATTCAAACTTACAGTAACCGAGGTTAGTTTAAATAACACTGTGATACTACTGGGTGAACCTTTAAGATTTCTTATCCAGAGCCCGCCATGATGGCCTAGTGGTTAAAGT
Source organism: Equus caballus (assembly GCF_041296265.1). Taxonomy (NCBI): domain Eukaryota; kingdom Metazoa; phylum Chordata; class Mammalia; order Perissodactyla; family Equidae; genus Equus; species Equus caballus. Next base: position 1,828,764 of record NC_091715.1, on the reverse strand, counting down.
GTGATGCTCTCACTGCTTCGACAACTTGGGTTTGGTTCCTCATCATGGAACCACACCACCCATCCGTCAGTAGCCGTGCTGTGGCAGTGGCTAACGTAGAAGAACTAGAAGGACTAGGATATACAGCTATGCACTGGGGCTTTGAGGAGAAAAAAAAGAGAGATTTCTTATATATAGGCCTAGGGCCCTCAAACATTTTCATCTCTGGACCCCTTTATACTCAAAAGAATTTTGAAGGACCATGAAGAGCTTTTGTTTTGGAAGATTATACTTACTGAAATTTGCTATATTAGGAATTAAAATGAGACAATTTAAAAAATATTTGTTTAGTTACTCATTTAAAAATAATAATAAACCCTGTCCACACTTAATTCTTTTAAATAAAAAGTAAGTATTTTCCAATCAAAATTCAGCAAGAGAAGTGGCGTGGTTTGTTGTTTCTGAATATCTCTTTAATGTCTGGTTTAAGAGAAGTCTGCTGGGTTTCCACACATGCTTCAGCATTCATTGAGTCTGTTTCGCTTCACTGCTTTGCTTGAACCGTGTAAACAAAACACAGCCTGGATGTAGTATACCCGGAAATGAGAGGAGTATTTAACAGCCATTCCACATAATTGTGAATTCTTTGGTGAACTTAGAGCATTTCAAGCTGTGGGATTAGATGATGTCACCTGGGGGCAGTGGGAGATGAGCAGGACGGAGCCTCAGGACAAGACAACACTTGGAGGTTGAATAGAGAAGTTATGGCAAAGGCATCAGAAGGATGGAAAGACCAGTGAGAAAAGAATAAGAGCTTGAAGGAAGGATGAATTGTGTCAAAATCTTTGGAATCAGTGAGTAAAGGATGTAACAGGAAAATGAGCAAAAACTAGATCCTTTTAATTTCTACATGAAGTTCTGAGAAACACCTAGCATTTTACTAAAATTGTAGTAGGAGCACAATCAATATCTACTGAGTAATGTGGCATTTTCCAGTCATAGCTCTTTATCCTCCATTTGCAGCACACAAAAGGTACACTATGGCACTGAACCGAATTATGCCTTTGAATTATGGCTAATTGTGTCTAAAATATGATTCACACCTCCAATCTACATTACAAACTTCCTCAGAAAAGGGATTAATTATTTTGTATCCATTATTTTGTATCCCTTTAGTTATAAATCACTTTTTGACTTGAAATGTTAATTTTTTCAAATGACAAAAGCTCAAATACTAAGTTCAAAAAACCAGAATGGCTGTTAAAATACTCCTCTCTGTTCTAGTCCATATAGATTAGAGAAGAAGGACTTTTTGATTCATGGAGAAGCCCCTCTAGATCTAAAGTTCTTGCGGTAGTATACTGGGCCTCTCATGAGTTTTAAGTTTCTTTCTTTCTATTAATGCTGACATACTGTTGTTAGAATGTCACATAAATAGACATAGAATCCAAAACAGAGAGTGAGGCTATAGAACATTGCAGGACCTTGGAGTTTTGTTCCTATAAAAGTAAGATGAACTTTTGGAAGAGAATATAGGCAGTACACTCTTTGACATCAGTTTCAAAAGAATCTTTTTGGACACTGTAACTCCTCAGTTGAGGGAAACAATAGAAAGAATAAACAAATGGGACTTCATCAGACTAAAGAGCTTCTTCAAGGCAAGGGAAAACAGGATTGAAACAAAAAAACAGCTCACTAATTGGGAAAAAATATTTACAAGCCACTTATCCGACAAAGGGTTAATCTCCATAATATACAAAGAACTCACACTGCTTAACAACAAAAAAAAAACAACCCGATCAAAAAATGGGCAGAGGACATGAACAGACATTTCTCAAAAGAAGATATGAATATGGCCAATAGACACATGAAAAGATGTTCATCATCGCTAATCATCAGGGAAATGCAAATCAAAACTACACTAAGATATCACCTTACACCCGTTAGATTGGCAAAAACATCCAAAACCAAGAGCGACAAATGTTGGAGAGGTTGTGGAGAAAAAGGAACTCTCATACACTGTTGGTGGGAATGCAAACTGATACAGCCACTATGGAAAACAGTATGGAGATTTCTCAAAAAGTTAAAAATAGAAATACCCTATGACCCAGCCATCCCATTACTGGGTATCTATCCTAAGAACCTGATATCAGAAATCTCAAGAGTCCGTTGCACCCCTATGTTCATCGCAGCATTATTTACAATAGCCAAGATGTGGAACCAGCCTACATGCCCAGAAACTGATGATTGGATAAAGAAGATGTGGTATATATACACAATGGAATACTACTCAGCCATAAAAAAAGACAAAATCAGCCCATTCACAACAACGTGGATGGACCTCGAGGGTATTATGTTAAGCGAAATAAGCCAGTCAGAGAAAGACAAACTCTATATGACTCCACTCATAGGTGGAAATTAGCATATTGATAAGGAGATCTGATTGGTGGTTACCAGGGAAAAGGGGGGGTGGGGGGAGGGCACAGAGGGGGAAGTGGTGTACCCACAACATGACTAACAAAAATGTACAACTGAAATCTCACAAGGTTGTAATCTATCATAACATTAATAAAAAAAAAAAAGTAAGATGAAGATTGAATCTGATCTTATGGCAAATTCTGCTTTGCTGTGCTACAAAAAGACTGGGGTGTGGTTGCAATGACAAGAAAAGTAGCAAGTAGTCTAAACTGAAAGCAGGAGTCAGGAAAGGACAAAGGAGATATCAGGATGTGAGAGAAATATATATCTTTCTTTCTTGTAGGTAGGTTTATCTTAAAGAGTGAGTATATTGAAGTCTCCAACTATTATTGTAGAAGTGTTTACTTCTTCCTTCATTTACATCAGTTTTTACTTCATGTACTTTGATGGTCTGCCTCTAGGTGCCTAAGTGTTTTTGATTGTTGCATCTTCTTGCTGAACTGAACATTTTATGAGTATATAAGCTCCCTTGTCCCTTTTAAACATTTTTGATTTAAAGTCTATTTTGTTTCATTTTGGTAGAGCACCTCTTACTGTGTTTGGGTTACGGTATGCCTAGAATATCTTTTCCCATCCTTTTCCTTTCAGTCTATTTGTGCCTGTGTGTCTAAGACAAGCCTTTAATAGGTAGATAACATATAGCTGGATCTTTCTTTTTGTGTTTATATTTCTTTGCTGCTGCTTTTTTTTTTTTTTTTTTTTGGTGACGAAGGACGGCCCTGAGCTAACATCTGTTGATTCCTTGTTTTGCTTGAGGAAGATTGTTATTGAGCTAACATCTGTGCCAATCTTCCTCTATTTCATATGTGGGATGCTGCCTCAGCATGGCTTGATGAGCAGTGTTTAGGTCTGCACTGGGGCTCTGAACCCGTGAACCCCAGGCCGCCAAAGTGGAATGCACAAATTTAACCACTATACCACCAGGCCGGCCCCTCTTTGCTTCTTTAAAACCCATGTAGCCACTCTATGTCTTTTGATTGGGAAGTTTGCTCCATTTATGTTTAAAGTAAATACTATATGCAAGGATTTAGTATTGCATTTTCTTCACTGTTTGCTGTCTGGTTGTCCTTTGGCCCCTCTTCTCTCTTGCTGTCTTCTTAGTGATTTTTTTAAAATAATGATATGCTTTCATTTCTTTCTCTTCCTTAGTTTGTGTGTCTTCTTTAGGTATTTTCTTTGGATTACCAGGAGATTTACAAAAAACATCTTATAGTTATAACAGCCTATTTTAAGCTGATAACAGCTCATCTTCAATTCCATACAAAAACTCAACACCATTACTTCTCACCCAATCACGCTTTATATCGTTGTCACAATTTACACCTCTTTATACCGTGTAGCTATTAACAAATTTTTGTAGTTATAGCTATTCTTAATATTTTTGTTTTTACTTTTACACTAAAATTAAAAGTGATTCAGATACCACAATGACCATATTACTGTATTCTATATTTGTCTGTATATTTACCTTTATCGGCTTTATATTTTCATATGCTTCTGTGTTGCTCTTTGTCTTCTTTCATTTCAACTTAAAGAGCTCTCTTCAGCATTGTTTGTAGGGCAGTTCTAGAGGTGATGAGTAGCTCAGCTTTTGTTGCCTGGGAAAGTCTTAATTTCTCCTTTAGTTTTGAAGTACAATTTTGCTAGGTAATGTATTCTTGGTTAGTAACTTTTCCTTTCAACACTTTGACTCTGTCATCCCATTTCCTTCTGACCTGCAAGGTTTCTGCTGAGAAATCCACTGATAGTCTTATGTGGGCTCCTTTTGATACAATTGGTTCCTTTTCTCTTGCTGCTTTCAAAATTCTCTTTGTCATTGACTTTTGAAAATTTGGTTAGACTGTATTTCAGTGTAGACTTCCTAGGGATCTTTGGGCTCCATGAATCTGGATGTTGAATTCTGTTTCCAGATTTGGGGAGTTGTCAGTCATTAGTTTTTAAATAAGCTTTCTACCTGTCTCTCTCTCAGTCTCTTTCTTTCTTTCTCTCTGGCACATTCATAGTGCACACATTGATTCACTTGATTGTGTCCCATAATTCTCTTGAGCTTTCTTTCTTGTCATTTTTTTTTTATTTTTGCTCATCTGACTGGATCATTTCAAATGACCTGTTGTGAAGTTTGATGGTTCTTCCTTCTACTTGAGCAAATCTGCTGTTGAACCTCTCTAGTGACTTTTATATTTCAGTTATTGTATTCTTCAGCCCCAAAATTTCTGTTTGGTTCTTGTTTTTATAGTTACTATCTCTTTGTTGAGATTCTCATTTTGTTCATGTATCATTTTCTGATTTTGTTTAGTTGTCTATATGTGTTCTGTTGTAATTTACTGACTTTCTTAAAGATGATTATTTTGAATTCCCTCTCCAGATATTAATGAATGTCCATTTCTTTAGGGTGGTTTACTAGATATTTACTTTGTTCCTTTGGGTGTGTCATGTTTCCCTGATTCTTTGTGTTCTTTGTATCTTTGCTTTGGTGTCTGTGCATTTGAAGAAATAGCCATCTCTTGGACTGTCTTTGACAAGGGAAAGAACGTCAATCAACCTAACAAGAGAATCTGGGAGGCTCTCCAGCATTTTGTGTGAATATGTCTTCTCTGGACTTATGCAAGCAGATTCTTATTTGGAAAGATGTTCTGAGTTCCTTTTTTCCCAGGAGCTTGTAATCTGTTGCTCTCCCTGGCATCTATCTGCTGTACCATGGGCAGGGACGTTACAGGTGGACTCCACTCCTGTCTCTTCTTTCTAGGGGAAGAAGCCTCAGGTTGTTCACATTCACCCAATTTCGCAGTCTCACAGACTACAAGTCACCCACCCTTTTTCCTTTGCTGTTCACTACACCCAGTTGTATGAACAATGCCCGACAAAGTATGTGGGTCAGTCAGCATTCTGTGTGGGGTGAGACAGGATCTGGTCCCTTGGGTGGCACATTGAAAGGCTGGGACTTTGGAAGCCCTCTCCATTCTCTATTTCTCTCCAAGAGAGAAGCTGTGGGCTGAGATCATCTCTCTAAGCACTGAGCTGTGCTGGCTTGGGGGAGAGGTAAAGTGGAATTGCTCTTCTTACATGTTTCAATAGGGCTTCTCTCAGTTTTGAGCACATTTGGGGTACTACTTCTTACCTGGATTCTGGGCCTCTCATAAAGGTATTTGGGTCCTTATATCACTGTTATATTGGTGTTTCTGAGGGGGAATCAGGGAAGGGACTTCCTATTCCACCATCTTGCTGCTACCACTCCCACTCTGTAGTACTTTAGGTTGCCAACTCACTGTCTGCCAATCCCAGATCTCCCTCAGCCATGATAAAAGCAACCCTTAATCCCGGTACAGGTTGCTAGTGCCTGAGGAAGCAATAGGGACATTATTCTCATAGAATTGTGATGGGGGATTGTGATCTCTGGGTCTGCTCACTGAAGGTCTGGGGCAAGGGCTCTCCTGTTGTCCCACCTGACTGAGAAGCATGCCCATGGCTGGGCAGCTTCCTCGTGTGGGGCTTTGCTGAAAGCATTTAAAGACAAAAGTATTGGCTCCAACAGCTGGCACAAGGAACAGCAGCTGGGACAAGTAATACACAGATCAAAACACTGGGAAGTAAAATGTTGGAAAAGGACATGTTAGGGAGTGGAGGGGAGGGGCTTTTAAAGCTGGGGAATTGAGTAGGCCACATGGATGTCCATGGGTGAACACATGCTCAGAAAAGACCTAAAAGGACCCTAAGCTTTGGCTTCTGGCTGGCTGTAAGTCTCCTACAAACAAAAAGAGAAGACAAAGATGAAGGCACAAATGTAAATGGCCCGGCTAAGGGTTGAGGATTGGCCAAAACCAGATCCAATCTGTCAAGACAGAGAATCTTTCTTTTCTTTGTTATTTTTCCCCTTTTCACTCTTTTTTATTCATTTTCTCCAGGTATTTAAGGAAACTGAGCCAAAACCCTAGGTGATACCTATGTGAACAGAATATAGACTTCAGGGTCACAAAACACAGAGAATACAGAATCTTATTTCCACTGTTGACTCAATATAATATCAAACTGTGCAGTGGCAAACAAAAAATTATGAGGCATGCAAAGGGAGAAGAAATTATGATCCATTCACACAGAGAAAGGCAGGAAGGAAGAAAGGAAGAAAACATTAATAGAAACCTTCTATGAAGAAGCCCTGTGGCTGGCCTGGTGGCACAGCTGTTAAGTGTACACATTCTGCTTCGGCAGCCCAGGGTTCGCTGGTTCGGATCCCGGGTAGAGACAGGCACTGCCTGGCAAGCCATGCTGTGGTCCCACATATAAACTAGAGGAAGACGGGCATGGATGTTAGCTCAGGGCCAGGCTTCCTCAGAAAAAAGAGGAGGATTGGTAGATGTTAGCTCATGTTTTTTTTTCCTGGAAAAAAAATGAAACCCTGGCATTAGATTTAGTACACAAAGACTTTTAGTCAACTGTCTATACTCAAAGAACCACAGGAGACCATGAAAGAGAACTAAATGAAATCAGAATAAATATATCTCAACAAAGAGAGAAGAAGAATGTCACAGAAATTATAAAAATAAATTTACTGTAAATTCTAGCATTGAAAAGTGCAATAATTGAAATGAAAAATTCACTAGAGTTTGTCATCAGAAGACTCGAGCAGACAGAACAAACAGTCAGGAAGCTTGAAGATAGGTTGACTGAGATTTAATAGTCTGAGGAACAGAAAGAGAAAAGAATGAAGAGAAACACAGGTAGCCTGAGCAGCTTGTGGTACACTATCAAGGATACCAACATACATCTATTAGAAGTCCTAGAAGCAGAGAAGAGAGTGAAAGGAACAAACAGAATATTTTTAAAACTAAAAGCCCAAAGCTCCAGAAGTATGATGAAAGGCATAAATGTGTACATCCGAGAAGCAGGATGTGCAAATTCCATGCAGGATAAACTCAGAGAGATCCACACACTGACGCTGTTTATATTCAAATTTTCAAAAGCCAAAGTGAAAATTCAAAAGGAGGCAGAGGAAAGTGATACATCACTGATAAGGAATCACCAATAAGATTACAGCAGATTTCTCATCAGAAAACAGAGGCCAGGAGGCAATGGAATGAGATTTTAAAAGTCATTTTAAATATCACTTAAAATCATCCTCAAAGAAAGAAAAAAAAAAAACAGTCTCAACCAAGAACTGTATATCCAGGGGCCAGCCCAGTGGTGCTTCAGTTAAGTGCACATGTTCCGTTTCAGTGGCCTGGGGTTCGCCGGTTTGGATCCTGGGTGTGGACATGGCACCACTTGGCATGCCACGCTGTGGCAAGTGTCCCTCATATAAAGTAGAGGAAGATGGGCATGGATGTTAGCCCAGGGCCAGTCTTCCTCAGCAAAAAGAGCAGGATTGGCAGCAGATACTAGCTCAGGGCTAATCTTCCCCCCCCCCCCCAAAAAAAAAATTAGGACTGTATATCCAGCAAAGTATTTTTAAGAATGAAGAGAATCCCAGATAATAAAAACTGAAGGCATCCATCAATAGTAGACTTGACCTGCAGGAAATGTTGAGAGGGAGTACTACAAGCTGACATGAAAGAACATTAAATAGCAATTGAAAGCTTACAAAGAAATAAAGAATCATTGTAAAGGGTGCTACATAGGTTAAATATAAAAGCCAATATATTGCATTTCTGTTTTATAATACCTTTTTTATTTTCTACGGGACACACAGTAAATGCACAAAATAATTATTATACATTTGTGCTAATGGGCACATAATATATTAGCATGTCATTTGGTCCAGCCACAACTTAAGGGAGAGTAAAGACCTATGACAGAGCAGAATGTCTTTATGGTCTTAATATTGGCATTAATTCAAGCACAATTGTTATAATGTTGAGATGTTGATTATAATCTCCAAGGTAACTACCAAGGAAAAAAATTTAAAGACGCAGAAAAATAAACAAATGGGAATTAAAAACTATACTGGGAAAAATATCATTGAATCACATAAGAAAGTACTAATGAGAAACTAAAAAGGAGTAAGAGTTATAGAAAATAGATAATAAAATGGCTGAACAAAGTCATCTTTTATCAGTAATGACTTTAAATTTACATGACTAAACTCTCCCATCAAAGGGCAGAAAATAGCAGAATGGGTTTTAAAAGGCAACAGAACAAGGAAAAACATCATCCAATCACGTGTTGTCATCAAGAGACTCACTTCAGATGCAAAGACACATATAGGTTAAAGCTCAAAAGAATGGAAAAAGATATTCCATGCAAATAGAAACCTGAACCAAGCTGTAGTTGTTTTACTAATAACAAAGAAAATAGAATTTAGTAAAAAGTTGTTACAAGAGAAAAGAAAGACATTATATATTGACAAAAGAGTGAAGCCATTAAGAAGAGTTAAAAATGATTAATATTTATGCACCTGAAATAGACTCCCAGAATATGTGATGGAAATAATGACAGAATTAAAGGAAGAGACAGTTTTAAAATGATAGGTGGATCGATAGCAAAATAGAGGACTTGAACAAAACAACACTCCAGCTAGACCTAACAGATATCTATGATATACACATATATCATATATGTAAACACACACACACACCGGCACACACACATAACACATAACACTCTACCCAACAACAGTAGAATACAAATTCTACTCCAGTAAACATGGAACATTCCAATGACCATATGTGAGGCACCAGAAAAGACTTGATAAAGTTTTAAAGTTTGAAATCATAGAGAGCATGTTCTGTGACTACAATGGTATTAACTAGGAATGAGTAAGAAACGGAAAACTAGGAAATTCACAAATATGTGGAAATTGAACAACAGTCAAGCAACCAGTGGATCAAAGAAGAAATCATGAGGGAAATTAGAAAATGCTTTCAGATGAACGGAAAAGAAAACACAACCTATCAAAACCCAAAGGATGCAACAAAACCTATAAAGCTTATGGAATGCTCACACAAAAATGTATACATGTAAATTACTACATTAAAAAAAGAAGTGGGATCTCCAATCAATAACCTAACTTTACACCTTGTGGAACAAGTTAAGGAGGAGCAAGCTGAACTGAACATTATCAGAAGGGAGAAATTAGTAAAGATCAGAGTGGAGATAAACAGAGGAGAGAATAGAAAAACTATAAAATAAATGAACCAAAAGTTTCTTCTTTCAAAACACTAAGAAAATGGACAAACTTTTAACCAGACTGATTAAGGAAAAAAGACAGAATATTCAAATTACTAAAATCAGAAATAACAGAGTGAGAGAGAAGGGGGACAGAAGACATTACTGTCAACTTTCCAGACATAAAAAGAATTATGAGAGAATACTGTGAGCAATTATACTCTAACAACTTACTAAGCTCCATTAAAAGGACAGATTCCTGGAAACACACAATCTATCAAAACTTATGGAGGAAGAAATCCTTAGGAAATCTTAGAGTCATGACTTAGAAACAATAAATAGACCTAACAAGTGAAGAGATTGAATCAGTAATCAAAAACCTCCCAAGAAGGAAACGCCAGGGACCAGAGACTTCATTCGCAAATCTTACGAAAGATTTTGAGAAGAATTCACAACAATCCTTCTCAAACACTTCAAAAAAATAACAGATGAGGGAACACTTCCTAGTTCATTCTGTGACACCAGCATTATGCTGAAACCAAAGCCAGATGTAGACATCATGAGAAAAGTCAACCATAGCCCAATATTTCTTGTGATCCCCAACAGAACACTTACCAAATCCAGCAGCATATTAAAAGGACTGTACACTATGACCAAGTGAGATTTACCCCCACAATGCAAAAGTGAACCAAATACGAATATCAATCGATGTAACACACATTAATACAAATGAAGAAGTTAAAAAAATCCCACAAGATAATCTCAACTGATGCAAAAAAGCATTTGACAAAACCCTATACCTTTTCGTGATAAAAAACAGCAACCACGACTAAAACATTTCATAAATAAGAAATAGAAGGGAACTTTCTCAATCTGATAAAAGGCGTTCTTGAGAAAACCACAGCTAACTTTGTACTCAATAGTGATGGATTAAAAGCTTTCTCCCTAAGAACAGGAAAAAGATAGAATGCCTACTTTCACCACTTTTCGTCCACACTGTACTGGAAGTTCTAACCAGAGCAATTAGGCAAGACAGTAGATGAAAGGAATGCAAGTTGGGAGAGTGAAATAAAACGATGTCTACTCTCAGTTGACAGGATCCTAAATATATATAGGCAAGCTTAAAGAATCCACAAAAAAGCTGTTAGAACTAGTAAATCCAGCAACTTTTCAGAGTGTAAGATTAGATGCAAAGATCAGTTCTGTTTCTCTTTGCTGGCAATGAGCAATCAGAAATAAAAGGAAAAAGAAACATTTAAAATAACAAAAAAATGATTTTAAAAATGAAGATAATAAAAAATTAATACAGGGGCCAGCCTGGTGGCACAGCAGTTAAGTTTGCAAGGTTTGCTTTGGTGGCCCAAGGTTCACTGGTTCGGGTCCTGGGTGTGAACCTACATACTGCTTATCAAGCCATGCTGTGGCAGGTGTCCCACATATAAAATAGAGGAAGATGGGCATGGGTGTTAGCTCAGGGTCAGTCTTCCTCAGCAAAAAGAGGAAGATTGTCCACAGATGTTAGCTCAGGGCTATTCTTCCTCAAAAATAAAAAAAAAATTAAAACAAAATGGGCCATAAACCTAAATGTAAGACACAGTGTATAAAACTCTTAGAAGAAAACATAGGAGCAAATCTTCCTAACCTTGGATTTGGCTTTAGTTTTTCATATGTGACATTAAAAAAAATAATAAGTTGGACTTCATTAAAACAGAAATGTCTTGAGCATCAAAAGACACTGTCAACACTCCCCAGAGGGCAAAATGAAAACTTGCAGAATGGGAGAAAATATTTTCAACTTATCTACTTGATAAGCATCTGGTATCCTGAATTTATAAGCAGTTTCTACAAGTCAACAACAAAGAAACAAACATCCCTGTTAACAAACAAGCAAAGGACTGAAATACGTATTTCTACAAAGAAGATACACAGTGGCCAAGAAATGTGTGAAAAGATGTTCAGTGTCATTAATCATTAGTGAAATGCCACTGAATTATCTATTTTAAAATAGTTAATGGTTGATTTTATATTTTGTGAATTTAATGCTGATTTTATCTTAATCATAATAAGGAGAAAAATGGACACATTCATACAATGGAGTATTACTCAGCCATGAAAAGGAACGAAATACCAATAGGCAAATTTGCATATATGGAAAACATAAATCATGAGGGTCAACTCTATTATTTAAATTATTCTGAAAGTAGACAACAGGTTTCAGGAGACAGGGAAGTATTAACTCTTAACTACAGCAATAACTGCACCAGGTCCCTTTGTCCCAATTCTTTCCCTTTCTGGGGAGAAGTGATGAGTACTAGTTACATGTCATTCTACACACACTGGGATCTGTGCTACAGATGAGAAATCCAGCATTTTGAGTCTGACAGCTTCTATACTTACATGCTATCCACTTTGAGAGAGGGAAAGAAAACTTTATTGCCCAATGAAAACATTTTTTCCTTGGGAATTATCTGCAGGGAGAGGATAAGGAACTTAGAGCTTAAAGTCCCTATGAAAAATTCCATTGAGGGTAACCTGCTGAATCAAAGAGGATGCATGTGGCATTTACTTTAGGAATTTTTTGGTGGAAAAAAAAAACCTCTTTTGAAAGTATAATGCATTCTCAAAACTTAAAAGCAAAAAATACATGTCCAGCTAATGAGAAAACTGTTCCCATGCAGCCCAATCTAGTCTCATTAGCATATAAAATACTCAGGAAAATATAAGTCTTTCATGATTCCCTTCCCAATGCTTACTATCCCCTCATATTTGGCATTTTTATGAAGAACATCCAGACTACTAGGGAAGAATTACACTATGGAATAATTAAAAATGGTATCTTCATGTTTTACCTTCTATGGTGTTCATGATGAATCCATAAGCTATGGCCTGATGTCAGAGAGATCCAAATGTAGATAAATGGCACATTTAACCAATAAAATAGGGAAAGAGTTCCTCTTAAGTAACCCATTTCATTAAGGCACACATTTAATACAAGATGTTGAAGACTCTTGAAGAATGAGTGAGTTTGCTAAAGTATCTTTGAGACACCCAGAAGACAAGAAGCCCCATCAAAGGCAATTGGACAGATGATTTATTTTTTTTGGCATGTAGAACCTGAATAAAGATCTGCCCTTAAAGCCATAGTCTTTAAACATCAACAGAGGCAATTAACCTTTTTAACTACAGGTATCAATGAAAATGTTACCCCTGTCAGAGTGAACAATATGACTGATTCTAGCCCTGATGTCAGTTCCCCTACATTAAACCCAGCACATATGGCGTTAAAACCAAGGCACACTTTACCTGCCTACTACCTGGCTCCCTGGCTCCAGAATCTACTACCCATGATGGAGACAAACGGCTAAGGACAAGCACCTGGATTGCTTATCACCTCCTCCTCCTCCCTGCAAACAGTGTCCCAAGGCCGAATGCAGGTGGGAAATCTCTGAGCAGCAAGGACACTGACTTGCCCCACCTCTGTATAAACAGCCACATTCCTCACAAACATTTAAAATCCCTTGCCTCCCCTCTTTTGGGGAGATGAGATGAGACAAATCTCAGGTCTCATTCTCAGCTCCTGGCTGATGTCATCCAAAGTAGAAACACTTTCCTTGCCATAAGCCTGGCATTTTGGTTTTTATTTAGCCCCTCTTGTGTGGTGGGTAAAGAGCCTATATTTGTAGGCGGTAACATGACTTTTCACACTCCAGTCAGTCAGTCAGTCAGTCTCCTTGCTCAGTAAAGAGAACAAACCATAAAAAACATTTTTATCAAAGTAAATTTGGGAACCCAAAAACACAAAAGTAAAATGTTATGTTAAGAATCATTTGCTGGCCTTTTTAAATGTAGCTCCGTAAATGCAGTGTCCTAGACCTGACTGCCACTGAGGTAACAGCCATGGTTCTTGCTTCAGTAAGTTAAAAAACAAAATTCAACTGAGTAAGTTTTAAAGATATTATTAGCTTTATTCAATGATTCATTAATCAGACAGCATCCAATCTAGCACATAGAAAGGAGCTCCAAGGAGCTGTACGCGATGAAAGACTTTTAAGACCAGACGGGAGCAGGAACAAGGAAGTTATGCTAGGCATAAAAGTAGGTTGGTTACTGCAAAATTACCTTTTAGGGGATGGGAAGGGCATATTGGGCAAACTGGCTAACCAGGGCTGGCCAAGTGATTCCTGAAAGACTGTTGTAGATTCCATTTCTGGGAGAGTGGAAGTTGTAATTAAGTCTCAATGTGGTGATGTGAGGCTTTACACAAGGGAGCCCACTGGGGGCCTGTATTCTTGTTTTTAACAATTTCCTCTGTTGATAAGAGTCTTAGCCTAAATGAGAAATGTGATTAAAAAAAATTAAAGGCATTAGTGCTACTCCCAGCTACTGCTCTGCAGTTCTCACTTTTGGCCAAATCACAGGTCGTAATGTTGGGTTCACATGCTTTAAATTAATCATTCTCTTTGTTTCTTTTCAGATATTCTAGTCTTAAGGAGATCATTTGCTCACTGGTTATCAGTGGGAAATATGCATTTAAATCTCTTGAGAAAATAGAGTACACCAGGGAGACTACTATAACTATCATTAATGGGATAATTTCCAATATCTGGGCCACAGTCCCCAAGATACAAACTGAGAATCAAATAGCTCAAAAAAAGACCTCATTGAAGGGGTAACCTTCTGAACTCAATGGTTTGTTCAGTGATCACATGTAGCTGTGTTTCAACCTCCCCAGAAGTGTCAATCCAAGTGCAGCAAGTGGTATTGGCCATAGCACAAACACCTCCTTTCTCAGGTAAAAGATGATCATGGGCTATCTTATTATCAAGAACTACTTTGGCCAGAGAGTCTAGGGACTTTTCTACTGAAAAGCTACCACTTTAGTAGAAGCTTCAGCAATATCTTCAATAGTTAAGGAGAGTTCCCCAATCTTAGCCTCATTTACACTTACTGCTAACCAGGGCAGTAGGGATTTACCAAAGGAAGTTCATTATAGATCATTAATGCTTCCTGGTAATTCCCCATTCACTCTGTAGCTCTGGGCTGGGAAGGTGACATAGAGGCCAGTAAAATTTAAGGGTCTGTAGGGGCTGGCCTCATGGCTGAGTCGTTGAAGTTCCACATGCTCTGCCTCAACAACCTGAATTCACCAGTTTGGATCCTGGGTGCAGACCTACTCTGCTTGTCAGTCACTTGTGGAGGCATGCTACATGCAAATTAGAAGAAGATTGGAAGAGATATTAGGTCAAGGCTGATCTTCCTCAAGCAAGAAAAAAAAGAGGAAGATTCGCACAAATGTTAGCTCAGGGTGAATTTTCCTCATCCAAAAAAACAAAAAACAAAAAACAAAATTAAGGGTCTATAGACAGTGCAGGTGGTTTTATTCTGGTTGGTTTGGCTTGTGTCCCTTTCTTTGAACAGAGCCTGGATGCAAATTTCCCTGAGTTTGTGGTTGTTAACTAAAGACAAGGAAATGGACCATTCATGTTAGGGAGTCTCACAGGCTAGAGAGGAGACTGAGCTTGCTCCAATAGATGCAATCCATCTATTGGAAATCAGGGAGAATTTTGTGATGGGCAGAACTACGGGATCACCATTGTCATGGCAAATCCAGCAGTTGTTTGGAGTTGGATTACCTCCCTTGCAATGGACTGAGATGTGTTAACAATGCCACTATCTTTCCATGCCAGAGCAAGGCAAAATGTGGACAAAAGAATCACAAAGATCTTCCTGGTGTAAGAATTAGGAGAAGAGTGGTCAGAGAGGGAAGATGGAATGGAAAAAAAGGTCTTGATCTGACCTCTGGAGAATAACTAGTCTACCTTGATGTCAGCTGCTTTTATTCCTAGTCAATTTGACTTTGAGGTCTCCAGTATTTGGACAGGACCAGATGGCAGGTGGCTCCTTCTTCACCTGTAAATTTATGCACCCAACTTTTGACATCTTGTAATTTGGCAGTAGTGTCAGTGATCAACTCTTCTTGGTAGAATCTTTTCTATGAATTTCACTTTGACAAAAGCATTGGAGTAAAACAATAAGTGTAAAAAGACAAAAGACTTAAAAATGTCCATAATTAAAGATCTGATTAGAATTCTTTGTAATGGAATTGACAAGGAAATCTGGTTATTTCTGCAAAACACAACATTTTAAGGTAACTGGAATTATGACTGATAACATTATACTAGGAAATACTAGATTTCATAAATTTTATATAATTTCTAGAAGATGTATTAATAACATGCATCCATACAAATAGAACTTCAGATGATTCAGTGTCACTTATTTGATAATGCTTCCCATATAATTTAACATATCAAATAAATATAGTTATTTTAACATCTTACCAGGTGAGACACATATCCTTTGGATTTTTCAGGGGCCTTCTTGGAAATCTCAAAGTTATTTTGAGTTCAGAAGATTCAATTTAGATTTTGATTTGGGGAAAATATCAGAGGTTTAAACATTTGTTTTAATATGACTGCAGATTTATTATTATAAAGTAATACTTAATTATCTGTTTAACTGAAGTGATGATAGAAGATATTAAAGGCAAATACAGAAGGTTACATAGTTGTGATCAAAACTTAGATCTTTTAATACCAAGAAGACTAAATTTTCTGAAGTAATCAAAAACCTTATAAAGACAACATGAAGTATAGTAAATTATTTTGGTAAAACACAAAATCTTTGCTGCCTAGGAAAGTTACTTAAAAGATAAAGAAAAATTTTTATTTACAACCTCTTATACGAGCAGACCAATACCATAGGAAGACTGTCTTTTTAACAGAGAGAACAAAATACCAATTTTATTCCAGTGTATTTTTGTGATTAGAACTCATTTTTTTAACATAAATAAGTCTATTACAAACTTGACCAACTTGACCACCTATAAAGGTCTTTTCTCAAGATTCCTTCTCTACAAAACTTCTTCAACATTTTTATACACTTTCAAATTTTGTCCTATTTTTTTTTCTTCTTTCTTATTCTGGGACAAGTCATTTTACTTTCCTTACCTACATTTTATACACAGTTCTTTCCTTTCACCCTAATTATTTTTAAGTAGTTTTAATTACATTATTGATTAGAATCCTTTCTTCCTAGTGACAACTAAGAACTAAGTAATTATGGACTGTCACACTAACATTCTGTGGATTGGCAAATTTATAAATATATTTTGTAATTTCTCAACTATATTCTTATGGCAAATTTTTCAATGTGGCACCAAACACATTTACTAGTAGACCCAAAGATCTTTAGTTTCAATGTAAAGAGAAGCCAACAGTGAATAAACTTTTATTCAATAATTAATTTTGGTAGATCTCATCCAGATGGCAGCATAAGCAGACTCTGAACTCATCTCCTCCCACAAATACAACCAGGTTACAACTATTTTTGGAAGAATTACCCAGGATAGAAAACTGAAAACTGGATAAAAAGAACCCCCACAACAAGGGACAGTCCTGACTAAGCCGGAAGAGGCAGAAATTCCTCCTAGAGAGAAAAAAAGGCCACCTTCAGAAGCAGCAGAGTTTCTCAGCTGTTGAGGCAGGAGCCATCCTAAAGTGAGTCTAGCTAAGAGTTTATCAATTTAGTTTATCTTTTCAAAGAGCCAGCTCTTGATTTCATTAATCTTTTAATTTTTTGTCTCTATTTCATTTATTTCTGCTCTGATTTTTATTATTTCCTTCCTTCTGATTTTGGGCTTTGTTCTTCTTTTTCCTGTACTTTAGATGTGCTGTTAGATTGTCTGTTTGGGACTTTTCTTCTTTGTTGAGGTAGGACTGAATTGCTATAAACTTCCGATCTTAGAACTGCTTTTGCTGTATCCCATAGATTTGGCATGTCGTATTTTCATTTTCATTTGTCTCCAGGAATTTTTTTATTTCTCCTTTGATTTCTTCTTTGACCCAATTGTTGTTCAGTAGCATTTTGTTTAATCTCCACATTTTGTGACTTTTCTGGTTTTCTTCCCGTAGTTGATTTCTAGCTTCATACCTTTCTGGTCAGAAAAGATGCATCATATTATTTTGATCTTCTTAAATTTATTGAGACTTGTTTTGTGGCCTAATATGTGATCAAGCCTGGAGAATGTTCCATGTGCATTTGTAAAGAATGCGTGTTTTGGGGTTGGCCCCGTGGCCGAGTGGTTAAGTTCGCGCACTCCGCTGCAGGCGGCCCAGTGTTTCGTTGGTTCGAATCCTGGGCGCGGACATGGCACTGCTCATCAGACCACGCTGAGGCAGCGTCCCACATACCACAACTAGAAGAACCCACAACGAAGAATATACAACTATGTACCGGGGGGCTTTGGGGAGAAAAAGGAAATAATAAAAATCTTTAAAAAAAAAAAAAAAAAAAAAAAAAAAAAAAAAAAAAGAATGCGTGTTTTGTGGTTTTTGGATGGCACGTTCTATATATATCTACTAAGTCTATCTGGTCTAATGTGTCATTTAAAACCAGTGTTTCCTTACTGATCTTTTGTTGGATGATCTATCCATTGTTGCAAGTAGAGTGTTAAAGTCTCCCACTATTATTGTGTTACTATTTCTCCTCTCACGTCTGTTAATAATTTCTGTATGTATTTAGGTGCTTCTGGGTTGGGTGCATAGACATTTACAACTGTTATATCCTCTTATTGGATTGTTCCCTTTATCATTACGTAGTGCCCTTCTTTCTCTCTTGTACAGTTTATGTTTAAAGTCTATTTTGTCTGATGTAAGTATTGTTACCCCTGTTTTCTTTTCTTTGCCATTTGCATGGACTATCTTTTTGAATCCTTTTACTTTCAGTTTGTGAGTGTCTTTAGGTCTGAAGTGTGTCTCTTGTATGCAGCATATGTATGGGTCTTGCTTGATTATCCAGTCAGCCATGATATGCCTTTTGATTGCAGCATTTAGTCCATTGATGTTTAAAGTAGCTATTGATAAATATGTATTTATTGCCATTTTGTTACTTTTTTCCCGGTGGTTTTAGTAGTTCTTGTCTGTTCCTTTCCTTTTCTCTTGCTCTCTTCCTTTGTGGTTTGATGGCTTTCTTTAATAATAGGTTTTATTTCTTTTGCCTTACTTATCTGTTTACTTATTATAGGTTTCTGATTTGTGATTACCATGACGATCCTATATAATAGTCTACGTATATAAGAGTCTATATTGAGTAGAAAGAATCTTTAGCTTGACCTCTTTTTAAAACTTATACTTTTTCACTCCCCTCCCCCGACATTTATGTTGTTGAAAGTGTATCTAATCTCTTGTTTTTGTGTGTCTATCCATTACACTGTTACCATTGAAATAGATAATTTTAGTACTTTTGTCTTTTAACCTTCCTATTATCTTCACAAGTGGTTGATTTGCTACCTTTACTATATTTTCAGCTTTACCAGTGATTTTATTGCCTGCTTTGTTGTGTTTTTTGGATACTTTTCTTACCCCTATTTGTGGTCATTACTTTCTCCCTTAAATAAATCCCTTGAGCCTTTCTTGTAAAACAGGTCTTGGTGATAAACTCCTTTAATTTTTCCTTGTCTGGAAGCTCTTTATCTCTCCTTCCATTCTGAATGACAACCTTGATGAATAAAGTATTCTTGGCAGTAGGTTTTTTCCTCTTAGCACTTTGAATAGGTCATGCCATTCTCTTCTCCCCTGTAGGGTTTTGGCTGAGAAGTCCGTTGATAGCCTTATGGGCTTCCCTTTGTATGTTACTTGTGGCCGTTCTCATTGTGCTTTTAGGATTCTCTCTTTATCTTTAATTTTGGACATTTTAATTATAATGTATCTTGCTATGGGCCTCTTTGGGCTTATCTTGTTTGGAGCTCTCTGTGCTTCCTGTACTTGGATGTCGGTTTCCTTTCTTAGGTTAGGAAAATGTTCACCTATTATTTCTTCAAATAAATTTTCTGCCCCTTTGTCTCTCTCTTCTCTTTCTGGGATACCTATAATAAGAATGTTAGCACACTTGATATTGCCCCAGAGTTCCCTCAGACTGTTCTCATTCTGTGTAATTCTTTTTTCTTTTATCTGTTCAGCTTGGATGATTTCCTCTAGTCTTTTGCCTAGTTTGCTGATCAGTTCTTTAGTTTCCTCTACTCTGCTATTGAGTCCCTCTAGTGATATTTTCATTTCAAGCATTGTATTCTTCATTTCTGATTGGTTCTTTTTTATATTTTCCAGTTCCTTGTTGATGAACTCACTGTGTTCATCCAGTCTTCTCCCAATATCTGTGAGCATCCTTATGAGATTTTGTTTGAACTCTTTTTGAGTAGGTTATTTCTGTTTCATTTAGTCCTTTTTTTCTGGGTTTTTGTCCTGTTCTCTCGCTTAGAATCTATTCCTTTGTCTTCTCCTTATGCCTCTTTCTCTCTGGTTATGTCTATGTATTAAGTGAGTCAGCTATGGCCCCTGATCTTGGAGAACTGGCCTTACGTAAGAGATGTCCGTTCAGGCCCAGCAGTGTTCTTCCCTCTTGTCACCATCCAAATGATCCAGGAGTGACCCCTTTGTGGGCTACTTGTGTCCTTTTGCTGTGGCAGGATTACTCTTAATGCAGGTACACAGGGAATCTAGTCTTTCCTTTGCTGGCCAGCTGTTTGTAAATCCAGTTTGGGGAGCCTCAGCACCATTGGCTACAAGGTCTAACAGCCCACTCCTGTTGCAGTTTTCTTAGGGTGGCTCCTGGCTGGCCTGCTGAGATACTCTGCTGCTCCTGAAGGTGGCTTTTTTCCTTTCCAAAAGGTACTTCTGCCTCTTCCACTTTAGTCAGAACTGTCCCTTGTCATGGGGGTTATTTTTATATGCTTTTCAGTTTTCTATCCAGGGTAATTTTTCCAAAAATAGTTGTTACCTGATTGTATTCGTGGGAGGAGATGAGTTCAGATACTGCTTATGTTGCCATCTTGATGAGATCTTTTGGATTTTTCTATTAAAAAAAGAATTTGTTTTATTTACTACTTGATAACCCCATTTGCTTCACATGCTGATGAGAGACTTCTTACTAGTACTATTTTCATAATTTGAGAGAAGTAGGCAGTATGTAACTTTCTTCCTTTTGCAATCTGTATTTTCTAAGTGTTCCATAGTAACTATTTACAGCTCTGTGGAAATAAAAAACATTGACTATTTTTCAAAATGTCAAGGTCCTGCTTTCTTTTTTGTTCCTTCTTTGCCAAAATAAGTTTGGCACCTCAAAGTTATTTTAAATTGTTTTCCTCCCAAAATCTTGCTTCCACAAACATTTTCCCAAGCTCCTCCACCTAGATAACAATTCCTGACCCTTCAGTCCTGTCAATTCAATTTGACTAAGAAAGATGAGATGATGATGTTGAGGATGATGATGGTGGTGGTAATGATGATGGTGTTCTTTCTGATGTTCACTGTATGTAGGATTTTACTTTGTAATTACTTTACAAATTTGGAAGCTGGCTTTGTGTGGTTTGGTTAAGTAATCTGGGGAGAAACAAAGCCAGAATTCTAATCCAGAAAGTCTTGGTTCCAGAGCTTGCACAACATACCAGAACAGTCTTGGGAATATCAGTTGATACCTTACCACTAGGAAGTGATCTTGTCTCCAGTTTTTTGCTCTGAAGTCTACATTGTCTGGCATTAATATAGTCACTCAGCTGTTTTATGACGAAGACTAGTAGAGTCCATATGATTTTTCCACTCCTTTACCATTAACCTGTGTTTTTACTAACTAATCATTACTAATTAACCATATATATTTTTTTCTTTGCTTTAATCTTTGTGGTGGGGAATAGGTTATTTTCCGTAACCATTTTTTTTGTAAGGTTATGAAAGTTAACATCCTTGTGAAATTGCTGTTGTACATCATTATTAGTCTTGTAGGTACAACACTTCACCCCTAGTGCCCTCCCCCACCCCCTTTCCCCTGGCAACCACTGATCAGTTCTCTTTGTCCATATGTTTACCACCTATGAGTGGAGTCATACAGAGTTCGTCTTTCTCTGTCTGGCTTATTTCACTCAACATAATACCCTCAAGGTCTATCCATGTTGTTGTGAATGGGATGACTTTGTCCTTTTTTATGGCTGAGTAGTATTCCATTGGATATATATACCACGTCTTCTTTATCCAATCTTCAGTTGCTGGGCACTTAGGTGGGTTCGATGACTTGGCTATTGTGAATAATGCTGCAATGAATATAGGGGTGCATGGAACTTTTAGAATTGGTGATTTCAGGTTCTTAGGATAGATACCCAGTAGTGGGATGGCTGGGTCATAAGGTATTTCTATTCTTAACTTTTTGAGGAATCTCCATACGGTTTTCCATAGAGGCTGCACCAGTTTGCATTCCCACCAACAATGTATGAGGGTTCCCTTTTCTCCACAGCCTCTCCAACATTTGTCACTCTTGGTTTTGGATATTTTTGCCACTCTAACAGGTGTAAGGTGATATCTTACTGTAGTTTTGATTTGCATTTCCCTGATGATTAGTGATGATGAGCATCTTTTCATGTGTCTATTGGCCACCCGTATATTTTCTTTGGAGAAATGTCTGTTCATGTCCCCTGCCCATTTTGTAATTGGGTTGTTTGATTTTTTTATTGTTGAGTTGTGTGAGTTTTTTGTATATTATGGAGATTAACCCTTTGTCGGATAAATAACTTGTGAATATTTTTTCCCAATTAGTGTGCTGTTTTTTTGTTTCAATCCTGTTTTCCCTTGCCTTGAAGAAGCTCTTTAGTCTGATGAAGTCCCATTTGTTTATTCTTTCATTGTTTCCCTCATGTGATGGGTTATGGTGTCCAAAAAGATTCTTTTGAAGCTGATGTCAAAGAGTGTACTGCCGATATTCTCTTCTAGAAGACTATTGTTTCAGTCCTAATCTTTAGATCTTTGATCCATTTTGAGTTTATTTTAGTAAATGGTGAAAAAGAATGGTTGATTTTCATTCTTTTACATGTAGCTGTCCAGTATCCCAGCACCATTTGTTGAAGACACTTTCTTTCCTCCATTGTAGGCCCTCAGCTCGTTTGTCAAAGATTAGCTGTCTATAGATGTGTGGTTTTATTTCTGGGCTTTCAATTCTGTTCCATTGATCTGTGCATCTGTTTTTGTACCAGTACCATGCTGTTTTGATTACTGTAGCTTTGTAGTATGTTTTGAAGTCAGGGATTGTGATGCCTCCAGCTTTGTTCTTCTTTCTCAGGATTGCTTTAGCAATTCCAGGTCTTTTGTTGCCCCATATGAATTTTAGGATTCTTTGTACAATTTCTGTAAAGAAGGTCCTTGGAATTCTGATTGGAATAGCGTTGAATCTGTAGATTGCTTTAGGTAGTATAGACATTTTAACTATGTTTATTCTTCTAATCCATGTGCATGGACTGTCTTTCCATCTCTTTATGTCGTCGTTGATTTCTTTCAAGAAGGTCTTGTAGTTTTCATTGTATAGATCTTTCACGTCCTTGGTTAAATTTATCCCAAGGTATTTTATTCTTTTTGTTGCAATTGTGAATGGGATTGAGTTCTTGAGATCTTTTTCTGTTAGTTCATTGTTAGTATATCGAAATGCTACTGATTTATGTATGTTGATTTTATACCATGCAACTTTGCTGTAGTTGTTGATTGTTTCTAATAGTTTTTCTATGGATTCTTTGGGGTTTTCTATATATAAGATGATGTTGTGTGCAAACAGCGAGAGTTTTACTTCTTCGTTGCCTATTTGGATTCCTTTTATTTCTTTTTCCTGCCGAATTGCTCTGGCCAAAACTTCCAGTACTATGTTGAATAAGAGTGGTGAAAGTGGGCACCCTTGTCTTGTTCCTGTTCAGAGAGGGATGGGTTTCAGTTTTTGTCCGTTGAGTATGATGTTGGCTGTGGGTTTGTCATATATGGCCTTTATTATGTTGAGGTACTTTTTTTCTATACCTATTTTATTGAGGGTTTTTATCATAAAAGGATGTTGGATCTTGTCGAATGCTTTCTCTGCATCTATTGAGATGATCATGTGGTTTTTGTTTCTCATTTTGTTAATGTAGTGAATCACGTTGATTGACTTGCATATGTTGAACCATCCCTGTGTCCCTGGTATAAATCCCACTTGATCATGGTGTATAATCTTTGTGATATATTGCTGTATTTGGTTTGCCAAAGTTTTTTTGAGGATTTTTGCATGTATGTTCATCAGTGATATTGGCCTGTAGTTTTCCTTCTTTGTGTTGTCCTTGTCAGGTTTGGGGATCAGGGTGATGTTGACTTCACAGAATGTATTAGGGAGAGCTCCATCTTCCTCTATTTTCTGGAATAGTTTGAGAAGGATAGGTATTAAATCTTCTTTGAATGTTTGGTAGAATTCTCCAGAGAAGCCGTCTGGCCCTGGACTCTTATTTTTGGGGAGGTTTTTTATTACTGTTTCTATTTCTTTACTTATGATTGGTCTATTCAGATTCTCTATTTCTTCCTGATTCAGTTTGGGTACGTTGTATGAGTCTAGGAATTTATCCATTTCTTCTAGGTTCTTCAATTTGTTGGCATATAATTTTTCATAGTATTCTCTTATGATCCTTTATATTTCTTCGGTATCTGTTGTGATTTCTCCTCTCTCGTTTCTGATTTTATTTATTTGAGACTTCTTTCTTTTTTTTTAGTGAGTCTGGTTAAGGGTTTGTCGATTTTGTTAACTTTTTCGAAGAACCAACTCTTTGTTTCATTGATCCTTTCTACTGTCTTTTTTGTTTCAATATCATTTATTTCTGCTCTAACTTTTAAGATTTCCCTCCTTCTATTGACTTTGGGCTTTGTTTGTTCTTCTTTTTCTAATTCCGTTAGGTGTTTTTGAGGTTGTTTATGTAAGATTTTTCTTGCTTATTGAGGTGAGCCTGTATTGCGATGAATTTCCCTCTTACGACTGCCTTTGCTGCATCCCAAATCATTTGGTACAGTGTGTTTTCATTTTCATTTGTCTCCAGATAATGTTTGATTTCTTCTTTAATTTCTCCAATAATCCATTGTTGGTTCAGTAGCATGTTGCTTAGTCTCTACATTTTTGGCCCTTTCCCAGCTTATTCTTGTAGTTGATTTCTAGTTTCATAGCATTATGATCAGAAAAGATGCTTGATATTATTTCAACCCTCTTGAACTTATTGATGCTTGCTTTGTTTCCCAAGATATGGTCTATCCTTGAGAATGTTCCGTGCGTGCTTGAGAAGAATCTGTAACCTGCTGCTTCTGGATGAAGTGTCCTATATGTATCTATTAGGTCCATCTGATCTAATTTTTCACTTAATTCTATAATTTCCTTGTTGATTTTCTGTCTGGATGATCTGTCCATTGGTGTTAATGGGGTGTTGAGGTCCCCTACTATTATTGTATTGTTGTTGATGTCTCCTTTTAGTTTTGTTAATAATTTCTTTACGAATTTTGGTGCTCCTGTGTTAGGTGCGTATATATTTATAAGTGTTATGTTGTCTTGGTGGAGCATCCCTTTTATTGTTATGTACTGCCCCCTTTGTCTTTCTTTATCTGTTTTGCTTTGAAGTCTACTTTGTCTGATATAAATATGGCAACATCTGCTTTCTTTTGTTCATTGTTAGCTTGGAGTATTGTCTTCCATCCCTTCACTTTGAGTCTGTGTTTGTCTTTGGGGCTGAGGTGTGTTTCCTGGAGGCAGCATATTGTTGGATCTTGTTCTTTGATCTATCCTGCCACTCTGTGCCTTTTGATTGGAGAGCTCAATCCATTCACGTTTAGAGTGAGTATTGAAACGTGGGGGCCTACTGTTGCCATTTTATCACTTGTTTTCTGGTTCTTTTGCGTTTTGTCCTGATGGAGAGCTGTAACTTTGTGTTATTGTCCTTCTGCTTATCTCCTTCGTTCTGGATTTTGTAACCCCTTTCCTTTTTTTGATTTTTCAGGAATGAGGTTCTTCCTGAACATTTCTTGAAGAGGAGGTTTTGTGGGAATGAACTCCATTAACTTTTGTTTATCTGGGAAAGTTTTTATTTCTCCATCATATTTGAAGGATATTTTCACTGGATAGAGTATTCTTGGCTGCAGGGTTTTGTCCTTCAGAGTTTTGAATATTTCATTCCAATGCCTTCTAGCCTGTAAGTCTCTCCTGAGAAATCTGCTGATAGCCTTATGGGGTTTCCTTTGTAAGTTACTTTCTTCTGCCTGGCTGCCCTCAGTATTCTCTTTGCCATTGACTTTTGCTAGTTTCACTACTATATGCCTTGGGGTTGGTATTCTTGCGTTAATAAAGTTTGGAGATCTATTGGCTTCTGTCACATGAAGTTCCATCTCTCTTCCCAAGTTTGGAAAGTTCAGAGCTATTATTTCTTTGAACAGGCCTTCTGCCCCCTTCTCCTTCTCTTCTCCCTCTGGTATACCTATAATCCTTATGTTGCATCTCCTAATTGAGTCGGATAATTCTCGGAGAGTTTCTTCATTTCTTTTTAGTCTTAGCTCTCTCTCCTCCTCTGTCTGCAGCATTTCCATATTCCTATCCTCCAAATTGCTAATTCTGTCCTCCATATTATCGACCCTACTGTTCAGAGAGTCCAGATTTTTCTTAATTTCCTCCATTGTGTTCTTCATCTCCAGTATTTCTAATTGGTTCTTCTTTATAGCGTCAAGCTTTTTTGTGACATAGCTCCTGAACTCATTGAGTTGTCTATCTGAATTTCCTTTTAGCTCATTGAGTTTTTTAATAATGGCAGTTTTGAAATCATTGTCATTTAGGTTATAGATTTCATTGTCTTTGGGATTGTTTTCTGGGTGCTTATCATTTTCCTTCTGTGCTGGAGATTTAATATATTTTTTCATACTGCTTGATGGCATGGATTTATGCCTCTGCATAGAGATAGAGTTTAGTCCCTGCTTCCACTTGTTGCGACTGGTGTGTGTGTGGCGGGGGCAGCTGTTTAGAGTGCACCAACCAGGAACCCTGTCAGCTGTTACTGACTGTACCTGGACACCTCCTCGTAGTCACAGTGGTCCTGTGGGGTCCCTTGTCAGTTGCAGGGGCAATTGCAAGTGGGCCTCAGGCTGCTGGTGCCTACTGTTGCAGCCCACTTAGACGTGCTCCCTCCTTGTGGTCTGCAGCGGTGTTGTGGGCTTTCCCAGCAGCCAGGAGCAAGATCACCTATAATCGTTGCTTTGTCCCTAAAAGAGCCCACAAGATCACTCTTGTCCACTATAGGTCCCAGCAGAGCTATGGGTATCTTCTGGAGTCTGTTGTTAGCTCACCTACCTGTGCTACTTTTGCCCCAGGGCCTTCCCACCTTGCGATTGCCAGTCGGGACCTCTCCACTAGTGCTGTGCAGAGGCTTTCGCTGAGGCTGCTGTAGGAACCTGGTGTTCCCCCCTGGGCTACGCAGCCATTTCACCGGAGCTCCACTCTGCCCCACTCCACTCTCACGGGATCTCTGGGAGCCCCTTGCCTCGTCTGGGACACGGCCACAGTCCATGGGCCTGGCGGTGGCTTGTATGCTGCTGGCTTGTGGGGAATTCTGCTCTAGGGAGCTTCCTGGTGTTCTCAATGCTGGGCGGAGCCTACCTGCCAATGGCAAGCAGAGGCCCTCCCTGCTGGGAGGGTGTGGGACCCTGATGCGTCCCCCTGGGCCACAGAGCCAGGTGTTGGAGCTCCACCCAGTCCCAAAGCACGTCCACGGGAAGTCCGGTCACCCCCTGCACCAACCCGTGCACTGGAGACTGTGTGCCCAGCATCAGCTGGCGGTCTGCTGCAGTGCCAGGGAATCCACCCGACGGGAGCTTCCCTTTGTTTTGGATTCTGGGCGGGGCCTCCCAGCTAATGGCAAGCAGAGGCTTTCCCTGCCATGGGGGTGTGGGACCCCGGAGTGTCTCCCCGGGCTGCAGAGCCAGGCGCTGGACCTCCAACCATGTCCCCAAGCATGTCCAGAGGAAGTCCGGATGCCCCATGCATTGACCCATGTGCCCGAGACTGTGGGCCCGGCAGCAGCTTGCGGTCTGGTGCCATGCCGGGGAATCCGCCCCCCGGGAGCTTCCCTTTGTTTTGGATTCTGGGCGGGGCCTCCCTGCTAATGGCCAGCTGAGGCCTTCCCTGCTGGTGGGTGCTGGACCCTGGGGATTCTCCCTGGGCTTAGGTGTAATCGTGGGGGGCTTGAGTAGGGCTGTTGTCACCTGTTTCCACCATCGCTCCACTGGTGAGTGCATACTCCTGCCCTTGGTGTGTGGTGATGCTCTGGGGGGGTCAGCTGGAAGAGAGCCTCCTGCAGGAACTAGGCTGTCCTGGGGTTGGGGGTCAGGGGTTGGAGAGTTTTCACCTATTTCCACCTCCTCCCGGGGGGATGTCTGTCCACCTTCTGATGTATAGTAGTACGAGACTCTTAAGCATCTTGAGGTGCTATCTGGATATCCTTTGTTAATTGGTGAATGTCCAATAAGTTATAGATTTGATGGGGGAGAGACAAAGAAGACCACTCACTCCGCCATCCTGGTCCCACCTATTAGCACATTCTTATTGCAATTGTCCTCTTAATTGGATTGGTACCCAGTGTAGCTGGTTGCTAGGCTCAGGGGTGTACAGTTGTGATAGGCCTGAGGCGAACAAGGCTGATGTCAGTTGTCTTAGGAGTGCAGCTGAGTAGGTCTAGCCCTTGGCACGGAGGCACTCAGTTTTTTCAGGCGTTGGAAGGTGGGGCCGATCCTTTTTATGGTTATTTGTGAAGCACAAGTCTTCTGCCACTGATAAGCCTCACCCCCCTCTGGACCACATACACTGTCAGCACAGTCCTGGTCCGTCCACACTTCTCAACATCCTAGAGCATACCCCACCACCACACTGCAGGGGCCCCCACCTCTGCCCCAATGCCCCCCA
The DNA here is from genome assembly GCF_041296265.1 of Equus caballus. Lineage (NCBI taxonomy): Eukaryota > Metazoa > Chordata > Mammalia > Perissodactyla > Equidae > Equus > Equus caballus. Next base: position 1,800,402 of record NC_091715.1, on the reverse strand, counting down.
CAGTTCACCAGGTCCTCACATGAGCCCTGCCCTACAGAGGCAGACACCCTTGCCTGCCTGTAGAGGATCAAGGCACTCAGTCAATGCAGGCTGAAAAGTAGCCTGAGGGCTTGCTGTTAGGTGGGGCCAGTGCCTAGGGCAGGTTGCCTGCCCTGGCTGAACTGGATTAAATCTGTGCTCTAGTGGGTGTGGCAGACCCCTGGGCTAACAGCCTCACGCACCTCAATGGCCCCCACCTGTGTCCGTATCAGCACGCCTGGACCAGCTCAGAACAACAGCCCCCACCAATGTCTCAGTCTCCAGAGAGGATCCTCCTCTCACCAAGATGCCCCCAGAGCCCACCAGTGAGTCTTGTTTCACCAAAGGACAGTCAGCTTTCTCTCTGGTGATTTTAGGTTGCTGCAATGAGTGAGTTTGTGCGTGGGCCCTTTAATATCCAGATCTTTTTGGCTTTCGGCTGATAGCTTTTCTGGGGTGTCCTCACTGCTGTTAATAACCAGTAAAGCCACATAGTAAGACCTCCCTCTCAGTTGGGCTGAGTCCGAAGGATGGTTATAGCAGTATTGCCCCCCATCCGGAACTCACTCCTCCAGGGAGGGCTGCGTAACTTAGGTTGGCTCCCGCCTGGCCAGCTGAGAAGCTCTGCTGCTCCCAAAGGTGGCTTTTTTCCTCTCTGGCCAGAGTTACTGCCTCTTCTGCTTTCATCAGGACTGTCCTTTGTTGTGGGGGTTCTTTTTATCCAGTTTTCAGTTTTCAATCCAGGGCCATTCTTCCTAAAATTGTTGTAACCTGGTTGTGTTTGTGGGAGGAGGTGAGTTCAACGTCTGCTCACAGTGCCATCTTGACGAGAATCCCAACTAAATAATTTTTGATAAACTTTTTAGTTTTCTTATCTCTGAAGTGGGAAAGATATAAATAACTATTTATAAACTTGTGAATTATATGAGTTTGATACATTTCAGATACTTAAAACACTGTCAAGCTCATGGAAGAAGTTAATATATAGACATTATATTTGTTCTTGTTTTTTATTATTTTTGTATAGTTAAATAATTTAGCAAAGTATAGTTTAGTAGAATTTCTCCAAATGATGAGCTCAACTTGCAGAGACTTTTTTTTTAAAACGCTTGTTATTTTTTTGTTGACACAATTGACTCATTGTTTGAATTGTTTTATATTTTAATATCTTTCTTAAAGTCAAACAGATACTGTATTTATATAACATCATGCATACTATTTTTAAACTTAAATTGAATATTCCCTAGTGATCTTTAGCTGGCTTCTTTGTTATTCTTAAAGTTCTGTGTTAGCAATATCTATAATTTTTCTTACTATTGTTTTCAAATTTATATCTATAATTAATTTTGGAATTCATTAATATTGGGGATTTTCCTTTGTTAATTCCTTTCTCCTGCTGCTGTGGGGTTTTAAAATGTTCTTTAATTTTACTTACTAAGATTGATTTTTAGGTCATTTATTTTCAATCAATCCTGTTTGCTCATGAATGCAGTTAAGGTTGTTAATGCTTTTAGAGTTTCATTTTTACCTTTCTTCAAAGCATAAATGGAGTGTTATTAACTCATTTTCTAAATGGAATACAATTTGAATTTTGATTTCCTATTTTAATGTACATGAGGAATGACTATTTAGTCTCTCTTTCTTTGTTTTCTGGTTTAATTGCATTATGTTTGGAGAATGTAAAAGAAACCAGTGTGATTTTTTGTGGGTATGTGACATAAGCATACTTGAAAAGAATTCTCACTGTTTCTTTCAATTGATTTTAGTATACAACTATTTTAACAGAATTTCAGATTCTTTCTATTCTTGATAATCTTCCATGTGCTTATTTCTCTAATTTCTGAGATAACCGTTGAAATAAAAGTAACTTTGATTATGGAAAATTTATTTCTCATTATATTCTTGAAAAGCATATATATCTAAATTCCTGAATTATTGATTCCTTTCCTTCTCTAGTACTTCTTATCCTTTCAGTCAGTAAAACCTATTAGCTCCATTTCCAGGTTTTCTTTTAACTACACAACTTATTTTTGTTTCCTGTATCACCATCTAAAGCGCAGTCTTTATTGCATTAGTCTCCTATTTTGTACTCTTGCCTTATACAAAGATTTTCTAAAAAACGGTTGTTTTTCTGATAAATCAGATGATGTGATTTCCTTTTTTAAAGCCTCCTAATGTCTTTTACTTTGAATTAAATTTTAACTGCTTTCTGTTCTATCACACAACTTACAGGATTAGATCAAATCTATCTCTAATCTCACCTGTGTCTTTCTTTCCTTTAAAAGAATGTGTATATATGTGTGTGTAAATGTATGCATGTGTTTATTGTTTGTTTTCCTAGAAGGAATACATGTTTTATATGAATATATTTGCTATAGCTCTCATTATAGAAGATTAATGAATATTTATTTCTTGAAAGTGAATAATTTTTCAATCTAAAAAAAGTGAGTAGGAAGAAAAGGATATATCTTAAAATGAAAAATTTTAAATAAAATATTATCACTTATGAAAAATATTTTCTAATCTTTCAATGTTTACTTTTAATAGCATTGCTGATGACATTTTCCCTAATATCAGTTACTTATGGGGCTATTCACTGCAATATACTGGCCATCCAGATCAAGTACGACAATACTAACATAAGGCTACAGCCAATAGAATTCATCTGCATCATGATATGGCGTTGCTTGGAGATTACCTCACGTGTAGTGACTCTGGTACTGTTTACTACATCTCTGAAACTGAAGAGCATGCCCTTTTTATTAACCATATTTTCCGTATCATTGCTGGCACCATGGCTGGAATTTTGGAGAAGTGGAGCTCACCTTCCCAGCAATACTAAAAAGAACTTGCATCCAGTGAGTACAGTATTCATGCTTATCATGATCACTCTACTATATGCTGCCATCAACTTCTCCTGCTGGTCGGCAGTGAAACTGCAATTGTCAAGTGAGGAAATAATTGATAAGAGACAGAAGTGGCGTCATAGAATCCTACACTACAGCGTTCGGTTTTTAGAAAATGTGGTAATGACATCGGTATTTAGATTTTTTGGCGGGAAGTCTTTATTGAACTGCTGTGATTCATTAATTGCCACGCAGCTCATCATAACCTACCTGTTATCCATTGGTTTTATGTTCCTCTTCTATCAGTATTTGCATCCAGAGTGGTCAGACAAAGCATTACCAGAACATGCTGAAAATCGGCCTGAAGCAATGTGATTTTACATAAAATTTAGAGAAAAGTCAATTCAAAGAATAAGAATAAGCAGCTGATAACTTACTATCATTTCCAGAATGGGTGTTTTTCATTTAAGAAATTATAGGCTACTCATTAAGAAATGGACTTCCCTAGAAAAATGAAAAAACATGCTGAATGTGACTTTATTAAGATACTCCTAATGATAAGTGAAATTAAATTTTATTTCACATAAATCAAATACTTGTAAGCAGTTGCTAATAAAATTGATTTTTCTCCTGTGACTCTATACTACTTTGAGTCCTATCATTACTTCCAAGTAAATAACTTCTAATTTTTGTTTTCTCAACTCTAATTACAGAATTAGCAAAAACAAAAAAATAAAAATTCATCTGAGTCCAGATGGGACCAGAGCAGGACAAATAAACATAATCCATTTTCATCTACTGCATCTTCAGAACTTTTGTCTTTACTTAATCAAACAATATTTGCATTCTAGCACAAGTTATTTGTGAACATTCCATTTCAAAAAGAGTGTTTCTACAGGTTTCATTCTGTATTTTTCTTAAGGTAAGAACAACCTGAAAGAGAATTCTTAAGAGAATGATAGTATTTATATTATTTAAGATAGCTAAAACTCCTCCTCATTCAACTTTGACAGCCAAAAAGCAATATCATATTAATACATCTTAAAACACAAAACCTGTTATTAAAAAGAAAAGGTTATGTCAGAATAAGTTGAAATAAAAATAATACAATAGTACAATAGCTCTAATGTTCAAAGGACAGATGTAAAATCTATATATTCTTTTATTTTGACAACTTCATTTCCTTTATTCTTGAGAAAGCAATAGCCATTTGGGATCAAGAATCCTAAAGAACAATATGATTTGAAAATCCAATAATTTTATATGTTTTCTTTTCTTAAAACAACTCTATACCAAAAGACGGAGACAATAACTTTCTTTTTTCTTTATTTTAAGTTTTTCCAGATTTATTGAAATATACAAAAAATTTGTAAACTTAACGTGTACAATATGATGAGCCAATACATCTATATATTGCGAAATGATTACCGCAATAAGGTTAGTTAACACATCCATCACTTCACATAATTACAATTTTTTTTGTGCGTGGTGAGATCACTAATGATGCACTGTCTTTTCAACTTTAAAGTATATAATACAATATTGTTAGCTACAGTCATCACTAAATATTAGATCCCCAGAACTTAGTCATGTTATAACTGGATGAATATTTTTGATGAATATCTCTCCATTTTTCCCAACCCTCACCCACTGGCAATGACAATTCTGCTCTGTTTCTATGTGTTTGGGTTTGTCTCTTAGATTTCACATATAAGTGAGATCATGCAGTATTTGCCTTTCTCTGTTTGACATATTTCACTTGGCATAATGTCTTCAAGGTCCATCCATGTTTTTCAAATGGCAGGATTTCCTTCTTTTTTATGGCTGAATAGCATTTCATCGTATATGTGTTTATATATATGTATATGTTTGTGCGTATATTACAGGTATGTGTATAGGGAATTGGGGATAGAGCAGTGTAGGAGTTTTTGTACAATATTGGAAGTAAAAAGTATGTAATTCTGTCTGGATAGTTTAAGGTGTTAATTGTAATTCTCATGACAGCTAAACCAAACATAAGTAAAAAATACACAGGGGCCTGGCCCTGTAGCCGAGTGGTTAGGTTTGCACGCCCCGCTGCAGGCGGCCCAGTGTTTCGTTGGTTCAAATCCTGGGCATGGACATGGCACTGCTCATCAAACCACGCTGAGGCAGCGTCCCACATGCCACAACTAGAAGGACCCACAACAAAGAGTATACAATTATGTACCGGGGGGCTTTGGGGAGAAAAAGGAAAAAAATTAAAATCTTTAAAAAAAAATACACAGAAAAGTAAAAGGCAAGAGAATCAAACTGGTGCTCTATAGAAACATTAATGAAACACGAAAGAAAGCAGTTTTGAAGGAACCGAGGAAAAAAAATGACATAGAAACACATAACAAAATGGTAGAATGTCTTTATATGTCAGTTATTACCTCAAATGCAAATGAATTAAACCTTTCAAATGACAGGCACAGAATGGAAGAATTGAATTTCTAACAGTCCCGATCCAGCTATATGCTATCTAGAAGGGATTCATATTAGATCCAAAGACACAATCTATGCAAACAGTGACAAAAAGACAGCTGCATAGACTATACAAATATCAATGGGGTTAATCATCATGAAGATATAACACTTATAAATATACACATACTATCAGTAGAGCCCCAAACTCCATGAAGCAAAAACTGACAGAACTGATTAATAGTTCCATAATAATAACTCAAGATGCAAATACCCCATTTTTAAATTTTTTTTGAGGAAGATTAGCCCTGAGCTAACTGCTGCCAATCCTCCTCTTTTTGCTGAGGAAGACTGGCCCTGAGCTAACATCCATGCCCATCTTCCTCTACTTTTTTATATGTGGGATGCCTACGACAGCAGGGCTTTTGCCAAGCGGTTCCATGTCCACACCTGGGATCCCTGCCAGCGAACCCTGGGCTGCTGAGAAGCAGAACGTGCACATTTAACCACTTCGCCACTGGCAGGCCCCGAATTACCCCATTTTTAATCATGGATAGAACAATCAATCAGTAGCTCAAAAGAAAAATACAGGATTTTAATAGTACTTTAAACCAACTAAATCCATCAGACGTACAAAACATTCCACCCAACAACTGACTACACATTCTTGTTGATTTGTTTTGAGTTTTTGAGGGACGTGCCTTTGTCTGTGCACACAGATGTACTACCAGCCCCTCTGAAGAATCAGTCCTTGTAGGAGGGGGTCTTGGTGGGTCCTAGGTTATGGCCTCCATATATCACATGGGCAGGAAGACATGAGGTGCATCTCAATGTGCATACACCGAGATTGGGCTGCCAGGCTCGTAGAAGAGATTGATGAGCCTGGGCTCATCCTAGACAACCACATTCTGGCAAAAGCTACGGAAAGTGGCATAGAAATTCATGCACATGGAGGGATTCTAGCTATCATAGTCATTCCTGTGTCTGAAGTGCGCATGCGTACTCTGCAGGATTGAGCACATTAGGCCACAAAACAACTCTCATTATATGTAAAAAGATTGAAATCAAACCAAGTGTTTTCTCCAACCACAGTGAGATAAAACTAGAGATAATTAAAAAAAGAGAGAAACAAAAGGATATTTCCAAAGTATTTGGAAATTGAATAACACCTTTTAAACAACCAATGGTTCAGTGAAGAGTCCACAGGGAATTAGAAAATAATCACAGAAGAAGAAAACTAGAAACATAACATACCAAAACAAATGGGATACAGAAAAATCAGAGCTCACCGAGACATACATAGCCAAAGACGTGTACTTTAAAAAAGAAGAAAGGTCTCAAATCAATAAAATAACTTTATACGTCAAGGAAGTAGAAAAAGAAGAACAAAGTAATTCTAAAGGTAGCAAAAGGAAGGAAATAATAAAGATAAAAGTGGAGACAAACAAGATACAGAATAGAGAACACCAACTCAACCAGAGGTTTGTTCTTGGAAAAGATCAACAAAATTGACAAATCTTTAACTAGACTGACTAAGAAAAAAGAGAAAAGACTAAAATTACTAAAATCAAAAAATAAAGTGATGTCATTACCACCAACTTTATAGAAATAAAAAGAACTATTGGAGAACACTGAGAACAATTATTTGCCAACAAATCACATACCAGATGAAATGGACAAGTTTCTAGAAACACACAAACTATCAAAACTGACCCAAGAAGAAGCTGAAAATCCAAACAGACTTATTAAAAGTTAGGAAATTAAATCAGTTGTCAAAAATCTGCCAAGAAAGTAAATCCAAGTTCCAGATGGTCTCACTAATCAATAGATAAACAAAAACGTGCTATATCCATGCAATGGAATATTATTCATCCATATATGAAAATAAATGAAGAAATTCATTCATAAAATGGAATTCACATTCCACAATGTGAATCAACTTCAAAAATATTCTGCTCAGTGAAGGAAGCCAGACAGGAAGGCTGTACATTGCGAGATTTCATTTGTGTGAAATGTCCAAAGTCACATATGCATAGAGACAGAAAGCGCATTAGGTGTTGCCAAGGAATAAGGAATGGGTGTTCTTGAACTAGAGATTGGTGATGGGTTTACTACATTGTGAATGTACTAAACGCCACTGAATTGTGCACTTTTACAAAGTTAAAGTATTGAATTTCATATTTTGTGAGTTTTAGCATAATTATAATAAAACATGGTGGCTTAAATAGCAATAAGTAGTTAAGGGAAATAGTTCTGCTTTCAGAATGATGGAGGAGCAGCATTTTCCATATTCCTCCCTTTAAGTACAGCTACAGATGCAGGATGTTATACATAAAACAAATGTAATAAGACCCTAAAACTGGAACGAAGAGGGAAAATTGGGCAAAGACCTCGGAATATGAAAAGAACAATATGGCAATACATTCTTTGTTGCCTTTTTTTCCCTCACGTATCTCAGACTCGATACTGGAGAAGCCAGCAGTCTGGAAAACCTAATGGGCACAGACAGCAAAAAAAGCCTCAAAAATAGCCTGTTCTCTCCAGGCAAATGAAAGGAAAAGCCTAACAAGACTGAAAACATTTAGACAATAATCATTCTACTCAAGCAATCCCCACAAAATAACTGTGGCCTCATCCCCACGCATGCCAGCAAATGCTGAGAGAGTGTAGACTTCTACCTTCACCAGACTGTGATCAAGCACACCACTGTTTTGCTAGGATATTGTCAGAGAATGCTGAATAACGAGCCATATTTTCCTACAGCCGACTTACAGCAAGACTCAAGCCCCCCATGTTGTCAGTGAAGACCTGTATGGAGCCAGAATTTCCACTCGCTCTCAGCTCTCAGCAGTAATGAGGCACACCTACATTTCCCCACTGGAGTGGTGTCAGAGAAAGGTCAGCGGAGAGTTAAGACTTTCACCACCACCTACTGGAAATGAGATCATTCCTTTCTGTGGTGGCAGTAGAGTCCCCATGGGAAGCAGCCATGCTCCTACCTTCACCAATAGGGAAGTATCAGCTGAAGCCTAGTAGGAAGGCCAGAACTTTCACCTTCACATAAAAGTAATGAGGAGTTCGGCACCTCCAAGTGAAGGCCAAGTGGGGAAACTAGACTTTTACCACACGTGGAAGTAACAAAGCTGTACCCCTCCTGCCTCCTCTCTTGCCGGAGTACTGTCAGACAATGTCAGCTAAGAGAAAGCTAAAATAATGCTAGGATCTCATAACATGACACCCAAAGTATCCAGGTTTTCACTGAAATACGCTTTTCAAATCAAGAACGAGGAATTTCTCACACTGAATAAGTAAAGACAAAAGATACAAATACCGAGAGGACACAGATATTAGAGTTATCTGATGAGCATTTTAAACAGCCGTCATAAAAATGAGCAATTAAAATTCAATGAGTGGGGCCTGCGTGGTGCCTCAGTGGTTAAGGGTGCATGTTCTGCTTTGCTGGCTAGGGTTCGCCGATTTGGAGCCCAGGTGCAACATGGCACAGTGTGACAGGCCATGCTGTGGTGCACCTCCCACATATAAAATAGAGGAAGATGGGCATGGATGTTAGCTCAGGGCCGGTCTTCCTCAGCAAAAGAGGAGGATTCGCAGCAGATGTTAGCTCAGGGCTAATCTTCCTAAAGAAATAAAAAATGAAATAAATAAAATTCAATAAGCAATTAAAACATGCTGAAATCAAATGCAAAGATAGAGAATCCCACAAAGAAACAGGAGTCTAAGAAAATAGCAGCTACCAAGAACTAGATGAAAAATACAAAACTAAAAAGGCCCAATAATCAAAATAAAAAACCCAATGCGTGAGCTCAATAGCATGGAGAAAAGAAGGAAAGAAACAGTATCTTCAATCTGCTTGAAGATAGAGCAATAGAAATAACCCAGGGATCAACATACAGAAAGAAGACGGGAAAAAATATGTAAATCCTCATGGACCTATGGCACCATAACAAACTGGACAATATTCTCGTCTTTGAAGTCCTAGAATGAGAGGAAAAGGCAAAGTTCATTTGAAGAAAAGATGGCTGAAATTTGTTCACCATTGGTAAAAAAAACAAACAGATTCAGGAATATAAGACCTGACATAGAACAAACGAAAAAGAAAAATCCGAACAAAGACACATCATTGTCAATTTCTGAAAACTAAGACAAAGATAAATTCTTGAAAGCAGTGAGAGCACTTTACCTATCGGGGAAAAAGAATTAAAATGACGGTAGATTTTTCATTATGGAGGGCAGAAGTAGTGGCACAAAATATTTCGAGTACTAAAATTGAAGAGCTGTCAGTCAGGAATCTTACATCCAGTGAAATGGCCTTCAGAAATGAGGAAGAAATAAGATATTTACAGATGAAGCAAAAGTCAGAGAATCTATCACCAACCAACCTACTGTCAAAAAATAACTTTAAAAATTTTTCTAAAGATGGAGGAAATGATAAAAGAAGGAAGAGATGTTCCAAGGAAGAAAGGACAATGGCAAGAGAAACAATGCAAATAAATGTAACATGTACTCCTCCTCCAGAGTTTTCTAAATTATTTGTGACAGTTGAAGCAAGGGATATCACACACGCTGATGTGGTCTCAAGGTATGTATAAAAGGAAATATTTAAGACAATTATAAATGGGAGGGGTCAAAGGCATATAAGGATGTAAACTTCTGTGCTGTACTCAGTATCGAAAAAGGTCAACATTAGTATACTGTGATGAGTTATGTATACGTGGTAGCTAATGCAAACGCCAAAAAACCCCACTCTACAAAGAAATTACCCTTAAAACCAAACTATGGATACATCAAATTGGAATTATTAAAAAAAAAAGTTCCAGTAACCATAGCAAGGTAGGAAAAAGAAAAGGAGAACAGAAGAACTCAGAGGGACAAAAAATAATGAGGGGGGCTGGCCCCGTGGCCGAGTGGTTGGGTTCGCGCGCTCCGCTGCAGGCGGCCCAGTGTTTCCTTGGTTCGAATCCTGGGCGCGGACATGGCACTGCTCATCGGGCCACGCTGGGGCAGCGTCCCACATGCCACAACTAGGACCCACAGCGAAGAATATGCAACTGCGTACTGGGGGGCTTTGGGGAGAAAAAGGAAAAATAAAATCTTAAAAAAAAATAAAATAAAATAATGAGGCAGCCCTGATGGCCTGGTGGTGAGATTTCAGTGAGCTCCACCTCAGCAGCTGGGTTGGGTTCCTGGGTACAGAACCGCACCAATCATCTGTCAGTAGCCATGCTATGGCCATGGCTCACATGGAAGGACTAGAAGGACTTACAACTAGAAATATAACTATGTACTGAGCTTTGGGGTGGAGAAAAGAAAAAAGAGAGGAAAACGGCAACAGATGTTAGCTTGGGATGAATTTTTCCCTGAAAAAAATAAAAATAATAACAAAAAAGAGTGATGAAATAACATAAACCCAAACATAAAGGGAATTACACTAAATGAAAAAGTCAAGGTATATAATGAAAAAATACACTAAGATGAAAATGAAGGGGTAGTGAAGAGGCATGCAGAAATTAACTGGAAATGTATGAACAGACATTATAGCTAAACATAAAATGCAGTATCAGATTCAAAATATCATTGGCATAAAAAGGCATAGAATCAACACAATAAAAAATCCAAAATAGCACGTGGAAGTTTAGAAGCATTCCCTTAAGAGAGACAAAGGGAATAAATAGTTAACAATTCTTAAAATAATAGCTATTTTTAAATCTATAGGTATAGATAAGAACAGAGACTCTCCTCCTACCACCATGTTTTTCCCTTCTAACTTTCACACAATACAGTTAAAAGAACAAATATGTGTTTATGCACCAACTGTTAGTTATCTATTACTGCATACAAATTTCCCCTAAAATTAATTTATCTCAAAGTGTTTTTGAGAGTCAGGGATCTTGGCATGGCTTAACTGCGTGGTTTCCAGACTCAGGGTCTGTTATGAGGTTGTAGTCATGTAAAGACCTGACTGGAGATGGAAAGTCTGCTAATATGTGTCTATTGGCAGGAGGTCTCACTGCCATACCTTATGGATCTCTTTATAGGGCCTGACCTAGATTCCTAAGAGTGAGTAATCTAACAGAGGATCAAAGATGGAGGCCACAGTCTTTTTGAAATCTAATCTCAGAAATCACATAGTAGTACTCTGCCATATGCTCTTGGTCACACAGAACAGCCCTGGTACAGTGTGGAAGGGGATTATACAATGGTATGAATACCAGGAAGCAGTGTTTACTGGAGGCAATCTTAAGGCTGCATACCATGTTATGCCTTCTGGCTTCCAATGATTCAAATCTATTGCACATGAACTCACCCCTTCCAAGGCCCCCAAAAGTCGCATCCCAGCACAACATCTCAAAATGCAGAAACTAAATAAGGTGAAGGCATGGATGAGGTTTCTTAGGTGCAATTCCTTAAGTATAGTTTCTCAAGTACAGTTCTTTGCAAACTGTGAAGCGAAATAGAGAAGTTACTTGCTCACTCTCCCACACAGTTGGCATAAATTGTTGGGACAGGAATGGGACAACACCTGTGGACATTTTTGTTAAAAATGGATAAAAGAGGAGTCACAAAGGTTTCAGGGGTTCATAGCAATTCTGAAATTTAGTTGGGCAAATGTTGGAAATTCCTTGATTAATTCTCAAGGCCTGGAAAGTGTCTCCATGCCTCTTGGATCCACCCTTTGGTGTCCTATTTTCACTTTCTGATTTATCCTTACTTTTCCATCAAAGATAGGCATGTTTGCAGCTGCATAGTTTTCTCAGTACAATTTTTGGAGTCTAAATGGTGGTTTCCGCTTGTATTCTCTCCCTTTCAGTCCTACCTGGTGACATCTCTGCTTATAGGATACTTTTCAAAACTTTGTTAAAATAAGAAAATCAAATAAAATCAAGAATTATATTTTGTGCACTCAAAGTTGGAAACAAAATGAAAATTGCTCTACTGACAAGTTGCATTAGTCTGTTCAGGCTGTGAAAACAACATACCACAGAGAGGATGACTTAACCAACACACATTCACTTTTTCACAGTTCCGGAGGCTGTATGTGCCTTATCAAGGTGCTAGCTGTTTTGGTGTCTGGTGAGGCCTCTCTTCCTATCTTGCAGGTGACTGTCATCTCACTATGATCTCACATAGCTTTTCATTGGTGCATGCAGAGAGAAAGAGTGGCTGAGCTCTCTGTACCTCTTTTTTGCCTTCCAACTTTAATGGGGTATAAGTGACAAAAATTTTATATATTCAAGGTAAAAAATGTAGTATTTTCATATACATACACATTGTGAAAGATTTACCACAATCAAGCTGATTTAACAAATACATCACTTTACCTAGTTACTTTGTTTCCATGAGAACAGTCTCTGAGCAGATTTCGAGTGTACAATGCATACCATTTTAAGTATATATTGCACCATTTTTTTACTATAATGACTCTGATATACCTTAGCTCTCCAGAACTTCTTTATTCTGCAAATCTGAAACTTTGTACACTTCAAATAACATGTCCTCATTTTCCCTACCCTCCATCCCATAGCAAATACAATTCTTCTCTTTGTTTCTGAGTTCGATTTTTAAAATTTCACATATAAGTGATATTGTGCAGTGTTTGTCTTTCTGTGTCTGGCTTATTTCAATTAGCATAATGTTCTTGAGTTTCAGCCACATTGCTGCAAATGACAGGATTGCCGTGTTTCTTAAGGCTGAATAATATTCCATTGTATGTGTATGCCACATTTTCTTTGCCCATTCATCTATTGACAGACACTTAGATTGCTTTCATAGCTTGGCTACTGTGAATAATGCTACAATGATTTGGGAGTACAGATATCTCTTCCAGATAGTGATTTTATTTCCCATGAGTATATACCCAAATGAGGGATTACTGGATCATACGGTAGTTCTATTTTTGAGGAAGCTCTACCATATTCATACTAGGTGTATGAATTTACATTGCCATCATCAGTGTACAAGCGTTCTTCTTTCTCTACATCCTTGCTAATGATTTTTATCTTTTTGATAACAGTCGTTCTAACAACTGTGAAGTGATATCTCTTGGTTTTAATTTGCATTTCCCTCATGATTAGTGATGGTGAACATCTTTTCCTATTCCCGTTGGCCAATTGTATGTCTTGTTCAGAAAATGTGTATTCAGATCCTTTCCCCATTCTTTTTCACTTGAATAATGTGTCTTCTTGCTATTTAGTTGTTAGAATTTCTTATATATTTTGGATGTTAACTTCTTATCAGATATAAAGTTTGCATGTGTTTTCCCATTCCATAGGTTATCTCTTCAATCTATAGATTGTTTCCCTGACTGGGCACTTTTACTTTCACGCCATCCCATTTGGCTATTTTCACTTCTGTTGCTTGTGCTACTGGGGTCATATGCAAAAAACCGTTACCCAGTGCCAGGTGAAGAAGCACTTTGCTTATGTTTTCTTCTAGTATTTTTATGGTTTCAAGTTTTATTTTTTAAATTTAATTTAATTTTTTCTTGCTGAGGAAGATTCATCCTAAGCCAACATCTGTGCCAATATTTGTCTATTTTTTAGTACATGGACCACCAACACAGCATGGCCACTAACAGAGCTGTGTAGGTCTGTGCCCGGGAACCAAACCCAGGCCACCAAAGCAGAGCCCATCAAACTTAACCACTAAGCCACATGGGCTGGCCCTGGAGTTTTATTTTAAGTCAAATTGATTTTGAAGGAGCCAGCTGAATGATGCACCAGTTAAGTTCACACATTCCATTTCGGTGGCACGGGGTTTGCTGGTTTGGATCCCGGGTGCAGACATGGCACTGCTTGACAAGCCGTGCTGTGGTAGGCGTCCCACATATAAAGTAGAGGAAGATGGGCATGGATGTTAGCTCAGGGCCAGGCTTCCTCAGCAAAAAATGAGGAGGATTGGCAGCAGATGTTAGCTCAGGTCTAATCTTCCTCAAAAAAAAAAAAAAGTCCAGGGGCTGGCCCGTGCCCGAGTGGTTAGGTTTGCGGGATCCACTGCAGTGGCCCAGGGTTTCACAGGTTCGGATCCTGGGTGCGGACATGGCACCACTCATCAAGCCGTGCTGAGGCGCATCCCATATGCCACAACTAGAAGGATCCACAACTGAGAATGCACAACTTTGTACTGGGGGGCTTTGAGGAGAAAAAAGGAAATACATAAAATCTTAAAAAAAAAAAAGAGTCCATTTTGAGTTGATTTTTGTATATAGTGTGAGATAGGGTCAATTTCATTCTTTTGCATGTGCATATCCTGTTTTCCCAGCATCATTTACTGAACAGACTATCCTTCCTCCACTGTGTTCTTAGCACATTTGTTGAAAATCAGTTGACTGGAAACATCAGAACTTTTTCTGGGCTCTCATTCTACTCCACTGGCCTATGTGTATGGCTTTATGTCACAGTAATTTAATTAGTGTACCTTTAAAGTACATTTTGAAATCAAGAAGTGTGACAGTTCCAGCTTTGTTTCTCTTGCTCAGGTCTGCTTTGCCCATTTGAGGCGTTTTGCGAGTCCATAAGAATTCGAGTGCCAGGGTCCCGCCCCAGCTGCGTCCAGGTTCCTGAGGGGTGGACGGCGTCGGCACAATGAGGGGAAAAGAAAGGGGACGTGAGACTTGGGTTGGTGTTAGCAAGTCCAACTTTACTGTGCACAAGTGTCCTTTTTATATTTTTCAGGATTAGTACAGAAATAGCTCTACAAATATTCTCAGAGAGATAAGGAAGTAAAAAAACGAGCACAAGAATATTTATTAGCGTTCTATTCTATAGCACATAAGGTTAATGGTAGTCTTCTCCTCAATTAACTATTGTTTGTTGTCTCTAAGCTCATGGTAAAGTTAAATCAAAGAGAGAAGGTCCAGGCCTCCAGACAGGACAGCATTCCGTCTGTTTACATCCTGGGGGAGCCATCCCTGCCTCCCTCAGTCATTTACGCCATTATTGTAGCTGGTTAATGGGAACAAAAGGCGACTCCAGGATATCTTATCCCCAGGGCGATTTGCATTCTCAGTGGGCAGTTAAACATCTTTACATTCCCTTTAGGGGGTGAAAGCATTCCTTTGTCTTTTAGGAGAAAATTTCTATAATATTTTAACAAAAAGCAGAAGGTCAAGAATAATATATAGATACTTCTCGATCATCCAATTAACCAGCAAACTTGGAAGGACGATGCATATATATTTAGACAAAGAACTGGAGGGAGAAGGAAACATTAACCAGATGGAGGCCATAAACCTAATTCGACATCTTGTCTGGGCAGGATTCCTTTCTGCTTGTCTCAAAAGGGACTGTGTGCTCCTCCATTAATTAACTGAAAAATATCTTGAAAGTTACCTGCAGGTGGTCACATTCTCTTACTATATTTAATTCTCCTGGGAGGTAGTGCCTCCCAAGCAGCCAACCAAAGGAGTGAAAACTGGAGGTTAAGGAAGGAAAAGGAATGAAGGGCAATCAGAAGCATCTCAGGTTTCAGAACTATGTAAGGGGCCGGTTATTCTTCTCCAAGGGGCGACCCTGCACCCCTCAGTGTTAAGCGGCTGGACCCTGTCAAACAGCCGATCAAATGATGAAGCCACGGCTCCCGGCATTCAAGGACTTTTTTCTTTCTCTGTGAAACTGATACGGGAATTTTGATAGGGAATGCTTTGAATCTGTAGATTGCTTTGGGTGGTATGGATATTTTAACAATATTAATTCTTCTAATCCATGAACACAGGATATCTTTCCATTTATTTGTGTCATCTTCAATTTATTTTATCAATGTCTCAGAGTTTTCAGTGTACAGATCTTTTGGTTCTTGGTTGAATGTATTCCTAAGTATTATATTATTTTTGACGTTATTGTATTGTTTTATTTATTCTTTATTGTATCATATTCTTTATTTCTTTTTCAGATGACTCATTATTAATAGACAGATGTGCAGTGGGGTTTTGTACATTGATTTCCTATCTTGCCACTTTAATAAATTTCTTAATTAGTTCTAATAGGTTTTTGGTGGGTTTTCTATGTGTAAGATAATGTCATCTGCAAACAGAAACAATTTTGTTTCCTCCTTTGTGGTTTGGATGCCTTATATCTCTTTGTCTTGCCTAATTATTTTAGCTAGGAATTCCAGTACTATCTTGAAGAAGAGTGGGCAGAGTAGGCTCCCTTGTCTTGTCTCTGATATTAGAGGAAAAGCTTTCAACCTCAGGGCTAATCTTTCTCAAAAAAAAAAAAAAAGATATTTTTTGATTTCCCATTTGATTTCTTATTTGATGCATGGTTACTTTAGGTGTCTGTTGTTTAATTTCCTCTTATTTTTTGAATTTTCTGATTTTCTTCCTGTGATTCATTTCTAGTTTCATATCAGTGTGGCTGAAAAAGATGCTTCATATGATTTTGTCTTAAATTTGTTAAAACCTGCTTTATGGCCTAACATGTAATCTATCTTGGAGAATGCATTGTGTGCACTTGAGAAGAGTGTGTATTCTGCTACTGTTTTATGAAATATTCTCTATATATCTATTAGGTCCACTTGATCTATAGTGTTGCTCATGTTCACTCTTTATTGATTTTCTGTCAGGACAACCTATTTATTGTTAAAAGTAGGGGTGCTAAAGTCCCTACTATTATTGCGTTGCTGTCTTCCTTCAGATCTGTTAACATTTGCTTTACATATTTCATGGCACTGATATTGGGTGTATACATCTTTATAATTATTATAGTCTCATGATGATTCATCCCTTTCTCATTATATAATTGTCTCCCTTGTCTCTTGTAACAGTTTTTTATTGAAATCCATTTTATCTGTCTGACAGAAGAATAGCCATTCCTACTCTTTGTTGTTTCCATTTGCAGATAATATATTTTTTCAGTTCTTTGCATTCAGGATACATGCATCATTAAAGATGAAGTCAGTCTTTTATCAACAGCAATGATTGGATCTTTTTGTTTATCCATTCTACCACACTACACATTTTGATGAAGAATTTAATCCATTTTTAGTTTTTCATTTAAAGTAATTATAGATAAGGACTTCCTGTTACCCATATGTTGATTATTTTCTGTTTTCTATTTCTTTTGTTTCTTTCTTCCTCTCTTTGTCTTCATTAGTGGCTTGATTTTTCACTTGTAGTGGTATGCTACGATTCATTTCCTTGTATCTTTTGTGTATCTGTATGGGCGTCCTATTTGACACTATCATGAGGCTTACAAAAAACTGTCTAAGTTATCACAGTCCATTTTAAGCTGATAACAACTGAACTTCAATCACATACAAAACCTTTCTAAATTTACTCACCTGCCACTTTATCTTACTTATACCAAAATTTATGTCTTTTTATATTGTGTATCTATTAACAAATTATTGTAGTTATGATTATTTTCATACTTTCCTCTTTGAACTTTTATACTAGATTTGAAAATGAATTATGTACCACTTTTACAGTACTAGGATATTCTGTATTTTACTGTATCCTTACTTTACCACCAAGTGTTATGCTCTTATTTGTTTTCATGGTTCCATTTTGTGTCCTTTTAATTCAACTTGGAGATCCCTTTTTAGCATTTTTTTAGTAAGACAGGTCTAGCGGTGTGAACTCCCTTAGCTTTTGTTTGTCTGGGAAAGTCTTTATCTCTTCTTCATTTCTGAAGGACAGCTTTGTCAGTGTAGTGTTCTTGGTTGACATTTTTTTTCTATCAGCCCCTTGAATATATCATCCCATGTGTCTGGCTTGCAAGGTTTCTGCTGAGAAATTCTCTTACAGTCTTATGAGGGGTCCCTTATAAATGATGAGTTGTTTTTCTCTTGATGCTTTCAAAAGCCTTTCATTGTCTTCAAGTTTTTATCATTTCATTATAACATGTCCCAGTGTACATCTTTTTTAACATTCAATCTGCTTGGGGTCTTTTGGGCTTCCTGAATCTGAATTGCAATTTCCCTCCCCACATTTGAGAACTTTTCACCCATTATTTCTTTAAAAGGGCTTTCTGCCCTTTCTCTCTCTCTTCTCATTCTGGGACTAAAAATTTTGGTTAGTGTATATTGGTTAGCTTGATGGAGGCCCAAGAATCCATTTAGACTCCTCCTTCTTTCTTTTCTTCTTTATTTTTCTCCTTCTGACTGAATAATTTCAAATGACCTGTCTTCAAGCTCATTTATTCTTTCTTTTGCTTGATTGATCTGCTTTTGAACTCCTCTAGTAAATTTTCACATTACTAATTGTAATCTTTAACGTCAATATTTGTTTGGTCATTTTTTTTATCATGTCTAATCCTTTGTTTAACTTCTCATTTTGTTTTTATGTCATTTTCCTATTTTCATTTTGTTGTCTCTCTGGGTTGCTTGTTTTTTGAATAGTGTGCTGAGAATTTTGAAGTCTGTCTTTTTTTTTTTGAGCAAGATTAGCCCTGAGCTCACGTTCGTGTCCATCCTCCTCTACTTTATACACGGGACACCTACCACAGCATGGCTTGCCAAGCGGTGCCATGTCCGCACCTGGGACCCAAACTGGTGAACCCCAGGCCACCAAAGCAGATTGTGCGCATTTAACTACTGTGCCACTGGGCCAGCCCAATGTTGAAGTCTTTATCAGGCAATTCACAGATTTCAATGTCTTTTGAGTTAGTTGCTGAGATTTGTCTTCTTCCTTAATTGTGTCATGTTTTCTTGATTCTTCATATTCCTTTAGGGTTGCTTTTTTTCCTGTGCATTTGAGGAATCAATTACCTCTCCTGGTCTTTATGGACTGATTTTGAGTAGAAGGGTCCTTCATTGTAACCAGGGCTCAACATGAGGCAAGATAGAGATTGATCCTTCAGGGAGTGCACTGTAGTACTGAGGTAAAGCCTTATTCTTTTCTTCCATCTCTCCTGAAGTAACAGACTCAGTTCTATGTTTTTTCTTAATCATACAGAGCAGGGCTTGCTGTAAGGGAATGTGCACCTCTTCTTTTTTGCCAACTGTCCCAGGACACTGAGCTCTTCAAGATGTTTAGAACCCTGCATGAGGCAGGACAGAAATTAGATTCATAGAAGGCACACTGAGCTGCTCCAGATTAGGCCCTCTTCACTTCCTTCCCCTCCTCTTGGAAGACAAACCTCATTCGGTGCCTTTTCCCAATTTTGCAGGGCAGTGCCCACTGTAAGAGGATGACCTTACCTTTCCTTTTTTCCTTGCTGTCCCGGGATACCAGTCTCTGCAGGTTGTTCAGTGCTCAATTTGAGGTAAGACTGAAATTGACACCACAGAAGGTACCCTGAGAGACCAAGAGGCAGGAGGCCAGGTGCTCACTCCAATCTCCCTCCCCAAAGCATGGGAGAAACTACAGCCTAGGCAAACCTCTTTGTGCTGAGCTCAGCTCTTTTTCAGGAAGAACTGATGTGTGTAATGTGAAATTGTTCTTTTTACCTATACAAATGAAACTGCTCTCAGTTTGTGCTCCTGTAGAGTGCTTCTGCTTCTTAGCTTTATTCTTAATTTCTCTTCAAGATATTTTGGTACAAATATCATGTTTTATTATGTTTTCATGAAGAAAAAAAACTAGTGGTTTTTCCTCCACCAACTAGATGACATCATTTCTCTGGTCTCTGTTCTGTTAAGGACACTAATTCTACTGGATCAAGGCCCCATCTTTATAATCTCGTTTAGCCTTCATGAAATTCAGCCTTAAGTAATATGAAACTTGGGGAGACATAACAGTCCATAACTCATATTCAGTGCCTCTTATTGATATTAATGATACTATGAGGAAGCCATTTGGTGTAAATATAATTTGGCCTGACTTTGTTTTTCCAAAAGGGCCTGACTTGGCCAGTGAGCATGCGTTGTATATACACTTTAAGCATTTGCTATGTCCCAAAGACAAGAACAAATGGCCTTAAGATAAAGGTGCAACTTTTCCCACATTGGCATTTCCTTAAGGATAAGCATCTCTCCCTAGGTTAGGAACTGATTGCTGTGCTCACCTGTAACCACCCAGCTCAAGACAACAGACCTGCCACCCTGCTGTGTCCACTGAGACAACAGACCTGCTTCCTGCTGTGTCCATCAATGGCTGTGCCCACAGAGCAGTCTCATGACTATTGCAAAAGGGACATTTCAATCATATGTAAAACATGCTCTTTGAGGCTATATAGCCATAACTTGATGAATTTCTTATTTTCTAGCATATGCATTTAAGGTTATATATTCCCCCCTAATATAACATTACTTGCTTGGGTACCTGGAATTTTCTTGCAATGCTATGCTAAACATTCTGTGATCTCGTTTGTAGTTTTAAATCTTTGACTGGTGAATTATTTAGAATTCTGTTTTTACTTTCCAAATGTGCAAATGAGGAAGATTATCTTCTTATAAATAATTTTATTTTTTTATTTTAATTAGAGAATGTGATCTAAATGATAACATTTATTATTTGTAAAAAAAAAAAACCTCCTTTTTTGATCTAGTCTGTGGTCATTTAGTGGAAATGTGCCATGTATGATTGGAAAAATGTGTATTCTCTGTGTGTTGAAATAAGGGTTCTATGTGGGGCCATTAGATCAGCTTGTGAATTTTAACAGTTCAAATCCCGTACCATCCACGTCTCTGCTTGAAACTAACCTGAAATCTCTACAAGTTGGATTCAGGGTTACTCATATTCTTCTTTTTTTCTTTTAAACTTGTTTGACATATTTCAAGAGAAAGTGCTAAATTTTCTCATTACCATTGTGATTTTTCAATTTCTCCCTGTAATTATGACAATGTTTGCATTGTATATTTGGGGCCATTTTACTAGATTCAGATTGATTCTATATTATCCTGGTAAGTTGTTCCATTTTCCTTTAAATAATGAATCTTGTGATCCACCATCATGACTTCTGCCTGGAAGTCGTTTTTTCTAATATATTCCTATATCAGCTTTATTTTTGCTATTTTCTCTTTTTCTGATATTTACTTTCAAACCTTTGTGCTGTCATGCTTCAGTCACCTCTCCTTGGATTTTTAGTTTTTTGTTCTCTCTTAGAAAAATCTGTTTCTTAGAAGGTAAGTAGAACCTGTTTACATTTATTATTATGGCTGATATATTTGGGCTTATCTTCTCCTGGTTATTTTGCGTTTTGGTTTAGCATGTTATTTCTTTTCTCCTTTTTTCTCTGTTATTGCCTCTTCTTGGATTAAGTTAAATCTATTCTCATATCCCCCCTCACTTAATATGAAAATTATGCGTTCCCTTTTACTTGACTCTTTTCCCTTAAAAATGTGAGAATGTTGGGGCCGCCCTGTGGCACAGTGGTTAAGTGCGCACATTCTGCTTTGGTGGCCTGGAGTTCACGGGTTCAGATCCCAGGTACAGACATGGCACCACTTGGCACACCATGCTGTGGTAGGCGTCCCACATATAAAGTAGAGGAAGATGGGCACAGATGTTTGCTCAGGGCCAGTCTTCCTCAGCAAAAAGAGGAGGAATGGCAGCAGATGTTAGCTCAGGGCTAATCTTCCTCAAAAAAAATAAAAAAGTGAGAATGCAGTCTTAAAGGGGCCAAAATTAAATATTTTATTGGCAAATCTATATAGCCCTCGATTAAATTACCCCAGTTGATAAGTCCCTACTATCTCTTCCTGCATTTAAACACTTTTTATAACAAATAGTTGGGAAGCTCCATGAAAATTCTGTACTATTTTTAATTTGTTAACTTGCAAGTTGATTCAACACAGTTTGATTTGCCTTATCATAATCAATAGGAAATCCTAAAGGTCTACTTATATATTCTTTTCTAGAGACATTTAAACCCTAATCTTTGATTGTTTATTATTTTGTGATGAAATATGATACACGTTAAGATATCTATCTCCACACAGCACATTTGGCTTCTTGGGGTTCATTGCACACTGACCACCAGCCACGCCCTTCCATGTCCAAACTCTTTGCCCTGTGAGTCTGCTGCTCCTCCCATCCAAGGTGGTGTCCATTTGCCCTCGTCTGAATGGGAGCTGGCTTTCTTCAGTCAATAGCATGCAGTGGAAGTGACTGCGTGCCAGTTGGAACCTGAGCTTTCAGAGGTCTTGGACGTTCCGTCTCTTCCACGTGGAACTCTCCCCGGCTACCAGGTGAATAAACTGCCAGAGGGATGAGGGAGACCACAGGAAGCTCACATCAGTGATCGCACCTCAGTTCGTCCTAGACCCACCGGCCCTCAGCCAACCTGGGGACTGACCACAGAGGCATGAGGTGGCCCGGGCACGGCCGGAAGAACGACCAGCTGAGGCCAGCCCAAGTTACAAAACCAGAGACGCGTGAGCTAAAGAAGTAGTTGCTGTTTGTAGCCACTAGCTTTTGGGGTGATGTATTACAGAGAAATAAATAATTGATTCCATGTTGCTGCATATTTTTAGACAAAAATTTACTGAGGAACATTAAGGGCTCCTTCAATTTCTGAACAGTTTATTTCTTTGCCTCTCTTCCTCCTGTTTGTGCTGGACGGTGGAACGGACGTCTGCATTGGAAACGGAGAGGCTCATTCGCAGAACTTTATTTTCCTCTGTTGGGTAGGTTTCATCAGCATTATAAAACTATAGTGTCTTAGAAAATAAAGATGGTAAACTATTTCTGTTATCAACAGCATCTGAATCAATCTCCCATATGCCATTTCGCCATTTCAGGAGTTGGTGTGGGTTTGAAGGAAGATATAAACATAAATTTAACAGAACAAAAATGATCTTCTTCATAACTCATGACTTTAGCATCTGTTCAGAATATCACCTTTTTTAAAACATGTAAATATATAAAATTAAGTAAAACAAGGCACATTTAAATCCATTTATTCGGTACTTGTGGCTTTTAATTCTGTTAAAGATATTTTGAATGTTGAATATGTTACACTTAACACTACTTGATACTTATAAACTCTTAATAAATACTTAATACTTAATAAAATAATTAATACCTAAAAAAATACTTAGAAACAAGATTTAGGATGTTTTTTAACTCCAAATCTTTTATTTTGGCAAAGGATGACAATAGTAATAACAATTTGGGATGACGGTGCAATTTATTACACTGTCTTTTGACTGGAATTTATATTCTCATCATAAAACTAGGTAAGATCAAATTTTTCAATGTACTGAAGGTAGGGTGAGGACAAAACAATTTGACATGTGAAGCCTCAAGTCTATTTTGACAATGGCTGTAGTAGAATATATTTGCTGTATTCCTCCAAAATGTTCAAAACAGCTTGCTTTTTCTCAATAACCTTTAAACAGTTTTAAGAGTATGTCAAATAATTTTCTCTTCATGATCTCCTTCAACCCACTGGGCTTTAAGATGCATTTTTTTCCTTCCAGTAAGACTTTTTCATTTAGAAAGCATTAAATGAGATCATGGCAATAGTAATATTTGAACCACAAACTCTTGGGGTCAGAAAAGATATCAGCAGCCCTCCATCCAGCTTCTCACCTGGTACCTAATTCCCCTCCTCACGTAGCCTTACAGCTCCCATGACAGTCCATTCCACTCTGAAAAAATGCTTATTATTGGAAGGTTTTATTTACATTGTACCCCAGTCAATGCTCACTGTCACCCACTAGATCCATGAAACAAACAACAGCAGATACAGAAGCCAACAGAGGAGGACGTTTGAGCTAATGCTGTCTCCTTAACCTATTCTTCTAGGGAAATGCTTACGGCTCAGCTCTGTTGACCAAATCCACACAGAGAGAGACAAATTATCCCTCTGGAATTTGGAATCAACTATTCTCAAGGCTGGTTCACAAGCGTCGAGCCTGGAAATTCTGCCGTGTTGCCAATTCATGTCAGAAAAAGAGCCAAAATAATGAATTCTACTACTCTGAATTATGCAAGATGACCTAGTCTTTACTATGAGTTTGACAAGCAGATGTAGGAGAAATACGAAACATCCCAAGCGATACACTGTTGGTTTCATGAAGAAAAACGGTTCTCAGCAACTTGGTGTTTAACTTTGCATTGAATTCAAATGTCCAGAAATTCACTTCCAAACATAGAATCCTTAGCATCTATGTAACCACTTCTGATTTCGTCTTCCTGTTTGAAAGATTTGCTTAGGTGAAATGTGCTTTGCGTCATTAATGGTGACACGTTTCCAGAGCCTGGTGAAATGAATTACAAACGCCATCCCCTCCTTTTGAACAGGAACTTTGGTCCTGAGGGCTTGGTGTCATTGAAACTCATGAATGTAACTTCCTAAGAAGTTGTCCTGCGCAAGCTCTTTCCATCACCGGTTGCACGCACAATAGCAGCAGCCACATTCAAATATCCCAACTCTATTTCCCTTCAGAAAAGAAAGTGGCTTTACTTCCCATGCTTCTTAAAGTACCATCCTTTGCACTCTTCTATAAATGTATTTATTATTTAAGTAATGCCATTTTCACTTCAAGAAAAGAAGGTGTCTCCCTTTTTTTTTCCTCTTTGACTGAGAGTTTCTCACATAGAATTTTTTAAGAACCGAAAAAGAGGGCCCATGGCCATTGTCTTTGGATGAAATATTCTCTGCTGATGGATGTTTTTGCAAAGTCAGTATTCAGGAGATTGGGGCTTCTTGTAACTGCCAAGCATAAAGTCACCCATCATTTAGAACCAACTCTACCTTGTTACAACACCCTCTTCGGCTTTCTGAAGCTCGGGAGGCGGGGAGGCTGTCTTGTTGGTAGAACAAAAAGACCCTCTTCATTCTACCCAGAAACTGGGATGTGTTCCAGAAAGACTTGGGGGCACCGACGTTCCACTCTCTGATAATGAAGGAAAAAAGATGAACTCTTAAAGGAGTAAGAGTTTTCATGAAACTCTTAATCCATTTTCAATTTCATGAAAAATGATTTGCGGGATTGCATTTTCTCCCATAAATTAATCAATCATCCAGCATAGAATCAAGATTCCAAAATACATTCTCAATTGCTTAAATTATGGTCTTTGGCTTCATTTCATGTCAGAAATGGCCCTCCAGTAAACAAATAAACTTTCTCCTCTCAAGAAGTACTTGGAAAGAGTCTAAATACTGCTAACAATGTGACGTGCTTGGTAAAATTATTCTGAGAGGCAAACAGAAGAACTATGCAATCCAAAGGCAACACAATGTTGGCTTTTCTGACGTGTGGTCCTGTAATGAGGGAAAACAGATCTTTAACACCAAAAAGGATTCCTCCCTAAGGAAACACTGGGTCTGACTTCTCGTATTGATGCACTCCATCTAAATTTCTCTGAATGCTCCTCAAATGCAAAGAGTGGAACTATGATTCTACTCACCTACACTACAAAGTGTTCCCTCCTTTTGGCAAAACATCCAAAATATTGTTAAAGACAATATTATATTGCCTGATTATTCTTCTCACCCAGATCCTTACATATGGCATAAATACAGCTGTGCAAATTAGTGGCATATGAAGGTGAGCCAGGTATACAGGCTGCAAAGTGAAAACTTAATCACTGATCAAACGTCTGTATTTTGTGTGTGTGTGTGTGTGTGTGAGAGAAAGATTTGCCTTGAGCTAACATGCATTGACAATCTCCTCCCTCCCCAGTTTTTCTTTTTTTTTTTTTTTGGCTTTTGGAAGATTAGCCCTGAGCTAACATCTGTGCCAATCCTCCTCTATCTTTTTGCATGTGGGATGCCTCCACAGCACAGCTGATGAGCAGAGCAGGTCTGCACCCAGGATGCGAACCCACAAACCCAGGCCGCTGAAGCAGGGCATGCAGAACTTTAACCACTTGGCCACAGGGCCTGCCCCAAACATAAGTAATTTTTGCACTTAGTGACTATTTTGGTATCCTATTAAGCAAACACAGATACATCTTTCATTTTCTCTGGTGTTGATTTCTTGTGGTATTTTCTGTGTAGATATTTTACATAATCCTTGTATCTGGGTTATTACTCATTATGCGTAACTCATCTTACAATGAGTTCACAAATTCTAAAAGGAGTTTATTTTCTGGGGACCTGAGCCATTTACAATGAATTAAAAATAAAATCTCTTCTTTAAGTTTATGAGTTGTTAGGAAGCCAGAAAGGATTATATTACCTAGCTTAGACCTATACTCAACATATTTGTACAAGAAAAAAATGTGGAATCATTAATTCAGAATAATCTAAGAAAATACTCGTGGCCAATGAACATGGAGACGGCTAAGAATGTGTCTTAAACTCCCAGAGCAAAACCAAAATGAGCAAAAATGACCTTGGATTCTCCAGCATATTTCTATTGAAGGATTGAGTGAAGAAAGTGATGTGATGTCTTCATTTTCCACTTGATGGTATTAGCCGAGTAAGAAGAATACAGAAATGTATTTATTTTCAGCTTCCATGTTAGGACCCATGTGTGTAGTATGGAGGCCAGCAAAGAGTACGAGTTTGGGGGAGCACCAGGCATGACATACAAGTGGCAATACTGAACATTCCAAAATACACATGTTTGGCTTAAATCTACAGAAGTACACACACAGTCTGTTGACTCCTTCAAAGTCACGTCCACAGAGCTATCCACATACTCAGAGGTGCTGCTATTGATCCAACATCCTTGGAACTTCCTTCTCACTGGAAAGGTTTTCAGAACCTAGCCATTTGATGTGTATACTCTGCCCACTTCCACTGGGACCTCCCTTTATTTAAGGTATTATTGAGAACACCTCCACAGAGACAAATCTTCATCCTTTCCAAAACTATTTGGGTTTTTGGCAATATATCAGATCATTTTTCATCAAGGGATGGTATGAAAACTTTACGATGCCCTTAGGAAACTCAAAAATAATTTCCAAAATATATTTTTTAACCAATGACATCAGACCAGAAGGAATAAGACAGTAGGTATTGACATTGCCATTTCATATTTCAAATCTTCTTCCTCGTAGTAACAAACGTTCCTGTAGAACATTTTCTGGTTTCATCAGCGTGCTGAGAAGAGAGATGCTCAGGACAGCAGGGCAAAGAGTTGGGGAAGGACCTCATATTTGTGCTCAATCAATCAATCGTCTGAGAAAACACTTAACCAGTTTACCCGGTTGACAAGTGGCTTAGGGATTGTGGAAGAAGAGCCTGCTGCGTCTTACAAATTGTGAGTTGCCCCAAGAACAAAACAACAGCTGGTCTCTCCACTGAGAGATGTGGGCCTCGCTGGCTAACGGCAGAAGACAGAGGCTTCAGAGTCGCTGACAGGCTGCTGCTCATATGATGCTGGCCAAGAAGAGAGAGGAAAGTTTTCCTGGAGGGTGAGAAGGTCACCCTGCTCTAAGGGCTGGAATCCTTGGCTGTTGGTGCTTGTCATTGGGAATGTTCACACATCACTTTGACCACTTAACAAGAAGGGATCCTGAAAACCATCTGTATGGATGATCCATTGCTGCATAACAACATCATCGCCATTCACATTTGTCCACCTCCCAGCTAAACTTCCCATGAGGGTTTGGGGTAAAACACTAGGACGTCTCCAAAATAATCTGCTTCTGAGTTAAGCAGGAAAATGCTAGTGTTTGGTGCCATCTAGCGGGTAAGATAGGCTATCAGGCCACGCAAACAGTATGAATTGACGGTTAACAGACAGGGAGCCCTGTAAGATACAGGAAACAGAATCATTTTTCAAAAAATGATTGCAGACTGGCGCTCAAACTGTTGACGCCTGTATTTTTGCTAATTAAAATGAACCTCGGCTTCACAGGTCGGTGTGGAGGTCTCCTTTGGGGTTGATAAAAATGTTTGGAGACTAGAGAGAGGGGACGGCTGTGCGACCCTGTGAATGTAGCTAGCACCACGGCATTACACGCTTTAAAAGGGTTCCATTTATGTTATGGGAAAATTACCATAGGAAAAAGTGAATTTAAAAAGTGAGGAATGAATTGATAATCCCATCTCCAATCCTGCCTCCCAACTATCCACAACATCTTTTTAAAATCATACATCACAGCCCTGCCCTTCTGAATTTTGCTGGTTTTCATCCAGCCTCTCTCAGCGAAAACCCCTGAGGCTGTGCAATCCTGAAGTGGCCTGTGTGGAAGGGGCAGGGTTGGGGGTTGCAAGTGGCTGTTCCTACTGTTATAGGCCACTCCCCCTGCCTGTGGGCGTTCTGGGGACGGTGGAGCTGATGCTGGTACAGCTAATCTTGGAGTTAAGGACCAATGGTGGGAGGGCAGAGACACACCTCTCTTTTTTTTCCCATTTGATAGCAATGCTAGAATTTATTCATCTTTAATTCCTTGGATAAGAAAATTTTTTCCAGCTTTATTGATGTATGATTGACAAAATTGTATATATTGAAGGTGTACAACGTGCTGATTTGGTATATGTATCCATTGTGAGATGATACGACAATCAAGTTAATTAACACATTCATCACTTCACATAGTTACCTTTGTGTGTGTGTGTGTGTGTGTAGAAAACACTTGAGATCTACTGTCAGCAAATTTCAAGTACACAGTACAGTAATCTTAATTAGTCAGCAGGCTATACATTAGGTCTCCAGAATGCACTCATCTTAGAACTAGAAGTTTGTATCCTTTAACCAACTTCTCCCCACCTCCCCACAATCCAGCCCCTGGAACCCACCATTCTACTCTCTGCTTCTGTGAGTTTGACTACTTCAGATTCCACATAAATGAGATCATACAATATTTGTCCTGTCCTTCTGTGTCTGGCTTATTTCCCTGAGTATAATGTCCTCCAGGTCCCTCTGTGTTGTCACAAATGGCATAATTTCCCTTCTTTTTAAGACTGAATAGCATTCCATTGTATGTACATATCACATTGTCTTTATCCATTCATCCGTCAACACATGCTCCCTGAAGGTGATGGGGGAAGTGATGGAGATGCCCAAGGTAGGAAGAGGGGAGATGCAGTTAAGGAGAACAAATACTCTTATGTTTTGTGTGATGCAGAAGAGCCAAGGGGATGGTGGAGGAGATTATTCAGGAGGAAACAGATATAGTGTGAGATGTGTGCACAAATCCATTCTTCTGAGAGCACACTTGCACACACACATTCACATGCGTGCGTGCTCACATGCTCATACACTTACACACAGTTGTTCACACATTCACAAACACACACTCACATTCACATGCTCTCACACTCATACACACTCACCTGTACATACTCACACACCTACACACCCTCAACCACACACACACACACACACACACACACGCTACTTCTACCTCTCATTAACCTGATCCTCTTCTGTCTCTCTCCCCACTGCTCAACAAACTGTTCATGTCCATGCTTTTGTTCAACACATCTGACATGTTGTATATTTAGCTGTTGGATATTGTCTAGCGGCATTCAATAAGCACATGGTCTGACCATGCCTCCTGTAAGCAGGTTAAAATGCTTACAACGCGTACACCCACGTGATCAGACAGTGTTCGTGTCCACACTTTAGTTCGTAGAATTAACGAGGGGCGTAATTAAGTACTTTCCATGTAAATACCTAGTGTGCTCGCTCTGGGAAGGGAAAGCAATATGCAGACACATTTTTTTAAATAATGGATCATTATTTGGTTCTTTCTCCTGTGGGCATTCAATGACTTGCTGTAGAGCACAAATAAAAGCCCAGTAGTATATGGAAGTCCTATGCAAAGCTGGAAACAGGTGCAAGGGTCAGAGTCTGTGGGAAGGCTGATCTGGAAGCCAATGGGAGGGACTCGAATGGGTATCCCGGCCACGCTGTCATTGTTTCGCCAAGAAAGATTCATGTCTCTATGATCTCTCAAGCCAGCACTTTTCACTGCATTCAAATGCCAGCTGGGGACCAAAAAGGAAGAGAAGAGGGAGAGTTGGAACAGCCAGTGACCTGTTCACCCTCTCTCCCTCCCCGTGCAACAGGCTGTGAACAGAGAGAAGTATTTATGTGCCAGGATTCACTTCTCTGCAGAGACACCGGGCATTTTCCCCGCTGCCTACAGAATGCTTACGATTATGGGGGACCCTTGCTGGGCAGCCCAAGGTGCCCGGAACCCCAGGCCATCCTGTGGCCCTTCTGGTGGTCAGGGAAAGCAGGACAGCTAGCTCCCAAATGGAGTATCCCCGAACTCCCGCCCCTCCATGGTTCTGAATCCAGACAACGAACTTGTCCTACATCTCGCCTGCTTTGCTCCTGTGCAAGGGACAGAGCAGAGGATTTTATTTCAATAAGGAAACCTCATGAGTTGCATTCCATCAAATAGAAAGTCGGGGACTGGACCATAAGAAACAAAAGTAAAAACCCAGAAATTGCGATTACATGCAACCCTTCAAAATGTCGCCATGCTCCGTGCCTGTTGATAACGGATTAAAACAGTCAACACTGATTTTCATCTTCTTGCAATAGTCTCCTAGTACATGGCCTATGCAAATGCACAGGAAATGCTGAATATGCTGCTGGCACCACTTTCTCTTTTGCTGGAAGGGAGATTCTAGATAAAAATCTTTATTTTTGCCATTCTTTGCTTTTTCATTCATATTTTTTTTTCCTTTGCCTCAGGGTTACAGAGTGGAAAACTCCATGTTCTCTTTTTCTTAACTCTACATTTTCAGGTTGGTGCATTTTATCACTGCATTCTGTGCATCATCTATCTATCTATCTATCTATCTATATATCTATCATCTATTATCTATCATCTATCTATTATCTATCGTCTATCTATTATCAATCATCAATATCCATCTAACTGTATATCTATCATCTATGTTTGTATGTATCTACCTATCATCTATCTATCCATCTATGTATACCTATCTACTTATCATATATTTATAAAATTTATATATTCATATATATATAATTTCCTTCACGTTCATACAACCATAACATTAATTAAATTCCAACTAACAAAAATTAAATTCTACAAGCTTGGTGTAGTGGCAAGCTGTGCCACCTGACCCTGGGACCAAGGTACACCCTGTGAGGCTGAGAATCACTTTTCTTTGTTAGACCTTACCTTTCTCCTGGGTAGGACTGGGCAGTCAACCTAGAAATATTAAAGGTGGCTCGTCATCTTAAAATGCATCGGTTCTACGGCTACAGGAGACGTGAACTCTGAACGTAGAGCTGTTGTCCTTTAACATGTAGCCCGGGCATCCGCACACATCACTGTGAGGATAACTGTGTGGTGCTGGCTGCTCAGCACACCCCAAAGGCAAGCTTGCTCTCCCAAGGGCCATATTTTACAAAGAAGATGGCAGCCCTGAGAACATGGTCCTCATAAACCCCTCTTCCTGCACCAGACTTCTGTGGCCGTGAGTCCGTCTTGCCACCATGAAAGCCAACCACTGTCTTGTGTAGTGACGGGTGAAGACTGTTTGATCAGGGCTGTCTGACTGTCTTCAAGCAATAGAAATACAAGATAAAGATGACTTTCCAAGCACAGCAAACATAATTGAGTTGTACAGCATGGCTCCTCAAAACCATTGATTGTTCTAACCAATAGATTCCTTTGCATTTGAGTTTTTTGTAATGGCCTTTGTCTTTTATTGCCTCTAGCAACTACTGTTAGAATGGAGGAAACTTGCCTCCACTAAGAGGCTATTTGACTTATGAACTCAAGCCAGACCAACATAGCCAAGCTCTCCTATCACCCCCATATCTGTTCTTACCCCTCCTCTTCTCTCCTCATGCTTGTCCAGAAGGAGATCCTTCTCCAAATTATCAATTTTTTTTATAACCAATATGAGAGTCTTGTTGGAAAATGTTGACCTTCATGGCTACACTTTTCTGGAGAAATCATTTCTCAGACCCCCAGCACTTGCATATTTTGCTTCTCAGCTGGATTTCCTCATCCCAAAAAGCTAGCTTGCAACCACCACCATCCACCCCACACAGAGGATGTGGCCATGTCAGGCCTTCCAGCCTATGGTCAATTTATCTGAAAGAGTCACCTGCTAAAAGGCATTATTTCGATCAACAACTGTTTAAGAGAACCTGGCACAAAAGCCAAACATATTACTTAATTTTAAGTGGCTGTCTGCTGGTTGGCCCAACCGTCTCTCCTTCATACCAATGCTTCTTTCAAGAGATTCCTCTATTTCCCAGTTTAGCACCCGAGTAGGTGTCTCCAAATAAGTGAGCATCCAGTGTCCACCCATTCCACTACTATGAGAGTCTGTACATAGATACTGCCAACATCAATGCTCACCTACTGCATACCCCAACATGACCAAGAGCTGTACATCAAACAGCAATTCTGCTCCTTCTGGCTTTCCAGACCCAAGGTAAGAGTGTTCTTTGGTCTCAGATTGACCGTAGAGGCATTGATATTTGAAATAAGCAACATAAAAAAGCTCACTGTTTCTCATACATGTTTCCAAAGAAGATATACAGGTGCCCAAGAGGCACATGAAAAGATGTTCAGCATTGCTAATCATCAGGGAAATGCAAATCAAAACTACACTAAGATATCACCGTATACCCGTCAGAATTGCTATAATCACTTAGACAAAAAGTAACAAACGTTGGAGAGGATGTGGAGAAAAGTGAACCCTCATACACTGCTGGTGGGAATGCAAATTGGCACAGCTACTATGGAAAGCAGTATGGAGATTTTTCAAAAAATTAAAAATAGAAAAATAAAAATAGAAAAAAAAAAACCCTCTATAAAAATAGAAATATCATATGACCCAGCTATCCCACTACTGGGTCTTTATCCAAAGAACTTGACATCAATAATTCAAAGAGACTTATGCACCCCTATGTTCATTGCAGCATTGTTCACAACAGCCAAGATGTGGAAGCAACCCAAGTGCCCATCAAATGACAAACAGATAAAGAAGATGTGCTATACATATACAACAGAATACTACTCAGCCAAGAAAAAAGACAAAACCATCCCAATCACAGAAACATGGATGGACCTTGAGGGTATGATGTTAAGTGAAATAAGCCAGACAGTGAAAGACAGACACTGTATGATTCCACTCATATGTGGAAGATAAACAAACACATGGACAAAGAGAACAGAATAGTGATTACCAGAGAAAAAGGGGATGGGGAGTGGGCACATGGGGTGAAGGGGCACATTTACATGGTGACTGACAAGCAATAATGCACAACTGAAATTTCACAATGTTATAAACTACTATGACCTCAATAAACAAAAAGGCTCACTGTTTTAGAACAGAGGATTGAAGAAGAAACAAATAAAATCAACATAGAGATAGCAGCACTGGGGAAATGAACTGAGTTACAATCCTAATGAAGGGAAAAGCTAGAACTGTCCAGGAGGACCGTCTAGCTATCCGTAGAAAAGACTTTCGGTTGGAAAATAAAATTCAACCCCTGTATATATTCATTTTGCAGGGTTGTAGTAATAAATGACCACAAATCATGTGACTTATGACAACAGGAACTTACTCTCTCACAATCTGGAGCCCAGGAGTCTGAGATGAAGGGGTCACAGGGCCACACTCCCTCCGGAGGCTCCAGGGGAGGGTCCCTCCTGCCTCTTCCAGCTTCTGGGGCTCCAGGCGTCCCTGGGCTGGGGGCCGCATCCCTCCCGTCTCTGCCTCCGTCCTCACGTGGCTTCTCCTCTGTGTCTGTGTCTTCTCTTCTGTCTCTGATCAGGACACTGTCACTGGATTTGGGGTCACCTTCATGCAGGATGACCTCATCTCAGATCCTTTACTTCACTAGGATCATCTGCAAAGACCCTATTTCCAGATAAGTTTGCATTCACAGGTTCTGGTAGGATTTGGAGATACCTTTTAAGGTGCCACTCTTCAACCTAGGACACCTTAATAATGAATTCACGCTCCAAATTGCCTTAGAAGTCTTAAACAGTATCCACTTAAAAACCAAAATAGTCACTCGCCCTTTCCACATGTTTCTCCTTCTGTATCCTTCCCATTGCTCTCACTACCTCACAAGATGACACCATCATCTGCCTTTGTAAAACTTAATGAGTGACTGACTCCTCCCCCTACTGGATAATAGAACCGCACACTTCTTAAGAATAAATCCATGCTTTATTTACCAGAGAATCTATACAATGCCTCGCACATAATAACCACATCTTGTTTGGCAAATTAACATAAATTTATCCAAAGCATAAGCCTTTAATTTTTAGAAAGAAAAATAGATATCTATTTTTCTACATCATTTCAGAGTTGTTCTCTAGATATGCATGCCCTTTGCTGTGAAATCATACAGATTTTTTTTTAATTTCATACATCATTTACTGAAACGCCCTCTACAATGTAATGGAAGATAGAGCTTAAGGAAATAAAACTCTGTAGAAAATAAATTATCTTCTCTCTTTGTCTTGAGACCCAAAGATCTTACCTTATTAACAACCTCAGAGAGTCTCACAAAGCAAGTCTAGCAGTGAAGACAGCTGAACTCCAGCTTAACGGGAACCTTCGTTAATCAGACAGAAACACCAGGGTCCCGAGCACCGCAGCTGGACGCAGTCATCCTGCAGAGAAGATGACCCTCGCAGGACAGAGGGAAAAAGTGTTTTGACAGGAAATGTATGGCAAAGGTGTGCCACGCGTGGTCACCTGATCTTGCTTCACTTAACCAAAGCAGAGCGCCGTGTGCATGGTGAACACACACTGTTAGTTAGGGTAATGCTGAGCTGCTTTAACGAATGAATCCAAAATCTCAGTGATGCTAACAAATAGCTGTTGTTAAATCCAAAATGGCTGTTTCCGGTTGGCTGGTCACGCTCCTCAAGAGCTGGTTCAGGGACCCTGCATCCTTCCATTTTGTGGCTATGACATCTGTAACCCTTGCCTCCAAGTTCACCAGGATGTGGATATTTAATCAGAGGAGAGAGGATGGAGAAAGTGCATTAGCCTGCTAGGGCTGCCATAACCAAGAACCACAGATATTTATGTCTTACCGTCCCGGAGGCTTGACGTCTGAGATCCAGGTGAGGACAGGGCTGGTTTTTCCTGAGGCCGCTCTCCGTGGCGTGTGGACACTGTCTTCTCCCTGTGTCCTCACGTGGTCGTCCCTCTGTGCGTGTCTGTGTCCTCATCTCCACTTCTCATCAGGACCCCAGTGCTGTTGGATCAGGCCCTGATGACCTCATTTTACTTTAATCACCTCTTCAAAAACACCATCTCCAAATACAGTCAAATTCTGAGGTCCTGGGGTTAGGACTCCAACAATATGGATTTTGGGGGAACACAACTCAGTCAAAAACAGAAGTCACGCTCTTATCTTGCCACCTGGCCCAGAAGAGAAATGTGAGAATTCGATGTGCACTTCGTTGGCAAGCCTTCATTCCCATGGTCCCATCTCGATGCCCAGGTTAGAGGTGAGAGTCTGGCTCACATAGATGCTAGTGCCTTAGCCATTTCTCCACAGTGACTCAACCCAACAGATGAGGAGCATGGATAGACATGGAAGAGTCACGGTGGACAGGTAACCATTTCAGCCCCAACTGCACTTCAGAAGACGCCTTTCTGGCTCCACACCAACACCATTCCGTTCTCTACGTCGGGTCTCCATCACTAGAGAGAGACGCCGTAATTGATTCTCTTTCTCAGTTGATCACCTCTTCTTGTAGAAACCATTTCTAAGTAAATATTTCTATATTACACTCATGCCTTTAGATCACCCCCCTAACCAGGATACTGCTCAGATTTGTTATTTATTTTACTGACTTTAATTAGCTGGATGGAGGAGGAAAACAATCCCTCAGTTAAGGGAATGATGGTGAAACAGATGAGATCAGATGCCAGATCATCTCTGCCTGGGAGCATAAAGGGACGAGTTGGGGCCCCAAAAGGGAGCACTGGAAAGGAACATTGACTGAACGAGAATCCCTGCAGGATGGAGCTGAAGAGGGGATTCTCCACTCAGCAAAGACTTAGGTAACATATGCAGCACTCAAGACTGGCGTCATGCACTGGAAATAGGAAGAGCATGGTCTTTCACCATCTCACAGTGTAGGTAGAACAGCAGATCCATAAACAGAGAACTGTAGCAAAATGGGGTGAGTATTATGACAAAGGCGTGTGCCAAAGAGACAAGGGGAGACAATACTCCTATACTCTACTATGTTCTGCAGGCAGAGAGCCTAGGAGCTATTTATCGTAAAACGATCCAGGTGTCTTAACAAACAGAGACAAATGGTATTCTCTTTCTCCAGGTAACTCTGATAGGAGAACAACGAATTAAAACAAGGAAGCCCAGACAGTTCAGAGTCCAGGGCCCAGATGACATTCTTGGATCCCATTGTTCCCAGAAACTACGGTGCAATTTGAGCTCTTCTAATTCTTATCTGGGAGGGTGGAGAGGAACATGGTCAGTCACCCGGGAGCCTGGAAGAACAGGATTTACCCGGCCCGAGTGTGCAGATCAACAACCCAGATCTCCAGCCTCCAACAAACCAGCCTCCTCAACTGTGAAATTCAACTCAGTTAGAGTCTGGAGAGAGGGAAGGGAGACCCAAAGGGTTATATGTGCCTTCCGAATGTCTTTTTTAATTTATTTCACCAACTGTGATCAGACAAAGAGGGCTTCTCTCCCCAGGGGTTGTGTCTTCCCAACCCAGGAGTAAAGGGAAGTATTTAGGTTCTTTCCATGACTTGATTAGCTGTGGATGTGGCTCCTCTTTATCAATATAGAGAAAGTAATCACCCCCACTCTATGATGCCATATAACAGCTTCCTTTAAAAGGAGGGAAATGGATAAACAAACTGCGGTCCATCTATACAATGGAATACTATTCGGCCTTAAAAAGGAAGGAAATTCTGACACATGCTACAATGTGGACGGACCTCGAACACGTTATGCTAAATGAAATAATTGATTCAAAAGGACAAATACTGTATGATCCCACGTATATGAGGTCCCTAGAATGATCAAATTCATAGAGACAGAAGGAAAAATGATGGTTACTAGGGGCTGGAGGAGGCGAGAATGGGAAGTTGCTGTGTAATGGGGACAGAGTTTTGGTGTTGCAAGACGACGAAAGTTCTGGAGGTGGATGGTGGTGATGTTTGCACAATAACATGAAGGTACTTAGCACTACTAAACGGCACACTGAAAAACGGTCAGGATGGTAAATTTTGTGTTATGTCTATTTTACCACAATTAAAAATTTTAGGAAGGGACGCTACTTTGAAATGACTGATGCAAAATGCAAGGCATTCTCTCTAGACAAGCATTTTACATGCCTCTGGCTCCACATATTCATGGATGCCCAACGGCTAGTCTACCTGCCAAATCTTGTTGTGATAGTCTGGCCTCGAGGGAGATCCTTATTCAGATTAGAAGGTCATTTCTGAATGCCGGTTGCAGTTATATGATTTGCTCTTTGATAAAATAGCCTAAATGTTCTTCTCTGCTCGCTTCCTGCCTCCCCTTAGGAGCAAGGCTGCATTATCCTCTGACACAGTGGGCGGTGCAGAACCACCCTTTCAGACAAGAGGCTCCTAAGATTATTGAAAGGAATCCTTCAGTCGTGAATCAAAGCCCGGACATACAATTCCATACAAAACTTCTCCAACCAGGGCGAGAGTGGTCACAAAAGCAGGCTGTGCCATTCACGAAACTATAGCCACTCTCCAACGCAACGATCCAAGAATAATTTTCCCCAAGAAAGAATCATCGGCTTTATAGTTACACTGAACCACATTTTCCACGCTGCGATGAATATTTTTGACATGATTCACGTGAAAATAACCACCTGCAAATCCAACATTCCAAATGCAGTTCCCTTAGCGACTGGGCATTTTCTTACTGATACAAACCCACCCCTGAACCCCTGACTACTTGTCTTTGAAGAGTATTTGCATGCAAAATGCTGCCACCATAGCAAACACTTAGAAATTTATAGCCCGGAATCTTTTTCATTTGGTCCACATGGATACAACTTTAATAACCTAATTCCATTTAGATCATTGAGTACTTAGAAACAAGAAATTATGGGACTTGGCTTCTTCATCCTGCCAATAACAGCTGTAAACAGTGCTGAACAAAAGATCAACGTATACGTTTTTAAAAAGTGCATCAGCGAATTGGCAAATTAGTAAAGAATACTCAGATTCTGAAGCTGTAAGTGAGGGTGAGAAGTCAGAAGGATGGGCTGGGCACTGCAGAGCCTACGGAATTGAGGTTCAGTTTCCACCGATCCCAGGAGTCTGATACAACATTCCCCCATCCCACACAGAAACAGATCTCCCAGAAAAAAGATCTCCCAGTTGACCCACACAATTGCAGGAAATAATAAGTGCTCATTGTTTCAAGCCACTAACTGGAGGGTGAATTGCTCTGCAGGAAAAGCTAATTGCTACCATTTTGCATCCAAGATAACAGAACATTCATAGTTTATGCCCTGGGTCTTCATGCTACTCAGACTTACAGTCGGTTCTTCTTATCTGCAGATTCCATATTTGCAAATTTGCCTACTGGCCAAGATGTATTTGTAACCCCCAAATCAATACTTAGCACGTTCGTGCTCAATCACAGAAAATTTGAGTTCCCAGCTGAGGATGAAGGAACCGACGCCCTGCTTTCTTGTTTCAGCTCTCCTCCTGTCAGCAGTCTTTTCCTTGGTATAGTTACTGCCACGCTTTTGCATTTTTGTGCTTTTGGGCGGTGATTTTTCTGTTTAAAATGGCCCCCAGGTATAGTGCTGAAGGGCTGCCTAGTGTTTCTAAGTGCAAGAAGGCTGCCATGTACCTTACAGAGAAATTACGTGTTAGATGAGCTTCCTTTAGGCAAGAGTTACAGCGCCCATTGGCTGCGAGCTCAATGTTAATGAACCAACAATATATAATATAACTAACAATATATATTATTATTAACAATATATAATATTTAATATAATATATATTTAATGTCCTTAAACATAAACACACATAAAACCAGGTTATGTGTTGATGGGTTGATGAACATGTGGTGACCAGAAGCTCTCAGGAAACTTACCCTGTCCATCCCCTAGGAACACGGTTTATTACGCACCAATTTAGTGTTGGCAGCAACTGAACAGAACTTAATGGTGGATAATGAGAATCAACTGTACCTGGTTCGTCCCAGTCAGATGGTTGGATTGCATCTCTTGGCCCCTTGGAGTCAGCATGGGCATGAGACTAGTTCATTCAAAGAGGTAGGAGCAAAGAGACGTGTCAATTCCGGGGCAGCTTTAAGGGATAATTGTCATTGGCCACATCCCTTCTTCCCATCTGCCACAGAAAACAGCTGTTCCCTGCACGGTGACAGTTCCTCATTTGATCTGCATGATAAGAACAGAAAAACATCTCTCTGCTGAACATGGCACCTCAAGTCAGCTGTCACACAGGTGCTACACCCCAAACCTGCATTACCCGTGCAGTCTGAGAAACGCAAGCCAGCAATTCAGGTTAAAGCAGTTTTAGACTGATAATGTCTCCAGTTTTAAAGAAATATGAAACATGCATGCTTAATAAACCTAATTAACTTATCAAATCTAAAGTTAATTATATTTACCTTCTGAAAATAGAGGAATCTTGAATTCAGAAAATGAAAACTCCATTCTTGATTTTCACACTTCTCTCATGCTTCTTTTGTTATATATTTGGTTTGATTTAGTTTTTGAAGCCCCAACAGACATGATTCTCATGGTCGTATATAACCTGGTAGAAACAAAATCACATAACTTATCAAGAGGAACCCATAACATTCCGAAACCCCCAAATCTTTCCAATGGACAAACTGCCCAAAACAGGAACAGGTGCCCCAAAAGAAGGAAGCAAAATTGTATCCACAAAGAATGCGTCCATTGGAATTTTGAGATGTAGAATGTGTATGTTTTATTTGTTTAAGAAATAGAACAATTGATACACATAAGAACAAGATTGTATATGAAATTAGAGAAAAGAACCAGCCCAAACGTGTAGAAATGGAAAATACAATCGTTTTAGTTTAAAACTCACTGGACTGACTTAATAGTTGATTGGACAAATTAGAAGGTTGAACAAGAGAAAAAATATATCAACAATCTAATTAAATTACCCAAAATATAGGACAAGGAGAGAGAAAAGCAGAAAGTATGGAAGAAAGAGTTCTGAAATATGGAGGGTAGAATCAGGTCTCATATACATCTCACCAGGTTCCCTAAAGAGAGGAGAAGGAGAGGATGGATCTCTCCTGCTGGAGAGAGAATGGTGAGAACTTCCTAGAACCACCACAGGTGGAGTCCACAGATTCAGGACGCTCAACGAATCCTGTGCCTAGTCTATAAAAAGGAACTCATAACTCATCCCGTCAAGGTAAAACCACAGGACTCCAAAAGCAAAGAACAAATATGCAAGAAGCCAGAGAGAAAACAGAGACTTCCTTCAACTTGATGCTGCTTCAACTTTCAGTTAGAACAGAAACAGCCAGGACCTGGACGGCCTTGGAACGATGTGTTTAATAGCTAAGATAAAGTTTTGGTCAAGTTGGAATTGTACAGCCAGAGAAAATGTTCTTCAAGGGAGTGAAATTACAGTATTTTGGGAGGAGAATGTCAATGGCTGTTTCCTCGTGGAGCTGGTGGTAATTTTGCATGGCAGCACGGCTACCCAAAAGAATTATTGGAGGGGCTGCTGATTGCTTTGGTCTTGGAATTTTTTAAAAATGACTATTCCACTGCTATTCTTTCTGGCAATTGCTATTAGAGGGGATGACAACTGACTTCTCTAACGGGCTGTTTGATTTATGAATTTGCATCAGACTGGCTAAACCACGCTCTTCCACAATCTTGCCATAGGTGCTTCCTCCTCCCACTCCCTCACTTGAGTGAACCCTGGTCCTGAAGTGTGCCCCCCACCAAATTAACAGTTTTATTGAGTAACGGACATGCTGAATGATGCATTTTACATTGAAGGAAAGGGGCCAGCCTGGTGGTGTAGTGGTTGACTTTGCATGCTCTGCTTCAGTGGCCCAGGGTTCACGGGTTCCAATCCCGGGTGCAGATCTACACACGGCTCATCAAGCCATGCTGTGGCGGCATCCCACATACAAAATAGAGGAAGATTGGCACAGATGTTAGCTCAGGGACAATCTCCCTCACCAAATATATATATATATATATATATATATATATATATATATACACGTATTTTACTCACTTAAAAGTAACAATAACAAATCCAATACAACATTGTTCACAAACAATGCAAA
Organism: Equus caballus; assembly: GCF_041296265.1. Classification (NCBI taxonomy): domain Eukaryota; kingdom Metazoa; phylum Chordata; class Mammalia; order Perissodactyla; family Equidae; genus Equus; species Equus caballus. The sequence continues at coordinate 1,759,027 of NC_091715.1, read as the reverse complement.
AAAATAAAAAATAAATAAATTGAAGGAAAGTGACCCTCGATAATGAGTAAAGAAAGCACTAAATATCCAGAGACTATAACTTGGATAAATAAATGACCTTCAGAATCATGTCTGCTGGGGCCTCAAAAACAAAATCAAACCAGAATACAGAACAAAAATATTGTGAAAATCAGGAATGGATGTTTGCATTTACTGAATTCCAAGATCCCTCTATTTTCTATTTTCAGAAGGTAAATATGATTACCTTTGGATCTCATAATAAGTTAATTAAGTATATAAAGGATTCAGGCTTACATTTCTTTAAAAAATTAAAATATAGTGTCTGACTATCACATTATTAGATATAAACAAAACACACTTAGAATAAATAATTAAACTAAAAGCAGGCCAAAACAGAGAGAGAGACAGAGAGAGATGGAAAGGCAAGACAAATACAAATAAAATAATTAACTATAGAAATAAATCCAGATAATGGTAGGATTGAGTATCCACTCTCAGGCACTGTTGTTGGAAATGTAACATGTTCCAAACTTTGGCAAGCTAGTTGACAAAAATCTATCAAAATTGCATAGCCTTCTTCCTGGCATTTTCACTTCTGAATATTTGCTTCCGCGCACTCACTGAGGAAAAACAGTGGTGCCAGGATGTTCGCTGCAACATCGCCTATAATGGGAGAAAGATAAAAACTCAAGAAGCAGCCTTGAATATCCAGCAGCAAAGATAAGATATTTAAAAACTACACACACACACTCTTTCCTGACCAAGAGTAAACTCTAAATAAATATTTGCTAGCCAGTTAGATAAATTATTCCCAGATTTCCAGCTCTGCCATGGGGCATGCCATGGTCTGGACAGACCCACATGGAGGAATCCCATTCTACAGCATTCCTGGTTCCCAATGTACCTATAAGATCTCCCAGAGATGCACCAGGGGAACTTTACATCCACATTCCATTCTACACCATGACAAGGTTTTTAAAATTTTCTTACAACAGAGATCAGTATATGAAACAATACTAGTCACCCACAATCTCATAACTGAGTGACATCTCGATTAAGATGATGCTTAGGCATCTTTGCTGATCCCAGATAACATTTAAAACTGAATGTCCCCCTTGAAGACAGTCTCTCCTGCCACGGCTCCCAGCTCGGTGAGCTCCAGCTTCCTCCATTGCTCAAGCGGAATCTCTGTGGTCACACTCTAACTCCATCCCTTCAGTTCCTACCTTTCATTCAACATCAGTTCCTGTTTGTTCTCCCCCCTAAATCGCTCTCGTGCTGAGCTGCTTCTCTCCACCACCTCCCAGGCAGCCCAGGGTATGCCCCCGCTTCCTTGCTTGCCCTGTTCATCCCTTCTCCACTCAGCGTGGTCTTAAAATGCCAGCTCTCCTTCTCTCCCTCCAACGACTCGCATGATCCATACATCCGTGCAGAATCTGACCCGTGCCTCCAGCTCTCATCACACATTTACTACTTCACCTCTCTCAACAGCAGCCACTTTGGTCTTCCTGCAACTCCTCAATGTCCCAGCTCCTTCTCTCTCAGTCTTTTTGATATTTAGTCTCCAGGTCTTGAACTCTCCTCCCGAAGGCGCATCCTACTCATCCTCAGAACTCTCCTTCCATATCATTTCCTCGGGACAGGTGGCATGACTGTCTCCATTAGCTTGACTTTACTCTGTCACGGGCTGTCCTACACCTGAAGTTTTCCTTGCCATCATTTATCACAATTGTCGTTAATTATTAGTCAGTTTTCTGTTCAAAGTCTGTCTCCCTGGTAGCCAATAAGCAGTAAGAGTAAAGGGATCAAGTGCTTTCTCTTCACGTTTACATCCCAGGGCTTTGCACAGGATTGAGCACATAGTATATGTTAAATAAATATCTGGTGACTCCTTGATAGAATCAACGAATCAAGAACCAATGAATGGATTGAGGGAGACTGACCAGCCATTTTCTCCATACCAATGACATAGCGACACTGCACAGCATTTAGCAACCTCCTTTGCCTGGGTCTCTGTCCATCTCCCTCTGAAAGTTGGGGTGAGCTCACACCCTTTGCTCACCAAGATCAACTCCACATGCAGCCACACAGGCAGCTTTGCTGGCCATCACTACAGTTCACTCATAATTAAGCTGCAGTTTGAGAACAAGCTTCAGCCAGTCCTTCTTGGGAACAGTCTGTGCTCCCGTTGATAATGACCTCTCCTCTTCAGTCCACTGGGAGAGAGCTCCCCGGCATCACGATGCTCCAGTTCTGTGATTTCCCATCCCATAGGAGAGGTAACGAGTGATGCCAGGGAGCAGAGGGTTCCAAGCTTTTATTACAGGAGCACTCATCTTAGCTCTATTGGCCAGTAGAACATTTATGTTACTACAGTCTTCAGAAAGCTCTGGGCTACAGATGGGAGAAGCTTAGAGGAATCCACAGGGAAACCTTATTTAGAAATATATTCCCAAGTCCCCATCTATCTCCAAACTTTCAAGGCTCAACATTAAGAAACCTTCTTCCACCAAGCCACTCGCAACCACTCTTCTCAATCATTAGCAGACCCACTATCACGTGTGACTTCACTACATAAAGACACCTGACTTTCTTCATAAGAATGTCTGAAAAGCAATTAAAACTTTCAAAGGAGACGTTACCTGCAGACAAAAGTCTGCACTGCTCAGAGCTATGCCAAATCCATTGAGAAAGCTTTTGCTGACCATTCAGTTGCTTCTTGTTGTTTTAATAATGGGGTCTCTTGAAATGCTTGCCATGAGTTTACAGGCAGATGTGAAAAAAAATGCTGACACCTGACTTGCTCCAACTGCCGAACGTGTGACGTATCTACCGTAAAAACATACCAAAGAATATTGAACTGGGACTTACCAGAAAATACAGTGGAATTAAAATTTCAAATATTTTTTCAATATACAAAGGAATAGGCAAATTTGTCTAAATGAAATCTGAGGCAAATTTGTATAAATGAAATTCATTTGTATAAATGAAATACCTAAACCATTTTAAAAATGCATTACATTTAAAAGTATCTTGCTTTCCACAAATTAAAAGAAAACTCGCCTCTTCTGCAGATTTCCATCCTGGTCTCACCCACTGGTCCAGACCCTGTCATCACCCCCATTACTATAGAGGCTGGGCGATGGATCCATTCCCACTCTTGGGTGCTAACCCCTAATGGGAAGTCCTAACCCCCAATGGGATGGTATGAGGAAGTGGGGTCTTTGGGAGGTGATAAGGGTTATAGGAGGTCATGACGGTGGAGCCCCCACGATGGGATTAGTACCCTTATAAGAAGAGGAAGAGACCAGAGCTCTCTCGGTCTCTCCACCACGTGAGGTCACAGCAAGAAGACAGTCATCTATGAAGCAAGATGACAGCTCTCCCCAGACAGAGAACCTGCTGGCACCTTGATCCTGGACATCCAGCCTCCAGAACTGTGAGAAATGTCTGTTGTTTAAGCCCCCCCAGTCTAGAGTCTTTTGTCATGGCAACCTGAGCTGACTAACAGAGAGGTGTGCGCGCCCTTGCTGGGGCTTCTGAGAAATACTTGCTTTCCTTCATAGCTGATACAGGTCATAAGGAGCGAGCTCTCTCCTTCTCCCTTTCTTCCTGCCTTGAGTGTTCCTGAGCTAGAGCAGCCCACCTGTGACCCTGAGAACAAGGCCAAGGGGGACGCAAAGACATCACCCTAGACCCCGTTAGGTCTCTGCACACATAAGAGCAAACTTTTACCTCCACGTCTCCTGATGAGTAAAGAAAATACCTGGAAAATTTTTAAAGTACATTGCTATTCTTAAGCTACTGCAAGTCAAATGTTTCTGTTATTTGCAACCAAAAGCATCTTCTGTTAAAAAGCTATCTATGTGTGTGTGCGGGCGCGTGTGTTTTCCTTGCAAAACGGGAGAAAGCATTTTAGGTGTGATTGTAAGCCAATGCTTATTCAGTTAAGTTTTGAAGCAAAACTTTTTCACATCACTGTAGGGTTATGCCTTTTCACAAATTTGTGAGGGAATCTGCATTTTAATTTTTACTGCAAAAAGTTCTGTCGCTTAAAAAACGGTAAAAGTGTAGACCATTCCCTTACACCATGCACAAAAATCAACTCAAAATGGATTAAAGACTTGAATCTAAGACCCGAAACCATGAAAATTCTAGAAGAAAACATAGGCAGTACGCTCTTTGATATCCGTCTGAGCAGCATATTTTCAAGTCCCATGTCTGACCGGGCAAGGGAAACAAAAGGAAAAATGAACAAATGGGACTACATCAAACTAAAAAGCTTCTGCATGGCAAAGGAAATCATCAAGAAAACGAAAAGACAACCTAACAATTGGGAGAAGATATTTGCAAATCACATATCAGATAAGGGGTTAATATCCAAAATACACAAAGAACTCATACAGCTCAACAACAAAAAAACCAACAATCCAATTAGAAAATGGGCAAAAGATCTGAACAGAGATTTCTCCAAAGAAGATATACGGATGGCCAACAGGCACATGAAAAGATGCTCAACATCATTAGCTATCAGGGAAAGGCAAATCAAAACTACAATGAGGTGTCACCTCACTCCGGTCAGAATGGCTATAATTAACAAGACAGGAAACAACAAATGTTGGAGAGGGTGTGGAGAGAAGCAAACCCTTGTACACTGCTGGTGGGAGTGCAAACTGGTGCAACCACTATGGAAAGCAGTATGGAGTATCCTCAGAAAATTAAGGATAGATCTACCATATGATCCAGCTATCCCACTGCTGGGTATTTATCCAAAGAACTTGAAAACACAAAGGCATAAAGATACTTGCACCCCTATGTTCATTGCAGCATTACACACAATAGCCAAGACATGGAAGCAACCTAGGTGCCCATCAAGGGACCAATGGATAGAGAAGATGTGGTATTTATACATGATGGAATACTACTCAGCCATAAGAAATGATGAAATCCAGCCATTTGTGACAACATGGATGGACCCTGAGGGTATTATGCTGAGTGAAATAAGTCAGAGGGAGAAAGTCAAATACTGTATGATCTCACTCATAAGTAGAAGATAAAAACAACAAACAAACACATAGCAATGGAGATTGGACTGGTGGTTACCACAGGGAAAGGGGGGAGGGAAAAAGGGGTGATTAGGCTCACATGTGAGTGGATGGACTATAATTAGTTTTCGGGTGGTGAACATGATGTAATCTGCACAGAACTCAAAATATATTATAATGTACGTCCGAAAATAAACAAATAAATGAAAAAAATGTTAAAAGTATGTGCAAAATGTAAATTTCACAGTAATATGGAAACAGAGAAAAAGAAATTACAGGAAGTTGAAATATTAAATAATGAGGTAAGCTTGTGGTATTTTGCAAAATATGTGATTTCTCTGAATTCCTAAGGAAAATATGGTATTAACCCCATATTTCATTTTTTCAAACTAATGAAAATATCTAGTGACTTAATTATGTAGATTTGCATTCCCTGAAGTTCTCAAAGCAATAGTATTGTGTTTAGTAGTAATATAGCATAGTTATATAATTAATATAATAAATAATATATAGTTATATAACTGTTACAGTTGTATATAGATGAACGCAATACAATATGTAATATATGTATACATTGTACATAGTATATATATCTATGTATAGATATATATGTGTATAATTCATAACAATATGTACTTAACGTAACAAACAGACTTAAAGAAAAGTTCAAAACTTCACAACAGGGAGTAGAGTAACCCGCAGTTGTCAAACAAATATAAAGGATCCACTTCGGTGACAAGTTGTTTAAGGGTGGATGCAAAAATTTCCCAAATTCTGTACGTGAAAGAGCATCACCAGAATCCACAGAGCATACTCATGTAGAGCTTTTATTTATTCATTTATTTACTTACTTACCTATTTATTTATTTATTTTTGAGGTAAAATACACAGAACATACAATTTACAGTCAACCTTTTTTTCTTTCTTTTTTTTTGAGGAAGATTAGTCCTGAGCTAACATCTGCTGCCAGTCCTCCTCTTTTTGCTGAGAAAGACTGGCCCTGAGCTAACATCCGTGCCCATCTTCCTCTACTTATATGTGGGATGCCTACCACAGCATGGCTTGACAAGTGGTGCCATGTCCGCACGCGGGATCTGAACCGACAAACCCCGGGCACCAGAAGCGGAACTTGCAAACTTAACCGCTGCGCCACCGGGCAGGCCCCTGCAGTCCACCTTTTTTAAGTGCACCATTCAGCGGCATTAAGCGCCTTCACATTGTTGTGCACCCCTCGCCACCATGCAGACACAGAACTTGTTCATCTTCCCCAACCGAAACTCTGTCCCCATCAAACAACAACTCCCCATTCTCTCCTCCCCCTAACCCCTGGCACCTCCCATTCTACTTTCTGTCTCTGTGAATGTGACTACTCTAGGGACCACATATACATAGAATCACACAATATTTGTCTTTTGGGGGAAGGCTTATTTCACTCAGCGTAATGTCCTCAAGGTCCATCCATGTTGTATGGTGTGTCAGAATTTCCTTCCTTTTTAAGGCTGAATAATATCCCATTCGCGGTACATAACGCATACCATTTATCCATGCATCTGTTGATGGACACTTGGGTTGCTTTCACCTCTTGACGACTGTGAAGAATGCAAATATCTCTTTGAGATCCTGCTTTCACTCTTTTGGGCATATACCCAGAAGTGGAATTGCTGGATCGTATAGAGATTCTATGTTAGATACTTGGAAAAACCATACTGTGTTCCACGGCAACTGCGCCATTTTACATTGCCACCAGCAATGCACAAGGGCTCCAAATTCTCCACATCCTCACCAACACTTGTTATTTGCTGTCTTTTTGATAACACCCATCCTGGTGGATGTGAAATGACAGAGCTTGTATTTAAAAGCAAAGGATATAGTGCAGCAAGAAACAAAGAGAGAGCATGTGCAGGCCGGCACTGGAGTCCAGAAACATTCCTTGCACAAGTCCCCCAGCCTTCTTATTTATACAGGAGCTGAACCATCAAGATCTATGTGAAGAATCTTGGCTTTTTCAGGAGAGCTCAAAGCAGATGTTGCTACATTGTGGACAGGCATTCAAGCCAGACTGACTTCACAACCGGTTAGGCCAGTCACAAACCATCAGTATAGAAAGAGACACTGCAATGTTTCTGGGTTGTTTCAGACATTAAACAGCACACCATAAATCCCACTGTCCTTATCTTGGCCATGGATCAAAGACCAGACCTCCAGGAGTCCCCAGGGATAGATAGAGCTCATCCTGTCCAGCTGTAAATCAACTCTCTCTTCCACAGCGGGTCACTCAGCCCTTTGAAAATCAATAAGGTTGATCAAGCACAGAGTCCATAAAAATTACTTTCTCTCCTCCATCAACCCCAAAATATGTTTTGAAGGACATACAGTGAGCATCAACTATAGTTTCAAAACCACTATTCCGAGCTGCATTTATTATATCACCAAATAATTCATGTTGCATTGAAAGTCAAATGCTAGTAGCAAATGATTGCCGATTAAGGTTCCTACATGCCTAATAACTATGTGAGTGCACCTACATTTTATATTTCCATAAAAGCACATATTAAATCAATATAACGAGCTAGTAATTGCCTGCATTTTATTGATAGGATAAAATTGGCTTATACCCCATTTAGAGTTGAACTAAGAATTGATTGCGTCCTTGAAGCTTAGGTTAATACATTCCCCAAACCAGTACTATGAAGGAAACAGTTAATATGCCTTTACCTCTAAAATGGCATGTGTTCCCAAATTCCAACTGTGTTGAAAGCTTCCATCTGTTTGTTTTGTGCTTCTGATCTGGAGTATTAGTTGCCTGGGGCTGCGGTAATCAATGACCACAAACAGGGTGGCATGAACAGCAGAAGTTTATGCTCTCCCAGTCCTGGAGACAAGAAGTCTGAGATCAGGTGTCAGTAGAACTGCGCTCCCTCCAGAGGCTCTAAGGGAGGGTCCTTCCTGCCTCTTCCAGCTTCTGGGGGCTCCAGGCGTCCCTTGGCTTGTGGACACATCACTCCCATCTCTGCCTCCGTCGTCACATGGCTTCTTCTGTGTATGTCTCTGTGTTTAAAGCTGCCTCTCTTTTCTCTTATAAAAACACCAGTCATTGGATTCAAGACCCGCCCCAAATCCTGGACGGACATGTCTCAAGATCCTTAACTAATGACACCTACAAAGATTTTACTTCCAAATAAGGTTGCATGCTGAGAATTCAGACTGGACACAAAGTTTGGAAGGAAACCTATTCAACCCACATCATTGGGATTGCAAAATGGACTCAAACTGACCTCACTGTACTACCCATTTCATACATGATAAACGTACTACCATTTCATACATGCTCCCCATTGAACACCAGTGTTTTAGGGAAAGGAGCAACCAGCCCTCAGTACTCAGAAATATTCTGCTAAACCCATCCAGTTAAGGGATCTCTTACTGTAAACAGAGAGGGAAGTGCGTGGATAGTGTATTCCGGACCACTGAATTTTACTTGGGATTGACAGCCACGCCCTGTCATCCAAAGCAGCACCCTCCTTCTCCTTCTCAGTAATGAGTATCTGTAAATGGCAATTCAATTCCATAGCCAGACAAAAAACTTTTCAAATAGGGAAATCACAACTGCAAGTTCAGCAATCTGTACGGTTGCCAGATAAAATACAGAATTCCCAGTGAATTTGAATTTCAGATAAACAACAAATAATTTTTTTAAATAAACATATGCCCCAAAATATTGCATCCAATATACCTATACTAAAGAATTGTCTGCTGTTTGTCTGAAATGCAAATTTACTAGGAATTTTGTTTGCTGAAAGTGGCATTTCTAAGTGGGTAGCGTGTTCCTTTTACCATACAGTTCTGAAAACGTGCGTCTTTGGGACTTCCACCATCTCCATCTGCTCCAGGAGAGGGAAATCAAGGCACTCTCACTGTATCTAAGAAGAGGTGAACGCACCTGACTTTTGATTCTTCTGGATACCGCTACTGCATCCATCCCTCATTGTCAGAATCCGCAAAAAGGTGCCTGGAGAAATCTCCAGAGAACTAAGATTTCCTGAGATTCTGCACGTGCCATGCAAATGGTGGGCATTACCGTGTGGGTTATTTCATTTCATCCTCACAATAACCCTCCAAGGATAAGAAGCAAAAACTGCCTTGCTCACATGCACACTGCTGTCCATACCCCGAAGTATACCTGTGGCACCAAATTCTGCCACACTCTCCCCAGAGAAAAGTAAGATCAAAGAAGGGAGGGCGTCTCTGCCTGGAAAGGAAAACCTGCACCTTTTTCTTTTCCAATTGGTCTTAAATTTTAAATACATTTTTTAAAAGGAAATATTATTTTTTAAAAAACTTATACTTAAAAAAAAATAATTCCCCCGTCCCAAACCTTCCCCCTGCCAGTCTCTAATCACTTTCACCCCTTTAAATGTTTGTTTTCGTATTTACAATCCATTCCTAGATAATATGCTAATATCACAATTTCAAGATTTACCATTTTCCCACCTTATGGTTATTGAAGAATTGGTCTCTTGGCTGCCTCTCCAACAATACATGAGTGTGCTTTCTCTCCCAGAAAGCTATTTATAGGTTTAGATCACAATTTTTGGTTTACGGAATCATCACTGTTTCCTCGGTCATATAAATACTATTTACAGATGACCCAGCGGCTACGATGATTATGTCTTCTTTCTTTTCTTTTTCCTGGAGTTATTAATTGCCTTCTTTTAAGATATAATTTACTTAGTGTCTAAAACTCTTTAATTCTAAATGTTCCAAAAGGTCTGGCATGTGCCTTTCAATTAATCAGTTCCTCTAACTCCTAAACCCTCTGTTTACTGGTCCCCCTCTTTCTTCCTGGACCCATCCCTCTAGCATCTCTCCACCCCCACCTCCTATATGGCCTGATTGCCTGCTGAGCGTGGCGCACAGCTGTCACCCTGACCACTCCCTTTGTCTTTCTCCTCTGTTGAATTTCCCAATTTCTTGCTTCTACATCTCCAACAAAAGGTTTGCTTCTCTTTTGTTGATACACTCCATCCTTCTCCTGAAGAACATCTTGCAGTAGCTTTTAAGAAAGAGTATATGCATTGTGTTCCCGTTTCCTAGAGTAAAACCACGGTTGTAATTATACGGTTCTAGCCACCTTATTGTTATATAGATAGAGAAATCATCGCTCTAATAACTTAAATGGCCTGTTACTAAGAAATGGAGCTGGAACTGGAACCCTAATCTGCTACTGATTCTATAGTCTTCACTGCTGGAAGGGCCCTCAAAATTGCTTGACGAGCACAGGAGAGCAGCTGTGAAGTGGGCGTCTGATGCTGTTAATGCCTCTCCAATTCTTCTCCTGTCAGTGTACGGCTCTCTCCCAATGGTTCCCGTATCTTTCTGTAGTCTGCATATTTCTGTCCCTGCCTTAAAACGCACTGTCCTATATTCCGATCCCTCTCACGGGGCACTCGCTTCTAAGAAAACCGATGTCTTGCATTTTTAAGTAGCCTTCCCTGAAACAATGCCTCAACCCAAAATAGCAGCTCTAATTTAGGGAGTTCTGGAATCTGCCAGATGCCGGTGGGGAGAGATCACTATTGATAAGAGTGGCTCTCCATTAACCACCTTCTCAACCTACAAGTAGATGACACTCTTCAACTGGTCCTTTCTTTATTACCGGTGTCAGACCGGGAACGTGAGCTTTGCAGCAGATTCCTCTCTTTGGCATTTCAATAAATTGATGGTAAGATGGGTTGGTGATGTCATTGTTCCTAACAGCCCTCAACACTGTGAGAAATACAAAAATTAAATAGTGCTGACAACGTTACTCTCCAAATTTCCATTAACTACTGCTTAATTCGAACCTGCAGCAAAACCCCTACTGAGATGAACCTGGGCCTCGTGAAGATGGGAGAGTCTCTATAATCAGCAGCCTCTGCACACAGAATATCAAATCAGTGATTACAAAATAACAGAGCTTTCAGATTTAAGGGGAACACTCTGGGTAAGCATCCAGACCTTAGAAGGTCCTTAATAATTCATTGCGAGAGCAGTTGTGGAAATGGGGCCATTTGCATCGCCAGCCAGCCTTTATAATTCGGGCTTCTAAGCAGGCACATGTTCCACATCTCTCCCTGCATGCATAGGGCCTGGTTCTCCTGTCATTCACAGCCCTCAAATTCCCCTTTGAGTGTAATTTAAATAACAGAGTTGTATACTTCTTTTCTGTCATGGAAATTATCATTGTCATCTTGATGATCCTACCCATCTTATGGTATCTCAAAAGAAACAGGGGGTGCAATGTTGGGGGTAAGGGGGTGATAGTTTTAAAAGAATAAAAGGCATCTCACTTATGCAGCTCCATGTTCCAGGATGAGAAGGTATAACGGCATTCAGCATTAATATATTCACTTAATCAGATCATGGATTTTCAGGAGCTATTTTAATACTGAGTGGAATTCTCTCAGGAGGATTTTAATTAGCACCCTCCCATTTCCATTCTCACCTTCTTGTTCCACTACCTTTCCAGGACATATTTGGTGCCAGGTATAAATCAATACAGATACAGATATAAATGTAGACATAGATATAGTTACAGATATGGAAATAGATATCGATGCCGATATAGACACAGATTAGATGTAGGTGTAAATGTAAAGATGATGTAGATATCCAAGTATTATCGCATCTGAAGACTTCTCTGACCATCCCAACACTTCCTCCTCTCTCCAGATATACCTGAGCACTTTTAGTCATCTGAGAAAAATTCAACATACCCTAAAAGACTCAAGCTAAGGAAAATGTCCCGTCTCTCATGCATGGCTGGTGAGTGCCAGCAATTCCACTGCTAGAGAGACACCCAACAGTAACAGGCGTCTTTTCCACATAAAGACATGTGCACAAAAGTATTTGCCGAATCACTAATCATTATAGCCAAGAACTAAAGATAACCAAATGCTCATCAACAGAGAGGGGGTAAATACAGTAATCTATTTTCATACTCAGAAGTATTTCAAGGCAGTGAAAAGACAAGAACTACTGGATGAACCTAGAATTACTGGGAAAAGGACATGGATAAATCTCATGGAGTTACATTGAACCAGGTACCAACACTACATACTGTATGGCTCCTTTCATATGAAGTTGAAGGGCCAGCAAAACTAGTCCATGCTGTGGGGGCTGGAATAGTCAATAGTTCAGCAATTTTGGGATTGCATGGCAGTGGACACTGGACAGATTTCTGGGTTGATGAAAACGTGCTCTATCTGAATCTGGGTGATATTTACAGAAGGGCGTATATGGAAAATTCCACCTAGATGTACACTCAGGATTCCTGCGTTATATTGTATATGTGGCACCTCAATCAAAAAGTTTTTAAAAAGAAAATACTGTTTCAAATTCCTAAAAAGGAGAGGTGAACATGAAGAAGGTAGATTCAATAAACTACAGATTGTTGGATTTTATGCTGGGTCCCAGCAGAATTCTTGAATTACGTTGTAACGAGTTTCTGAGGACTTTGGACTGTTTCTGTATTCACTTGGAGGAAGTCACACCCAGCTATTCTGCTTCGTGATACGTTTAGTAGACTAATTGCTTGAGTCCATGTCATAAAATGATGGTTAATGTTGTATGTCAACTTGCCTGGGCCACGAGGTGCCGAGATCATTAGTCAAACATTTATTCTCGGTATCTCTAGGAGAATGTTCTCGGATGAGATGAACATTTAAATTGGTGAACTGAGTAGACCATATTTCCCTCCCTAATGTGGGTCGGCCTCATCCAGTCCATTGAAGAACTGAGGGTCAGCAAAAAGGCCGACCCTCCCCCGAGGAAAAAGTAATTCTTCTTGCCTTCAGACTCAAACTGAAACATCAGCTCTTCCTGGGGCTTGAGCCTGAGGGCCTTCAGACTAGAACTTACACCATTGGCTCAACTAGTTCTCCAGTTTGCCTGGTCATCCTGCAGATCTAGGCAGTGACCAGTCTTCATAATTGTGTGAGCAAATTCCTTATAATTAATATCTTTTTATCTTTCTATCTATCTATCTATCTATCATCTGTCTATCATCATCTATCATCATCATCATCTGTCTATTTATCATCATCATCATCTATCTATCATCATCATCATTTATCTATCATCTATCTCATCTATCTATCTCTCTCTCTATACATAAATACATCCTATTGGTTTGGTTTCTCTGGAGAACCCTGATTAACACACACGCACAAATGAAAATGAATTTTAGCCACAACCAAATCTCTCCTAACATCTTAAGGACAGGGTGAAGCAATATACCCTGAGGAATCCGATTGGATGTGCCACTCCAAGGCGTTATTAATCACCAAACATGAAGAGTCTTGTTCAATGTGTCAATGGGAGACATTTTCTAATGAGAGGTTTCAGATTTCTACTCTCATTTATACTTACTCAAACTTTTATCTCCACTTGTAAGAACATGTAAAGGTAACTTACCAGGTTTCCTTTTTTTTTTTCCCACAAAGATGCTGTAGTTCATATCAAAATCAAAATTAAAAGAATATGGATATGGTTTTTTAAGTTAAAATCTTTCACATGTTCCAAAATTCATAGACAAAGAAAGATGGAGATGGCTAGCACATAAAAAATATTTGCATGAAGAAAATCTAGAGCTTTTTGTATATTCAGTGTTAGCCACTTATGAGTCAGCTGCCACAAGATGGGATGAAACCCTGGGCTACATTAAAAGAAGATAGTAATCAGGAAGAAAGAGTCCCATTGTATTTTGGACACTGTGTTCCCTTTAGGCTTCATGTTTTAGGAGAAAACCTGATGAACTAGAGAGCTCCAGAGAAGAACATTCAAGATTTCAAAGATCTGATAACCATGGGAGTTGATGGTCACCAAATTGATGCTTACAGATCAAATAGAGTCCCTTTTCCAAAATTGCACGAGTTGAAACTCTATGCCAACGCTCATGCTGGAACTAGTAATTAGATATATAATGATTCTCATGGAAAGATCCAGAAAGTCTAACATGGACCCAAGGAGGATAGTACAGGAAACAAGTTGTGGCAAAACTGAAGGAAAGACAGTCTTAATCATTAGAACCATTCAAAGCAGATCAGGAGAGTTTGCTGGAAGTTTTCAAACCAAAGCAGAAGATCCACTTGGAAGAAATATTACAAAAATTGACCCAAGTACCACTAGTATCCCAAATCTAAGAATCTGTGATTGGAAGGTGTGAGATTTAAGTTCTTTCTCCTCCTAGATCCAATGCTTCCCAAGAGTGAACCGCAACCTCCTTGCAAACTCCTCTAATAGACAATCGTGTGTGCTGGCCCCCACTCTCAAGTCCTCAAACGCTTAATTTCTGCTGTGTCATTTGATCTTCCCCCAAACCGCGCACACTTTCTTGCAACCATCTCCACACCTTCCTCTCAGTTTCACCTTTTGCCGTCTTGTGGGGGACCACTCACAGCTTACCTCCCAAATTAAGCTGACTTCGCATTTCTTTAAGGATAAACTACTTCATTTACATTTTGGAATTTCTAATTAAAGGCATACAGTGTCTTGTCACGAGCTTATAAATGTTGACTATTACCAAGTTTGGCTTCTCATTGCTCCACCTGGAAAGCAATCAGTCCCTCCCTTCTATCTGCTCAGATCCAACTGCACCCCACAGAGGACTCAGCTCCACAGGGAAGCATTGCCAGACAGCTCACCTTAAACAATTTAGTTGAAAGCCTATCAGTGTAAAATAAATTATTTGAGAAAGTGGTGTTTTTCTTGCTCGTTTTGCTATTTTACCTACGAGTATACAGTCTTATGTTCCGTATTCTTCATGAGTTTAAAGGAGTAAAGCGGTTTGAGAGAAGATTCCCCACTTCTTCCTTCTTCCTTCATCCTGTGCCTCCTCCTCTTCCTTTTCTTCTCCTCCTCCATCTCCTTCTCCTCCTCCATCTCTGTCTTCACCTTCATCTTCTTTGTGTCCTCCTCTCTCTTTTTAAATCTCACATTTATATTTAGCCAATCATTTCTCCTCTATTATTCAGAACAGCAAAATGTCCAAAACAACCTAAGTGCACTACACTAAGGATGGCTCGCTATATGATGGTTCCTTAAAGACAATATTTAAAGAACAAAGCTACACAAACTCAACAGTGCTTGGGAACCTACACTTTAAAACAAACTATAATTTTTAAACAATCATGCAATATTGTCAAACAACTTAAGCAGGAATAAATTTTCAAAATGATGTGAACATTCTGCAAAATAGGAAAATGAAAAACTATGACAATCTTTAAAGAAACTTAAAAGAATGAAAACATTTCTAGTCATAATGCCTATGTGATTAAAACAAGCGAATGGGATGTCCACTTCCACTAAAGCATTATTTTAACCAAATTACCATCTTAGTCAAGTTCTCATAAAATTGCTTTTTGTAAACTCATTTGTAGAGAAGGATTCTAGATTGTGGTGATCTTTTATTTCTCTAATCGCTTGTGTCTTTACCATTTATTTGAAATTTAATAACATACCTTCTTGAATCATTATTTAACTTTTCACATTTTTGGCAAAGTGCTTGAGATCTCAGAGATGGGGGCCAGTCTCCACGTGTTCAGAAGCAAGCTCTGCCCCTTAGCTAGCTGAGTAAGGCAAGTTATTTACTCTATGCCAAATCTCCTCATCTATAAAGTAGTCATAATAGTATTCAGCATTGCATTGTTGCAAGGATTAAATGAGTTACTATGTATGAAAGCTCTCTACCTTCCTACGTGTATGCCCTCTACCCCACTAGACTTCTGGTTCCTAAATCCCCCTGTAAGAGTTGGAGCAATCCCGTAAACATGGAGTATTACTTGGCTAACCAATTCTTGATTGGTTAATACTTGGAGTGTTAACTAATAGTGTCACTGAGCTTCATTCACCTGAGCTCCTATCCTGTCACCAAACATAAATGGGTTGACTAGATGTGGCATCTGCTCATGAGATTCTCACAAGCCTAATCAGAGAGAGAATCCAAAACTTCTGAGGCAGCATGAAGAGACATCCTGGCCCCACACTTGGATCCATCCACTGTGCTTCCAAGATAAGCAGCGGTGTTCCTTCAAAACAAAACATAATGTCAGCACTGCCCTTCATTGTGGGGGACACAGGAGGAGCTGGGTGAAGTGTTCTGGGTCAGAGTGGGAATATAAGAATTTACTTTCCTAACTACATGCTGCTCTAAAGCCCCACGTGCATGGGTCATTCTTTGGTGATGACATTGACAGGAAGCTTGTATAACACATCACACTATCCTACAATATTTGGGGAGAGAAAGCCCTGAAATTGACTTACTCCATTAAACCCTAAGTATGTTGACCACCATAACAGCTTTCATTGCATGTAGTCTGCGGGTTAACGACTTCGAGTTCTCTGAAGAACAGGGAAGATGGTGTGAATAATGCACAGCAACACCCAATTGATTCTGCAAAACTAACTCTGAATAAAATTCCATTTCCTCAAGTGGGCAGACCCTTCTCTCATTAAAAAAAGAAAAATTGGATTCTTCTACTTGGGAACCGGTTGCTTGTAGGTTAATGATCCCTCCCTGGTTATAACGTGTTTACCAAGCAAGGGGGTCTGCGGCGTGGGGAAGCCAGTGAGTGTTGTCACATGCAATCCCCAGGCTGCTGAGAGAGCAGCTGATTAAGAGTTTTATTTGTTTTCCTGCAGTCTTATGACTTATTTCTTAATGAAAACCCTTACTGTTTTCTCAGAAAAAACGGAGAATGACTCCAGTGTTTGAGATGGAATGAGGAAGCGTTTTTATGAGTATAAAGAAAACTCAAAGAATCATAAGCACAAAAGCAGCGAACCAAGCAGTGTTCTTCCCTCACACAGCAGCCAGATGGTGCCTTAGGCAAGTGCAAAGGATGCTGTCAGCACACACAGGTCCCACAGCTACAGCAGCTACACCTGAGATTGGGATCTTTGCACCGAGCAGAAAAGCATCTTGCAGCATCAGGAGCAGCAGCAATATCATCAGCATCATCATTGTCGTCACCACCATCATCATTATCATCATCAGCAGCAGCATCATCATCATCATCACCACCATTAGCATCAGCAGCAACAGCAACATCAGCAGCAGCAGGATCACAATTAATGTCCTGCAGATTTTTGCAGCTTATTTACAAACTAGCATATAATAAGTCTAAAATAAATCAGTTCAAGTTAAGAATCTCAAAGAGTATTTCAAGGCAGATGATAGTTTGACGAGAGTCTTCCTTTTTCCCAAAATAAGGTCCTTTCATGTGTCATGGGAAATAATACTTTGGGGTTTTGGGGTTTTTTTCTTTTTGTTTTTGGGGTTGTTTTTGGTGCTTGAGTGCCTTTCTGGTGTATGGGATGGACCTCCTTGAAGGGGCTTTTGTTTTCAGATCCGTAGTCTTCAGTAAACCAGCTCACTCAGAGAAACCTAAAGCTTCACTCTGTTCCCATGAATAATATTGGAAGAGCCTATCTTTACCTCAAACCACATTCTCAGGGCTTGACTTAAGGATGCTAAAACAATTCTGGAACCATTTTCAATAAAGGAGACAATATATTTTTGCTTCTAAGGGACTTTGGCTCCTTCTCTTACTTTGGGTGATTCTACAGCACTTCATGTGTCACTCATCTTACTTGATAGGATCTTCTCAAAGACAAACATGCCAGTAACCATGACTCATAGAATTAGAACCGAGATCCGAGACTCTCAACTAGAACAAGGTGACGATATCTATTCCTACTTGGGATGCTATTCCAAATAATCACCACCAGGTACAGGTACAGCCCTAAGAGATGGACGCTGGTCTTACCAGGTTGGACAATGTCCTAGGTTGGGCATTGCCATTATGGACCATGAGGACACTGGGGATCACAGGGCAGGGTTGTGGCATGCAGAGCGGAGCTTGGGGCAGAGGTTCTTTACCTGATGCTGCAGGGGAATTTCAATGTTTTAAACTCTGGAGTGGCTCTCCTAACGCCTACCAAGTGGATCATCAGCCTTGCTTCCAGTTAAAGTCACCTCGCCCAAAACACAAATGGAAACACTGAAAGATTCAAAGTAACAATTGGATCTGAATTCCTGAGCAAAGAAATGGACGTAGTTCCACTGATATTCTGAGAGCATCCTTCTGCGTTAGAGAACATGAAAAAAGAGGAATACATATCTCTTGACAACCATGGGCTTGATCATTCCACAGAATGCCTCAGTACTTCTCCCCTAAGATTGTAAAGTGAACGCCCAGGACAGTCACAGGATGGGTGAGAACTTCCAGAAGCTTCTCCCTTCCAACCCACCTCTTCACTCTGCCACATTTCCCCCAGGAAAAGCAAATTTTGTCATGAAAAAAAAATCATCTAGGAAACCCCCAATAACATAAGCTTAGATATCAGTACATGTATATCCTGCAGCACTTATGGCTCAGAACGAGCTCGAATAAAATACACAGCTTTGCAGGAAAGCAAGGACTCTGTGCCTGCAACTATTCACTAAAACCACTTTCCCCTCTCCCACCAGGATATGCAGGGCCACCATGTTCTTCCTTCTGGTTCACAGGGTCTGGCTTCATCCACGATCTAAAATTGAATTCCAGGACCCATCAGATCCGCCTCATTCCCAGATGCCAGGTTTAAAACTTAACTCATTTGAACACGTTGGAAGTATGAGAATTAGATATCCAAGGACACACACACACATACACCCATCCAGGATGGAAGAAAACCCAGCACTTTTTTGGCAACGCTTAGTGTATGGGTGCAAAATACACAAATGAACACAGAAGGACAAATTCTGTATGATTTCACTCCTACGAGGTGCCTAGAGTAGTTAGATTCATAGAGACAGAACGTGGAATAGTAGGTGTCAGGAGCTGGGGGAGGAAGGTGGAGACTTAGTGTTTGATGGGGACAGTTTCAGTTGATGAAGATCAAAAAAGTTCTGGAGATGGATGGTGGTGATGGTTGCACAACAGTGTGAATGTACTTAATACCACCGAACTGGACACTTAAAAATGGTTAAGATGGTAAATTTTACGTTATATACACCTTACTATGCCACACACACACACACACACACACGCACACACACACACACACACACAGAGTTGGCTCTGGTTTCCAGGCGTCATTGGAGAGGTGTCCTGCCTTTGCTTCTCATCGTCCTGCCCCGATCTCCCGTCGCAGGCTGCACGGCGCTCGCCACTCCCAAGAATATTTTCTGTTATATGTCTTCTTCTCCCAAACTGCTCAAGTTAATATTTTGTCTCAAGCATCCCTTCTTGTTAACCATGGAGCAAGGTTCTCGAGCAAGAACATAGAAGTCATTTTCTTTGGTGACTGGAAGAAACGCTTTCATCTGAAACTGGGTTGAAAGCCTTCTGATGACAATGAAAAGCCTGAGCTCAGAGGAGCTGGTAATTGGCAGCCTCCACCAGGTGAAACCCCAGGGCTCTGAAGGCTGACAGTGCATCATCATGAGTCTGATAATTAACTCTCTGAGGAGCACATCTCTCCTGGGGAAAGGGACACTCTCTCACTGCCAGGAGGAAGAAACAGGTATGATTTTCCGTCATCATCCCCTGGGGATCAGAGGTAAGCCTCACAATTAGGCAACCTGGGACATCAACACAATGCTTCTATATCAGAAACCTACTGGAGGGCAGGGGGATTTAAAACATGGCACCCCAATACTTCAAAAGTCACCAGAAACCTACGTCCATGTGGCGAGTTTTAAAACATGGAGCCTTATACTTCAAGGGTTGTCAGGAATCCATCTCCATGTGGGGAGATTAAAAAGATGGCACCCTAATACTTTAAGGGTGATCCAAAACTTATCTCCATGCGGGGAGTTATTAAAGACGCTAAACCGATACTTCAATGGTTGAATGATTACAAGCTTTAAGAATGTATCCTTCTTGGTGTAAAAAAATATTAATTCTCTTTTTCTATGTTGTGCAGAAAGAGGTAATCAGAATTACGTCGGAAACAAGCTAAGAGGAGCTGACTCAGGTTTAACACGAAAAAGGCTCTTTTCTTTCAAAAGCAGAAATGCTCTTTTGAGAAGGAAATTACTTTAGCTGTCCAACATCAAAGCAAGGTGGTTGTGATGAAAATATGTAGTCAACCACTTGAGTTGATGAAGCGGCATTTGGCTACCCCAAAGAATATGAAATTTGGGGGTAATCAACTGTTTTGGCATCCTTTTTCTAAAGGAGGAAGGAAGGAAATAGCCCATAGGTTCTACATCGGTCCTGCCTCTCACCTCTCCCTTTACTAGATGTCACACAGCTTCGCTACTCACAGTGGTCCAAGTGCCTACAATGTCAGCATGGCCCAGGAGCTGGTTAGGAAAGAAGACATCCTGGCCCCACTCAGACCTCCAAACTCCGAATCTTCATTTGGACCCAATTACTCGGTGATTCCATTGCAAGTTAAAGGTTGAGAAGTACTCAATCATTACAGAGCATTTTCTAAATCTGTGACATGGCGCCTTGGTCTAGACTAGCGGTTTTCAACCGATGGCAATTCTGCCCTAGTGAAGACACCTAGAGATGTCACGAGACATTTTCGGTTGTCACAACTTGGGGAGGGGGCTGCTACTGGCATCTGGTGGGGGGAGACCAGAGATGCTGCTCAACATCCCACAATGCCTAAGCTGGTCCCTATGACAGCACCCTCCCCAGGCAATTTTAAAAGTATCACAGTGTGTGTGAGATTCCTCGGGCTGCCCAAATAAATTGCCACAAACCATGTGGCTTCAAACAACTGGAATTTACTCTCTCAGTCCTGGAGACCAGAAGTCTGAGACCAAGCAGGGCTGCACCTCCTCTGGAAACTCTAAGGGAGGGTCCCTCCTGCCTCTTTCAGCTTCTGAGGGCCCCAGGCGTCCCTGGGCTGGTGGCTGCCTCCCTCCCATCTCTGCCTCCATCCTCATGTGGCTGCTCCTCTGTGTCTGTGTCTCTCCTCTTCCTATAAGAGCACCAGTCATCTTGGATTAAAGGCCCAATGTGCTCCGGTACAACCTCATCTTTACTTATATCTTCATTAAAACCACAAAGACTATTTCCAAATAAAGTCACATCCAGATGTCCTAGGGGTTAGAGTTTCAACACATCTTTTACGGGATACAACGTTCAACCACCCTGTAAAAGAATGTGAACCCATACCACAGCTCTCCCGGGCACATGGGCATGGATTTATCCCCTCCACTACACAAGCTTTCCCTTCCTGCACCTAAGTATTATAAATAATAGCCACAGTTATTATTTCTGAAGCACTCACTATGCATCAGACGCTTTAACTTCTTTGCAAATCTAAGGCCACGTAATCGTCACCAAAATCCTGTGAAGAAAGAACTAATCTCTCTATTTTATAAATATGGATAGTGAGGCATGGGGAGGTTAAGATAAGAAGTCCAATATTTCATAGCTAAACCTTAATGGGTTTCCACTCCCAGGCAGATACTCAAGAGAAATGAGAACACTCACCCACACAAGAACATGCACTCACTTAATTATAGCAGCATTATTCACAATAACCTAAAGGCAGAAACAACCCAGAATGATCCATCAACTAATGAGCAGATAAACACAGTGTAGTATATCCCTATAAGGGAATATTACTCAGCCATAAAAAGGAATGAAGTGGTGCTTCATACTAAAATATAGAAGAGGGGCCAGCTCCGTGGCCGAGTGGTTAAGTTCGCGCGCTCTGCTGCGGTGGCCCGGGGTTCGGATCCTGGGCGTGGACACGGCACCGCTCGTCAGGCCACGTTGAGGCGGTGTCCCACATCCCACAAATAGAAGGACCTGCAACTAAGATATACAGCTGTGTACAGGGGGGTTTGGGGAGATAAAGCAGGAAAAAAAAAAAAAAAGATTGGCAACAGTTGTTAGCCCAGGCCAATCTTTAAAAAAAATAATAAAAATTAAAAAAATAAAATATGGAAGAACCTTGAGAACTTTATACCCAGTGAAACATAGCATGTGATTCCATTTATAGCAAAGTCCAAAAGACAGAGCAGTCTCGCGACTATTGTAAAAGGGACATTTCAATCTTATGTGGAACATCCTCTCTGGGGGTATATAACCACTCTGTGCACCCCACTTCTTTGCTGCCCTTTCTTCCTTTGGGAAGAAAGGCCCCAGGTAATAATACTCAGATTTAAGCTCAGAATAAACTCACCCAAATTTTCATTTATAGATTGGTTATAGATTATTTTCATCGACAGAACAAGCTGTGCCCAAAAGTACAGAAAAACTGAACTACAGACCGTCTGGAGAACAGCTAACTTACGTAAAAATAATGCACAGGAAGGTACCAGCATTAACTCGATGGCTCACCACTTCTCCCAGCTATGGCTTAAAAAGTATGTCCATTTCCGGTTCCTCAAAAAATTAAAAATAGGAGGCCTGCCCATGGCATAGTGGTTAACTCTGTCACACTCTGCTTCAGTGGCCTGGGTTCGCATCCTACGTGCAGAACCACACCACTCATCAAGCCATGCTGTTGTGGCAACCCACATACAAAAAGTGGAGGAAGATTGGCACAGGAGGAAGATGTTGGTTCAGGACTAATCTTCCTCAGGCAAAAAAAGAGGAGGATTGGCAACAGAAGTTAGCTGAGAGAAATCTTCCTTACCAAAAAAAAAAATTAAAAATAGGAGTACCATATGATCCAGCAATCCCACTTCCAGGTATATACTCAAAAGAATTGAAAGCAGGGACTTGAAGGGATCTCTGCACCCTATGTTCATAGAAGCAGTGTGCACAATAGCCAAGATGTAGAAACAACCTAGGTATCCATTGATGGATGACTGGATAAAGAAAATGTGGAGTGGAATACTATTCAGCCATAAAAAGAGTGAAGCTCTGATGCACGCTACAACACAGATGAACCGTGAAAACATGATGCTCAGTGAGAGAAGCAAGACACAAAAGATCACATACTACATGATTCCATTTACATAAAATATCCAGAATAAGCAAAGCCACTGAGATTAGTGGTCACCAGGGGCTGGGGGAGGGGGATGTGGGAGGATTGGAGTGTGATGACTCCCGCCTAAAAGGTTTCTTGGGGGGGTGATGAAAATGTTCTAAAGTTGACAGTAGTGATGGCTACTCAACATTGTGAATGTACTAAACACCACTGAATTGTATACTTTAAAATGAGTCAAACAATAAATCGTATGTTATGTGCATCCTACCACAATAAAAACAGAAAACAAAAACGCACGGTCTCAGAGATGGAACACCCACCCGCTATAGATGTCAAAATTCCTGCCAGGATCCGAGGCAGGGAAGAACGTCCCATGCAGGCACTGGTCTTAGTGTGGTTTCATATTCAGTTGATTCTTCCACCGTGCACACACCATGCCATTTTGGGGAGCGTTTCCTAGTATCAAGGTCAAGAGCTGGAGGCCAAAAGGAAATAGAAGCCTGGCCACCGCCCCTTGGGAGTTAAGTTTCTCCCAGTTTCCAGCAGTGGCTGCATCTCATCTACCGTCTGAGCTCCTCTGAGCTCCAGACCCATGCACACCTGCCCTGTGGGAAAGGTTTTTCCCCTGGACCTGCTTGTCTTCCTGGGTGCCCTATTCCCCAAGCTGGCTGTGGAATAAAGAGAGAAGTTGGGGACCACTTGAGTCCAGGGAGCTGGGGTAGGCAAGACAAGACTCCAGGTTTATCATCTTCATCCCAGGGCATCTCCACACCCTGCTTTCCTCTCCACTGGATTGCAGCCCTTTTCTAGACTGGCTGGGTCTTCCGCACAGGTGAAAACACCAAGCTTCCCTTGATGTGCCCAGAAGACCCATGTGCTTACTTCCTACTGCCCCCGAACCATCCCTTTGCTCAATCACGAGAAGATCCATCTGACAAGAAATGCCTGCAGCCTCGGATCTGTGCCCAAGAAGACTTGCTTCTCAAAGCACCGAAGCCACCTGCCTCTCAGGGGCTGGGGGGACCTCGCCCCACCCCAATCACCGGCAGGATCTCACTGTCTCCTTCAAAGCCCCAGGTGGGTCGCACCTGTCTGCAAAAGCCGAGCTGGCTTTCTGCCTGGGGCAGGCCTTCTGCAGGTAGACTCATTGGGGCAGGTCTTCAAAAGGAGATGCTTGAAAGGGGGTTACTGGGTCTGCCTTTTCCCAAAGCCCCCACCAGGACTCCAGCGGGAGGGGATGGGGAGATTGGATTCCGCCCACGGTGTTTCTGCTTTGTTGGGAGAATTCCCCGGGGGAGCTCCGAGGAGCCAGGTCCCTCCCGCAGCCCCACACACCCTCCCTTCTCTCCTTTCAGCCCTTTGGAGAGGTCTGAGGCTCGGCGCCACAGCGACCTCGATTCAGGCTCAGTATGAAAACCTCTTAAAAACCTGCCAGCCGAGGTTTATGTAGTACAGTCGAAAAACATACAGAAAGACATTTAGGGGAAAATGAGGAGTCTGGCTGTGTTTATGCTCCACATGCACCAGGCAAAAACCGAAGGAAAAATCGGGCACCTGGAAGCCAGACAAATGGGGACGTTCACTCCCTGGTCTTCTGCATCAACCAGACAGCAGAATCACCGCTCGGAAGCAACTTTTTCCACAGTTGTTTATTTCCTCCATTGAAAAACGGGCCACAGGTGTGGAAAATTCCTCTGGCGAAACAGCCCAGCCCACCGAGGGCTAATTTAAGGTGCCATCAATTCACACAAAAGAACTTTGCAAATTAAGCAACCTTTCAAGTGCACAATGAGATGATTAACTGGGACAAAGCAATCCGCCCAGGTTACATCCTCTTGGCCCACCCTTTCTTCCCCTATGTAATTTCAAAATCAAGTTAATCATCGACTGCAGCTACAAGAAAGTGCTTTCTTGGCCAGTTGCAAAGTGTCTTTCAGAGAGCTCACATATTGAAAACGGGCTTCACCCTGGAAGACTAAGCTTGCTTAAAAGGTTTGGTTTCATGCTATGCATTGAACGGGATACTTTTTTTCTTTTTGATGATGTATAGATTCTTTATTCAGTATAATTTTGTGCTATTGTAACATGCAAAAACTTTTTTTCAGCTTTCTTGAGGTATAACTGAGAAATAAAATTTAAGATATTTGAAGTGTACATCATGGCAACTTGATATATGTGTAAATTGTGAAAAGATGCCCACATCTAGCTAATCGATATATCCATCACCTCATATATTTATCCCTTTTTTTTTTTTGGCGAGAACTTTTGTCTTACTCCCTTAGCAAGTTTCAATTATATAATACAGTGTTATCAACTATAATACATTTATTAATGTATGAAGGAGAAAATTCCAACTGCGAATCTCCCCCAAACACAGAAAGTCAAGATGAAGCTTGTGACTGTCAATTCTTCTGTCACCTCCAGCCACACACTGTCACACCCTACGGTATTATGGAATAAATTGTTATAATGAATCCTTCTGACCCTCTTTGCAGAGAGAGGTCCAAAAATAACCTCTCCTTTATGAAAATGGCAACAAATATCCAGGCACCCTGGGAGACCCCTCATCGCTGGAAAGATACCCCGTCCGTTTTGGCTCTGAGCCCTCGCTGGAGTTGGCTTTCCCCTGTTCCAGGGTCCATCAGAAAGGCATCATGTGTGGTTGAGAAATGATGCTAGACAAGCTCAGCAGCAGCATCAGTTTTCCAGGGTCTCCTGACGCCTACCCTTGCCTAGCCGTGTGTCTGCACAAGGGGACATGGTACAAAGCATGTGTAAAATTCTGCAGGTGTGTATGGGACCCCTACGCTGTGACCAGGAGCAATGCTAGGTCGGGAGATGCAGCCGTCTCCAAAATTGTGTGGATTTCTGCCCTTGTGGAACCTACAGTGAGTGGCCCCAGGAACCACGACAA
The DNA here is from genome assembly GCF_041296265.1 of Equus caballus. Classification (NCBI taxonomy): domain Eukaryota; kingdom Metazoa; phylum Chordata; class Mammalia; order Perissodactyla; family Equidae; genus Equus; species Equus caballus. Next base: position 1,733,140 of record NC_091715.1, on the reverse strand, counting down.
GACAGAATGAGGCTCTCCAGGAAGTTCTGTGTGGCTTTTCCATCCTCACAGCTGGGGGAGAGGAGGTCCAGAGACAAAAGTCCACAACCACCGGCTAGTAGCCTCTGAGGAGCCTGGGGTTTAGAGTCCTGTTAGCTTCAAGCAGTTACTGTAGTTACTCACACCCTAATAACATCCACTTTAATATGTTAACAACAAAAAAAAGATATTTAAAAGATGGATTGCTGTTCCTATGTAAATATCCAAAAGAAATGAGAAATAAGGTGCAAACAGATTCTTGTATATTCATGTTCATAGCAGCACTATACACAGTAGCCGAAAAATGGAAACAACCCAACTGTCCACGGAGAGATGAACGGATAAACAGAATGTGGTCCATCCATACACTGGAGTATTACTCAGCTGTGAAAAGGAGTGAAGCACTGACAGGCTACAACGTGGATGAACCTTGAAAACATGACGCTCAGTGAGAGAAGCCAGACACAAAAGGTCACACGTTGTATGATTCCATGTACATGATATATCCAGAATAGGCAAATCCGTAGAGACAGAAAGTAGATTAGTGGTTATCAAGGAGCGAAGTAGGGCAAGAATGGGGAAGTGTTGTTTAATAAATATAGAGCTTCTGTTTAGGGAAATGAAAGAGTATTAGAAATAGTGGTGCTGGTTGCTCAACAATGTGAATGAACTTAATGCCACTGAGTTTTATACTTAGAAATGACTAAAATAGCCAATTTTATATTATAGATAGTCCTGCAATTAAAAAAAATCTATATGAAGGATTTTTTTTTTAATGGATTGCTATGAAATACTACTCAGCCATTAAATGGGAACATTTATTGACGCATGCTACAATCTGTTTGTAATGCAAGAATCATGCTGAGTGGAAAAAACAAAGCCAGTCTCAAAGGATTCCATCTATTTAGTCCTCTTGAAATAACCCAATTATAATGATGGAAAACAGAGCAGGGGTTGTCAAGCGTTCAGGCAAGAGAGGGTCTGATGTTGGTGAAGGGTAGCATGAGGGATTTCTTTTTGGAGATCCTGACTGCGGGGGTGGTTAAAGAAATCTACACATGTGATCAAATTTCACAGAAGGGGACCACACACACACACAAGCACATGCAGGAACCGCTGAAAACAACATACTGTAATTTACTTAATACTCTTGGACCGGTGTCTGTTTACTGGTTTTGACAATCTGCTATGGCTGAATGAGATCTGACTGTCGGGGGAAGCTGGGTGACAAGTACACAGGAGTTCTGTTATTTTTGCAATACCGCAGGAGTCTACGATGATTTCAAAACAAAAAGTTTAAAAACATTTAACGAAATGGATTGCTAGTCAATCCCCACACCTTAGAATCAGATGAAGAGGAAAATGCCAATTCACCCTATTCCGAGACTTGTTAAACAAAAGGACAGTGAAGGGACCACCTTGCTGGTCTATTCCGTGTAGGCGGCCTGTGGAAACAGATCCTATAGACGCTTTCTCAGGATCCATTTGGTCTCCTGATCGCTTGGTTCAGATCTCTGTCCAAGTCCAAACCTTATCAGATGTTTGTGCTGAGCTGTTACAGCAAATTCTCATTATTCAGCATAGTGATGTTTTTTAAAGTCCCCACAAACGCTGAATTAGCAGAAACCATCACCCACGGGAGATGTCCCAGGTTAGGTGCCTGTGAGTCTCTGATCACAACATTTTAATCAGCTAATCAATACGCAACCTTGTTTTGTGCTTCTGTTTAAAGACACCTTATTAAATCTATATGTTTGATTCATTCACTCTGAACTCACAGTCAATGGCACTATAACTCTTGCCTGGAAGGGGCTCACCCAACACACGTATTTTCTCTGTCAGGCATATGGCAGCCTCCTTGTGCTTGGGAACACAGGCAGCTCTTCAGCACTGCTTGAGGCCCACTTTAAACAGCTACAACACGAACAAAAAGCACAAAAATGCAAAACATATGGCACTAAACGACAACAAAAGGACCTCGTTGACAGTAAGAGCTGAAATAAGGTGGCAGAGCATCACCTTGTTCAGCCTCAGCTGGGAAGACAGACAGAGGGCAGCTGAAACGTTTTGCTGCTCCATGCGGGTCCACAGATGACCACAAAAGGGCCATGAGTATTAGTTCAGTTTCCAAAGAAATTGTAGCAGGTCGTGAAGTTCACAAATAGAACATCTGCAGATAATGAGGACAGAGTGCACTTCATTGACCCTGATGAACCTTGACTCCCGGTATTCACACCATTGTGCATCCCCTCCTCTGGAACCAGGGTAGACCTATGACATGATTTTTCCTACGCAACTCAGCAGAGGGTGGCCGCCCCCATCGCAAATCTAAGAAGGGGTGGGGGCTTCCGCTTTGGGGATATGGAAGAATCAGGTTCCATGTAAAGACTTCCATTGCCTTGAGACGCCCACGCTGTGAGAAGCCGAAAATAGCCATGTAGAGGAAAACCACAGCCAGTCAACAACACCAGCTGAGCCATCAGCTTCCACTCAGCACCCACGTGCCAGGCCAGTGCATAGGACCGTCTTCAGAGTCAACCCTCTTGCACATTCAAGCTGCCCCTGCTGATGCCTCACAAGGCAGACTGCACTGTGCCCATGAAACCCGGTAGAATCTCCAGCAGATTGCCAGGATGCCCATAGGTGTAGCTCTCAGCCATCCATTCTCTGTCTTCCTGAGGCACACCTCTCTCCTTGGAGATGGTTACCTTGACTTCCAAGACTGTTTACCCAATTCCCAGTTGCTTTGTGAGCCTTCTCAAAGTGAGGCATCTCTTCCAACAGCAAAGAAACAAAACAGGATGCCTTAAGCATCGCTGAAATATCCCTAGATAAGCTTCATCAATCAAGCCAAGACTACCCAGAGGCTCTGTGTTTCTCTAAAACCTATCACTGTAATTTCCTACCTTGTCTTTGAAACATCTACACTTTTCCATCCACGTAGGACTAATGTGGATTTGGGGTCAATACTAATATTTACATTTTAATATTGCTACCACATTCTTTCTTATAAATCTCTCTCTGGATGGGGAGGAGGCAAATAGTGACTTGAATGCATTGCCTAACTCTTGCTCTGTGCCCTGAAGGTCCATCAACTCCAAGGGTATCACTGACAGTCATTCTTCATTAAACAGAACCGCTCCCTCAAAAACCCTGGAAGGGATAAGAGGACCTGCCATGAATGAAAGTGACACAAGGATTTATAAGCAGAATTTCCCCATGTGTACCTAGCACATAGAATGCTATGTGCATCTTAGGGCACAGCACCACACATCCCCAAAGGACCTGTGATGGGCAGGCCTGGGCAGAGCAGCCCCAAATCCATTCAACAAGAAACAAAGCTAAGTTTAATCACACTGGCACCATGACAGTGACATGCCACGTCTACACGCTTCTCTAGGGTGCCATGATTAGAAATTTATACTGGGAAACAAACCACTCATTGCCTTTGGTCAGAATGAATTCTTAGGCTCATTAGTTATGCAGTATGTTCCAGAAAGTTCTGGCACACTTCGTGAGGGTGTCTAGGGATCTTTGGTACAGCTCAGATCCAAAATAAGACTGGCGATGATGTCTAAAGCCACATTGCTAAGAGAAGCTTGTGCCGCTGTAGAAGCAGGAGCTGTTTGAACAAAGAACAGCAGGCTTGCTAGAGACCAAGAAATAAGTCAAAGCCACCTGCCGTGCATGAATGTGGGCAAAACGCATTGGGACTAAGGCCATTGAAGTAGTAACTGCCCAGACAGCCCAGCTTCTACATATGCCACAGAGAGAATGGCCAAGATGTAAACTCATGATGTGTACGAGTTCTCATAACCGGAAATAGCGTCAGGATTCCTCGTCTCCCCTTATAAAATGTCTCCCTGCTACTGCTCTTGGGCGCCTTTGAAGCATCGCCTAGGGAAAAACATTAACAGCCAGCATGTGTCTCTCGTTTGTTTTCTTTTGAGGTCACATTGGTTTATAACACTGTATAAATTCAGGTGTACATCACTATATTTCAGCTTCTGTATAGAGTGTACCGTGCTCACCACCAATAGTCTAGCTTTTAGCTGTCACCGTACATATGTGCCCCTTTACCCCTTTCATCCTCTCCCCACCTCTTTCCCCTCTGGTAATCACCAACCTGTTCTCCAGATCTGTGTGTTTATTTGTTATCCTCCACATATGAGTGAAATCATACCATATTTATCTTTGTCTGACCTATTTTGCTTAGCATAATACCCTTCAGGTCCATCCATGTTGTCACATATGGCACAGTTTTGTCCTTTTTTTTTTTTTTTTTTGGTGAGGACAATTAGCCTTGAGCTAAAATCTGTGCCAATCTTCCTCTATTTTGTATATGGGATGCCTCCACAGCACGACTGATGAGTGGAGTAGGTCCACGCCCAGGATCCAAACCTCTGAACCTTGGCCACCAAAGCAGAGGGTGAGAGATTTTAACCACTCAGCCATAGGGTCAGCCCCCAATTTTATCTTTTTTATGGCTGAGTAGTATTCCATTATATTTATATACCACTTCTTTATCCATTCATCTGTTGATGGGCACTTAGGTTGCTTCCAAGTCTTGGCTTTTGTGAATAATGCAGCAGTGAACATAGGGGTGCATGTATGTGCCTCTACTTGAGCACAATGAAATGGGAAAATTGAATAATTCATCAAAAAAAATTAATCATGAAGCAATATTGACTGCAAGATGAGTTTCAGTCTATGCCTCCTGGTCTACATAGATGGCAATTCCAATCACGAGACCTTACCTTCAGCCGTTGCCTGGATCAGAACTATTCATTTGGACAAGAGGAAACAGTAATTGACTGCTCTTCACTGCAAACCATATTCAGGGAATGGGCAGCATCTTGCTTACCAACTTCGAGAATAAAAACAAACATTTGGTACTTGGTTAGCCTGTGCAAATAAATGGAGTGTGTGACTGCAGTCAGATATGATTTTGCAAAAAAAGAAGTCTGACTCTCAGCTAAAGTCCAGGATTTTCAAAATAAGGAATTTTGGTGAGGAATGTTCTAGTTTATTTAATTATATTTAAGGTTTTTTCCCCCCCAAAACATTAACCACAGCTTGCCAGAGATAGTACACAGTTAATAAAAACCTGAAAAGTAAATAAATAAATAGATAAAAATAAACATTTGGTAGAACTGGGCTGTGAGAACTCATTATCCTGTGTGGTCCTCCTGAGACTCTAGTTACGTTCCTATCACCTTGGAGGCACGTGGTAGACAGAACGGATGGTGCCCCATCGGAACTGTCAATATCCTCAAATATGCCCCATTTCCACTGGAGGGAAATGGCCATGCAAGAGAGAGTGAGCCTTGCACAAACTTTTCTAAGCATCCATCTGGGAGTACCCAACAGGGCATTTTGATATGGAATATTTCTTCATTTTCTAAATGACAGTTCCAAAACAACACTTTCCACCACTGATTCCATGTTTGTTTTTGAACAACTGTCCACACAAAACTCACCCAGATCAGCAAGGCCACCTCTGAAAATGAAAAAGAAGAATACATCAGTCTCCCGATCTTCTTCTCCCTAGCTAAGGGTAGGGAAGAATTGAAATAAAATGTAGCCTTGTATCCTTTACTGGAAAAACTTTAGTCTGGAACAGGAATAAACTCCACAAAAATTCAAGAGCAATTTTCATAGGCAACTGATATACACCTGATGTGCATGATATACACTTGATGTAGGTTCAAGTCACTGTTGGTCTCTCCGCCCACTCTGCATGCAAACGTTTCAACGCCAAATCCTCTAGGGTGGATCTCATCCTGGTCACAGACCCTGATGTCCCCTTTTCTAGAATTACCTGGCTCTTCAGTGCTGAACCCCCAGGTAAGAAGATACTCAGCCACTTCCAGTTCCGTGTTCTCCACCATGACATCATCCCCAGTCTTCCAATAACACGTCCAGGTGGATATAAAGAAGCCCTGGGTTTCTTTGTTAGTTTTCTCTCCCTAGACTCATTGCATGTCAACAGAAAACCCCCTCCTGCCTGTTGTTTGTCCACAAATTAAAAGCAGACCCCTTCAGATCCAAGATCTTTCTTTCTCCAAAGATAAGCCCTGGTATCTCTGCCCCAGATCTTTTTTGAGAACTGGAAGAAACCAAACCTTAGGCAGCTGTCAAGAGCTGAAACGCTCATCCAACAGAGGAGCAGGAAACAAGAACCCAAAATGGACAAGAACACCAGCTCCCTTCATCATTTTAAATTCAATCACATTTATGTCAGGAAGTGGATTAAATGATAGCTCAAAAAATTCATCAAGCATGGCCAAGACAATGGCATCTCATTGGCGCACAGACAATCAAGCCTCTGTGGTTGTGGTGTAAGCAACTTTTTTCCCGAGGGAAAAATAAAAGTTGAGTTTACTTCACAGCCCTTGAGAACCTAACCCAGTACATGCTGGGGGAGGCCAGTGAAGAGAACTCCACAATCATAATTCTACAGAGAAAGACCAGATTTCAGGATAACTTCAAGCCAAAGAGTGTCTCATGGGCTGTGGGGTTCCAGCTCCTGAAAGGTAATGTGAGAAAACTCCCCTGCACTTCTCCTTTCTCCTCCTGCATCTCCTCCCACTCTTAATTTCTCTACCCTTCTTCTCCTTCTTTGTTCCTCCCATTCTGCCTGCCCTCACTCTGAGCTTCATCCCTTGCGTTTTCCATTCTGCGATAGACTCCCAATTGCCCAGCTAACCTCCACTCTCTCCTGTGTTCATATTATCCAAAGCCTCATCTTATTTTAGGTGGCTGTCTGACGAGCTTAAAAACCAAGACCCCCAGCCTCCCCTTGCACTGTGGGCTTTCTAATAATGTATGAGCAGAAGCTATTGGGTGGGTCCTCCATGAAAGCTCCTGAACCTAGAATGCCTTTGTGTCCTCCCTCTCCTGCATCTTAGACAGTTTGACTGGAGCTTGAGGAGCCATCTTGAAACACGAGTTGACAGTGAGGATGGAAGCTCAGAGTCAAGACTAGTGGAGGAGAAAGACAAAAGTGTCCTGGTCCCTGGGGGAAGATCCAAGATGGCGCCATGAGTAGTCCTCTTTGTCTCTCCCCCTTCGAGTCTACAATTATTTGGACACTGATCGCTTGACAAAGGATATCCAGACAGCATCTCAGGACGTCTGAGAGACCCACGCGACTATACATCGGAAGGCAGATGGACTTTCCTCCGGGAGGATGTGGAAATAGGTGAAAACTCTCCGACCCCGACAAGCAGCCTAGTACCCGCAAGCGGCTTTCTTCCAACGGACGCCCCCAGAGGATCTACACACATCTAGGGCAGGAGCAAGCACACAACAGAGGAGCGACGGTGGAAACAGGTGACCAGAACCCTACCTAAACCCCCCACAATGACTCCTAAACGCAGAGGGAAACTTTGGAGTTGCACACCTGAGCCCGCGGGGAGAGTCTCTCCCTGCCATTGGCGGGGAGTCCCCGCTGGGTGTTCGCGGCGCCCGGAGGGTCCCAGAGAGAGTCAATGAGGGTACGGAGGTCTCCCAGCTGCCGTTGCCCGCCCCGTGGGACTAGGGATTGCCGGAGATCTCGGAGAGGACCGGGGCTGAGGGAAGTTTCAAAGGCCGGCTCTGCGACCCGGACGGGAAGCGCCGGAGTTCCGCCCGGGCAGCAGACAAAACTCTCTGTCTGCCATTAGCAGAGGGGCCACGCCGAGCATTCACGGCTCCGGGAGAGGCCCGGAGAGAATCCCAGAGGGCGGGGCAACCCCCAGCTGCCGTTGCCCGCCCCGTGGGTCTAGGGATAGCCGGAGATCTCAGAGAGGACTGGGGCTGGGGGGAGTTCTAGAGACCCAGCTTCGTAGCCTAGGGGGAAACCCTACAGGCTCACAGCAGCCTTAGGGAAAGCCTCTGCACAGCACCAGTAGAAGGCACCCAGCCACCAGCCACAAGACTGGAAGACCCCAGGGCAAAAGCAGCATAGCTAGGTGAACTAACCACAGACTGTAGAAGATGCCAATAGCTCTCCTACGACCCATAGAGGACAAGTGAGATTTTGTGGGTGCCGACAGCAACGGAGCGACAAATATAAGTGATCCCACCCCTGGCCGCTGGAAAAGCCCATAACACCGTTGCAGACCCCAAGGAGAGAGCACATCTAGGTGGGCTGCAACAGTAGGCACCAGCAGCCTGAAGCCCCCCTGTGACGGCCCCCACGGCAGAGGAGGGAATCCAAAGGGCCACTGTGGCTACGAGGAGGGGCCCAGGCCCAGTTAGCAACTGCGGACAGGGTCCCTGGTTGGTGCAGTATAAACAGCTGCTCCCCCACCGCAGCAGCTGAAACAAGTGAAAGGAGCAACTAAACTCTATCTCCATGCGGAGGCACAAATCAACAACATCAAGCAATATGAAAAAATACATTAAATCTCCAGAACAGAAAGAAAGTAACAAATACACAGAAAACAATCCCAAAGAAAATGAGATATATAACCTAAATGATGATGACTTCAAAACAGCCATCATTAAAATTCTCAATGAGTTAAGAGAGAGTTCTGACCGTCAACTCAACGAGTTCAGGAGCTATGTCACAAAAGAGTTTGATACGATAAAGAAGAACCAAACAGAAATATTGGAAATGAAGAACACAATAGAGGAGATTAAGAAAAATCTAGATGCTCTGAACAGTAGGGCCGATAATATGGAGGAAAGAATTAGCAATTTGGAAGATGGCAATATAGAATTGCTGCAGGCAGAGGAGGAGAGAGAAGCAAGACTAAAAAGAAATGAAGAAACTCTCCGAGAATTATCAGACACAATTAGGAGATGCAACGTAAGGATTATAGGTATACCAGAGGGAGAAGAGAAGGAGAAAGGGGCAGAAAGCCTATTCAAAGAAATAATGGCTGAGAACTTCCCAAATCTGGTGAGGGAGATGGATCTTCAGGTGACAGAAGCCAATAGATCTCCAAACTTTATCAATGCAAGAAGACCAACTCCACGGCATATAGTAGTGAAGCTAGCAAAAGTCAACAACAAGGAGAAAATACTAAGGACAGCCAGGCAAAAGAAACTAACCTACAAAGGAACCCCCATCAGGCTATCAGCAGATTTCTCAGCAGAAACTTTACAGGCTAGAAGAGAGTGGAATGATATATTAAAAAATCTGAAGGACAAAAATCTACAGCCGAGAATTCTCTACCCAGCGAAAATATCCTTCAAATACGATGGAGAAATAAAAACTTTCGCAGACAGACAAAAATTAAGGGAGTTCATTGCCACAAAACCTCCTCTTCAGGAAATCCTCAGGAAAACCCTCATTCCAGAAAAATCCAAAAAAGGAAAGGGGCTACAAAACCAAGAGCAGAGGAGATAAGTAGAAGGACAACAACAGAGAGTAGCAGCTCTACATCAGAACAGATTAAACCATGGGACGAGAAACAAAGGAAACTGAAGAAAACTGGAAAACAAGACACAAAATGGTAGTGGTAGGCCCCCACATCTCAATAATCACTCTAAATGTAAATGGATTGAACTCCCCAATCAAAAGACACAGAGTGGCAGGATGGATCAAAGAACAAGATCCAACAATATGCTGCCTCCAGGAAACACACCTCAGCCCCAAAGACAAACACAGACTCAGAGTGAAGGGATGGAGAACAATACAATTAACAAGCTAATAATGAACAAAAGAAAGCAGGTGTCGCTATACTAATATCAGACAAGGTAGATTTCAAAGCAAAACAGATAAAGAAAGATAAAGAGGGACAGTATATTATGATAAAAGGGACTCTCCACCAAGAAGACATAACACTTATAAATATATAGGCACCCAACACAGGAGCACCAAAATTTGTAAAGCAACTCTTAATAGAACTAAAAGAAGACATCAACAACAATACAATAATAGTAGGGGACCTCAACACACCATTAACACCAATGGACAGAACATCCAGACAGAAAATCAACAAGGAAATAATAGAAATAAATGAAAAATTAGACCAGATGGACTTAATAGATATATATAGAACACTTCATCCAAAAACAGCAGGTTACACATTCTTCTCAAGTGCACATGGAACATTCTCAAGGATTGACCATATTTTGGGAACCAAAGCAAACATCAATAAATACAAGAGAGTTGAAATAATATCAAGCATCTTTTCTGATCATAATGCTATTAAACTAGAAATCAACTACAAGAAAAAAGCAGAGAAAGGTGCAAAAATGTGGAGACTAAACAACACGCTTCTCAACAAACAATGGATCATTGAAGAAATTAAAGAAGAAATCAAATTTTATCTGGAGACTAATGAAAATGAGAACACGACATACCAAAACATTTGGGATGCAGCAAAAGCAGTCCTAAGAGGGAAATTCATCGCAATACAGGCCCACCTCACTAAACAAGAAAAAGCTCACATAAGCAACCTCAAACGACACCTAACAGAACTAGAAAAAGAAGAACAAACAAAGCCCAGAGTCAGTAGAAGGAGGGAAATAATAAAAATAAGAGCAGAAATAAACGATATTGAAACAAAAAAGACAATAGAAAGGATCAATGAAACAAAGAGTTGGTTCTTCGAAAGAATTAACAAAATTGACAAACCCCTAGCCAGACTCACCAAGAAAAGAAGAGAGAAATCGCAAATTAATAAAATTAGGAATGACAGAGGAGAAATCACAACAGATACCAATGAAATACAAGAGATCATAAGAGAATACTATGAAAAACTATATGCCAACAAATTGAACAACCTGGAAGAAATGGACAAATTCCTAGACTCCTACAATCTCCCCAAACTGAATCAGGAAGAAATGGAGAATCTGAATAGGCCAATCACAAGTAAGGAAATAGAAACGGTAATCAAAAACCTCCCCAAAAATAAGAGTCCAGGACCAGACGGCTTCTCCGGAGAATTCTACCAAACATTCAAAGAAGACTTAACACCTATTCTCCTCAAACTGTTCCAGAAAATTGAGAAAGATGGAGAACTCCCTAACACATTCTATGAAGCCAACATCACCCTGATCCCCAAACCTGACAAGGACAACACAAAGAAGGAGAACTACAGGCCGATATCAGTGATGAACATAGATGCAAAAATCCTCAACAAAATTTTGGCAAACCGATTACAGCAATACATCAAAAAGATTATACACCATGATCAAGTGGGATTCATACCAGGGACACAGGGATGGTTCAACATCCGCAAGTCAATCAACGTGATACACTACATCAACAAAATGAAAAACAAAAACCACATGATCATCTCAATAGATGCAGAGAAAGCATTCGACAAGATACAACACCCATTTATGATAAAAACCCTCAGTAAAATGGGTATAGAAGGAAAGTACCTCAACATAATAAAGGCCATATATGATAGACCCACAGCCAACATCATACTCAATGGACAAAAACTGAAAGCCATCCCTCTGAGGACAGGAACAAGACAAGGGTGCCCACTTTCACCACTCCTATTCAACATAGTACTGGAGGTGCTGGCCAGAGCAATTCGGCAGGAAAAAGAAATAAAAGGAATCCAAATAGGTAACGAAGAAGTAAAACTCTCGTTGTTTGCAGACGACATGATCTTATATATAGAAAACCCCAAAGAACCCACAGAAAAACTATTAGAAATAATCAACAACTACAGCAAAGTAGCAGGGTATAAAATTAACGTGCATAAATCAGTAGCATTTCTATATACTAACAATGAACTAACAGAAAAAGAACTCAAGAACTCAATCCCATTCACAATCACAACGAAAAGAATAAAATACCTTGGGATAAACTTAACCAAGGAAGTGAAGGATCTATACAATGAAAACTACAAGACTTTCTTGAAAGAAATTGACGATGACATAAAGAGATGGAAAGACATTCCTTGCACATGGATTGGAAGAATAAACATAGTTAAAATGTCCATACTACCTAAAGCAATATACAGATTCAATGCTATCCCAATCAGAATCCCAAGAACATTCTTCACAGATATTGAACAAACAATCCTAAAATTCATATGGGGCAACAAAAGACCTGGAATTGCTAAAGCAATCCTGAGCAAGAAAAACAAAGCCGGCGGAATCACAATCCCCGATTTCAAAACATACTACAAAGCTACAGTGATCAAAACAGCATGGTACTGGTACAAAAACAGGTCCACAGATCAATGGAACAGAATTGAAAGCCCAGAGATAAAACCACACATCTATGGACAGCTAATCTTCGACAAAGGAGCAGCGGGCCTACAATGGAGAAAAGAAAGTCTCTTCAACAAATGGTGCTGGGAAAACTGGACAGCCACATGCAAAAGATTGAAAATTGACCAGTCTTTTTCACCACACACCAAAATAAACTCAAAATGGATCAAAGACCTAAAGATTAGGCCTGAGACAATAAGTCTTTTGGAAGAGAATATAGGCAGTACACTCTTTGACATCAGTTTCAAAAGAATCTTTTCGGACACTGTAACTCCTCAGTTGAGGGAAACAATAGAAAGAATAAACAAATGGGACTTCATCAGACTAAAGAGCTTCTTCAAGGCAAGGGAAAACAGGATTGAAACAAAAAAACAGCTCACTAATTGGGAAAAAACATTCACAAGCCACTTATCTGACAAAGGGTTAATCTCCATAATATACAAAGAACTCACACGGCTTAACAACAAAAAAACAAACAACCCGATCAAAAAATGGGCAGAGGACATGAACAGACATTTCTCAAAAGAAGATATGAATATGGCCAATAGACACATGAAAAGATGTTCATCATCGCTAATCATCAGGGAAATGCAAATCAAAACTACACTAAGATATCACCTTACACCCGTTAGATTGGCAAAAACATCCAAAACGAAGAGCGACAAATGTTGGAGAGGTTGTGGAGAAAAAGGAACCCTCATACACTGTTGGTGGGAATGCAAACTGGTACAACCACTATGGAAAACAGTATGGAGATTTCTCAAAAAGTTAAAAATAGAAATACCTTATGACCCAGCCATCCCATTACTGGGTATCTATCCTAAGAACCTGATATCAGAAATCTCAAGAGTCCGTTGCACCCCTATGTTCATCGCAGCATTATTTACAATAGCCAAGACGTGGAACCAGCCTACATGCCCAGAAACTGATGACTGGATAAAGAAGATGTGGTATATATACACAATGGAATACTACTCAGCCATAAAAAAAGACAAAATTGGCCCATTCACAACAACGTGGATGGACCTCGAGGGTATTATGTTAAGCGAAATAAGCCAGTCAGAGAAAGACGAACTCTATATGACTCCACTCATAGGTGGAATTTAGTATATTGATATGGAGATCTGATCGGTGGTTACCAGGGAAAAGGTGGGGTGGGGGGAGGGCACAGAGGGGGAAGTGGTGTACCCACAACATGACTAACAAAAATGTACAACTGAAATCTCACAAGGTTGTAATCTATCATAACATTAAAAAAAAAAAAAAAGTGTCCTGGTCCCTGATGACAGCATGACTGTCACACAGAGCCTGGTCTGTTTCCTTTAGAGCTTCTCCAAAATAAACCAATAAGCCTTGTTGAAGCTTGTTGGATTTTCTTTTATAAGCAGACGAATCTACTCTTAACTGACGACCAATCTCAGTTGGAGAAATGGAGGTCTCCCTGTCCCACAGTCCCTCTGTTGACGTCTTATAAGCAGGGAAAGGAGATAGGGACCATAAGTACAAATTATCTTGGTGTGGAATCCAAGTACAATGGATAGATTTGTTTTTTTAATTTCATTTAAAATCTCTGTCTAAGTTATACTTTCCAGTTCACAGAAACACCACTCTATTTTTCAATGGAATCATAAATCGTTACTTACGATACCTAATCGTAGAGACAGCTCTCTCTTAGCAAATTACAGAGATGCACTGAGTGGAAGGCTGGTTTGATCTATCGCTGCTTCTTCCTGGGAGAAATTTAATTTCCCTTACACGGAGAAGGAAAGCACATGTCAGGAGAAATGATTTTTCATCCATTTAGCAGAGTCCAGCCACGCTAAACACCAGGGAAAGATTGTAGGGATGAGGAAGGTCCTCGAAAGGAAGAGGATATTGGATAAGTTTTTCTTTACAGGAGCACTTTATTGATTTTTATATGTATTGTACTGGCGGGAAATATCCTCCGAGCATTATGGAGGAGGGTTTCAGCAGACATGTCTCACAAATGCTCCCTGGGCGACTCTGAAAGAGCACTTCCTTCTCCCGCCCGTTCCCACTAAGAACCATAGGCCTGAAGAAGTATGCTTCTCCTTCCTGGAAAGGGTATGTTAAGGGAAAATGATGCATCCATGTGATCTTCCTGAGAACAAAGCTGTTTACCCTTACACTCACCCAGGACATTGAGAAACAAAACGCGCCTTACTATATACCTTAGTGTGACTTTGCTATTCCTCTGTCTTCATTAATCTCTTCAAGACGAGTCATTTGATGCTCCAGGCGAGTTTTCAATTGCTCAACACAAGAATTTCCCAAAAGACCCATCAACTCTTCAAAGGAAAGTGTCAACAGATGTTTGTGCACTAAGATTCTCTGGATCCCTCCCATCAAAATCCTCGCGTCGCTGCTCCACCAATCCTGGACTGTTATAACTCGATCCTTAGTCATCATCAAATCTCCTGCGTTGAAAGACTTGCCTTAACCCAAACTTTCGAGTCTCAATAAATTACGTCCTTCCCCTGCCCTCTCTGGGACACAGCCTGTTTTGTGGGGTAGTGTTCGCCCCGATCAAGGTAAGCAACAAATTCAGCCTTGTCTTATCAACAGATTGTATTAGTGATATTTAGGGAGCCAGTTCTTCACATCTCCACACACCCCTGAACTGTGCCAAGCAACTGCTAAGCCCATCACTAAAATCAAATATCACCATATTTAAAAAAAATTTTTTTTAATTCATGATATGTTTTTCCACCTATCCTTTTCAAAAGGAGAATCATAGAAGTGAATGCATTTTGCACTGATATTTAAGATCTAGTTTGTCTCATAGGCATCAACTAAATTCTTACATCACTGAATTGATGAAAACATCATCATATTACTCTGGTTCAGTTGTCATTTTATGTTTATTCATACAGTCATTCATTTATTTGGCTATCTCCAAAAAAGAATGCAAGATCTGAGAGTAGGCATCTCGCCTTTACCATCAGAACCAAAACAGTACCTGGCATGTAGGAAGTGTTTAATAAATCTTGAAGAAATGGTATGTGCATGTGTTTAACTCCTTCATCAGCTCCCAAGCAATGCTAAAATAATTATAATCCATCATAATTTTTGCCAGCCCACCTTCCTTACCTTTCCCATTCTTCCAGTAATTTCACCCAACTAGACTGCACACCATTAACAGGATTCATAATAACAATGCAATTATTATTATGTAATAATATGTAATAATAAATTAATATGTAATAAATGTTTATTGAGCACATATTATGTGCTGAGTATCACGCTAACCTCCACAGGAACCTTGCAAGATAAGTACTGTTATCTCAATTTGATGCATAAGGAAATGGCAGAGCCATGAGTTAAACACAAACCACCTGAATCTGGACCCCATCCCCTTGTTCACTGTGACATGGGCCTGTCCCCTCCCCCTGCCTCCCATCCCAGCAGCTTCCCCATGGTGTTTCCACCCCTTCCCTATCCCCACTGCCTCTGGACACTTACCCATCCTGACCTTCCTTGTCTGCCCCAACCAGCATGGTCTATCTCCCCTCCAGCAGACATTAACAGTTCCTGGAAGGCACTTAGCACTTTATTTCCCTTTCACAGTTGCATAGTTTCAAAGAATAGATACTTTCATTTATATCTTCTTAAGGAGTAACGTCTTCTCAATGCCTTGGTGGATGAGACTCAAGATACTTCCACTGCATCTTCTCAGAACCTGAATTTTTTTTTTTATTGAGTTATTGATAGGTTACAACCTTGTGAAATTTCAAGTGCACATTAACGTTTGTCAGTCATGTTGTAGGTGCACCACTTCACCATTTGTGCCCACCCCCCACCCCACCTTTCCCCTGGTATCCACTAAACTGTTCTTGGTCAGAACCTGAATTTTTGTTTTGCTTTACTTCAGTGTTTTGTTTTGTTCTGAGAATGGCTTTCCACACTGCTTCTGGACAACAGGAATAATATTGGGGTGATATAAGAAAAATCACTTTCACCGCCCACTAGGAAAAACATTTCTGCCTAAGTCCAAAGTCTTGTTCTCATTAAATATTCACTAATACAATGTTCGGATGTTGCAAATACAGGCCCACCCAAAGGGTATGTATTTGTAGATGAGAATGTTTGTCTTCGCATTATTTAGTCTTTAGTTCTATAATTTGACTTCATATTTCATTTGCAATTTTTAAGATTCCATGTAATGCTGACTTGCCTATTGCTTCTGAATTATTTAAAATGCTATAAAGTTGAATGTGTCTCAAGGGACCATTTCTCTGAATTTTTTGAAAACATCTTTTTTCAGACTTCAGAGGAAAGTAGCTTCCTTTTCCAAATAGCGCAATTTTCAAGTTTATTGGGTATCGCATCAGTTTCCTGAGACTGTCATAACGAATTCACACAAACTTGGATGGCTTAAAACAAAAAATTATGTTCTCTCAAAGTTCTGGAGACCAAAAGTCTGAAATCAAGCTGTAGCAGGGCTGCCCCCCACCTCCTTGGAAAGGTCTAGGGGAGTACCCTTCCTTGTCTTTTCCAGCTTCTGGTGTGGCTGGCTACCCATAGTATTCTTTGGTTTGTAGAAATATGACTCCAAGCTCTGCCTCCATCTTCACATGGGTTTCTCTCTCTATGTGAAAGACACCAGTCATTGGTTTTAAGGCCAATGTATGACCTCCTCTTAATTTGGTTACATGTGAAAAGATCTTATTCCTAGATAGGGTCACATTCACAGGTGTCAGAGGTTAAGATCTGAACATATATTTTTGGGGAACACAAGTCAACCAAGGATAGGTACCAGTTCATAGTCTTTTAAATGAAATTATATGGAAGGCTCAGAATATCAATGATTCACTCTGAATATACTGAGTAAACTATAAATGAAGGTATTCTGATAGATACTGTGAGAGGAGCAGAGATGTTGTTTTATACTCAAGAAAGCAAGTATACACTTGTACATCACAGTCATTCTATAAAGATTTATTGGAGTGAATTGAGTATGAAAGTTCACATCATGAAGGAGACCTTCCCCAACTCTGAGTTCATGGCTCCAGATCAAACTCTACAGGGTCTCAAATGGACCGTTCTAGTGGATGTTGACCCCCTGGGAACAGTTATTGAAAGGACTTTGGCTTTTGCAATCAAGAGATGCCATGTTTTGCCTCCCTGTAGGTCTACACATCAGGGTGAGTTCCAGAGAAATTTTCTTATTCACTCCAATGTTCAGAGGGAAGTATCGAATCACCAACACTCCCAAAAAGAGTAAACTTTAATTTCTAAGTCAGAATACCCCATGCATAAAGAAGAGAAGTATTTTCTTAATGTTGCCATAGTTTAAACGCCAAGCTGCTCAGAGCAAAGGCAACACTAGACCCATATTTGCAGCCCAAGGCCATTTATTTCCTCCACTTCCTCTCCTCCCCTCTCCCTTGCTTCCCTTCTAACTTCCAGGAAATAGGTGGCCATGGCTGAGCCACATATTCTGAATAGTCTCCATTAGCTCAAACCAGTTTCCATTACTTCACAAAAACACAGAGGAAGCTTGGAAATTAGTCCCTCCAAGGATGCAATTAACTCCTCCGCTGAAGACCACCCCTCAGCACAGGTTGGGGTTTTATCATTCTCTCAGATGCACATGTGACAGAATTAAGCTTCCATCTAAAGATGCAGCAGCTTAGATTCTATATCTTCGAGCATGTTGCACACAACGCTGTGTAGAACATACTAGAAGGAAACAGAACCTCAGTATCATCATAGACTGTTGTTTCGTAAACTTGACTAACACAGTTGAATATGTTTTCATTTTTGGTGAGAAAATAAACCCACTCATTAGCTCATTTTATAACATCGTCGCAGTGGTTACAAAAAATCACAAGACCTTCTAAGGCAGTGGTTTTCAAAGGAAGTCCTTGGACCAGCAGCCTCAGCAACCCTGGGAACTTGTTCCAAATACAAATCTTCAGGACTAATAAAAATCCCCAGACCCAGTGAGTCAAAATCTATGTTTTCATAAGCCCTCTGGGTGCTTCCGACCCCCGGTGAAGTTCAAGAACCACTGTTGTAGGTGTGACTTTCTCGTAAGTAGCCTAATATCATATTTGGTGTCTGGATTCTGGAATCACATTAACGTCCAAACAGAGCAGAAACCACAATAAGCAGAAACCATACTTGAGATAATGACTCAGACGTCCGTGTGTCTGATGAGATGACGCTAAACAGACGGTAGGAGGGAGCAAGTGCTCAGGGAAAGATAAATGACCTCTTCTAGAATACTGTGGCAAGATGGATTGCCTTTCCAGTATAAAACATCATGTTGAAAACCATGTGCTTGCCTTGAATTTGTCTGCGTGGAGGCTTTGGGTTGGAGACTTATCAGGAATGGTCATTTATATGGCCTCCTCAGCACTTTTGTTCCCCACGTGAGGCGATTGTGACTGGCTTTCTCTCAGACCTCACCTGGCATGGCTATCACAACTTTACTGTGGGTAGACAGTCCTTCATTTTAAATTAGTAAAAGTGGGTATATACCCAAAGGAAATCAAATTTGGATCTCAAAGATTTACCTGCACCCCCGTGTTCACTGCAGCATCATTCACAATAGCCGAAACAGGGAATTAACCTAAGTGTCCATTGACAGATGACTGGATAAAGAAAATGTGTTGTATCTACACAAAGGAATATTATTCAGCCTTTAAAAAGGAAGAAGTTCTGCCATTTGTGACAACATGGGTGAACTTAGAGGACAGTATGCTAAGTGGAATAAGCCAGACACAGAAGGACAAATACTGCATGATTCCACTCATATGTGGAACCTAGAATGTTGAATTCACAGAAAAAGAGAGTAAAGCGGTGGTTACCAGGGGTTGAGGGGTAAGGAAAACAGGGAGATGTTGGTCAAATGGGACAAAGTTGCAGTCATGTAAGATGAATAAGTTCTTGAGATCTAATGTGCAACATGGTGACTCTAGTTAACAATATTGTATCCTACGCTGGAAATTTGCTAAGACAGTAATCTCCAGTGCTCTCCACACACACACAAATGGTAACAATGTCAGTAATGGTGTGTTAATTAGCTTGACTGTAGTCAGCATTTCACTATGTATATGTAGATCAAAACATGTTGTTCACCTTAAATATACACAATTTGATTTCAAAAAGAAGAATAAAAATATTTATACCTAAAAAAAATTAAGCACAATGAGTAAAGAGACATCATTTGACTTTAGATTTCAAGGGAGACATCAGTTTGCAATTTTATTTTTGCCCCAGGACGACAGTTGCATCCGTTGGATGGAAGACATATCGCTTTGCCCCTGGACCACCTTTTCAGAGATGCTCCCACTGTTCTCTAACCCAATACCCTCATCTTGGCTGCATCCTCAAGCGACATTAAGGAGAGCTAGCCTTCCACCCAACGGTGGTTTCAAAAAGTGAAATTCTTCTTTCAGTTCTGCTTCAAATACCCTCAGGTGGAAACTATTAAGTGATATATATCTTTAGAGAGTTTTGCCCACGGCCAAAAAAATGTTCAACTCCACATTGTGCAACACATCCACATATTTTGGGTGTTTTTACCTAGAAAACTTAGTATACTGAAATTTATGTCATTGGAGAGACACTTGAAATTTTAAAATTCTAAAAACATTTTCCCTGGAGCCAGAGTCAAGGTTAACATATGATTTAATGAGAAGAAAAGGAATCTTACAATTCTGTTTCTACAAAAATTAGCTTAGAATGAGGAATTGCTGGACAATGGTAGACCTAGGCAAAGCACATGTTCCACTCTATGTTCACTCATTATCCAGCACATATTAAAAAAACCCCACATTACCCTGAGTGCTGCTTTTTACCACCAAGTAATCAAGGAGCTCAGAACCTAGTTTATAGCCTTTTTTTTCATTAAGTATAAAAGGAATACTACAAAGAAACACTACGTTTAGCATAATGATGCAGATTTGTGTGTTTAAATTCAATGTACATGTGTTTTTCTCTTTTTTTCTGCTCCTAAAATTAAAATGCAGAGGATAGCAGGTGAAAGCTCACATCTTCAGTCTTCTGACTTCACGTAAGTTACCTCAATTAAGGTAGACTTGAAATATTTGTACATTATCCCCGTACTCTAACTGGGGAAAATGGGAGAAGAATAGCATTTACTATGTGACTTCCAAGTGCAGCCACCTTACTTCTGTTATTTCATTCAAACCTTAAGACAACTTTATGGTCAGCCAAGTAACAGGGACCAGAGGGACCCTTCCATCTTAAAATAACTTTTAAGAAACCAGAAGAAGTATACGAAACAAGGCTTTCAGATGTTTGACAGTAATCCCTGAGAGAGGGGAAGCAAAAGAGATGAGTTCTCCGATTTCCCCAAGCTTCCTGCCTGGAGAGAGTTTCCAGGATGCAGCAAAAGGAGAAGAACCCAGAGAATGCCTGGCCAGTGCTCTGAGTTGAGGAGATGAATTTGGAAGTCGGAGGAAGCCAAGTCAGCTAGAGTCTACAGGGTACCAGAGAGATGACAGGGACACACAGAGATCTGCAGAAGGTCTCCTTCTAAGTATCACCAATCAGCACATGCATGAGAAGAAAATACATACGAGTCAGGGAAGAGCGACCTGAAAGGATTAGAGGGAACAATCTCTCACACTCACGGATGGCCAAGGATGGGTACTGTTAGAAAAAGATCATAATACTTGGGACGTTGGGTAGAGTACTCCACATAGTATTGTCTGAGTATTGTGGGAAGGGGGAGGAACGACTGTAAACTAAAGGCTGCCTTGGTTCTGCCTAACAAATCTTAAAAGTAAGCCACCAAAAAATCAAAGCATTCCTGAAAATTCTGTGTGGCAGAACATTCATGTGTAGCATCAATCAAAAATGACCAGACATGCAAAGAAGTAGGAATACATGAGCCATCGTGAGGAGAAAACCAATCAATTGAAACTTACCCAGAAATAGCACAGGTGACAGAATTAGTAGACAAGAACGTGAAAAGTGATTATACCTATATTCCATATGTTCAAGAGGAGAAACAAACAAGATATAAAAATAAGACTGAAATCAAACTTCTAAAGTCGAAAAATACACTAGACGAGAGTATCAGTACATCAGACACTGCAGAGGAAAAGATCAGTAAACCCAAAGTCATAAACAAAAGAAATTATATATAATTCAACACAGAGAGACAGTCTGAAAACTAATATACATAAGAAGAATAATTTCTATTTTGCAGATGAATAAAAAGACCTAGAGATTTGAAACTTGTTGGATGTTCATTTAGCCAGTAAGCGATCAAGTCTGGGTTAGAAACAACATCTTAATGATTCTAAATTATACCATACCTTACTATACGAGAGAAGCTTAAAAGAGTGCAAAAAAAAAAAGTAACTATTCAAATACATCAGACAACTTTCTCCAACTGTATTTATAATAAACCATATATGTTTCAAAATACTGTAGCTCACGATCTGAAGTTATAGTCAAACGTCGATGCATCATGTTCCACTCGTTTACCCCAGAAGGTTGGAGCTCTGTAGGAGGGCGGTATAACGTACTTGGGTCCCAAACTACCTCAGCCCAGAGCCCTTTGCTAGGGAATGGGGGAACATTTCCACAAAATATGTGCTCTCAAAGTTTTGCATGACATGAAATTGAAAGATGTTTCAATCTCTAAAATGCTTTCTTTTTAAAATTCTCTACTAAAGATGCATTCTGTAAACCTTTAAAATGATTTGAGGTAATTTTTCATTGCTACAACGATTGAGATCAAGAAACCCCACTATGAAATTGCATGTTTAGGAGATCTAGTTGTTATTTAAAGAATGGCTGACTTTCATTTATCTGTAATTTCTTCAGATAGTATATCATGTAAGTTCATCTTTTAAGAGGTAGAGGGTATTTTGATATCAAAGAAAAGGAAACTGATTCTATGAAAGTAATTGATGTTCCTTCAAATCTGTACCCCTGACAAAAATGAGGTGAATATGAACGGTCTCTCATTAAATGCCTTTTCATGAGAGATGGTTCTCTAAGTGAAAAAGCAGGAACATCCAGCAAAAGATGAGTTCAAAGAAATTATAAAAACCATCCTACGGAGACTAACAGTTTGAACATAAAGGATGGCATTTCGTTAATCTCCCCAGAGTTAAAAAGAAGAACGAACTTCATATGGTAGTTAACTGGATTCAGACAAGTTGAGACCACTGTCGCTATTAACCCTTTTCATAATAGTACATGAAGTTTTGACTTCTGAACGCCAGTTCAACAATGACATTCCTTCTATGTACACAAGCAAAAATGAGGGAATAAACAAAAAGCAAACAGCCACGTGAAAAGTGGTTGGATGACCATCTCCTGCTTACCCTCCTGATCCACAATGACCCAGTCCACCTTTCTCCACCCGGCTCTGAGCTCCTAGAAAGTGACTTGGATGGGTAGCATCAAAAGACTCCCTTCACTCTGGTTTCCAATCAATCAAGAAGTTAGGATACACAAGTAGAGGGGCAGAGTACGAGAGCAGAGGGAGGTTAGCCACAGCCCTCTTGACAGGTGCCCCTTCTCGCCCTTTATCCTCAAGATTCTGGGAACTCTTCCTCTCTTCTGCTTCTTCTTGACCCAGATTCCTGCACTCTTCCCTGGGCTTTCCCTATGCCTTTCCCACACCTTTGAAACTAGTTCCTTTTAAGACTTGAGTATGCCATGTGTCCCCGGACAGGACCCTCCTTACCCTACACCGCTTTTGGAAGAACACTCACTGGCTGTTTTAGGTTTTCAAACCCAGTCTAAGCCACATGATTACAATTCTGTAATATGAGCCAGATCTGCTGCCAATGCGTTCATTTTCGGCTGCATTAGCGGGTAAGCCTGTCGACAGTGGTTTCTCTTTGATTATCTAAACGACAATTGAAATGTTGTTAGGTTGTTTGAGATGGTTTCTAAAGACTGTTTTGATGGCAGATGACTTATAGGAAACTCTCGACTAAAAGTTATTAGTTTAGTTATTGTTTGATTGACTAGGACAGCCTGTGCATTATTGATATGCTGTGGGAAACCCATAATTACCAAGATAACAGTGCGATGCTCACGGCAAGAAATAAAGCTCAATTTCTAGAGTCGTGCTCTTATTTTCCCTTTGGTTCTTAAGACCAACGGGTCAGAGGCAGGGACATGAAACTTTTGAACCAGAGCAAGGGCACCCAGGAAAACCATCCCTGTGAGGGTTATGAGAGACGTAAGACTCTACAAATTCAAACTCAAGCGGCACAAGCACTTTGATTGATTCTCCCTTGTCCTTAAAGAAGAAAAGCCCCTATTAAAGAAGCTTATTTGGCAAAATAAGCCTGGACATTGATGAAATTAATGGCTTCTCTAGGTCTATCCCCCTGCGATGAGCACTAACACGATCCAGTCTTTAATTCATGTCACAGTCGCTGTCACCCACGGCATTTAACTCTAGCATTATAAAGGCATCTCTTTGCAGGTCTGTAGATGTGGGCAGGAGGTATTGAAGAAAAGGTGCATTTGAGGTCAAAATTCCTTCCACACTATGAATGTAACATAAGCAAAGTGTAATATGTTCATATGAAATGACCAATTTCATGATACTTAGGGAATATACTACCGAGTATTGTCGACATTGCTTAGGAGTTCTTCCAAATGGCTGAGATTTAAACATTACCTAAAATACAGACAAACCAATTGTCCTTGAGGTCCAGAATCACAATTGGAATTTGGGTATGAAGAAAATTAAAAGCCTGCTCTACCACTTGTTTCTGAAACTTGGTCTTATCCTTGTCCTGATACCCAGTCATACTTTCTTGTCTGAGGTCCTCAGGTTGGTCTAAAATGTGAGAATTGTCTTCCAGTCTCCCAGACAACACGCTGATTCAGAGCCACCCACCTAAAAGGAACCCATAGGTAAGAGAAAAATAGAAGAGCTCAGAGATAATAATCAACCAACTACCGCTGAAGTTAAAAATTATGGAAGCCAGGGTCTTATCTTGTTCATTTTCAAACTTATCTTCAGATTCTTCGGGTAATCAGTTTACACAACCACTTTACATACCTTTAAAATGTAACAAATGCCAGCGAGAATCAGTAAGGGACTTTATCCGAGTGGACGGATACAAACGCCCTCTTCCTCCAGGTCCTCATGTCTTTGCTTTCAGATTTGTCTTCTGCTCCTTGGCAACTAAAGCAAAGGGGACGTGGATCCCTCAACATCTGCTTGTGTGGGAGAATTCAGGCTTCCTGGGATATCTACAGAGCCCACTGAGCTAGTGGGAAATCAAGATTGGAAGAGAGAGAAATGGAAATCCGACCGCTATAAGGGCTCTAGGCAGGGGGAGAAGAATGCAGGAGGATATCCATGAATCCTGAATTTAATATAGATGGAGGTCAGGATCTCAGGTCAAAACGCGGAGAGAAGAAGGAGCAAAATGATGATGGAAACAAAGAAAAGGTGACAAAGTGAAGAAGGGAGAGACTCAGCATTTGGAAGCAAGACATGGAGACGGGAAGGACATAAAGCCATGAAGAAAAACCTAGCGGAAACTCTGCCAGATCTTTCCTGAAGGATGCAGGCTTGGAAGAGCCAGCCCTCCAAGGTGCATCTGGTGGCCACTTCCGGTGCACTGGGCTGCGAGGGGATCCCTGCCTTCACAGAAGCTCATGAAACAGGTGCTCTAAGACATGAGAATTGAGAAGAGGCGATGCTTTGGAGAAGGGAATGAAAGCCATGAGATGCACATGATGGAGTGGACACCATCTGTCTTCTGTCCCTACCATCTCCTTTTCATGTCAACAGCGTCCTGCAACTTCTTCCTGAGAGGTTTCTCTTCTGCCCTAGAGTATGGCAGGTCAAAGTGTCAGGGAGCTGATGACTGGAACAGCCCTGGGCCATTGGTGAACTGAAAATTGGGGGTGATTAGTGTACCTTCCTCACACCTTGGGGAGACAACCCTAAGCTGCCTGTGGGAAGGGAGCTTCCATTGCCTAGGATGGCTCCTTTCATTGGCTTCCTTCCTTTCCTGGTCTCACCACCCCATTCCATCACCATCAGGCTTCCTGAGATTCCCTTCCAAAGAAACCACTCACAGACAAATCCCTAACTCTGAGACTGCCTCGGGGGAGCCCAACCAAGACCCACAGTCCTTAGAGACTTCAGACAGGGGTGACATTATTTTGTTCTCAAGGGAGAGGGGTGATGGGAGAGATCTGAGGGGTTTTCAAAAAGGATGTGGCATTTGAGTAAGACTTTAAAGAATGCACCAAATTTGGACAATTTGGGGAATTGGGCATTGTAGGGCTGGGTGCAGTTGTGCACAAGGATGCAGCAAAAACGATGCATATGGGAATAAATTGGTAATTCAAGCTAAGACCACACAATCAGAAAAAGTGTCCTTCTTATTGAACTCCTTCACTTAAAAATAACAAGAAGAACAAAATCTATCCATGTTTCCCCAACACAGGATAAACAA
The DNA here is from genome assembly GCF_041296265.1 of Equus caballus. NCBI lineage: Eukaryota > Metazoa > Chordata > Mammalia > Perissodactyla > Equidae > Equus > Equus caballus. The sequence continues at coordinate 1,707,497 of NC_091715.1, read as the reverse complement.
CATGAGGAAAAGCAAGCCTGGTGTCCTGGGGCTTCCGATTCAGTTAACAAAATAGTTTTCCCACTTAATGGCCCAAGTGACTATGCGGGAAACCAATGACAATGTGTTTGTGAAGATCAGACACTACCAGTGAGCAACAGTATGTTGAAAGCTTAGGGAGAAGCTGATTCCCCACCCTCTAATTAGTTTCCATTGTTTCATTTTTCAGCTTGGGCATGTATTGTGGATAACGGTTATTTGGGATTTGCCAAAACATGACTACACTAAGAAGAGTATTATGAAAACTATTCGATGCCCAATGAAATGTTAATTTCTCTTATGAACTGCAAGCTTTTTCTTCCTTTAAGAAAACCTTACAAATTACTGGAAGCCAAATAAAAAAAAACCCTAAAAAATGCCATTTGGTTTTGATGAGGATTTTTAGGCTGGTTACTTTTAAAACTACAGATGAGAAGCAGGCTCCAAGCAGTGGAATTTGCTTGCCCCTTTCTTGGGAAAGATTTACATTTCTAAGGAAAACCTCTATCTGTGAAGATGCCTCCCTCTCTGTGCCAGGGAGAAGGGGGATGGCCTTATCTCTAGAAACTCTTAATGCCAGAGGCAGGAACTTAAGTTGGTTACTGTCTGGCAATCTCATGTAACTGATTTAGGGTGGTGGCTTCTGACCTTTACTTAATCCAATTTGATTCTTGTCAAAAAGTCATGGGATCACCCAACGACCAGACCCACCTGCACTGATACCATTTTAACTTTTTTCCATGTTCTTTCCTTTGTCCTGTAAAGAAATGACTCACATACCCATGCCTTATAAAATTAGCCCTAACCCTCAACTCGGGGCAGCAGCAGGAGCTCTGACTGCCCGTGGGTCCTGTCCCCATGCACCAGCTCTGCCTGCCCATGGGTCCTGTCCCCATGCCAGCGGGGGCAGCAGCAGCAGCTCTGCCTGCCCATGGGTGCTGTCCCCATGCTACACTATTCTCTAAATAAAAGAGCACTGCTGCCAGATCTTGAGAGTCCAAGAAATCTTTCTTTCGACTCCTCGGCTCACCGACCCCGCATCAGGTTGACATTCAAAAGCCATAAGATTTGAGTTCCTTCTAGATCTGGCAAAATGTGTCGTCCTCGTCCCTCTGAATTTCTCATTTCTTCAGTGACTTTTGCCAGACCATTTTTAGAAGCCATGTTTGCCCATCATTTTTTGTTGGCATTCGCCGTTCAATGAAAAATGTAATCTAGTGGTTAATCAAAAAATGAAGTATTAAATTCAAAATATTTGAGGATTACACATAAAATCCTCTGTGAAACTTTCAGCCAGTCTTTCTTAGAAAAACACTAATTTAGGTGGAGTAACGCAAACATCAGCTAGAAAAAAAAAATGTGGGCTCCTCAGCTTGTTAAATCACTCATTGTGGTTTTTACTTTGGTCATCTTAAAACAATAATGATACATTCCCAGGAAATAAGAATAGTACAAAGAGAATAACTATTCAAACTTTACATATAAAAAGCAACATTTTCCCAAGTGATGATTTTAGATGTCTAAAAGGCATGGGCACACGAGGATTCTGTCCAAAAGGCAGCCAAGTTAATCAAACGGAGGAGTTGGCAAATGTTTTCTGTAAAGGGCCAAAGAGTAAAGACTTGGGGCTTTGTGGGTCACATAATTTCCTTTGAAAATACTCAATTCTGTTGTAGCAGGAAACAGCCATAGATAGTACCGATAAACGAATGCATGCGGCCAACTTCCAATAAAACTTTATTTATAAAAGCACACAGTGGGCCAGATTTGGCCCACGATCCATGCTTTGCTGACACCTAAACCAGAGCAATGCAGCCATTTCTAACAGTTTATTGAGAGCTTGCAGGTGATATGTAACAATGAAATCTCATTTATATCCCCTTTTTCCCAAATACTGAGTTACATCTTCCGTTTCATTTTCAAAGCAGATGTTTCTGCCTCTTCCCCCACAGCTTTACCGTAAATCTATTTAAATTCTTAATGAGGAAACTTCTGGAGACTCTCAAGGACTCCAGTATTCTCTTTTGCTTCTGCATTAGTGACCACAATTTTTCCAGGACAATGCCCTGCTCATTATCAGCAACTGAAATTCCAGCTCTAAGTGTTTCATGTTGAGCAATTAGAGTAAATCCCAGGAAAGGGAGCATAGGCCTGTGCACGGGCTCTGCTGCTTAAAATACTTATGAAATCTGAGCCCATGCAGGGGTGGGCGAAGCAGCAGGCATACCTAGCCAGGCCCTTGGAAATCCCCAGATATGATAACTCACCGGTTCTTCCCATCCGACTTGGCATCAGTCTTTCTGTTTTTTCCTATAATGGAGAGAATATTGAAAGGTGACTTAAGGAAAAAGCAAAAGATTACTTTTGGATTCCAAACCAGGCTTAAATGCTGTGGCAAGATGAGAAAATGCAAATGGACAAATGGACAACCCATTTTAACTCCATTAGAGGAACCATTCCGGAGCAAAGTTTCCCTGGCTTGTGCTGGAAGCAATTCCATCAGCCCAGCCCATCCTTTGGCCTCTCCCAGCAGGTCAGCACCCTCAGGACGAATGATACCACTGACGGATGCTCGCCTCTCTCCTTGAACCTCGTTGGTCAGCAAAGGGGGGGTGACTCTTCTTTGCAACATCTCTCTTACAACAGCTGCTCTTACCTCTCCTTTCTCCATTCTACAACCTTGGATCTTAACCATCAAGGTCTCTGGTTACAAAGAAGCCACTTGACTTGTCCCCTTTCTATGGCTATCACCTGAAATAGATGGGTCTCCCTGACAGGCCTCTTTCATCCCGTAACTCCCCCACACTTAGACCTAAGGCATGTCAGACAGGAAACCCCTTACTGCCAAACCCCCTTTTAAAGACACAGTAGACCCTCTCACTTTATTAATTTTCTCATGCAACTGATAATTATTTGAGTTAGTCCTGAGCGCCCGGGAGTGCACCAAACAGAAAGCAGTGGGACAGAGACAATCGAACACACTAGGACCAAAGTCCAGAAAGGAACCGACTGTGCACATTCCTTTTGTCTTTGTCTGTGGTGCTTATCACCTTCTTAACTAAGGAGTCACTTCAGAACGCTTTAATGTGGACTCAAAGGAGCAGGCACACACAGACATGCACACTCACACTGAGATGCATATGAGATATGCGTGCACATGCATATATAGAATACATTCTTTTACACATATTCCTTTATCTGAATATATGTATATACATGTAATATGCAGATTAAAGAATGTGTGTGCATATGTCTATCTATCTATCTATATGGACATATACATACATGAACATTATTTTATCATGGATTCAGATACATAGATATATACAGTTGTAATACTTATGCAAAGTACATATAAACATATGAAAGAACGTGTGCGTATATATGTACATGCACACGTTATTTTACGTTTAAATGCATTATATACACATATAAAGGAATGTAAAAGAGTATATTTTATACATAGAGAGATACAACTGATTCGATTTAAATCAGCCATATTTAGATAGAGAGAGATAAAGACATGATGAACAGATAGATGATAGATTGATTGATAGATAAATGATTGATAGATGGATAATGATAGGTGAATGATTGATAAATAATGATAGAGGATAGACAAAAGATATATAGATACATGATAAGAGATATAGATAGATACAGAGACAGAGAGAGAGAGAAAGATGAGAAAGAGAGAAGGGATCTCTCATGCAAAGGCAAACTTTCTCAACCTCAGCACTATTGCCATTGGGCAGGACCATTCTCTGCGCTGGGGGCTGCCCTGTGCCCTGTAAGATGTTGAGCATCATCCCTGGTCTCCACCCACAAGGTGCCAACAGCTCACATCTGCACCAGTTGTGACCACCAACACATGACCTTCAGACATTGCCAAGTGCCCCCTAGGAACAAAGTCATCTAGACCTTGCTCTGGAACAAAGGAGTCTCTGGGACCCACTGTGACCTGTTCCTATTCTCCATGACCTGGCATTCCGCCGTGCAGTCAGCCATCAATGTTCTATACTGTTACAGGACGTGCATGAGTCCTGAGGGTCCACTCAGCACCGCCCCCTCCCAGGGCTCCTTATCACTGAGAGGGTGACACCACCAACCCGATTTGCACAGATGAGGAAACTGAGGCAGAAAGAGGCTACAGCACTCTCTGGAGGACCATAAACTAGCCAGGATTACAGTCTAAATTCATTTGGCCGCAGAACTCTTGCTTCCTCTGCAGTACCATTTTTCTCTCCAGGATGAGATGTCTTTCTGTCCGTGATGCTCTGGCTCCTACAGAGACTGGTTCTGCAAAGAGGAGGAAATCTCCCATGCGGTGGACACCTTGAAAGCAGCAATCGGGTCTTCGGCTCCCAGAGAGAAGCACTGGGGTTGAGTTTATTCACAGCTCCCGTCTGTTCTTGAATGGTCACATTTGCTTGGCACAGAAAGGGTACAGTTGCCCCCCCCCCCCCACCTGCCCCAATCCGAGCCTCATTTGTGCTCTTCATGAAGGGTGCAGATGGTGAAGGGCAAGCCACTGGAAGAGACTGAGGCCCCTGATGGGGGAACAACATGACCCCATAGCCAGGTCACGGGACAGGACAGATTGCATTAGGATGGGGTGGAAGATACTGCAGCGACTCACTGGAGGGTGCTACTCTGGTACAATTGCAGCCAGAAGCACCATCTGCCCTTGGCCAGACCACAGAGCTCGCCAGCCATGGACATCAGCCACGAGTGCCAGCAGCTCCCAGGACATCCTGGAACATAGACTAAAAGACCTGAGACAGCAGAGCACAGCACCTGGCAACCTGGACCCTTTGCTCCACTTCCTGGAAGGCACAGAAGCCCCCTTCAGAGCCCAGATGTCACTCAGGGAGGAGAGATGGAGGGGAAATCATAATGACAGTATTTCCCCTGAAGGGATTGTGTCTAGGCTTACACTGGACTGAAGTAACTGGATTGAATGGATTTTAATTCCCTCGTGCATGTAGCATCAGCCTCCTACTGACACATACACATCCACGCACAAACATGCACACCAAACACACATCACACATGTGCATACATACATGTATACACTATACATGCACATATACCAGTTTACATGCTAAACACACATTGCACGTGTGCACGCAAACACATCACATAGGCATCCACACCATGCATGTAAGCATGCACACATACCCCACACGTGCATATGCCTATACAGACCACACATATACATGCACACACTAAACACCCCACATTTACACATAAGCACACAACACACACCACAGATGCACATACACAGTCAATATACACCACACATGCCCACATATTGCACATGCACACACTACACAGTGCACGCACACACACATACACATGCAAACATACATACCATGTACATGTGCACTTGAATACACCCAGACACACAGCCTACTCACATGCACACCACATTCACACACACAAGCACACCCACCTGCACCTAGAACACCAGATCACCATTCCAAAATTGACATGTGTTCTCTGGTTGTAAAGAAGACGCAGAAATGGGTCAGGATGGGCTATCAGTTTGACTCTCATTTCTCCAAAAATCCTCAGTGAAATAAAAACATGGAAGTACAGAAATCCTACACACTGAAAAAAGGGTGTGGGTGTGGGCAGGACATTAACCAAAAATGAGAAATCTCAACTGCTTTGTGAGAGACGGAAAGAGGAAGTGAGTAGATGAAGTCTAAAGTCTACAGCAATCGTGGTCATGTTTTTTGATTATGCTCAATATTATAAAACTTTTCAGCACATGCTCGATATGTATACAAGTACAATTGTCAATAGACTACATATTAGCAAGGCTTATTTTTTCCTGTTTAGTAAATAAAATACATATATGTAGAAGTTCTCATATTTTTCCATACCCAACGAGATCATCTTACTTCCTCCCTGGGGGAACACAGCCCCTTCTTTATAAACCATTAATCTAGAAGAGTCTATGACGGAAGAGAGTCGGCAGCAGTCCGTTGGTACCGTGAAGACTGCCTCTACCTGGATAATCTCAATCCCAAAGCACTCCCAGCCTCAGGGGCTTCTGCAAATGGAGGACCCCAAATATGGTGACATCTTACTCCCTCAGACTCAAAAATTCAGCACTAAACCCCTCCAGATCTGTACGGTCTTGCAAGACTTAGACCTTTCTCTCCAAGCAAACGTGTTTCCTCTCACTCCAGTTTTGGGAACTGTACAAATATTCCATAAGGAATACTTCAGTGGTTGTTCCCAGTACCCTGCATTGCTGGCACCAAGAAAGGAACAGAAAGAGGGGGAGCCCACCCATCCATCCCTTCTCTGAACTTGGGGAACGATTTCTCCAACAACGAGACTCGTGGAATCTCCTCCTCACATCTCCAAATGTGGTTGAGAACAATTGCCTTTCATTAGTTGACTTGCAAGTCAAAATCATGGATTCTTGTAGTCCATCCCTACCCTGGTGGGTTTCTGGGCTGAGTGTACCCCACAAGTTTGTGATTCTAACAGGGTCCCCAGAGGATTGCTGCATGTTTACAATAAAGCAATACCACGTCTGTCCTGCATGAGCTGGGTGACCTTGGTCAAGAAACAATCCCTTTGAGGCACAGATTCTTTATCTGAAAAGTTTGGAAAACAATACTAAAAACTTACAAGGTAGTGAAGCATGAGAATCACTCAATCCAGTAATTTTTAGAGATCAATAAAGATTTCTCTCTCTCAACTTCTGATAACTATGATCATGGTGGGAAGGTGGGTATGGGGAGATTGTGTTGGGGGAGCGCTTTTATAAGTGGAACTTGAAATATGAAAATGTTGTGTCATCAGTCTTAATGACATTTCATCCTTATTTTATTCTGATAAAATTGGATAGTGAGATATGGGTGGTTTAATTTTTTCTTATTAAGTTCTCTCTTATTTTTTAAGAGATTTTCCAGATCAGGAATCAATACAGCCCATGTATTAAACATAAAAACATTGTACACAGGTCCCATAAATAACGAAAGCACAGAAAAATAGAGGAAGAGCCCTGCGTGAGTTTCCCATGGCAGGTCTAACAAAGTATCACAAACTGGGGGGCTTCAAACCGCAGGAATTTATCCCCTCTCTCAGTCCTGGAGACCGGAAGTCTGAGATAAAGGTGATGCAGGGCTGCTCTCCCTCCCGAGGCTCCAGGGGGGTGCCTTTCTGCCTCTTCCAGCTTCTGCGGGCTCCAAGTGTCCCTTGGCTTGTGGCCACATCCTTTCCATCTCTGCCTCGGCCTTCACATGGCTTCTCCTCTGTGTCTGTGTCTTTTCTCTTCTGTATCATATAAGGACAGTTGTCATTGGATTTAGGACCACCCTCATCCCAGATATTCTCATCTCAAGATTCTTCACCTAATTACATTTGCAAAGACTCTTCCCAAATATGGTCACGTTCACAGGGATGTGGTCATGTCTTTTGATGGGCCACCATTCAACTCACTGCAAGTCCTAAATGGGAAAACGGGTCATTGACATAAAGACCCTAACAGGGGATGAGTCTATTTTATTCACACACTTCTGTTTTAAAATCACCTGTGTCTTCCTTTTGTACTACAACAAAAAATAAAGTAAAACTGATGTTTTCAATTAGTCACGATGCCCCCTTCTGTAGAAAGGAAGTGATCGTAAGGAGAAAAAACCATCTTATTCTCTATCAAACAACCATTTTCCTAAACTGGAGATCAGGATGCTTACAGACTGAACAAGAAGATTCAGAGGGAGGTTTTGGATTCAGAAAGAATGGGCTAAAAGTCCCCTCCACCATGACAAGGTGATTTTGAACCAGTTAGGTCGCCTCAATTTCTGCCTCCTAAATGCACGGGGATAAAATGAGATACTGCCCATGAAAGTACCTCACACGGTACCCGAGTGTCGATGAGTGTTCAGCCAACACGAGTTCTTCTCCTTCAGGGTCCTGTCATTCTTGTCCTCCTGTTCTCACAACCTCTTTCTTTCGAGAAACCAAGAGTGATTCAAGCTCTTAAGGGAAGGAAGCTGGAAGATTGTTGTATTGGACAAGAAGGTTGAGCTCTCCTAGGAATTCAAGGACTGGGAATATCTGGGTTTGACAGAAAGTACAACCGAGTCACGTCAGGGACGAAAGTTGCTCCAGGAAACAACTGCTCTCTCCAACTCTCTCTCAGAAACCATGTAGCTCCTCTCCTCTCTCAGGTTAGCTCCATTTTCATCTTCTTTTATCTCCCTAAAAACACCTTGCAAGTTTATGCAGCATGCATCTCCAGCAGAGGCCCCATGCTCAGCCCATGTAAATGGCGCCCTCTGGATTCAGGTTGACCAGATGCTTCTGCTGTCTCAATCTTGGCTTCTTGATCGCTTCTTGGACTTGTCATTGCACTACTCTACCAAACAGCATTTCTTCAGCTTTTCATGCCTTTGCGGAATGTAGATTTCCTTCAATCTTTATTCAAATCCCCAAGAGGAAGCCTCTGTTTGGCCTGGCTTGTCATTTCTAGAAAGGCCACACAAGTCATGAGTCACTGTCCATTCAAGGAATGCTCGTGATAGGGTCAGGTGTTCATCCTGATCCTTCCAGCTGTGCCTGAAGGTCAGATGTTGAGGACAGGATCATGTGATGCATAATAAGGGAGGAGAGTTGCAGCTTTCCCTGTTGGTGGTGAGACAGACATCTCAAGCAGGCTGTCAGGCAGCTCTCAACCAAGCTCCCCTTTTAGAATAACTGTCGTGGGCTTGGTTCAAGGAGAATAATTGAATGAAGTATGTCAATCAAACACGCTTCTCCTTTACACCAGTTTCCACGCCTGCCCCTTCTACGAATGTTCTATGGTGACTTGACTATGTATGCTTACAAATTTAGTTACTTTCAAATCTCTAGCCCTATAAGCTATTTGCTAACACAAGTATCTACCAGGTAAGTTCTATTGATTTTTATCATCTATACACTGAGTACCAGACAGGGAAAGTGGGAATCATCTCATAACACGTAAGGTTACATCTCACAACATAATAGATGGTTAATGGTTAAGAAAAGAGACTGCATTCTGCAGGTACATCCATAAAAGCAGAAAGCCGATTAGTGGCTGCCAGGGGCTGGAGGAAGAGGAATTGGAGAGTGACTGATCAGTAGGTATGAAGTCTTCTTTTGGGGTGATGAAAATATTTTGAACTAGATAGAAGTGAAGGTTGCACAACATTGTGAGTGTACGAAGTGCCACTGAATTGTACCCTTTCAAATGGTTAATTACAATTACATGTTGAGGTGAATTCCAATTCAATCATAAAAAAGAAAGAAGCTGCATTCTAAATCCCTGTCTTCTCCAGAACTACGATCAAAAGAGGCGGGTATTAAACACAAAGCCATCAACATTTTGCTTCAGCATATTTATCCCGACCGCGTTCATGAGTCACATGTAATTTCAATACGCCATGGCTAAGTGGCAGCCCCAACAACAGACCCCCAACCAGCAGGGCTTGTGGAATAGCCAGGATTTCCATCTGCCATGTTGGCACAATCTCAACAATGAGCACAGAGCCCAAGGTCTGGCTGAACGAGAAGGCAGTGTCCCTTCCCAACCAACACAGTGAAATGAAGGAAAGCGGACTGATGCTGACACTGTATGCTTCATGTTCTCCTACACTGGGAAAGGCTATTCCATCGATTTACCAACATGGAATGAAATAATCCCATTTAACTTTCCAATAACACTCTTCAACTGCATGGGCACTTTTCTATAGATTAAAAATCTAAAACAAACAAAAAGCAAAACTATAGAGAGAACAATAGATAGTGGTCACTGGGGTCTTGAGAAGGAAGGAAAGGATGAAAAATTGAGAATAAGATATTTTTAGGACATTGAAACTATTCTGTATAATACTGTGATGCTGGATAGATGTCATCATCCATTTGCCAGAACCCACTGAAGAGACAATAGAAAGAATAACCCTAGTGTAAACTACGGGCTTTAGTTAATAATAATGTAGCAATATTGGTTCATCATTTATAACCTTCTACTACACTAAGGCAAGATGTTAATAAATAGAGGATGCTGTGCACGCATAAAGGGAAGAGGGTATGTTGGAATTCTCTGTATATTCTGCTCAATTTTTCTACAAACCTAAAACTCTTCTAAAAAATAAAATTTATTAGCTTAAAAATAGAATAAAGCTTAGAAAATAAGTAAAATCAAATAAACCCCCTGCTCTGCAAATTTAAGTTAGGAATTGCCTCTCCATTTGTCCCTCACAACTCCTTCAATGTTGAAATCAACATATTGGATTAACGCAAGAAAAAAAATTGTAAATATGTATGGTGGTGGATGTTAACTAGACTTACTGTGGTGATTATTTCTCAATATATACAAACATAGAATCATTATGTTGTACACCTGAAACTAATATAATGTTATAGGCGAATTATACCTCAATTTAAAAAAAAAAGGGATGCTCAGAAGTTTGAGGCCAGTGTCAAAAGGAACTGGAAAAAGGGAATATCTCTCAGCAAATACACTAATTAGGGTTCTGCAAAGGCTGATATTTCTAAATATCATCCACTTTTTTACATTAAAGTTCTCATGAATTTTAAAAGAAAATATGCTTAGCACACAATGTCCTTTAATTTCATAAGTGCACATTGTGTGATGTTTCCTGTATTTTTTTAAAAAGATCTATTTTTAAAATGATTTTTTTCCAAGAATGACAAAACCCTTCAAAAAACCAAAGAGTATCTCTCTGAAATGCTTGGATACCCCTTAGCCTCTCTGCTTTATTTCTACACATAAGCCAGATGTAGGTTTTAGTGACATTAAAGAAATTGAAAAATTGGGAAAACAGACTATAGCTTAATTACAAATAACATCGACTGGCTTCAAAATACAAAAATACAGAAAGAGAGTTTTAATAAAAGATGGCTAGATGGACAGATGACAGGTGGATGAACGATGGATGGGTGGAGAGATGCATAACTCAAAATATATTATCTATGTTAGGAGTTAAAATTTCTTAAAAACAGCAAGGTGCCAAGCAGCTCACAGGAGCTGAGTAACAGGGCATTCAGTCAGCTTTTGGATGATCACATTTGGTATAATTTTACATTTTCATGACGCTTCATGCTCATCTGCAAATGGAGAGATAAAGTTTTTTTCAATATTTTTTCCAAACCTACCATATCTGATGCCAAATTCTGCAACAACCAGCAAAATAGGATTGGTTTATGTTAATTGTCATATAGAACTATTCAAGATAGATAAAATACATTATTATTATATTTTATTGATTTATTATTAAAGTTTATTATAAATTTGAATTATTAAGTTACTATTGATTGATTAAGTACCAAACATAATTTATTATTATTATTAAGCAGCATACCAAATATAAAATTTGTTGTGATGATGATGATGATGATGATGATGCAGTACACCAAACATAAGGACATATTATTATTGTTATTGCTAAGCAGTGTTTATTATTGGTTACTTAATGCCAAATGTCACAACAAGTTCTTTACAGAAAATATCTTGTGTTGGTTTTCACAATGATCACGTGATTTTCTTTTTTTTTTTTAAAGATTGGCACCTGGGCTAACAACTGTTGCCAATCTTTTGGTTTTTTTTTTTTTTTCTGCTTTATCTCTCCAACACGCCCCACCCCCCCCAACCCCCGTACACGGTTGTACATCTTAGTTGCATGTCCTTCTAGTTGTGGGACATGGGACACTGCCTCAACGTGGCCTGACGAACGGTGCCATGTCTGAGCCCAGGATCCGAACCCTGGGCCACCGCAGTGGAGCGCGCCAACTTAACCACTCGGCCACGGAGCCGGCCCCTACGTGAGTTTTTCACCCAGGCATGGCCAGCATCTACCCCCAGCTTGGTTGCATTAGAAGGCCAGTTCTCCCAACCTTGACAGTCTGATGAAGACATAAACATTCAATAAAAAAGCAATGCTGCTGTTTATAATCACAACTACCTTTGAAGAAAAGAGAATCTCCTTCAATAGAAATCTTGGTGCTGTTCTGGGTTCCATGAGGGGCTGGATATGTGCCTTTTGGAGCAGAAGCTGGGGAGATCAGGGGGGATTTTCAGAATCAGAGGAGAACTGCAGAAAGCGAAAAGACATTTATGAACAGGATGGCTCATCCGAGAGGAAAAGTGTTTGCATGGCAGCATTGTAAACTATCTCTGCTTTCCCTGGTAGGCAGAAGAAAAGGAGCATTAAACTCAATTTTGGCCTCAAAATACACAAATACAGAGAGAGAGAAGGAATAAAAGATGGATAGATAGATGGATGGAGAACAGACGGATGGAAGGATGGATGGGTAGATGGATGGATGGGTAGATGTATGGGTGAATGGATGGATGAAGAGATGGGTGGATGGATGGATGGATGGAATATGTGGATGGATGGATGATGGATGATGGGTGGATGGATGGGTGGATGAATGTGTGGATGAATAGGTGGATGGGTGGATGGATGGACAGGTAGATGGATGGGTGAATGGATGGGTGAATAGATGAGTGGGTGGATGGATGGATGGATGTGTGAATGGATGAATGACAGATGGATGGATGAATGGATGCATGGATGGATGGATGGATGGAAAGTTATAGCTGTGCATGTGTGTGTGCAAAACAATGAGAATTTGTAAAAACAAAATTTATGGGAAATCTAAAAACCCCACTCTATTCTCTTATTTCCACCCTTCCATTCCTCCGCATTTGCTGGAGCCATTACAAAACTGAACACATTTGGTTTAATCTCTTTTCATTGAGCCTGATTTCTAAGTAATAAAAAATAATAAACAGAAAACAGACCAAAATGCAAAACATTAGCAAGAAGGCCAAGAAAATGAAATGGACTCATCACTACCTTAAATGACTGGCCCTAGGGAATTCAGAGGTGATGTCGCACAGGCTTGTTCCAATCTTCATCTCAGACTCTTCCTGCTTTGCAGCATTTAACCCAAATGCTGAACTGATTCCAGGGGATCTGCCTCTTAGCGGCACAAGCCCAGACTGGCTTAGCTATGAATTGAAGAAGGCAGCGTTCATCTCCAAACTGGGCACAGGTCATCTCTTCAGGAAAACAAGAGACAGAGGAAATAGGGAGGGTCCCCATGGGCTGGACCCATATGCTCTAAATAGTTTCTCTGCACCTAGGAATGTGTGGCTGCCGCCTGGGCAGGTCTATGTGCTCAATAGATTGGCGTCTGTGCTATGCCATGGGTGAGCTCCATAATGCACCTCCTGCAGCGGAGACTCGCAGGGGCAACTCTGCACCTTGTTGTATTGCAACCTGACCTTCCAGGATGGAGGCCACATAGGGACTGATGCAATCGCTGGACCACAATTCTTTCTTCAGGAAACTGGCTTTTAGGATCATTAAATTGGACTTGAACCCATAACCCATAACCCATAACCCACCTCACGGAAGGTACATTTCTGTGCCTCGATGACTCATCCATACATCCTGCCACTCTCAATATGTGCAAGCAGAGAACCATAACTACGTTTCCGAGGTTGTCCCATTTTTGTGCTTGTCCCTGGAAGTATTTCATTCCCCCATACCCACTGGGATATATAAAAAACGGACAATATGTATGTCTTGTTCTGTTTTCTTAGTGTCTCCCCAAAACTCCCAGACAAATGTGCTCAGTGGATTTAGCTCAAAGGCAAGGAACAAAATTGCATGGTTCTTCCTTATGACCTTAGCATATCTGTCTTTTACAAAAATGAAGTGAAACACAATTATTAAGCATGAAAAGCATGCTAATCATGAATCAGCAAGAAAATCATGCTTATTGTGCATTAGCTTGCCAAGACCCATTCACTGTGTTCGACAAGCTGAGAAGAAAACAAGTGAGTTACCATTTATCTTTATAGAGCCATGATAATTTTCTCCCGTAGAATCCTTAATTAGTAATATTGAGAGTCCTATAACATATTTGAATTTTTCTTTAAGAAAGAAGGGAGGGAGGGGAGAAGGGAGAGAAGAAACTATCATTTATTGAGGAGTCACTCTGTGTTCAGCACCATGTAAGCTTTCCCCAAATGGAATCTGTAATAGTTTTCATTGCTGTTGTAAAAAATTACCACAAACTAATGGACCTAAAACAAAACAAATGCATTATTTTACAGTTCTGGAGGTCAGAAGTCCAACTTGAGCCACATGGAGCCAAAATCAAGATGTCAGCAGGGCTGGTTCCTTCCGAAGGCTCTAGGGCAGAATTCATTCCTTGCCTTTAAAAGTTTCTAGAAGCAACCTGCATTCCTTGGCTAGTGGCTCATGCCTTCATCTTCAAAGCACACTACTCAGATGTCTGCTTTCACCGTCGTATCTCCTTCTCTAACTCTGACACTCTTGAATCCCTCTTAAAAGGACACATGTGATGACATTGGGCTCAGCTGGATAATCTAGGATCATCTTTCCATCTCAAGAGCCTTACCTTAATCACCTCTGCAAAGTCCCTATGCCATGTAAGGTGACATATTCACTGATCCCAGGGATTCAGAGGTAGACATCTTTGGGGAGACATCACTCTGCTGATGACACCAAGTTTCAGTGTGGAAGATGTCTCTCTATGGGAGCAATGCACCTAGTCTTCATTCAAGGACCACCAACTACTGCCCCTCACTGTTTTCATCCTGCATCATCATCTTTCCATTATGAGCCAGTTTCCATCAGCAGTAATTTCACCAGAGTCTAACACAGGGGCTCTGAATTCTTCCCTGGGCAACTCAAGAATTCTTACCTCCTTTTAACCTAGTAAATTCATCTCTTATTTTTGATAGCATAGAAAAGAAACCAAGGGCTTAGTATTGCTTCTCCATTCAATCAATCTTTAAGTGGATAAGAAATCTTTCAAATATTCACTTACATAAGTAACACGATCAGCGTCTCAATTTTTAAACACAATTTGAAGTTGCTATACAGTAAAATTGCTGATCATACACAAACGTCAGTCAACTGAATCAACCACGAAATTGCAACTTAATTCTAAATGTCTAAGATTAAAACTTGATTCATGTCTTGATCTCTTTCCTTTCCTGTTGAATATTTTCACTCTATACTACTTGGACTTTGGGGAAGTTGATGACATATCTGTCACCAGGCTGTTCCGGTATGCACTTTGCTCTGGGTCATTGCTGATGATCGACTTGTGCTTGGCTAGGCACTTCTACTCCAGACGCATGCAAAGTTCCACCTGGGGATTTTCTTGGTTATTATCTCTTCAGATCAGACAATGCTCTCTTTCTGGAATTCCTGCCATAGAGAGATCAGCACTCATTGATCTCTCCTTGGAATCTCAATTTTTATCTGACCCTTGGCCTCTCTTAATCATCTTTTTAATTATTTTATTGACGACATATGGGCTTATAACATTGTGTAATTTCACGTGTACATTATTATATATCAGTTTCTGTATAGACTGCTTTGTGCTCAACCCCAATAGTCTGGTTTTTACCCGTCACCATATATATGTGCCCATTTACCCCTTTTGCCCGCCCCCAACTCCCTTCCCCTCTGGTAACCACCAATCTATTCTCTTTGTCCATGTGTTTATCTTCCACGTATGAGTAAAATCATACGGTGTTTGTCTTTCTCCGTCCGGCTTATTACACTTAACATAATACCCTCAAGTCCATCAATCTTGTTGCAAATGAGACAATTTTGTCTTTTTTTTCTGGCTGAGTTGCATACCATTGTATACATACACCACATCTTCTTTACCCAGTCATCAGTTGGTGGGCACTTGGGTTGCTTCCACATCTTGGCTATTGTGAATAATGCTGCAATGAACATAGAGGTGCATAAATCACTCTGGATTGTTGATTTCATGTCCTTCGGATAAGTACCCAGTAGTGGGATAGCTGGCTCATATGGTATTTGTATTTTTAATTTTTGGTGGCCTTTCTTAATCTTAATTGCAGAATGTTCTGAGGTGATTCTGAACCTGGTCTACAGATCCATGTGTATGGATCTGTTCCCCTGTTATGTCCACTCACTCAGGGATCTGTCATGCTTTCTTATTCTCCAAGAATTTTTCTCCTTTTCCTTTTAAATTTAATTTGTATTATTGTCAAAATGATATATGTATAAAGTCCAAAAAATTAAATAGTCCCCAGGTTGTGTCTTCTCTTCAATATTCACTCTTACTTTTTTCTGGTCTTGTTCCTATATTTCGAAATAACATATTTACTCAGAAATCTCTTTTTGTTAGATTTAGATGATATCCATTCACTTCCTGTTTGCTGGAGGATGTTTTTTTGTTTCTCATCCATCTTTATTTCATCTAGCATGTGTGTGTACACACTCACACACACACACCCCCTTTCTATTCATCATCCTGCTATAACATAATCTTTACTAAACTAATACACTATAAACACTGAGATGTGCTTCCCTTCCCTTCCTTGCATAATTTCTTGCTTCTCCTAGACTTACTAATCACCTCTTTTTTGCTACATGCCTTTTTTATTCTTATCATGGACTTATTATTATACAGCACATCCCTTCTGAACACACTCAACCACATGAGGGAGTCTATCGGTTTTTTTAACACAGCTTTCTGGGTCCCTCCAACCTCCTGCTGCAGTGTGGGTTTACTATTTTCTTTGACGCCCCCACAGCTGTTGTCCTGGAATGTGGATTAAATGACATAGAGTGTAAGATGCTAGAACAGTCCCCTACTCATGATCACAGGATGTTATTTTTGTCTTCATCCTGTAGAATTCCCCGAGAGCCCCCTGACCTCTCTCCCATTAGCTACCCCAGTTCCTGAATCTCCTGTCTTCCTCATGCTTCCCTCCTGTCTTCTTGAACTGCATCTTCCAGCACATTTCAAGCAACTGTACATGGGAGGTACCACCATGAGGCATTCTGCATCCTCATGACCACCAGCCTTCACCTCATATGGCTTCGTTGGGTTGGGAGTGCAATCCTAGGCACTTCCCCCCAAAATGGTGAAGGCATTCACTGTTGGCTTTGAGCTTCCAGAGCCTCTGCACCAAAGTCCAATCTCTTTTCTGTTCCTTAACCCTTTGTCTCTCACTGTTTAATATTCTACAGTTTCTTCTCTTTATCTTTCATGCTCTGAAATGCCACAGCCATTCCCCACAAGGGGAGTCTCCCAGTCTCCTGGTGATCCAGAACCTTGACTGTTCTTATACTTTTGGATATTTTAAAACCTTCTTATTTCAAGTCATGTATTTCCCCTTCTATCACATGGATAGGCAATCTCGGCTTAATTTCTCTAATTTTTTATGCAGCAAGTGTGAGGAGCAGGAGAAATATTTGGACCTCTAGGTGCTAATTAACTCTGACATTGATGGATGACGTCTGCCCACCTAATGAACACGTTCTGATTGACGATGCTATGAAGCACTGTGCAAGGAGCCAGGGATAAAAGCTGAGAGAATGTTTCCATGTGCCCTTGCCTGGCTCTGAGTTTAATGAGAGATTAATGGGAAATGCAGGTTTATAAACAAAAAAATGGACTAGCTGTTAAATATGGCTGATTTAATACAGCCAGTTATCTCTTTTCTCTCTCTCCCTCCCAAAGCCTATCTATGCTGGTATTAAAGAGAAAACAAAGAACAGAGAGAATGTGTTCAGAGATAGTAGATAAAAGATGACCTTTGGAAAGTCTGGGGGCCAATGGGGTAGTAGTAACTGCTTTGGCGACTGGAGGGAGATGAAAGCAAGGAAGAGCTAGTGGGGGCAGGGGGGCAGGGGCGGGGGAAGCAACAAGAAACTGGCTCCAGAACTCTTGACCATCTCAGGAATTGGAGGCAGCAGGTGACTCTCAAGGTGTAGACGGACAGAGGCAGGGCTGAAACAGCAGATTTGTTGGAAAACCCTGTAAGAATCGTTCCCCCTCCTTGAAGCCAGTGAACATGTTTTTCCAGCTTTGGCAAACTACTGCGAATGTGTTCTTTGGAATCAATGATGAAGGAGCAAGGATATGGAGTTGTGGATACCAGGAAGAGCTGAGGGCCAAGGTGAGATACGGTGCTGAAGGAAAGGACGGAATGAGAAAGTGTGTCACTCCTAGATAGACACCCAGAACCACTGAAAACAGACTCAAAACAAGCACACCCACATGCATGTTCACAGCAGCATTATTCACAAGAGGCAAAAGGTGGAATCAACAGAAGCGTCCATCAACAGATGAATGGATGAACACAATGTGGTCCATCCATACGATAGAATATTACTCAGCCATAAAAAGATGTGAGGCATTGATGCACACTACATTAAGTAAGTGAAAGAAGCCAGACACAGAAGACCACATAGTGTCTGGTTCCATTTATATGGAATGTCCAGAACAGGGAAATTCATAGAAACAGGAAGCAGATTTAGCTGGTTCGCAGGGGCCAGGGAGCAACTGCTGGACAGATACTGGGTTTTTTTGAGTGATGAAAATGTTCTGAACTAGATAGAGATGGTGCTAGCACAACATTGTGAATGTACCAAATGCCACCGAACGGTTCACTTTATAATGGTTAATTTTAAAAGAAAGAGAGAGAAAGCCTGCATACTGCATGTTAAAATATCCATTCCCCTCTTCCCATAGGGCATCCAGAAAACATTTCTGTTAGGAATTCCTCCGTGAGGAAGTGACTGACCCAAGACAAAAGTTTCAGAGATAGTAAAATATGAAAACTCCGCAGAAATGGCCATATGCTCCTGCTGTCACCCAGTACTGGTGCCCCCAGGCAGCCAGGCTTGCACACACACAGGCTCTGACAGAAGAATGAAGAGCCAAGGCTCACCGGGCATTTGAGGAAAAGCTCCAACATGGAAACAGATGCAAAAACAAATAAATACGGTAAACAGCAACCTTAAGGGAGTCACAAAGAGACAAGGCAGGAACAGAAGAATTCAAATAAAACATGGAATTCTCAGAAAACTAAGAGAAGCTATTTGCCATGAAATATGAATTGGACAGTATAAAAAAGACGTATCTGGAGAACAAGAAGGAGCTCTTGGAATTTAAGAGGGAAGGCAAAAACAAGCATTCATAAAGTGGCTGGAAGATAAACATAAGTAACTCATCTGGAAAGGAGGAAAGAAATAAGACAGAGACAGAAGAGGGAACGGGGAACATAAAGAAAAAGATCAACCTAGTCGGTCAAACATCTGAATAATAGGAGTTTCAGAAAAAAAGGAAAAGAAAACAGGATTAAAATGATATTCCTAAAAAAACCTCATAGAGTAGAAGGATCTGAGTTTCCAGACCGAAGGGCCCATCCCGGAGACTGAGAGATGAGGAGTTAGATGAGGGGCACCTGAGCGCAGGTAGCCAAGCGAGCAGGTGGCTCACATCCTTGCCCGAGAGGCAGCAAGCTGCACTACCTGCCCTGTTGAGAGCAGTCCTATTCGGACACTGAGAAACTCAGTGCAGAAACCGTGTTCATTTTTTTCTACTTAAAATGCAGACTACTCAAAGGGGAAAACAAGCAAGCAAATATGTCGCCTTTGGCTGCACCTTTCCTTTACCTAACTCAAGACATTTCAAATGAAAAGGTGAGTTGCTTTGGCAGATAGGGGCCTGCATATTTCCAAAAAGAGTAACGAAAGTGGAGTCCTCCTGTGTAGTCTTTGAAGAAGCTTCCTTGAATGTACGTATCAGTTTCCAACAGTCCGGAGGCAATTGTGTGTTTTCTTTCTCAGAAACTTCACAGAATTACGTGGAGAAATGTCTCTGCCAGCCATTGTGCTCCTGACTCTAGTCCTCTTAGTTATGGGTTCTGCTTTTCTGTCATTTCCTATATTTAACAATTGCATTGGCAACAACCTAGGTAAATGAAACGAGAGTTCAGCCACTACTTGAGGGCACAGATTCCAACCCGAACGTGCCCCTGCAAAGACGACCCTGGAGAGAAGCAGCTCACAATCGCAGGCGCTGTCCCAGGGGAAGCGGGACGTGCTTGAAGATGGGGCTGTATCTTATTCTGATCTGGCAGCCACACGTTGGAAAAATGGACATGGAACTTATTACAGACTTGTTCTCTTGGTTGGTTAGCTACTTGGTCTTTCTCTAAAGACCCAAACCTTACTTGGTCACACTCAGTGTGGTTGTACTAGGAAACCCATGGCTGACTGAAAACTTGTTGCGTCTTTGGGTCTGAAATGCCTAAGAACCTTGAAATATGCCTGAGGCTTATACTTCAGTCCTTCAGAGGGCTTTGTATTATAGATGGTTTTTGAATATAATCATTATCCTTAATATTAGTGAAAAAAATCCCCCAAAATAAAGTAACCACAGCCCACAAAGGGCAATAAAACCAGCTCCAGGTCTAAGGATTAGCATTTTTAGCTCTTCAATGCATTTCTAACATCCAAGTTTGGGTGGGCGTGCCCACACAACGATTTCGGGGTCCAGGGAGATTTCGAAGGGAGATTACAGAGGAATTGTTCGGCAGAGTAACGAAAAAGTTGACCGGCCAAGTCAGTTGAGATAACAATTGATGATATCAGACTGAGAACCAAAGTAAATAGCGTTGGGCTACTTGCTGAGGACTTCCGACACACCCAACAGAGAACCGATGCTGGGGTGACATGAGCCATCTTATGGGCGCTTTCCTCGGGATCAATGGTCCTTTTTACCTCATTTATGGAGCGTACCCTGATCTTGTGTTAGGATCTGCTGGGAACTGTCATGTCCCTTGGAATCAGCACACAACCCTGAATAAGGCTGCTAGGGACTGAATTGCTCCCCACCCCACTCCCCAAAAATTCATAGGTTGAAACCCTAACCCCCAGCGTGGCTGTATTTGGATACAGGACCTTTAGGGAGGTAATGAAGGTTAACTGAGGTTGGTAGGGTGGTGCCCTGATCCCAGAGGACTGTGCTCTTATAGGAAGAGAAAGAGACGTGAGACCTCTCTCCCTCTCTTTCTCAGTGAGTGCAAGAATTGGCCATGTGAGGACACAAGGAGAAGATGACCGTCTGCTAGCCAGGAAGAGAGCTCTCGCCAGAAACCAACACTGCCCACCACTTGATCTTGGACTTACGGCCTATAGAGCTGTGAGAAAATAAATTTCTGTTCTTTAAACTCCCCAGTCTGTGGTATTCAGTTGTGGCAGCCCAGGCTGCCTCATACGAAGGTCCTCACCTGTTCATATGTTTAAAACCCAACACCGACACTTACACATCCTAAGCCCTTAATAACTTTTTATTGAATTGATTTTTTTTTTTAATTTCCTTCTCTGAAGTGCATATAAACCATTTGCGGGGCGGGGGGGCGGTGAGCAGAGGATGAATAGGTAGGGAAAAAGTGAGAAAAAACAAAACTCAAGCTGGTGGTATTCAAAGGAAAATGAAAAGTTAGGGATGTTTAGTAGAGTTCCTTGTAATGTCTGATGGAATGCCTGGTGTATTCATTCATTCCTTCCAGGGACGCTGACGAGACAGCTGCTATGGGCAAAGAGGTGTAGCCAGTTGCATCCTTCATCTGATTGAATTCCAGCAGTATTGTGTGAAGGCAGCACTATTGCTCTGTTCTGCCCTCACCCTCGTATCTACCACAACAGGTTATAATTGTATATTCGATAAGCAGGCATTTGATCCCGTGCAAAACGTTCATAAGATTTTTGGTCCAGGATAAAAACTAGACATTTGGTGGTGAACACAATGTAGTCTATACAGAAGCTAAAATATAATAACGTACACCTGAAATTTACACCAATATTATAAGCCAATATGACCTCAATAAAATAACTTTTTTAAAAAAGATATTTGGTCCACAGCAAAAGGGCCTTGATATTTGGTCCTGTCCAAAACATTCATGACATTTGGTCCACAAAGCATTGGTCCCAAAGACCTTTTGGCATGGCCCAAATGGCTTATGGACGCTTCGGACAGGAGCAAATGTCCTGCAAGGGTGTACTCACCTCTCTCCATCCTCAGTAGAGATGAGGAAGTCTGCGAGGACAAGAACCATGTTTGTCTACACCACAGATTGACACACACTTTCTGGAAAGGGCCAGGTGGTAAACATAGGCCCCCTCATCATGAGGGAACACGTGCCTCGGTTGAGAAGGATCAAGAACTGGATGTCCCCTTGATATGTTTCCAGTGACAGAAAAAGAAAGCTTTTGAGAGTCTTGGCCTGAACAGACCGCTAATATCTAAGAAACACAATTCTGTCTGCTATGATCAGGGCTTGTCACAGACCAAAGAGAAACCCAGTCTTTGCCTGTAGTTCTGGCAAGGAGATTGATGACAGAGATAAAGAAAGAGAGGTTCAAATTTGAAGGAGCTGATAAAGCTAAGTCAACAGGATGTGGTGCCTGACAGCATTCTAAAAGGAGAAGAAAGACAAAGATAACTTCTGAATTAGGACCCAAGAGGATTGAACAGAAATGTGTATTTAAAAAAAAATATTGAGAAAGGGAACCACCAGATTGGGTGATGAGGAAACAGGATCGAAATGAATTCACTTTTTACGATTTTTACTCTGTGAAATCAGTCTTACTGTCTGAACTTTGACAAGGGAGTAATCACAATTAAGAAAGTCTTCCAAGGACCATTTTAAGATCATATTATGTTGGAAGTACATTTACTTCCTTTAATAATTAAGACTCGCCTGTTTCACCAAGACCAGACAGTATGCCTTATGTTGGTTATTAGATCAATTTTAGGTTATTTTATTGACACACGAAAATAACGGAAACGTACACTTATAAAATGAACAATAAATTGCTTCCATTTTAAAGAAGACAATATATTTTCCAAATAGCTTTGCACGACGAAGTCTAGTTGACTTCTTGCCTAGAGAGAGATCAAAGCTGACACATGGACCAGTGTCCCATGATATATGGCATATAGTGCTTAGTGAAACAGAGAGAGAAAAAAGCTGCTTCTCAACAATTCTACCACCAGTTATAATTTTCAAGTGGTTTTCTCCACAGACATTTCTTCATTCCGGGTCTGTTCCAGTTCTGAAATTCTGGTCGACCTCTTGCTGCATTTACACGATGTCAAAATTGCTGGTAAATTCTCACCACATAGTGTAAATAAATCAGTTGATAGAATTACAGGAATTATGTTGTAGATGTCCTTCGCTATATTTCACTCATTTTCTCCACTGTCTGCATACCACACGATCTAATTACACATTTTTTTTCTCTCGGTGACCATTTGGATTGTCCCCCATCTTTTCTCCTACAGACATGGGTGCCATGAGTTCCTAGAACACATTTGTAGGCGTTCTCTCAGGGTAAGTAATCAGTGGAATTGCTGAGTCATATGCATATCCTCATCTTTACTGAGTAATGCCACAGGGTTTTTCCAAGTAGCTGCAGCAATTTCCTTGTCTGCAAGCAGAGCCTGAGTTCCCATGCCTCCGCGTCTGTGGCCGGCTTTGCTATTAGGCGATAGCACTTGTGGTTTTAATTTTCTAACCCTGACTGCTACTGAGCGAGCCACTTCCATTGCTTTATTTGTAACTTAGATTTCTTCTTCTTTGAAATGCCTGTTTGAGTCTTCTACCCATTTCTCTGCAATTGTGCTCTTTTCAAGTTGATAGGTTGGAGTTCTTTATTAGGAATACTACTCCTCTGTCGATTATTTAAGGCAAATCTGTTCTCTCAGTCTATAGCTTGTCTTTTCACTCACTGACGTCTTCAAGAAAAGAAGTTCTTAGTTTTCATAGAGTAGAATGCATCAGTCATTTCCTTCAGGGTTTCTGCTTGTTGTCTCTTGGATAAAAATCCTGTTCCTTGGCTGGAGTCAAACTGAATTCATCACACCCCAAGTGAGGCTTGCTCCCCGCCCCCAAGACCAGAGCACTCAGAAACTGAAAAGGAAGAAGACCGGTCATGTGAGCCACTGAAAGACCTTAAGCTACTGTTCTGGGTTAAGACTGCTGACACCAGTGAGATAAGTAAAACAAATCGGGTTCTTGCGTTTTGGGTTCTGTAAATTTGCTTTAATCAAATATGGAATATCAAATAACAATAATGCAAAATGCAAAATATAGCCCGGTACCCGAGAGTATTTTCAATCTCAGGTTGAAAAAACAATTTCCTTCCTCAGTTTCCCCATCTTCACCCCCTTTCGCCCCTAGGAAGTAGCCAGCAGGATTGACACCCCACTTCCGACAAGAATGAGGAAGGGAAAAAAGTCAGTGGGATTGAAGCCAGGTACCTGAGGGGTACCATAGATGTTTGATAAATAAATGATGAGCAATAGGATATATTGGGGTATATGAGGAAGCTATATTGTGTAAAACTAATTCGGCCTGACCTTGTTTTTCCAAAAGGGCCAGACGTGGCCTTTGAGCACGCATTGTGTATCTGCTTTAAATATTTACTGTGTCCCAACGACAAGAACAATGCCCTGTAAGAAAGATGTAACTTCCCCCACATTGGCATTTCCTTAAAGACAAGCATCTCTCCCTAGGCTACGAATTGATTGCCGACCTGCTGTGACCACCCAGCTCCAGACCACAGATCTGCTACCTGCTGTGTTCATCAATTGCTGTGTGAATCACTGTGCTGACAGGACGATCTGGCGACTGTTGTAAAAGGGACATTCCAATCATATGTGAAACACTCTCTTTGATGGTATACAACCATTCTGCACATCCTCACTTCTTTGGAGGGCTCCATTCCTTTGTGAAAGGGACTCTCCCAGGCTAGATGGTCCTCAAATCTGCATTTCTTTTGGTAGAGCAATCCCAGAGACCTTACTTTTCCTTATTATGAATGGTTTATATTTTATTATATTATTAAATATTCTTGTGCTGGTGTGTTGAAATGAAATTGACTTTGAAAATAAGTAGCAATAGGCTAAACTCATTAATTCCATGCTCTACCTATAAGTTTTTTTTGGGGGGGGATATGTTTTATATATATACATGTAAAATACCATCAGCAAATAATATGATTATCTTTTTTTCAGTTCTCATTCGTTTTTTTTCTTCTTCTTGTCTGATTGTACTGACTAAAACCTCCCGGACAATGTGAGATAGAAATACTGATAAGTTATCCTTGAATTGCTCCTGATTTTAAGGACACTGCTTTCAAAATTTCAATGTTTAGTATGATGTGCAATAAGCTGTTTTATAGAACGCCTTCGTTGGATGAAGGAAGCTCTGATTTACTCCCAGTTTGTTAAATCAGGAATGGATGCTGAATTTTATCAGTTATCTTCTGCATCAATTCATAGAAGAAACATTTGTTTTTATTTTTTTTTGTTCTCTCGTTTAAGATGGTCATATTTAATGTACAATCATACATTAATGTTGAACTGTGCTTTCCCGACATAAACCAAACTCTTTTAATAGCTTACTTAATTTGTTTTTCTAATGCTTTGCTTTGAAATTCTCAATTTTGCTCACAACGAGCGTGATGGGTCTGTAATTTTCTTTCCTCTGCTTTCGTTATTGGCTTTTTATCTAAAAATATTAGTGACCTCATAAAATACTTTGGAGGTGCTGCTTCTTTTTCTATTGTCTAGAGTAGTTTAGATAATACTGAAATTTCCGGTTACCTAATGAAATCACTTTGGCATAGCATTTTCTTGGTGAGAATGTATTAACTTTCTATAATACTTTCATGTCTTACATATGTACTTGAGTCAGTTTTGGTAAAATATTTGTTCTGTGAATGAACCCATTGTGTCCAACTTTTTTATATATGTACCAGGACAAAGTTATTCATAATATTACCTCATTTTCTTTGTAAGACATTACATCTCCTTTATATTCTTAGCATTATTCATTGGCACATTGTATTTTCTTTTTATTTTCAATCTTACCAGAATCTTTTTGATTCTATTTTATTTTTATTTTATTTTTTTAGTGTATTTTTTAAATTTTATTTAGTGTATTTTAATTTTATTACAAAGTGAAATTTTATTTAAAATAAAATTAGGGGCCGGCCCGGTGGCATAGCGGTTAAGTGCGCTCATTCCGCTTCTGTGGTCCGGGGTTTGCTGGTTCGGATCCTGGGTGTGGACATGGCACTGCGTGGCATGCCATGCTGTGGCAGGCATCCCACATATAAAGTAGAGGAAGGTGGGTACGGATGTTAGCTCAGGGCCAGTCTTCCTCATCAAAAAGAGGAGGATTGGCAGCAGTTAGCTCAGGGCTAATCTTCCTCAAAAAATTAAATTAAATTAATGTGTGAAAGGTAAAATTGAAAACAAAACCAATTTTACAAAAATTAAACTGTTTTAAAATGAACGTAATAATTTTTAAATTATTTTTATAAATAATTTTAAATTTCATAAAATTACTAATATTAAATTAAAAATAAAACTAACTTGATTTAACATTTTTAAAGTGCTTCTAATTTTGGCTACATTGATCCTCTCTATGTCATTTTTTTCTAACATAATAAACACTGCTGGTTTTCATTTCTTGCCTCCTGCTTTTCTCTGTGTGTACTCTGTTCTTTTTCTGACTTCTTCAGTTGGACACTTAGCTCATTTATCTGTGCCATTTCTTCTTTTCTGGCACAAACACTGTACAGCTTTCAATGTACCCTCTCAAGGCACATCGGATGCATCTCACAGCTTCTAAACTGTGGATGTGCATCCCCAGTAGTCAAAAATAGGACTTGCAAATATTTCCTTGGGAAACCGAGATTGTCTGTGTAAACACAACAGCGTGTCGGGTACCAAAGATAAACATTCACGCCATGTGAAGGCCACTCTGTTCTACCTTCTCTGCGGTGAATCTGGAAAGAACAGACACTTTGTTACTCTCTTAGGGAAACATCCATGCACGGGCGCTGGAAGCAGGGACAAGATGCCCTCAGTCCCTTAAGGGAGACGTCTGTCATTGGATGACGAAAGAAGCTGGCAGATGGACCTCTGTGCCTTCAGCCTGTGCCAAACCCATCTGCAACCACAAGGCTAGGTGTCCCGAAATAGCAAAAACAAGACCCATGTGGGAAAGCATTCCAAAGGGAATTAGCCCTCATGCCTGTATTTTTGCACGTGGATTAAATGACTCACGGAGGATGCTTCCTCTGGGTGGAGGAGAGGGGTGCATGCTCTTTGCTGCCTTTGAAAGGGGAGCAGCTGGGGCAGAGGGTGATAAGGAAGTGGTCTGGGTCTCCAGAGAGCACTAAAAGACAGCTGGACCTGGCCTCCTCCAAAGCTTCCTTGAGTCTTTTGGATTGATGTTTCGGGAAGGAGGGTCCTCAGCCTGAGAGCACCCCTGGTTTGCCTTCCCTGCAGGAGGAAGGCAGAGGATGAACTAGCCTGGTTGAGCATCATCTGTGCATACTGATCCTGTCTTTCTTTAAAATGCTGACTTGTAGCTCATCACGCACTTATAATTTTTTTGCAGTTTTTGATTTTTTTAAAAGATTGCATTAAAATAGTATGGCTGGTGAAGTGGCAATGGTGCCTGAGTGCTGTTGGATCACAGATAATCATGCCAGGAATCAGAATGTCTTTTAGTTGAGAAACAGCACCCCACCTTGTGTTCTTTATGGCTCTTGAGTCCAGCTCTGTGCCCACAGTTGGCACTCGGTCAATGCTTGTTGAAGAGATGTTAATCCTAATATCATGTTTACAAATATTTATCCACACATGATTAATGTTGTATCATATAAACTTCAATCTGTAGGTTATTTAAGCTTCTTGTCCCTTTTCGTTTACTTAAAACAAAACCATCTATAAATGCAAGGAACTGGTCACACAGAAGCTGTAAAATGTTCTGACCTGCTGGAAGAGTTCCATTTCACTAAGTACCAAAACTAGAAATACAAGTTTAATATCGTTTTTCTTTAAAAACCAGTATCAATCATCACCACTGAATTTTCAACACTTCTATTGTGGTGGGTTCAACTGTGCCTCCCACCCCCCAAAAAAGATATGCTGCCGTCCTAACCCGGTACCTCAGAATGGGACCTTATTTGGATCTAGGGTCTTGGCAGATGCAATCAAGTTAAGATGAAGTCCTACTGAGTGGAGCAGAGAGGCCCTAGTCCAATATGACTTGTGTCCTTATAGGAAGACACATACAGAGAGAAAACCATGTGCTGATGGAGGCAGAGATTGGAGCGACGCAGTCACAAAGCAAGGAACGCCAAAGACTGCCGGCAAGCCACCAGAAGCTGGGCATAGACAAGGAAGGATCCCCCCATCCTAGAACGCTCAGAAAGAGCATGGACCTCCCCACACGTTGATTTTGGACTTCTAGCATCCAGAAGTGTGAGAGAATAACTTTCTCTTCTTTTAAGCCCCCAAGTCAGTGGTACTTTGTGACTGCGGCCCCAGGAAACTCAGATCCAGAAAGATAAAAGACAAAAGGTCACATAGCCTATGACTGCATTGATTCAAAACGTCCAGAAGAGGCAAACGCAGGTGAGTGGTCACTCGGGGCTTCGAGGAGGCGGAAGGGGGAGCGACTGCTTAATGTGCATGGGGGTCTCCTTTTGGGGTGATGAAATGTTCTGGAACTAGATAGAAGTGGTGGTTACACAACATCGTGAATGTGCCAAATGCCACTGAATTATATACTTCATAATGGTTAAAATAGTGGAGGAAAAGTCATGGGTACTCTCAGACTCTGTCTCCATCTCTCCCTCTTTTCCACCCCTCAAGGGTGACAACGAAACGTGTCTCCAGACATTGCCAAATGTTCCCAAGGGGGCAAAGACATCCCCCAGTTGAGAAACACTGGTCCAAAGTCTACTAACCAAGAGAAGGTCAACTCCTCTGTCAACACCTGTGCTCCTCCAACATTCCACCACATCCATCATTCACACAGCAGCAAACAGATAAGTCACAACTGCTTGATCCTTCTCCCGGCCATTATTCCTTAGCCACTGTCTGCGCACTCATTCTTTCAGGCTACAACGTTCATGCATCAATCTAGTCTGTGTAATAAAGCCGTTAAAAAGATCTAGAGCCTTTATTTTTCCTAAGGGACATCTACTTGTTCTAGTAAGCAATAATAAAGTTAAAATAATAAATAATAAAATAAAAATAATGAATTCTGATGGTTTCACTTTTCCTTTCTCACATATGTTTTTATCTCAACTGGCACCTTCTGGAAGATGCTGGAACCCCCACAGACGACCCCAAAGGAGGTCATTTCAGGCTCCACAAACCTCAGCCCTACTCAAGCCAGATGACACCATGAACCATTTGACCAGCCAGTTTAGCTCACTCAGTTTCTGTTTATCGCAATAATCCACACACTAATAATAACTAAATTTTGAGCATTCGTTGACAAAATGCACTTACATATATTGTTTAAGTCTCAAGACATTTCCGTGAAAGATGTCTCATTCCTAATATTTCCGATGAAGAAACACTTTTAACAGTTGAGCTGGTGTCTTCCCCTCTCCTTGAGACAAACATATGCAATGAAAACAGAATGCCTCATCGAACGCACTCAAGGCTCCTCTTGGAGACTTAAATGCATGTTCTCATCAAGAAAGAAAATTCTATTCAATAAAGGGTACCTAAACTAAAAAAAAAAAAATTTTTTTTTACAAACCACTGTAGTTTTTTTACAACACTATAATTACTTTGCTAATGCATGGAAACAGCACACATTCCTTGCCTTGCAAAGAACGTGGTCCCATTAGCTGGAAAACTTCTGATTATATAGTAATTAGGCTCGTAATGGCACTTTTATTATGGATTGGATTAGACGGTTAGCATAATTATAGCAACCGTTCAAATCTGTATTAAAACCATGTAATTGCTTGGCAGGGCTGGGTGACACAGAAGAGAGCTGATTTTCTGGAAAATCTAGATGCTAAATACATCCTCCCCTCATCCACTGGAAGTTCGTTTCACACATGGTCCTTTCAAAATAAAGAAAGTACATAAGCAGCGAAACGCAGCTCAGAGGAGACTTCCCCCAAAAATACAGAACGGGAAAAAACCAAATCAGCAGATGGAAAAGACTTTTGTGGAAGTAACTGTTTGGTTGGTTAGAAATAGGCAAATTGTCAATGTTTCAGAGGTCCGATTTGATCTGAGGCTGTCTGAAGAAGCCATCCATGTATTGTATTCTCATGGAAAGCGAATCTTGCAGGTAAACTTCTGTCTCTCCTTGTTAGGAAAAACATTGAAAAGAGTGGGTGTGGTTGGCAGAATTCTAAGGTGGCCCCTGTGGTGGGTTGAATGGTAGCCCCCAAAATGTATGTCCACCCTGAACTTGTGAATGGGACCATATTTGGAAACAGGGTCTTTGCAGACCTAATTAAGTGAAAGATCTGTGATCAGACCATCCTGGATGGGAGTGGCCCTAAATCCAATGACAAGTGTCCTTAATCAGAGACAGAAGAGGAGAGACACAGACACAGAGGAGAAGCCACATGAAGATGGAGGCAGAGATGGGAGGGAGGTGGCCACCAGCCCAGGGACGCCTGGAGACGCAGAAGCTGGAAGAGGCAGGAGGGACCCTCCCCTGAAGCCTCCAGAGGGAGTTCGGCCCCACGACCCCTTCATCTCAGACATCTGGTCTCCAGGACCAGGAGAGGATGGTCATTTGTTATGGTGGCCCTAGGAAACTAATGCAATAGCACCCTGGCCTCACTCCATGCCAGTAGTCCCATCTCCTTAATTTTGACAATCAAAAATGCCTCCAGACATTGCCAAGTGTTGTCCACAGGACAGAATCACCCCTGACTGAGAACCCCTGTGAAAGCCTAGAAGAGTCTGGTTTTGAGTCCAACAGAAATGAGCTCTAACTTTTCTCCCAACAGGCAGAAGCCTCTGAGTCTTAGCAGCCTTGACAGAGCCCCACGCCCTCCTGTAAACTGACTCCAAAGGAATGAATGTTGCACCAGCCTAGGCCTCAGGGTTGTCAACAAATACAAGACATAAACTGCCAGAGAAGCAAAAAGTTTATTTGGGGGTCTCAAGAATTGCAGTTCAGCACACACATCTTTGAGTAGAAACTCAAATGGTGTCCTGATTCTGGAGAGGGACACAGGGTTTTTAGGGGAGAGAGGGAGGAAGATGAGGTAAGTTGTATTAAAGAAGAGTTCATTGGTGTTCCATGAGGTGAGGCTGGGTTTGTACTTCATAGATTGGCTTCAGGTTTGGTCATCAGGCCCAAGGCTAGACTTGTACTTCATTGATTGGATAGCACCTCAGTCATCAGCAAAGTCTAGTTCCATCAGTCCTTGTAAACAGGATATTCTCATTCTTACTGACTTCTTGGAATGTTGGTGGTTTGGTAAAGTTTGGAAGATAAAGGAAAGAAGACGTGCAAGATAGTTCCTCTGAAATGGCTGCTCCAGCTCTGTTTTAATATGGCTCCACTCATGTCATCTTTCACAGCATCCAGCCCACGGCCATCACCAAGGGGTGGGCTGCAGTGGTGCTCAGACTGGCATGTATTTTGCTCATCATATATCAACCTTAGGTTGCTGCTCCAGGAGAAGGGCACCATCCTCCCAGGGATTCAGGCAGTAAACCTTGGGGGTCTCCATGAAGAAGAAACCCTACTCCATCTCCTCGCTTCCACGGGAGTACCCTGAGCTCTCACCCTTGAACGTGCTTTGGAACCTCCTGGAAGCCTTGTTGAACACAGCCCTGCTCCCAGGGATTCCCATTCAGCATGTCTGGGATGGACCAAAGATTCTGCATTTTGAGCAAATCCCTAGTCAGTGCAGTGGTGCTGGTCCAGGATGACTTTGAGAGTCACTGATGATTGGAACAGCGAGGTTCTGTGCTTGATTCATCATGCACAGGACCAGAAAGTCTAGAAACCAAAGTGGAAAGCAGCTCCTCGTCATGTTAACACCAGGCTGTCCAGATATTAAGGAAGGTGATTACAAGGAGAAAGACAGAGATGCAGAGGGCTAGGTCCAGATGATGGCAGGGGAGAGGGAGAGGCACAAAGAGAAGGAGAGATCCTCACACACCCAGACAGACAGCCTTGGCCCCGTCACACATCTGAGCTGACCTAGAGCCTAAAATTCCCCACCACGCCCACAACCATCTCCATGGGATCCCCAGCTTCCCAGAAAACTAGCATCCAGCAAGGACTGTGGAATCTAGGTCCCACTTAGTTCTGAATCTCACCCTCTTCATTCTCATTTTCTTCATGTCTCCCGTGTAGTTCATCTCTTGTATCTCTAGCATCCCATGCCTGAAGACACCCCCAGCTGCCCTCTCTACCTTCTGCACCTCTAACTTTCCCAATTAGTTGCACCTCAAGATGCCCCTGCCCCCAGTTCTAAAAGCCATTCAGCGTATCTGCTTTTGCACTAATAAACTATATTAGTGGCCTGGGGCTGCCATGACAAAGTACCACAGACTGGTTGGCTTACACAATACAAATTTGCTCTCTTACAGTTCTGAAGACCAGAAGTGTGAAATCAAGGTGTGGGCAGGGTTGGTTCCCTTTAAAGGCTCTAGGCCAGTCTCTGTTCCCTGCCTGGCCCCCAGCTTCTGGTGGGTGTCGGCAATCCTCGGCGTCGTCGCTTGGCTTGTAGAGGCAGAATCCCAGTCTCCTCCTTCATCTTTCCATGGGCTTCTCCCTGTCTGTGCATGTCTGTGACCCATGTGCCTCTTTTCATAAGGGCACCAGTCCCATAGCATTAGGGCCCACCCTAATGACCTCATCTTAACTAACTACATCTGCAACGACGCTGTTTCCAAATAAGGTGCATTCTGAGATTCTGGAGGTTAGTACTGAACATACAAATTTGGGGGTGGGGAAGGCACAATTCAGCCCAAAACATAAGCCTTCATAAAGAAAGCCCTGACACCAAAATAAAGAGGGGGGCCCATGAGCAAACCACGTTCCAGAAGCTCTTTCCACAGTAAAATGTCCCAAACCTAAATGCAAAGCAACTCGACAGTTGCCTAATTTGGCGGTTTCATACACTTCTGTGTGTTTGAGACTCACCCGGGGAGCTTGTTAAACACAGCTGCCTGGGCCCCACCCCAAATCTGCGGAATTTGAACCTCCTGGGGTGTGGCTATATTTAACAAGCTCCCAGGTGTTTTCGTCTAGCAGGAACATAAGAAAGCACAAAGCTACCCACAGCCCTTTGTGGGTTTAATTAGGGGCTCTTCTCAGGCAAGAAACAAACATTGGATCAGAATGGGTGCAAAATAAAGCCGAAAGAGTTAAATGTGAGAATTAAAAATTGCACAGGCTTAGATACTCTCCATCTGCAGGACGTGGTGTTATAACCTGTTTTGTTCACGTCATTGTGGTTTGGAAGTTGGAAAGCCTGGTCTCAACACGACCCACACCCTTCACCGGGCCTGAGGTTGACAAGTAATCTAAGCATCAGTTTCCCAACTTGTCAATAACTTGAGAATAACGGTCCCTGGTTGGAGGGCTGCTGAGCCCACAAAAGCACAAAATTCCTTTGAAGCATTGGCTCTTTTCCCAATGCTTCCTGCATCCCTTCTCTGTCTAAGTGAATCCTGAGGTTATGAGTTCTGGGAGAGTAACTGATTTCAAACCACTGTCGAAAGGATGCTGAGTGTGACATCCAGTAAAGGAGGAGGAAGCCCAGAGCATTTCCAATGAGCAGCCTTGGTATTCAGACCCATCATCTCTTTCTCCTAATCACGAAGAAAGGCAAAATTACTATGATGGATGTGCAGGTGCAGAAATAGAAACACAGGCATACTAAAAGTCTGCCAATGGATGGCGTCTAGATTTCCGCATTGCATTTTGGTGAAGCGTTTGCAAAAGCTTCTGCACGACAGCACTGCACCTGCACCTGCAACCAGGTTTCCCTCAGCATCTTCCCCTTGGGAGGGTCATGCCCAAACCCATCCGAGGCCAGAGATTAAGCCAAGCTCTCTTCTTGGTGCTGGTGCCCCGACCTTTTCCTCTACTCCGTTGGTTTAATTTCTCTTGTACCTTTCTACTCCATTTCTCGTTATTGGCCAAGTCTAACCCTGGGCATTGAGCATGCTCTGCCTAATCTATTTTTGCCCACCCCCTGCATGCAAGGCCTTCCTGACTTCACACCTCAGTCTTGGCGAACACTACACCTGCTTTTTATTCTTCCTCCCCTGACACACAGCCCAGCGTAAAAGAAAAGGAACTTGGCATATTGCTTAAACGTCCCTAAGAACACCACCTCTCCCAGATAAAAGACATGAGTCCTATACCTAAGAAAGCCACGGCCCAAAGCTGGCAATCCCCAGTTGCCACCAAGATGTATTTTATCCACAGCACTTCTTGAAACATTCCTCTTCCAATTCTGAAAGGAACAGGCCCTCTCAGGTCATAGAAAAGATTACCTATGCTGTCAAAAACCTTGTGATCCAGCGATTGCATTCCCAGGTATAAACCCAAGGGAAATGAAAACGTATGTCAATGCAAAAACTTGTCCGCACATGTTCATAGCAGCACTATGCTTAATAGTCAAAAGGTGGAAACAGCCCAAGTGTCCATGCATAGACGAATGGATAAACAGAAGGTAATCTTCCCCTGTAATGGAATAGTATTTGGCCATAAAAAGAAATGAAGTTCTGATACATGCTACAGCATGGATGAAACCTTGAAAACCTTATGCTCAACGAAAGAAGCCAGACACAAAACACCCCATATTATGGAAGTCTATTCATACGAAAGTCCAGAATAGGAAAATCTATAGAGACAGAAAGTAGATTACCGGTTACCTAGGTCTCGGAGGATTAGGAGATTACAGCTAAAGGGTATAGGGTTTCTTTTCGAGGCAATGAAAATGTTCTAGAGTTGACTGTGGTGATGATTGCACATATCTGTGAATATACTAAAAACCATTAGATTGCACACTTCAAATAGGTGAACTGTATGGTATGCAAATTTTATCTAGATAAAGCTGTTTTTCAAGAAAGCTTTAAAAAAGCTAAAACTATAAATAAACAAAAGCATGAGATGGGCTTCTAGCATAGGGCATAAATGTGCCTTTCTTGACGTTTCCAATATGACTGCTTCCCCCCATTCACCCACTCCTTCACAGACTCATTCTGCGATTAATTTCTATTTTAATTTGATTGATAGTTACTGAGCACTCCTTGGTGAGAAGGGGAGACTGCATAATTGTTCCCAATTCTCGACTCTCTTCTTTTTATAGAATCACACGTCTATACCTTTTGCCACAGGACTTTGCACGATCTCCCATGAAAGGAGGCAGAGCAGATATTTCTGCCCCACTATACTGGGTTTGAACACGTTACTGCCTATGGCCGAAAAATTTGAACAGACTACACCATGTGGGTTATAAATGTGGCTGCTTGCTTTGGCTTGTCCTCTTTGCTCCCATTATCTGTCAAAGAGGAGCGTGCACTCAGTGTCTGCTGCCCCTCACCCTGGGTCCCAGCATGAAGACACATGAATCCAATCAGAAACTTGGAGTCCAGCCCAGCCGGGAAGTGAGCCCAGCTAAGAATAGACTTTATGATTTTCAGATATTTTGTATATTGTTTTTATTTCTCTCTTAGAGTAATTATTCACAACCAGCTTCATTTTGCCCCCAGGGACACTTGGCAATGTCTGGGGACATTTTGGTTGTCACACCTTGAGGAAGCAGCTCCTGGCATCTAGTGAGGGGAGACCATGGATACTGGTCAACACCCTACAGTGCACAGGACAGGCCCCTCACAGAGAGTCCTCCAGTCCCAAATGTCCGTAGCACCAAGGTTAGAAGACGGAGATTTCACATGCAGTAAAATCCCTGTAATTCATGGGAAAATGAGCAGTCTGCGATTTCTTTGTGCTCACTTCTCTTGGCTACATGCTATATTTAAGACCATCTTGTCCAGAGATAAAAAGTTAGTGTAATTTTCTCTATCACTCGCCAGAAAACAAAGACAACATTTGAACCACGAAATGACTTTTGAACAGAGCATACAAAAATGCTTAAGATTTTAATTCTTAAGCAGGTACAATTTAGATGTGTTTTTGCTTGATTTGTTTGAAAAAACTTGTTCCATGCAAATTTCACAAATATATTTTAGAAATGCATGTGAGTTTGCAAATATGGTTTTATAATATGGACAAGTGTGTCCACAGTAAATCTTGAGAGCGTATTTCTCTATGAAAAAATAAATGATCATATCCCTTAGTAGAATCACAGAATATTTAAGAAAAGATTGAATGAAGCCTGCAGTTCCAGCAATCTCAAGAACATTGAGAGGATGATGACTAAACTCTGTGTTAAAATAACAGTACATTTTATCCCTTCTTCTTAAATCAAGGAAGTAGTATTAATTTTAGCTGTTAATTCTATACTTATGATACTGCTCACCTGACTTACTCTTGTCCTAATAAAAGTCAACTTAAATGGTGCAGACTTTAATTACACATTGTTTTACAATTTAAAAGTATTCTGTAACAATTATCAACATCATAACCATCATTCATCGCTGAATTCATAAGCCTTGTTCTTCTTCCTTTTAAACACTATGTTTCAACAAAATATTAAATGGACTTATTATAGGCAGCAATGTTGCTACGTGTGTAGAACTGGGGGATGGTTGTCCAACTTGTTTTAAGGCTGTGTGTTGCAAGGACCTCCAAGTCAATAGAAGAAAGATGAATGACATACATGACCCTGAATTTCCCCATCTGAATCACCCTGAGATAAGCAATAGCATTAGTAATAGTAAACACTGCTGACATAAACCTTCTCAATGCCCAGGAACAGGACAGACTCTCCCAGTGAAGTCTCATACAGACAAGATCAGAACTCCATGGGATGAACGATTTTTTTTCCTCCTCTCACTGAAGTCTTGATTGCTCAATTTAAAAAACACACACACATGAGCAAAAGAAGACTGATGTGTCTATGGACGCAATAGGAGTAATCAGCTCAAAAGATTTTCAGTGTTAACCATAAAATTTCAGCATCATGGTCTCAATATTTTAAAGAGCAATCCTCATCTCACTTCAACCTAATTTTAAGCTGCTCATTTATACGCAGTTATTTCACCACTGAGGCAGATTTATTTGGAGGGAATTGTTACATTGGAAAGAGGACTTTTGAGGTTTTGAAGCTGCAGGAGCGCTGCCATGGGCAATGCTTTCTCAAAGACGTGATCTTAGCTTCTGCATTAGTCCGAAGACATTTTAAGGAATTATTAAAACAAGGTTGAGATGGCTTCAGAGGTAAAGTTCTTCTCTAAGAACGCCTTGCAAATGCAAGTAATTCCCATATATATAATGCCGTTATCATGCTACCAAAATAGGTGCAAATAAAAATAGATTTAAAAAAAAAACGCCTTATGCTTATAAAGCTTTTACAATTTTTTTAAAAAAACGACACTTTTTTTCTGACGATGATCTCTCTATTGTATTTCTTGCTCTATTATTTTCTATATAAATATAAGCTCAGCATCCCTGAGTGGAGTTTCTTTCATGGGGTAACAAGACAGACTTGAGAATTCACAAAGCATGTGGGTTTGAGATCTCTACTACACGCTTTAATTATAAATTGCTTCATTGGGTATCATTGTCATAACACCCATAATAATAACCCATAATAATCTGTTCTTGACAGATTCCTGAACACTTGCTAACTTCGTAAGATTATTATTTCTTTTAAGATTAAATGGGGAAAAATCAATATTAGGGGTGTTTTCTTTAAATGGAGATTTTAGCCAAATTCAAAAAGACAAATTTGGGCCTCTCTGTCTATGAATGTATGTCTAATATATGATTTCTTTCTTTCTATGTATCTACATATCCATCTTTCTATGATCTATCTATTATCCATCTATCATCTATCACCTATTTAGCATCTATTTATCTATCCAAACACATATGTAGAGACCCACATCTAAAAATTATGTCTACGATTAATGTTGAGTATAAATTATATATTGTGCGGGAGACAATGATTCTCAAACAGAGAAAATGCCCACCCTCGGGTGACATTGGACAATGTTGGGAGACTCTTTTGGTTGTCACAACTAGGAGTGGAGGATGCTACTGGCATCTAATAGGTAGAGACCAGGGATGCTGCTCAACAGCCTACAGTACACAGGTCAGCCCCCTATAGGAAAAAATTATCTGGCCCAATATGTCAATATATCAATAAGATGCATTAAATGCCCACACCAAAGAAGGATATCCACAGAAGGATGGACAGAACACAAGTGCTGTAGAACGACCTGATGAGTGTCCATCTTACCTGGGGCTGCTGTGGTCAGCTGCCTTCCAGTGCCTTGTAAGAACATCTCTCAAAGGTATTCTTCTCTATCCAGTGAATGCCATATTCATGGAGTTGGACATATTCTACATGAGAAATAGAACAGAAAGTCCCTAAACAATTTTTCATGAATTTCCAATAAAGTATGCGTTTTCTTTTAGAATGTATTTTAAAGCATAAATACAAAAAAACCTCTCCTGAAGCCCTAAAGTCAAGGCCTGCATTGTTTGTACATCAAGATTTAGTAAAACCTTCAGATGGCATTTGACTGTACTCTGAAGCAGGAAGCGTTAGGGGCTGGGTTGGGTGTTGGTGGCAAAATAGCTTTGAGAAGTCAGAAAAGTGATATTAAGACAAGGGAATCAGATGCAGATTCTTCTTGCTTCACTTGTATGTGACAACTGATCGAATGCATTTCAGAGGAGACTCAGAGTACTTCAAATAAATGATGTCTGGTCTTTCAACTAGCCCTGAGAAACAGGCATCTCAAAGTCAGTGCAGCTGATTCTGTTTTCCAGCGATGACGTCTGTCATACCCCAGGTGCTTGTCTTGCCACTCCTCCATTAAGAAGCAGAGTCTAAACACCTCCCCTTTCAATGTGAGATGGACTTATCACATCCCACGTGTCTTAGTTTGCTCAAGGCTGCTAATTACAAATACCATAGACTGGGGGGCTTAGACAACAGACGTTTATTTCTCACAGTCCTGGAGGATGGAAATCCAAGATCAAGGTGTGGGTAGGGTTGGTTTCTCCTGAGGCCTCTGTCCTTGGCGTGTAGATGGCCATCTTCCCCGTGTCCTCACATGGTCGTCCCTCTGTGCTTGTCTGCGTCCTCATCTCCTCTTTTTGTAAGGACACCAGTCCTATTGGATCAGGACCCACGGTAGTGACCTCATTTTACCTTCATCACCTCTTTAAAGACCCTGTCTCCAAATACAGTCATATTCTGAGGTCCTGGGAGTCAGGACATCAACATACGAATTTTGAAGGAACACAATTTGGTCCATAACACCACAGAACGTGATGGAAGTGACACTTCCAAGACTGGGTTAGAAAAGACCATGCAACTTCCTCCTGTTTCTCTCAGAATGCTCCCCTATGGAAACCAGCTGCATAGTGGGAGGAAGCCCAAGCCACAGGGAGGTGGTCCAGTTGACAGTCCCAGCTGAGCCCAGTTGTCAAGTCATCCCATTCCAGCTCTTGATTTGGTGACTTCTGCATTTTCATTCCCAAATAGGACCCAATCCATCTAAACATGAGACCCACCTCATCACAGTTAATGAAAAACATTAAGTAAACCTGAGACTCGGTGAGAAGAGAGAGAGGGCAGAATTTGTACTATTTCATTCCTATTTCTTATGGGGGGAAGGAATCCAGTTTATTTCTGAAATAACTGCATCCAGCTCTTTCCTAGATTTGATTTTTTGGCAGACTTTATTTTGATTTTCATCAGCTGGTGTTGCACCCGGAGGTATCCAGCAGTGAAAGGGCAAGAGCAAGCATGCGTTGGGAGGAACTGTTCCCCGTGGCCCCCCAAAGCTATGCCGTGCAGGCTCTGCCCACAACATCCCAGCTTACACCACAGGAACTCAGAAGAAGAAACACCCCACCACGTAACCACAAAATTCTGCAGCCACCTAACAACCTCAACTCAGAAAATAATAACATGCCCCTCTTAATGAAAACATTGGTAACTAGTAGGAGGATGTACCTTGTGCAGCTGTGTGAATGCTACTGTTCCTCATAGACACAATTCTAGAAACAACTTTGAGAGCAAGAAAATTGGTAGCAATCGCTCCAAGGGGAAGTCAGAGTTTTGAAGCCAACATCCTGTGACAAATGCATGGATTTTCTTGAGTGGGCTGGATTCCGGAACATTCCTTCAGCAGCAACCTGGGATGTGACATCTGACATCTTGGCAGGTCCCCAGCCCAACCTCCTCATTTTGCAAAAAAGAAAGCATGCCACTAAGTTGCTAAAGGTACAACCTATATTTTTAGAGTGTTGACTACGTGCCAAAGATTTATCCCGTGCCCATGGAACGACAAATGGAACTGTCTACAGAAACAATATCAGGGTTATAATCCTCCAGCAATATCAGGGTTATAATCCTGAAGAATGCATGAGTGTTCAAGCTGGTTGATAGGGTCCTCATAAGAAAAGGCAGCAGAAGCAGAATTTACTAACTCTTGCTGTCCCAATAATGTAATCAACACCCATCTTGCTCTCTAGCTCATGTTATGGAGAGAAATTATATTCACAGTAGTGATGATGGTCTCACCAGATGGGGAATTTTGGTTCCTTCAAGAGGCACTAAAATCTGAAGTTCCCATCATGAGTATGTATATATATATAGATATATATCTATATCAAGACCCTGGAGGCTGTCATGCAAATATTGCCCATCATATGAGTCTCAGAGACAAGGCAGACCTAGAGGGAGAAAACCAACTTGAGCTCAGCAAGGATTTGAGAAAAGACATCTATCTCTGAGCAAGGACTCAGAGTGTTGGGGAAAGGTGGGTTTTCAATTCATCTCCAAAGTTCCACACATATATTGACTTTGTGGAGCAAAGATGGTGGTGGAGATGCCACATTATAGTCTGAGTTTGGCCCCCACAGGTCAAGCGATGCTTAATTTTCCTTACTGAGGGAAAGAGGAAAGGAGATTGGACACAGCAGTCTCAAGCCATGAAAGGATGGAATTCAA
The DNA here is from genome assembly GCF_041296265.1 of Equus caballus. Classification (NCBI taxonomy): domain Eukaryota; kingdom Metazoa; phylum Chordata; class Mammalia; order Perissodactyla; family Equidae; genus Equus; species Equus caballus. Next base: position 1,666,665 of record NC_091715.1, on the reverse strand, counting down.
ATAAGTAAATTTTAGTAGGAGAAATAGAGTGAGCGAGGCAGCAAAGTCAAAATTGTGTTCAAGAGCTGGGGGCTGGAAGGAGACAGCCAGGTTCGACCTGCAAATCCATCCATAATTTTCTAGCTCTGTAACCTTGGGAAACTTACTTGTCTCTGTTAAAAATAAAATACACAATGAGCATAAGGGTAGATGCTATCAACATACCTGTGATGATGGAGGTTGTAGTGGGTTGAATTGTTCCCCCCAAGAAGACACGTCCAAGACTTGATCCCTGGAACCTGGGAACGGGACCTTCTTTGGAAATAGGGTCTTTGCAGATGCGATTAAGTGAAAGATGGAGATGAGGTCATCCCAGATGAAGGTGGCCCTAAATCCAATGGCAGTGTCCTTATAACAAACAGAAGGAGAGAAAAACAGACATAGAGGAGAAGCCACGTGAGGACGGAGGCAGAGATGGGAGAGATGCAGCCACCACCCCAGGGATGCCTGGAGCCCCCGAAGCTGGAAGAGGCAGGAAGGACCCTCTCCTGGAGCCTCCGGAGGGAGGGCGGCCCTGCGACCCTGCATCCCAGACATCTGGTCCCCAGGACTGGAAAAGCACAAATTTCTCTTGTCTTTAGCCACGCATTCTCTAATACTTTGTTATAGCAGCCTTAAGAAACTAATATGCCAGGGAACATGAATTAGCATTTACTGATAGTTGAACAATTTCCTGTGCTTTTATTTATTGAAACTGTATATCTGCCATGGGATTCATTCTTCTTTTCTTTTCTGACATAGAATATAGCCATGACTGGGGTTATAGCAAAATAATTTTACCCTCAGCTTTCTCCATGTGATTTTTAATGTCCTAATATGTTTTCATTTCTCACTTTTCTTTAAAACGTTAAGGGATAGATATATTTCAAACCATAATAATCACTGATATGAGGCTTATTTTCTTTTAATGTGTTAACTGATTCTTTCTACAGAGTGATTTCATATAATTAAAGTATATACGCAAGTCAAGACGTCTCTTATTTCTTGCTATCTTCACCTCGTCCCAGAAGAGGACACATTACTAAGTTCCAGGTTGCGAGGCTGGTGGGTGGGAATGGTTAAGAGCCTAGATTCACGGACCTCAATCATCACTCGAGAGGCCTTCACACTCCCGAGCGTTGCTGACTAATCTGTGTACCTGTGAGTTTGTGTCTGATTTTAACAGGAAGAGTGTCCATATATTTCATCGAATTCTTAAGAGGCATCTAAAGCAAGACAAGCTGATTTACTGGTTTCCTGGGGCTCCTGTAACAAATATTGCTTAAAACAATAGGAATTTATACTCTCCCAGTTCTGGAGGCCACACGTCTGAGATCAAGGTGTGGGCAGCAGTGGTTCCTTCTGGAGTCTCTGAGTGAGAATTTGTTCCCAGTTTCTGGTGGTTACCAGCAATTCTGGGCATTCCTGGACTTGTAGATGCCTCACTTCAATCTCTATCTCTTTCTTCACTATGCTCTCTCTTCTGTATGCATTTCCATTTCTGTTTCATATAAAGATACTCATCCCTGGATTTGGGGCCCACTTGGTTAATCCAGGATGCTCTCATTTGGAGATCCTTAATTACATCTGCAAAGACCCTTTCTCCACATAAGGCCCCATTCACAGGTTCCACGTTGGCATATCTTTCTTTTTATGCAGGGGTGTCACCATTCAACCCAGTACGTGTTCTATTAAAGATAAGATCAAACCTCATGTCCATCAACTTTGTAGCAACTGGATGGAATCTCTACATTTTGTCTAAGGATTGTTGAATCTCCTGCGAGGAATTCACGTTTATCCAGACACCTTCAGATTCCTTAGTGATAACTCATTAGGAATTTTAGATCCCTGATAAGCATTGTCAAATCCCACAATTTAGACCCACACTCCCCAGTCAAAATGGCTTCCTGGTCTGCATTAAAATGCCCCTCTTCCCCCAGGGAAGGCTGGGTCGGTTGACAGATCAATCTTCTCCCAAACCCTGCAGCTCATTTGCACAAACACTCCTTTGTAAATCTTTCGGAAATCTTAAACTTTTCTCCCTTTCTCTAGACAGCCCACAAATACCCCTCACTTTTAATAGTGAAAACTCTTCTATGCAATGTTTAGTAACTTTAATTCTATGTATCTCTGTACAGCAGATAAAATTCATTTCTAAACTTGTTTTTAGTTCTGTACTCCTCAGGGATTTCACACCACAGAACATTCCTATCCCACGAAGGTCTTTTTCTCTGTGTAATGACCCAAGCTTATCTGTAAAACTTGCACCATCTCTCTTCTCGCCTGAGATGACAGCAACTAATTCAGCAAGATCCACAACAAAAGATAAGAGACTCTCATTTCATACAAAGTGTCACTGTTTATTATGTAAACACATCGTTTTGTAGGTGCCAGTGGTGGCCCCAGATGAAACTGATATATGCATGATGAATATTTCCTGTTATGTGTGTTATCATGTGACATGTCATGTTTACAAATCTATGAGTTACTGATGGCATTCTGGCTTTTTCCAGAGATGTGAAATTTCTCAGTCCTTTAAAGGTCTTGGATGGAGTGTTTTAGGGTACATTCTGGATCCTTCCAGTGTTGTCTGCCTTTCCTCAGGACCATATCCATATTGTCTAAGACTGTTCTCGATTGCACCTCTCGTGCAACGTGGACAAGCTGCTCACAGACACCGACTGCTGAAATATTGGAAGGCTCTATCTTGTGCAACCTTCCCACACAATGAAACAAAACAAAGACTCTGTAGCCTCTCCCACTTTTGCGTCTTTTTCTCAAGGATGTTCTCCACCCTTCTGAGTAGAACAATATTTTAGACACAGGGACATCTTCCAACATGCAATTGGGTCTCAGTACCCCACAGGGTCTTAGTCTGGAGAACTGAAGCAACAAGGACCCCCATGAATGCTTCCCAGGATGTTCAGTTTCCTCATCCAATGGAATCCACGCAGCTGGAAGTCTAACCACGCTGGGAATTTAGTTTTTCATGCTCCTCCGGGTTGTTGGTCTATTGAATCCAGCTCCTTCGTCTTTGATAGCAGAGCTGCTCAAAAGCAGCTGCTGTTTAGAAATATGTTCAAAGTGGTTTCTCACTTGGCCATCTTTGGGGAGCCGCTTCATCCTCTTGCCACGCTGTTGGGACACACTCTCAAAACAAAAGACTTCACTCTTACGTTTTATGCTCTTCTCCCAGACCAGTTCCCTTGGTAACTTCATCATACACCCAATGGAGGGCCCCAGAATTACGTGACTACAGTTCTGAAGAAGCCTCTTATCTGAGAGCTTCCATTGAACCCATGTGGCCCCATTGTAAACCAGCAAAATCCAGTGCCTCCAAAGCTCCCAGGTGAGCTTTATCTCCGAGGCCCCAGATCCAAATCTGGGTGAAATTCAGACTTAGATACTTTGTACTCTTTCCCAAGAGCAGGGTTGGGCATTATCTTTAAAACCAGCCAAGCACGTTCCTCAGAAAGACATGAACTGCACAACTGACGTTTCTCTGGGTTGGTGTGTTCCTTCCCTTACATACCTCAAGGCGTCTTTCGATGAGAACTGTTCTTATAAATTCAAAAATAAATAAACAGTAATTAGTGGCATGAGTTAATTCATAGCCCATAATTTTTGGTCCCACGCGGGTTGGTCTAATTATACCCAAGAAGCCATAAAAAATTAGACAGGGGAGATCTCTAACTCCATCAAACATGGAATATGTAGTTTTCCATGGTGTCTTCATTTTAAGTTTTTCTTTTTCCCTCCGTCAGCTGCATAAATACAGACTGACCTGTAGGAACAACACAAACAAGTCCTAATAGTGTGAGTCTAGATGTATTTTGCACACTGCATTTTTTTACTGGGATGTTCTGTCGGCTCTGTTGGGCATGGATAACACTGATAGGATCTCTACTTGTCCAAAAGATGATTGCCCAGTTGTCAGGAGGAGATACCCTTTGGGTTGTTTTTCCATTGATGGTGGCATTTCTCCTGGTTGGTCACCTCGCTGGCCCTCATTTACAGCCCTCAGCATATCTTGGAGATGACCAAGAATGGGTTGCCTGTGGCCAACACATGACCTTCACTATCCCAGCAGCTGTCACAATTAATTTGTTTCAAAAAGTATTGTAAAATAACATCTCTTGGTAGGAAACTCGATCTGAATAGAAGACAAAGAGATAAAAAGTGAAATTTCCATCTGCCCTGTTAAACCCCCCTACCACCACCCTGAATTGACTTCTCCTCCTCATAGCAAAACCCTGTTTCTCAGGATCCATGCAGGATTTTCTGTGAACATCACATACAAATCACAGAATCATAGATGCTCATACATTACACAAATAGATCCTATAAATTGTTCCTTATCAATACGATTTTAAGATTTTTTTCTACAGATATACATGTAGATAGAAATCATCTGCCTTTCTTTTTCTTTTTTTTTTTTTTCCTGAGGATGATTGGCCCTGAGCTAACATCTGTTGCCAATCTTCCTCTTTTTTACGTGAGCTGCCACCATAGCATGGCCACTGACAGATGAGTGATGTAGGTCCATGCCTGGGAACCAAACCCAGGCTGCCAAAGCAGAGCACGCTGAACTTAACCACTAGGCCACTGGGGCTGGCCCTTCATTTATTTTTTAAATGGCTACCTAATAGTCTGTTGTAAAGGCATGCATCGATTTATTTTTTAAACTAAGTAGACTTCATTTCTTAGAGCAGCTTTATGTTTAAAGGAAAATTAAACAGAAAGTACACATGGTTCCCACATTCCCCTTCTCCTGTTACACCGTGTCCCTGTTACGAACATCTTGCATTGATGTGGTACATCTGTTAAGACTGGTGAACCAGTATCGACACAGCATTTCTCCCAGAGTCCACAGTTTGCATTAGGGCTCCCCTTGGGGTTGGACGTTCTATGGGTTTGCACTGAGGCACCATGTCATATATCTACCATTACAGGATCACACAGAATATTTTCGCCGCCCTGGCATTCGCTAATTTATTTTACCACCATTATTTCTCTCCCCATAACTCTAAGAGCCTCCCACCAGGGATCTCAACCCTCACAGTGCGTCAGAATCACCTGAGGAAAAGACAAAAATATCTACGCCTGGATTCCCGCCCCCTGAGACTTGGTTCAGCTGGTCTCCAGTGGGGCCCAGGCAAGCACAGGGTTTCTAAAGTTCCAGCTGGTTCTGATGGCTGTTGTAGGTCCTTGAAGCTTATTCTCAATTCAGCTGGCAGGCAAAGAGAGCCTTTTAAAACTGAGCAGAGCAGATCACGTTTCAGCTCAGAATCTGACAACAGCTCTGCATCTTGCTGAGTTAGAGTTGCCGAGTGAAATACAGGATGCAAGTTGAATCTGGATTTCAGATAAACGACAAACGATTTTTTTAGTATAATTAGGTCCCAAATACTGCATGGGACATACTTATACTAAAAAAAATTATGCGTGGTTGATCTGAAATTCAAATTCAACTGTGCATTTTGTATAACTATGTCCCAGATTGCATGGGACACTAAAATGGGTTCTAGACCCAATTCCAATATGTGTGTCTGTTGGGGGTGGGGGGTTCCCACATCACCAAGCAATTCTTGGACACCAGCTGGGCGTCCTTCAAGTTGACTCAGTTCTGACACTATCTACCTGGAGATGGCATCAGATCCCACAGGTGAAGTGCTCAGTTCCACAAGACCATCCCCTACTTCAGACACTCATCGCAAGTCCAGGTTGTCACCTGTGCTTCTGACGGACTGGCTAAGGATCAATTTCCCAGGATTCCTCCTTGGGTTCGATTAATTTGCTAGATTGGCTCACAGAACTCAGAGAAACATCCTACTGACTAGACAAAGGGATCTAACTCAGGAAGAGCCAAATGGAGGAGATGTATAGGGCAAGGCATGGGGAATGGGTGTGGAGCTTCCATGCCCTCTCCGGGTACCACTCACCCGGAATCTCTGAACCCTGCCCTTTCGAGTTTTTATGGAGGCTTCATTACACAGGCATGATTGATTGAACCATTGGCCATGCACGAGTGAACTCAATCTCCAGGCCCTCCTTTCTCCCCTCAGGGGAGGGACTGAAAGTTCCAACCCTCTAATCCCAGGGTTGGGTCCCCTGGCTACCAGCCCCCATGCTCAGTTCACCTAAAAAAAAATCATTAACACAACAAAAGACCTGTGTCACTCCCTTCACTTAGGAAATTCCGAGTTTTAGAAGGTCTGTGCTAGAAACAGGGACAAAGATCAAATATATATTTCTTATTAGAAAGCACAATATCACAGAAATACTTATACTAAAAACAACATTCATAGTTTATCCGAAAATCAAAGTCACGTGGGCATTTGGTGTATGCGTGGACCAAAGAAGGCAAAGGCATCCTTAGGAAGTTCAACTAGGTATTCAGTGTATGTCCCAAAGATTGCGCGGACCATTATTATCGTTACCTGCAGTCAAGTCAGCTCCGACTCCTGGCTACCCTGAATGAGTGATATCCACCATACCCTGTCCTCAACAGCCCTGTCAGCTCCTGTAGACTCACGCCTATGGCACCCTTTATGGAGTCAACCCATCTCATACTTGGTCTTCCTCTTTTCCTGCTGCCGTCTTCTTTTCCCAGCACTATGGTCTTGTCCTACGAATCCTGCTTTCTCATGATGGGCCCAAAGTAGGACAGCCTCAGTGTTGTCATCTTGCTTGCAGTGATAGTTCAGGCTTAATTTGCTCTGGGAACCACTTGTTCATCTTCCTGGCAGTCCAGGGTAAGCCGCAGAGCTCTCCTCTGACACCGTATTTCAAATTTTTTTCCCTGTCAGTCTTTTTCACCGTCCAGCTTTCACACTCGTACATAGTGATGGGGAATAGGCGGGTGTGGGTAACCTTGGCCTGCGTCTCTAATGACACCTCCTTACACTTGAGGATCTTTCCTAACTCTTTCATTGCTGCCCTCCCGAGTCTCAGCCTTCTGTTGATTTCCCGGCTGCAGTCTCCATTTAAATTGGTGATTTGCTTATAATAAAAGAATGATTCGTTGTTTACTTGAAATTCAAATTCAACTGGGCATTTAGTGGAAGTTTGTCTCAAAGATTGTATGGGGCATATTTATCCTAAAATAATTATTTATTGTTTATCTGAAATTCAAATTCACCCAGGCATTTAGTATAAGCATGTCCCAAATATTACATGGGGACATACTTTATACTAAAAAATACAGAGGCTGGACTGGTAGCGTAGTGGTTAAGTTTGCCCACTCTGTTTCAGTGGCCCAGGGTTCATCGGTTCAGATCCCAGGCATGGACCTACACACTGCTCATCAAGCAAGCTGTGGTGGCCTCCCACATATAAAACAGAGGAAGATCAGCATAGACGTTAGCTCAGGGCCAATCTTCCTCACTAAAAAAAAAAAATCAAACCAAAAACACATTGTTTATCTGAAATTCAACTATAACTGGGCACCCTGTATTTTTATTTGCTCAATCTGGCCACCCTGGAGTAAAGGGCAAAGTCCACACTCTCCGCCTCACATTCCCAGACTTCTGAAGTTTATTCCTTCCTTCCTTCCTTCAAAAATGGCCCCTCTGTAAGAGTTAATCTGCATCACACACACCTACCTCCAGCTATATCTATATCTGTGTAACCCTATAGGTATGCACACACAGATATATTATATGAGGTAAAATAATAACGTATCCTTATATACCTATAATTACGTAATAGTGAATATAGAAAATTACTACAGTTGACACCCTCTTCCCCACCCTGGCCCTCTCACTTTGTTATTTCTTCCTTTCCCTCCATAGTTCATATGCTCTGACCCACTCTTAGTGCTGACTGTCCATGGCGTACCCCTGGGTCTGAGCCCCCTGCATCAGGGGATCTGGGTCTGCTGACCTCTGCTTTATCCCATGCCCACATTGGGAGTGCCTGGCACATGGTGGGGACTCCACCAGCACCCCTCCCGTGGACAGAGATTGCTGCTGCCAGCCATGGCTATTTCAAACTCTGCCGCAATGGACAGTCCTCCCTAAACACCTCCACACCCCTGGGTGTGGATCCCAAAGCCAACTTGGAGGGAGCACGTGCATGGGAAGATCCCATAGCCACTCTCTGATTATCCTCCCTAAAGCCTGCACCCCTTAATACCCAGACTTGCTGGGTGAGGCGGTGCCTGTCTCCCTGAAAGCCAAGCTTCATGGGGTGCCACCCATGGTGCCCATCGTGCAGGGGGCACTAGGCACCCGGCTTTGGGCTAACCTGCGCTCCTCAGCTGTGAGAGGCTGAGCATCTTTCTCAAGTGCGTTGGCGCAGGCTCTGGAGACCCCGAGGAGCTGCTGGGGAAAGCAATTCAAGCCCCTGATGTCTCCCCCTCTGACCAGCAATAATAATAGTGTCAGCTCCTAGACGCTGTCAGGATTGAAGTGACTAAAAGGAAGGAAAGAACCTCGGGCCGGGAGGGAAACAGCTGGAGGCCAAGGTGTAGGGTGTTGATGAGTCTGAGGGTGGCAAAGACATTTTCACTGTAACATTTGTCTCTTAAATGAGCTTAGAGACTTTCAAATTATGCATATTTCAAAGGATGATGCAGACATGTACACATATATACACATGCACAACATAAATAAACTGTACACATGTGGGTTTATACGCATTTAGGTTTGTATATATGTTTATATATACTTACATATGTCTGAATATATATTTATATATATTTATATGTATTTGTCTACCATATATGTATATATGTCTATACTGTATTATATTGTCATATTGCATTATATTGTTATATTGTAATACCACATATTACATAATTACGTGTATATACATACATATATATATAAAAATGTGCATATTTTTCTTAGATAATATAAACGCAAATATGCCTTTACTTTATGGTTTCTTAGGAAAACCTCCCCAAATTATACATATTTTATATACATTTTATATAAATATAGTTATTACTATTACATTTTAAAAGTCTGTATTTTCATCTCAGACTCCGCGGTTCTGTTTTTACAGGTTCATTGACATATGAAGAATTTACTTTGGCATAAACAAAGAAGGAATCCTGCTTTTTGAAATTTAAATCACCATGCAGTTGTTGAATAGCACTTTTTGGGTGTGCTGCGTCCTCTGCCCCACGTTCACATGGCCTGTGCATTCTGGACTCTAGGGCAATGCGTGTCTCAAGCTCTTTCCTCTCCAGGACCAAACTAGTTTTCAAATTCCAGCTTTATCACGAGGAAAGCTAGCTCCCACATTATCAGTCTTCTTTTTCAGCATTTTAGAACCCTGCCTCTCACAGTTTTTCTTCCAGATAAGCTCTGACTTCACATTGTCATAGTCCCGACACAGGTTTGCTGGGCCTGGTGCTGAGTTAATCATCCATGGAGGAAGAATGACAGTAGCAGATGTTTTCCTCCAAGGTCAGGGCACATATTTCTAGTTTGTCACGTCTTCCCATGTCCTTCAGTAGTTTTCAAGTTTTCCCCTTATTAGTCTTATACCGATAAGTATTGATGACTAACCAAAACAATCGGGTTCGAGGATAAGACTCGATAAATGTTTTCTTACCTCTCGCCCAGACATTAAGATAAACTACAGAACCACAGCTCCTGAGCAAGGACTAAGATAATTCTACCTCAATTCATCACTTCACAGAAACCAGTTTCCAAATCTGCCCATTTGTATCTCCTATGAGATCATCCATTGTGTGTTCTGAAGTCTATTTTCTCATTCCAAGAACATTTGTAGAAACTTAAAAAAAAATTACAAGGAGTCTCACAATCCAGACACAAGCATTTTGACACTGTCTTACTCGTTTTTTTATATAATGAAAATCAGAGTGTGTTACAAAATTTGGATTACTGCCTAGATTATTTAAAATTTAATCACAATGTTCCCATTGGGTTTACTATTTATAAAGAATTTGAAGATTTTCTCCCATGAACAAACCAGCATAAAAGCATACATTCTCTTAGTTTTGGATGTTGAAGGAATCTCTGTGCTCTTTCTCTATAACAAAAATTTCCTTGAATGATGGGTGTGTTAGTCTGCCAGGGCCACCACAACAGAATTCCCAGATGAGGCAGCTTAAACAACAGACATTTACGGTCACAGACTTCTGGAGGCTGGAGTCTGAGACCCAGGTGTGGGCAGGGCTGGCTCCTCCTGAGGCCTCTCTCCCTGGTGTGTGGACGCGTCTTTTGCCCGTGTCCTCATGTGGTCGTCCCTCTGCGCATGTCTGTGTCCTCATCTCCTCTTCTCATAAGGACCCCATTCTTCTTGGATCAGGACCCACCCTCATCTCATTTTACCTTCATCACCTCCTTAAAGACCCGTCTCCAAATACAGTCCCATCCTGAGCTCCAGGGTGTTAAGGCTTCAATACATTAATTCTGGGGGACACAATTCAGCCCCTAACCATGCATAAGAACTCTGATCATGAAGCTTTTGATGGAGCCCAAAATTTACTTTTGAAAAATAAATTCCTACATATAGAATTAATAGACCAAAACGTACGATCACTTCTGATACCATAAGCCCTTCTACCAACGGACATTACAACCAGAAGTGTGTGCGGATTCTCTCATCAGCAGGGAACGGCTCATCTTTGTCCTGTTACGTAGATTTAAAAACACAGCGGCCACATTTATTCTTAGTCGCATTTCTTTGATTATTAGTTATTATAAACATTTTTTTTCTCCCTAGGTGAATGACCTATGTCTATTCCCTTCTTTTGGGTTCATTGTCCATTAATGCCCTTTGACTATATACCAGTCTGGCTTATGTCCTTTTCTTACGCACTACGCACGCTTGTTGTCAATATGTTTTCATTTCCTTTGTATTTCCATAACTCTCTTACATTTTCAGGTAGTCAGCTCTATTCATCTATTGACCCCTGTGGTTCTATCTCTATCAAGTCTAGAACGTCCTTCCACGGCCATCCGGGGATTTGAATTGGCCGCGCTCTCTTCTTCCTGTCTTACTGTTTTAAGATTGACCCTCCCCTCCCCCAAGCCCTCAACTCTCATACTCCTGGAATTGATTCTAGTTTCCTTATCTTGGGATGTGTAATTTTTTAATACAGTACGTGGTGAGAACCTAAATTAGCTTTTAATCCAATACAGATAGCCGTTGATACTGGTATACTATTTATGACATCTGGGGACATAGACAACTTGACTTGACATAATTTTTCTCCTGTTACTATGCTGTACTTTGAGTTCCTTAAAAGCTTCAGAGACTAGCACATGGGCAAAAGGGAGAGGAGAAACTATGTGACTCAGGTAACAAAGTCACTTTTGTAGATACTAGAATGCGGGTCATTTGGCTCATGGTTTCCACCCACTTATTTGCTTTTGCACATTGAAACTGTAGGAACCTAAAGGAAATTGCCATATTACAGAATAGATTGACGGATGCCCTTGGTGGACTTCCTCATAAGTCATCTTCCTTACTAACCATCACCATTATCCTTTGGGTCAAATAGGACGTTTTAAATTTCAAGTTCAGAAATCCAATTAAACAGGAACCACACGGGCGTGTGACATTAACTTCCCTTTTGGATGAAGGATGGCTCTTTCCAACACACATGTTTACATTTCGGGAAGCATTATTCACTTTCGTGCCTTCAGTACCACAGCGTGGATTTTCCATAAATCCCTCCAGCATTTGAGAAGTAACAACTCTCACGCACAGCTTGGGTGAGGAGTCAACTCAGCCTATTGTAATCACAGGCTGGTCTAGTCCAGACAACGTTACCTTGTTCGATGCTCTCCTGTAGGGTTTTCTTTGAAATCCCTCAAGAAAAGCCTCAGCATAAATAGATATGTTTAGCGGCATTATTTTTAGAAGTCAGTGCTCCATACGCCAAGAAGAGCATCTGGAGGGTGGCGTTTTCAGATTTTTAAACTTCAATTTGTAGAGACAGCGGCTTAGGTTGTGTTTCATTGAATGACTGACGATGGGTGGGTTTTACCTTAATCTAAATCCAGGGGTCGACCTTGGATGAACTCATCACTCTAAACCCATTTGAGGACCTCTCTAGCCAGGGAACTGTGTGTGATATCTCCACAGCGAAAACTTGATTTTCATCATCAGAGAGGGCATTTCCATGCTGGCTTCACCTGGCTCGAAAACGTACGTGGGGTCAGGACACTGCTTCAGCAAGCCAAGTTGGAGCTGTTTGAAAAGGGGGGCCCACGGGCGAGAAATATCTCTGGAGGGCCAAGGGCCGAAATATGGAACTGGGAGACCCTGCACAGACTGTTCCTGAGAGGCGATCAGGCAGCCGGGCTCGGACTGGAACAGGCGTCTGATTACTGCAGTCATCCTTATCCTAACTACAAAATGAGTTGTATCATCCTTGATTAGTTGCGACGGGCCTGGCTCTGGCTCCACCTGCAGAGGCAGAAGTGCTAAGGATCGAGATACAACACAGCCAAACAACTAGGTTATCACGAATTCTTAACACAGGAAACCAACACAAACCCACCACGGGGTTGTCAAGTGATGAAGGAGAGACAAGCAGAAGATTTCAAAGCTACCCACACCGAGTGCTTACAAACACTTGAATCACTCTTTGCCAGGAAAATGTTCATGAGCAAAAACACCCAAGCGCCGACGAATGGCTTTGCAACAGCTCCTCTGAGAAAACGAGAACAAACACACTGAGCACAAGAAATGACCTATCATATTCCTGCGACCCAGTGGACACTCAGTAAAAGGCACTGTCTGACTCAGGGTAAGATCTAACTACCGAAATCTGAAACCATCCTCCTGGAACTAAGCACGTATCTGAATTTTCTGCCTGCCTTCTAAGATGAAAACCTAAAGGGTGTGTCTTCAGGCAATGAATGATACAAAATTTCCATCTCTGGTGGTGTCCAGATTCAAACTGATTCCTATGCTGTCTGGAGGACTTCTTTCCAGAAGCCTTGGGAAGACCTCTTCCAGGTTTGGTCAATTAACAAAGTATCAAAGCATGCCTTGCATATTTCCAAAGTATCTGTTTTGGTGAGTGAGGGCCAATATACATAGGCATGTTCAACTCAGAATACACATAAATATATAAATATTATGTGTTCATATACATGAATTGTAAAGTCTGTGAAGGCAGCTGAACATTTATTTTAGACTATATAGTAGAATATATAGTAGAATATATAGTCTAAAATAGTTTAGACTATATAGTATAAAATATACCAGAACATATACATTATAGAACACATTAGAATACAATATATAATATATATAAATTGCAAAGTCTGCGAAGGCAGTTGAACACTTCTTTTAGAATGCATATGAGAATATATATTATAAAATATATTAGAATATATGTTATAAAATAATCAGAATATATACATTATAGAATATACTAGAATATAACATATAATAGATGTAATACATATCTAATATATGTATAAATTGTAAAGTTTGTGAAGGGAGATGAACACTTTTTTATTTTAACTCAGTATATACATATACACATGTATACATTCACACATATACATACATATATAAAAACATATACATATATTCTAAAAGAAGTGTCCAGCTGCCTTCACAAACTACCATTTTTCTTTCTTTCGCCTTCAACAACACCTCCACCGGCTACTGTGTTGCATTTCTAGTTCATTCTGGGTGGAAGTGGGAACTCACTCCTTCTGGATTACAGAGTTCGCAGCCTCCTCACTGCCACAACACAAGGCCACATCATAAAGGTGGTAATGAGCCTATAATGCCTAGCTCACAGGGATTTTTCTTTTTTTGTCTTTCAAGTAACATGCTGTGGTTTCTGAAGAATTTTTACGATCCTCCCAGATGAAAGCTGCTTTGTAATGGCGAGGTGTTGCGAAACCTGCCCAGGATATTTATTCCAAGAAGTAGGTATGTGGCCAAGCTCAGGGCGAGATAGGAATGGCCAGATCAACTCTGCAAAACCAGACTTTAATTCTGAAGGTTTCTCTGTTACTTTTCTCTGCCTGGGTGCAATTGGAAGGGAAAGGCCTGTCCTTAATCGGGTGTGAAACCCCAGGCTTGACCACCGACCTTAATTAGCTGGCCTCATCGCAGTGGCAACGTCGAATCCAGGTGGAGAGGGCGCACGCTAGGCAGGGAGGCGCGCATTTGCCTGGCAGGGACGGTTCCGGGTCGCCTGGAGCCCCTGGGCCCTGCAGGGCGGGGCAGGGCCTGATGGCCAGAGCGCGGGAACCGGTGCTTGTTCTAAGCAGGCGCACAGGCGCCCGCAGCCCGCTCCTGGCGCGCATTGCTCGCATTCCAGCTCAAGATTTGGCAACAAGCAGGCTTCAGGCCCGGGGAAACTGCCACCCACAACGTGCAGATGAGAGCTGGGGCCAGAAAAGCATACCCAGGGCCGAGTTCTGGTTTCTTGTCGCCCCCTCCCAGTTGGCCAAGTCAGGCAGGCATGGCCTGGGCCCTGTAAAACATGTCAGTTCTGAAGTTCTGACTTAGACGCGGGCTGGCCTCTCCCGAGAGACCCCTCCCACTCCGATCCTAGGACCGAGGGTCAAGACGCTGCCTCCAAGGGCCGAATGGCTGAGATTCCAGCAGACGAGGAAGTAGGCAGAGTCCCTTTCTCCTACTCAAAGCGTGGTCTGCGAACCCGCAGCCGGGTCAGTCCTGGGCCCTGTTAAGTCCAATGTGCATTCTAGGCAGATGCCCCGGGGGAGAGTGGCCAGTGAAAATACAAGACGCCTAGTTACAGCAGAATTTCAGAAATACATAAGTCACTTTTTCGTATAACTTTATCTAAACATGGCCTGGGACCTACACCAGGGGGGAAAAAAACCTATCATCGTGTATCTGAAATGCGAACGTATCTGGGCATCCTGCATTTCTTTTTTCCAGTAGTCCCTGGTGTGTTTAAAACAGTAATGCATCAAGTTGCACGCGCTGCATTTGATTGCTCTCTCTCACAAATCTGCCTCTCCTTATCCTTTTGTAAATGGGTCTTTCGCAATAATTATAGATTCATAGGAAGCTGCAAAGAAACACCCAGGGAGGTCCCGCGCGCCTCGCCGCGCCTCGCCCCCAGCCAGCATCTTGCATCACCATAGTCCAACAAGCGAGACCAGGAAGCGGACGCGGGCCGGGCGTTCCCTTGCCAGCCCCGGCACCCGCCCGCGGGGGACTCGTGGGCACCGCGCCGTCTACAAAGCGTCCTGGGTTCAGTTGTATTTTTTAACTTAACTTTTGTTCGAACCACGCCCTCCCGGTCCCCAGCCGGTCCCGCCTCCCAACCTTCCGGCCCGGGCGCAGCCAGCTCGGCTGGCGGCCCGCGCAGCCCCCGCGCCAGCTAGGAGGGGCCCCCACCCTCCCCAAAGCCCCCCGCCCCCTCTGCGGTCGGCGCAGCCCCCACATACCGGCCTCGCGGTTGCAGGGTGGGTACTCGGCGGGGGCGGGGCGCGGCGGGGACGGCGACACCCCCAGCCCGCCGGGCCGCGTCCGGGCCGGCGCCGGGGGTGGGTGGGGGGGCGGGGAGCGCGCGCGGCCCCGCCCAGGCCGCTTCCGCCCGGCCCCCCATTATCGCGCGCGCAGCGCCGGCGGCGACGGCGACGGCGGACCCGGGGCACGAGGAATGAACAGGGAGACGGGAGCCCGCGGCCCCGACCCCGCCTCGCCGCCGCCGCCCGCCCGGGCCGCGCCCCCAGCCCAGGCCGCGCCACCGCCCACGCCGCCGCCCAGCCCGCCGGGCCCGCCCCCCGAGGCCGCCGGCTACTCCCACCAGCTGCTGCTGCTGCTGCTGCAGTGAGCGCCGCCGCGCGCCCCGCCATTGTCCCCGCCGCTCCGCCAGCTGCGCCGGGCCGCGCACCGGGAGGCGGGGGGCGCGCATGGGTGTGCGGCGCTGATGCCGCCGCCGCCGCGCCGCCCTCCGAGGCTGCGTCCCGGGAAGCCCGGTCCCCCGCGCCCCCCGGCCCGGCCCCGAGTCCCGGACTTGAGTGCGCCCCCATGGAGGCGCCCGGGCTGGCTAAGGCGGCCGCGGCGGACCCCAGCCCCCGAGAGAGCCCAAGGGAGACCCCCGACGGGGCGAAGTTACCCAGCCCCGGGGCACCCTCTCCGGAGCCTCCCGCTTACCGCCTGCAGGACTTCGACACGCTGGCCACCGTGGGTGAGTGCGAAGTGCGGGGCCTCGGTCGCACGGGCGTTCGGCGCCGCCCGGGACGCTGGCGTCAGACAAAGGGCTCGGGTGCCGTCGCCTGGCCGCCCCCCAGGGAGCGCCCTGCCCGGCGCCGCCTGCTCGGGGTCCTCGCGCGGGGCTGCCCCTGCGCCCTCGGCTCCCCCAGGCGCCCCGAAAGCTGGAGGGCATCCCCCCGACCCCCGGGAGCCTCCCCACCTGCCGGCGCCCTGTGTTGAGCCTCCAAAAGCTCCTCATTTAGACCTCTACCCTCAAAACCACTCCGGTGACTGGGCCCCCGCGACGTCACAAAACTTCCTGGGGGTCACATCACTTTGGGGACCTTGGAGGGTGCTCCCAGGCAGGGACCTCCAGGGACGGAGGCGGCGGCCCTGGCACCTGCAGACCGCTCCTCGGCCGGCCTTCCTCTCTGCCCAGCAGCAGGATGCTCCCGCGTGGACTTCGGAACTAACCGGGGGCTGGGGGGGACAGGTGTCCCGTGGCGCTGTCGGGGCGGGGGGCGGCGGCTGGACATGGATTGCACCTTTCTTGCCACCGCGCATGATTTTGCATCTTGTTCCTCCCAAACTTAGCATTCTTTTATCATTTCCTTTGTCCTCTCTCATTGAATTTAACTCCAGCTGGGCAGCTGGAAATAGGGGTTTCCAGTTCTTTGGGCACCTGGATCCCGAAACGCGCTGGTTGGTGGGGCCACCCTGAGTGGATTTAACTATCCCAATCCCACGTTGGCTCTGGATTCAGGCTGTGGGGACAAGCCAGCCTGTGGCTTCCAAGCGACTCCTGGTTGCTAAGGGGGTTGTGCCTACCTGTTGCTTGTTGGGAAGACAAATGGGGAGGCAGCCCTGCCGTGTGCGACAGCGAGGCAGGGATATTCAGGTACTTTCTTGGGTCCCCCCCCCCCCCCCCCGCCCCGCTTTTGGAAAGGAGGAAGCTGGGCAGGGGAAGCTGGAAGCAGTGGGCTCAAGCTTATGCTTAGGGCTTAGTAAGACCAGCAGGCACAACCAGAGTGGCGTTGAGACCGCCAACGGAGAGGGGACTTTTTTCTCTTCCATTGGTGGCCTCCTTGTCCTTGTATAGATGGCTGTGAGGAAGGGGTCACCGGGAAACCTGATTTGGGAAAGAGGGTGTGGGATGCACCCTCCTTCTTTCTCCTGCTTCTCTCCCTCTCAACCCTGTCCTCCAACTCCTCCTCCTTCTTTCTCTGTCTCTCTCTTTACATCTCTCTCTCTCTCCCTCTCTGTCTCCTTCTATCCCCTTTTGGGAAGCTCTGCTGGGCTGATGTAAAAACTGGCAGTGTTTTTTGCAGGGCGGCAGGCAGGGTGGGACAGAAACCCAGACCAGGGCAGTTACAGGTGGAAACACAGTTGAACAATGGAAAGTTGGTGGAGCTCCCGGCGTCCTTTGGCACACAGCACCAGCAATTGTATTTCTTTTGGGCACGTGCAGGAGTCCATTGTGAAAGATTCCCTGGGCGGTCGGAGGCCAGGGCAGTGAGGTGTGGGCAGGCGGGTGGGCTGCAGACCTGACGTGTTCTGGTGTCGGCAGTCACGTGGGGGCCCTGTGGGCGCTGCCAAGCAGGGCGTAGGGTGCCCAGTGAGTTATCTCATCCTTAAAAATAGAATGTCACGGCCTCTGGGGCCCTCTGTCACCGTCTCTGGGGACCAAGAGGGCTGGGCGGGGCAGGGTGGGGAAGTGAGCTCTTTTTCTTGAGTTGTCTTTGCCTCTCTTAATGAAGGGGATGCTTGTTCTTCAAGGATCACTTCCTGTGGGCTCCAAGGGTGTGAAGGGAGAGCCTGGTTACCTATGTTCAGAATGTTGGGCTAGCAGAGGGCAGGGACCCAGACGTGTGTGACAGACCCAGGTGTGTGTATGTGTTTGTGTGTTTCTTCTAAGCTTTCTTGACATTTTCTGCCTTCTTTTACTTAAATCACTTTGTTTAATAGTACATAAACATTGATCTGAGCATGATTAACCTAGGAGACTAAGCTTTTAAAAATCCCAAGCTTTGCATGCAGAGCCATCACGGTCATGTCTCTGAGCCACAGTCTCCAGCAACCTTAGGTCATTTCCTAAGGCGTAGTGAGGGCTAGGTGAGCTCTCTCCCTGAAGTTAGAACCCAGTCGGGGCGGGCCTGAATTCTCTTCTTCCTAAACTTCCAAGTCAGGAAAAGACTTTCCCTATTAATGGCTCTTTGCCCCTATTCCTTACTCTCCCACACCCCAAACAGGCATGGACAGGGGTTCTGAATTGTCTGGGGGCTTCTGTAAGCACGTTTGCAGCTGAGCAATGCTATTCTCCAGACAGAAAACCAGACCCACAGGCAAACAAACTAGAAGCAAAAAAAAAAAACCCCAAACCTCTCTTTTAACCTTTGTTTACTTATCACAGTCTCTGCCCTTGCAGACATTCTAGAATGAGTCAGGATGAAGAGATGCTGCTGGAGTCCTCGCTGAAGGATGAGTTAACTCTCTGCCCCATGCAGATGTGCATTTATTTTCATTTGGTCTGACCTCCCCTCGTGTGAGGGAGTTATTCTTTTGCTCACCATTGCACTCTTGTGTTTGTCCTCCCTCCCTCCCTCTTACCTATGAGCTGGGCACCGGCGAGGCGCCCGTGGGGCAGAATTGCTGACTCACGATCGCTAAAACATGGTTGTGTTGACATTGACAATTCAGCACAGGTAGAACACAGCAGGAGAACATGGGTGCTTCTGTGTAATTTAGCAAACCCCTCAGTAGCCATGGAGACGATGGGACTGTCCCGAGAAAGGCCAGGAGCCCAAGACACAGCTAGAAATAGATGCCATGTTCACGGGGCAGCCACACACCCTGGTGATAGAATAAGAAGGAAACTCAGGGATCATTTGGTCTCAGATGCCCTTATGCTGTGCTTCTGGGTAAAACTAGCCATGGGAGTTTGTGAGAGTTCTAGGTTGACAAGTTCTCCACAAATTCAAATAGTTTGGAAGAAAGCTCAGCTTGCGTTGGTGAAAGATCCGTTGATGGCATTTTTTCTTTTAGAGTACGGAAGAGACCTTGGGGCACGTCTGGGCTAAGCTGTGATTTCACAGATTGAGAAACTCAGGCTCAGAGTGGCCACGCTGCTCATTAGAGAGGATGTGGTTTGCGACACCACTCTACGTTGCTGGGCCATATAAACAAGCTTGATTTCTTCGTGTGAGCACCAACAATGGTGCCATTAAAAACAAATATATATGTATAAAAGGGACTCACAAGGGACCCCCAAACTCCCCTAGAGTCCTGGGCACTCTTCACAGAGCTTCCTCCTCTGGTGACATCTTCTGTGGCTGTGTCACAATATCAAAACCAGGACATCGGCGTGCGTACAGTCCTGCTAAGAGACTGTGGACCCTGTTCCGTGCTCCTCAATTTTCAAAGGCACTCCTTTGCATTTGTGAACCTGGGTGCCTGTATGCTTCTATGCCGTTTTGTCTCCTGCGTCCATTTGGGCAGCCGACACAGACAACTTACTCATGTTTGATGCTTTTTATTTTTTAGCTATCACACATCACGGGATGTGAATGTTATGTTTTCTCAACATCTAGGAGACCTTCCTTAATGAATAACTGATTATAGACGGTTCTCTCTAAAGCACTTAGTCATTTTCCTCCACACCGAGAGGATTTTCTCCTGTGACCTTGCTTCTCCTTTAGTGGCCTTAATTTCACTCCGTCTGACCTGGGCTGTCATTTGCTCCTGCACCATCACACCAGCACACCTCCAGGAGGAGTGGAATGTGAACCAGGGAGGTTTTACTGTGCATGTAAATGAATCGTCGTGTGGGCAGTGTTGACATAAGCTGTGGGAAGGGAGTGTTGCCTAATGCTTAACGATACACAGAAAGTTGTGTGCACCCTTCCTCTTCGTCATCTTACATGGGCGTGTTAGAGTAAGTTGGCGAATGCCCGTGAATGACAGTTTTCAATTTAGGAACGTCACAGGAACTTGAAGAATGGGATAAAATTTTAGAAAAGAACATTTCCAGGTATAGAAGTGTTGCAGGTCGCTCCTCTTGATTTTTAAAAATTGAGGTGAATTCACATAATATAAAAGGAACCATTTTAGAGTCAACCGTCCAGTGGCATTGCGTACATTCACAACGTTGTGCAGCCATCATCTCTGTCTAGTTCCAGGACATTCTCATCGCCCCTAAAGGAGACCCTGTACCGGTGAAGCCGTCAATCCCATACCCCTCTTCCCCCAGCCCCTGGCAACCACCACTCTGCCGCCTATCTCCATGCATTTGCCCGTTCTGTATTCCTCTTCATTTGACAGACTGTTCTTTCTCACTTTCCATCTTCAAGGGGATGAGAGGCCAATGGGAAGAGATCGTGAAGAGATCCAGAGCCAATAATTCCCTGCTCAAGATTAGAGGAGAGAAATCGGCCTGTGGGCAGAAAACTTGGGATGGGAGAGACCAGAGGAGGACAAATCAGGAGTAGAAACATGCAGAGAGAGGGAGCGAGACAGTGATGAGCAAACAGGTCACAGATACATACACACAGAACTTGCTGTCCTGGGGTGAATGGTGCCCCCCAAAATTCATGTCCTCTCAGAACCTCAGAATGGGACCTTATTTGGAAGCAGCGTCTTTGCATTTGTGACTAAGTGAAGGATCTCCAGATGAGATCGCTCTGGAGGTGGGTGGCCCTAAATCCAGGGACAGTGTCCTCATCAGAGACAGAAGAGGAGACACAGACACACAGGAGCAGCCACGTGAGGACGGAAGCAGAGACGGGAGGGAGGCGGCCACCAGCCCAGGGACACCTGGAGCCCCAGACGCCGAAAGAGGCAGGAGGGACCCTCCCCTGCAGCCTCCGGAGGGGACACAGCCCCGCAACACCTTCATCTCAGACTCCTGGTCTCTAGGATGAGGGGAGGATGAATCTCAGTTGTTTTAAGCCTCCACATTGTGGGAACCCCAGGAAACTAATCCTCTGCCAAAGAGGATTGCAGAGCTGTCTTATGTTAGGTCTATGAATAGGTTTCCCCAAGTCCATGGAGGGGGACAACCTCCGGTTACAAGTTGGACAATATTTTCCAGGGGCGACCACATCCTAGATAGCATGTGGAAAATGCGAGAGAGCCACATGTTCATTTCAGAGGATGACACATCGGTAACTTACTGCTTGAGGAAGGTCATCCCCAGAGCTGGACGGGGCAGAGACAAGAACTCGTTCCTTCTCCTGCCTCCACTCCTGCTCCCTTCACCCTCCATCCTCCCTCCCGAGAGCAGAGGGGTGAGACCTATCCACAGTGTCCATCTCATCTTGTCACTCCCCCTTGTAGATCCAGGGCTAGGGCTGGCTTCCCAAATGGCCGGGCCAAGGGGCGCCATCTTGAATCAGTCCTGACGTTGGTATCTTCGTCTCCTTGGGCTGCCACCACAAAATACCGTAAACCCAGTGGCTTATAGGCAGTATAGATTTATTTTTCCCAGTCCTGGAGGCTAGAAGTCTGAGACCAAGGTGACAGTGTGGTCACATTCTGCTGAGAGCCCTCTACTGGGTTGCACATGGCTGTCTTCTCTGTGTCCGCACCTGGCGGAGGGCAGAGAGGGGACGCAGGCTCTCATGACTCTTATAAGGACACTAATCCTGTCATGGGGACTCCACCCTCTTGAGTCATCTCATCCTAATTACCTCCTAAGACCATCCCATTGTGTGTTATGGCTTCAACATATGGACTTTTGGGGGACACACATTCAGTCCATAATGTTCGGTTAGCTCCTCCTCACCTGTTGCCATGCCTGCCTCCTCCTGAACTCCTGCCTTTGGGGTGAAGGTGGCTGCCTCAGTGGCAGGGTCACCTTGTCACATCCTGGAATCTCTAGCAGACGACACCTCTCTGTGTTTGGGGACAGCCTTCCCTGGCCCGACTTGGGTCACCCATGCGGGTGGTGTCATGAAAACCCGTGATGGCATTCTCAGACCTGTTTCTGGGACTGGTCCCTCCGCAGCTGGGGACCACCAGGGAGGCCACCTTTGCGACCAGAAGAAAAGGGCAGAGGCACTACATTACACAGACAAAAGCATCAGCTCCACCTGCCCCTCCCCGGGCTCGAGTGCAGGGTCTAACCAGTGTTCTTTCTGGGAGACGCATGTTCAGAATTCTCTGGAGACCGCTTGCCATCTTTTGGGAGAGTCAACCGGGGCTTCTCTGTGTTCTCCCAAGCTTTTTTCGAACAACCACAATGTGTCACCACATTCACCGCCATTTGAAATTTTTTCCTCTTTTCTTTGGAGCTCATCCTATGCTGTTTCTTGCTGGGAAGAAGAGAAGAGTACTGGCTAATAAAGGTCAACTTTTCTGAGCTCGTCAACAGTGTGCTGGGCAGAGTACAGTCATGTTGGTTGATTTCACAAGGATCCCCGTGATGGGGCTGGCCGGTGCCTCGGGGGCTCCTCTTCTCTGCACCGCATGTCAGCTGTAGATGGCGTTGGAGTTGCCACCTCCCTTCTGTCATCCATCCCCTCCCAGCATGCATGTCTTGCTTCCCTTGGAATGAGAGGCATCCTACTGGAGGCAAAAACCATCTCTGGGGCTGTTTGCTAGCTGGGTTTCTTTGGGCAGGTGGCATCCTTTCTCTCAAACCCACTTTCCCATCAAGAGAACGTGGCTTATGATGACCTCGCAGAGCTTCTGTGGGCAGAGGAGCTAATGAATGTATCACGGTGCTTGGCATGGCGTGGGCACCATGAAGAGCAGCCGCCCGTGGCACCGTCATCCATTCATGTATTCGGCCATGCATAGAGTGGACAGGAAATTCCCGGATTGCACTGAAAGTCTTCCATCTTAGGAAATTCTTGGCTCCTGGGCTTTCCAGGGTGGTGGGTCTGCCCGCTCACACCGGATCGTTGAGCATCCCATAAGTGCCAGCCTGTGTTCTGGATGTGGGAGGAACCCCACAGACAGGGGCCCCTGCTGCTTGGAGTTTATGTTCCAGTGCGAGAGGCAGACAGTGTGGACTGAGAGTTACATCCATTTGGTGGGTTGTTAGAAGGCCCCCAGAACTCCGGGGGAGAGCAGCAGAGTGGGTCACCAGTGTTGAGGTGACAGCATGTTGTGGAGAGGTAGGAGCCTGGTAACACGTGAAATAGGAGGTGGGGCTCTGCCTTTCCCACATCCTACCATCTCCCTCATCTTCATCACGATCACCATCATCAACATCACATCTGACACCCATGAAACTTTTCTTTTCGAAATTCGTATAACAAAGTTATTTTCAGGTGAACAGTTCATTAGCAAATCCGCAGTGTTGTGCAACCCTCCCTTCTATCTACTTCCAAAGCATTCATTCCCGTCACCTGAAGAGGACAATGTGTACCCGTTAAGCTGTCAGTCCCCTTGGTTCTCCCTCAGCCCCTGGACTGCTAATCCCATTCCTGTGTCTGTGGATTTGCTTACTGTGGACACTTCATATAAATGGGATCGTACAACATGTGGACTTTTGTGTCTGGTTCTCTCACCGAGCATCATGTTTTCAGGGTCCCTCTACGTGTAGCGTGTGTCAGTGCTTCACTCCTTTTCATGGCTGAGTAATATTCCATTGTATGGATGGATGGCATTCTGTTTATCCTGTTGTATTAGTTTGCTTGGAGAAATAAAGTACTACAGACTGGGTGATTTAAACAACAGACATTTATTTCTTACAGTGCTGGAGGCTGGAAGACCATGCTGAAGGTGTGGGCAGGGCTGCTTTCTCCTGAGGTCTCTTCCTTGACTTGTACACCACCATCTGCTCCCT
Source organism: Equus caballus (assembly GCF_041296265.1). Lineage (NCBI taxonomy): Eukaryota > Metazoa > Chordata > Mammalia > Perissodactyla > Equidae > Equus > Equus caballus. The sequence continues at coordinate 1,642,730 of NC_091715.1, read as the reverse complement.
GTGTCCTCACGTGGTCGTCCCTCTGTGCATGTCTGTGTCCTCATCTCTTATAAGGACCCCAGTTCTCTTAGATCAGGACCCACCCTAATGACCTTATTTTCCCTTCATCACCTCCTTAAAGACCCATCTCCAAATACAGTCACATTCCGAGGTTGTGGGGATTGGGACTTCAACATGAAGATTTTTTGAGGGGAGGACACAATTCAGCCCATTACACTCATAAAACTTTTATCGCATCAAATGACACCTCCGTCCCCTTGGAGTTCCCATAAAGCGGTAGTTTAGCGTCACCCTAGGTAGATTTGGCTGATCAGCTTTGAGCGCGAGAAGTAGGATCCTTTTGTGTCAAAGGGTAGAAGGCTATGGTGATAGCTTGAAGGCCGTCTCCCTGCTTGGTGCTGGCATCCACTCTGCCTGCCTTTCTCTTCTGCACCCCCGTCTACCGCACTCCTTTCTTTCTGTCCTGGTCGTTTGTAACTGTCACATAAAGGCGTCCTGACTTACATTTCAGTGGTGCCCAGCAAAGCCCGTCAACTCTAAAGGTACTTTTTCATCTGAGTGGCGCCCTAGGCAGAAGTCTGCATGGGAGGTGGGCCCCCTTTCATCCTTGGGAAGGGACAGCAGCTGGAGATGAGAGGTATTGCTCTTCCCGAGGATGCTGTATGCAGCTCCCGCTTCGCCGATGCCTTGGGTTCCAGTGGCTCTCCTGGGGTGTGATGTGGCTCTCCCTTGCGCTCTACCGGACCAGCAGCCTTCTGTCATGTTTGGTGCGATGTCCATGTGACCTGGTATATTGCACCAGGGTCCCTCCGTGTCCTAGAAAATCACTTTCAGTGACCACTGTGGGTGGTCAGGGAGCTCCATCAATTTTCTTCTTTTTTTAAAGAACTTTTATTGTGGTAAAATGTATACAACATAAAATCCACCACTGTAACCATTTTTAAGTGCACGACTCAGTGGCATTAATTAATTCACGCTCTTGTGCAACCATCACCACTATCTATTTCCAGAACTTTTCCATCACCCTGACAGGAAGCCCGCATCCGTAACCTGGTTACTGCCCATTCCTGCTTCCCCAGCACCTGGTAACCAACCTCTGATGTCCTTTCTTTCCTGGTGAGTTTGCCTATTCTAGAGAATTCCTATCAATGGAATCACACAGTATTAATCCTTTCGTGTCTGGCTTCTTTTTCATTCACTGTCATGTCTTCAGGCTTCATCCACATTACAGCGTGTGTTGGCCCCCTATTCCTTTTTGTGATCCTTATTCTTTCTCTGCTGGAGGCTGATCTCCACCGTCCCTTGTAACTCTTTCCATCACTCCTCATGAACAGTGGTCAGTGCGTTTAAGAACCAACACCGTGTTTGGGCTTGAGGCTCAGGTTCCTGAGTGAGTGCTTGGGACGGAAGCCATGCTCCCATCTCCGTGTTTGCTGAATGGGGTGTTGTTTCATGGCGCTTGCAGACCTGACTCTAGGTCCCTCCTGTCTCTCATACATCATCCTCAGGGAGGTCTCAGTGAAGGGCTGAACTCTCCAATGTACAGGGAGTTGCTTCTCCCAGTAGGCTTGTCAGGAGTGTGTGTATGTGTGTGTATGTGCATAGAGAGTGTTGTGTTGTTTTCCATCCCTTGAGCATAAGCAGGAGGCTTCAGTTTTCCCTCATGGGATGACCCTGAACTGTAACCTTAAGGAGCGTTGGCTGTGGTCCTTTCTGTATCACCCAGGAAGTAAGCATGCCTCACCAGGACAAGCGTTATCATCACCATCATCGTCATTGTCATCATCATCGCTATTCTCCAAACAGGTCAGGCTGATCTCGTGTTCCAGTGTGGATGTTGGTGCCCTTTTCATGGATATGGGGCTTGCTTCATTCTGTAGACCTGTCAGGAATGTGCCAGGAGCATTCTCCCCTCTGCCACACGGGGCACCTCCTAGTTCCCACTCCTGGGTTAGGGAGTCAGAGGCAGGGTGGGACCCCAAAGGAGCCCATCACAAGAGCATTTTTCCCTGGTCTCCTGCTTTGATCTTTCATGGTCTTTCACACCGTGTCAGTTTCCTGCGGCTGCTGAACCAAATCACCTCACTTAGTGGCTTAAAACATCGTGTATTTATTCTTCTACGGTTCTGCAGGTTAGGAGTCTGAAACGGGCATCACTGGCTTACAATCAAGGTGTGGGCAGTGCTTCATCCCTTCCGGAGGCTCCAGTGGAGAATCCGTTTCCTTATCTTTTCCAACTTCTAGAAGCTGCTTGCATTCTTTGCCTTATGATACCATCCTCCGTCTTCTAGGCCAGCCATGTTGGGCCGGATCTTTCTCATGTTGCCGCCTCTCTGGTTTTCGCTCTCCTGCCTCCTTCTTCTGCTTCCATTGGATTCTGATTCCATTGGACTCACCCAGATAACCCACGATCGTCTCCCTATCTAAGGTCAACTGATTGGCATCTGTAATGATTCCTCCTTTGCCATGTAAACTAACATATTCACAGGTTCTGGGGATCAGGACCAGGACTTCTTTGGGGGGAGGGCATTTTTCTGTCTATCGCACAGATTCCTCTATGCCCTGTGTACACCTTGTCTTAACATTGGCCCCACTTGAGAGTGCGTACTTGAGGTGGGGTGGGCACCTGCACCACTCCCACGGGGCCTCATCCTAGTCCAACTGTGTTGACTTCCGTTAATGGAGAAACTACAGTCACAGTGGAAAACCCTTCCTTGACTGCCCAGGAAGAGAAATGCTAGCTCCGATTAGCAACAAATGTGGCTGTAAAACTGTCTGCTTGTGTGCGTGCTGGAGAAAGGGATTAATTGAGTTAATTGAGGTGCTCACGTCTATACCCTCTTCTGGCTGGCTGGAACTGTGTACAGGGACTAATTGCCACCTCTGTGGGGCCCCTCCCCTGTGCTGGGCAAGCAAAACCAGTCTTAGTGAGCCTCAGTGACAGAATTATTGGCAGATGAGATGGCGTAGCCTTACCTTCTAGGAGCTTGAGTCTGGTCCCAGGATGGACTTTCAGACACACAGCTCTGAGCCGTGCGAGACCAGCTCTGTTGGGGGTAGCCACACAGGATCCCAGAAGCAGAGCCTGCATCCACTTAGAGGAGAGAGATGCAGGCGACAGAGGGAGGCGTGTACAAAAGGAGTCTTTAGCATGTCGATTTATTTGATAACACAAGTGAATACTTTTTTTTGGAGGGGGGCGGTAAACTTGGCAGGCTCTTTTTTCCAAGGTTACCTCTTGGAAGAAGAATAAAACTAACACTATGAATGCTTCTAAGCAGCTGCTAATTCCAGGAGTGTTTTTCCCTGCATTTCAAGGGTGGGATCCCTGATTCTGCACTGGGTTGGGTGGACCGAAGGCTACCTCTTGCTTCACCATTAGGGCACTGAAATCGAAGCCCAGTTGGTATTTGGATTACATTTGAATAGGAGAAAATGTGATAAATGGCCACTCTCTGCGTTTGGAGTTGTTCAGCGATTCCTCTATTAAATCATCATAAGTGTTCCGGAGGCTCGCTCCACCGGGGCACCCTTTATCAGCGATGAAAATGGGTTGGAGAGGAGGGGTGGATTCCAGGATGCAGATTCCTTCCTCCTCCAGCACAGCTGGGTCCTGCTCCCCTGTGGTGTAAAGAGAAGTGGAGATTCTTCATGTGGGAGGCTGCCCACAGCCCTGTGAGTCAGCCCTGTCCCTGGGTAGGAGTTTCCTGTAGGACACCTCTGGGCGTTGCTTTCAGCCTTTTATCTCAGGTCAGGTGCTCCAGTGGCCTCCCTAACATCTGCTTGGACCTTGCTATCCTGCTTAGTCCAGGCAGATTGTCAAGGCTAGACGCTGGGCGTCCAGGGGCCCCACCCTCTGTGTAATTCCATGTTTGATAAGGAGATCCACCTTTGGCTCGATGTCTCTTGTGCTGGCCTCCGTTGTTACTCCGCTTCGCTCTTTGAAAATTCATGCTGGTTTCTCCACCAGGTAACAGAAAGACGAAATTGTCTCAGAATCCCTGCTCCTCTGCACAAGTTCCATGATGATTGCAACCAATGCTACATACAGCGTATTGAGGTCACACATGCAGGCATTGTGCGGATTCTGTTGAGGTCCTTATTTGGACACGTTTTGGAAGATGCAACTCACCCAAGAGGTTTGGAGGACAACCTCCAGAAGGTTCTTTTGAAATGGTCGACAGTGAATTTGGTTGGTGATTTCACCACTCTGGATCATTGTCTCATGAGCTACTTCACAGAACAGGGAGGCTGTGCAGACTTGGGGCTGGGGGTGGCCAGCGAGAGCTTGGCTCCTCCGAAAGAAGTCCTTTGTCATGCTCAGGGCGCCTGCAGTCTGCATTTGGATGCTCAGACATAGGTGGGCTCTGCGTGTGCCCGAGCACACGTGCATCTGGGTGTGCGTGCTCTTGTTGGGGTTTTCAGTTAGTGGGTGAGAGACAGGGACCCTGGGCCAGCTTATGTTTGCAGACAACTCCAGAGGAAACATTTCTGCAGAGATTGAAAAACCCAGCTTGGAGTGACAGTCTCAAAATCGAGAGGATGTTGAGGAGGCAAACCCTCTAGAATTTCTTCTGTGTGGGCAGTGGATTCCATTTATCATTACACATTAGTAAAAAGAAAAATAATTTACGTAAAAAAATCCGTAATGTCTAGTGTGTTACCTGGATTTTTGTTGTTGGTGCCGTCAAGTGGATTCCGACTCCTGGCCCCTTGCGTACAGCACAGCAGCCCCTGCTGGGTCTTTCTGTGCCATCCTCTCCCTTCCTGCCTCTATGAGACAGTGCTCTGCTGCTGTTCCTAGGGTTTTCATGGCCATTGTTTTCAGAAGCAGGTGGCCAGGTCTTTCTTCCTAGGCTCTCTTAGTCTGGAAGCTCTGCTGATGCCTGTCCATCATGGGTGACCCTGTTGGTGTTTGAAATCCAGGTGATGTAGCTTTCAGCATCACAGTAGCATGCAGCTACCACAGTATGACAACCGACAGATGGGTGGTGTGGTCCCATGACCTAGTGAGACACGAACTCCAGCTGTGGCTGTGGCGATAAGAGCACTGGATCTGACCTACTAGACCACGAGGGCTGGCAATTACCTGGACCTGTGAATGTAAATCATTGTTCTTGGGGGAGATCCCACTGATGAAGGCTTTTCTTTAGTTCATCCTTAAACAGTTTAGCATTTTATTTCCATAACAGATTCTAGTGTATCCATTGTATTGGTCCTTTCAAAGAGCCAGCATCTGGTTTCTCAATTTTTTTTCCTCTGTTGGTTTCCTGTTTTCAATTTCATTGATTTCTGCTCTTTTTCTCTGTCTCTTCTGCTTGCTTTATGTTTCTATTACTCTTCTCTCTGTAAGTTTCCTCAACTGTTTTATTTTGATCAAGATGCTGGGCTGCTCCTTTGAGTGTTACAGAGAGCCGCAGAAGAAATGGACTCGGAGCCCAGGAAAACTGCTAAGAAGATGCCATCTTTTCGCGTATGCAAGCTCTCTTCAGGGCGGCCCAGCGGTGTGCTGCCTGTTCTTGATCATTAAGAGTCTGGTGTGTTCCATAGCTTGCGGCTTGTTGACCTTCTTATTGAGCTGCGCTTTTTCGTGGGTTTGAGTTTCTCTCTCCCAGCTGGTGCTGGTTTAGTTCCGGCTTCCTCCTCCAGGTCGTCAGCTCTCCCAGCTGCTTCCCCACCCAACAAGCCACAGAAATAAGCTCGAAGAAAACAAGTTGGCGGCCACCTGCTCCAGAAGCATGTCTGTAAATGCATTGCACTTCGGGACAGCTGCTCTGAGTTCCGGGCACTTGTCGCCCTTTAAAAGAAAATGTGAAATAACAGTGTAATCAGAGCATCCTGTGTTGAGATACTAGCTCTGGAAGAGCCGTTGAGAACGTGGGATGCTTTTGGCAAAGCCGTCGGTGGGAAGGTTTTGCAGTGGGTGTGTGGTCAGTGTGTGGTCTCCTGGATTATTGGATGGGCGTTCTCTGCCTTTGTGAAGGTGAAAACTTGCTTCTTTATTTTGTTGGTCAGTTGCTTCATGGTGTGTTTTCCTGTGGACACTCAGTGTGTGGTTCGTAGTTACTGGAACATATGCAGATGTGCACACACCCATATACATTGAAAGATATTTGGCTGATTGGGTGACAGCCCATTTGGCAGCTGAGAACACTATGATTCTTCAGAATTTGGCTAGTATTCTGATTAAACCTGACACTGGTCGCCACATTGTGTGGGCGAGCAGCGTCCTATTCCAAAGCTTGCTGTCTGGCATCCTTGGCGAGTGAGCTGAGCAGGTAGTCCCCAGGTAGAGCCCTGCTCTGCTCCAACAGGTGGGTTGTAAATTGTTCCTATGGAATGTCTTTGTTCCTCGTACAAAGCTATGGATGACGCTGGGGTTCTGGGTGGCTTAACTGGTAGCACAGAAAAGACTGTAATTAATCATCGGAAACATCCCTCAATGATAGGAAAGTGGAAAGCAGGATTGTTATAAAATTCGTAATTCAGCAAACGGATAACAGTAGTGCGAAAAGCAGTTGTCCTGGATGTTGTTGCTGGATGGAAAGCGAATTTGACAGGAGGGCGATCGAGACGGAGCCAGTGGCTTTTATCAAGACCCTTGAGTAATTTTGACATTGTCTTTTTCGTGACTTTGTTTTTGGCTGGCGTTGAAATTCCCTTCCCAAACAGATGGCGCATCGTCTCCCTTTGAAGCAGGTCTTTGGCGTGCCCTGGCTTTGCCCGGATCTGCCGTGACCAGGCTTGTATAACAGAGTGCCTTGGGTAAATAATACATTTGCTTGCTCCAGCCGGGAAAAAGTCGGGCACGGGAGTTAGAAGATGGAACCATTTGTTATTTTCTGGGTAAATGTTTGGATTTTGTGTGCTTTCTCAGGATGTGGTTTGCCCGCATCATGCAAAGATGAATGATGGATTCTGACCCCAATCCAGGGGTACAGGGGGCAATTTTGAAGATGACTCCCAGAGACCCTCAGGCCCCTCCCTCCCAGACCCTACTGGGGGATGATGTGGGAGGTCCTTAGTCTTTGGGGAATTGGATATCCCAGAGGACAAGGAGGAAATGGCGGAGGAAGACTGTTGGTAGAAAGCATGTTCTAGTCACATTCTCAAATGACGCCTTTGATCCTGGAGTAAAGCTTGTGGTTTGAAGCGAGAACCTTTGGGAACATTTTCAGTGGAAGGTGATGTATGCATCTGGCTGAGGTATGTCAGAATATGTGTTATGTGTTTGAGACTTTCAGAATGCCCGTATTTAGTGTGTTGGGCTCTTCAATGATAGTGAAATAAGTACAAAGTGAGAATGAAAAGGGCAGTTGTAAAACCTCACAAACTAAGAATATGTCTGCTTTGCAGAGGATACCCTGAAAGATGCTAAAAATACTTCTTTCTCATGTTTGGAGAACGCTGGCACACTCGAAATACTCTATTTAAGAGGCAGGATGAAATGCCTCTTGAAAGAGCCTGTTTGTTCCATGATGGGTTGCTATATAGTCAGCTTGTAGTTGAGATCAAAGTAGTTCTCAGAGTGGGGTCCTGGGACCCATGGGGTTCCCTGAGAACTCTACAGGGAGTCCACGAGGTCATGGCTACTTTCATAATAATTCTAAGACATTCTGTGCTTTTTCTCTCTCCTTCTCGTGTGAATGTGTGCTCAAGTTTCCAGAGGCCACCTGAAGTGTGATGATGTCATTTCTTTGACACCCAGTGGAATGTGTCCTTGCCCTTCTGTTTTATATGTTTCTGTTTGACTTGGTAATATGGTTATTATCTCTAGATGCAACCTACACACAAATGCTCCTTAGGGTACTTGATAAGTTTCTAGAGTGTCAAAGAATCCTGAGAACAGAGAGTTTGAGAACTGCTGTGTTACACTAAGGTGAGGTCTCTGATAATCTTGACTTAGCATCCACATTGACAATGATTGATCCGTGACGATTCCTCTATCTAGTGAGTTTTTGGAAAATGAAATGTCTCATTGTGTCTGAAGACCACATCCTGAATTTTTGTTTTTCACCTTAGTGCACCCAACTGAAATGGTCACTTTATTCGAAATTTAGTCCTACTAATTGTACCGCTTTCTTCTCCCAAGTGTGGACACTCCATCGCAACTTAGGTTTGGAGTAACTTAGCAAAGGCGTCACTGGGGCTGTTTGGAAAATGGTTGTCAACACGTACTGTGCGCGAGGAACTGTGGCAGTTATGAGGGGAACAGAAACAGGCAGGCAGAACATAGTTCACATTTTCAAGAAGCTTGCTAATAGAAGAAACTATAAAAAAATGGTCGAATGTTGACAAGGACTGTCATCAAAGTACCAAGAATTTACTAGCAGGTATTTAGCACTGGGTGTGATTTGGGTAAACATAATTGTAGAGGAGATGGAGGGAGGAAGCACAGAGCTTTTGGGGGGGAATTCAGAGACCTAGTTGGAATGGAGGTGTGTGACTGGGAGGGAGAAGGAAGCAAAGGTGAGTTAGAACCAAAATATAGGTGTCTAATACTAGTGTTGAAGTTTGTGGGTTTTTCCAAGTGAAAGAATGCTGTGCATGGATCAATACAAGGAAAGATGGTGAAAGCAAGATGGTGTAGAACAGATTGGAGGGAAGGACCAGGAAGATTGTTCTGTCTAAGTGAGTGTGGGTCTGGATTAAGGCGGTGGGACAGGGAGCTATCTTGGCAGCCGCAACAGTTCCAGTTCTGTTTGACTCAGAGCATGGGGAACTCTCTAGTAGACACTGAGAGTAATGAAGGAGGCCTGTGTCTATATCTAACTCACTCCGTATCGCTCTGCAAACCTAGGGCACGGTAGGTACCCCGAAATACCTGTTCAGCCAGACACTGGAAGAACAGATGTGTTGATGAGTATTGGTTCCCCTGGCTAGTGTACAAAGCCTTAGGTCAGTTCGAAGAGTTGAAGAGTCAAGTTCGCCTCTTAAGAATCTCATCTGCAAGAGGGAAGAGGGGCAAGGGTTGGGGTCAGGGGGCTTTAGAAGATGGGGGGTTCTCGTGGTGGGAGAACTCAACAGCTGATCCGCGGGGGATGTTTCCAAGTGTCCTTCTGCAGGATCCCAGCTTCTCGTCAAGTAGAATGGCCTAAACGTTATAAAATTAATATTATTACGCAATTTTAATAGTGTTTTCTATTAGCAAGAATAAGTTTAGGGATCAGTCCTAACCCTCTCCTACACAGAATAAGAATAATTCTCAGTAGCTTTGGAGCGATATGGCAGACTGAGCCGTGACTGTTATGGAAATGAGCCAGGCTCCCGGGTGGACTCAACAGGTTGGCGTGACCAGTTCAACATGTTGGTATGACTAGTTTTTGACTATCTGTCTCTCTTGGTGAATCTCTCATAGCAAACTTCTTCTGTTGTTCTTTGATACCTTAGAGCAGCGCTGTCCGATAGAATTTGGCACCACGATGACGGTGTTCTATTACCAACGGTACACCCCAGCCTCAAGTGGCTAGTGTGACCGACTAAGGCGTGGGCTTCTCTATTTCATTGAACTTCACTTCATTTAACTTTAAATACGCACCTATGGTTGGTGACTACTTCATGGAACAGCACAGCCTTCGACATTTAAGAATCTTTACAACAATATGAGTACATAAAAGCAGAAATCACTCCTTCCCTGATGCCACCAGATCTGGCTGGTTTTTAAGTGATTTCTCAGACATTGTTAGTGATAGCAATGCAGCCAGCTTTTTAGTAATATTCTCTGCTGGCCCCCGATTCGTTAGGACACCTGAGGTAAATTATACATCAGCGCAACCTCCTTTTTCTCATATACTTAAATATCCAGAGGCATACATAAATTTTTTGCAAGTGATTCGTATCAACTGCTATTTTCTTAACATCCATCATGCAGGTCCCACACTGACTCCTTTATAGTCTGTCTTTATGTCTACGGGAACTATGTTCTAAGGGTAATTTGAGAATTTCATAGGAAAACACTTTCAAGTGAGCAAACCGTCTTCACTGATTAGGCAGATCTTGTCAACACACCAATGGACTTTCTTGAGAAGATATAGTGACAATTATAGCTTATTTTATATAGAGTCATGTGCCACACCATGACGTTTTCGTCAACGATGGACTGCATCAATGATACTGGTCCCATAAGATTAGTCCCATACAGCGTAGGTGTATCGTAGGCTGTACCGTCTAGGTTTGTGTAAGTGCACGCTATGATGTTTGCACAACGAAGAAATAGCCTAGTGAAGCGTTTCTTAGCCCATATCCCTGTTCTTAAGCAACGCAGGACCGTATGTGTATATATGTATATAGTATTAATATCCGGTCTCTCACCATTTGTAACTATTGCCAAAGACCTGTGATTTCGTGTGGCAGACTGCACACGCACAGGTGCCCACCTGCGCACCCACCCATACCTCATAGCCTGCCTCTCCTGAGTTTGTATTAAACTGTGAACCCAGCTTCTTTTCAGGAACACAGGCATGAAACAGTTATAGACATGCATCAGGAAGGGGATGGAGGGGTTGTGCACAGGTTAGAAACCGCCTCAAACTGCTGGAGGAACCCAGGAAGCGGGAGCCGCGGCAGGAGAGGGCTGGCAAGAGTGGGCGTGAGGCCAGAGCAGGAGGCTTCTGTTCTGAGGACTCTCTATCCCCCTGGCTTTAGCGTGGTGCTCAGACTGAAAACGTTTTCTTTGTAAAGAATGGGAGGAATTTGGAGGTGGGTGCTTCAGGGGAAAGTTCTCCTCCTGCTTTCCCTCCGAGGGTCCCCAGCCTCGCTCGCATGTGGAAACTGAGTGGCCCTCTCTAGCATCTCATTCTCAAAGAGTTTATCAGTGGGTTACACTGCGCAAGATATCGAGATAAGCAACGGCATGGGATCCCCCCAAAATCAGATAATTCAGGGAACCTAAGACAAGATTAAAACCAAAAGCGGAACATAAGAGAAATTACAAGAATAAGTCTCGCCTTGACTCATATTTTCAGAGAAGTTCGAGAGGATACCGTGTCCCTCGGCAAAAATAGGATGTTGCAATAGAAGAGAAACAGAAAGAGCTTTAAACGGGCTTGCTGAAAATATGAAAAAATTAAAAAAGGATTTTCAGAAAATCGAAAGGGTGATCTTATCCATGTCTGTGACTCAAGATATCAGCTTGGAGCTACTGGCTCCTGAATGCATGGGCTCTAATCTAGACCTTTCTCTTGAGTGTGGGAAGGCAAATCTCCAAGGCAGTGGCTGTTAGGGGCTCTATCTCTCCCTGGACATCCGGTAGGCCCTTCTGTTAGCTTCCTCTGCTGTCGTAACAAGCCACTACAAACCTGGGTACGTACAACAACAGAAATTCATCCTCCCCCAGCCCTGGAGACCAGGAGTCTGAGCTCAAGGTGTCGCAAGGCTGTGCTCCATCTAGAGGCTCCAGGGGAGGGTCCTCCCTGCTTCTTCCAGCTTCTGGGGCTCCAGGCATCCCTTGACTGGCGGCCATATCTCTCCAGTCTCTGCCTCTGTCTTCATGTGGCTTCTCCTCTGCGTCTGTGTCTCTCCTCTTCTCATGTGGACACCTGTCACTGGATTTAAGGCCACCCTGATCCAGGATGATCTCATCTCAAGATCCTTAACCTGATTATATCGGCAAAGAACCTGTTTCTACATAACATCACATTCACAGGTACTAGGAGTTAGGACGTGGCCACTGGGGGGACACATTTCAATCCGGTATGCCCCTCATCTTCAACACATCCACAGGATCCAACATGGAACTTAGCACCTTCTTCTTCCAAACAAAACACTCAACGGACTCCTTGCACACCTGCCAGGGTTTCCTGTCTGTGTGGTTGTCATCACTAACCACTCATAGGCCTAAACCCTATCCTGAAGTCTTCCCCCACCTGCCCTCTCCCAGCGCAATCCAGCCCATCTTCACACCCCGTTTTTCCTTTCCTTCCAACCACCTCTTGGCTGTGCATCTCCCCACCACCCCCAGCTCATCACCGTCGTCTCTTTCCTCTGTCCTGATTTGTACCCTGGCTTCCACATTGTTCATCCTGCCCTTCCCACTGGCTCCTCCGACTACAGGGAGATCTTTAAAACAAAACAAAAGCATACAGAACTCAAATCCAGGCAGGCACTTCCCTGCGGTTGGCCGCGTGACTTCCTGTAGGCTGTTGCATAAAGAACTCCGTGGAAGGATTTCAAAATCGTGCCCTTCTCTTGCCGTGTTTCCCCCAGCCTCGTGAATCTCAGTTCTCTCTGTGGCCCTCGCCTCACCCAGCCTTAATTTCTTCCGAAGCATCCTACAAACGAGCCTTTGTGCTTCAATCTGCACCAGCCTCCGATTTCCATTTGAAACTTTGCTTCCTCAAAAAATCTCTTTCCTGACCCTCACACCAGTGTAAGTTTCATCCTTGTGTTGCTCCAGACACCTATCTTCTGAAGTCATCAAGCCTAAACAAGCTCATTAAACCAATGACGAGCTCATCAGAGTTATTATAGCTATGATAATGAATGTTTACTGTCTGCTTTCTGGCCTGACTGTAAGTAAACTAAATGAACACACGGGCCAGTCTTGTGTGCATCATTTCTGTCTCGGTCGTGTCAAACGCCTGACACACAGTAAAATGCCAATAGTGGTGGAAGAGCGACTGACTTCATTATATATATGACTCAGTTTTTGGTTAGAGGGCTGTATTGTATTCATAACCACATAAGCCATTTGTTGTCGGAGATGGAGTTTTCTAAACATTTCTAAATTGGCGGTTGACCCTTTAGGAAAGAATTGAATAGAGCTAAGTGGTAGATGCTGTTAAGCCATCTGATATGGTAGCCACCAGCCACATTCAATACACTACACAGTTGTACAGTCTCAGTAGCCACTTTGGGCCTCTGGCTACTGTATTGGACAGCACAGAGGTAGAACGTTTCTGTCGCCACAGAAAGTTCCATTGGGCAGTGCTTGCTGTAAGGTGGTGATAATCAATGGGGGGGGGGGCGCGATTCTGGCCCCACTGGAGACTTGGTCGTATCTGGAGACGTTACTGGTTGTGACAAGAGGGGGATGAGAAGGAGTGATGTTGGCATCTGTGGGTGGAGACCAGGGATGCTGCTCAACACCCTACAGTACACAGGATGCCTCACCACAGAGAGTGGTCCAGCCCCAGATGTCAGTAGTGCTGCGGCTGAGAAACCCTACCTTAGTATGGAGACTCTGTCCGTCTTTATCTATCATCTATCTATCTGTCCATCCATCCATCATATCTGTCTATCCATCTATCCATCCTATCTATCATCTGTCTGTCATCTATATCTATCATCTCTCTAACTGTCTATCAATCTATCCATCAATCCATCCATCGTATCTATCTATCCATTCTGTCTTCATCCATCATCTATCTTTCATCATGTCTGTCCGTCCATCCATCCATCCATCCATCCATCCATCCATCACATCTGTCTATCTGTCTGTCCATCCTGTCTATCATCTGTCTGTCATCTATACCTATCATCTCTTTATCTGTCTATCCATCTATCTATCCATCCATCCATCCATCCACCATATCTATCTATCCATTCTGTCTATCCATCCATCTGTCTCTATGGCAGTGGTTCTCAACCAAGTGTGCTTCTCTTCCCCAGGGGCCACTTGGCAGTGTCTGTAGACATTCTTGGTTGTCTCAGCTCGGGGAGGATGTGGTGTTACTGGCATCTAGCAGGTAGCAGACCGGGATGCATCAGCCCTCACACCACAGAGAATTATCTAGCTCCAAATGTCGATATCGCAAGGCTTGAGAAACCCTGATCTAAAGGGTAATGCATTTTTTTGTAATTTTGTTTCCTACCCTGGATGCAGTTTAGGGATGTGTCTTTAACCTTAAACGTATCAAGGGCAACCTGTGTTCTTGTGGGTGAAGACTCACCCAAGGGCCCTTCAATGCTACAGATTTGGTGCTGCTGTGGACCCTAAAGCTGAGCCAGGAATTCCAGGCATTTCCCTTCGTGACATTTGTTACTGTTGTGGGAGTGGGAACTTCCTGTGTTTCTTTTTTCTTTTGGAATTATATATTTTGTATCTTTGATAGGAGAGAGTATAATTTAGTATGTTGTAAATACAAGAGTTGTAGTTCTAAAATATCTCTTCTATTTTTATCTTTTAAAATAGGACAGTGTGAAATTGAGTGTTGCTTGACTCAGCAAAATTTTGAGGGAGTTACTTGTTTAAACAAAAACAAAAAGCTGTCTAGACTAGCGAACTCACAAAACTAACCCCTCCCACACAGGGATGAGCTGAATTGGGGCCAGTTTATTCAGCTGATCTTTGAATAAATAGTCCAAGTTAAAAGAAAAAAATCTTCATAAGATTATAAAGCACACATTCTCTTCCATAAATTTGGCTTATTGAGATATAACTCACATACCAGAAGACTCAGGGTTTGAAAGGGTCCAATTCTGTGGTTTTAATTTTAATCACAGTTACCACACATTCTTTTAAAAATGCCTTTTAAAGGGTTTTTCTGTAACACAGAAGTTTGACTGCACTTGTTTGCAGCAATAATTTCAAACCGACTTTTTAAAGAACTGCACGGTTTAGACATTTACTGTTTCATATATTGTAGTTTATAATCTTTTCTATCAGTTTCATTTATCAATTTAACATAAATTTAACTATTATCTAGATAAAATATTTCCATAGTTCACAAATAAAAAAGTAAGAAAATTCTAGTGAAATGCATGTGTTTTTGGCTCCCATCAGGTCACAACCGGCCCTCGCTCTCAACCCCAGGTATACCTTTTAATCACTGTCTTTTATTTTTCTGCAAACTTTTCAACATATAGAAGCACATATCACTATGAAGAGGAGACTGACGTTTTAGTAACTAATGTTACATACTTTCAGCCTCCTGAGGAATTGTATATTCTTTTTGTTACTGCTTTAAACATTTGCAGACTAATTTCACCAGGCTAAACAGTTGAGGAGATACACTTTTCCGGGGTTGGGTGGAGCCAAAAAGCGATTCTTAGAGCTTGCAGCTGGGGTCCCAGGTAAAGGAGGGGCATTGCTAACACCTGGATGTGCGGCAGCCGCTCGTCAGCGGGTGTTGGAAGGGACTCCCCCACATTTCTCTGGATGGCTGAGAAATCAAGTGGCTTAGGTGACCTTAAGAGCCCTCCCACTGTGTCCCAGTCCCACGTTATGTGTTGCTGCCTCAGGGGCCAACGGCGGTGGGGCGGGGGGGAGGGGGCGGTGGGCAGAACAGGGACAAATGTGTACAATTCTTTGTCCAAACAGACCTCTCTGTAGCTCCTTGGGTGGGGTCATGGGATCTCTCAAAAGTTTTCTGGTTGACACTCCTCAATATAGGCCTCGTATATTAACCTACGTACCTTAATATACCCTGCCCATGTGGAAGTATGAGGAGGGGCCTTGGCTGGACGTGAGGGATGCTGCTCAACACTTTACAGTGCACAGGACGGCCCCACCACAGAGTCATGCAGCCGTGGATCTCAGTAGTGTGAAGTTGAGAAAACTCTCTATTTATCTTCTCTCTCCTCTATCTACCTATTTTTCTATCTACCTATTGTCTATCTACCTATCATCTTTCTGTATCTCTCTCTCTCCATATCATCTGTATCTCCATCTGTCTCTCTATCTGTATCATCTCTCTCCCTCTCTCTCTGTCTCTCCCTCTCCGTCTCTCTCTCTCTCTCGTCTATCCTAATAGGTGTGTAGTGGTATCTCAGTGTTGTTTTAATTTGCATTTTCCTGATGACATATGATGTGGAGCATCTTTTCCTATGTTTATTTGTCATCTGTATATCTTTTTTGGTGAAGTGTCTGTTCAGATCTTTGACCCATTTTGTCTGAATCTCTTGCTTGGATTGCTCGTGTCCAATGTCTCTGAAACTGGCTGTTGGGGGCAGTCTTGGAATGGCGCGTCTGATCTAATGATCCCCATCCATGCTGGAGCTCAGAAGACTGCAGCGCGTGACTGGTTCGGGGACTTGCTGAATGCAGAAGGCTATACGTGCAGAACTCAGCTCCTGCCTCCGTTCACTCCTGCCTGCAACGGGGAGTGCCGCTCTGAGGGTTCTTAGTCTGCGTGTGGCTTCCTCTAGCTTTGCCCACATTTACAAAGGGACTTCCACTGCTTTAGGCAGGAGGCATTCTGTTGTCACTTGGGTTCTGTGGGCTTGTTCATTGGTTTACCCATGGGCTCATTGACCCACACATTCGTCCAACTAACATATGCTCAGGGATTATGAAGGGATGTATAAAACATGGCCCTTGATCTACAGAACCCACTGCCGTGAGCTACCATTCAGTTCCAGTGTGCACAAGAAAACATGGCAGTCCCTGATGCTTTGCAAACTGGTGTGTTGTTCGGAGCGTTTCTGTTGTAGCTAAAACTTACAGCAACATTTTTCCTGCGGTTATCTAAGAAAGGGTTCTTTGTGCATGCCGGGCATTTCTACTCAGTGAAGTTCAGTGCCGCGTGGACTCTTTTGTTACTTAATTGGCGACATTGACTACCTTCCCAGGATAACACAGACCAAGTGCAGAGAGTCTGCCTCAGAAGGTTGACCTCGTAGCATCCTTTTCAAACGGCATTTCTTCAACTGCATGTTTGCCGAAACTTCTTGAGATTTTTCTTTTTGCAAGTGTCAGACCTTAGGGTAAGTGGGATGAAGTGGGAATGGAAACTGCTCTCCTCTATCTCGCTGTGGTGGTAGATTTTTGTCCCTAGTCCCTGTGCCCTGGCCTGGGATCCTTTCCCCACGAGGTTAGCTCTGCCCTGTCAGTCAACAGTTCATGATGTCTGTATCCAGTGCCCTGAAGAATAAAGAAAGTTAGCACATACCAGCTCTGTTTGATGGAGCTTACTTGTTTTTTTAAAAATCTCTCTTAGCCTGGTTTTTTTTCCTTTGGTCAATGTTATTGAGGTATAATTTACATATAGCAAAATTCCCCCGCTTTCAGTTTACGCCTCGATGAGTTGTTGACACAAGTACAGAGTTGCATAACCACCACACAGAATATTTATGTAGCCAACTTTTTTCTTTACACTTAGGGAGAATGTGTTTACTACATGATTAAGATGCTGTATGGTGTGCTTTGTATTATTAACACTTTCTGTGTTATTTTATTTAAACTGTGTTGGGGGGTCAAGATTTTTTTCAGTTTTATTGAGATATAATTGACGCAGAACACTGTAAAAGTTGAAGGTGTACAGCATAATGACTTTACTTACATATATCGCAAAATGATTACCACAATAACTTCAGTTAACGTTCATCGCCTCCTATAGTTACAAAAACTTCTTTTTTTTCCTTGTGATGAGCACTTTTAGGATTTACTCTGTTAGCAACTTTCAAATATGCCATACAGCAGTGTCTGCTATAGTCATCATGCTGTACATCCCCAGGATTTATTTATCTTATAACTGGAAGTCTGTACCTTTGGCCACCTTCCTCCAGTTCCTCCACCCCTACCTCTGCCTCTGGTAACCACAAATCTGATCTCTTTTTCTATGATTTTTTTGTTGTTGTTGTTAGATTCTACATATAAGTGAGATCATATGGTATTTATCTTTCTCTAACTTATTTCACTTCGCGTAATGTCCTCTAGGTCCACCCATGTTGTTGCAAATGGCAAGATTTTCTTCTTTTTCATTGCTGAATAATATTCTGTTGTGTGTGTATGTGTACATTGTGTGTGTGTGTGTGTGTGTGTGTGTGTATATATATATATAATTATTTATCCATTCATCCATCCATGGACACTTAGGTGGTTTCCATGTCTTGAGTGTTGTGAATAGTGCTGCAATAAACATAGGGGTACATATATTACATTGGATTGTTCATTTCAAGTTACTTGGGTATATACCCAGTAGTGGGATTACAGGATCCTATGGGAGTCCTACTTTTTAAGTTTTTGAGGAACCTTCCTTCAAGAAGGAAGGAAGGAAAGAAAGGAGAGAAGGAAGGAGGGGAAGAGGAAGGAGAGAATAAGAAACAAAGAAAAGAACTTAAATTTCTGGCCAAGAAACCTGGATGACAGGGCTCATGTGGTCTCTGTTCTCATCAACTACAGCCTTGCGTCCTGGACACCACCTTCTACCATGCAAACGTCAAATTAAGGAGAACAGTTAGAGGCACTGGGGGCGTTGGCCCTGTCTGGGAGGCCTTGGGAAAGTTCTCGTTCAGGGTCGTCCTGTGGAAGACTCTGAGACTCATTGTCCACCCTCCACAGGAGTGCCCCTCCCAGGAAAGCAGGGGTGGACACAGAGACACAGGTGTTCAGGATGGCCCAGGGAGCATGGTTGAGCCCCGAGGGGGTTGCTTTTGAGCTCTTTGGATAAGGAATGGATTAGAAGGACGAAGCTGATGTTTCCATTGGTAGATCAGACACACAAACGTGAAAAAATACATCTTGACATCTCAGACCCCCAAACACAACCCCACAGTCTTGGCCTCATCTGCTGTTCAGAATTCCTTCATTCCCAGGATGGATTCAGGATTGAAAAATGTGTGTGTGTGTGTGTGTGTAAGAATTGTGTTTGTAACCTAATAACTGCTCCTCCCTTGGCTGTGGGGATGAAAATTCATTTTATTTATAGCAAACCCTTAAAAACATCAGTTCACTCATGTCCAGGGAGCATGACTATTTCTAAATGTCTGAAACAGGAAGGAAAGAAACAGTAATTTATCTTCAGTAAATTAATAAATTTCCTAATTTGCAGCAGAACACAGGCAATACAGTTTTTATTTATAGGAATATGAATTCCACATGTTTAACAAATTCACACATTTAACAAATCTCTTCTATTTTTAGACTGGCTGGCAATATCCACAAGTTGTTGTAATTATCCTATTATTTTGTTTTTGTCCTTAATTTGTGAAATAGTGAGACATTTCCTCAAATGGCTTGTCACTACCCCTTTCACCATCAAAGAATGGATACGCCCTTTATTATCGGGGTGTTTGTCCTTAAATCACAAAAAGAAAGTGGGTAAAATAATGTCATTGACAGTCTCCACTTCATAAAGATCAGTGTGATTCTTCAAGGGTGAGGGGTGTGGGGGTGTCTAGGGAAAGAGACAGGGGCATTGCGTATTTTGTGGATTTGCTGCAGCCTCAATGATGAAACAGCAGTCCTTGGGAAGCTGGACCTTTATGCCATAACAATTTAATTGCTGTATTTTTAGTTGAGGATGTTGTGTGTAAACAAAGTTACAAAAGGCTGAGAAATCTTTTCATCTGAAGTAACTCAAAAACGCAGTGCAAACGCAATTAATAAAAAGGAATGTGGAAGGTGGCTGCCTTTTTGTTGAAACCTCTCCTCTTGGAGACGCTAGGGGAAACTCTGTCTCAGGGATGTGATCCTGGGGGAAGACAGCTGACGTCTTAACCCCACTGCTGGCTGACCAGAAAACCAGCGATGTGCCCATTTGTCCAGAAAATGTGGCTGTGATCAGGTGTCATTTTATTTTTCCCTTGGAGCAGAGACACCGTTTCCATGCTTCTGTTGATCAGCTTTTGGAAAGTGCATCATTTTTTCAGGACAGACTGGCTTTCATTTCTATGAATTCTAATTGTTTTTCTTTTTGAGTTCCTCATCATCGGTTCTCTGGACAAGGATAGGCCAATGTTCCTGGTGTCCTCAATCTTGGCCTTTAAATTTCCCAAACCAAGTAAATGTCTCAAAGACATGACTGGAGCCCTGCTGGGGCCTTTGAAAAATGTAAGTTTTCATTTCCAAACATGTCCTCCAACAAAAGGAAGATAACACTTAAAAATCCTGATGGATTCTGTACGCAAAAACACGAACACATAGTATTAGATGATCAAGTAAGAAGGGGCTAGAGGAATCCTGACCATTGCTAGGATTGGAAAACAATGTACCGCCAAGCAGATCACTTGAACGATAGAAGTTTATTGTCTCTCAGACCTGGAGACCAGGAGTCTGACATGAAGGGTCACAGGGCTGTGCTCCCCGTGGAGGCTCCAGGGGAGGGTCCCTCCTGCCTCTTTCAGCTTCTGGGGCTCCAGGCGTCCCTGGGCTGGTGGCCGCCTCTCTCCCGTCTCTGCCTCCATCCTCATGTGGCTTCTCCTCTGTGTCTATGTGTCCTCTTCTGTCTCTGATTAGGACACTGTCCTTGGATTTAGGGCCATCTCCTCCAGGACGCCCTCATCTCCATCCTTCCCTTCATCACATCTGCAAAGACCCTATTTCTGAATAAGGTCACATTCACAGGTCCCAGGGGTTAGGGATTGAACATATCTTTTTGCGGGAACACAATTCAACCCAGAACAAGTGGGAGGAGAGTTAGAATGACCCAAAGTGAGCCAGGCCAGCTGTGGGGTGTCCCTGTTCCAGCGCAGAGGTTGAGCGGGGCCCAGATGCAAGGTGTCGGCTTTCTGGCATTTTGGACCATTAGTGCATCTTCTCTTCAGAACATGCAGAGGTGAGAAGGGAAGAGACCAGAGCAGGAGGCAGATCTAAGGATGTGGCCTCCCTTTCACTTCTGTCATTCCTCCCCGTGGTCCAGGGACCCCAAAATAAAAGCCTGAGTTGTCTATATTCTTTTTCCTTCTGCAACCACTTGGCCTTCCACACTGTTCTCATTGTTTTCCTTCCATATGGACTTTTCCGAACTGTTTTAAGTTCTAGCAAACTTAAAAGATGTATAACCCCTGCAAACTTAAATGTGAGTTTCTCCCATTTACATGGGCTTCTTTTGCCTTACGGACTTTCGAAAAATAAGGGGGGCGCTCCCATGCCTGCGAGTCTGGAGGGCAAGCACTTTCCCGTCCCCCTGTGAGCTCTCTCTCCTCAGGAGGCTTTGTGGGGTTGTTGGGCTGAGGAAGAGGGGAGGCCAGTCTCCCGACCATGAGAACTGCGTCTTTTGCACTTTCTCACAGCTCACTCTGTGGTGGTTTTTTTTCCCCCAGTTTTGACTTCTGAGAAAAGAAGGACCTTCTAGAGGTTCCATGTTGTGGCCACGGTGATCCCGTCACCGTACTAGTTCTGTGGGGTTGTCTGAATGCATAGTGGGAAGGCGCTCGGTTTTCAGTGACTGTAATGTGTGCCTCTGTGTACAGTTGTGCATGTCTGTCTTTAGAAGGACATCAGCACACGCTGTGGCATTTCTCTGGGTGGGTTGGAGTTCAACCATGTCTCGCCAGCTATTTGGAGGGAGGAGGTCTTATTTCTCGTCCCCAGCACCCGAGACGGAAAGCCTGCGTGAGTTTGTATGTGACTCTGATGTGAGAGTTTGGGAGGACGGATGTGGGGGAGAAAGAGGGCAAGAGGGATGGGAGAGGATGCAGACAAAGTGGAGAAAATGGCAAACCTTTGAAAAAGATGAAGACCCCTCCCCCAGGGAGAGGGGAGACCTGTGTCTGTCCCACTCCAGCATTTCAAGACCGGAATCGCAAGACACAGGATGGCCCATAAATCAGAACCAACTTCCTTGTCTGGAAACTCAGCTGGAGGAACGATACCTCTTGACACGTTGGAGGAAAACCCACTGTATCGGACTGGCTGTGTGAAGGATGTGCCCGCCTTAGACGTGGCCGTCCTTCCAAAGAGATGGCCACGGGCACTTCTGACTGTCTGAAACACACGGGCCAGCTGTGCTTCGGAATTTGGAAATTTTCAGACTCCGGGACGATACTCAGGTGTGGGTGCTGGTTATCACAGGAGACCCTCAGTAGAATCTGGGCCACTTGTTTGTGTTAAGATGTGACTTTCCAGAGTGAAATAAATGGATGTTCACCCAAAAGGGAGATCAAGCCTGAATAGTTTTTTTAAGTCAGGTCCACTTTTGTGTCTGGATGAGTTTATGAAGACACTTGGGGTTTCAGAACCTCCTCAACTTAGGAATTTTAGCGAAGGGGTTGAGGAACCCATACTTGATTTTCACCTTAAAGCTTTAGCTGTAGGAATAACCTCCATGTAAGATATGAATCCTGAGTAATTCCTTCTCTCTGCCTCACACGACTCCCCAGCCCAGAGTGGGAGAGAGGGGGTTGCCTGGCTGGGGAGAGCAAGTGTTTCCCTTGAGCATCTGAGGAAAAATCTGGCCTAAAAACACTTGAAAAGACTGCTTTTTTTAAAAAAGTGTTTTTCCAGTTTTATTGAGATATAATTGACATATTACATTCTATTACTTTGAGGGGTACAACATAATTCAATATACGTAGGTATTGCAAAATGATCACCACAATAATTCTAGTTAACATCCATCACCATGCATAGTTATAAATTTTTTTTTTTCTTGTCATGAAAACATTTCAGATCTACTCTCTTAGCAACTTTCAAATACGCAATACAGTATCGTTAACTATAGTTGCCTTGCTGTACCATACATCTCCAGGCCTTATTTATCCTACAACTGGAAGTTTGTATCTTTTGACACCCTTCACCATTTCACCCACCCCCAACCTCTGGTAACCACCAGTTTGTTTTCTGTATCTATGAGTTTGATCATTTTAGATTCCACGCGTGAGATCATACAGTGTTTGTCTTTCTCCACCTGGGTTTACTTAACATAATGGCTTCAAAGTCCATCAGTGTTGTTGCAAATGAAAAAGACTCTTCTTTATGTCATACCGGGCAGACATGGGTCATATGGCCATCCTTACCTGCAGCAAAGCCAACAAAAGGATTCTTCTCCATTGTAAAGCAAGCTATTGAGAGCTGGGCATGCATATTGGACAGCCTGCCAACACCCAGCAGGAAAAGGTTAATTTGCCTTTTTTCTTTCCATGGCAATAATGACTCACTACCAACACCGTTCATGGTGTCTTTGTCTTTGGTGCACTGAAGCTGATCTCCTGAAGAATTACAGCCAGTCGGTTTTGTCTGCCTTGAGCAAGGCTCTTTACCTAGGTAGACCTGTGATCTGGTTGTGGCGTTGAGGGAGCGCCCACATCTCCCAGGGTAATGCAGGCGTCTGATGCGGTGCACAGGTCACCCGTCCTGAGTTCTGTGTGTTTAAACCTCACTCAGCTCAGAGAAAGCTTGAAGGGCGTTGCAGACAGAAATAAAAAAACCTGTTGAGTCATAGCTGTGTTACCTTTCGTGTAGGCATAGAGAACTCTCAGTTGAGTGTCAAAATAAGTGCTGAAAAGACAAAATATTATCTAGTAAATATCTAGTAAATACAATTGAGTAAAGGATGGGCTCCTCATGGTGGGCAGTAGAGAGAGATGATTAAGAAGAACGGGACCAGAGAGAGGCAAAAAGATCAAGGAACACAGCCTTCTTTTCATTATCAGAATCTTAGAGTGTGGCAAGACTTTTATATGTTCCATAGGAATCTACCTGTCCTATTGCAGAGATGAACAATATGAGGCCAAAAAGGGTTAAATTTGTTTCCCTGAGTTCATAGATCAAATCAGATGCAAATTGTGGCCTAGATGCCACTGTTCCTGATTCCCACTTGCATGCACTTTATCCAGTGGAAACATCAATGTCCACATAAAAACTCCACAGCTGTATCTGTTTACTTTCCTCAAAACCTTTTCCCTTCATGCCTCTCTCTTTTGACCTGATTCCACATAATTTTATCAACATATATTGCCTTACACTAATAAAATTCTATTTTTACTTGCAGATTATCTTTTGATGAGACCATGCTTTAAAAATGTCTCACCACTCTTCATTTGCTTCTTCTTGCAAAGCAGTTTCTTTTCTTGTGTTGGTGGATCCTTCCCTACTGCTATATAAAATATTTATTGTCGGAAACTTCATTTAAAAACTAAGGTTACTTATCGTGCCCACCTCCACTCCATCAGCTAGTAGATTTATTGTACAGCTCAAGAATTTTAATCAACGGAAAATGCTAAAAAAATCACATTGCTTAAGTATAACTTTGTGCTTCTTTTCATGGTGCCATGTGCAATAAATGGCATTCCAAACTCTGTGCAAGGGAAAAAAGGAACTCCGTTGTTGTGTTGTTGCATTGGAGGTCTTTTTCCTTCTCAAGTGGTCCTTGAATTCCGTCTCCTTTCTTATCAGGTTGACTGCCGGTTCTCCAGCCAGAGAGCCCTGTCAGTCGACCATTTTCTGCATCTTTCTCCTTGTGAAGAAGACCCCTTCCTCTGCATATTTGCTAGCCAGACAGTCACAGAAAACACAGCCAGCATTGCTGACCTTCCTGAGTGCTAGGCTCGCACATACAGATTTCCATGTTTCTGCCTCCAACTTTACCTCTCCCCTGGGCATAGACAAATAAAATTCCTTTGTAACTTTGATGTTCTAGTTGCATGCAGTGGTTCCCAGCTTGTGTGATGGGTGGAAGGGGTGCACTAAACCCCAGAGTGAGGCTCAGAAGATGGGAGGGGCTGGAAGTAGACAGAGGAGGAGGAGGAGTCATTTGGGTTGAAAATCTTCCAAAGAGGGTTTGATTTCCTTTTGTATTCATAGTGGTTGCAGTGTTTTAAATTTCCCCCTCTTTCTATTCACCCATCACTTTTTTCCAATCCACTCAAATCTTGCCGACTAAGTAGCACATAGCAGGTGTCAGTGTGTTAAGGAGCCTTTGTGAGAGGCTCATGTTCCTCATTCTCCTGTCTTTATCTAGAAAGCCTGAAGAGAAAAAGAACTGTGGAAGGAATGCATTTACCATATTTTCCCATTCCAGCTCTCTTTGTGTGCGTGTGCTTGTGCGTGCATGGTTCTGTGCTCTGGGATGGCTCATTTGCAGAAACGATGGCCCGCTTTCCCTCCAATTAAAGGATACATTGGAGACAGGTGATCCTGTCTGGCTGTGTGTGTGTGTGTGTGTGTGTGTGTGTGTGTCTGGCTGTGTGTGTGTGTGTGTGTGTGTGTGTGTGTGTGTGTGTGTATAACAGGTGCATTCAATTGAGAATTCCAGCCCCGAACTCCTCAGCAAACACTCACCAGCCATATCCTAGGGTGTTGAGTTCCTAAAGCCTGTGATTCCCTTCAGGTCCCCATACAGCCCCATTTGCTCTTCCCCCTGCAGGCACGGGGACCTTCGGGCGCGTGCAGCTGGTCAAGGAGAAGAAAGCCAAGCATTTCTTCGCACTGAAGGTCATGAGCATCCCTGACGTCATCCGCCTGAAGCAGGAGCAGCATGTGCACAACGAGAAGTCGGTGCTGAAGGAAGTCAGCCATCCGTTCCTGGTCAAGCTGTGAGTCCGCCTCCAGGGTCTCTCCTGTGTCCCTCTGTTGGTCCTCACCCTCCCTGGGACCCGCGGTGTGCTGGAATGAGGCCCCCGCGTGTGTGCATGCGAAGTCTCGGACCAGGGTGATAACCCTTCTGAGCTATCTCGGCTTCTGATCTTGCAGATGTGGTTCTGCAAGGGCTGCTGAACATCAGCCTGGCCAGGTCCACAGACAAAGGCTCTGTTTCTACAACTGCCTGTCCCAGGACCTTGCTCGCCTGGCTAATATCTGCAGGGGCATGGGTGGCCCTGCCAAGGCTCTCTTCCCCCTCCTCCAGTCAAGGTCAGCTTCACCAGCTCCCTGCAGAGCCAGTTCAGTTGGGTTTTCAGGGACCTCCACCACCTGCTCAGCTTCATCCCCTCAGGTGGTTCCATGAGTTTTTAGCTGACTAGTAGGTTTCTCCATCTAGATGCTCCACAGATGCTTCCAGTTGAGGATGCCCAACATTGCTCCGGGCCATTTGCCCAGGTAGGGTAAGACCATTTCCCACCCGAGTGCCAGAGATGTGGATGTCCAGAGATAGGTCTCTTCCCATGCATGGATGCCTTCCATCCAGTTCATCCGCCACCCTTCTCACCCTCCCCCTCAGGGCCTCCCACACAGCCCCTGCCTGATCGGAGCTCCCTCTCTCTGCCCTGCCTTTCTGCACTGGCCTCCCAACCATTCTTCCCCTCCCAGCCTCGCTTCCCTTTACCGTATCCCTTTTTCACTTTGCCACCATGCTGGTCCTCCCCACAAACCTCTCTGGTGATCTGCGTGTCTACTGACAAATGCACGGGGGCTTTCTGAGGTGCCCAGGATAAAGCCCCAGCCACAAAGCCCTAGAAAGGGCTCATCATGTGCTCTGGCTTTCCCTCTGGATTTTTCTCTTTCCCTCCATCGTCTGATCATGGAAAGCCAGCCACAGTAGAAGGTGAGAGTTGCCGTCCATGTCATCACTCCAGGGCCACTGTCCCGTGCAGTGCCTCCTTCCTCTTTGTTTCCTCATCCCTCACCCATCCCATCTGACCAATACCTGCCATTCTTCTCTGACACACCTCCCTGCCTGCCTACAGTCTTGAAGCATTTTGTGTGTCCCCTGGAGCAGGGAAGTTCATCTCTATACTCAAAGCCACCGGAGCAACATCCCCCAGTCCAAAACGGCATCTTACCCAGAGTAGGGATGGATTGCATGTTTCATGAGGAAGAGAAAGGAAGTGGTTGACCTTTTGTTTCACGTTCCTTCCGTGGCACTAAAAGGATCTTGTGCTGATATGGAGGTGTTGATAGAGTCCCATGCTTTCGAGTCATGGAAACAAAAGTAGCTGGCGCGTTGGGGTGTCACCACCCCTCACTCATCAGTCCTGAGTCTCTACTCGGCCAGCAGGGGAACAACGGGTAGAAGACTAATGTGTGTAGATCTTCCTCTGGAATGAAGAGAAGCTTCTAGTTATTTCTTCTCTTCTATGACCTAAAATGGGGATTATGGGGGAAGGAGTTTAGCTAGTGAGGGTTTTAAATAAATATTTTCCAAAGGAGATGTGGACTCCTTTAGAATATTGCCAATTTGTTCTCACGCGATTTAGGCAAATGGTCTTGGGCTTTTACCAAACACAGGACATCTCAAACCAGAAACACAGGTGTGTCCCCGAGGCTGCTTTTTAGCTGAATTTTCCACGAAGACAGTGCACCAGGCAGCCAGATTCTGGTTTGCCTCTGAAAACCAAGTGGCATGATCCTTTATGTGTTTGCAGTGAAGTTAGGAGAATGCAAAATCGAAGCAAACAGAGTTGCTGGTCAAAACAAAAAGTCTTAGACATCTTTGTTGAGCAGACACAAGTTTTGAGAAGAGTGAAGAAGCCAGTGGGAGGACGTCTCTGCAGGACCAAGAGTGGGACTTGGGGAGGCTGCCGTGTCCATTTCACCTCACCGCATCTTTTCTGGGGTGCAGGCATGTCTCATGTGTATCATT
This sequence comes from Equus caballus, assembly GCF_041296265.1. Taxonomy (NCBI): domain Eukaryota; kingdom Metazoa; phylum Chordata; class Mammalia; order Perissodactyla; family Equidae; genus Equus; species Equus caballus. Next base: position 1,615,611 of record NC_091715.1, on the reverse strand, counting down.
AGGGTGATGTTGTAGGGTATACATGGAATCTTGGGTGAGGACTTCCAATTCTGGGAATTCCACCTTGTTGGGGGGGATGAATGATGTCTCCCACAAAAGATAATGTTGAAGTCCTCACCCATAGTACCTGTGAATGTGACCTTAGTTGGAAATCAGGTCTTTGCAGATGTAATTCAGATGTAAGTTGAGGTGCTAGAGGAGTAAGGTGGGTTCTTCATCCAATATGATGGATGTCCCTATAAGAAGAGGAGAAGAGACACAAAGACAGACACACACAGGGAGGCGAAGGCCATGTGAAGGTACACAGACACAGAGGAGAAGCCACATGAAGACAGAGGCGGAGATGGAAGGGATGCGGCCACCAGCCCAGGGACACCTGGAGCCCCAGAAGCTGGAAGAGGCAGGAAGGACCCTACCCTGGAGCCTCTGGAAGGAGCGCAGCTCTGCAACACCTTGATGTTGGACTTCTGGTCTCCAGAACTGGGAGAGAATGACTTTCTGTTGTCTTAAGCAGCCTAGTCTATGATGCTTTGTCACTGCCATCCTAGGAGACTTCAGCATACGTTCTCACCCCCTAGAGTGGGGAACAAGCCTACATAATGGGCTCTGTAGATGCTTTACAGTCCAGAAATCTCAAATCCTAAGAAAGAGCCCCATGAATGTGGGGCTAGGTAGAGTGGACAAGTCAAAGTTCCTGGGATGGTATCCTTGAGGTTTTAGAAGTGAAAAATGGAGAGGGGAAAGGAGGAGCTTGCAAAACAGAGCTTCAGTCACGTGAGTCTGCTTTCTTCACTCCTGGACAGCCAGCCAACAGTTTTCCTTATCATGTGTGGTGGATTCCCAATTCCCCATGGGGACTTAGATTCTGTATTTGTGTATTTGGCTGTCCTTGGTTTTCAGTTAAGTACCTAAGTTGTTTATATCACACAGTCTGTGTGTTCTAGTTTCGGTGGAATGGAATTGGACCCAAATTATCCAAATTGGTTCATTTTTCTCTTTCAAGGAGTGAGATTTCCCTGCACCCTGTTAGCTCCGTAATCTGACTGTTGGATGCTACATTGATTTTCCTGTTGCCAGAACGGCTCACGGGGTGCAGGTCACAGTCCAGTGTAGTCTTTTTATACTTTATGTTCAATGGGGGGTGTGGCTGGGAGGCAGGATCTCGTCATTTAATCCATGTGGAATTTAAGGAACATTTAGATAGTCTTCTCAGGGAGATTATATTCATAAGTTATGGGAAATTGTGTTTGGCGCTCATTTAAGATCTCTCTGTGGCTTTTGATCAATATGTGTTTCCCCACCACACTGAGATGGCACATAGGGCATGCTCTGGCCTCCACGGTTCTCAAGAAATGATCACCAGTGGGTCCTTTGAAGACTTAGGGATATGAATTTCCAGGTGGCCTTTATCCACAAATTATGAAGATGAGTTGCCCACTCTATTACTGTTCTTGAGCGGCCTTAACAAAGGACCACAGACCAGACAGCTTAAGCAACAGACAATTATTTCTCCCAGTCCTGGAGGCTGGAAGTCTGAGGTCCAGGTGTGGGCAGGGCTGGTTCCTCCTGAGGCCTCTCTCCTTGGCGTGTAGATGCGTCTTCTCCCCGTGTCCTCACATGGTCGTCCCTCTGCATGTGTCTGTATCCTCGTCTCCTCTTCTTACAAGGACCCCAGTGCTGTTGGATTAGAACCCACCCTAGTGACCTCATTTTACCTTCATCACCTCCTTAAAGACCCTATCTTCAAACACAGCCACATAATGAAGTCCTGGGGGTTAGGACTTGAACTTGTGAATTTCAGGGGGATGCAGTTGAGCCTATAACACTTACTTAGTGGCTTGCTAAGAAGAATAGATCTCTGAGTGCATAGGGGACTTATTATAATATACTTGTAGCATTTGGGTTTTTTTGTACATTATCACTTGAGGGACCAAGTGTGCTTAAAAATTGGGTTTAAAGTTGCCCTAGTTTGGCCAGCTCTTGAAGTTCCCCATACATGGCACAGGAGAGCATGCTGTATCTGGCCAGCCCTGTGCACGGGAGCCGGAAGGTGTCTAGGACCATGTGATGAGGGGTGCGTTTTAGTGGGAAAACGCCAGTAGTGAAGACTGGATTTAGTCCCTCCAGCTGTGCAGTTTCTCTTGTAAATGAGAGTTGCCCCACCTAACCTCTGCTTTCTGTACTCTCCGGAAACACTGAGCACATTTTGCTTGCATTTATTGAAACCACGTGGAATGCTGATGTTGCCAGGTATCAAGCTGAACCAAGACTGGAGTTGGAAGTTCCACTTGAGTGATTTGGCAAGTTCCCCAGTGCCATTATCAAAGTTCAGGCTTTGCCCTGCCCCTGATGGTATTGTTGACAGTATGCCAGGGCCTTCATTAAATGCACATTAGAGAACGCATTCTGTGCACTGATAATGTCATGTCGAAAGGCCAGCTCTGCCAGTGGAGAGAGAATTTTACAAGAGCTGAGTAACTCACTGTCTGGGGTGGAGAAGATAGAAAGGAAGAAGGAGTTGCTGTGTGCCCAAAGATCATGATTTCCTGTCTTCTCCTCACCCTTTATGCATGTGGAAATTGCTGATCTTAGGGTTGTTTGGATCCAGAACAGGGGTTTTCAGCCTCAGCACTGTTCACATCTGGGGCAGCTAATTCTCTGTGGTGAGGGCTGTTCTGTGTAGGGTAGGATGTTGAACAGCATCCACTGTCTCCACCCACTCAATGCCAGAAGCACCCCCTCCCCAATGACGACAGCCCAAAATGTCTCTAGACAGTGTCAGAAATCTCCTGAGGAGGGAAATCGTCCTCGATTCCAAACCACTGCCAGAAAGAGAGAGCAAGAGAGATGATGATGGATAGGTAGATAGGTAAGTAGATGGATGATAGAGATAGGTAGATGGGTAGGTAGAGTGGTGGGCAGGTAGATAGATAGATATATGATTAATAGATCATAGATAAGTGATAGATGATAGGTAAGATGGTTAGATGATAGGTAGATAGATGATTCATAGATCATAGATGATTGGTAGATGATAGATAAGGTGGATAGATGATAGGTAGGTAGGTAGATAGATAGATATAGACAGAATCTCATGCTAATTCAGGATTTCTCACCCTCAGCACTGTTAACATTTGGGGCCAGATAATTCTCTTGGGTGGGGGCTTCTCTGTGCACTGTTGATTATTTAGCAGCATCCCTGGTCTCCAGCCACTGGGTTCCAGTAGCACATCCCCCTTCATTTCGACAACCAAAAATGTCTCCAGACATTGCCAGGTATCCTCTGGGAGGCACAGAGTTCTCTCCTGTTGAGAACCACTGCTCTTGAGAGATTGACCCCCAGTAACCTAGTTTACCATGAGTTGATAGGTAGACCAGAAGTCCAATTAGTCCATATCCAGGAAGACACAAAACAATGGAGAGTTATTTTCCCTGCATGATGAGTAAGAATCAGAAGATATAATGAGAGTCAGATTTGTGTGTGGCATCCAAGCTGGGGAGCCAGGAATAAAGGACATCCCGGCTTCAGGCTCATTGACCCCATGGCAGGGGAATCTGCCACCCTCCCTGCTTGGGGAGACACCTCATGTTGGATAAAGAGTTCAGTTGGGCAGCGAGGCCAGGCTCGCCTGAGGCTGCTATCTGGTCCCACGTGTGGAGGAAGGTTTCAGTCATCCACTCATGTGCTGAATTTCCAAGACACCCTAAATACCCCTCCCTCTGCCCTGGTTCAGGATCCATCATCTCTTGTTGGAGTGGTTAACAAACTTTCCCAAATAGTGTTTCTTATGTTCTCCTTCTCAGACAGTAATCTAAAATTAAAATCGGATCATATGTCTCAGCCAAAAACACTTCTAAGACTCTTGATGACCAACAGAAGCAGGTGCTAGGAGTGTAGGACAATCGTCTCCTGCCAGCTTCCAGCTTCTGCATGCTCCACCATTGGAGTTCTCCATGCTCACCGTCCTGTTCACATTGCTGAGCTCGCCATCTGCTCCTCCCCTCCCTTTCTCTGGCCAGTGCCAATGCTTCCTTCTAGACCTTCGCAGGTCTAGATCTCAGACCATTCCCAGATCTTCCTTCCAGCTCAGCTGTTTGCTCTGTGATGACGCTTCCGGCCAGCCCTCGGCTGGGACATGCACCCCTCCACTGGATTTCTCTTGTACTCTTGCTGTTAGCAATGCTCTTGAATACCTGTGTTTGTAATAGAATTCCAATGAAATCATTAATTCAAGGAAATCAAATTAAGCCAGGGAGTAGCTGGCATAAAAAAATTGATTTTAACTTGATAGAAGTCAATGATCATAGAAGAAACAGGAGGGCAAATAGTGTATTGGCTAGTTATTATAGACTGCTGTTGAGTGGCAGGCTAACCTTTTTCATACAGTGTGAGCAGGCACAGAATTCAGCATGAGTAAATAGCTGATGGGTACCCACCCGCTTCCCATGTGCTGAGCAGCTGCTGGGATGTGAAGTTATTGAGGCAGGCAAACCATCCTTGCCCCCCAGAAGGACAGTCGAAGGAACAGACATATGTGCAAGTAGAAATCAGTAGTATAGTTCCTTTAGGGGGCATGTGTCAGAACAAAAGAGGGTGGTGTGTGTTCCAAGGAGCCGAGGGAAGGGACCACAGCCCAACACCTGCCCCGCCCAGCCCTTACCCTTGGTCTCTCCTGTCAGCTCTCTATTCCCTTCTGTTTTTCATCGTGCCTCTCCCTTCCTACATACTAGAACATTCCTGACCTAGTGTATTTATCACAGTTTGCCTCTCTCCTGCTAGAACACAAACCCACGAAGGCAGGATCTCGTTCTGTTTGTGCCTTAGAAAGGTACCTAGCCCACGGCAGGCATTCAAACTCAAGGATATCGAAGGGATGGAATTAACTGATGTTGCTCTGGGGTGCAGGCCTGTGCGAGGGCTCATCCAGAGTGTGTTAGACAGGCTTCTCCCAAGAAACAGGAGGGAGGGAGATTTTTAAGGAATGGACTGATGTGATTGTAGCGTCTGGCAGGTTTGAATTCTCTGGGGAAGGCCAGGTGGCTGGAAACCCAGGTGGGAGTTATGTTACAGTCTTGAGTCTAAAATCTGCAGAAAAGCCCAGAAAGCTGGAAACGCAGGCAGAATTTCTATATGGCAGTCAAATCTAGACACAAAATTCTTTCTTCCTTGGGAAACCTCATTTTCTTGCTCTTAAAGCCTTTGACTGATTAGATGAGGCCCACCCATATTAGAGGGGATCATCTGCTTCTCTTATAGTCAATTGATGTTAGATGTTACTTCTGCATCTAAAAAATAGCTTCATGGCAACATCTAGATTACTATTTGACCAAACAGTTGGGTGCCATGGCTTAGTCAAGTTGACATATAAAATTAACCATGACAATGGGCAAACGCTGGGAAGCTTGAGATGGAGACCAGGGTCATTCCATCATGATGACAGCAGAAGTGTCCAGTGTGATGGGAGCTCGCCAGGTTGGGTGACTTAGCAAGGACGACATGTTGCATGGAACCAGGGAGGCCAGATTCCAAGTGATGGCTTGACCAGAAATGCCCTTGTAGACTTTGCTCAAGTCTGCAGCCTTAAAGAAAAGTTTTCTAGTCGAAGCTGGTGTATATTCCTCCACATTTTCTTGTAGGTTTCACATGACTGGTGAATTTTATCCTGGCTTATTCTTCTGGCTTTCTTTCTCTGGGCGCAGTCTTTCAAGCTGTCGTCAGTCTACCTTTGTTTGAAGAGTTGGCCCCTTCATCACCTTCTCATCAATACCTTGTTCCCAGTTGCACAGTTAATACTCTGTTTTGCCTGATTTTGCAGCGGCACGTCTTAATCGAACCCTGTGGGCTGTGAGCTGGTGGTTCCCAATTAACTCGACTGTGACTGCAGGAGAGGATGGAGAAGACAGAAGGGGCGATGGGCTTTGAGCAGACAGAGGCTCACTTGTCCTAAGAAGCACCCTGTGTCATCTTTCTCCTTTTCCTCAGTCGTACTGCACTCCTGCTCTGCTCCCCTCTCCCATCTCATCCTCTCTTATTGCTCATTTGCCATAATGCTGCCAGGGTTCTTTTTTCAACATAAGAACGTGCCACAACTCCTTTTGATTGTGTTATTGATTGCTGCCATTGTTCGGAAGAACGTAGAGTTGCTTCTCTTTTCCAGGGACATATTTCTCTTAAATGTTGCAGTTTGCTTTTGTCTACTTTGGAGATAGAGTTGGGAATCCTTTATCCAATGGATGCTTTTGTGAATGGGTGGGAGGGACTCCTTCATAGAGACTTTGCTTCGAATCGGCTGTTCCCATGTGGTCGCCATTCTTTGGGAATCAGGTACATTGAAGGTTTCGCTTCCTCTCTCAGGTCCCCCACAGTCCCGTTTACAGTGTGATGGGTTAATAGACTTTAAAAGTAGAGTCTAGTGACTTTATACTCTATCTTGCGAGGTGATGGTAGTGGTGATGGTGGTGGTGGGAATTTCTCTGAACAGTGATGCAGTTAGACCCCTGTAACTGCTTACTGGACATCAGTTTTGCATGTTACGGATACACTTTGCTCCCTGCCATGAGGTATAGTCAGTCAGGCTCTCAGTAGAGAGAATAGCAATCATGGAGATGGTCATGCTTTATCAGGGCCGATGCACTGGTGGTGGTCCAGTGGTACTGCTGACTTGATCCACGCCTAGGTGGGGAGGAAAGGATTGGATGTCTGGAAATCTCCATCCTTCTCCAGCTCTCACTACAGGAGTCAGGTCTTGGACTTCTACTACGATGCAGTTACACCTTCAGGGTTTCTCAACCTCAGCACTCTTGACATTTGGGACGTTTGGGGTGACTTTCTGTGCTGGGGGCCGTCCTGTGCACTGGAGGATGTTGAGCAGCGTCCCTGGTGTCCACCCACCAGATGCCAGTAGCACCACTTCTCCCAATTGTGACAACCAAAAATGTCTCCAGGCATTGCTGAGTGTCCCCTGGGGAATGGAATTGCCCCACTTGAGAACACCTGCGGTCAAGGCACCGTTCGAGTAGATGGGTGTGGGGTCCCATTCTCCCTTTCTGACCCAGCCTCTGAGCCTGCATTTCCACTGTTCCATCATGATGATCAGTCTATGGTCCCCGGGCTGTATGACTCAGTGCACCTTAGCAGAGCCAGGCCAGTGAGTTCACTTGACCAGCAGCTTTCTACTACAGATCTGGGAAGAAAGATCTTGGAAATCTGTCACCCAGAGGGCCCATCCTTCTTGCTCTTGACCAAATGACAGCTCGTATCTCCCCTTAGAGGAATTCGCGCCTTAATCTAGACTGGACGTGTCTCTACCTTAAAGGAAAGATCTTTGTTGGTGCCCACAGGCTTGGGTCTGGTCTCAGTCTCCATCCGTTTGTGGACGGGCAGTTGGGAAAACCATTCCTTTGTTTTCCTGAGAGTGAAAGAGGAAAGAACACCATGCTTCAAATTTTGTTGTCTTCTCTCTGTTTGAATTTTAAAAGCAAAAATCTACCAACAGCCCTCTTTCCTCTTTCCACATTGCCTGCAAAGAACAGATGTGACAAAAGAAAGGCTGCCACCTCCCAAATCCTCATTCTTCTTCTTTGTCCAAAAATAATCAGACGTATTTTTTCAGGGCAGGGAAGGCGAGGTGGACACTTATGAAAGGGAGGTTTAAATTGTTCTGAAAGAGTGAAAATGTGAAGTCCTCAAAGAAAGTCTACTAGGTGCACGTGTTGTAGATAATGGGAGAATCGTCAGCTCTCTGGGGCCAGAACCTGGGCGTAGGACGAGGTGGGCGCGTAAGCAGAATTTTGCAGGAGGAGAAGGGGTTGGCTGGCGGCCAGGTGGGGGCAGTCCTTCCAGCTGGAGAATGCTGTAGCAGCCGCCAGTCACCCAGGGGACTGGGATGGAGGGAGGAACCCAAGTCTGGCCGTGGACTCAAGTCTGGACGTGGGCAGGGTTGACAGCATCAATAGTAGTGGGCACTTCAGAGGAGAAGCAGATGGCTAGGGTGCTGTGGGGTGTTAGACAGCAGGTGCTGTGTGCACAGGACCCCCATGAGCCCCGGTATGTGGGATACAGGGCTTCCGTGTGCATCTGGGTGGGGACTGGGGCGGGAGGAAGGAGAAGGAGATCACACCTTCCTGGCTTGCCCAGCTGTGTATTTGGGGTGCCACATGCCTGCGAAGTTGGACCGGAGAGAGAATGGGTTCTAGTTTGGGATATTTCGAGTGCAAAGGAGCATTAGGCAGCCGTCTTGGAAGAGAGCCCAGCGCAGGAGAGAGAGTGAGCAGTCATTGGCGGGGAGCCATCAGATGGGGCCACTGAGGGTGGGGGAACCTTGGGGACATGAGCGAGGAGACCATGGGTGGGGGATGGAACATGCCAAGGTCGCCTTGGGGGAGAGCTGGTTACCGGGGAGCCAGGTCGGAAAGTAGAAGAAATGTGCCAGAGCCTCAGATTGCACTAGGAGATGGAGTTTGAGGAGATAGGGTGACACTAGTCGGGTTTTCATCTTCTTTTAATGGCAAAAGACCAGGGGGTTTTTTTGCAGCATCTGGAGAAATTATGACAAACTTGAAGTTAGGCATCTCCGAGTGAGTGAGACTGACTTTCGAGTTAATGAGAACACCTTAGGGTAGGAACCCTCCTTCAGACTTTGCAAACAGAAGTCAATGATCTGCTTTAAAAATAGAAACCGCTCCTGTGAGCTGGAGATGCTGCTCTGAGCTGAGGTCCCCACACAGGAAGGGGGCCGAACTCAGAGGTTTCCAGCTTAAGCAGTCCTAGTGATTGTAAACTATAGCTGGTTTTTTTTGCTATTTGCAGATTAGTATGTACGCTTGAATATGTTTTTTAATTTTTTAATTGCAGTAAAACATACCGGACATAAAATTTACCATCTTAACTTAAATGCACAGTTCCTTGGCATTAAGCACACTCACACTGTTGTGCAACCATCCCCACCATCCATTTCTAGAACTTCTCATCTTCCCCAAACTGAAACTCTGTCCCCATTAAACACCAGCTCCGCATCCCCCTCCCCCAGCCCTTGGCACCCACCATATACATTCTGTCTCTATGCATTTGACTCCTCTAGGGACCTCCTAGAGGTAGAATTGTACGGTATTTGTCCTTTTGTGACTGGCTTATTTCACTGAGCATCATGTCCTCAAGGTTCATCCATGTTCGAGCATGTGCCAGAATCTCCTTCCTTTTTAAGCCTGAATTGTATCCCACTGTATGGATGGACCACCTTTTGCTTGTCCATTCAGCCGTTGATGGATACCGGGTTGCCTCCGCCCTTTGGCTACTGTCAGTAATGCTGCTGTGAACATGGTGTGCACATGTCTCTGAGTCCCTTCTTTCTAGAACTGCTTGAGTGCATTTTCAACATCTGATTCTCTTTGCTGTTCATGGTGGGCACTTCAGCATTTCCTCTTGTTTGTTTTTATTTTCCGGCTTGCCTCACACCCTCATCCCTCTTCCTCCCACCCTCTCTCATTGCGAGGTAACCACATCATAGTCTGGTATGGATCCTTCTGTCCTTTTCTCTGCTTAAGGAGTTCTGCACATGGACACACACACACACACACACACACACACGGTGTGGCATCATTACAGCTTATCATGCACACTTTCTTTGCCTGTCATTTTCATCTCACCTTCATGGAGATCCCTCTTGGGGGTTTTTGGTAGGAGATACTCCAGGATGCATGACCAGCGGTGAAAGCTGGCTAAAGGAGAGGCCAGGTGCCCTCCCTTTTCTTTGGAGAGAAGCTGGGCCATGCAGGTAGAGCTGCAGAGGACTGGGGAGCAGATGCCATCAGAGGGGCAGGTGTGTGTGCATTTGTGCACCTGCTCCCAAAACGGAGCTCTTACTGACCATGGTCATGCTTCCTCTGTGTTTTAGACCCTGGACTCCCACGAAGCTATGCTTCTCGCCCACACCTGCTGCCTTCTGAGCTACACTTCTGCATCCAGTTTGCTCCTGGTCCATTCTGCTCCGATCCGTCACAGACAGTTCAGGGTCCTTCTGTCCAACATGAATTCTTGACCTTCCTCCTTTTCCCCTACTCCCAATCAGTTCCTCGTTTCAGCTTCCCAAATGGCCTTTCCAGCTTCTGGATGCTGTCTGGGCACCATTTTTGATTTTCTTTTCTCTGCCTCTGTGTTTACTCTACACAGCGTCCTGCCCTTTCCTATTCTAAACCACATCTCCAAATCCGTCCACAGTATCGTCTTCCCAGAAGCCCCCTTAGTTCATCCAGGTCCCCTCGTTTTCTTCTGAGTGGCCTCCTCAGGGTTTATCCACTCCTGATGACAGCAGGCTGGGGCTTCTTTCTGACACAAAAATCAGATGTTATCCTTTATTTTCACATCCTGTCAGAAGTTTTCCTTCATGCATATAACAGAATGCAAATGCTCTGCCCTGTCTCCAGGGCTCCAGGGTTTGACTGGTACCTGTTTTCTACCTTCCTGTACGTCCCTCCCCTGCCTCCTTCGAGCAGAGGTGCATCCTGTCCCCAGGTCCTGCCTTCCGCCTGCTCTGGCCTCAACTCTGCCTAGCCATCCTGTGTTTAATGTTTAGATCTAGTCCTCTGCCAGCCCACAAGGCTCAGGACCATCAGAACAGGATCTGCCCTTCGCATTATGGTATGGCCAACACAGGACATTGCCTGGCACAGAGGGGGTGTTTGGTCAGATTTATCCACCAAATGAAGAAAAGAGCAATGAGTTGTAGAGGTCGCTAAAGAAAGCGGTTCATGAGTTCTTGATTGATGTTGCTCAGTAAGGCTAATAATGCACCCAGTGAAATTCAGATCCAGAACATGCTGCTTTTTCTCATATCATGTGTGACAAACCCTGTCGTCTCTTTCTGCTCTCAAACTTTTACTTTTTGATAGACTCTGTGCAAGGCATGGAGTCCTGCAATCAATGATAATTGTTTGACCAACACATTGCCTGATACAGTTCATCCTGTTTCTCGTTTTGTGAACTCAGATTTTAATTCATTTGTGGCCACGTAGACTTCACCCTATCAACCTACAAGCCCCAAATGATGACTAACTGATTATGAATGTTTTGGGGGTGGTAAAGTTGGTATCTCTTTGAATATTGTGGTTTTTAGTGGTAACACCCAACTCTTGACAGTTCTCTCCAAATAAGAAAAGCCTTACTGATGGAGATTTGAAGGAAAGATGTGTCAGAGGAATTTTTTTTCTTACGACATTTATGTGTCTTCAGTGATTTGGTGAAGGACAGGGGAAGCGGGACCCTCGGGGATTTTTTTTTTCATAGCCTTAGTTTACTCGTTCTGCAGTACCTGCTATGAAAGCTATTACTTCCCAAGGATGCTGACGACTCATTGCACTTGAGTATGATGTGTATAGGTAAAAATGGCAGCCCACTTTTTCAGGGATTACATCTTAGGCATGATTTTTGTTTGATTTTATTGAGATATTTGTGGAACAAACCTATCTTCATACATCTTTATGCATTGGTGTAGTTCTGCCTATCCAATCACTTCTTTGTGTGTTTGAGAATGCGATCATTGTGATTTATAGTAAGAAATATATCTTTGGTTTTCTTCCCAGTTTCTAGCATAGAACTCCTACCACCCTTGGAATTGCCTGTGATGAGAGCCAGAAAGGTGTCTTTGTTATGTTAATGAGGTGGCTTTTGGCCCTGCCTGAGGGTGAGGGCTGGTTGCCAGGGGAACCAACCCTGTGATTAAAGGGTTGGAATTTCAACCCCACCCCTGACCTCTGGGAGGGAAGAGGGGATGGAGATTGAGTTCAGTTGTCAATGGCCAGTGATTTCATCAGTCCTGCCTTATGTCACGAAGCCTCCATAAAAGCCTGATAGGATGGAGTCCAGACAGTTTCTGGGTTGGTGAACATGTGGAGATTTGGGGAGAGTGATGCCTGGAGACGGCGTGGAAGCTCTATGGCTTTTCCCCATATCTTGCCCTCTGTATCTCTTTGATCTGGCTGTTCCTGACTTATATCCTTTCATAATAAGCCAGTGATCTCTTAAGGAAAGGGTTTCTCTGAGTTCTGTGAGCTGCTCTAGCAAATTAAGGGATCCCAAAGACAGTGTCCTGGAAACGTCTGATTTATAGCTGGTTAGTCAGAAGCACAGGTGACAACCTGGTCTTGCGATGGGCGCCTGAAATGGGGGCAGTCTTGTGGGACTGAGCCCTTCACCTGTGGGGATCTGATGTGATCTCTAGGTAGATAGTGTCAGAATTGAATTGACTCATAGGACACCCAGCTGGTGTCCCAGAACTGTTTGGTTGTGAGGGGAGAAAACCCACACGTTGGAGTTGGGAGCAAAATAATAGACGCTGAGAGACACTGAGCCCTAACTCTTTTCCTCTATTGATCAATATGGATGATGGATCAATATGGATGGATGTTGGTCAATATGGATGCATGAAAGTACAACTCAGCTGGAACCTGGGTGACGGAATCTAAGATCTTTGACCCACTGCTCCTGCCAGAATCTCCTGGTCTCTACACTTACGGTTGTTCGGGACTGACATACTCACTTGGTTGCTTAATCCTGAAGGTTCTTTTCTTAACTGCCAACCCTTTGTGACTCTGTTCTCATCTCCCTCCATTGTTAATTATCTCTGATGCCCCTGAATGGTGAAATTGGGTTACATCCAAACATTGTGGTGCATTGTTTTCAAGAGCTGAGAAAGGATCTGGGCAGATTATTATCCAGGTGATGGATCAGTAGGAATGGCTATAGGATATATCCAAGAATGCGTGCATCCTCATTGGTGAGGAGAGTGTGTGTGCACACGTGTGCATACGTATTTGAGTGTGGGAAGAAGGGGTTGTATTCATTCTCCCACCATTTCAACCAAATCCACAGTTGTAGAAAATGGTAGTACTGATTGGATAGCTTTGACCGTTTAAGTCTTTTCAAGGGCTCAAGTCGCAGAACTCCATGTCTTTCCTGGTGAGTGCTAGCTCAATTTGCCATCTACCCTGCCCCAGGGAAATCCAGAAAGTCACCAGCTTACCTAGAGGTTTGTTGTACACACTCACCAGTTGGATACCATTTGGACCCTAGACCGTGTTTCCCAGCAGAACAGTGAAATCATCGTTGGCTTCTCAGCTCACCCACAAAAGCCCTGTGCGGCTGTCATGCGTTTGAAATACTGTGTGCTCATATTGAAGCATCGCAGGAAGGAATGGCCTCGCCTTGTCCAGCAGAAAATAGGGCATTTGGCCAAAGGAAAATGACTTATAATGACTTGAAATGACAGAAGGAAAGCCAGTGTCTCATCCGTCTTTCTAACTGTAGGTTTCTCCCAAAAGTAACAACAGCAGTGAAAACCCCTAAAACACTCTTCCTGCTTCCTGCGTCCCTTCATGCCTCCACACCACAAATCTTGAACCTCTGAGCTGCAAGAAGTGAGAAGGGGAAACAGGAGACAGATGCACAGCTCTCACTAACCCAAGAAAGGAAATGCGTGCAAGTCACCAAGGCTGTGCTTCCTGCAGACGGTATCCTTGGGCGGTCCTGCTGCCACGGGGCAGACATCTGGTAGCAACATAGAGAAAGGACGGCATTTATGCACCCCCTCTTTATGCATAGGTGTCATCCCCCAGCCACATCCTTATTGCAAACGGTCTGCATGTCTAAATGCATTTAGTGAAAGCCTTTTGTACATACGACGTTATTTCAGTAGTACGTACAAACATTGTGATTAGCAAAATAGACACTCATTTGAAAGTCAGAGCAGTGTGTTTTTTTGTTTCTCTTATTAAAGTGCTCTCCTATGGCGTAGAAAAGTTGATCACGTCTGTGAGGGGGCATCTTTCCTCTCTACAGCCACATCTTTTTATTTATTTGCATTGTCATGCTCTCCTGACCACTGCCCATGCGTGTTCCTCTGTGATTTTCCTTTGACTTAATTGTTAGGTCTTTGCAAGCTATCTCCCCAAATGCTTTGTCTTCATTTGACTTTCTTTTATTGGAATGGCCCATCCCAGCAGGCAAGACCCTGTGGTAGACTGTGTCCTGAGCATCCTCCTCTGGTTTCCAGGGCGTTGTTTTGTTTTCGGTGATGCCCAGATGGATGCCTCTCATTGGGATCATCTTTGGAGGGAATCACCAGTCCTACTGTGTGATGCAAGAAGATGCAACAGGGACAACTGCAGTGTTGACAACCACAGCCTGATCTTGCTTAACGTCATGCGCTGCGTCCCCGATTCTGCAGAGTGGCTTTTAATGAGTGACCCCACAAACGCTTACTGTGTCATAGGCATCCTCATACTTCCTAAATCCCCTCAAAAACCTACTGCTTAGTTCCGCAGCTCATTTCTCTTTTCCCCACGTCTCCTTTATGTGAAAACGTTCTTTCTCCATCAATGCTGATCTCCCGAGCACGGATTTGTTTCTTTTCCTTTAGCCAAGACTTCTAAATACGCATGGGACTCAGCGTCTTCTGTCCTCTTTCTGCTTTCTCTCATCCACACTCTCTTTTCCTCCATGCTTCCTTTCTTCCATTCAGAGAGCTCCTCAATGCCTTTGTAAGGAGGCTCCATCTCTTCTGACTCCCTTGGGCAATCCTCTACTCATAATTGCTTAGAAATCTCTCGCTTTGGACTTTTTTAAGGGCCACCTTTCCCCAGCAAGTGTTTGAAAGGCAGTCTGTTACTTTACTCTAAATTTTCGGTCCTGATTACTGCACTGGGTGACCGAACTGGGCGTGATCCCTGAAGATGTGCCCACTGGGTATGAGTTTGCTCGGGCAGCCAAAACAAATACCAGAGACTGTATGTACAGACGGAAACAGAAGCCATTTATGGTCTCACAGTCTGAGACCAAGTCTGAGATGCAGGTGTAGGCAGGGCTGGTTTCTCCTGAGGCTTCTCTCCTTGGCGTGTAGACCACGTCTCCTTGAAGTCCTCACGTGGTCATCCCTCTGTGCATGTCTACGTCCTCATCTCCTCTTCTCATAAGGACTCCAGTCCTGTTGGATCAGGACCCACCCTCATGACCTCCTTTTACCTCCATCACCTCTTTAAAGACCGATCTCCAAATACAGCCCCATCCTGAGGTCCTGGGGGTGACGGCTTCAACATTGGAATTTTGGAGGACGCAATTTAGCCCCAAACAAGCTGTTAGCCAGTTTGTTATCAAAATATGGTGTTTACTCTTGTCCATTCTGAGATCTTTGCCCATTTCACAGGATTCCCGTCTCAACATGTATCTATATCTATATCTTAACATCTCTCTGTACCTGACTCTTAACATCTACCTATATGCATGTGTTAACCTGTGTCCATAAACATACATAACATCTATCTTTGCTATATGTTAACGTGTATCTAGCTATACCCATAATGTATATCTATATTGAACCTTAACATCTGTCCATACTCATATCTTAGCATCTGTCCATCTGTATGAATATCTTAATATCTATGTATACTTGGATATTAATGTCTGTCTATACACACGTGTCAGCACCTGCCTATACCCAGATCTTAATGTCTATCTGTGCCCATTTCTAACATCTACCTGTTCCCGGATCTTAATGTCTATGTATGCCCATAGCTTGACATCTGTCTGTCCCCAGCTCTTACTGTCTGCCTCTGCCCATCTGTGCCCACATCTAACATCTGTCTATACCCATCCCTTAATGTCCATCCACGGTGCAGCCTTCACTCACGCGGTGGTCTCCCACAGGTTCTGGACGTACCATGATGAGCGCTTCCTCTACATGCTGATGGAGTTTGTGCCGGGCGGCGAGCTCTTCAGCTACCTGCGGAACCGGGGGCGCTTTGCCAGCAACACTGGGCTCTTTTACTCCGCGGAGATCGTCTGTGCCATTGAGTACCTGCACTCAAAGGAGATCGTCTACAGGGACTTGAAGCCAGAAAACATACTGCTGGACAGGGATGGTCACATCAAACTCACTGACTTTGGGTTCGCTAAGAAACTGGTAGACAAGTAAGTGACCATTTTCACCCATTTCCCTTGCCCCCGCCGACCCCCCGGCAACCACCATTCTACTCTTTGGTTCTATGAGTTTGGTTTTTTTTTGAAGATTCCACATATAAGTGAGATCATACAGTATGTGTCTTTTCTCTGTCTGACTTCTCTCACTTACCATCATGCCCTCCAGGTCTATCCATATTGTCGCAAATGGCAAGATTTCCTTCTTTTTTATGAGTGAATAGTATTCCCTTGTAGATATACGCCTCATCTTCTTTATCCATTCATTCATTGACGGACACATCGGTTGTTTTCGTATCCTGGTTATTGTGAATAATGCTGCAGTGAACAGGGGGGCACGTTATCTCTTTGAGATGCTAATTTCATTTCATTTGGCCGTATGCCCAGAAGTGGGATTGCTGGATCATAACGGTAGTTCTACTTTAAATTTTTTGAGAAACCTAAATACTGTTTTCCGTAGTGGCTTTACCAATTTACATTCCCCCCACCAGTGCATAAGGGTTCCCTTTTCTACACATCCTCACCAACACTTATCTCTTGTCTTTTTGATGACAGCCACCCTGGCAGAGTCAGCTGATGTAAGTTAGCTTTTCTTTTTATCAGAATTATACATCTGCATCCTCTGAGTCAAGGACTCTCAACAGACAGCCACTTTCAACTCTGAGGGCTGCTCAGCCAGTTTTCTTGGTCCGTCTCCTGGGCGGCTTCCAAAATTGTCCTGTTGTTGTCTCCTTGTTCCTTCTTAAGTGGCTTATGCTTTTTATCATTCTTCACTGTCTTTTGGGAGGGAGCAGAGCTGAATTTGTTTAATTCACCATCTTTGACAAGAAGGATTATGCATTTAAACATAGTGAGGTCACCTTTACCTTGTTCAAAAAAAAAATGTATCTTACTTTTTATTTCTGATGATGACAAAACACCAAAAAAGTCCTTGCTGAACAAATAAATTATTAGTTTCAGTGTTTTCCTATGTAAATAAAGGTACAGCACATACACTAGGCATGAATATTTATTTGTGTTTCAGGTTAATTCTATAATTTAAGTTCTCCTAAGTGGAATTAACTAGGCGAACATTCTGAACATTGTTAGCACCAGAGAGTTGATATCATTAAGAAGAATTCTATAAGATAACATCTTAGATAGTTCCGTATTATAAAATACCTTTTGGCTTAATTCACTCCAATAATCCAGAACGCTCTATTTAACTGGGAAAAACCATTTATACTTAATGTGCATAAGTCATGCATCGCTTAACGATGGGAATACATACTGAGAAATGCATCATTAGGTGATGTCATTGTCCTGCAAACATCACAGAGTGTGCTTACACAAGTTTAGTTGGTACACCCTGCTACACACCTACACTCTGTGGTATGAATCTTATGGGACCACCATCGTATATGTGGTTTGCCATTGACCAAAATGTCATGGAGTGACGCATGACTGTGATTATGTAATATATAGTGTATAAAAGTATAATATTCAGCATATGTGAGGCTGACGTATTTGCAAAACTGTCTGTGTTGCAACATCATGAGCCTGCAAGCGTCTTTTAGTGCCATGATCTGTAGAGACTGCATTCTCTCCTTTAGGAACAATGCAGCCTTTAGCATGTAGAATCTAAGAAAAACTCTCAAAATTTAATTCCCAGCCAGGAGCACCCCTTATAAGAAGCACTGGGGGCCTCTCTTGGGGTCTAAAGGGTTGGGTTTGAATGCAATTGTACATTTTTACTCCAAAGAAGCGAGTAAGAGGGACGTGGCTAAAGGTGAGGGATGGAGCTGTCTCATTTTCTGTGTTGGCTCTTTCTCTCTGTCACGTCACACATTAGTTTTCTAGGTTGTTTTGTTTTGGGGTTATTTTGCTGTGGTTTTTGTTGTTGTTATGTTATGCCCTAATAAAACATAAGCTTTTTTCCCCCATACATGCAGTTGCCCACCACACGCCTGGGCAACTTAGGCATTAAAGAGAGAGACACCTGACAGAGCCGGAGAAAGACTGGGCTGTATTATTTCTAATGCCATCACAGCTCCTGCTGATAACCTGCAGTCATAAAATATTCCACTTAGAAGGACAAGGGTGTGTGTCTTGTTCCTCTGGACAATTTTAGTAATTTATGTTCCTAAAATTTCTCTTTCTCTAGAGCAGCGCCGTCTGATAGAAATACAACACAAACCTCGTGTGTTCAAGTTTTCCAGGAGCCATAGTTTAGAAAAGAAAACAGGTGTAGATAATTTTAATAATGAAGTCTCTGTTACTCGATATCTCCCAAATATGATCATTTTAACATATCATTAGTATAAAAGTTGAGAGAATTTTTACTGTTTTCGAAATCCCACGTGCATTTATTTCTTACAGGACATCTCAATGAGGGTGCTAAATTTTCATCAGAAATGCGTACTTGATCTTTATTTAAAGTCCGTAACATTTAAATCTGGAGAAGCAGATTCACATGGCCAGGCGCTTCAAAAATACTTTAAAAGTTTTGCAGTAACTGTCTTGAGTATCAGTTTTTAAATTTAAATTAATTACAATCAGATCAAAATTTCAGATGCTCAGTACATTTCAAGTGTTCAGTAGCTACAAGTGGCTAGTGGCTCCATATTGGCCAGACAGACCCAGAAAATGCACCTTACTGTCCCATTCCTTGACGAGATGGGGTTAGATAAGGTGATATCTATGTTCCTCACATTGGAGAAACATCTGCACTGAGGGGAAACTTGATTTGGGGGCAATTTTACACGAAATGACTCATCTCTGATGGTTTTTCGAAAGGAGCCTCTTGTGAACACTTTATAATGCAGTAAAATTCAGTCTCATTTTCCCCTATAGAATTTCATCTATTCCATTTCTAAGAATAAAGCACATAAAAGTGAGGAGCTTTTACATAGAAGAGTGGAGACCTTACTTTTAAAAAAAAGTTGGTGTATCACATTGGCGCTGCCCCCTATTGGCAGCACGTGTATACAGTGTACCCCGTATTTATTTTTCTTAAGTCATTTTATTTGGAAGTCTGTTTCCAGAAATAAAATGTTTCACATATTCACTTGATTGTAAATTTGCCAAACCACGTTCCTATCCAGGTAATCCATTATGTCCGTTTAAGACTAAATGGCTGAAGACGGTTTAGCACATAACATCAAGCAATTCATTTACTTAATATGTTGAATCTTGGAAAAGAAGGGCTCATTGCCGTCTTGATAGATCGCGTTTAAAGAACTTCATCTTTCTAGTCATGGGTAGTGTAGCTTGCAAAAATACATGTTTTTTGGTGATTTTTCTCCTTTTTATTCGGCGTTCTGGGTTTGTTAAATGAAGTCCCTGTCTTCTGGGCCAGCTCTGGGGACACGTGCTCATGAGCACATGGATGCAGCCCTTCCTCTGGTTTGGGATTCACATACTAACCATGACTTTTGAATAAAAATGGAAAGAAATTCACCGAAGTTTCCGGGGATCGCTACAAAATAGATGGAACAAAACAGAGTTCATCTCGAATGATATTTTTGAACATATGATTTAGAGAAGTGTGTTTCTCATATTTTTTATAGCGTACGATACAACATATTTAAGCTTGTAATTAAGTACTTTGCTCACGTATATGAATCTTATGCCCCTTTGTTCATGGCGACTCGATTTATCCTGTTTTTCCTAGGTTGTCAATAATGGAGGGATGTTTTTCTCTTCTAAGTTGATCTTACACAACTCATCTTTTCTCACTATGATTTTTCTTATTGCTGTATGAAACTATTTTGCATATACATTTTACATTATGCACATAGCCTGCCTAAAAGATGTAGGGACGAACTAGAATTGTTCTTGATTTTTTGCAGTGATTAAAAGAAGCTACTGATAGATTTAATTTGGTTTTATAAGTAAAATACAGAGGATACCTTCTGAGATGTGGTTTTCTCTCTCTGCAACAGCTCTTTCATTATGATTCTATTGTATTATTATTGTTATCTATTGTTATTATTCTATGTTGTTCTATTGTGGGTTTATAAATTCAGTACTATCCTTTGGATTTTTATTTCTGGCATCTTGCTAAGGGTGACATGGAACCTAGTCTTTTACAATTGTTACTTAACATTTCCAAGCAGACAGAAAGGTAGAGAGAATAGTTTCTATTAATACCTTTTGTCCCCATCACCCGCCTTCAGTAGGCATCAAAGCTTTGCCACCTGATTGGAAGTTTTTGCCTTTCTCCCATTTTTGTTTCTTGAATTATTATAAAGCAAATACCCGCCATCCTATCTCTAACAGATCCTG
The DNA here is from genome assembly GCF_041296265.1 of Equus caballus. Taxonomy (NCBI): domain Eukaryota; kingdom Metazoa; phylum Chordata; class Mammalia; order Perissodactyla; family Equidae; genus Equus; species Equus caballus. The sequence continues at coordinate 1,595,381 of NC_091715.1, read as the reverse complement.
AACTTTAAAACAATAACTACAATGCCATTATCACATCTGAGAAAATTCTATAAGAAAATTCTTACTATCATCTAACACCCGGTCAATATTCAAATTTCCCCCAAATGTCTCAAAAATGAGGATCTAACCAAGGTTTCCACACTGCTTTTGGCTGATTTGTCTTTTAGCTCCATTTGATCCATAAAGTTCACCTTCCAACTTTTTTTCCCTTTCTGCCATATATTTGTCAAATAAACTGGGCCATTTGCCCTGTAGGAAGCCCCACAATCTAGACTCTGTGGATTGCTTCCTCACGGTGTCACTTTCCTTGTTCTTCTGTCCCCTGGATGTCTTGTAGACCAGTGGTTAGCTCTCTGGACTGGATTAGAGGCAGGGCCATTGGACCCTCCTTTTCGCCCTTCCTCCGTCCGTCCTTTTCTTCCTTTCTTTCTTTTTTGTCTTTGAGAAATAGCTGGTGCTGAGTTTCTGTTGTGGCTTTTGTGTCCAGCAAGAAGCGCGGACCACGTCCTTGTCTTGCTGTAAGTGGAGTGAAGATGGCTGCTCTGTGGGTCTGAGTGTTACCGGCCCAGCCTCCCTCCCCACTGTCCACTCTTGCTCCCATCTACACCGAACTGTGGGTTTTGGCTCCTCCGATGGTGGCTGCCTTGCTCCAGCCTTCCAAGAGAGATGGCACAATGGTGACATTCTTGCTCTGACATCCCTTCTGCATTTCGTAGCTGGAATTTTTCTATTAAAAAAACACTTCACCCGCTTAGCCATTGGGTGACCATGAAATACTGTCCTTGACAAGTGGGCAGGGGGCATGCTTCATTCTTACACTTTATTTAAGGGTTTTTAAAATCATGACCTGGGACCTTAGTGATCTCAAATGCTGCCAATGCGTCTTTTAAACATTGTTGGTCTCTACTCAGAAAACATGTGATCTCATGCATTTTCTTCCAAAGCAATTTTTTTTTTTTTTTTGATGCTTAAATTGGCCCCATCTTAGTAGGGAGTGACTGCTTAATGGGTGCAGAGTTTCGTTTTTCAGGGTGATGAAAATGTCTAGTTGGGAACTAGATTGAGGTGGTGGTTACAGAACATTGTGAATGTGCTAAATATCCCTGAATCGCTCACTTTAAAATGATTAATTTTATGTTATGTGAATTATGACTCAGTTGAAAAAAAAAAACAATCCTGCCTATGTAGGAACCACTTCAAGCTGCCTCCTGTACCCTTTTGTAGACAACCCATTGGCTTTGAGAACTTCCTTGCGTTCATTCACTAGAAGCAGCCCAGGCCCCTTTATATATGTCCTCCTTCCACCCTGGAGCCAGCTGTTTCTTCAAGATGGAAGCCTGGATTCTCGGGTGGGAAATAGTATTTAAAGACCACTCTGTGAGTACTTGGATGCTCTCTGATGTTGGAGTTTCATTGCTTCTAGGCATTCTTAATGGACAGAGTTGAAAAATGCTTTTTTTTTTTTTGAAAGAGAAAGGTAAATGTCATCCAGACTTTCCAAATCATGTTTAAGGCTATTGGTTTTCACTTAATTTTTATGAATTATTCTTGTATCTCTTTGCTTACCCTGCAAATCTTGTTTAACCAGGTAATTTATTCACAGCAACAAGTGCTCTCAGTGCCGCACACAGCTGACTTCTGTACGTGCCACTGTGGTTGAGATGTGCATTCTAATCCTTTAATCTTTTATTTAGGAAAATAGAGAACCAAGCAAAAGTTAATTCATGAAACTGGTGAGGGCCTTCATTTCATGGATATGAAAACTAAAGTTGTGCAGGATGGAGATGTATGTCAGGTGTCATATATCTCAAGTATTTGTCAAGTATTTGATCAAAGCCAGGCTTTGAAATCCTTTCCTCTCCCTCTATCTAATTCTTTCCACTAAGCCAGGGCTTGGCAGACTGTGCCAGCAGGATCCGGCCCTCCACATGTCATTTATAAATAAAGTTTTATTGGAACACATTATCACCGTTTGTTGACATTCTGTCTGCAACAGCACTCGTGCTACAAATAGAAGAGTTGTATGTTGGTGACAGAGACCTGATGGCCCACAATGCTGAAAATATTTGCTATCTGGCCGTTTACAAAGTTTGTCTACCCTGGAACTAGACCATCTGCTTTGTGAGCTGCTCAAAATTGACCAGAACGTATGTTCGTATCCTGGAAGATTATTCAGCCATGAAAAGTAGTAAAGTTCTGACACATGCTGCAACCTCAGTGAACCTTGAAAACATGATGCTGAGTGAAAGAAGCCAGACACAAAAGGCCAAATATTGTCTGAATTTACTTATGTGAGGTATCTCAAGGAGCCAGATTGTAGAGACAGAAAGTAGAATAGAGGTTGCCAGGGACGTGGCTCCCCTTGTATTGGTGTGTCAGAAATGCTATGGTTTTCTCCCTGAATGCTACACAGACTCGTGGGCCTGGGAAGTGCTAAGGATTCCTGAAGCAGACGCAGTGTGTCTGCCTGTCTCTCTCTCTCTCTTTCACACATGATACTTTAGAATTCTTCCAGTTCCGCGTCTTCGTTTCACAGATGAGAAATCCAAGGCTCTCAGAGGTGCCCACGTTCCCACAACGGCCAAGTGGTAGTACCTTCCTGCTTCCGGATCAGACTTCTTTCTGTTATCACGAGCCTCTGTTATGGAAGCACCAGAAAGTAATGGTTAGGAATGAAGGGCAGCTATGGGGATTCTTGCCTCCTATTGGACCGGTGACACTGCCTAGCTGGTGAGCTTGGGTGTGTCATTATTGCCTCTGTGTGCCTTGCTTTGCCTGTCTATGAAATGAAGAGGAATGTTCCTACCCCATAGGACTGTTGGTAAGAATGGATGGATCTGTTCATCAAAAAGTATTTCTTTAGAACTGTTTCTGGCACATAGTGAGCACTGAGTGGACATTATCATCCTCATCATCGTCATCACCGTCATCATCATCACCATCACTGTCATCACCCCATTGTCGTAATCATCATCACCATCACCACCATCATCATCACCATCAACATCATCACCACCACCATCATTACTATCACCGTCACCATTACCAGCACCATCATCATCATTATCACCATCACCATATCATTACTGTCACCATCATCACCATCATTATCACCCTCATCATATCATCATCATCATCATCATCATCACCTTCACCATCACCATCATCATCACCATCATTATCGTTATCACCATCATCACCACTGCTCTGGACTGAATTGTGTCCCTCCAAAATTCATGTGTTGAGACGCTAACCCTCGTTGTGACTCTATTTGGAGATAGTGCTTTTAGGAGATAATTAAAGTTAAGTGAGGTCAGGAGAGTGGGGTTCTAATCTGATAGGATTGTTGGCCTTATAAGAAATTTATTTCTCACAGTTCTGGAGGCTGAAAGTTTAAGATCAGAGTGCCAGGTGATTTGGTCGCTGGTAAGGACTCTCTTCCTGGCTTTTAGACGGCTTCATTCTCACTGTGTCCTCGTGTGGAAGAGAAAGTTCTCTCTCTTCCTCTTCTTATAAGAACACCAGTCATTGGATTAGTCCTGTCTTAATCCAGTATGACCTCATCTTAACTTGTTGACATCAGCAAGATCTTATTTCCAAATCAGATCCCATTCACAGGCATTGGGATTTAGGACTTTGGAGGGAACACATTCACCCCAGTAGGATGCCACAGAAGGCAGTAGGGGATTAAGAACACATGAACATTTGATTCTGTATTGTACAGAGCGTCCTGTCTCTCCTTGGTTAACACAGCCTCCTACGCCCCGCCGTAGTGGAACTGATAACAGAGGAAACTGAGAACGACAGGTGTTACCTTGCCTTCTCTCCAAGAGCCAAGTGAGCAAAAGGAGATAAGACCAGAGGCATGAATAATTCACAGCCTGGACCAGCAGTCTCAGAATAACACACAGGGCTCTCCATCTTGTCTTAGCATATTTACCACAGCCTGAACCTCTATAGCAATCAATGCCTCTATACATCCAGGAAGCATTGGGGCTTTTTCTAGGAAGCTTTTACTCTCGAGGTGTCAGGCTGCCTGAGGCTACTTAGAAACTGGAAATTTACACAGCCTTTGATCTGTGCCCCTTACTAGGATGGAGCCGAAAAGAGACTCCCATTTCCAGATGCAAGAGGAGATGCTGCCCCTGATGCGTGTACAGTTACCTGCCACCACCTCCACGTGGTCTTAGATCAGCTAAGAGCTAGGCTTCCAAGCGACCTTCAGGCGACCTTGCATGTGCTACCAGCCTGGAAAGCCAGCATTAATGGGCTAATAAGTTGATTGTTCTGCAGAATTACAGTGTCATGAGCCAAAGCAACCAAGGTTAACTCTGTTGGACGTGGCGGGGAGAAGGGATGTTTCTAAAATAGCCTGCATCCAACTCAGTCCTTAGACTTAAGTCTAGGGAATGAGAAGCGCCCCATTGGACCCCCAGGTGGTTCCGTGGACCATGATTGGCTCTAACTTGAACTGAGCAGCTGGTAGAGTAAGCCCCTCCTACTTTACTCTGCGTTAAGAGGAACCGGGTCTCCCTCCCTCCTTTCCTTCCTTGTATTTGCTTCCCCGCCGTACCTTCATTCCCGGCTGCTTGCCAGACTGCCCATTCCAGGGACTGCAAAGTCTCTGTCTGAGCCGGGGTAACGTGACCCCGTTCCTTCAACAGGATTTGAAATTTTGATCGCAGTTTGTTTTTATCACAGGGGGTTACGGGGAAATAGGAAAGAGTCTGTTATGTGAAAAAAAGAGTTGGAGGTTGGGAATAGGGAGGTGTCACAGGGGAAGGAAGCAGAGAGAGAGACCCAAGAGGACCTTTGGGTGGGTTTGTGGGAGGAGCTGAGGGGCCTAAGCCAAGATCCCCGTCATGCCATCAGTCCTGGGGGGGCTGGGACCAAATGTGCTGCTTATAAAACAGGCTTGGTGCACGCTTGGTGTGATGCGCAAAGGAAGTGCCGAGTGGCTAGATGTACCCATTAGCAGACTATATTGAAGTACCTTTTTGTTTTCTCTATGTTAAATCTGCAAAATAGAGATTCTTCTATCAATACTTCTATCATCGCATGGCTTTTTGGAGGAGTCATTTACAAAGTATCTATATTTTTTTCCTCTCCTAAGGAGCCACTTCTTTTGTCTAGAGACAGGCGCCAAACACAAGTGCAACATTTAGCAAGACGGGCAGGTGTGGTCTGGAGGTGAGCTTGAGGTCGGAATTGCTAAGTGAAGAGCCCCAAGTGACATTCTACCTGGCAGTAGAGCACCAGCTGGATACAGCTTGGGCACAGCTCTCTATCTAGGGTTACAGATTCCCGGATCCCTTCCAAAGCAACCCTTTGTCCAACCTCTCCTTAGGTCCTTGTCACCTTACCTTGACTTCTGTTCATCAGACACTTCTTCCTGCACCTTCCTTCCATGGGGGGCACCCTGCTCCTTCCACTTCTATCTCTGTACTTTTGAGAATTTTAATTGTAGCAAAATAGATATAACAAAATTTACCATCTTAATCATTTTTAAGTGCACAGTTCAGTGGCATGAAGCACATTCACAGTGTTGTGCAACCATCCCCACCATCCATCTCCAGAACTTTCTCATCTTCCCAAACTGAAACTCTGTCTCCATTAAACACTCACTCCCCATCCCCCTCCCTCAGCCCCTGGCACCCACCGTCTACTTTCTGTCTCTGGGTTTGACTCCTCTGCGGACCTCCTATGACTAGAATCTTAGAGTATTTGTCCTTTTGTGACTGGCTTGTTTCATTGAGCATGATGTCCTGAGGGTTCATCCATGTTGCAGCAGGTGTCAGCATTTCCTGCTTTTTTAAGGCTGAAGAAATATCTCATCATTTGGATAGATCACAGTTTCTGTGTCCATTCATCTATTGATGGACACGTGTGTTGGCATCCACCTGTTGGCTCTTGAGAATAATCCTGCTATGCATATGTGTGTACAAATATATCTTCAAGTTCTTTCATTTCTTTTGGGTGTATACCTAGGAGTGGAATTGCTGTATCCTATGGTGTTTCTATGTTTAATTTTTGAGGAACCTCTGTACCATTTTCCACAGTGGCTGCCCCGTTTTACATTCCCACCAACAGTGCACGAGGGTTCCAATTACCTACATCTTCACCAACACTTGTTGTTTTCTGTTTTTTTGATAGTAGCCTTTCTAATGAGTGTGAAGTGGTTGTCTCTGCACTTTTAACTCCTTTTTTTCTTGCTGATCAGGGGGCAAAGTCACAAGGAGGACCCCAAGTTCTTACTCACGGAAACCCCGTCACACCCTCTGTCTGACCTGTTACTGCCCATCTTAGTGACCTAGCATACTCTCACAATCTTAGCACATGAGTGGGTACTCAAAGTCTTTAAAGAGACAAGTGTGGACATCATTATCGCAATTTTCTTGACCCCCAAAGTGGTATTTTCAGACGTTTTTCCTCTCATGCCATCCTTTAGCTTGTATTCCATTACACAACACAATTTATAATACACACCAGGGAGTGTGAAGACCCCAGGTGCTTAGAAGTAAAGTGTAATTGTGTGAGTGGCCCACGTGATGTGACAGACATGGGGGTGTGTTCATTTCCTGGGGCTGCCATAACAAAGTACCCCAAACTAAGGGGTTTAGAACAAGAGGACGTTATGGTCTCATAGTTCTGGCAGCCAGAAGCCTAACGTCAAGGTGTTGGCAGGGCTATGCTCCGCCCAAAGGCTCTACATAGTTGTATATTCTTCGTTGTGGGTCCTTCTAGTTGTGGCATTGTGGGACGCTGCCTCACCGTGGTTTGACGAACAATGCCATGTCCACGCCCAGGATTCGAACCAACGAAACACAGCCGCCTGTAGCCGAGCACGCGAACCCAACCACTCGGCCACGGGGCCAGCCCCTACAATGTGGTTTTTTTAAAGATTATAGTGTGATGATTTAATATACATTGTTAGGTCATCACCACAATCAAATTAGTTAGCATGTCCGTCACTTGACATAGTTACCATTCTCTTTTTGATGGTGAGAACACTTAAGATCAACTCTCTCAGCAAATTTCAAGTATGTAATACCATATTAGCTATTAACTATAGTCACCTTGCTGTACGTTAGGATCCCACAACTAATTCATCTTATAACTGAAAGTCTGTACCATTTGACCAACCTCTCCCCACTCCCCCCTCCCCTAGCCTGTTTCTGCTCTCTGTTTCTATGAGTTTTACTATTTTAGATTCCACGTGTAAGTGAGATCTTACAGTATCTGCCTTTGTCTGGCTTATCTCACTAAGTGTAACGTCCTCTAGGTCCATCCATGGTGTTGCCAGTGGCAGGATTTCCTTCCTTCTCATGGCTGAATAATATTCCACTGTATATATAGCCCACATTTTTATCCGTTCATCCATCCATGGACACTTAGGTTGTTTTGATGTTTTGGCAATTGTGAATAACGCTGCAATGAACATGGGGCTTCAGGTACCTCTTTGAGATGCTGTTTTCATTTCCTTTGGATATATGCCCAGAAGTGCAGTGGCTGGTTCATACGGTAATTCTATTATTAATTTTTTGAGGAAAATTAGAAAATAAAAATGGTCTTGCATTTTCCGTAGAGCATAAAATTTAGAGATGTCAGCAGAGACTGTCCAAATCTATAGATTTTAATGAAACATTGTGGTTCTTTTTAAGTGTAAATAGAATTCTCTTCTAAGGAGAAGAGTAAAGGAACTCCTTCCCCCACTTGTTATGACAAAGAGAGATCTGAGGCAGCACAGGAAGAGATGACCGGAATCAAAACCAACAAACCAGACAACCAGAAAGTTCCACCATTCGTGCACGGTCCAGCTGGGCTGGTCAGAATCCTTGCTTCCTCTAGGTGGGGCTCAAAGCTAATTTTTTTGCAAGTGTCGCTTCGTCAGCAGAGAAAATCCTTTCCAAAGCTCTCTGCCTTGTTTAAACCCCAAAGATCCCATTGTCCCTTAACCTAAGGATTTCCAAAAGCCACTGATGAAACTAAAATGACCGCAAACCCACAAAAGCATTGAAAACACGCCAGACCTTTTGAAGAGCAGGTGGAAAAGACCACTAGCAGTAGCTGTCAATTCCCTGCCGTAGGACAGACCTAGCTTATTTAGACACAAGGAGCAGACAGGTGCATTCTTCGGGGGCGCACTGAGATGGGGTTGATGAGTGAATTCTTGACTTGTTCTTTTTAATGTTATTTTGTAGGAAGACAGGTCCTGTGGATTTTTTGCTTCTGAGTAACAAGGGTAAACAATAACAATGGGCAGCAATGATAACAAGACTGACTTAGATTCTATTTGTGTTAATGAGTGTTTAGATGGGAACAAGTTAGACAATGTTACTAAATGTTACTAAGACAGTGTTGCTAAGACAATGTTACTCTCTTTATCCCCTACAGTGTATCCACGGGGTGGGGGACGTGCATCATTTTGGTCAACTAAGTTACTGTAAGATTCAGCTTCTTTTAAGAGTAATGTGTTCGTCAAGCACAGCTGAATTTTCTGCATTCCCTTCTCTGTCCGCAGGACGTGGACCCTTTGTGGAACACCCGAGTACCTGGCCCCCGAAGTCATCCAGAGCAAAGGCCACGGGAGAGCCGTGGACTGGTGGGCGCTCGGCATCCTGATATTTGAGATGCTCTCGGGGTGAGTAGGGCTTCCGTGGAGAATCACCACTTACTCCCCAGTGCTTCCCTCCCCTGCTCACTCGCCCTGCCTTTGTGAACTCCTGGGACTGTGCACTGGGGTTGCAGACACTTGGGGTGTGGTCCCAGGGCAATGCAAACCGACACTTAAGCTTGCTTTCATGAGAGTAAAAACACAGACTTATTGCAGAAACTACAGTGCACGTCTGTTGAGATCCTTCTCCTGTCTCTACATGTCTCCATCTTCCTTGAATATATTTGTCTTCTGCATGGACTCTTTTTGGAGTAACTTGCAGAGCTGAGTAATGTACATGTTGCAGAAGGATAAATAAATTAGGACTTTACGAACAAGCAGCGTGCCAGGAAGGAAAGAGTGTGTGCTCTCCTGACATCCCAAACTTGGGTTGGACAAGATTTGGAAGGTCACATCTTCTCCGCGTCCAGATACCAAAGAGGTGGACCGATTGTCAAAGCATCACGTTAAATGTTCAAGTGCGCCTGAGGCATGAGACAAGTCTGATTTTCCTCTACCAGGAATGTAAAGCAAGCATCCCCCTCTTAGAAGTCTCGGAGTTGGGGTTCACCCTCATCCTGTTATTAGATGTTTCATGTATGTTCTCCTGACTGGAATTTCCTGAGACGATGAAGCACTGTGCCACTTTACCCAATGACAGCCTCTAGAAACAAGGGAGCTGTGGATGTGTGCACCCACGAGTAAATATTCTACTGCGCGGCTCTCTCTGAGCTAAAGGCTCTTCTCTCTGGTGGTGTGGCCGACAGGCAGCTGGCCGGCGAGGTGCCCAGGACAGTTGCCGGGGGCACTTGGCCACGCCTCGGCCTCCTTCTGCCCTCTCTCCTCTTCCCTTTGTCCATCCTTCTTCAGCTTGTGTGTTTCCTGCTGGTGAGTCTTGCAGACACTGTGAGTTTACTCCCAGTTGTAGGAAAAGCCACATCCTGTTCCACCTGTCTCATTTCCTGCAGGGCGAGTCTAGAGGTTTTTACCCAGAAACCTTCCTTGGTTTCAGGTGGAAAGAAAGAGGGAGTCATTCTTCTGCATTGAGGCTGTGGCCAGCCAGAGTGGCATCTGTGAAAACCTGTGTTGACGTGTTTGTCTGTCAGTCATCCATCTGCCATCTCTGTCATCTATCTACCTACCTATCATCTCTCTCTCCACTTATCTATCTGTTGTTTATCTATATCTATCCTCTATCATCCATCTATCTATCTGCCTATCATCCATCTATCACCTCTGTCATCTATCTACCTACCTATCATCTCTGTCTCTGCTTATCTATCATTTGTCTATATCTGTCCTTGTTCTCTCATCTATCTACCTACCTATCGTCTATCTTCTTAGCTATCTTTTATCTATATAATAATCTTCTATCTGTGTATCATCCATCTATCAATTATCCATCTATCATCTCTATTTATCATCTATCTATGTATCCTCTGTCATCTGTCTGTCTATATCTGTCAATCAGTCTATCATCTATTCTGAATTTTCTATTACTCTTTACCCAAATGTCTCCAGTAGTTCACATCTTAATATACACCCTAGCTCAGGAAGTCCCAAGCCCATCAAAGGTTAAAAGAAATTACACATCAGATCAATCCATGGAGAAGATACAACAGTTGTAACTATTTATACACCCATACAGATCAGTTTCTGCTATGATACCTACAGCACATTTTCTTTCTGTAATATGATTTGACCACAAGAGGACAGTATTGTCTGAGGAGAATTGAATCCTGGTGTCTGGTGATTTAAAACAGAATGAGGCCCACGTGTCCTATGTTTTCTCTTTATTATTAGGGTAGAATATAATATTATAGAATAAAATAATATGGAATCTTATTGGTAAACACAATATTGGGGCCTAATATACTATTAGAATATAATATTGATAGAATAGAGTTATTAGAATAGAATTAGAACAGGTTATTAGCATATATTAGAATTATTATATTAAGATTATATATAAATCATTATTAGAATTATTTAAATATTATTAGACTGTATTAGAATTTAGAATGCAGTATAGTAGAAAATGATGTAATTAGAATCTGATATATTATTAGGCTCTATTATTAGAATAATTGATCATGAATAACTAAAACCCCCTCCTAACCCAAAGCACAGTAAGCTCACCTTTGCAGTACCTCAGACTGTGGCCTGGCCCTCCCCTGGGATCACTGGCCGCCCTGCTGTCTCTCATTCATGCCAGGAGGCATTAGCCTTTCCCCTGCCTACAAGGCTCCTGTAGGTCGTCCCCCTGGCTGGACCCTGCTCTGCCCCTCCACTCCTTCTGTTTTCTTTACAGCACTTATCAGAATCTGCAACCATCAGGTGGTGTGTCTTGACTGCACGAGACCACTGGACCCAACCTGCCCGTCTCGCCCCCTTGAGCCCAGAGACTTCTGGTGGCCGACTGGACGGGGTTGCTATGCCTGTTGGGCAAAGTCCTCTTGTCTCCATCTTGCTTATTAGATTTCCATTTTCTGTATTCGCATCCTCTGCAGGATCAAGCAACAGACTGTTTATTCCTTTAATTGGTCCTTTAAATCTTTCATGGGGTACAAGAAAAACCATTTGTTGGGTAAAACCTTCCATGTGATTTTGGTGGGAGATCATCTCATAACTGGCATTTTATTTTCATTGAGTGAGAAATGTTTAGGTCAGATAAAACATGCATGGTACCTTCTGGAACAGAATCACTCATAGGCTTTTTCAGTAGCTCCAAGCTCAGCTGTGGTTTCTTTCGTCCTCATCCCCGTTCACATCTCTCTCTCTGGAGAGTTCAGTGGCACAGACCTGTTTCTGTGGAAGGTGGGGTGTGCGTTTGCAGTCTCATGCATGTGGAACGTTAACTGCAGTGCAGTGCATTTGCAAACCTTTTGGCCTAAGGACTGACCCTAAACATTTTCAACAACCATCTCTCCCACAAGTTATCACGTTCCTAAAAGTTATGAACACTCCTAAAAGTTATTATCAACCCCAAAGAGCTTTTGTCTGTGCAGGTTGTATCTGTCAATATTTACTGCATTTGAAGTCAAAACTGAAATTAAAAATATGTACATGAATTTATATAAAATAATAAACTGATGAAAGATTAAGCTAAATCGAAATTTTAATGAAAAAATAGCTATGCTTCCTAGAATAAAAAGCACCTAGAGAGAAGAATAACCTTGTTTTACATTTTGCTAATCTCTTTAACCCCCAGCTTAATCCAAGGCACCTGGATTTTCCTCGTTTTCTGCACCGTCTGCTGTGATATGTTGTTTTGGTTGAGGTTTATGAAGAAAATGCAACGGCATTCAGAGTTGTAGTCAGAAAAAGGAACTCACAAGTTCTTGCAAAGGCCTTGAGGAACCATGGGGTCCCCTGGGACCCCAAGTTAAGAATCGTGGCTGTCCTGCCTCAGACAGGCCTCTAGGGCTCTTTCTTTCATTACACTTTGCCCCCAACCCGTGCATCGCCCAGCTTGTTGCTTTTGGCACTTTTTCTGAAGAACAGAGATTTTCTGTTTCATCCAAGCGTATCAGAGCAAGGGATCTTTGAGGAAGAAGTCAAAACAGGGTGAAATTATAGCAGCCCCCCCCCCTTCTCTTCTCTCTCCAAAAACTCTTTTTTTCTTTCGCGTGAACCCATTTCTAAAGGACCCGCCTTCCCAGGCCAGCCCCCTGTTAAAATGTTGAGCAGATGACGTTTTGGCTGATAGTTTAGGACCGTGTTTTTCTAACGGGGTTCTCTGCGAGTCTGATGAAGAGCATGAAGTTGCAACAACTATGGCACCTCTTTCTGGACCATCTTTTACTGCAAGATTTAGGTGGGAAGAAGGGTTGTATAAAAGTGATCATGGGTGGATGGTGGGCAAAATGGCAGAATTGGCGTGAACTAAGGTGAAATTCTTGAGGCTGCCTTCACGCCAAGCGTGTCCTTTTGATTACAGCTCTCACCACAGCTAACTTTACGTCACCTCTAACGCCTGATTCCGCATAATGAGCCCTCGCTGCCTGTTTCTTGAGAATTGGAAGTATTTTGTAGGCTTACGGACAGAGATTTGAGAAATTCCTAGGGCACTTTGCACATGCAGTGGGAGTCCTGCCTCTCGGATTTGTGTTCTCCCTGCGTTTTCCTTCGGGCAGGATCTGTGAATGCTCATTTATTATTTTTTCCACTCGTTAAACTTCTGCTGACATACCTTTCCCATGATATGGTCACGTAATGCCAGCCTCCCGAGAACACAAGTTTAATATTCTCCATAAATGTTTGTAGGTATGCATGACACATTTTCTCCTGGTGGTTAGTGCTCCATTTGTGAACATGGACCTTTCCCCGATGAAATCACACAGCTGAATGTACTCAGGGCTGCCACCCAAGAAAGAGGACTATGACTCCCCCAAACATTGTTAGAGAAAGTGTCTGGCAGTGGAGGAAGGGCTGACGTGGAGTCATTAACTACAGCCTTCACAGTTGGCGAGAGTGGGATGCGTGTCAACGCACAGACCTTCACTGCTGAGCCTGGCCTGGGTTGCTGCTCAAGACATGGTGGCTTGTAACTCTAGAAGCACAAATGGCTGAATTGTTGTAGTTATGAGATCTTAATAACCAATGGCTCACAGAGAGACAGCTGTTGCTTTCTCAACACTGTGTCTCTAGTCATGCCAAAGTGTAAAACTGAGGAACTGAAATGTCATTTAAGGAAAAAAAAAAGGGGTTTGATGCCATCTCGCACGCAGCCGCATTTACATTTATTTAATATCTTCCGTTTTTCCGATTAACCTACCTCTTCTTCTCCTTCAACTCTCCCAGTCATTTCTACCTTTTTTTGTTGGTGAGGAAGATTAACCCTGAGCTAACATCCATTGCCAATCTTCCTCTCTTTTTCTTTGTTGAGGAAGATTAGCCCTGAGCTAACACTTGTGCCACTCTTCCTCTACTTTGTATGAGGGATTCCTCCACAACACGGCTGATGAGTGCAGTCGGTCCGCACCCGGGATCCCAACCCATGAACCTGGGCCACCTAAGCGGAGCATGTGGAACCTTAACCACTCAGCCACGGGACCGGCCCCCAATTTCTGCTTTTGTACTTTGTATTTCTGTTTTTTAGTTTTTTATATTTTTCTACTCTCCCTTATACTTAATATATTTGCAGAGTTAATATGTATATTATGTATATTGATTTCCTGTGGCCTTCATAATAAATTGTCACAAACATGGTGGCTTAAAAACAGCAGGAATTCATCCTCTCCTGGTCACGGATACCAGATGTCTGGAATCAAAGTGTCGCAGGGCCGCGCTCCCTCCAGAAGCTCCAGGGGAGTGTCCCTCCTGCCTCTTCCAGCTTCTGGGGCTCCAGGTGTCCCTGGGCTGGTGGCCGCCTCCCTCCCGTCTCTGCCTCCATCTTCATGTGGCTTCTCCTCTGTGTCTGTGTCTCCTCTTCTGTTTCTTGTAAGGACACTGTCCTTGGATTTAGGGCCACCTCCTCCAGGACGCCCTCATCTCAGATCCTTCACTTCATCACGTCTGCAAAGACTCTAAAATTTGGTCCCATTCACCAGTTGTGGGGTAAGAAAATGGATACATCTTTTTGGAGGCCACTAATCTACCCACTCTGCTCAATTTTTCTTTAAAAACTTCAGGAATTGATTTGGAATCAACAGGAGAGTTATTTTTGCTCCTTGAGATTTGCGATCATCAGTCAGGGTATCGTTAGAAAACAACATTTTATAAGATATTGCCATTGCTTGTTTCACTGAGAAGATCTAGTTCAAAATAAGCTAATTGGAGGTGGTGCTTTTGGGTTGAGGGTCTTTGCCTTGGACAAAATGAGAAAATATCAAGGATATAATTTGTGCCTAGGGACATGTAAGTAGCTAGTATATAAATTTATTGGTCAACTTCTAGATTTTTCTTGGCCTTTGCAGTTTTACGTGTATTTCTTCTTTAGCTTAGCTTATTTCAGATTTCTTTTTCATTGTCTAGACATTAGAAAAGATAAGTCTGTTGACATTCTGTACCAGGAATATAATATTTACTTCTGGTGACTATGCCACAGACAGCAAGCAAATGGGCATGGCCATGTGCCAATAAAACTTTATTTACAAAAACAACCTGGGGGCCAAATCCTGGGCTAAACCTTTGTGCTAAGGTCTAAGCTGGAAACCAGTCTTGGTGTCACCTCCCTAAGTGTGACTTAGGTGAAGAATGCAAAGAAGTTCACTCGCGATCTGGTGCAGGTGACATTTGATGTTGTGCCAGCAACCACGAGAGTTGGTCAGAGGGTCTCGTGGGCTGCGACTCTTCCTGCTTTTCTTCTTAAGACCATCCCTTCACAGTGGGCTCCAAGACATCCGTGACTCCAGCCTGGGAGGAAAGTAGGGGTGTGAAATAAACTGATCTGCCTGTGTCTAGCAGAGATAGTCATCGTTACGAAGAAGGGATTTTTCCATACTTGCTCTCCACTAAAAACGGATGTTTATTCTTCCAACAGGTTTCCTCCATTTTTTGATGACAACCCATTTGGCATTTATCAAAAAATTCTTGCAGGCAAAATCGATTTCCCGAGACATTTGGATTTCAGTGTAAAGTAAGTAAAACATTTCCTTCCTCATTGGGTCTATTTATTTTTAAGCCATCTGAAAATCTCGGTCAGAGCATCTGCTGAGCTGTGTCTGTCCACGGGCTGTGCTCAAGTTCTTTGGGGTAGTCATCTTTTCCACAAAAAGGGGAAAGGTTTTCGTTTTCTGTTTTGATGATTCTTTACCTTTTAATGACTCGTGGTCATAGTTGATGCCTTTGGAGATAAGTGATATTCACAATTAGCAAATAAAGGCATGTGTTATCGTATTCAGTGAGACAGCCGCTGTGGGGTTTGACAAGAAGGATCGGCTCCCGCTCCTCCTGCAAGTTTTGCAGTGGGCAGAAGTGTTGATGGGTTTAGCAGAATTCATCTTTTCTGCTTAAACTATTCTCATTCTTCAAGTCCTTTTTCACGCTAAACTGTTGAGTGATGAGCATGTTACTTCAGGAACTTTAGCGTTGCTTCAATATTCATAACCTTGGGTTTGCATTCCTTTAAATTTGAGGCAATAGGGGGAAAAAAACTAAGTTAAAAAATATAGGAATGTTTTTGGTTTTCCAGATACTTTTGTCGATCTGGTCACCTTTTAGCCATTTTGCACCGTAAGGAGTCCAGACTTCTAGTTGTTTCAGTGTATTTCCCAGATGAGTTCATTGGATCACAAAAATCAAGTTAAATGCATTTAATTGAGAATTAAAATTTTCTCTTTTTCTTTGCAAATTTTTTAAAAGTATCCAGTGGAAATTGGGTTCAGGGAAAACTTATTTCATGACAACGGATCAGTTACTGGCGCCACTGGCTTTTTCCAGTTGCGTTTCTTAGTGCTGAATGCCCCCTAACCAGATGCTCTCAGTCCCAATGGAAGACAGTATTTCTCTTGGCTTCTGTTGTGTTTGACACGCAGGTTTTCAAAGATTTTAGCAAGGAAAGGAGGCTCCATTTAAAAAATAAGTCATCTAGAAGGGGCACCTTATGCAGCGAATGTTAAGATACAGCGCTCAAGTTTATTTCCTCCTGCATCAGCCCTGATGCCCTAGGGGTTAAAGTTCGGTGTGCTCCGCTTTGGTGAGCTGGGTTCATTTCCCACGTGTGGAACCACACCGGTAGTCTGTCAGTAGGAATGCTGTGGTGGCGGCCCACATAGAAGAACTAGAAAGACATACAACTAGAATATACAACTGTGTACTGGGACTTTGGGGAGGAAAAGAAAAAAAAAAGAGAGGAAGGTTGGCAACAGATGTTAGGTCAGGGTGAATGTTTCTCAGCATTGGCAGATCTGTCGCTTGATGGTCGCCTAAGACCACCTGGAATTCTGGGTAAATCTACAGGGTATGAACGTCTATTGTTCCTGGCACAGATGCCTGTTGGTGGAACCCACTCTGTGGTGGGAGTGACTTAGGTGTTGCCCTTAATGCACTTGCCTCAGGGGAAATAAGCATGAACTGTCTCATGCATTCTCGAAGTCAGCCTCTTTGTTCTGTAGACTCCTAAAGGTCTTGGGCAATTCCAAAGCTCATTGGATTTATGCCCCCTTTTCTCAGGAGAAATAACTTAAACCCTTCCAAGAGCAGTTTCCCCAGAGAAAGGACGACCTATAACATCTTAGGTCATTTTTTCAGTCGTTGATGAGAAGGGCATGGAGCAGTCATATTAATATACTGAGTAGGTTTCCAATGTTTTATGGAAAAGAAGATATTATAGAAATAAAACAAACAGAAGCTTATATTAAGTCTGGTCTGTGGCCACCTCCCTCACTACTTCTCATCGTTTATCTTTATTATGAAGCGAGAACCAGCAGTGGCCACTCTGGAATCCTTTGGTCTGAAGACCTCCTCATCTGAGGAGCTCTGGGCCCTTTCCTCCTGCCCTGGGACCCCCATATTCCCATTGTGGGGGCTCAGCCAGAGCAGAAAATCTCCGACTCTTTGATGCTGTTGATGATTGCCAGCGGTGGTTGAGTAAAACGTCCCTTCTTCCCATTATTGGCCAGATCTTAACGAGTTGACTGAGTAGCGGGACCCTCATGAGTCATTTCGTATCCAGATTCCTGTCATTGGGTGGCCGTGATGGTAGAATGTTGCCTCTCAATTTCTGGATTCACACAACCTCACCATTTGACCATGTCAACTTGTTGCGTTGGAACATTTCTCTTTGGAAAGAGACTAAGATTCCTTATAGGAATATATGTAATTGAAAAGGAAGAAAAAAGCTTTGGGTCTTGTTGCCAGCTTGGTAGAACTAGTATTTACAACTGTTTCTGCTTGTCTGAAAGTGTCTGATCGAGAGAAGCCAGCCAGCACCAGGATAGTAAATAAGATTTAGAATTTCGGCTGACGTGAATCAAGGGGTTGCCAGCGGACACAGAGCCCGTCCCAGCGTGGGGGACCCCTCTCACAGTCCCAGAGTTCCTGGGTGGCTCTGCCATATTCAGTGGTCCCTTTTCATCTGTACTTTGTGCTTTCAGGACCAAGCTGCTTTGTAAGGGTTTGATTTTGTGTTTTAAATAAACCTTTGTTCTATAGTCCCAGTACAGGGAACTTCAAATGTGTGCACTCCTGGGTAGATAATAGGGAAAAAAAAGAAAATACACGTTTATTTGGGGTTGTTTTGGGAGGGTGGTGTTGGGCGACCTCGTTTTGTTTTTTTGGTATGCGAAAATAATGAAGGAGAAACTCAGCAAGTCCTGGAAAGATATCTAAGTTTTCGGTGCCCGTGTATTTCTCTGCCCTGCTCGAGAGTCTCTGAGCCTCCAGTGAGCCGGTGTTCCCTCTTGGATTTTCACTTAGAGACAGAGACGCTGGCCAGTCTACAAGCTCTCCCCTCCTTCTTCAGGATGCGCAGTGTTGGGAAACTCTGTGGTCACAGCTGTTCCTTGCCGAAGTTTGAGATCAGTAGGAACCTGGTTGATTCACAGTCTAGGCGTGAGGGACCTTGGGTCCCTACATCCTCAGATATGCCTCCCTGGGCTCAGGATGTCCACTGACTCATTGAGCTTCCCAGCTGGTCACCGAGCCCACGGCGTGGACTAAGTCTGGGTTTGTTCTCCTCATCCCGGGACATAGTTTACATCAGGAAAGCTTAGATGCTTAAAGCTGGGTCACGGGTTGTTGACGGTCCCGGGGGACGTCCATATACACTTGAAATGCCTGGACATTATCATACATAATAGAGTTTATGTGTTGTATATAAACACACCCCCCCGCACATTATACTTTTTGCTCCCTTTAACGTCTACTCTTAGAGCTAGCCTATCTTCTGGAGGTCTTAAAACTCATCTCAAACTTCCCATCCTGGTCGGACCTCCTTGCTGTATTCTGACGCGCTCCATTATTTGGGAGGAATATCTACGTGAACCAGCAGACTTTAAAAGACTCACAATAATTTGTGCACTGATGAGGAAGCAAGCCTTCTAAAACAAGAATCTCATAAATAAGTATACCCCCCAGGGCAGAGCGAGACTGGTTATTTTGGTAAAAGCAGACGTCGTCTTTTTGGCAGGAATAGTCTGACAGGTATATTTCAAGTTAAGTGGCACAATCCTCGGCGGGTGGGTGAGGGGGCCACATATTTCTCTTGCTCGTATTCAAAGGCCTTTTTCAGTAGAAAGATTCAGTCATCCTTTTCCCCTTAGCGCCGACCCTGTGTGCGCACAACCCAGTGTTGCATAAATTATTTGCGAACCGATAACGGTAAGAATCGAGTGCTAGGAAACGTTTAGCCAAAATGAAAATTGAACCGCTGGCCAGATGCATATGTAGTGGGTGGGTTTTACTGCTGTTGACATGCTGTCTTTGCCCGCTCCGTATCAACATGTTTTTGTCTCCTTCCCCCATACAGAGACCTCGTTAGGAAGCTGCTTGTTGTTGACAGAACAAGACGACTGGGAAACATGAAGGTCAGTGCTGGTGTCCGTATATAGTAAGTGGTATCCATTATAAGCTCCTGTCATCTGACACCACAAATTTGCAGTTACCAACAAAGGCATGCGTGTTTAATCATTGGCCAAATTTCACATCTGGGTTTCTGGGCTTGCAGAATCAAACTGGGTCTGCATCTAAATCCCCTCTCCTCTTCTCTCCAAAAAAAGCACGTGACTCCACAGAGATTTGTCAGTTATTATTTTGTTTATTTTATTTTTTTAAGTGGCATTATTGGGATATAACTCACATACCACACAGTTTACCCATTTAAATTGTACAGGCTGGTGGCTTTTAATATATTTACAAATAGAGTTGTGCAATCATCACCACAGTCAATTTTGAAGAACATTTTCATGACCAGAAAGATCCCTCATACCCTTACGCTGTCGCTCCCCTATCTTTCTGTCGCTCCTTGCCCTAAGCAGCCACTAATCCACTTTCCATCTCTATAGATTTCCCTATTCTGGGCCTTCATATACATGAATCGTATGATCTGTGACTTTTTTACGTCTGACTTCTTTTCATTCAGCATGATGTTTTCAAGGTTCATCCGTGTTGTAGCATGTGTCAGTACTCCATTCCTTTTCATGGCTGAGTAATATTCCCTTATGGGAATAATATGGATGGACCACATCTTGTTTACCGTTATCTGTTGATGGACATTTGAGTGGTTTCCACGTTTTGGCTCTCATGAAGAGTGCTGCTATAAACACGGTGTACACGTTTGTGTGTGAATTAATCATTATTTTAGAAGTTGTACATCATGTATGATTTTTACAAACTTTCACTTGAAGGGAAATATTTTTAAGGGACTGACTGTCGCATAAATGGTATGATATCTTAGACACACGTTTCGGTTCTGTTTTGGCATCACTGAATTTGAGAGAATCTGTGGGCATCTGTAGTCTTTTTTTTTTTTTTTTAAAGATTGGCACCTGAGCTAACATCTGTTGTCAATCTTTTCTTTTTTTTTTTTCCTCCTTCTTCTCCCCAAATCCCCCCAGTACATAGTCGTATATTCTAGTTGTGGGTCCTTCTAGTTGTGGCATGTGGGACGCTGCCTCAGCGTGGTTTGATGAGTGGTGCCATGTCCGTGCCCTGGATCCGAACTGGCAAAACCCTGGGCCACCAAAGTGGAGCGCATGAACTTAACCACTCGGCCACAGGGCTGGCCCCGCGGTTGTAGTCTTGAGAGACATAGTAGACCCATGGACGAGAGTTGATCCCCACAGACCTCTTGAGTCCCTCTCTTTATGTGGGTATATTTGTTTCCTGTGACTGCTGTACCAAAGTACCACAAACTGAGAGATTAAAACCATAGAAATCTATCCCGTCCCCTAGTCCTGGAGACCAGGAGTCTGAGATGAAGGTGTCGCAGGGCCGTGTTCCCTCTGGAGGCTCCAAGGGATGGTCCCTCCTGCCTCTTCCAGTGTCTGGGTCTCCAGGGTCCCCGGGCTGGTGGCTGCCTCCCTCCCGTCTCTGCCTCCATCCTCACGTGGCTGCTCCTCTGTGTCTGCGTCTCTCCTCTTCTGTCTCTGATGAAGACATCTGTCATTGGATTGGGAGCCTAACCCAATGACTTCATCTTAACTTGATTACATCTGCAAAGACTCTGTGTGCAAGTAAAGTCACATTCACAGCTCCCGGGCGTTAGGACTTGAGCATGTCTTTTGGGAGGGGCACAGTTCAGTCCATAACAGTGGCCAGATTTGTCCTTCACATTATTCATGGATTCCGACTAAGATCTTCAGGTCTCTAAGCGGGGGATTAAAAGCTAACTTATTGGCCATTCCTGGGGAAAGAAACAAATCTGTGATATGGATTGGCTGTTCATCCAAGGTTTCTGACATTTTAGGACAAATAGTACGAAAATTATTTGCTAGACTCAGAGGTAGGGTTCAGGATAGTACCTTGCTGGCATCGTTTGCCATTTCTTTTTTTTCCATTGCACGGTTAGAAATGGTATCATCAATGGGAGCCGTTGTAGTGAATCTGTAACTTGAGGAACCAGGAACCCAGCAACATCATATTGCGATGCGATGTCAGAGTGTGCGTGATAAAGGCTGTGGAATAATAGCACGGGGGCACCTCCAAGCTCAGAAGCTCCCAGCCCACTTTCCTCACCTTATTTTTTTTAATGGGCGTTATGTTTCAGAAGAGGTTGAGATTTGGAGAAAAACTGAGAAGATAGTACAGAGAGCTCCCATATGCTCACACCCAGTTTCCCTTATTATGAACATCTTGAGTGTGGTACCTCTGGCACACTTCATGAACCAGTGTGTACATGTCATTATTAACTGAAGTCCACACTTTATTTCCATGTCCTTAGGTTTTCTTTCCAAGAATCGCATCCCATACCCCACACTGCATTTAACCATCCTGTCTCTGTAGGTTCCTCTCGGCCGTGGCAGTTTTTCAGAGTTTCCATGTTTCTGAGGCCCTCGATAGTTTGAGGACTGGTCAGTTATTTTGGAGAATTCCACTCTTTTGGGATTTGTCAAATGTTTATCTCATGATTAGCCTGGGATTATGGGATTTTGGAAAGACTCTCCCTCCCCTCCCCCTCAAATGAGGAACCCAAAGTCCATAAATTATATTTTCTCTGCTTCTCTCAGCTCCTACAATTTTATGTCATCACTCAGTTGTGTTACTTGCATTTTTTTCAATACTGCCTTTGTTTAAATTTGTTTCTCCAAGGAGGACACTACCATCCCTCTTTCTCTTAAGATATCATTGACATATAACATTGTATTAGTGTCAGGTGCACAACATAATGGTTCGACACATAATGATTTGTGTTTATTTCCTAGAAGGAACAAAGGAAATCATTATTTCTTTCAAGTGGACGTTCTGCTAAAAACTTAACGGCAGGATGTTCTGTGTGCCAAAACCTCTTTTTGAGCCCAACATTCGTTTTAGGCTTAATACTCACCCGATCCACTTATGTGTCAGCTTCCAATAGAAGACGTCATAAAAATGAAGCTCTGTTGACATTTAAGTGTTGCATGCTTCATTTATCACACACAACCAGAACCAAAGTACAGAAGGCTGGCTCGCCTGTAACCTGCTCCCAGCCAGCAGCCCTCTATTGTCTTTAGATACCTGTACCCCTGAGGAGCGAGCCAGTCCATGTAGAGAAGTTTGGATTTGTGGAGAAGGATGCTCAGGACTAGGGCATTGGGTGCCCCCGGGCTTTCATCTGAGCCTGTCCATCCAGGGACGTGGTCTGGGCTTGTTCTCACCACAGCTCTTCGTGTGGGTGGATGAGTCTGGTTTTAACGCCACGGACGTGCAGCAAGAAGCAGGGACCTTTGTCAGGTCTTCAGGGACAACGCAGATGACCTGCATGTAGTGACCACTCTAGGTATCCTGGGATCGGGAAGAACAAGCTTTTCTGGTCAACGGAATCTGGAAACAACACTCACAAACATGCAAGCTAGGACTTAGGGTATGGATTGGGCTTCCTGAGGTGGAGATTGGCTGGAAGAGGCTGAAGAAACTGCCCAATTAAAGTGAAAATGTGTTCCTGAGTTGTAAGTGGTAGGGCAGGTCCAGCATAGGGGGACATTGTTCTTTCGCCAAGGCTGACCATCTCTCCCTTCTGTGCTGTGTCGCTGTCCTTGGGCAGGGTGTCTCCCTGCATTCTGGGTGGTGGTTGCAGCTTCCTGTTTGCACGCATCCCCATCGTTGGCTTTTGCCATCAATTCTCTCACCTCTCTATGAAAAAGGGTCTGCTGTTTATAGTGGAGAGCCCAAGGGCCTTATGTTGGCATTCAGCAGCCTCTCCATCCTACATTTCTCACCTTGCATTTCACTGGATTCATGATACACTCTCAACACCAGCCTTGATGGTTAGTAACCCCTCCAGATACCTTTCATGGTCACAGCTTGCTGTTTTTCTCCTCTTGGTGCTTCTTCATTTGGAGTGTTTCTCGTTCTCCTTCTGAAGCGTACCCATTGTGTTTAACTCTTTCATCCTCATGAACATTGCTCTGTCCTCCACACTTGGAAAATTTCTAACACTTTCTCTTACACTTCCTCTTGTATTAGTTGAATCTGTCTATCTTCTGTCTGTGTATCACCTGTCTGTCTATCCATCCATCTATGTATCTATGTATCATCTATCCATCTATCTATCCACATACCAACCATCCAACCATCCTTTCATACATCTTTCTCTATCATCTCTCTCTCTATCTTCATCCTATCCATCCAACCATTCTTCCATCCGTCCATCTCCATCATCCATCTTTCTATCTATCTATCTATCTATCTATCATCTATCTATCTATGCATCCTATATAGATAATCTAGGTATTTGGCTATCACGATACCTTAGTATCCATACTAGAGTTTGATCTGTTTTAGAGTAAACTTGAAGTCTTATTTGCCTTCTCTCAGCATTCCTCAAAGTAATGCTCAACAGATATTTGTTGTTCAACTTAGATGTAGTTGAAAAATAGTTTTTTCCATTAGAAAAAGAAAAAGTTGTCAAAATAATACAATTGGAAAAAAGTAAAAAAAAATATGGCATCATTATTTTTTCTCTTTTGGAGTTATGACAACTGATAATTTTTTTTTGAAGACAAAAAATTTACAACTTTAAAAAATATGAATTGATACACTTCCATAAATTCAGATGCACTGGCTCTTATATCACAGAGGTCACATGTTTCTATCTTCTACTTTCCCTCACATTTAATTGGTTACAAAAAAATTGCTACAAGCACAATAAAAAGGGAGAAGTATGCAGTTGAAGGCTGAAAACTTGGGAGGAATTTTCAGAGGTCATGATGGTAGTGATGTCTGCCAGGTAGCCATTGGCGCCAACACTTGAGAGTGAAGTAGACACACCTTACTACACATTGTGAATTGGAAAGTCATGTTGGGTGGTGGTGAAGATCTCTGAAGTTGGACTTCCTCAGTTTGAGTCCTAGTCATGTGATTTATTTGCTGGGCAATACTGAGCAAATCACATCATTTAGCGTACCTCAGTTTCTATGTCTGTAAGATGAGGGTAATAAATATCAAAGAAAATTGTCAAGATGGAAACAGGTAACAAACTCGGGAATCGCTGTGCATCTGTCTGATTTTATGCCTAGGATCTGAACCATAATTATACTTTGCTTTTTGGTCCAGAGTAGTGTGCACATGAGCGTAATGACTGGATTTGTTTCTACGATGAAGGAAGGCAAACAAAACACAAACAACCTCATTCAGAGATTTTCCTAATAGCTCACACTCCAGGGACAATTACTCAAAACACAGCAAGCTAATTTTTTTTTTTTGTTTCTACACTAAAAAATGTAGTGATTCTTTGGAATATATTTTCTCCCGTCCTGTCAAAATTCTGTACACTGATGATGCATGTTTCTCTTGAAGAATGGAGCAGATGATGTGAAGCGACATCGGTGGTTCCGAACTGTGGACTGGGAGGCTGTGCCCCAAAGGAAACTGAAGGTACAACATACATCAACGGGCAACTCTTAACTAACCTGGCATCCTTGAGCTCTCCTTCTCTGGGGACAGATTCTGACTCTATGACTGTGGTGGATGCATAATTTGTACAATACACCTGATCATCTCGAATTATTAATGAGCCAAGTTCCCTATTTAGCGGATGTCTTAGCGCTAAAGAGGCACCTGGATGGGGCTTTTGTGGTCGGACTTTTTGAGACCTGGCTCCATCCCTCCCTAGCTCTAGGACCATGATGAGTCTCATTCCCCTCCTTTCTAACAGGGGATGGCATGTGGAATAACACAGGTAGGGCATGTGTCCAGCACTTACGGATATTGCACAGTGATGGCGTTCGATTAGATGGAGAATATTCTGTGGCTCATCTTTCTTCGAACTGAATGTGTTTTTGACAGGAGTCCTCAATAGCTGTGTTCTCAACTGTGCCCTTCATAGTTGATGGACACACTTTAAAAATGCTGGTACCTGGGCTCCTGCCCAGACTGTAGGGGTCAACCCAGACCTCTGATGTCAATGAATTGCTTTTAATGTCCAAGTATTTTATTGTATTAAATTAACTTATTTTAAAAAAATTGAATAGGTCATATATTTGCACTGTTCAAAAGCCAAATCAATATTAAAAGACATGCATTGACAAGTCTCACTGTCTTTTGCTCTGTCCCCTCCCAGCCGCTTATAAGTACCCATGTTTATTAGATTTTTCTGTGTATCCTTCCAGAGTTTCTTTAGGCTGATATAAACCCGTGTGGATATACATAGTCTTATCTTTTCCCCATTGTTACACAAAACCTAGTGTCATACATGCAATATTCCAGTCTTGCTTTTTTCGCTTCACCGTACAACCTGGAGATCTTTCCACATACCTGGATAGCTCTCTTATTCTTTGTAAACGACATGATAATTCCTTCGTGTGTTGTTTCCAATCTTCTACTGCAAAGAATAATCCTGTCCATTCCATTTGCGTGAAAATGAATTTCCAGAAATGAGCCCATTGGGTCAAAATAGAGGCATTTGAAATTTTGGTAATGATGCCGCATACTCCTCCTTAGAAATGGCATATTTTTGCAATTCCGGGGGAAATGTTTTGAGAAAGCCTCTTTCCCCACAGCCTCAAGAGCAGTGAGTTGTGCAACTTTTGCCTTTTTGCCAAAATGATGGTCAGGAAGAGGTGTCTCTGTGTAATTTCATTTTCATAACTTTATAAGTTTGCCAGGGGATCACAGCGTGCAGCCAAGATTGAGACACTGCATGAGAGCCATTACTGAGCCAGAAGTTTCCTGAAGGCCAGAATCGTGCCCCTTCTGTTCACTCACGGTGCCTGGTTTATAGAAATAGCTCATTTATTGGGTGGAGGCATAAAGACAAAAGGAAATGACACTATTCAAGTTACTCTTTGATTTTTTTTAAAAAGTTATTTTATTGAAGTCATATTGGTTTATAGCATTGTATAATTTCAGGTGTACATTATTTTTTTATTTTTTGTGAGGAAGATTTGCCCTGAGCTAACATCCGTTGCCAATCTTCCTCTTTTTTCACCTACCCAAAGCCCCAGTAGATAGTTGTGTATCCTAGTTGTACATCCTTCAAGTTCTTCTATGTGAGACACTGCCACAGCATGGCTTGATGAGCAATGTGTAGGTCTGCACCCACGATCTGAACTGGTGAATCCTGGGCCACCGAAGTGGACCACGTGAACTTAACCACTACACCCTTGCGCTGCCCCTCAGCTGTATGTTATTATATATCAGCTTCTATATAGGCTGCATCGTACTCACCACCAATAGTCTAGTTTCTTTTATTTTTTTTTTAACATGTAAGATTTATGTGAACTTTACT
Organism: Equus caballus; assembly: GCF_041296265.1. Lineage (NCBI taxonomy): Eukaryota > Metazoa > Chordata > Mammalia > Perissodactyla > Equidae > Equus > Equus caballus. Next base: position 1,568,922 of record NC_091715.1, on the reverse strand, counting down.
ATTTTTGTTATTTTTAGGAAGATTAGCCTAACATCTGTTGCCAGTCTTCCCCCCTTTTTTTTTCTCCCCAAAGCTCCCCAGTACATAGTTGTATATTCTAGTTGTAGGTCTTTCTGGTTGTGCTATGTGGGACGCCACCTCAGCTTGGCTTGATGAGCAGTGCCATGTCTGCACCCAGGATTGGAACGGCGAACCCTGGGTCCCCGAAGTGGAGTGCGTGCACTTAAGCGCTCAGTCCTGGGGCCAGCCCCACCAATAGTTCTAGTTTTTCTCTGTCTCCATCTACACGTGCCCCTAACCCTTTTGTCCATCCCCCATATGATTTTTTTAAATCTTTATAAACCTTTATAGTCTTTCACGGAACCAACACAGGATATATTCACATGCGGGTTGGACCATTCTGTAATGGAAGTTGTCCTGAGTGGGTATCAAGTACACACTTTACTGTGTCGACTTCATGGCGTGATATTTCTAAGTCACCTCGGAATGTGACAGCCTTCACCTGAAGTTCTGTGTTGTTTCTGAGACTTGACGTTCCTCCTGACCACTCAATACAGTTTGTGCTTTGATGTACAGACTGTAATTGCTGATGGAGCGTATCACATCGCAGTGACAAGAAGGTTTTCTTTTTTTTAACATAGGATACTTCTCATTAAACTTGACCTGTTTCTGTGTCAACACAGAAATTAAAATACTCCTTGTGGAATCCACTTACGTGCTGGTTCTCTGTCAGGATGCTCTAGCTGCATCTACTTTGCTGTGGTCTCTTAGAAAGCACAGGGCTTTGAGACAGATTTGGGACAAATCTAGGTCTTCGTCCTGGACTGGACTTGAAGATTCTAACAGCACTGAGCCTCAAGTCACTTGTGAAACATCCAGGTTTTTATCAGTCCTGCAGGGCTGGCGAGATGGGTGGTGCTCACCACACACGTTGCAGGCTCTCAACAAAACATAATGGTTTCATAGGAATAGAGAAAACTAGTTGCTATCTGCCTGCATTACAGAATCTTTGAATTGGACGTGGGTAGGGCAATAATCTATCCAGAAGTCAGCAACGTACAACCTGTGGGCCAAATCCAGCCCCACTTGTTTTTATAAATAAAGTTTTATTGGCGACACCCATTCATTGACATATTTTCTATGGCTGCTTTCCCCCTACAGTCACAGCGTGTTGCACTGTTGAATTTTCAGTCACAACAGAAATTGTACAGCCCACAAAACCAAAAATATTTACTTACAGGAAAAGTTCTCTGACCCCCTTCTCAGTCCTCGTGGCCTCATTTTATTGATGCAGGATTGAATCTTGGCATCAGTGATAAAAGCTGAATCTGGTTCTCTTTCCATCTTTCTGGAATTTTCCAAAGTCTAGACGCTGGACCAGCCACATCAGAATTGGTCAGCTTGGTGCAGGCCTGGGAATCTGCATTTAACAAACAATCCATGTGGTTCTGCATTTTAGAATTTCAGAAGCAAGTCCTGGGTACCTTCTTCTTCTCTTAATTCCTCATACTACATGAACATTCCTTAGACTGATGGTTGATCCCTCATTTGCAATATCTTAGTTCCAGGTTTTCCATGTTTTTTATTTTTTTAATCATTTCCATTTTTATGTGAAGTAGAGGGATGTACGTATCATCCAGGTGTGCCCTGTTACTTTCTCACTATGCCTTCTTGTCTCGTCTGATCCCGTAGCCCCCCATCGTGCCCAAAGTATGTGGTGAGGGCGATACCTCCAACTTCGAAGCTTATCCCGAGAATGACTGGAACACAGCTCCTCCGGTGTCGCCGAAAGATTTGGAAGTCTTCAAGAATTTCTGAGGACAGGGATCCACATCCGGAAGGTATATTTTTATTCTTAGTAATTGAAAATCAGCGAGGTTGACAGGACGTCGTGTCAAGGGGATATTGCGTTGACCAAGTGGGGCTTCCCTCACCCGTTGGGACACAAGCGATGGAGCAGACAGTCCTTCCTTCCACGTGTCAGTCTAATAAACCCCCCAGAGCGTGTTACTCAAGGTGTGCACTGTAGCCCAGCAGCATCAGATCAGCTCCAGCATCTCAGTCCCCAAACAGATCCACAGGGACAGAATCTATGTCTAGAGATTTGTATGTGCCTAAGCATTGGAGAGACACACTTTGTTTGGGTAGGAAACCCTGAGTTCTTGTGTTCCAGAACCCCCGAGTTCCAGACTAGCTCCCTTACAACACTTACCAAGTGTTTTCAAAAGGGTTTTGGGTCTCTTTTTGGTAAAAAGTAACCATACCGGAGAATGCCTCGTGAAATTTGCTAAGCTTAATTTGAGATGTGAAACAAGTGATTTTGAGTAGTCTGTTATTTTTTGAACCTTTTAAAGGCCTGTGACTCTGACTATAGAGTCTGTGACTCTGTGACTTTGAAGGTCTAGTTTTTTTTTAATATGGGTAGTTAAGCTCTTTCAGGTACTCCCCCATTCTAAATCACTTGGTTACAGATATTGCCAGTGAGATGTCTGCTCCTTGATATATCTTGTTTTTCCCATTTTTATTTCCCTAATGGCACTTACGAGGAGGGGGAAAATAATTGTCTCGTCAACACCATTGGCAATGGGACACCATTGCTGAGATCTGGGAGGGAGGAATTCACGGCACAGGGGAAGCCGCCACTCTCTGCTGCCATTTCCATGGAAACACTGAGAGGAAAACTGGATGAAATTAAAATGATTGAGGAAAAACGTAATAGAGAAATAGTTGGCTGTATCCATGAGAAAGTATCATGTCTGCTTGGCGCATTTTAATCTTTCAACACACAATGATCGCTTTCATGATGGTGACCAGTTTTCTTAAAATGAGGAGTGTCTTCAGCTGTTCCGGCTTCTGCAGAGCTCCTGAATTCCACTTATGGGTATTAAAAATCATAAGGTGTTCCTCAATCTGTTCACTTTTTTTTTTTTTCTGGTCTAATCAGTTGCTTTGATTTTGTCGGGTTTGCCCATAACATTTTATGAATTATTTTTGTCCAGTCATTTAGATGATTAAAAGACTTGTTTTGTCTTCTCGTGAACAACACTTTCTTGGTAAGCCAGAAGAAGAGAGCCTTTTTCTAATAGAGGTAGTGTGGAATTATTTAACAAAGAGCTGCCATCCAGTGCATTTTGTCTTATCCTCAGTGAATAATATTTTTTACAAAAAACTACCCAAGCTATCCTGTAAGGAGATTCCACGGATACAAATAACCTTTCTCACAGCAGTGTTATATTCTTGGGAATGTGTATTTCAATAGGATTTTTCCTAGTGGAGTCATTTTTAATGTATTTTGGCCAATGGCGGGGGCACTGTTTGAATGATATTCTTGATGAAGCCTTGGAAATCAAGAGATCATTTCATGACCACGTTGCTTTCTATTTTTTCATGTGATTTGGATTTTGCGCCCATCTTCGAAAAACCAGGCACCTTACTATTTTCACCTATCTCAGTCATTTTGCTGACAGTAATTTGCACGTGAAGTGGAAAAACGGTGTGGCATTTTCAGCCAAGGATGATTAGGTGTGATGCTCTTGGGTAAGAAGATATTTTGTCGTGATGCAAAATCTTCTCCCATAGATGAGACACCAGTTCAGCTTAGTTCCGGCCCTCCAGAGCAGACTGTGGACTGTGTGACTCAAAGACGTTCACCTGTGAGTGACCCTGAGTGACCCTGTGTGCTTTTCAGCAGGTGGAGGAGGACGCTAGACAACTGGCAGGGGAAAACTCACCTTACTTTGCGTCATAATAAAGCCTTTGTCTAGCTGTAGGTTCACGGCGGCGAAGCAAATTGAGACGAGGATCCAGTCTTCCTTGGCAATTAATCTCCCTTCTTCCCATGAATGAGGATGGATAATTCTGTGGAGGACGAGATCGCCTAACGTTTGAAACCCATCTTGAAAATCCTGTTCAGTTTTTTTTATTAGGCATCTCCCCCCACTTAGAATTCAGCCTTGTGGATCTTTGCAAGAAGAATTTCAAAGGAACGTTCGGTTTCTTGTGTGTTATGAGGATGATTACAAAATTTACCCACTTAGCTAGAAACTGACAAACTCCATTGTCTTATTTCGTGCCAGAAACAGGATTTTGAGCCTGCCTGGGATGAGGAACTGCTCATAAGCAGACCTGAAGAAGCGTCTTCTTGATGAGATGAGGACATTTCCACCGTTATCCACGCCCGGATGTATATAAAGAGGTTGGAGAAATTCATGGACCCTGAGTTATTTAAGCAACTGGAAATCTACTGCACAGTAGGAAGTTATGAAAAATTGTTCCATTGTAGATTTTATGTGACCTTCTAGCGTGTGTTCCTACTGTGATATCTGGGTATTTCTCATAGACTCAACTTTATAAGTTTGATCTGAACGTGCTCCATTAGAACCACAGATTGCGTGTATGTGCGTGTGCAGTTGCGTGTGTAAAAAAGACGATATGACTGGCGCACAGGAATTATGCAGTGATGTAACTGTTCATACTTTGCAGAGCCTATGGTTTTTATTTTTCAAATTTTTTTTTTCAAGAATCTGTTCTCTTGGGGACAAAATCTAAAAACTATGACGTGTGCATTTTTTTTTTTGTCATCTTATCTGCATTTTATAGTTATTTGTGAAGAAAATATCTTGTGGTGGTCCACATCCAATATCTTTAGTGCTTCCTGTCTGGTCACTTTAGGTCTTGAAACTGGAAGGAGAGGGCAGGAGATGTGGGTTTGAATTTTAATCCAAGACGAGCCAATGACTATAAAAGTTGTTCAAGGAAAGAAATGCATTCAGGAAATTTTCTGTATTGCATTCAAAAATTTTGTACTCTGGAGAGAGGTGGCTACCTATTAAAATTCCAGTTTGAATATCTTGAACAATATACACCTCCCAAAGCTGACAAATGACTTTCTATACCGGCTCAGTCCCACGGACTACCTTCATGCAAACGTTTTCTTTTACCTTTCGTTTTGGGAAAAGTAAGAAACAAATGCTCTCTAGGACGTAAGCATGCAGATTGTTTCTGCTTAGTTTCATTTCTCCTTGTAAAGGGTCAGCCTGAGTCCATCTCACACACTCTCGTCTCGTAAATCGGGTGGGCTTCTGCAGAATTATCAGTGGGTGAGATTTTTTTTTGTCTTTGGACCTGATCATGAAGATACTCTGAAGAGTACTCTGCATCATCTTCCCCTAAGGACTGACTTAATGAAAGCCAGATGTGGAGTGGGCCACGAGGAGTATATTGCTAAATAACGGGACTTCCCAGAAACAGGGCGTGGATAGAGGTCCTTGGAGTCTGTGCTGCCCAGAATTCACTTCCTTCTCTCTTAGGCTTCTCCTTCCTGGTTCTGAACTTGGCTGTAAATATCTCAACGGGCTGCCATTCTCTGTTGATTCTGTCTCAGCTCGAAAAACAGAGTTGCACGAATCTGTTGTGTTTCTGGTCATAGGGCTCATCCATGACCTCCCCGTGGAGGTCTGTGCATTTAAGTAGATTCTAGAGTCTTCAGGGGTACACCTTCACAGACCTCCAAGATCACCCCCTCAACCTCCTTTTTCCCTCATGCTCTTCCCAGAAAGGTCCAGCTCCTTCGGCAGCCAGGATGGGGGCAGAGTCTGACCTGGGGGTATGTTGGGGAGAATGGGTGCAGGGAGAAGGAAGACTGGGTGCCTCTCAGCCTCTGCAGCTCTGCTTTTCTTGAGTCACCTGGCAGGTTCTTACCCTCCGATGTGGTTTTTCCATGCCGTGTCCAGGAAGGCATTTCTTCCCATAGTGCTTGGCTCCCTTTCTCTTCTGCAGGCACAGCTAGGGGTGTGGAGAGCTGCCGTTTGGCAAAGTCATACATTTTTTTTTAAGTAGCAAAATGTCAAAGGAAATGCTCATCAGATTTGGCCAGATTCCACTCACAAATCAGAAGGCAAGGGCTCTGTATATTGAAGGATGAATCAAGAGAATTCACACCTAGGAAAGCTTTAAAAGACAATGAAATGGAAGATGCTAAATATTCCCTTCCCTTCTCATAAGTGCCCTGTTCTTTGAATTAAAATTAAAATCAACTCAGTTGGTGAGAGTGAGTACAAGATTTAGTAAAAAATACACTCTTTACGATGAGTAACTCAATGAAAAATTATTTTCCAAGGGTGCGCTCTGTAAGTGTTCCAACAGAATTGTATTTTCAGTCTGTACTGCTCGGTCACCATCCTGTTGGGATTAAGTGGCGGGCCAAAATGGGCTAAAAATTTAGAGTGCGATTTCTGAATGATTTCGTCATTGAACGTTAGAAGGATAAATTGGCAAAGTGACTTTGTGCACTGAGGTATGGACCTAGAAGGAAAAAAACATGTTTCACATCCTCTCACTATAAAGATAAATTATCATTATTGTGGAGGCTTCTGCTTAAAAAAATAAAAAATAAATGAATCACCTTGAATGCAATGAAACATTGTACATAGACACATGGACCCATATGCATATTTTTAGATTTAATTCTTACTGTCCATAATTTAATATATGAGATGAAAATAGCATCAAGAAAGCCTTGAGATACATTGCCTTAATTTTGAACAAATATGCAGGAAAAACAAATGTTGGAATGCATTGATTACATTAATGTAATCCTTAAAAATGTTGTCATAAGCCATCGGCCATGTAAAACAAAGTAAAAATTAAAAGGAATTCCAAGAATACCTAATGGTGTTAAATTCACCTTGGACGATTGTGCCCATTTCACTATGCAAAGTGGTACATGCCGTGTGTTAACTGCCCATGGCTGGGCTATAAATTAAGTGGTGTGATATAGTGCAAAGACTGGTTTAATCAAAATGAGTCCCAAACACATGAAACAGTCACCACATGTAATTGAAAAATAGTTATTCAGTGGAGACATTCTGAAATTTTCATGTATCTGATCAAATATCATCAGTGTGCAAAGCTTTGAAGAAAGTTCATGGAAATAATCACAAAATTCAGATCTAAAAAATTATAGATTTGTTTTATGCAATTTTGTGTGTTGGCAGTTTTCTTAAATAAGAACACTATTTAAAAAAAATGTTTAGGCAATGCATATTTTGCAAGAAGTAGTATACTGAGGCGGGTCATGTTTTCCTAAGGGGAATGTCACAAGCCTGCTTTGATGTGCGTCTGTAAAGATAAGAAGGAAATAAAATCACCCTGGTCATACAGCATATCATACAATTTGCATTGCTGACTTCCACTTCCTCCATGGCAGAAGTCAGAATCCTGCTCAGCATAAACGTATCTGTTGCAGCAACGGGCAAATCGTAATTTCTGCTGTCAACACAACAGAATATGCAAGAAGCCCCAGCAACAAGATACGCGTGCCCACTTCACACCATCTCAGTGATTTAAAACTCTGCTTCCTATCTCTGCCTGTGGAGCAGTTCCACATCACCTGTTCATAAGTATCTAGTATGTTTTGTTTCATTCTAGGCATCTATACTTAAAGTCTAACTTGTTACCGATGACAGAATCACCAGTCGTGCTAAACAGTTGAGTTATGTGGGATGCATTTGCCATTTCTACGTTGACCTAAGTTGCCTCTAGATTTTGGACCACTTGAACTGTGAAAATATGGCTCAATGCTGTTAACTAAAGACCCCAGTGCACCATTCTTTAGGCACCAAGGGCTGCTGACCCATCTGAGCACTTCAGGCTGCGTCAGATCCCATTAGGACATCAAAATCCTCACTCCAGCTACTAGTGCAGGAAAAGAATTGGGTGGATTTTTTTTTTCCGGCCAGTTCATTTTGCATCCCCAAATTAACACCATCACAGAAGCCCTCGATTGCTCCAATTGTAGAGATCTGTAGAGACACGTAGATTGTGCTTCTCTCGTTGGTCCATCTCCCTAACGTGTATTTTACACACGTTGGGCAAGTTCCGTGTATTGTACCGTGTGTCCCCGTTTCTGAATAAATCCAGGTTGAGTTGATGATGTCCACTTACCAAAAAACTAAAAGGAAAGCACATGAATAGTTGTGTTAATAATGTATTTGGATAGCTCGTTTGGGGGACGTGTGTGTGCGCGTGTGTGTGTCTTGGTGGAGGTGGGGTGTTTGAGGGTTGTTTTTACCCACCACAACGTCTTCATAGCAAGTGTGCTTTGCACACCCTGTGGGCTTGCATCCAAGGGAACAGCCCTTCGTAATAAAGGAGAAATGCTCTGTAACAGTTTGCTATAAATTATTGTGTTTTAAGATATTCTGTCGCGCTTGTGTTTGATCTTCTGTGGTGGACACTTGTTATTTAAGTTAAAGTCATTAAGTGTGTGTTTTACCAGATGGGATTTGAAGCCACTGGACACGCAGTCTTCCCTTGTCCTCTGAGACTGTTTCTCAGCTCTGCAGAGCTGTCACAGCTTCCTTCGTTTTTGCGCCGTACTATGGGCAGCCTGGCCCAGTTGCCCACGCGCCTCCAGGGCCATGTGACTGCTGTCGGGTGTGTCACAGACACAAGATGGAGTGCCTTTGCAGGTGTGGTGCGCCCCTGGGATGGGTCCCTGCGGGGTGATCCCAGCTTCTCATGTGGAAGAAGAAAAAAAGCCTGTTTCTATTCCTGTCAATTCCTTGCACAATGAAAATCACTGTGATTTGTATATATACTCTAGGAAAATTTTACTGCTGTCTAATTTATGTAATAAGACTATTGATTCCAGGTTTGTTTAATAAAACTTTGTATCTTTTAAGAAGTCTGATTCTGGTCTGCTTCTTCTGTCACAGGACAAGCTGTAGGTTTATCTGCATTCATCTAGTCCAAGGGTTGGCAGTCTTTTTCTTTTTTTTTAACAATTTCTTTTCTTTTTTTTTTAATTTTTTCATTTTTTTGAAGAAGATTAGCCCTGAGCTAACATCTGCTGCCACTCCTCCTCTTTTTGCTGAGGACCACTGGCCCTGAGCTAACATCCGTGCCCATCTTCCTCTACTTTCTATGTGGGACGCCTACCACCGCATGGCTTGATGAGCAGTGCCATGTCCACACCCTGGATCCAAACCAGCGAACCCCGAGCCGCCAAAGTGGAACATGCTCACTTAGCCGCTGCGCCACCGGGCCAGCCCCAACAGTTTATTTTCTTATTGAGGTTTAATTGACATGTAACATTATATTAGTTTCAGCTGTACAACGATTGGATATTTGCATACATTATGAAATGATCACCTAAGAACTCTAGTTTTTTTTCTTGTGCTGAGAACTTTTAAAGTCTGTCCTTTTAGCAACTTCCAAATATTCCAAATTTGGAATAATACATTCCAAATGTAACAGTATTATTGTATCATTTTCTGCAAAGGGGCAGATAGTAAACATTTTCAGCATTAAGGGACACAGTGTCTGTTGCACAGAGTGTAGAAACAATCCTAGACTGTATGTAAATGAATGGGTGTGGCTGTGTTCCAGTAAAGTTTTATTTATAACAACAGGTTGGAGGGCCAGATTTGGTCCTCAAAGCATGCTTTGCCAGTTTCTAATCTATTGCCTGAGGATGACTTTGCAAATCACCTTTGCAACTAGTTGAAAATGTGCCACATCATCATTATCAATGAGTAAAATATTTGATTGCTCATTCTCATTACTTACGCAGCTTCACACCCAACTTTCCAAGTCACCTTTGAAGTTTGCTAGAAACATTCTGCCTTCATCACTGAAGTCAATCAGTGTGTAATTTGTGACACTCATATAGCACTTGCTATAGTTGGGTACTAGAACATCATACCGAACAGAGGGTCACATAGGAGCTTGTTTACCTGGTGACGAAGCTTGTCCAACCGGCCTCATAGAAATCGCTTGGGAACTTCCCCACAGGCCAGCATAGCAATTTAGGGACTGGTTCCAAATCTTCCAGGTGGGGGCTGCTCCGAGCTTAGGGGGTGACATTCTACTTTGGGAGAGGGAGTGTGCTTGGGTGGGCATGCATGTTTTGGGGGATGATGAGGAGAGGTCCGGGGGGGGGGGGTGGGCGTGCAATGGAGCTAAATTCTTCCCTCTTCTCAACCTTGTTGGATGCCCTCATTGATTTTTTTCTTTCTTTTTTCTAACCACATGGCCATCTCTTACTTTCCTGGAATCCGAGGTCATTTTGCATTCTTGTTAAAAGGATTTGATAACCTTGTCCCAAGAAAGTTAAGGAAGAAAAGATATACCCTGTGGTCTCAGTGTGAGGCTGTTTCACGTATTGCCTCAGAGAAAGAAAAGGAGCTTTGTCTTTGTTTTTGTTTATCTTTTTGTTTATTTATTTACTTATTTATTTTTATTGAGGTCACATTGGCTTATAACACTGTGAATTTCAGGTGTACATCACTGTATTTAGGCTTCTGTATCGACTGCATTGTGTTCACCACCAAAAGTCTAGTTTCCGTCCGTTACCATACATATGTGCCCCTTTACCCCTTTCACCTTGTTTCCACCCTCTTCCCCTCTGGTAGCCACTAATCTTTTCTCTTTATCCCTTGTTTGTTTGTTTATCTTCCACATGTGAGTGAAATCGTATGGTAATTGTCTTTCTCTGTCTGACTTAGTTAGCTTAGTATAATATCCTCAAGGTCCATCAATGTTGTCCCAAATGGGACGATTTTATTTTTTGTATAGCTGAGTAGTATTTCACTGTACATATACACCGCGTCTTCTTTATCCATCCTTCCGTAGATGGGCATTTGGGTTGCTTCCAAGTCTTGGCTGTGGTGAATAATGCTGCAGTGAACATAGGGGTGCATATATCTCTTTGTATTGTTGATTTCATGTGCTTGGATAAATACCCAGTAGTGGGGTAGCTGGATCATATGGTATTTCTATTTTTAACTTGCTGAGAAATCTCCATACTATTTCTGTAGTGGCTGTACCAGTTTGCATTCTCATCAGCAGTGTATGAAAGTTCCCTTTTCTCCACATCCTCTCCAAAATTGGTTATTTTTTGTCTTTGTAATTATAGTCATTCTGACAGGTGTAAGGTGATATCTCATTGTAGTTTTGATTTGCATTTCCCTGATGATTAGTGATGTTGAATATCTTTTCATGTGCCTGTTGGCCATCTGAAAATCTTCTTTGGAAAAATGTCTGTTCATATCCTCTGCTCATTTTTTGATCCAGTTGTTTGTTTTGTTGTTGATAAGTTGTATGAGTTCTTTATATATTTTGGAAATTATCCCCTTGTTAGATATCTGATTTGCAAATATTCTCTCCCAGTTGGTGGGTTGTCTTTTCCTTTTGTTCATGGTTTCCTTTGCCTTGCAAATGCTTTTCAGTTGGAGGTAATCTCATTTGTTTGTTTTTTCTTTTGTTTCTCTTGCCTGAGTAGATGTGGTATTCGAAAAGACACTGCTAAGACCTATCTCAAAGAGCGTACTGCCTATATTTTCTTCTAGGAGTTTTATGGTTTCAGTTCTTACATTCAAATCTTAAATCCATTTTGAGTTGATTTTTGTGTATGGTGTAAGGCAATGGTCTACTTTCATTCTTTTGCACGTGGCTGTCCAGTTTTCCCAGCACCATTTGTTAAAGAGACTCTCCTTTCTCCACTCTATGTTGTTGGCTCCTTTGTCGAAGATTACCTATCCATAGATTTGTGGGTTTTATTTCTGGGCTCTCAATACTGTTCCGTTGATCCATGTGTCTGTTTTTCTGCCAGGCATCTCTATGAGTGCCCCCTACATGCAGAGCAATGAAATGCGTGATTTTATAGGTTATCTTTTTAAAATTGTAATATATTTGGCATATAACATTGTGTAAATTTAAGGCGTACAACACGTTGACTTGATACATTTATATGTTGCAGTATGGTTGCCCTTGGAGCATAAGCTGGTGCCTTTATCAGCTCACATAATTACAGTTTCGTTTTTGTGGTAGGAATAATGAAGATCTGGTCTCTTAGCAAGTCTGATGATTATAATACATTACTGTTGTCAGTATTCACTGTACTGTGCCTTAGATCTCCAAGACTTATTTAACTACCGGTTGCAAGTTTGTACCTTAAACAATGTCTCTTGTATCCCCTCATCCCCAGCCCCTGGTGACCACTATTTTACTTTTTTTTAATGAATTCAGCTGTTTTTAGATTCCACACACAAGTGAGATCATGCAGTATTTATTTTTCTCTGTCTGACTTATTTCACTTAGCATAATGCCTTCAGGGTCCATCCACGTTGTTGCAAATGGCAGGATTTCCTTCTCTTTGTTATGGCTGAATAAGATTCCAGTGTGTGTGTGTGTGTGTCTATCTATGTATGTATACATAGATAGACACACACTATTTATCCATTTATCCATCAGTGGACTCTTAGGTTGTTTCCGTGTCTTGGCTATTGTGAATAATGCTGCAGTGAACTTGGGGGTGCATGTATCTCAAATCAATACACATACAAGCCACAGTGAGATATCACCTCACACCTGTTAGAATGGCTATCATGAAGCAAATAAGAGATAATAAATGCTGGCGAAGATGTGAAGAAAAGGGAACCCTTGTAGACTGCTGGTGGGAATGTAAATTGGTGCAGCCACTGTGGAAAACAGTATGGAGTTTCCTCAAAAAAATTGAGAATAGTGTGCCACATGACGTTTCAGTAATAAAAATATCAAGATGTTCATAGAGAAACTGGGAACCTCTGTTCTGATAAAGACGTGGGATGCTGGGCCTAACTGTCACATGCTGAAGACCTCCAGGGAGTCTGTTGATAAAAGAGAATTTGGGATTTGATGTTTTGCTTTGTTTTAAGGCAGAAAACTACCATCTATTTAAACCCCTATCAATCAACCCTTTGGAGAGTCAGATTTATTTTAATAGGCAAGCTGCCTTCCAGAAGTACATGCAAGAGACCATTTTATAAACTTGAGAAGCTACAAGCCCAGATACACTATTTTTGTAGTTGTAAAAAACACGTAACATGAAATCTACCCCCAACAAAATATTAAGTGCACAGTATAGCTTGCCAACTCTAAGCACAATGTTGCACAGCAGATTTCTAGAACTTACTCGTCTTGCAAAACTGAAACTTTATACCCAGTGAACAGCAACTCCGCCCTTTCCTCTCCTCCCAGCCCCTGGCAGCCTCAACCGCTGGGCTTTGGCTCCTGCTGCAAAAAGCAGAGCAGGCAGGGACCTGCCTGCCTGGGTCTGGAATTTCATCTGCAGCATTGTTCCTCTCAAGGACATCACGGAGAACAGACTCAGGCTTTCGTATCTAGTTATAAACGTCTGGCTTCTAGCCTGCTGCAAATTCAGCTTTTACAGTCCCATTGGGGACAATGTCTCGGAAAGCCACTGGCTGAAAAACAATTCTTTGTAATGAATCAGAATTTGTGTGCAGGCTGTTTAAAACCAGCGCCTTGGAAAAAGAAAAAGAAAAAAAAAATTCCACAAGAGGTAAAGTTTAAAAGGTGATGTCACTCCAGTAAGTGGGAAGTGAGCAAAGCTGATGTGGTCCAGAGACATCTGAGTTCTTGACGTTTTTCTCCACCAGCTTATTTTTGTTGAACCGATGAATAAGGACCAAAAGACCTGAAAGGCCAGGAGAAAAATTGGCCTTGTGAAAAATACATCCTAATGCCCTAGAAGTTGCCATTTCCTTGTGGACAGAACTTGAGATGTCTGTTCTTTCTCTTGGGTTTCTTTCTCAGTTCCAACCCAACCCTTTTCCTGAGGGAAGTGGCCCCAGAGATCTAACATGGAAAGTTTATGCCTCTTTTAGAATAGAATCTTAAAAATAATTGGGGCTTAATCAGAGATCCTCTAAGCCATGATTTTCAAACCCTTACTGTGGCCACATTTGGTATATCTGACCGAACCATCCAGAACTCACACATGAAACTAAAGTTGAATGAGATAAGACTTACTTTAGGATATTAATAGTGTAGAAACAGTGTTCTCAAATATGATTTTATTAATGTCTAAAAAGAGCACTGTTTTATTTCAAATTATTTTTTTAGTACTAGCAGGGTGCCCACAAAATTGAGTGCATGACACATTCTGGAGCCTTGCTTAGCAGTTGAAAAACACTTTTGTAAGAAAGCCGTAGGTGACTGCGTGAATATCGACTTTTCCACATTAAATCGGAGCTCAGTCTTGGCGAGTTCACGAGGGACTAAATGCCAGTGGGGTGGAGAAGAAACCTGCTGCTCTCTTTCCCATGACGTCTGTGAAGTAAGAGCTGGAATCCATGTTTTTCCTTTCCACCCTTCACCATGGCGCACACCGGCCTCCTGGCTGATCCGTGCACTTTGCGGGACGTTTATTAATGGTCTGTCATTCTGTGAGGGATATTTTCTTTCCTCCAGTCCTTGTGCCCAGTCTCTGTTAATTTGTCCTTTGACAAAAAGTTGGTCCAACTTTTTGGGGGTTGCTTTTTTACAACTGTTGGGTCAAATGGCCATTGCCGTTGCTCGCTGCCATTAGTTTTTTTACAATCTGCTTTGGATCAGTTAGAAGGACTTCCCTTCGTAGTGGTGGTGGAAGATCTCTGTCAGCTCTTGGCAGCCAGTGACTATGCAGCCAGCCCCTGGGCAAGACTTTTTCAATTCTCCTTGACAATCTGCGTAGACATCTGTTTCAAGTTCTTGACACGCTCGAGTGTTCTCTTTTCAAAGGAGGAAGAGGTGCCTAACTCTTAACGATTTCAAAAATTTATTTAGCTTTTGTGGCTTCAGAATCCAGCAGGTCCTTGTGAGAGATGGAAGACCTGACATTTTAACCATCTCCTTCTGTCTCCATCTCATACTTTGCTTTCTTTGGTCTAATTGGCTAGTCCCTGACGTTTTCTGTCCGTTGGTGTTGACTGAAATTCTGCTTTGTTTTCTGCACTTTTAAAAATATTAAGTGAGGACAAGTAATTCTCATTCTAGACTCCTAGTAGGTTTACTCTTTCTACCCAGGCAAAATAAAATGTTGATAACCCACAGAAATCTGTATTTTTTTTTCTGGTTAATCCCTCAAAATTGTAATATTAAATATTTAGAATAAATGAAGTATTTAAAATAGTTTAAGTATTGTAATATTTAACTAGCATTGTAAATATCATAACGATGAAAATATTAAACCCAGCACAGAAATAAAACCTACAATCGCATATATATTCATGCTGCTATCAATATCTACTTTGATCATTGTTATATAGCCTTTACAATTGTATTAAAATATATAAAACTATAGATGCAGTTTTTCCATTGTTTTCACTCGGCCATTTCCACGTTTATGAAATATTCTTGGCTAATGACAAAGGCTGTGATATTCTTATAAAGAAACACTGGAGATAACCTCATTTTACTCTTTACCTCCAGATCTGCCAAGAGCTTGGCTGGTTCAGGCCGACCCTGGCCACACAGGCGGTTTAGGGCTTCCGTGTGGGTGTTTGTGACACCAATAGCCCGGCTCTGCTCACATTCCAGTTTCTCCCAACAGGGAAGAACACATACACTGCACAACCAACGTAAATATTTAAAAGGAAGTATTTCAAGGAAAACAATCAAGTGACTCCTATGTATATAATGGCATAAATAACCTTAGTATTCAAATCCTATCCTTTAAACAGGCTTTCTCAACCATGTCACTATTAACTTGAGGCCTGATCATTCTCTGATGCACTACATATAGGATGCTGAGCAGCATCCCTGATTTCCACCTACCAGATGCCAGTAGCATCTCCTCCCAAGTCGTGGCATCTAAAAATGCCTGCAGACATTGATAAACATCCCTGGGGGGCAAAATTATCCTTAATTGCAAACCACTGTCATAGGTAGATAGATAGACATGCAGATAGATAGGTAGATAGATAGATAAATAGATATAGATGACAGGTGCCTAGATGATAGATAATAGATAGGTGATGGATGATGGATAGATGGATGGATAGAGAGATGGATGGATGAAGATAGATAAATATATACATATGTGCATAGATAGCGTCTCTCCTGCTCAGGTTCAGGGTTTCTCAACCCCAGCACTACTGACATTTGGGGCTGGACCACTCTCAGTGGTCCAGGGGCTGTCCTGTGCACTCGGCCGTGTTGAGCAGCATCCCTGGTCTCTTCCCACTTCATGACAGTAGCATCTTCCTCCCCCCACCACAATGACAACAAAAAATTTCCCTAGACATTGTCAAATGTCCCCTAGGGGTAAAATCACTCTCAGCTGGAAACCCCCGTCTTAAAGAAAATTTTGATGTTAAAGGACCATTTGGGGATCAGTAAGAAAGACAGGCTTCATTTAAACTTCGGTAACAAGGTTGATCTTGGGACCAAAGGAAGATGTTGAATCAACAGAGTCATCCTCACAGTTTGAAAACTAGGACATGTCATGGCAACACAGCAAGAGTGTATGAGGAGGCCTTGCAGGCCTTTGCTTTTATGGAATTAGAGACACCCTGTGGAAAAATGGCCCGTCAGCTCCTCCAACCAGAGGTCCAACACCATAGACAAAAAGTGCTCTGTGCAAAAATGCCACAGGGAGAAAAGAGGTGTTTAAGATCTCTACACACAGTCTTCAGTTTTGCAAAGGACATTTTTTGGATGGGTTTTATTTCCTTTCTCTGATTCCATCTTGGAGTTTCTTCTAAATGTCACCACGTCAACTTTGGATCTTTTGCAACGATGAAAGGCCTTAAGTGAGCTGGGTGGGGCATCATAAACCAAGGAGACAGCGTGGGTGGTTGAGAGAATCCTGGACCATGAGTCAGAGACCTGGTTCCATTTCAGGTTCTGTGTCTACGTGGGGCCAAGATGGCGGGCAAGTCCGTTAGCTGCCCTCTACTCCAGTTTACTCATTTCTCTAATAGCGATGGCAGCTTTTCCTGTGGGTTTCTTTGTGCTTGAAACCAGGGAGTGGCTCCCTGTTGCACTCAGAGGAAAAAGCAATATCATCACAGTCTCTGGAAAGGTGTCCTCCATTATTTCTGACTCTCTCTCCCAGTCTTCCCTGCTCACTCAGCTCCAGACGCCTCAGCCTCTTTCTTGATTTACAACACATCACAGGAGCTCCTGCCTCAGGGCCTTTGCATTGGCTCTTCTCTTCTCCTAGATACCAGCATTTCTTTCTCCTTGTCTATCCTTAAAGTCTTCGCTCAAATATCTTCTCAGTGAGGGCTCGCTCCTGCACTGTATTTAAAATCTCAATTCATTCCTGCCAATATTCTCCACCACCCTTCCCTAATTTATTTGTCTGCATAGCATTGAGCACTTTTTAGTGGGCTCTACACTCTTATTTATTTATTTTTATTGTGCATCTCTCCCCAGTAGGATGCAAAGTCCATGTAGGCAGGGAATTTGTCTTTGGTTTTGTTTAGTGTTGTTTCCATGGTGCCTAAAACAGTCCCAATGTTAGTACTTGTAAGGTGCATTCTTCATATATAAAAAACTGTTATTAAGAATTCCCTGTGGCTATACAGGCTATATGTAGACTTACTGCGTTTTCATTAACAGTGATGGTATGGTATTGTAAGTTGTGGGTAAGCTGCAGGGTAATTTATTTATTCCATTGCCTAAAATAAGACATTAAGTTTTTGACATTTTGTACATTATGAACGATGTTATATAAGATACCAGTTCATGTGTATGTGTGTGTGTGATTGCATATTTGTGTAAGTCTCTGTGGGGGGGTATGTATCTGGTGTGTGTGTGTGTGTGTGTGTAAAGTTAGTTTCTGGAAAAAGAATTGCTGGAACAAAGGATTCCCAAAATTAAATTTTGATCAGATATCGCCAATTGTAATCCAGAAATACTGTATCAATTTACACACATCAAGAATGAA
Organism: Equus caballus; assembly: GCF_041296265.1. Classification (NCBI taxonomy): domain Eukaryota; kingdom Metazoa; phylum Chordata; class Mammalia; order Perissodactyla; family Equidae; genus Equus; species Equus caballus. The sequence goes on along the minus strand of NC_091715.1, from coordinate 1,551,203 downwards.
CGAAAGCTTCTCATAGCCTTGTCCACAGCAAGTTTTGCCAATTTTTATGGGTTTTGGTAACTGGATTGGTTTAAAGAGGTGCTTTCTCGATGTTTTCAATCCACGTTTCTTTGTGAGGTTTAGTTATTTACATACCTTTCAAACATTTACATTTCTTTTTTTAGAATCACTGTCTTTTGCCCAATTTAAAACAAGTGGGGTTCAAGTTGGGTTCAGCGGGATTCAAGTTATAGTTTTAGCTCATATTTTAGGATTTTCTTTATGTTTTTCTTTTGAAATATTTTCGGAATCACAAGAAGTTGCAAACATAATGTGGAATTCCTATGTACTCTTCACCCAGCCTCCCCCAATGATAGTATTTTATATACCATAGTACATTGTCAAAGTGAGAAATTTAACTCCCTGTAAATTGCAAATATTTTCCAGTTCATTTTAACTTTTTTCCAATCTTTTTATACATATGTGCTACATCTATATATACATATACAAATTACATATATAATTTTACTCAAAATGTTAGTGTATTTTTTATGTATTGAATACACACACGTTATAACACATATGTAGTATACTACACAAATTTTAATATAATGGAATTTATGAATTCTGGTAGTTGGGTGTCATTTAGCCAGAATTTCACCAAAATTATATCATGATATCATGATGTTCAACATGTTTTCTGGTTTTATTGCTTTATTTACATTCAGAATGCCAAACTCCTTGTCATTTAGTGATACGTGGAATGGGGTCGAGATTTCTTTTGAATGGATGGCTTTTCCCAAACTGTTCGTGGACTAGTCTCTTTTCCCTGTCCAGTGAGATCCCAGCTTTTCCACATTCTAGCTTCTCCCTACACCTGAGTCTTCTTCTAGACTCTCTGTTTGGTTCTGTGAGTCTGTCTGTCATCGGCACCAGTAACAAACCTGAGAGCTAGCTTCTCTTTGCTGGAAATCCTTGCGCTCAAGGGGAGTCATGTTTTGGAGCATTTGTCCCCTAAATCTACATTTAGGCTACAGCGTCTTCTAGTTTACTTTCAGAACTTTTTGGTAGTTCCTGATTTTTCTTAGAGGCATTCTGGATTTTTCTCCACTTCTTTTTTCCATCTGTCACCACCAGGATCATCAGCATCCCCATCACACCCTGAAAACGACTGTGTGGCTTGCAGTGTCTAAAGAACCCCTTACATAGCATGCTGCCACTATTTTTTCGAACTCTAAGAGAATATACAATTCTGTGGCAGTGGGACACACCTCTGGAAGGTCTTCCGCAGTGGCGTGCTGGGAGACCAATTCTCCTGGAGAAAATAAAGTCCCGACTTGCAGCTTTTGCCAGTTTCCAAGGTGCAAATACTTAGTCCCGCCATGACTGATATCAACCTGCCAGCAATTTAACAACTGACTCACACAATTCTTCGCAGTCCCCATTTAAGAGCTGGAAGAAGCCAGCTCTTGCACATATCTAGTAGGAATATTCAAAGAAGGAAGACTCCTAGACTGCTTAGTGTCCTGGAGGGACAAAGAAGCATCCACAATTCATTCCTCATGCTCTCCTTCTCCTTGTGGATCCGGGAGCTCAGGGGGCTTCATTTAGGGTCTGCCTGCTTTGCTCGTTGAATAGATTCTCCTGCCTGCGAGGAGGGCAAGGAGAAATGGCAGGGCCAGTGTGCACCGGTGTCCCCATCCATTGACTTTCATTTTGGAATGCCCCATGTTAACCATCTGTTACATGCCATTTTCTACCTGTTGCCTTTAAATGTGTGAAATAATATGTTACTGGCCCCTTTGGTTGGTGATCTTATCGATTTATATTTGCAAAACAGATACGATAAAAGAGATGATGTCCATATTATTTGAGTTTTCTTACCATGAGCATACATTACTTATTAAAAATTGCAGCAAAAATTTCTGCTGTGGTGGGATTATCGGATAGTTTGGTTAGTTTTACTCTTCTGTATTAAAAGTACTAAGGAACAAACTCATAACCAAAATGAAAAAAAAGTGGCCAAATGATCATAAAATTAAGACAGGATTGAAAATAAAGCACCGTGCATCCTGTATATAGAATAAGCTGTAGTAGTTTAAAACAAAACCCAAAACTGGAAGACTTCTATTTTGGGTCAAGGGAAGGTTTCTAAGACACATCGATATGTGAAAAAGCAGCTTGCAAATTAATGGCTATGGTGTGACTCCTTTTGGGGTAAAAATGATGCCCCTTGGGAAACTATACATTTTGCAGCATATATTTGTGGACCCAAATCGATAAAAAAGGTCTGGAAACATGCACATTGAACGGATAACAACTGAGGGAAATTGAGCGAGATGGTAAAGAGAAACTTTTGATTTATTTTCTTTTATTCCTTAGTTGGCCGGCCCTGGTGGGCTAGTGGTTAAGATTCAGAGCTCTCACTGTCGTGATCAGGTTTCATTTCCCGTCTGTCATTGTCACTCTGTGGTGGCTGCATGCGGCTGTGATGCTGAAAACTCTGCCATCAGTATTTCAAATACCAGCAGGGTCACCCATGGTGGACAGGTTTCAGCGGAGCTTCCACAGTAAGACAGACTAGAAAGAAGGACTTGGCCACCCACTTCCGAAAACATTGGCCATGAGAACCCTGTGAACAGCAGCAGAGCATAGACTGATAGAGCGGGAAGGGGAGAGGATGGCGCGGAAAGACCAGGCAGTGTTCACCTGTTTGACAAAACCCAAAATTAAGTATGACCACCAGAATTTAAAAGACTGTATCCTCTGAGTGCCTGATTTCACATCTCTATGTTTTAACCTGTGGCTCCCTCTGTCTCCTGGCGGTTAAGACTCCGGCTCACAGCTCTGCCCCCCATGTGGATACCATCCATCTGGGTGGACACCTTTCTATGTAGCATTTCCTGACACGGCCTCTCCTGCCCTCAAGAGAGCATCTTCCCTTCTGCACATCCCTTGCCACAGTCAGGCTAGGCTGCCTCACGCTGGATTAGAGGGGTCTTTGTCTTAGACTGAAAACTCCTTCTGGGGAGATAGCAAATCCCTTTTGCCTCTGTGGCCCCAGCCTCAGGCAGTAACACCTGGTGCGTTCTATAAATACCACACGAATTCACTTTGACTATTCATTTGTTTGAGGATTACAGAATTAGGTTGAAGACCTACTATTTACAGCCCTGTTACCCTCACTGGGGAGATATAGACATGTGTTAGGCATTATAATCACACATGCTAAACGCAAAAATTGAGAAAAGGATAAATAGCAACTTTTAGAAATAGATATTGCAGTCCACTTAAATCAGAATAATTGGAAAATTACTATTATTCAAAAATTCAGTCCAAATAATTATGGATTCCAAGTAAATGGGTAAGTTTAGCGACATTTTGCTCCATAACCAGGTAATTACAAGTTACCAGGATTGATTACACATTTTTTGGCTTGCTGAAGGGAGAATTATTATTATATGTTTTCGTGATTTCTTTTTTTTAATAGGGCTATCAGATGTAAATTCTGCTTATTATTTCATAAATGCCTCATGCCAGATCATTTTAGAATCTATTTTGGGGTTTTAATGTGGTGCCCGTGGCATCTGAGAAATTCATATGTTTTAATTTATTTCAGAAAGTCCTGGAAATTGAAGGCAACTTTTATGTCTAAAATGCATTTCAATTCCATGGCAAGTCTTCACTCACGTGTTTAGAAGATGTGTTCTTATTTTCATATTGGTTGGGCCACACAACAGAGATTTGAGTTAAAAATTGACATGGCTTTGGGCTTCACTGTATTCTGAATTCCATACTTCCTCCAAATAAGGCTTCCAGTGTAAAAACACCAAAAATGTGAACTCACATCCAGAGTTAGTCTTCCCTAGAGAACTTGACTGAGATGCAAGGATATCTGGGTTTAATTGGAACACAATATCTAGCATTACGGAAATGGGTAATAAGCAATTTTTTTTTAAGTCAAGTCCAATTGAGCAATTCAACAAACAGTTAATAGACAATTAACACAGCTTCCAAGGCATATTTACCAGCATAGGGAGTGTGCTAAGCCCTTTTCAAAACATGCCATGATTGCATTCATCACATTTCTAACTGAAGTTCTGTTTTTCCATATTCATTGGTTTGGACAACAATGGAGAAAAAAGAATAAAGACTGGAGATCCAGCACAGAGACCAGAACCGTAATTGTAAAAAGAACACAGTGTGTGTGTGTAATCCATACACAAGGCTGGTGTTAAGAAGTTTTTGTAGTTAATTTTAAAAGTGTTTGCTATTGCCAGGAATGGACCAATCGAAGGACCAACTCCCAGGCTGCTAGGACAACATGATGTAAATAAATAATTTCAACATCACCAATAGATCCTATAATTATTTATAACATCTGTTTAACATTAGTTTTTCCATGTTTTCGGAATCCATAAAGGCAGGAATCATATTTCTTCCATTAACAATTGTATACTTTGAAAGTAACATAGAGCACACCCAGGCACACACCCATACTGTTATGTAAGAATGTAAAGCAGGACACAGAGCGTCATTTCTCCTATGTTATTCATGAATTTGCTATTTCTCATAGGAGACGGTTCTAGAAAGCTTGCCCTTCTAACACCAAAAGCAATTCCCACCATTTTTGGTGAGAACCTATTAGAAGCGTCTATTGCGTTTTCTTGATCTACCACAGAAGTAAACTGAAAGTAATTTAATTTGTCTTTGGACCCAAGAAGAACATTCAGAAGAACTGGTGTAACTCTATTTTCTCCTGTCTTGTGTCAAGCTGGCCGCGGGCCCCTTTTCTTCCTCAAACCCTCCTTCTCCACGATGATGGGTAGCAGTGACAACCAAGCTCAGAGGGGCAGGGTGCTATTCTAAATTCTTCCCTCTCACATCATCCTCCAGGAACCTCTCGGCTGTTATCGGGGCTATTTTCCAGAAGATCATTTGTATCCAGCTCAGGTCTACCAAGCTAGCTAGAATCTAGAATTTCTTCCAGAGGGCACAACCTCAGCAATGCCTAGACTCCCAAGAAGGCTCTTTGCTTATTTGCACCCTCCACATTGACCGGCTCCCGCTCTGGAAAGGACATGAGCCTTTAACCCCTGTCAGTGCCTGGACCTCATACAGAAGCCCCCTCACTGTAAAGGTCTTGATGCTTGTGATGGTGTTGCGAGCTTGGCGATTCCCTGTATCCGATCATAGAGAATGAAAAGCAACTTGCCAGTTTCAAATGGTGAGGATGGAACCAACTTGGTTTTTAAGCTCCGGTGTGTTTGAGTCTCGCACTGGCTTATCTTTCCATGATAGAACCAGTGGTGCTCTGAGCCCACTCTTGTCTGGGACGCACTTAGGCAGGCTCCTGAAGAAGTTGTTGGAGGAATAGGAATCAGATGTCTTGAGAAGGGAGGTGGTCTGGGGCATAGGCGTGACTTGAGTCTGAACACATGGGACAGCCATTGGAGGCCTCCAAAGATTTGTTTTTGCCAATTCTGAAATGGCTGAAGGTCGTACTCCACGATGCCACGTGATTGGGGTGGACTTTCAATGCTGCAAGTACCACCTTAGCAAATTAGCACCGTTGGATAGTGAGAATAAATTCAACACGGCGTCTGACTTCCAGAAATATCTTCAGGAGGACAATCGTTCAAAATCTCCCCGAGACCAAAATGGTATTATTATATCACCATCTTCACTTACAAGAAAAAAAGCTGCTACAGTTTCAGCTCGTAAAGGTAGGGTTGCCACATAAAGCACAGGACGCACAGTTAAATTTTAATTTGGGGTAAATAATGTATAATTTTTACAAAATGGAAGTATATCCCATGTGAATTGGGGACGTACTTGTACTGTGTTTTCATTTGCTAAACTGGCAGCTGGGAATAAAGGGCACTGTCGCAAATTGTTTGTGACAGATGAATAACCATCTAGTGATCTCCATATGCTTTCACTCAAAAAGAAGTCTAAACATCATTGACTTAGAGAAAACAAATCAACAAATAAGAGAACAAGCCTCTCATTCATTAGCTGCCCTGAGGATGCTGTGCTGACAATGTAATGTTCTTCTCCAGGATGGCTTTCATTCTACAGTTGGTGAATCTCTTAATGTTGAAGAGAAAAAAATATATTGGACTTGTATTTGTGTCAGGGCTGGCCTTTCATTGAGCCCATTCTCTGCAAATGTACAACACTGCATGTGAGAAACTCTCAAAGACTCCGCCATTATGTAGAATAACTCCCGAATGATACATCTGTGCAATTTTAGGACGTTTTATTGTATTCCTATTAGTTGAGATTCTCACCTGTCATCCTGCCGTTGCAGTGGATTTAAATATTATTTCTTGTGGAAAAATAAACACACAATTCACTTCCTACTGTCTTCCAGGCTTTGTCATAATAAGCCAGCAGTTCTTTCCTGAGCGTCTAATATTTATCCACTTAGAGTTTATTTCTCTGGGCGAAGGAGAGCATTTTGAATTAATAAATTCAATGGCTTTCCATTCTCTGGGACATTGTATTTCGGTGGAACAATGACCTACAACACAAAAGTCTAAATTTAATCCAAGTGTGGCCAACATGACAAAGGCATACTGTCTTTAACTAAAGTTGTTTTCCCCTGAAACAAGCACCCAGCACAGTCGTTGCAAACACAGCAGGCATGCAGTCAGTACTGGTTCCGACGTTATGTGCAACGTGTGTGTGAAATGTGCTTTGCAGACAAAATAGTTGCAACGCATAAAAATGTAGGCATCCGTAGGCCTTTGAGGACAACTGAATTTTTACTGAGATTCTAGAAAAGAGAGAAGGGAAGCCATTATATAGCTTCCCGTTGACTGTTGCTACCTTTCTGCTCTTAAAAAAATTGGTCAGGAGATGAGTGTTGGTGAGATGTATTCAGGGTCCCGTGGAAATGACAATGAAGGAACCAAGAACTGCCAGAATCCAGAGGATCTACAGAAGGAAGCACCATATAAATCTGCTCATGGAAAGTTTGTATGGCCACTGAGAGAACTCCCCTTTATGGATTCAGGATATCAACACCTTGCATCCAGTTGTAGGCTGCATGTTCATATCAAAGTCCTTCCAGTTGATCATCACCTGTGTCAAGTTTTTGTAGAAATTTACAAAAAAGTTCCACTACTGTATTTGCAGGTAGAGCCATGAGCCGTAGAAGCAAAGCGAGTTATCATGAGGCCCATCAGGGTCAAGGATGAAAGAAGAATGGAGATGAGAGGTTCATGAACAGATGACCAGATGGTTTACGATGCTAGAGACAAGACAGCTGTGTGTTAGAGATTAGTGTACACACAAGAGAAAGCAGGCAGAATCAATGAGTCACACAGAGGAGAAGATGTGAGCTGTAGATGTGGGAGGGTTGACCCTGCCCTGACTGGAGGAGGAAGATAGTAATAATATTACATCCCTACCCTTCTTTGAAATCTCCAGTGTGAGAGAAAGCATGCCACAGATTCATATATCGGTGGAAGAGATGATGTAGTCTCAAAATGATTTCAAGAAACTCAACAAAGTCAGGTTTAACTCCTATTTTCATAACAGCACATATATTGCGTATTTCATTTGTGTGTGTGTGTGTGTGGTTCTAGAGTACAAAATAGTATGAAAGGCTCCTGTCTGCGTGAGAATACAACAGTGGTGGCCCAGCGAAATTACAGTTCAAGAAACTCAGAATTGATAGAGTCCTCTGGAAAGAAAGAGAAATGCAAGTGATTGGCCCTTGTGTGCACCTGGGCCAGGGAGATGACTTGCATAGAGATTGTAAGTGCTTGGTTAGTGAAGGAAGGGCATGCTTTGTTGGAGAAGAGAGGGAACCTCAGGACTTTCGTGGGAACACACGGTTGTTATGGATAGGGCTTGGCCACTTAGGGGAACTTTTGGGGAAAAGCCATGGAAGAGCTAAAACTACCCAGCTCCCTACTCGTGGGTTGGATTGTGTGTGTCCTACAATGAAAGCATCACTTGAGAGACCAGATGGAGTCAGGGGGAGACACAAAGAAGGCGTTAAAAGGAGGTAATACCCAAACTTGGAAGAAAGTAGTACAATTGATGGCAGAAACCAGTAAGTTCTGCAGGATGTGCCACCTCAAATTGCAGTCACAGTGACAGGCACCAGAGAAAGCAACCTTATACTGGGACTTCCTCCTTCCCTTTGTCTCTCCCTGGTCTTCACTTCTGCTCCTTGGGGCCACATCCCCTAATAACTTACCTGCACACAGCTTTTGTTTCCTGCCCTCCTTTTTGGGGACCACAGGCTATGATGAAGAAGAGCATTCTCTTGCAAATTAATGTATAGTTCAATACACTGCCAATTAAGATACTAATTTTTTGAACAATGGTTAAACTAGTTCTAAAAGATACATGAAAAAAAAATACATCGGAAGAAAGCTAAATCCATCATGAGGGAAAAATAAAGGGTGGGGATTTGTCCCACAGATATTATAATGCACTTAAATGCCAAATGAGGCAAGGGAGTTGATGGCGATGAAGATGGGAAAATAAAAATGTAATAGAGTGGAGATCCCCCAGATTAGTGCCTTCTTGAAAGGGGTTTTCCGCATATGAGAAACAGGACATCACGCATTAATAAGGAAAAGGAAGAATTACTTAGAAGAGGGTGTTGAGGAAATTAATTCACTGTGTGACAGAAAATAAAGCTGGTCCCCAGTTTATCACCACCTACAAAGATGATCTCTAGATGGATGAAAGACTTCAGTGTTAGTGATCAAATGATAAAGCCAGTCAAAGAAAATAAAGGAGAATATCTTTCTGGTCCAGGAGTGGGCACAGATTTCTTAAACAAGATCCTAAAAGCAAAATTCATAAGTAAAAAACAGAGGAATTTCACTCTATCAAAATTAAGGCTTTCTGTAAAGGGCATTATGGATAAAGTTTAATGGGTGGTTGAGAGGATGGCAGTGGTAATATCGAATATTAAAAAAAGGTATTTAGGGGCCAGCCCTGTGGTTAAGTTTGGTGTGCTCTGCTTCAGCGGCCTGCGGTTTGAAGGTTCAGATCCTGGGCACAGACCTACACCACTCAGCAGCCATGCTATAGCAGCTACCCACATACAAAGTGGAGGAAGATTGGCATGGATGTTAGCTCAGGGCTAATCTTCCTCAAGCAATAAAAGAGGAAGATTGGCAACAGATGTTAGCTCAGGGCAAATCTTCCTCACCACCCCCCCCAAAAAAAGGATTCTTATCTAGAATATAGATGAGACTCCTGCAAATTAACAGGAGAAAACACTGTAAGCCCTATAGAAAATAATGGGCAAAGTGTATCAATAAACAATGATAAAAAGAGGAAGCCCTGTTTACAAACAGCTGGTTAATGATCAGAGAATTGCAAATGAAAGCAACAACGAGAGACATTTTCTTATGCATCAGAATTGCAAACTCTATAAAAGCAGAATATGCCTGGTGTTCTCAAGAGTTTGAGAAGCTGGAAGCTTTCCTGCCCTGATAGTGATGATCAACACTGAGGCTGCCATTCTGAAGAGCATTCTGGCCAGACTTCAGATTTTCACTAAATATGTGGACATCTCATGATCCAGCAATATCCCTTGTAGGTTTAAGTTCCACAGAAAGTCTTAACAGAGGTGTGTAAGGTGACACATGCAGGATATTTCACTTGGCTTTGGGAAATCAAGGTCGACGTAGATAGTCATCACCACGTAAAGCTCGTAAAATGTGACCGATGCATATCTTGGGCAGACACACAGCGGAAGAGTTGATTCAGCAACGTTGATTAGTTCTTAAAAGCATTTTGTTGAGTGAGAGATCTTCAGAAACAGAATGAGATTTATAGCAAAATGCTATGTATATAAATGAAAAACACATCCTCACAAGGCAACACAATATACTTGACAAGTCACGGACAGAGTTAAGGACATGTGTCAGACAGCTTGCACCAGGTACGGTGGGTTTCTGGGATTGAGATAAGGGATCCGGGGGAAGGGGAAAGACACACATTAACAAGTGTTGGCTCTCTCCCTGGGTGATATGATTGTGAATAAGAAAGATGGTCAACTGGACTCTTGGTACAGAGGTCTGAGTAAGAACACCAACAACAGAAGTATATGAATAACTAGAATTTAGCCAGCTAAACACAGAGGAGTGAGGAAGAAAAGAACCAAGCAGAGGTTGGAGATTAAAACAACATGATGGATTTACTTCAGGGTTTCTCCATCTTGACTCAACATTTGGGGACTGGATCATTCTTTGTGGTGGGAGACTGTCCTGTATAGCGAAGGGTGTTGAGCAGCATCTCTGGACTTTTACTCACTAGATACCAGTAGCATCTCCAGCTGGGAGAAAAAAATATCTCCAGATGTTGCTGCTCTCCTCTGGAAGGCAGGGAGGCACAATTGCTCCTACTGAGGATGACTAATTGAGGGGAAAGCAAGATGGTGTGAGAAAGAGAGGTAGACAAAGAGATGAGTAGAGCTTGAGACCTTATAAAATTCTTGGGATCGTATTTAAGCCATCTGCAGAGCCCAAGAAGGGACTTCATCAGATAGGCGCTGGGAAGCGTTGTCTGAGTGCTTCCAGCACTCCAAACATTTGAGATCATCTTTCCCTTTGAATCCAAATAAAATAACTTCAGTATTTCCATTACAACCAGGGCTCTTCATGTCCTTCCCAATATTTCTGAGGATTTCTGGAGGTGCAGGTTGGCGGTGGTGGCACTTATATGCTCCAAGACCCGTCTTCCCCAAATCTCTGCTCTTGGCTCCACCACTCTGTCCTTCCTGCTTCATATTATCTGTGCACAGAACCCCAGCTTCATCTTTCTTCTTCTTAGTCTTTATTACTTCCCCGTCGAAGCTGTGTGTGCTACAGACATCACAGGTTTGTTACTGGCACAGTGAGAGTAGAGAGGACAAGTCAACCTTGAACATTAGACTCACTGTAAAATCCCTTAGCACCATGAGGAATCTCTCCCTGGCTCTTCCTCCTTAAGACCTGGAACACTGAGGGGTTCCTTGTGTCCCTATTAGGGCTTTTTCCCGTTTACCCTCTTCCATTTCCAGGTCTGTTGCCATCTCACATTGCCGGGTAACAGCTCCCAAATTCGTTTACTTGCTGGGCAAAGTATGTTTGCACCTTTCATATGCATTTCCAAACGTAGACGCTGGGATACAAATCTTAGACATATCTTTCTTCCCTTCCCTCCTCACTCTGCTGGCCCTGGGCTTATGAGTGCTGGTGGTAGACGGGGATCCGAATGGAAGAAACCAAAAAGAGAGAGTATATGACGCACAGGGAACAGAAGAAAAAAGGCAAGTTGAGGAATGGGGTTGGGGAAGGGGACTGAGCATCTGCCGCCTTCGTGGGGCTCAAGAGAGACAAGTAGAGTTAGGGATTACAACCCATAGTGTGTGGGTGAATCAGGACTTCCCAGGCTATCATGTGGTACTTAATTTTTAATTGAATAAAAATATTTGGATTCTAGAAATTATAATTATAAATTATAAATATAATTATATATCATTATTATGTTATAAATTATAATTATATTGTCAAAAAATATGGCACCTCCAGCCAGCATCCCAGCACAAGAACTCTGGGTTGAAACCCATTTCATGTGACTTAGCAGGCAACTCTCGGTCTTAACATTCACACCTGCAGCTCCATACGCCAACCTGCCTCGGGCACCAACTTACCTGCTGGCCCGAGCAGGCATTCGAGCATGCAGACCTTCAGCCATTCCCATGCACCATCCAGCTTTTACCAAGACAACCTTGCATATTAAGCTTTGCTTGTTATTTTGTAATTTCAAATATGTTGCATCAATTGCCTTTCCATCATGCTTGTTTTTGTCATTTAAATCAAGGTTCAGAATTAATAGATTATTTGTTCTTTCTTTAAATTCAGTGGGCTTCTTTCCTCTGTTGACTCAGGTGTTCTATCAGCTCAGAAAAGTTTTCTTCGGCTGTTTCTTCTGTGATTTCTTTTGATTGGCTAGGCTTTTCTTGGATGATTCCTCCTCTATGAGTGAGCTGGATTTCTTCTCTATATTAAAACAAAACAACAATGGCAAAGCTCTAACCATTGCACTGCACTGAACTTTTCCTCTGAGCTCTGCATTCCCTGAGTTTGTTTGCTGCTTCTCGGACTTGATATTCGGTAGGGCGTGATCTGAGATGTGTCATGTCCAAAGAACGTTCACCTGCATCAATCTGGGTGTTCCTGTCCACGCACTCCATCCTGATTTCAGGATATTTCTCAGGCTTTGGGGAGTGATGTCTTTCACAAACAGCCATTTCCTTTCTTCAGTAGTCCTAACCCCCTCTGTTGCATAGGCAGTGTCTTTTTTTCTGCGTTTAGAGAATTGGTTGAAAAGGACGCTTAGCTGGTGTTGCCTTCACTGAGAAACTATACACAGTAGTCCTTCTTTAATCATGGTTTCACTTTCCAGGGTTTCGGTTACCTTCAGTCAACCACCGTCCAAAAATATTAAATGGAAAATTCCAGAAATAAACAAGTCATAAGTTTTAAATTGTGAGCCGTTCTGAGTAGCATGATGAAATCTCGTCGCCCTGCTCTGTGTGGCCATGGACGTGAACCTACGGATCCTTTCTGTAGATGCTACCTGCCTGTCTGTCACTTAGTAGCCATTTTGGTTGTCAAATTGACTGTCGTGGTATTGCAGTGCTTGTGTTCAAGTCACCTGCATTTTACTTAATAATGACCCCAAAATGCAAGAGGAGTGATGCTGGCAATTCGGATATACAAAAAAGAAGTTATTGTTGTTAATGTCTTACTGTGCCTAATTTATAAATTAAACGTTATCATAGGTATGTAAGTATAGAAAAAAACGTAATATATATAGGGTTTGGTACCATCTGTGGTTTCAGCCATCCACTGGGGGCCTTGGAACGTAACCCTCATGGATCCAAGGGGACTACTGTACCACTGTTCCAACCTTTGGGTGTCTGAGTGGTCACCCCATGCTTGGTCCTCCCTCTCAACTTCCCCATACCACCTCCATTTTATTTTGATCTGCCAAATTCTGAATGCTGTAAATTCTTGGGCACTTTAGGAAAGTTGTTGCATTCTGCCCAGTGCACTCCTTTGGGGATCTGTGGACTTGTATACCCAATCTCGGGCTTCCTAAAATTTTACCTAGAAGGTGGTCGATAATTTATGAATGTCTCCCTATATATATTAGAAATCATCTGAATTTCTATTCTTACGTTTATTCCACACTGTGCCCAAGATATGGTAAGACTCAATTTTTACTTGTCTCTTAATTCAACTTAGAAAGGCAGTTTTCTTAAAAAGTAACAGACAAAACAAATGAGTATATACTCCACTTGACCCTAGTACTCAAGAGGAAATAAGGCATGTTTTTGATGAGATCCTTCTGGGTAAAAAGTTGCTGATGCTAATGAAAACAAGGGAGGAAATGACTTCAAAAAAGATAATTTGCTGAAGAGAGAGTAAAACCAAAAAAATTTTTTTGCAAGAGTATTCTTCTTTCTTCCAAACCGATCTAATATGAATGTAATTTTGAGTGTTGCATTCAGTGACCTCCGTGGGCTGGGACCTTAAAATAAAGACTGGCCTCTAACCTTGAGAAAACCAGCTGCCTGGATGAATCCCCAATAAAATGCTTACACCCATGTAAATGTGGTGGATGGCTTTAGCCGCACACAGCTGTCCCTTGCAAACGAGTGGGCCATCGTCTTCAATTTGGAAATCCTGGGTGTGGTTCGTCCAGAAAAAGGCATCATGCTGACATATTATAAACTAGTCTTGGGAAGGGAGATAGAAAGACCCAGTATCTGACACTGATTTCAAATATTCCCCTGACTTTGCTTTGTGATGTTTGCAGCTATTGTTTTTTCCTAAGGAGGACTTGAGTCACACCATCTGTTTCCCCGTCAGCTGCAACACCAGGGCGTGGAGCCCACAGGAGACTTTATCCAATGCTGCAGGAGGCTGCAGATCACACAGAGAACTCAAATCGATCCCCTGCTCTGGAAAATGTGGATTCCCGTCTACAGAGAGAAACGTGCATTGCTAGATACTGTCTGTACGAAAAGTAAAATTCACCAAAACATTTCAAGAGGCAGTTTGTAATAAACCCATTATCAGTGATGCTGGTTTTACGGATGGACGGTGTTCATGCGTTTACAATCGCTGTGCATTTCTCACTTCTTTCAAGAAGGTAGCACTTGGGGAAGACTTTTAAATATTCAGTATTTTAAATATTAAAACTGTATTTAAAGGGGCAAAATTAATTGGCCTTTTGCTCATCTCATCCATAAAGAGCCTTTGGGGCTGATTGTAACATGATCCCTCTACACAAACGAATATGTAGGGAATGGGTTTCCAAAGAAATAACGGACTAGGACAGGGTTTTATATAGGTAGAAGAAGGAGATTTGTCTGGAATACCATTGTTCCTTTAGCATGATCTCTCATTTTATTTTATTGCCCGGTTTTCATATATGATGTGCTAAACCCTTCAGCTCGAATGGTTGAGGTACTAACATATGAGAGCCATTACATTAAAGCTGGGGGAAATCAGAACGCACAACCACATGTGTTTTTCTCAGCTCACAGAGAACGCACACTGCCGTTTCCTCACCATTCCAAGCACGCAGCATCGGACAGGAGAAGAGCAGCCTGCGTTTTTGCCATGCATGCATGGACTCCTGGTCCCACGGAAGTGGAAGGCCGTTCAGCAACCACGTGGCCAAGCCTCTTGCAAGGTCTGATAGCAACTTTCACTAAAAGCGGTATGAGCTCGAGTTGTGAATACCTCCTTTGAAATTTGGTTTGCCGTAAACAGAGTTGAATATATTTGCATACCTTTACAGAACAATAGGACTGGGGAGAATCATGGGCCAAGTCATCTTTCCTTAATTCTGTCCAGGAGTATGTGCACGAGTCCTAAAATGCTTGGAACATCGCAGTGGCGTAATGATGGTGCTAACGCAAAACTTTTATGTGGACTTGAATGTGCTGTAACCTCGTACCTCCTTCAAATGATGTCTAAATCATCAAAGACGATCTCAATAGGGGTCAAACAAAACAAAGAAAAAAACCCACCCACAATATGTTAACATCCATTGGAGAATTAATATTAAAAGCGTATTAGACATCGATCTTTCAGAAGCTCACAGTAACCTACCCTCCATAACACCTAAATTAAACAATTTGCTTTTCTGTGTACCTGCCTCTGCCTTGCGTCATTTACAACATGAATTTACCCATCCTGTTGATTCTCTATGTCTTTGTGTACAAAGAAAGCCTGTTTTTCAACACCAGGCATAAATGAGTGTTCCTCCAAGATATTTCTTGGGTTCCCCTCCCAGGAAACCATCTCTCCAGTTCCCATTATATATGTCTCTGATATCACCCGCCAGCGTCTAGTTCCCACTCTGCCTTCTTTCTCCACTAGACTGTGAATGCCACGTATACACAAGTAACAGTGCAACACTGAAAGTTACACCCGCTGAAGCCATTGATGACATAACCCATATCTAGGAATAGTCATTCTTCTAGACACGTGGTACCCAGATGGAGCATCCTCTTGCATTTCCCTTTTAAAAATTTGCTTCCACTGCAGAAATTCACATTCTAATGGTTGAAGCTTATGGGGAACCTGTTTATGGCCAAAAATGTGTGTTAAACTCTGTAGAGGGATGACCTAATCCATAAAACACACACACGTCCTCTTGATGCATGAGCACGACATGGAATATGGTGTGGGGCAGCCAGAGATTCCTCCCTGAAGATTTTCCCTCTGCCACGTGGAGGCTCCCTCCTTGACAGCCTCTGACTAGCCTCCTAGAAAGAAATCCCCCTTTATATTGACAAAATACAAATATTCCTTCTCCTTTCTCTTTCAAGAGCCATGTGGGTTTTGTGTTGGGCGAATTTATGAGATTTGCTCCCTTTTTTGTGGCATAATGAATCTCAGGGTCCAGAAAAGATTTACTGAAATGTAGACCAAAATCTAGACTAGAATATATAGGTGTGTGTATATGTCTCGAGCAAAATCTGATTCTTCCTGGGGAACTATATTGCTTTAGTGTTCATGACGATTGTGAGTTTAGGCAAGTTGATCTAATCAGAGCTGTCCAAATTTTAGTGGAAAAACTGCAAGACTTAGTCAACGGCCTTGGGTTTTTCTTTCCCTTCTTTTCACAGGACACTTGGTCTACAATGGAGTTAAAAGTTTTTATTAAATATGTACACTCAGGTCACCATGATGAAAATTCAAACTTTTAGCTCATTAACCTCAAATTCCTAAAGAGGCCTGATGTAGCCCATCTTCTCATAGCCGCTTCTGTCAATCTACGAACCTATAAGAGTTCTGCAAATGTGCCGCCGTGTTCTTATCTCCTCTCTCAACACACCCCTCCCCTGTCTGACTCCTTCCCCTCCTTCAGCTCTCCAGTTAAGTGTGACATCTTCCACAAGGCCTTCATAGGCAGTGCTGGCAGCCTCCCTTGAGGGTTTTTTTTTTTTTTTTTTTAGCAATTCCTGCTTTTCTGATAAAACCTTTCCCCCGTAACACTGTATTGCTTTCCTGTTCTTTATCATATCCAGTGGCATGCTGATAAATGTTAGTACCCCCTCTCATGGGTGCTAGGGACCCAAGATTGATAGGATCTGCCCCTTTCCCTGGTATAAACACTCCCTCCACCATGGCCAACTCCAAGACAGCAGTTTGAGGTCATGGTACAGGGAGCTGGGAACAGATGTGCACAATTGCTTCTCCCAGCTCTTCTCTGACCTCTATCCATGCCTCTGGCAGTGCCTGGCAATAAATAGCACAGCTCACGGTCTGCCTTTGAGTTAGACAAGACGGGTTATGTTTTTAGTGCCTTGCTTTTGTGGTAGGTGGAATGATGGTCCCCCACCAGAGATGGCCACATCTTAATCCCCAGAACCTCTGAATAGATTTGGTTGTAGGGTGGAAGGGAGTTAAAGTTACAGATGGAATTAAGGTTGCTAATCAACTGAGCCTTAAAATAGGGAGACAATCCTGGATTATCCAGGTGGGCCCAATGCCATCACAAGGGTTCTTAAAAGTGGAAGAGGGAGGCAGAAGAGGAGACTGAGTGATAAGATGTGAGAAGGACTCAACCCACCGTTGCTGGCTTCGAAGATGGAGGAAGGGCCCATGAGCCAAGGAACACAGGGCCTCCAGAAGTTGGGAAAGGCAACAAAACAGATTCTCCCCTGGAGCCAGCAAAAGGAACAGCCCTGCCCACGCCTTGATTTTTGCCCAGTGAGATCTATCTTGGACTTCTGACCGCCAGAATCGCAAGAGAATAAGTGTGTGTTGTTTAAAGTCACCAAATTTGTGGTAATTTGTTATGGCAGCCCTAAGGAAGTAATATAGCTTCCTACATTGATGACTGCGGTCCAGTTCCTTAAATTCTCTGAGCACCCATTTGCTCATATAAAGGTGGTATCTGTCTCAGAATTGCTGTCAAAATCAACTCAGCTTGTCAAATGTCATCTTTCTCCCATGGGATGCACCGAAGACATTAATGGAATGAACCAAAGCTCTTGATTGCAGCAGGATAAAGGACATCCACAGATTCTCTTTCTGTAACAATGTGAGAGGTTTCAGTCATGTTTTGCCATAGAATGAATCGGTTAAAACAACATAAATGTTATACACTCATGGCTCTGTGGGACAGCCATCCAGGCTGGCTTCAGTCCACTCGACAGAAGCTGAGAATGCTGCAAAAAAATTCTCCAGTGCACATGCCAGCCCCTTTAATAGAGAATTTTCTGACCCCAAATGTCAATAACAGCCAAGTTGAAAAACGCCCCCTTCTCCAAAGCCAAGATTATTAGCCACAGCTTTGTCTACCAAGTTACTGCAGGCTACAGTTTTGGTTTTTCACCACAACATCCCACTGGTGACCATTCTTTTTCTAGCTTCCAGCAGCAATTTCTTTACTATTTTTCCAACCTCTGTTCACCAATGGGTTTTGAAGTCAATACGGTATGTTTTAAGCATTTATTATAGCAATAGCCTCCTCTTCTAGAAGGCAGATTCTGGGTCAGTTCTCTATTGTTCCATATAAAAGCAACTCTAAGATTTATGCTTCCACATAACAAACAGTGAATTTGCTCATAATTCTATGAATCAGCAACTTGCGCTGGGCTCTCCTGGGATGTCCTCCTGTTGGTCTTGTCTGGGGTCACTTATGCAGCTGCCATCATCTGGATGGTCTGGATGGTCTAAAGCAGAGTCACTCACTTGCCTACCAGGTGGTCCTGTCCGTCAGTCTAGAGCCCTGAGACCACCATGTGAAGAAGCCAGGGTAGCTTCCTTGAGATGAGCAGTCATGAGAGAGGTCCAGTTGACACCAGCCCCAATGGACAGGCATGTGAGTGGGCTCCAGCTTGGCTCGTCCATCCATCCTTGGTTAAACTTCCAGAGGACTGCTGCCCCATGACAGACCCTATGCAAGACCAACGGAAGGGCCATCCAGTTGAGCCCAGTCTAAATTCCTGACCCATGGAAGCATGCGCAAATAAAATGGTGGTGGTTGTTATTTACTAATTATCAGGGTTGTTTGTTACACAGCAGGGATGACTGAAATAGTTCCTTCACTTACAGCTTATTTCATGGAAATCTGGAAGCTCTTGTGCCCATGTTTATAATGAATTCTGACACAAAGGAGAAGTCCACCACAAGTTCTGTGAGGCTAGAAGTGACCTGAGAGCAGTGGGGAGCCTGTGGGCAGTGAGTGGTAGAAGCTTTAGCTGCAGTACATTCCTGGGAGGGCATATTCCTCCTAATTGGCTAAGGCGTGGACCTGGGCCAAGGTCAGCTTGGGTTTCTGAAGGGAATTCCCTTAGAATAAGTGAAGTTGGACACAGTGAAAGGAATTTATTTGTTCTAGACAAGATTTCATTTGTTTATTACTTGGCTTGAATATGATATAATGGCTTTGCTGTTAGTCCATGGTGATTACTCAACCATTACCCCTTCCTTGGATTTTCCAACAAAGCACTGAAAATGTACAAGGTTAAGAGTCCACATTGTGGGAAGAATGAAGACACAATGTGATTTGTTTGCGTGTAACACTCTAACTTCTGTTGGGAGTGGCGAGTCTGAACCATAATGGAGATTTTTTTAAATGTTTCTCTTTGGGCAATTGATATTTCTTCATTGTTCTTCTAGTTTTTATCCTTCATCTTCGGAGTGCTTAAACGCTTAAACGTTTAAATCTAAGGGACAACCCCTCTATCTGTTTCTGATTTATTTCATTAACTAACTGAATGTTTTTTATATGTACAAGAAGTCTTCTAAGAGTGTTTAATATACTATTTTGATCTTTCTTTGCTAAAAGCATGAAGCCGTATTTTTTTTCTGAGGGTATAAATCTGGAAGGCATTTAAATTATGATCAAAACAGCAAACTCATGAAGTTTGAATGGTTTCTAAACTTGGAAAAAAGAATTTCCTGAGCCTTCTTTCTTTTAGGAGAAAATCAGATTTTGACGCCCTGGCATTGCACAAAATGTCCCTGCTTTTTTTTTTCTTCTTCAATCTGCATAAGATTCAGTTTTACATGACACATTGATTTTCCTTACAATCATATTATCCTATGTAACTTCATTAAAACATTTCAAAAATATATAAATAATCTAAATGATATCTTTAAACCTTTTTTTCCCGGCATAGGGAGATATTTAAAAGATGTATAAAATTGAAATCTGGTGATGATTTTTTAGGAAAATTAATTCATGTCACTTCCAATCAGAAAGCACAAATGGAACAAATTAAGGAGAACACCGTCTGGGAGGTGAAAGTAAGTTTACGTACACCACTTTCTTTATACGTCAGTCCAGAGAGCTGCTGGATCAGAGCCATGAAATTGTAGCCCCACACCACCAACAAATATCAACAAAATTCCCCCAAAGCACCCCAATCTATGCATCTGTGTGCCTTGAATCATTATAGTGAAACATGCTTACCTCCCCTTGCCGTGAAATGGAACCAGATGCATTGGAATCGTGGTTGGGGAAAGTCTGGCTGAAAACTCTCCCGGACTGCTGTTTTATTGCACGTCACACCAAAGGGATTTTCAGGAATGGACTGCTTTTCACCATCTCCTTTCGGCCTTTTTCTGGAGCTGGAAATAAACTCCCCACCTGCTGTTTATGGGATTTTAGGAGTGAAAGATCACCATCTTAATTTAGGATTCCTTCGGTGGCTATTATAAAAAGAAAGAAGTAGTCCGTTAATTTACTTAGATGTTTATCGAGTGGTACCACTTGTCAGCGCTGGGTCAAGAATGGGACATTTGAGTCTGTAGATGCTTGTGCTGTGTGTCTGTGGTGGGGAGATGGACAGATGACCAACAAGCAGAGTGGACATGATGAGTGACGGAACCTGAGGTTGCTAGGGAGATAGGGGGAGGGGGCTGGGGGAGTGGTGTTGGGGATGGAGAGGCCAGCGGAGGAAGCCAGGGGGGCTGCCCCAGAAATGGCCCCCAGCAACGTGAAGGTGTGAAGAGTGAATAAAAGGGAATCAGGCCAATGACTGAATATTAATTCTTGAAAGAGCAATTTCTGCATTTACTGAGTTACTCACTTCACTTCCCTAAAACTGTTTCATTGTAAATACTTGTTCGTTTTTTTTTTGTTTGTTTGTTTGTTTTGAGGAGGATTAGCCCTGAGCTAACTACTACCAATCCTCCTCTTTTTGCTGAGGAAGACTGGCCCTGAGCTAACATCCGTGCCCATCTTCCTCTACTTTATATGTGGGACGCCTGCCACAGCATGGCTTTTGCCAGGCAGTGCCATGTCTGCACCCGAGATCCAAACTGGTGAACCAGGCCACCGAGAAGCAGAACGTGTGAACTTAACTGCTGTGCCACCGGGCCAGCCCCTAAATACTTGTACATTTTACAAATTGCCTATCTCTCTCTCTATTTCCCTATCTGTGTATTTATCGGTATATGTAATATAATAATAAATAGATATGAATAGATAGAATAGATGGATCATATCATATAATAGAGAGAGATTGGCTAGGTTAGATAAATAGTAGATAAGTAGATATAGATACGTAGGGGATAGTTAATAGCTAGAGAGATAGATAGATGATAGAAAAGTAGGTAGATAGATGATACAAACATAGATAGGTGATGATAGAGAGATAGATATAGATGATAGAAATATAGTTGATAGATGAGTATATGATAGAAACATAGATGATAGAGGTAAAAGATGATTGATAAAAAATGTTATAAATAGATAGATAGGTAGATAGATAGATGGATAGGTAGGTAGATGATAGAAAGTTGATTTTAACAGCTTTGAAAGATTTAAGCAAATATTTAGGTGACCATTTTTACTGTTCATAGAATATATGCCAATTCATATTGCATTGGATGGTTTAAGCATCTTTTGAAGATTTCGAGTAACTATTCCTTGACCGGTTTTTATTTTGTCCTCCTGATAGTTTTCGAAGGAATATCTGATTTGTGTGTGCCCAGCTCTCAGCTGCTGGAGAGGAGCGGGCTGGGGCAGAGAGAAGGGACCCTCCGCCAGGGAGAGACAGACAGTGAGGGGAGTCATCTCAGGGCCCAGCCACCAGCCTTGGCTTCCCAGGGACTCCTTACAAACATGTTTTTGGGAAGCCAGTAAAATGCATCATTTCTAGGAATCAATCCTCTGGTGCATTGGCTTTTGGCCAGTTGATCTAAGGCCAGCTAGGAGGGGTGAGGACCTGAGGCAGGTCATAGGCAGTGCAAAGCTAGGAGACGACCTGACCCTCCACAGTCCCGAGGGCTGGGATCAACGGCAGGTGCCAGGCTGTGGCTAACGAGACAGACAGAAGAGGTCCTGGTGAGAAGTTCCAGCTTTCTTGCAGAACGTGACTGGGGACCCACCTGGGGCTGAGGGACCCGGCATGATCAAATTTGCCTTGTCACAACTTCCTCGGTGTTCTCTAAGAAGGAACATGCTACCTGGCGTGCACTGTGCCTCAACTTCCCTAGCATTCTAGGTGGGTGACCTGGCTATGGTGAGATAGCTTTCATTCCCATACCCACAGAGTGGCCCACTCCGCATGCAACATTGTGTATGTTTAAGGTGTGACACTTGTTGATTTGATACATTTGTTTGTTGCAGTATGATTGCCCCGTAGCATGAGCTAGCTCCTCTATCATGTCGTGTAATTATCATGTCTTTCTTGTGGTGGGAGTAATGAAGATCTGGTTTCTTAGCAAGTTTGATGGCAATAATACATTATAGTTTTTGGTAATCACCATAATGCGTACTAGATCTCCAGGGCTTTTTAATTCATGTCTTGCAAGCTTATACCTTAAACAACATCTCTGTTATTCTCCCAACCCCAGCTGGTAACCACCATTCTACTCTCTGTTTTTACGAGGTCACCTTTTTTTAGGTTCCACCTGTAAGTGAGAGCATACAGTATTTGTCTTTCTGTGTCTGACATCTCACTTAACACAATGTCCTCAAGGTCTTTCCCTGTTGTCACAAATGGCAGGATTCTTCTTTTTTATGGCTGAATAATAGTCCATGGTATATATATATATATATATACCACATCCTCTTTATCCATTCATCCGTGACAGGCGCTTAGGTTGTTTCCATGTCTTGGCTACTGTGAATAACGCCGCAATGAACATGGGGGTGCAGATATCTCCTTGAGATCCTGTTTTCATTTCCTTTGGGCATTCATCTCCCACTTTCAATTCTCCAGAATTCAAATGCATTTTGCTGGGAAACCTGAGCTGTCTTTCTGAGCACAACATCCACTTTAGAAAATAAAAGGAATTTCCAAGCTGGCAGTTCTGTTAACATCCTTTGCCTGTAACATCACGCTCCGGTTATTTCTGTGTATTCTCTAGTTCAGAGTTTCTCAATCTTGATGCTATTGGCGTTTTGGACCAGAAGACTCTTTGTTGTGGGGCTTTCCTGTGCCCTGCAGGGTGTTGAGCAGCATCCTTTGGCCTCCACCCACCAGATGCCAGGAGCACCCCCTGCACATGCATTTTGACAACCAAATATGTCTCCAGACATTGCTGAGGGTCCCCTGGTGGGCAAACCACTGCTTTGTCCTTTCTCTTTAAAATGTAGGTAATAAAATATTGTCTTCTCTCCCTACAAATATATCTGAAGAATGTAGTGATGGCCAATGCAGAAGTAATACTGCTGGGTGATTGCTGTCTGATGGGATATTTGGATTTCTGTTAGGTTATTCACTGACGTGGAAAGCACGGCAGATATGCCCTAAAGGACATGATCTCTGGTGCCCTTTTAGTCAGCTTTCCAAGCCCCGACCCTTTGGAAAATTAGGGAGATGAACGAGTTCTAGAGATCTGCCCTTCAACCTCGTGCCTATAGTCAAGACTAGTGAATGGCACATTTAAAAATTTGTTAAGAGAGTAGATTTCTTGTTAAGGGTTCTTACCACAATAAAATAAACTTAAAAAAAAAAAAAAAAAAGAAATTCTCTGAAACTGAAGAAGCAGCAGCAATCTGTGCTTCTCCCGCACGGTGGTGTGAGGTGTGTTATCAAGAAGTGGGAAGTGGTCGTATGATGTCATTAGGCAAGTGTCAGTGCTATCCTCAGGTTTTATATGGAGGGAGACAAATAAACACATCAAGGCCTTTGCCATTGCTGCAGCCAACTCAAGAGCTGGAAGTGAAGAGCCCTTCGCTAAATAAACGTTCAATAAACGAGAAACGCCAATAAAACTCGGGGTAACTGGATTTTTGTCACAACATTGATATTCCAGAAATTTTGCTTAGGGTGTTTTCACCATAGGGGTTGATTTCATAAGAGACTCTACCATCCTAACGCATACGTGAGGACGCAATGCAGAGAATGAAATTACTGATTCCTTCGCTTTCCGCTTGCTGCTCATCTTACAGGGAGCACTGAAGAGAAAGATTTTTGTCTTTGGCTCCTATTTCTGGAAATACTCATTTTCATTGAAACTTGGTTCATTTTCTTCAAAGTAAGATGATGAAATCAAAGTGAAAAGAGACTGAAAAGATGTTTCTTTCCGCATTGCTCTTAATGCTTTTGTGTCTACACAAGATCCTGTGAAATCATAATATCACAATTCCAGGCACCTACCTTGAAATCCTTACCGAAATCCCTCATGTTTTTGAGCTTCTTTCTGCATGTTCTAATAAACCATTTGGCAATCAGGCAGCCACTGGGAGAATACATTATCTGTGTTTTTCTCTAACTTCGTGAGCTGAGAGTAGGTTGTAAGATGATGACAGTCCAACATGTATAACTTCCAACGTTCCACTTCCCAGTGTGATGGAACACACAGTCAGCTTTCATGGAGAGTGTTCTTAGATCTGCTTCCCTCCACTTTATAAGTTTTCAGGAGTCATATAGTTGATTATGTGTCAGGTCAAAGGCAAGTCTGCAGACAGTGGATGGGTTTGTATAACTCAACTTATTATCAGGAGTTTCCTCAGATGAGAGCCTCCTAGTTTCTCTTAATTACAGTGAGTGGGTGAATGAATGAATGAATGAATGAGTGAATGAAAAAAGAGCTCAAGTGGAAAATGATAGTCTTTTCACCATCCACATTAAATCAGGCTATAAGGAGATAATAGATCCACAGATGGATCAATAGGACTTATAGGTTTTCCAGAAGTCATATAGGTTTTCCTGATAAAACACAGCCAGCACGTCTTTCCCAATAAAGCTGTTGAAACAAACACAAAAGAATGAAGTTCTGACATATGCTTCCATGTGGATGAACCACATAATGCTCAGTGAGAGAAGCCAGACACAGAGGACCACACAGTGCATGACTCCATTGATACGAAGTGTCCAGAAGGCAAATCTGTGGAGACGGAAAGTGGATTAGTGGTTGCCAGGGGCTGGAGGAGGGGGATGGAGGGTGACTGCTTATGTATAAGGGGTGTTTTAGGGAGATGAAAATGTCCTGGAACTAGACAGGGATGGTGGTTGCGTAACTTTGTCAATGTTCCTAAATGCCCCTGAATAGTTCCCTTTATAATGGTTATTTTTATGTTATGTGTTTTTCATCTCAATTAAAAAAAAAAAAAATTGCCAGCTCAATTCTTTCTCAATGCAGATTTTGCAAGAAAATGAAAGAGAAGACTTTTTGAACTTCCTGAACTTCCCAGCAAACAGATGATGGTTTAGAAAGAATTAAATATCTCAAGAAGGTACTCAAACTCCAAGTCAGGGTTACCCAGACAGGAAAGTGAGTATGAAATGAGAGTCCAGGAAACATCCTGATTGATTGCCTTAGCATTGCTGAGAATTCAGACCCATGAGGACTTTCTTGATGGCCAGAGGGACACTGTAGGAAATGGGACTTGGAGGAAGAAGATGAGTGTGGGGTGAAATCCTGGATTCTTGGATGAGGCAAAGGAAAAGAGAATGTCTCCTAGGTGATTCTTAGAGTCAATATTTACAAGTCAGGGTTCCTCCAGAACACAGAACCAACAGGATGTGTACACATGTATATGGATACATAGGTAATTAACTATCCATCCATGTCTCTATCCATCCATCTATCTATCTATCTATCTATCTTTTTATCTATCCATCCATTCATACAACCAACCATCCATCCATCTATCCATCTATTGAAAGATTTATTTTAAGAAATTGACTCACATGATCGTGGAAGCTTGGAGAATCCAAAATTTAATGAGTAGGCCTGCAGGCTGGAGACTCAAGAAAGACTTGCAGTTCAAGACCAAAGGCCGTTTGCTGCAGAATTCCCTTTTCTTCAGAGGAAGTCAGTCTTTGCTCTATCCAGGCCTTCGACTAATTGGATGAGGCCCACACATATTATGGAGGGCAGTCTGCTTTACTCAAAGTCTATCGATTTACATGTTAATCTTAACCAAAAACCACCCTCACAGAAATATCCAGAATAATGTTTGACCATATAACTGGGCACCGTGGTCCAGCCAAGTTGACATATAAAATTAACCATCACATAGTAGGATGAGCTGGATGACAATGGCTGAGAAATTGAGATTTTAGGTCTACCATCAACGGTTGTCATTTGGGGCACTACTCCTCCCCACCTCCCACCAGGGGACATTTGGCAATATCTGGAGATGTTTTTTGGTTGTCACCACTGGGGGAATGGAATACTACTGGCATCTAGTGAGTGGAGACCAGGGATGCTGCTCAAGATGCTACGGTGCATGGGATGGGCCACCACAGAGAAATATTTGGCCCAGATGTCAAATAGTGCTAAGACTGAGAAACCCTGATGTAGAGTAAATGACAAAAGTTAGAAGGACCAGATAAACATCCTAGAATATTGTTGGTTTTATGAATTGTTTCACAATAGTGCAAATATTTTTGAAAATTAAGTAAACATTTTTCATTTTCGTTGAGATATTTGCCAATGCATTTTGATATTTTTCCATGCTATAGGAAGACATCTCTCTCTCTAATTCTATCATCTCTCTCTATGTATCTATCTCTCTATGTATCTATGTGTCTATCTATCTATCTATCTATCTATCTGTTATCTATCTATCTATCTATGTAGGTTAAATATCTATCCATTCATCTGTCGATTATAAGCCTGATCAGCTCTCTTAATTCCTTACAGATAGGGTGATTATGTAACTTTCTGCAGAAGAGCTAGTCAATGAGAGCCAAGTATTAAGTATTTTTTCCCATAAAAAGTCATACGTATGACAAGACAAAAAAAAGCACAACAAGCATTTTCTGGGCTTATCTCAATTTTAGTTCATTGCAGGGATTTCTGAAGAACTGACCTGGGTTGGCCATGGAAAGACAGAGAGCTCAAATATTCCATGTCACATTCAGTTAATACCCAAATGGTTTAAAAATGCATTTTTGCTGGACTATAGAGCTATTTCTTCTTCTTATTTTTTTGGTGAGGAAGAATCACTCTGAGCTAACCTCTGTGCCAGTCTTCCTCTATTTTGTATGTGGGATGCCACCCTAGCATGGCTGACGAGTGGTGCAGGTCACGAACCTCAGGCCCCCAAAGCCGAGTGAAGCAAACTCAACCACTACACTATGGGGCTGGCCTCTAGGGCTATTTCTTTAACTCAATATTTTCCTGCTTTATTTTCCCCACATGAAAGACCCTATTCTTTGATGAGGTGATCTAAATTTAAAAGCCTCAGTCAAAACCACTATCACAAAATAACTTTTTGTGAATAAGACACAGATCATGTCACCAAAAATAGCACTGAGGCTTTTTTTTTTTTAAATGTGAAGACATTCTTTAATAGCTAGAATTTATTCCATGGCTTCAAGTTTTCTATAATAAGAAGAGAGTATACATTCATTTTCAGAACACAGCCCTGAATTCTTCCACCCGATCGATATTCCTCAATGGTGTATTAAACGGATGGGGTTCTCCTGGATGCTCTGTGAAGTCCTGTCGAGTTAACATATTTTAATATTCTCATTATGAAAAGCAAATGCAATGTCCCACATAGGATCAGTAAGTTAGATAACCCATGTCATTGTGGAAATGTCAGCATCTGGACAGGCTTCTGGAACCAGTGTCTGGATAAGACCTGGCTATTTCAATGTCCTGGGGCATGAATGGGACTGAATGCATTTCATGAGAGTCTCCTGGGTGGCCTGATACTGCCTTTATGGAGGTGGCTTGGAGGGGTGTTACAGGCTCAAAGTTTGTGTCCCCCCAAAATTGATGTGTTGAGACCTAACCCCCAATGTTGATGGTGTCAGGAGGTGGGGCCTTTGGGGGGGTGATTCAGTCATGAGGATGGAGCCCGCATGAATGAGATTATAACAGAGACCCCAGAGAGCTCCCTCGCCCCTTCTACCATGCGAGACACAGTGAGAATAAACCAGGAAGAGTTCTTAACAGACGCCAAATCTGCCAGTGCCTTGACCTTCGACTCGCAGCTTCCAGAACTGGGAGAAGTAAGTGTCTGTTGTTTATGAGCCACACAGTTTATGATTGTTTTGTTATAGCAGCCTGAACAGACTAAGTCAAGGGCCAGGATGACACCTTTCTCCACCCAATGACTTCCACCAACCAGGGCCTCAAAGCTTCTGGTTATTATTTGTCTGATCGTCTCCGTCTGTTATTTTATGTTCAACCTTCCAGTCATCTGAAGTTGAGGTGTATCTCTTGGAACCAGTGTATAGCTGGCTTTAGTTTTTATGTTCAGTCTATGTGTTTTCATGAGTATCCCTATTACTATTGCAAATATCTTGAGATTCATTTTACCTCTATATTTTATGCTTCCTATTTGTTTTACATTTCTGTGATTCTTTTCTCTCTGTTTTTGGCCGACATTTGAATTTATTTTTTCCCTTTTTTCTTTTTTGTTCCTTTTGGTTTGGAAGTTAGTTTTATCTATATATGTGTGTAGGTATATATCTATGTATCTATCATCTAACCGTATCTATCAATCGATCAGTCTATCATCTATCAATCATATCTGTCTATCTGTCATCTAGCTCTAATATCTATCTATCTATCATCTGACTTTATTATCTATGTATCATCTGTGAATCATATCTATCATCTATCAATCATATCTATCTATCCATCTAGCTAGCTAGCTATATCTATCTACCTATCTATCATCTATCAATCACAGCTATCTATCATCTACCTACCTACCTATATTCTAACACTTAACATGAGATGTACCCTCAAGCAATTGTTAAGTGCACCGTACATACTGTTAACCATGGGCACTACATTGTACAGCAGATCCCTAGAACTTACTCATCTTGCATAACTGAAAGTTTTTACCGTTAAACTACAACTCTCCATTTCCCTGTCCCCCCAGCCCCCAGAATCCACTGTTCTTCTCCCTATTTCTAGGAGTTCGACTATTTTAGGCACCTCATGTAAGTGGAATCATATGTTATTTGTCCCTCTGGGTCTGGCTTCTTTCTCTGAACACAATGCCCTCAAGGCTCATGCATGTTGTTGAATATTGCAGGATTTCCTTCTTTTTTATGGATGACTAATAAATATCCCGTTGTATGTATAGACCACATTTTTCTTTTGTCTGTTTATCTGTGGGTGGACGGTTTGGTGGTCTCCCTGTCTCGCCTCTTGTCAATAATGCTGCAGTGAACAGGGAGTGCAGGCGTCTCTTCAAGACTCTGATCTCAATTCTTTTGGATAAAAACACAGCAGTGAGATTGCTGAATTATACAGTAGTTCTTATCTCACACTTGAAAGTCATGAAAATATTTGCCTTTCACTAAGCAACACAGTGAACTTAGAATGCTTTTACTCTGGTTTTTTCCGCTTCCAGCTTGACCCAATTTTTGTCCAGTTTATAACTCCATTCTTCTTTCACATATTACACGTTCTGTCACTGGAGGTCCTGCAAGAAGTCTATCTTGAGATGGAATTATTGGGGGAAATGTCTATGGAGGATAATGCAGAAGAAACAGGAGCCTTTAGCTCATGATGCACATCTGACCCCATGAAAGAGGAGAAGGATGGAAGGAGGATGGCAGAGGAGGAGCCTGAGACATTTCCAAAAGTAGGATAGGCTTAAATTCATTTTCTTCAAGATGACCCCCCAAATCTTGTAAGCTTCAGCCCTAAACCTGGATCTTCTCCTAAATGCAGACAGTTCGTTCCCCGTTGGGATGGCAGTCGTCACGGCACTGGTTGTTATTGACTTCTTGAGCAAGGAGGTCCTGGATTATCTGAGAATTTAATTAATGCACAGGATTCAAGGCAGCGTGCACCAGCTAATCTGTTGAATGTGTGTAACCTTTTCATCTTTCCCAGAGCTAATTTCCTGAGAAGGAGGTCACCACGTGTGTTCCTTCACCATCCCCCCCCCCAATGCCCATCACACATGCATACACTTCATTTTGTTAGCTTAAGGGAAAGACTTAGGTGGAAATCCTTCGACTAGACTCTGTGCAAGGATTGCAAACCTCACTGGATCTTGGAAATGTGGTTTCAGTTGCAGGCTAAAGGCGACCTCTATTCAGAATGGTGGCAGACACAAGACAGGAAGCATAGATGAGCATCCCCATGCTTGCCATTTTAAGCACATTTTTCTTATTCTTGTATATTGGAGGCCTAACATCTATTGGGATTTAAATTTGGAATGCCATATAATGATCCCTTCTTTCCTAAAGTGTTATAGAATTAAACTTTGTCTATATTTTCCATTTTACAAGTTGAATTGCTTTCCACTGAAGTCCTTTAGGTACCCTGGGGAATAACTTTACCTATTTAAAGAAAACTTTTAACTTTGGGAAAAAAAAGATAAATGAATCATATTTGAGAAATATAACTGACTGATCCATCTTTTTGCATCTGGTACGACTTAACAATGCTCCTTTTCTCAATCGCCTGCTTGTCTCCTTCCCAGACAGCCGTGTTCCCCAAGCACGTCATGACTTAGGCCAATTTTACTTTTCACAGCTTTTTAATTTATTGATTCTTCCCCTGTCCCAGGAGCTAGGGTGACCAATTTGACCCCACTCGCCTGGGACCTTCATGGTTTCAAAACTGAAGTTCCCACATAGCTGGAAAATGCCCAGTGCCAGGCAAATCTAGAAGGTTCTGCAGTGTGGTAGAAACTTATTCTTTATCCTATTCTGAGAATCCTTGACTCAGACTGTGGTTGTCTAATGGCCTTTTAGGTGGTAAAGGGAAGTTGACTGGTCTGTTTTTGTTCCACAAGAATCTAACTCCCATTGACTGGGGAACTTGGGACCAGGATCTAGATGATCGAATGTCAAGGGGTTCTCTCAAAATTCCATGGGGCTGCTCTTCTGGGGCTCCACTCTACCTCCCCACACATCCCAATTCTGCCAATTGCCTGGATTTTCTTCCTCTCATGCATAGAGACACAGGCTTTCCTTCCTCCATACCAGGTATGAGTTCTTGAGAGAAACAGAACCAATAGGATAGATAGATGATAGATAGATAGATAGAAAGAAAGAAAGAAGAGAGAGAGAGAGAGATGGTGGGATGGATGGATGAGTAGATGGATAGGTAGGCAGATAGATAGACAGACAGACGGTGTCTCATGCTAAGACAGGGTTTCTTGCCCTCAGCACTACTGAGATTTGGGGCTGAACCACACTCTGGTGAGGCATACTGTGCACTGTAGGGTGTGGAACAGCATCCATGGTCTCCACCCACCAGATGCCAGTAACACCCAACCCCAAGTTGTGAGAACCAAAAATATCTCAGACATTGCCAAGTGTCCCCTGCGGGTACAATCACCTGTGTTGAGGACCACCGGGTCAGATGAACACAGTGAGGACCGTTTAGAATGTGATGCATTTCGTCTCTTCCCTGTCACCTGCGAGAACCAGAAGGTAGTGGTTTTCCCCCATTCTGTGTTCCTTGCTCTGGCTCCTTCTCAACACTTAGGAAAGTCCCTGGCTCTCCAAGTGAGCTCAGAGCCTCCTGGCTTCATCGATCCAGCAATTAAGTGTTGCCACATACTTTTTCGGTTCTGAAAATTCCCTGTGGAACTAGGAATAAAAAAAGAAATTATAACCGAACAGAATAAAGCAATGAAAACTGTGCTCCTCCCATCTGTTGCCTTCAGGAGACTTTGTTCTTGTCAAGACATTTCCAACAATTGTAAAACTGTGCAGAAATGTTCCACTTATTCTTTTGTTACTGGTGGACTATTACAGCGTGGTGCCAGTGGATCTTGCGAAACTCCTAAAAGATAAGTGGACCATGCAGATTCGAACATGACGAATTCAAACATTTTTTTGTAATTTCATTTATTGCTTAACCTTTGGAAAAAGGAAGGAACGATTTACTTTATGGTCACTTGAACTGCAAACCCATCAGCCACTTGTATACACAATATTCGCTGATGTTGCTGATTGTGGCTTTGTGGATTATTCAACAACTACATAAATTAACAAGAAACATTTGCAGATTTTTTTGTTCATTTCTTAATGCTGGAAACAACCCGTCTAATAATAGCTAAAAAAATATATTTTGGGGTGATAAATCCATGGGCTCTTTTCTGTTCAAACAACCTCCACGAGAGGGCAGTAGATACCACTTAAAGGGTCTTTCCCCTGGGATTTGTATTTTTCCAGTACATTCTCTCACTCGGCTTTCAAGATAACTTCCTTTGGAAAGTGATTCTTCTTATCTATTGATATATTATGACTTCTATTTATTTACTTTACAGAATAAACATAATTCACCCATGTTTTTGGAAGAGCCAATCTCTTCTCTCTCACTCACCCGGGAATCCAGTAGACTTGACTTTCCTTGTCCACCATGTGACTATTCAGCTCAGATAAAAACACCAGTTAACTTCGTAAAAAAATGAAATGGCCTATGAGTTCCTATTCAAGGGAGGATAACCATGCAAGGGGCTTGAACATCAAACTATCTGGCACAGTCCAGAAGATATTTTCTTCCAACAGAGCCTGAAATTCAACTTTTCACGTACATTCGGCTCCTCTCATGGTGTCTCAGAGCGTTGACGAGCATTTCAGAGCCTAGACGAATGCAAGTTGGATTTCCAGAGAAGGCTGGCGCTCCTTGTCTGCGGTGAAAATAACCTCACGGTAAAATTGGAAACAATTTATATCTCCAAGGCTTAAGTTTGATAAACAAACAACAAAACCAAACAGGTATCATCAAGATCCAAGATAAAATTGAAAGGTTTAGACAAGTCATTTAACACAAGTCTGGATTAGAATAGGAGGCAGATTGCAAGTTTCTTGACGGCAAAATAAAGATCTTCTATAGTTCCTATATTTCATAAAGTATTTAATGCTTTTCTCCTTGAATATCTTTATGTATACATTGTTTCATTGATCAAGCTACAGCTGCTAAAGCTTAGTGTTTGTAACATTTAAGAGAAAGGAAATGTGGCAAATGGGAATCACTCAACACAACCATGTAGGTCCATATTTTCCTCCTCCTTCTTCGTCTCTCCCTCTCTCTCTGACTTTACACCTCTGTGATGCTACCTAGTTTCACCAAGATGGAGCATTTTTATTGGTGATCACTGTACTTCGACTTAAGTGAGCCAAAACCCTCACAGAGGGCTGAGTGTCTTAGAAGGAGCAAAGCAAGTCTCAACAAACTCTGCCTTCCTCACCTTCCAGAAGAGACCAGTTCATACTGAGGACCAAACCTTTTAAAGTGATTGTCTACACTAATCAAAACCTTCACGCCATGAAGATTGTCACTTGGTAGGTGTTCTGCATTAAACCCCACTAACCATTGAAAAATACCAACCACATCTGTCATAATCTCCAAACACTCATTGCTTTGGGTGAATAAAGGGTCCAGATGTCTAGATATTGAATAAGATGATTGTGTCCATACGTGTACCACCAACTTGATTCATTGACCAATTATAACCATTCAGTGTCTTATCTCATGAAAGTTGTCTAATTAAAGAATGCCAGTATGCCTGCCTTTAAAGTTTGCTTTGCTTTGGATTTCTGTATGATTCTTTAAGCCAGGACGTTCAAGCAGAGACGAATCAGCTCTGAAATAAAAATATTTAACACGCCCTTATGCTCAGGGATGTTTCAGTGGGAAACAGAAAATGCCAGCAGGGTCTATGGGACTTGGTCACTGGGACAACAAGTGGCCAAGGCTCCCCAAATCCTTTGGAAGACTGAGTGGCTACTCGAAACGTTCAGTTCCTTGTTCCACCAAAAGAATCCTGTTCCATGCAAAACCTTGAGCTAGCAAAGTCTCCCTCTCCTGTGAGTTAGAAAGCGAAGGATGGCAATGATTTTCAAAAACAAATGATAACACCAGTCTCCAACTTATAAAACTCTTCTTAAATATAAATCTGAACACCTTCTGGAAAGGTTGAAGTTGAAATGCAAACAGACATCTACTAACTGACCAAGAACCTTGGCCCAGAATTTTAGTCTTCCCCCAAAGGTCAACTTGGGCAGTCTTGGTTGTTGATAGTTTCCTGAACCAACACATGCCACTTTTTATTATTATTACTTTTTTTTTTTTTTTTTTTTTGCTGAGGAAGATTGTCCCTGAGCTAACATCTGTGCCAATCTTCCTCTATTTTGTATGTGGGTCACTGCCACAGCATGGCTGTCAAGTGATGTAGGTCCACACCTGTGATCTGAACCTGTGAACCCGGGCCACCAAAGTGGAGTGTGCCCAACTTAACCACTATGCCATGGGGCTGGCCCTGTTATTACTATTTTTGAGGGGGAAAGGATTTAGGAAAGATTTTTCAACTGTGCCCACTTGTTTTTTTAACATAAGATACACAAAAGTTTATTTTAGTGAAATTCACGAGTGTCTATTTGTCTATCATCTATCTACCTTTGTCTATCATCTATCAATCATCTATCTATCTATGAATCTATCTATCATCTGTCTATCTGTATCTATCTATCATCTATCTATCTTCTATCAATCATCTATCAATCTATTTCTCATATGTCTATCTATCTGTTTATCTCTCTCACCTATCATCTATCAATCATCCATCTATCTATCTATCTATCTATCTATCTATCTATCTATCTACACATTTGGTATAAGAACACAAAAATGATTATGTTTAAATGGTGATATCAAGGTTTGCAGTAATTTTTCCAGGATCTAGCTGTGGTCACCATGCTGCTCTCACTATTACTGTTTTAAAAATAATTTATTGAGGCAAAATTCACAGAACGTAAAATGAACCATTTCAAAGTATACAGTTCCGTGGCCTTTAGTACAGTCACTGTGCTACGCAAACACCACCTCTATCTAGTTCCAGAACATTTTCATCCCTCCAAAAGAAAACTCCCTAACATATAAGCAGTCACTCCCTAGTCGTCTCTCACCCAAGCCCCTGACACCACTAATTGACTTTCTGTTTCTATGGATTTGCCTGTTCTGGACATTTCACGTAAATGGAGTCACACTCTATGTGGGCTTTCATGTCTGGATACTCTCGCTGAGCGTCATGTTTTCAAGATTCATCCATATTGTAGCATGTGTCAGTACCTCATTCCTGTTCGTGGCTGTACAATATTCCATTGTATGGATGGACCACATTCTGTTTATACATTCACCCGTCAATGGACGCTTGGACTGTTTTCCCTTTTTTGGCCATTGTGAATAGTGCTATTATTTAAAAAATCATTTCCTCATGAAATGCTCGTATTTTCAGTGTCTAAAGTAATAGTTGCTGAGTCATGAAGCAGGAGATTGATTTTGATCCTTAACGATTAAAACATAGACCATGGCAGTCATGAGTACATTGGGACCAACTCATGGGCATGGTCTTGGGGGAGACTCATTTCTCATCTGCCTCCTAACCATCC
Organism: Equus caballus; assembly: GCF_041296265.1. Lineage (NCBI taxonomy): Eukaryota > Metazoa > Chordata > Mammalia > Perissodactyla > Equidae > Equus > Equus caballus. The sequence continues at coordinate 1,515,931 of NC_091715.1, read as the reverse complement.
CAGAATGTGCAGTGACCCTCTGGGTTTGAAAGCAAGCCTGTTAATGACTTCATGCCAGTAAATGTTTATTTTCTCGCTTTTGAGCAAAGAAAACCAGAACAACACGCCTACATAAAAAGCCTTCTCCAATTGGTTTCCTAGCATGGACAGAGGCTGTCAGAGTTCCTGCAGCCACCTAGTGCTCCTGCTGACCAAGGGTGAGAGTGAGGGGGATCCCCTGACTTTTCTCTCATCGTGGATTCTCTTTGAGGAGCTCAGTTAAAGACATGATGGCTTGAGCAGCCACTGACAAGAGAATCGCTCTCAACAGAAATCCAGAAAATCAGACAGTAGCTTAGCAGTTTTCTCTATGTGACTGAATTAATAAGACAATGAATGGATTCTGATAGGATCGAAAATACAGATCTAAGCAAAAAACTATCAATATAGTTATATGAATGCAGAATTCTACTGATATATTAGTTTCCAAAGGTTGCTATAACTAAGTTCCAGACAACAAGGTATCATCAAGGCCGCGCTCCCTCCAGGGTGTTCCAGGGGAGGGTCCCTCCTGCCTTTTCCAGCTTCTGGGGCTCCAGGTACCCCTGGGCTGGTGGCCGCCTCCCTCCTGTCTCTGCCTCCGTCCTCAGGTGGCTTCTCCTCTGTGTCTGTGTCTCCTCTTCTGTCTCTGATGAGGACACTGTCATTGGATTTAGGGACATCCTCCTCCAGGACACCCTTGTCTTCACTTGATTCCAGCTACAAAGACCTTATTTCCAAATACAGTCCCATTCACAGGTACCGGGGGCTAGGACTCCAGTATATCTTTTGGGGGGACACAATTCTACCCACCCCGTATAGATACACGCAAACATGTGAAGATATAAATGTCCTTTGTTTTTAACTCACCGTATCTCTTCCTTCCTGACACTCAGAAATTCACTCCAACCCTTGGAAGCCAACTGCAGCCAGGGGCAAGGATGTAATAACAACACACTTCATTCGCAACTTGGAGAATTGGCAAAGCTCTCCTAATGCTCAGATCCATCTTAGCAAGAGAGGAATGTTGTGGTTTTCCTCACTCAACAATGGGACATGACAAGACACCTCATGGCCCTCGACTACTCTGCTAGCCACTTCTCTCACTGTTTGAATGTTTCTCACCTGCCCCTGCCCTTACTGGCTCTTTCTCATCCCAAGTATGGTCATGCCCTTCTGTCTGCTGGACACCCTCTATTTCCATGGGTTGCACGGCTGCTTCAAATGTTGCCTCTTTCCTGCCTCTCTCAGTGACCTATCTCTTTGCTTCCTTTCTGACCTCCATCACCTGTGCCTACAGCTTCTTAAGTTGCTGTTACAGCCCACGTGGTATTACTGGTCACCGTTTCCCCAGAAACCAGCACCGTCCCATGGGACTTGAACCCACATGCCTTGGACTGTGGCCCCATGCCCCTCCAGTTCTCAGTTCCCTAAAATATGTTGTGAGTTCAACTGTGTTCAGTTGACATCCGTTGAAAGACTTGTTCACGGTCATACCATCGATTAATAGTTTACTTGCTGATTTAAAAAATTGTTACCTCCATTTTCTCATTAATTGTTGGTTTTTCCTGTTTTTCTTCACCCACCAAGCCAGGGGGAAAAAAAGTCTGCCATTCATAGTGTATAACTATGTGGTTTTGAAGTACGTATGGTCTTCGTCTCTCTTGGTTTTGCATCATGATATTCACCCTGATCCATCTGTTTTCATTATCAATGATCAATTGGTCAATGCCACACTCTCACTGATCTGAAACATCTCTGAGTCGGTGGGTTTTTCTAGCATAGTGAACCAAAGAGGAGCAAGATGTCTAAATTTTCAAGTGTAGATCCCAATAGCACCTTGGTTTTCAGCTTCCACATGATAATAACATTGCCCAGGACAATATGGCAGCTCCTCAAAAATTAAAAATGGAATTTTCATGTGATCCAGCAATTCCACTCTTAGGTGTGTATCCCAAAGAATCGAAAGCAGAGAATTGAATGGATATTTGTACACTCATGTTGACAGCAGCTTTATTCACAATAGCTAAAACATGGAAGCAACTCAAGTGTCCAGTGATGGATGAATGGATAAACAAAATGTGGTCCATCCATACAATGGAATGTGATTCAGCCTTGAGAAGGAAGGAAATTCTGACGTATGCTACAACATAGATGAACCTGGAGGACATTATGCTCATTGAAATGTGCCAGACACAAAAGGACAAATACTGTATGACTCCATTTATATGAGGTCCTTAGAGGAGTCAAATTTATAGAGCCACAAAGTAGAATGGTGGGTGCCAGGGGCTGGGGGAGAGGATGGAGAGTTAGCGTTTAATGAGGAAGGAGTTTCAAGTGTGGGAAGATGAACACATTCTGGAGATGGATGGTGGGGATGGTTAAACAATGTGAATGTGCTTCATGTCACTGAACTGTACACTTAAAAATGGTTCAGAGGGTCAATGTTATGTTATATGTATTTTACTATGATAAAAAAAATCTAGGGGCCAACCCCATGGCCTAGTGGTTAAGGTTCCACATGCTCTACTTCAGTGGCCCAGGTTCATCAGTTTGGACCCCAGGCATGGACCCACACTACTCATTGGCTATGCTGTGGCAGCAACCCACATCTAAAGTGGAGGAAGAGTGGCACAGATGTTAGCTCAGGGCACATCTTCCTCAGCAAAACAAACAAACAAATTCCAAGTGTCTCTGCCTACTGGGGAACCTTTTCCAACACCATCACCCCCGAGGCCACATCTTCCCCAGGCTCTCTCTGCATTCTGTTTGCATATTTTTTACATTAGCCTCATCCTGCTTGACCTGGAACTCCTTGCAGGCAGGGTGAACCCCAACTCAGGCAGGACTCCACACCAATGATTTCTTTAGAAACCTTACACTATTCACAGAGAAGCCTGCTCTGGTTTGGTTCTGTTCTCTTTGCAGCCTTGCTTCTGGCATGACCAGAACTTTCTTTGCTAGAATCCTGGAGACACCACTGCCTAGAAAACCACATCTCCACGCATAGCCCAAGAATGACAGAGCTCTGTGGTCCCAAACACCAACCATGGGCAGGGGTCTTTTGTTTGCATGGGACCTTCTCCTGCCCTCCTCATCCAGGTGCATGGACAGTCCTATGGCCAACCTCTACTTCTTCCCTCTGTTTCTGTGGGGTCCTCCTTGGGATACTGTCCAAGACTGGAGCTTCAGTTGATCTCAGACTTCTCTTATTTATTTCTGCCCCTGGTAGATGATGAGACAATCCCGGTATCTGTCAAGACCAGCCAAGAGGCAGAGGTAAATATTTTGGAAAGATGTCCCACTGTTGATAAGAACAGCATAACCCCACATGGGGCCATCAAAGCTTAGTCTCCTAGAGAAGACATTGGCCAATTGGTTTGGGACAGAAACTTCTTTGTGGCCTAAAACACAGAAACTCAAGCCCCTGCAGCTGGATATGGATGCTGCTGTGAAGTACCACGTCCTGGATTGGGTAGATGAGGGTCTGAGGATAGCCAGAATGATGGGCAAGTTGAGAGAAGACATTGTCTGCATCCTGCCACATGTTGGGGATTATGGCTGCTCTGTATGATTTTGAGTCAACTTTTGTTGAATCTTTGAGGAGGAGGCAGGACAATCTCTTCTCATTGCAGCCCCCAGGGGAGAGCTGACCCCTACAATTCAGGTCTGGGGGATGAGGTACACCCCAGCTCTAGGTCTGATTCCTGAGCTAATGAGGGTTTCAGGGAACTTGGAGTTCTGGATATCATGGAAATAGAAGCCATAAATCAGACCTGGATTCTGATTCATGCTCAACCACATCTAGATAAGAAACATATGATTCCCTTTGCCAGAACATGATTTGAGGAAGAAATTGTGTGCTTCCTTAACACAAACTCCCTAGAGATGTGTTATGAAGATGGCACCAGTGACCCAAGACTTAGGATTTCACTTGCTGTGGCTGGAAATGGCTCACATTCCACAGCCTGGAGTTGCGCCCATCTCAAAGACTGGGTCTCGGTATAATGAACACAAGAGCTGGAGACAAATGTGCCAAGACTGAAGTCCTCCCCTGCAGGGACCTTCTCTCAACCTCACTCAAATGGCCAAAAAAGTTGAGAAAACAGACAGTGTCCAAGTCCTCACCCTGGTCCTGCTAATAATCCTTGGAATGGTTGAATCATCTCCAAAATCTTAAATTTCATGGCAATCAGCCTCTGACACAATGCTTTCTCTCTCTGTCACCAATGCCCCCAATTTCCTTGCCCACCTCCTTTCATCCCAGACCAGCAGCCCCACCTGACTTGCCGTCTTTTCTTTGATGCCAGGGCCAGCCTGCAGTCTGCAAGCCTGGATCAGCCTCGAAAACCACATTCTGTGAGGCTGCACCTGGACTCTGATCCTTTTGGAGACAATCACTTACTGATCAATGGCGTCCCACCCTGCCAGGTCTGCAGGCTACCCGGGAGCCTTTCTCCACGCCCAGGCAAAGTTGCCGCTCCATATCTGATAGTGGGTACTGCAAACATTTGCAAATTCTTCTGTCCCACTGTGGTCTTTCTCAGAAGATGGACTTCCCGTCTATGTCTTGATGCAAATTTCAGGCTGTCAGGATCACGCATTACCTCCCACTGATTCCCACATACACGTGTATCCGTCATCTCCACGCCCCCTCCGTTGAGGTCATACACCATCTACTGATTCCCTCCAGTCCAACTCCTATAGTATTGCTTGAGCAATTATAAGACCATAAATGTGTGAGTATCATCCTTTTGAGTAAAATCCTTTCCAAACCCGCCCCATCATTTAGACCTGAGGTTGGCATTTTTTTTTTCTATAACTAGCCATAGAATAAATATCTTTGGCCTTGCAGAATATCTTGTTTCCATGACAGCTACTCAACTGCCACTTTATCACAAAAGCAGGCATCGAAAATATGTCAATGAATAGGTGCAGCTGTATGCCAATAAAACTTTTATTTACAAAAACAAATGGTGGGCCAGATTTGGCCCGTGGGTTATAGTTTGCCAGCCTCTGATTGAGAGGGTAAATCCCAACATTTAAGGATCTCGTGTAGAGTTCTTCATGACCTGCGTTTGCTCCACTAAACCATCCTCTCTCCTGCCGTGCCTCTAATGCCAGCTGATGGTGCTTGCATCCCCATTCCCCATAAAATATACTGAGCAGAGGCCAGCGGCGTGAAGATGCTTTCAGCACAAAACACACTTTGCTGAGAGGGCGCACAGTGTTGGAATGAATTGTGTTCCCTCAAAATTCGCTTGTTGAAGTCCTGACCTCCAGGACCTGAGAATGGGGCTGTATTAGGATATGGGTCTTGAAAGAAGTGATGAAGGTAAAATGAGGTCATTAGGGTGGATTCTAATCCCATTGGACTGGTGTCCTTATAAGAAGAGGAGATGAGGATACAGACACACACAGAGGGACTACCATGTGAGGACACAGGGAGAAGACAGCCTCGACACGCCCAAGAGAGAGGCCTCAGGAGGAACCAGCCCTGAGATACCCTAGTCTTGGACTTCCAGCCTCCAGAACTAGGAGAAATAAATGTCTGTTGTTGAGCCCCCCAGTCTGTGGTCCTTTGTGATGGCGGCCCAAGCAACTAATACAGGCACCTTCTCAGTACCCCAGAAATTATACTGCTTTGTAGCTTCTTAGCTTATTTGGCCATAAAGTCATCCTTGAAATACTGTCTTTCTGGAATCTGGTGCTGCTGAGTTGGAAAGGGGCAACATGTCAGAGATTCAAGGTAGTAAGTCACTGCATCCCCTCTCAAATGAGGACCAGAAGTTGACTCTCCTTGGAAATCCCAACCTCCCCGCCCATTTCCTGTGCATTCGGGAAGCCAGCTTCAGAGAATGGCTTGGTTCTGATTTTTCCATTCTGCCTTAGTTCATGAGATGCTACAATGGATGTATTTTTCTTGGTGCAATATTCTTCACTATTTTTTATGTTCCTTGCCGTTTCTAGTCTGGCTGAGGGACGTGGAAAATGTTAGGCAATGGTCCCAGGGTTTCAGACCGTTTCCAAGCTCTTGCTGTTGAATAAAAATATTGTATGTTCCCCTATTCTGTGATCGGTCCACATTGACTTTTGGTTCGTCACGTTCTCCAGGTAATTGATGACTCCATTTTAATTTCATCTCCACTGCCTTCACTACTTTTAAAACATGTTTTCGGTGTTCTTATTTTAAATGACATTTTACAAGGCTTTCATGGAGTTGGGGTGTCTGCATTTTGTAACGAGCCAACGTACACATTCTCAGAAGAGTGAAGACATCTGGCTGCACCTGGCTCTTCTCACACCTGAGGTGGGCTTGCATTGGCCCAGGTGCATAGACCTTGCCAGGACAGGACGCCAAACTTTTGCCAGGAAAATAACGGTGTGCGTCTTTAACATTCACACATGCATAGAATGAACTTGAGTAGCTCAAGATGCCTTGTCCAAACTTGTTAAATAAGAGAAAGAAGGAGACGGCTATCCAGAGTGTGTGTTCGAATATTGCTGGCTTATTGCAAAAACACAATCCCGAAAAACAAAATATGCTTACACGAGAAGAGTGTGTTCAATTTGGTTTTAGTAAGCACCAGCCTTATTTCTAGCCTTTTCCTTTCTAGAACTTCATAGCATCGATGGCAATAAACATGTCTTACGTTGTTTTGCTGTTGGGCATGAGTATTCCTATCTGCAGGTCAAGCCCAACGAAGATAAACACAGTACAGTTGAAATCCCACTTATAGTTTAAATGCTGGCGAATGAAAATAGGAGAGCAAACACAGAGAAAGATAGCTATTCATTACAACCTGTGGGATCCTAAATAGGGAGCTGGAGCATTACCCTCTTTGCCATATTACAGACCCAGTTCTTCTAGGTAATTTCATATTCACTTACTGCTTGTGGAAACTTGACTGAATCCTCTGATTGCTCTGTGCTTCCATCCCCTTATGCGTAAAATGGAGCTGGTAACAGTGCCCACCCCAGGATGATGATGATGTCATGGGGTGTCATGGGGTTTCATGGGTCCAAAGAGCTTAGTGACACACCTTGAAAATATCGAGGAAGGTCCAATGCCCCTTCTTGCTCTTTCAACCTCTCATCTTTTCCATTTCGATGGTGTTCTGTTATTCATGTAAGAAAGTGGGATTTGGTGAAAATCCATAGTGGAATAAAGGCTTTTTAGACGTCAGTTGCTGAAAGCAGACGTCAGAGTTCCCAGGACTGCATCTGAAGTTCACCAGAGTTCCCTCTTTACTTAATGCCATCAAGGAGAATTCATGCGGACCCACAGGCTAAGTGCCTTGGATCCCACATCTTGCCCTGTCCACGCCTCCATAAGAACCCCATCTTAGTCCATTCGGGCTGCCATAACAGAACAACACAGACTTAAGGGTTTACACAACACACATTTATTTCCAACAGTTCCGGAGGCTGGACGTCCAAGATCAAGGTACTGGCAGATTCAGTGTCTGGCCAGAACCCGCTTCCTGGTTCATAGATGGCCGTCTTCTCGCTGTGTCCTCACACGGTGGAAGGGGTGAGGGAGCTCTCTGGGTATACACCTGGAAACCTGAATTTGTAAAACTCTCTCTGTATCGACATAATGATCCATATTATGAGTTAGACAACTGCTGTGTCTATTGCCTTGAATTTTAGCCACATTTTAAGAGTCAACCTTACAGTGTCCATTTATCCAAGCTTTCTCAACTTCTTCTCCTATATTCAGCACATATTTACTTAAAAATAAATCTTACCCACTTGCTTTCTCTTTGAAATGAAATGCAACTCATTTGTCCAACTGGTACTCTTCTGAAGGGTAAATAACTTCTTTCTTTTTTGAAATGTATGTTCACAAGGCGTTCCAAATCTTGGTGTCAGTCTGCAACGGTGGTTATTTCTTGGAACACTCAACATGTTGAAACACCATCCTATGGCTGTGCACACATATTATCATGTCAAGTGGTGGAGAACCTAATGCTTTACTGTTCAAACATGCTTTCAGATTCATCAGCTGAAACACTCAGATGACAGTCACGCAAACAGCAAATATCTTTTGGAAAAATCTACTCTTCCCTGTTATTTTGTTCAGAATCCTAAGATGGGTGTGGTTGGCTGAATAACGCAACCCCTTAAAAGTCCGTGTCCTGATCCCCAGAACCTGGGAATATGTCACCTTATGTGGCAAAAGGGACTTTGCAGATGTAATTAAATTAAGGATCTTGAGATGGGGAGATGACCCTGGATTACTCAAGTGGTCCCTAAGTGTAATTGTAAGGGTCCTTATAAGAGGGAAGCAGGAGAGTTAGAGAAGGAGATGGCGTGACAGAAGTAGAGGAGATAGAGAGGGAGGGAGAGAGAGAGAGAGACTGGAAGGTGCTATGTTCCTGGTTTTGAAGATGGAGGGCGGGACCATGAGCCAAGCAAAGCAGGTGGCCCCTAGAAGGCAAGAAAACAGATTCTCCCCTGGAACCTGGAGAAGGAACACAGCCCTGAAGACCCATTTCAGGTTGTGACCTCCAGCAGAGACCGGGAATGTGCGAGCAGAGGGGAGCCACAGTGCAGAGGGAGCAATCGACTCATTTGGGAGTGCGAGTGGAGAGGAGTGTGTTGAGTTCTCCAGAAACTGGAGTTGTTGGCTCACAAATCTCGACTGACCCCAACTCTAACATGCCCTAAAGTGGGTTATTTCCTGATATTCGGAGCAGACACTGCCAGTCGATAACCCAAGTTCATTCTCAACTGAACTCAAGAGTTTCTTTTGTTGTTGTTTTTTGTTTGCTTGTTTTTTTCTGGTGATAACGTCCCCAGCTTAACAAACAAGCTACGTCTGCTAGACTCTCCTTCAACTGGGTGTGGCCATTTGACTAAGTTCAATAGGATATTAGTAGACGTGTTGTGAGATATTTAGGAAGGCTGCCGAGAAAGAGTTAATTCAACTGGAAGGGAGGCCTATTTGTTCCTCAATGCTTGAGCATCTTGGAACCACCACACTGATTCTGATCCTTATTCCAAATTGTCTGTAGTTTTCAGATTTGTTGTTGTTCCTTTCGTTCTCTCTGAGCCTGACGTTCATCTGCTATTAATTCTCTTAAGGAAAACTACCTGGTGCGTCTTGCAGAAACGTCTGGCTGTCATCAAGCATTGTCTACTCTCTAAACGTCTTAGTTGTGATTTCAATTTCATACTCCTTACATGTCTCTAGTTTATTTGCTCTCGATGTTAAGCTGCTAGTGCAGGACTATAATTATTTGAGGACACCAAACCTTCTGTAGTTGAATCCAGGATGCAATCATGTAATTGTCAGTTTATTGTTCCCTTTGGTCAAAGTGGGAACAGATGAATGTGAGCCAACCTGTCAAAGTCAGAAATCTGTGTGTGTGCGTTGGGGGCAAGTTGGGCAGGGGAGAAAAAGGAGAGACACCCTCCTTCTCTTCCCAGAGGAACCTCCACAGGGGACGCAGACTGAGCCCAGAGAAAGTGAGAATATTAGCACATCCCCAACACATGTGAGAATGTAAATGCGCCCTCCTTCGCAGACATCCTTGCTCAGCACGGTTTCCACACTGTGAAGAGCATGAGCTCCTGGTCTGTTACTGCCACAGATGTTTGCACCAGCACATCTGCTTCGTGACATTAATTATTTGATGGCTGACCTTCACCTTTGGTGGAGGGTGAAGAAATGAGCTGTGAAAAACTCAGCAAGCCCCTTAAGGAAACCTCTGCAGATTACAGCTATTACTTGCAGGCGAGTGGAGCTGTGTTTTTTGGCGAGGGTTGCCCTTGTAGGTGTCTGCATATTTTGGATGCTAGCCTCCATTCAAATGCTGGTTTCTAATTTGCTTGGAATTAAAGGAAAGTGATCTTGCGTATTCGAACGGCGATGATGATCTCCCTGCACCCTCTAACTTCCACGAAATTAAAAGGTGGAAGCCACGGGGAAAATTTTGCAAGCTTTTTATCTCAGTCTTTTTTTCTTTTCCCAAGTTTCTCTTTGGGGAACCGTGACCCATAGACCTTTTTGTAGGATGATGCGTTATGAGGCTGGGATGAAAATGACCATAGCCCTGGATAGTGTCGTAAGCCACAGCTCACTGCAGGGATGAATGAGTTTAAGAGAGGTGCTGTCAGAGCCTGGTCGATGCACATCTCACCCAGGTGGTCCAAACGATGAGATGCTATCAAAGGGCTGATTACAGAGTGCAGGTGGAGCAGACACACAGGAGGCCTGCTGAGGCTTCTCCAGGAGGCTGTTTCTAGCTTTGGGCTGAAGGAACAGGAAAAAAAGCAAGTTGCTGGAGGCTGTTGAGAAATAGAATTGTGGGGGGACGTGGGGGACACTGTGATCTTGGAATGACATGGGGGGACACTGTGAGGTTGGAGGCACATGGGCGACACTGTGGGGTACATGGAGTCTAGCTTCTCCTTCAGCAGGGGAACACTGGCATCAGAACGTTTGCCTGCTGGCTTTGATGGTGCCGTTTGTCTCTCCCGGAAGTGGGTCTCCCAGTTTTATAGGCTGACAGCACCTCTTTAGATCTCTGTGAGCTCCCCCTGCCTCTTCTACCCCTCCTTGTCAAGTTCACACCTACTTATGGCTTAATTCCTCATGTTGGGCAGAGGACACTGGGATTTCACCAGCCTCCGTGGTGGGAATTTTAAGGACCACAACAGGACCAAAGGGACACTATTTTATCCACAGAGAGCTGGCTGTGAGGGGTACTTGCCTTATTTGCCCTTTTGCAAATGCCATTTGCCACTCTCTTCTTTCTCTTTTTCATGCCCAAATTGTTCTTCTTGGTCCTTCACTCTCTATCGAATGCGTGGATCTCAATACTTTCTACTTCTGTTTTCTTTCATCTCCAAATTCCATTTTTTGGGGAGCACGGGTATATGAATTTTGAGATGTATTAGACTTCAACTGTAAAACAACAAAGCCTTGCCCACAGACTAAGAACCAAGATGCCCCACGGGCTTGAACACAGGAAAGGTGAGAGAGAGGACCATTGGGTATTTTTCCTCAGAATCCAGTCTTTAACCCGGCCTTCATTCTAGACACTATTTCTTAATGTACTTTAAAACATCTGAATGACATGTGCTCTTTCCTTTCATTCCTGGTATCATCTTATCTTCTGCTCCACAACCAAGAAACTTTATCTCGATAGGTATCAAAAGAAATGGTGAATGAAACATTTCCTCCAGGTCTATGTTTAGACTCTCCGAAGTCATTTGCCTGTGATTTCTACATCCCTATAAAAATGTCTGTTTCCAAAGGATCACGTGCCGTAGAAAGACGAATCCATCCCACTCATGAATTCTGACCTTTTCCCCCTAGTGTAGTGGTCCGATGAAGACCCAAGATGAGCCTAAGTTCTGATGTGCTTGATGGTATCCCATTTTCTGCTAAAGTGTAAGTGAGGTGGAGTTAATTCCTAACAGGGAAAGAGTGCTGGAATGTGGGAGAACCCTGCCTGTCTGGAACACTCTTTCGCCTAGGAAAATCTGCACATCGTTCTCTGTAGGGCAGGCTGCCCAGGAGCAGACGGGATTCTGAGATCTGGAGTTTGCTTGGTCTTCTTCTCATGGTTTATAACACGTTTTTCTTTGCATCATACTCTACCCACATGCCTATGTTTGGGTCTTGCACAGACCAGAGAATATGTATATGTGCATATATGACCACAGGTATGTGTTATTTAATGATGCAATGAGTGAGTTGCTATATAATAGCCAGGAGAAAGGGGCACAGTTAACAAATTGGCTTGGGGAATGTCAACCTTGGGTACCCCACCACTTTGGTGAATGTCATCTCAGTCTAGATATGCTGTAAGACTGATGATTTGCAGAAAAGCATCTACATGCTTGAAATATTCACCCTCGTTGTACGTACGGAGAACATGAAGACTTGGTTTTCCCCCAACCTTCGAGAATTGAGATGACCTTTCTCAAGTCCCAAACAACTTGAGTAAGAACAAAATCAAACCATGGGAAGTACCACTGAAGGAGCAGAACACACCCCCCATAGGCGTATGTTGAGTTCTTCTGGTTCAAGCTTGCTAAGGCAAAAGATTTTAATTCACAGGTGAATTGCCCCACAGCTATCTTCTTCCTTTATAGATCTGAGGTTTCTAGGAACTAAGGTCTGCATTAACAAGACACATGGAGAAAGTAAACATTTTTGTTATCAACAAACAAAATCAAAGATGGTAAACACAGAGCAACTGTCATTGTCTGGGTGTTTTCAGCAAAACCCTCTTCTTTCTTTCAGAGCAACTCAACATCATGGAAGCCAAGCATGGACTGTACTTACATTATCTCAGAATTTCCCTACTGTCCCACTTCATTGGTGCTGTGCCGAGTTGTCTAATAGGTGAATTACTCATAAAGTGCTGGTTTGGTATTTATCTTTCCAAGGTACAATTTTTTTCCTGCCTACCTAAATATATTTGCATGTTTTTGTTCCCTTCAAGGTATTGGATGGAATATTGCACAGTATTCAATTTGGTAAAAGAAATTATTTAAAAATAAGTTGTAAATCAGACAGGGTATGAGCTGGTCCAAGGTTCTGCATTAAGTACAAGATATCTTAGCGCTCCCTAGCTGGTCACTCAGAGTTCCCTCCAAACTGATACCAACTCACCCTCCAAACATAGTCAGAGTTTCAAAGTATCAAAGCAAGGGTTGACCCGCTCTGTTGGAAAATTTTCAGAATCCCGTATCTCGAAGGCAGCCCACTTTGTTTTGATGATTCTGATGTGCTGATGTTCTGATGGTGACGCGCTCTAATGTGGGTTGGATTATGGTTGGATTATGTTGTAAGGTCTACCTTTTGTCCTAGCTCAGCCTTGAGGAGCAGCACAGATTAAGGTGGACCTCCTTGTAGCAAGAAAGTCCTTGCTATCTGGTTCTGGAGTCATTTATTTCTTGGGTGAAAGGTCTTCAGTTCCACCCAACTTCTTCAGGGACCATAACTTGGATTTCATAATCAAGATGGCCACTCTTAGTATGGCATGCTCCAAGCTGTCAATATCTCAACACGTTTCATGCACTTGCAAGTAGAGCTCCCCTAATTCTGGTCAGCTCAGAGCATAAGGTGACAAGTCATCCTTCCATTGAGATGCTGTCTTTCTGCTAATGCTGCCTGTGGTTATACTAGCCTTCTTGACAAGCTCATAGTTAGAGATCAAATGGATGAGAAATACGGGATTTAAGGGTGCTTAGAACCTCCTGGGTTGGTTTTAAGCTAACCTTTTAGGTGTTTCTTCAGTTCAGAGGAAATTTTCATCTGCTAGTTGTTTGAATCTCAGCCCTCCCTCTCTGCCATTCTTTCTCTTCTCTGTATGGGACCCTCACTGGATTCGTCCCGGAATTTTATCATCTTCTGGATATCTTTTTAGTTTTCTTTCAGACACTGTATCCTGGGAGCATCTTCTCAGTTTTATCTGTTGGTTCACTAACTCTCTAAGTAACGAATATTCTGTAGTCAACTCACATATTCAATTATTTATTACAATTTTTAAAAATTTCCACATGGGTGACCATGGCCATGGACTGTAGGAGCTATAATGTCCAGTTTCCAAATTAAGGTTGTTTCTCTTCCTTTTCGTTTTTGCTTGTTAACCTCTCATTATCTTACATGTTAAAAGCACGGTATGTGTCACTACCTTGATTTAGTGGCATTTAAGGAATTAAAGGGGAGGAGAAGATGTCACAATGTATGGACTGATATTGTGTTTCATCAGAAATAATCATGGAGGCATCCTGTAAAGAATAACTTCCCCAGGCTGCCCAAGTTGGGCTCATCATTGTCCAGCATCAACATGAAGAGTAAACCCTGATCTCTGGAGAATTTTGTTTTTCTGCTTTGGGCACCATAATGAGCTATTCTCAATAAATACACTAATTACGCTTATGTCTCCAGCCTCTCCCAAGGAAATACTTAAAAAAAGAATAAAAGTTAGGAGAAGGAGTATAAGAAGGAGGAGAAAAAACTGAACTGGATTTCTCCATTGCCTATTAGGTTGTAAAACCATTTTCAACAGAAGAGCAAGTCTGGAAAGAATTTAAGCCCCGAGTGGCTCTTGCTGCCTCTGCTTTGTGCTGGGAAAGGAGGTGAACCCAATTAGAGATGAGGTGAGTTTGCTTTTGATTGACTTGTTTTTGATACCTTTCCACCCATGCCTGCCAACCCTTCCAGCCTTGTGCCCTTCTCAGTGGCAGGCTGGGGAGGGGCTCTAAGCCATCTTGCCTCGTGCTTTCCACCATCGGCCCGGCCATTGGCAGATTCTCTGTGGTTGTTCATCCAGTATTTATTTTATCAGCAACTCTCCTTCTTGCCTTCCTCCTGCCTTGGATGGTAGTAAATCTCTTTTTCACTTTTCTGCTTTCTACCAACACCAAAACATCCAAGCATTGGTGTGAATCACCCACAGGTGCCATGATCAGTAGAAGCCAAGGGCCCCTGATGCTTCGTCCCTCTGCTTACCCACACATTCTCACATCCTGTTTTACATACCACCGATTAGCCAGGGTAATTTCCATCCATCCACAGATACTGTGGCTTGTATCTGTTTCCAGCCGGCTGAGGATACGCAGCTCCAGCTTCTGCAGGAATTGGCCAGGAGACGAGTTAAATTGTCCCGACTTGCTAATGAATCTACAGAAGGAAATGATCTTTTTCTCTTGGCTGTTGTTTGCAAAATGTGTCATTTTCTCATTCACATCATTGTTCGGCATGATTAAGTGGGAAATTTAACTATTTGTAAGGCGCCCTTCTGCCCTGCAATGGTGACTCTTGAAGGGTATGCATCAGAAATATCTGGGATTTTTTTTTTTTTTCAAAATAGGTAGTTAAGATGGTCTCCTCGCCTCTAGACCTGCTAAACCAGAGTGTCTGGGGTGGGGTTGGGTGCATGAATTTTGATAATATTCTCCCTGCGATTCTGGTTCCTAATCCTGGGTAAGAACTCTCCTCTAAAGAATTAGAGTTGCTTGGATTTAGGGCTGCTTCCAACACTGAGGTTTAGGATTTTATAAAGCTTTAAATTTGGGGTGGGGAAAAAAAGCCCAGATATCCAATAGGGTGAATGAGCAGCTACATATTAGAAAAGTAGATAAGCTAAAATATCTTTCTTTATTTTTATTTCCTGGCATGTGTGCTTTAGCCTCAGAAAACACTGCCTCATGGAAGCAGCCAGCATGTAGTCCCTGCTATTTTATCATCCTATTTCCTTCTCTTTCTCTCCAAATATCTTTTGCATTATTCTCCTGCACTCACGGCGGCTCCAGTGATTTCTTCTCATCCTTCTTAAACTTCCAAAAGAAGTTCCTGTGTTGGCTTGTGGTGACCAGTGATATATATTTACATTCCATGTCATTCATCGTGTGGCTTTGGAGAGTCTCATTTCTTTAGTTCACACACAAAAATGTCTATAAACATTTTAAGGATGGAGATTGCAGAGCACACTTAGCTCTTGGACGCGGCAAATAGCCATGCCACCACTAGCTGCAGGGGAGGCTGGAGAAGGTACCCTAATCATGTGTCAACAGATACTTGGGGACATCTATGACAAAAAGGACAAAGGAGAGGGTGGATGGGAGTGGGGTTGTCAGCATCTGCCATGGTCCTCAGGGAGATGATGAGGACTTGAACCAGGAAAACAGCAGTGAGACTAAGGAGAAAGAAGCCAATTAGAAAGGATGCTGGAATGGGTGGGACTTTGGGACAAGTCTGATGTGGACATGAGAGAGGGAGGGGAAACCGGAAGGTGTGGCTGTGGTTTCTCATTTGGGCGAACTGACGGAGGGTCCATTGAAATCTGACATGTAAAAGAAGTAGAGTGGGATTGAGGGAGAGGATAATACATAGATTCTTAGACATAATGAGTTTAAGTTACACGGGGGCATCCAACTGGAGAGATTCAGTGGATCAATGGTAACTCAGGATCACTAGGGATGGGCTAGAGAAAGGTGGGACTCCTTTGTGTCTGGAAGATATTCAAAGGGGCGAAAGTAGATGAGGACACTTACAGAAAAAGGAGCTGGCCAAGTCTAAACCCTTACAAGTATGGGAAGAGTGTAGAGGAGAAGAACTTACAAAAAATAATGATTGCTGGAGGGCAGTGGGAGAGGTAGGAAGAAGAGAAGAGAATGAAGTTATGGAGATCAGGGAGGAAGGATTTGTGGGGAGAAAGAAGGATGAGCAGCTCAAACAAGATGAGCTCTTGAAAACGAGTTCTTGAGTTGGAAATGAGATCATGTGGTGTTTCTGTAGGGCAGCATCAGAACAGCAATGGGATGGGCTGAGCAATCTATGGGAGCTGAATAAGGGGAGAAAACGAATGGTCCACGTGGGAAGATGTCTGGAGTGACAGCAAGAAGACAGAATGGACAGTAGCTTCAGGGAAGGAGGAGGTCAAGAGAAAATCTCTCAGTGAAGACAGGAACATCTGAGAACATCTGCCATGTTTTTCCTTTCAGAAATGTCTAGCACCATCCAACATCTGGTATTTATGTAACATTAGTGGAAGAAAGGAGAAGACAGAGCCAAAGAGAATGTCAGCAAGATGCCTCACCCCAAGAAAGGAGTGGGTGGACAGGAGTGTCAGGCTGGTTGGGAGATGTCTGTGGTCAAGACATGACTAATAAAAGGGCAGACAGGAAGACTGGAAAGAGTGAGGAGAGCATTGTTTGGGAGGAAGGACTGGACGCTCTCTCTGGAGATGCAATTTCTCGTGAAGATATGATACCAGCACTGCGTCTCAGTTGGACATGGCCTGCTGTGGGCGATCCTGCTCACATTCCATAGCCGTAACACCATCCCTATAAGCTGACTCCATTCTTACTAGTCATTGCCTCCTGTCCCTTGATATGATGAGAGGAGATCCTCATTAATGGTCTTTTATCTTCTCCTCCTCGTTCCCCTTGGTGTAAATTATGGTGCTGCGTAAGCTGTAGGGCTCCTTTTGTTTTAACTGCACAGAACTCCCCACGTCCCATCATTCTACAAGAATCAGACTGATGTCATCTAAACTTCAGCATGTGCTTTCCATTAACGATGGAAAGTTTCTTTCTCAACACCAGAAGAGTTTATGAGAGACCTAAGGGTGTAAGCTAAACTTTCTTTATTATTAAAAAATAATGACCCATGTCATCGGAAAAATTATCTGGAGACATAAAAAATATGAGAAAGTTAATAAAAAGAGATTCTATACCATTTATATCAAATGTCCCATCCTCTATAATATAACCTATTTTGTCAGCCCATGAACAAGAAACATGTAGTGTTTAATAGCAGCATCTTGATTTCATATGGAGAGGCTGAATATGTAGCCATTGTTTTTAAAAAACACTAAATTGACAGAACTGGAAGCTCCAGATGTGAAAAGTTAAAAAGAAAAAAAAAGAGTTTATCCCCTTGAGTTTTGTTGGAATTTTCTAGTGTTTATTCATATTTCTTACTTTAGTAAGAGTAGAGTATCTAGTTTGCGAGATGCTAGTTATGTCAAAGGTGTCTCTTTCCCCATGTTCCAATAGCCATGAAATATTCTCTTCTTACTCAGAGAGTTGATATTTGCCTACTTTCTCTGACACATGAAAACTTTGGACCCATCAGCTTGTTCAGGTCTCCCTTCCCTCTTGAGCAGCGTCCACTCCTGACTCAACGTTCGAGGTCTGTCCAGGCGCAGCCCATCTGAGGACATGAGCTGGCCAGAAAGTCACAATTCACATGTTGTAAAGGCTCATTCTGTCTTGCAGGAGAGAGAAGAGCAGAAAGGAAATGGAAGAGAATGGATTTGCCAGAGCTGAGGTTAATTGAGGGAAATTGGCTGCTGTAAAAGATAACTTAATTTTCTCTTGGAGAGGCAACATAAGTGGGGAAAATGCTGCCTGGAGTCTGGCCCCGATTGGTCCCTCTAACCTCTCGTGGGACCTCTCTGAGATATCTATAAATTCTAAGACGAAGATTGCCAGGGTCCGTTTCAGTTCTGACACCACTGACTTCCCTTCCAGAAGGGAAACCGCATTAAAATGATGGTTGCAATCCATCCACCATCCCACTCTTTCCCAGAGAGTGATGGGACTGGTCATTATAAAAAAATATAACCCTTTCAAACTGTGACAACTTATTCCTCTAAAGATATCAGATCTCCATCTCTAGAATCTGGGAATGTGACCAGATTCTGGAGAAAGGGTCTTTGCAGGCTGCCTTTGTCTGAGCTCAGCCTTGCCTGAAAATTCATCTATTCGAATCTTGAAAGGGGAGAGTGAAGGTCCACGGCAGAAGCTGAAGCTTTTCTAATGCAAACTGAGGGTAGAGCGACAAGGTTGACGTTTCCAGTCCCCCTGAATCCAGAATCCTGATTGCCCAGGCAAAGCTTGTCTTTCCCGACTCCCACCCTCCCCGGGCCCTGCCTCAGAACTGGACGACTATAAAGACGGACAGGTTGAGGTGAGTCACCAGCAGAAACTGGAAACAAATACTCAGTCTTCATGTTTAGGGCACTGCTTCCCGGTTTGTCTAAAGTACAGAGTCTTTCATCCATTTGGCAAATCTATTTGAGCTAAACTGGTACCGAACTCCAGCCTCCGCCCAAGATGGCAAAGTTGAGTGAGGTCAGCCTTGACGATAATTTCCCAAACGCATTGGATCTCCAGATCCTTTAGGTGTATAAAGCTAGAATCCATTGATTAACAACCTAGATATGTTTCCCTCTATGAGAAAGCCAGAGGAACCTGCTCATGTGCTCTGGGCAAATGAGAGACCAAGGGGAACAGAGTGAAGTGTCTTCCTTCAGAGGGGCTGCAGGTGCCTTTCAAACATTCATTACTAGAGGGTTGTCGGTTCTGTTTAACTGAGTATCTAGTAAATTGAGAATTTTAACAGGATTAGGTTTTTAAAATTTGATATATGACTCTAAAATATACAAATTGAGATGGTAGCTCAATATATGTTGCTAACAGTTAATTGTTGGGTTACTCTACATGAGAAGCTCAACTTGTAGGGGTGTATACAGATAAATTCATATTATGGAATACAGATTTGGTATATGAACTCTATCTTTCATCTATCTATTTATCTTTCGTATCTATCTCTTGTCTGTCAAATCTATCAATCTTTCATCTATCTATATCTATCTATCTATCTATCTATCACCCAAATCCAGAATTTTGGGGGGAGAGTGATGGAAATATTTCTGTGGCTGGGGCCAGTGACTTCTAAGACTGAATTTGAAACATTTCCTTGGCTGAAATGATCTAAGCGATACCCAAGGGTGCAGAAGGTTGAAGACTTGTCATGTGTTGTGTGTGTGTGTGTGTGTGTGTGTGTGTGTGTGTGTGTATGAGAGAGAAAGAGAGAGATTGAGAGAAAGAACTTTCATTGAAGGGGAATATATTAGCTATACTGAGGGAAGTTTAGCACCCATTCTGCCATGAGCCCCCATGTTAGGGCTATAATTTACAATCACACGGTTCCCCTGGTAGGTCATTAGGGTTTATACATCTGCCCTTATTCAGCTACAGAAAACGTGGGTTTTCTATGCCTTTGCCAGATGATATGACCTTAAATTGTCATTCATTTGGGTCAAGCAACCACTGAGAGAGATGATATTTGAGGAGGATGGTTTGAAGGACCATTGGTGTATTTTCAGCGCACCCTGGACCATCCAAAAGTTGAGTACTTAGACCACTTCTGTTGCAATTCTCCACTGAATTGCTACCACTCAGCAACACTTTGTTATTATGCACTGGATGTTAAAGTGAAAATATTTATAGCAGAGTGCATTTACTAATTGCATTACTGTCTTCACTGTAGAGATATTATTGAAGACACATTTGGTATTGATGACTCAGAGATATGACTGGAACAGCTTTACTCCCCAAGGAGAACTGCTGGGAAATGCATTATTCATCTAACAGATGTCTCACTTTTTCCTTTGGCTGCCAGGAAGCTCATAACTAAATTATTTTTAAAAATCTTGTTTTGATTGATAACAATATATTTATATTAAGAGATTTCAGGTGAAGGCAATGAGGGAAGAGTAAATTTTTAAATACTCTGCCTTCTAAAGTCTTTGCTGTGATTAGATTAAATTTTTCCATTTTTCTGGAGGATTGCACACATCTGCAAAAGTAAGGAGAATATTATGTTGGATCCTACACATGTCCATTACGTTGAATAATTACCAACCCATGAACAATCCTGCTTAATCTATATCCATACCCCCTCCCCTCCTATGACCCCCAGACTTACCTTGAAGCTAATCCCAGGCATGGCACAATTGCATCCAATTCTTTAATTATATCTTATTTCTTGTGCATATTCTTAAGCAATATACGCAATACACATAAGGAATGAGAAAGAGGAACCTATGCATATTTACACAAACTCATCTTTTTTCCACAATTCACTCAACTTCTGTAGCCATGTTAGCATTTGCACTTCCGTCCCAGCCTTGGAAACCAGCCCTAGGACATCCCTTGTTGACAAGAGGATGTCCAACTGTCCAGTCGGCTATGGTGTTGATGACTCTTACCTGAAGCTGTTCCTTTTCTCTGCCCCTGATGGCATGTTCCGGAGTGGAAAGTTGCAATTAAGAAAAAATGTATCTTGTGATTGGAATATTAGTAGGATACTCCAGGGGCTAGAGGAAACCAGTAATTCTTTCCCCTGTCATACCCAGAGCCACTACCAATGGCTGCATTCACCAAGGAGGGCACTCTGGAAGGAGGACCCATTCTATTGTAGCACAGAACAACAGTTTGCAAGTGTGCAACCTGCTTAGATCAGGAGGTGAGGTAAGCTTGACGCTTCCTGGTAATTTCCCCCTCGTCTATGAACCAAGAAGCCAAAATTGCCATCCTGAATGGACTTCTTTTGCCATCTTTTGTGTTCTTCAAAACCGTTGCTGTTCGCATGGTTACACCACATGGTTCTGGCTAACTTCTCGGAGTTTCACATCTATGCTATGCTTGCCCATATGTCACCATTGTAATGCTCTGCTCAACCAAACAAGTTGCTGTCTTTTCGAATGCGTGTTGGGTTAAGAGCTGCTGTTGGGTTTATATTCTTGCAAAATTGGCATTTATGGTAATCCATTTAGCAATTATGATTATCTCAGTTTGTGTGAGCTTGGCAGAGAGAAGACATATTCTGGCTGCTTGCAGAAGGAAAAGTAATGGACTGTATCTTCCAAAAGGAGATGACTCAGACCAAAGAAAGCTGTTAAGAGCAGGGCTGTTTGGTGCTAGTTAGAGGAAAAATTGGAAGTCTCTACGACCGCACCCATCGCTGGCCACACCTGGGGCCTGTCAAGGGTGGCATGGGTGTTAGAGAGGAGGTGTTCCCAAATGTGGAAAACCCTCACTGACAAAGCGTAAGGAGACGATGTCTGTGGAATCCTACAGGAGGGTTCTGCAGAAAAAGCTGTCACCCAGTGTCAAAGAGAGGAGGCAGTTTATGCATTGTATCTTAAGGTTTTTTGTTTTGGTTCTCCAGAGAAACAGAACTAATAACTCTCTCTCCCTCTCCCTCCCCCCCTCTCTCTCTCCCTCTCTTTCTCTCTCTCTCTCTCTCTTTCTCTCTCTCTCTATATATAGATAAAAGATCTGTTATGAGGAATTGGCTCATGTGATTATAGAAGCTTAGAAGTCCCACCACCTGCTGTCAGCAACTTGCCTGCCAGGACAAGAGAGCACGGAAATTCAATGCTCCATGTTCCAGAATACTTGACATCTGGGAATCTCACCTGATGCAGATTCTCCCAGGTAGACCTATGGTCATCACTCAAGGCCCAGAGATGAGCTTTGACAGGCATTGATCACAGCAGAGGAGCACATCTTCCAGTCAGCACAATGGGGTTGGCATCTGGTTCTTCTGGGGATGCTGGGAGAGAGTCCAGGGTCCAGTCTTGGCATCATAGGGGCTGCAAAGTGGGATGGGAGCTGAATTGCTTCCACTCAAAGGTCTCATGACGTTTGGGTGTTTCTGTTTACTACATGGTACCCAGTACCATCATTCCTGCCTGTGAACTATGAAACTCAGTCCTCCAACCCCTCCCAGGGCTGGTTCATTCGCTTTAATATGGCCTGTGTTCCCAAGACTCTCTTGTCTGAAATGGCCTCAATTATCCCAGTAATTCCTAGGAAAGTAATCACCACATTTCTTTTTCATAATGGTTGGGCATGAACTGTAAGTCATGTTTCCTTTTTGCTCAAATCAACCAGACTGGATTCTGATCTCTGCAACTAAGAAATGTGGCTGGGACAACAGCTACTATTTGCTGGGTACCTCCCATGTGCCAAGCATTGTTCTCAAAGGACTACATTGGAACCCTAAAAGCTCCTATGGGTGGGAACTACTAGAATCCCCATTCCCAGCCTGCTGGCCTGCCCTACAGATTCTGGACTTGCCAGCCCCCAAATCACATGAGCCAATTCCCTAAAATAAACCAATCTCTGTCTCTAAGATAGGTAGAGATAAATAGATAGATAGATAGATAGATGATAGAAAGATGATTGATAGATACATAGATAGATGAGAGATGATAGATAGATGATTGATAGATGATAAATAGATGATAGAGCGAGAGAGATGGATGGATGAAAGGATGCGTGGGTGGATGGATGGATGGATGAATGGAGGGGTGAATGCATGGATAGATGATATGAAGATAGGTAGATAGATATAAATAGAAGAAAAGATATGTGATAGTTGGATAGATGATAGATAGATAGATAGATAGATAGATAAATGATAGCTAGCTGGCTAGCTAGCTAGCTAAAGCTGCACATAGAGAAAGAGGCACAAATACAGATATCTCTGTCTGCATCTCTATCTCTATGTCTTTATCTCTATCTATCTCCTCTTGATTCTGTTTCTCTGCAGAACCATAACATACAGCCCAAACAAGACAAAACAAGAATAGCACAACACAACCTCCGGATCCCATGTGGTGCCAGGGCAAAGTTAATTCTCATGATCTCCATGAAAGGATTGAACGATTTCAGTAATACTTGACCCGCTGCAAAACCTAAGGGTACCATGTCTAGACAGGTCTTTGGTTTCCCTCACACCAGCTGATTCTGCTCCAAATGTGCATGGGATTTTCCGGCAGGCCCTCCTTGCACAATCTTCCAAATACCTGTGGTCTGTTAACTGGGGGGTCAAGATAAGTGACTTTTATTAAGAAGTCTAAACCTCAGACGCTGAGTGGGATTTTCATGCTCTTACATCAGGTCTAGGATTGGCAAGAGCATCCTCTGAGGTTCAATGGGAGCTAGAATATCATGCAACCAAAATATATTTTCTAATACACCTGCATTTTTTCTCCTGAGATGGCTTTGCGTTAATTGCGGTTCACGCTATCCCCTGCGTGCCCTTTGGATGGAGCTTGGAAGCTGCCTTTTCTCACCAGGCGAGGGTCTCCCAGGATAATGAAGGTCCCCAGAGGTGTGGCTCTGCCTAAGCCATTTCCCAGGAGCCTGGGCGGTTGCTCCGGGTGGTTCTGGGAGCTTCGGTGGCTCCATCACGCAGCTGTGTGCTCAGTGGTGAAGGCTGTCGACAGTCTTCAGTGGCAACCATGTGGGCTTTGTTTCTCATGCCTAGCAATTCAACAGGACAGCACACACTTCTTTAATCTGCTGTCTCCATCAAATGCCTCACTCCTACACTTGTCTAATTTAGAAATGAAAGCAGGGTGACCCTCTTGTAATGCTTTTCATCTAGTGCAATTGTCTTGCTGGCCCTGATGTCTCCAAGGATTTATGTTTCTTTCCACTGGGCTGTCCATCTGTGCTCAAGGAGTTGCATGCTTATAGCAGATCTGACTCCCAGTCCTGAATTAACCATAGTTGATGAAAACCCTCCAGAAAACCCCCATTGTAATGCCGCTAGATGCTCCACAGAGACGAGAGAGGCTCAGCTCGTCTACAGCACTGTTTTCTTGCTCCATCCAGAATTTTCTGAGATACCTAAGTGGATGATCTTTGCAAAATTGCTTACCAATTAATATGGATTTATTGGTTTTCAGTTTTCAAAATGAAAAAAGCTCTACACCCCACCCTCAATTGTTTTAGTCTCTCACCTTCTGTTTAGGAGAATAATTTTTTGAACAAAATTTTATTTCCATGTACTATTGTTTAATATGCTTTAATTTTTAGAGCAGTTTTAGGTTCACAATAAAATTGAGTGGAAGATACAGAGAGTTCCTAAATATTCCTTGACCCCACACATGCACAGCCTCCGCTGCTATCAACATCTCGCACCAGAGTGGGACATTTGTAAAATTAAAATTGATGAACCTGCACTGACACGTCATTATCACCCTAAGTCCATAGCTTACACTGGGTTCAGTCTTGGTGCTGTGCATTCTCTGGGTTTAGACAAATGTGTAATGACAAGTGTCCATCATTATAGTGAAACTGTCCTAAAAGTACTCTGTGCTCCAAATATTCATTCCTCCCCGACTCCCAACCCCCAGCAACCACTGATCTTTTCACTGTCTCCAAGTTTTGCCTTTTCCAGAATGTCATAGAGTTGAAATTGTGCAGTATGTGGTCTTTTCAGATTGACTGCTTTCTCTTAGTAATATGCATTTAATGTTTCTTTCTGGTGTGTTTTTAAAATTATAGTTCTCATTGAGTTTTAGAGTTCAAAGAAAAGAGAAAGTAGTGTATGTGCCTATTTATAATAATAGCAATAAACATTTCAGGATCCACCATGGGGATTTTTCTTTCCCCAAATCACCTCCCTCTCAGTTATCACCACCCAACAATCCTTCCCTCTTCTACTCATATTTCTAAACACTCATATGCTCCAAATATGACAACTAGGCAGAAATGCATTTCTACAACTATTTCTCTACATTCGTGACTCACAAACTCTCACCTCACTCCACAATTATTTCACAGTGTCTAGCCCCTTCAGAGAATATCTGGGAACGAGGACTCGCCCAACTTACTGTTTTGGAAATGTTCTATAAATGTGAAGAATCATCTTGCCAATACCCATTCTTCCAGGCTCAGCTCACAAAATCCAGTCATGTCTTCCAGGGTCCCACCCTGGACTCACCCCACTGGCAGACATCACTTCTCTGGGCCTCCATAGTACACTGGGCCAACCGCCCCCACAATGAAATGCGGTGATGTTTACAGGCCAAAGGCCAATCTGGTGAGGGATGAGGAAGGCTGGTACCATTTGGAGAGGGCACTTTGTGAATCCTTGGAAATGGACTGGGTTCTGAGGAAATGAAGGCTTGACCAGCAGGTGGCAGAGTTTCAGTGGTAACTTGGCCTTGGGTGTGCAACTTGGATAGTCCACACCTGCAACCCTCTGATGACATCTGCATTGTGCCTCACCGTGGCAGGTGGCCCATTTCTAACACAAGCTCCCTAGTGTGTCTGAGTTGGAGCTGAAGAATCACATTCCAAAGCTGAACTCATCAGCAAGAGCCTGGAACCAGGCACCGCTGTCTCTGTGAAGAGGACCGACCGCTTTAGATACCACCTATGTGCGAGGCTGCCTCGTTCTGGCTGTGACGAAACCCAACCTGTCTTCTGAGAACAATGGGCTCCATTGAGAAGAGCTGAACCATCAAGAAATACATGAAAGGTTGTCACAGTGGTGGACAAACAGGATAAAGGCAGATTGAAACCTCTAGCAAAGAGAAAAGTCCACTTGGGCACATTGGCAGATTTGCAACATTTTTCCACCTTGTGACAATTCAGAACAGCTCAGGAGTATGAAGGCATTGTTCTAAAAATTTGAGAACTTTGGCTTACACTTCCCAGTCCCCTTTCCTAAAAAAAAAAAAAAAAAAAAAAAAAATCTTCCAAGTGTTTTTCTCACCATTCTTCCCTTCTCAGAATGGCCCACTATATATATAATTGCTCAGGTCAAAATCTGGAAGCCAATGCTTATTGTTTTCTTTCTTTCACTCTCAATCCAAATAGTGATAAACCCCACAGTCTACCACCAAACCAATAACCTAGCCCAGCCGCTTTTCCCCACACCTACTGGGACAGTCTAATTTCTCCCTCCCAGTACTAAATAGCCTCCTCTAACTAGTCTCCCGGCATCCTCTTTCTGTCCTTGCCTGGACCATGCTCTGCACTAGAGCTAAAGGGATTAATAATGTCAAACGTGCCATCTGACGCTGGCACACAGTAGGCGCTGTAGACTTGTTACCCATTATTATTTTAAGAATAATTAACTACCAATGGCAGGTATTCTTCTATTGTTAACCCAACTTCTTGTACCATCTGACTGGATTTCCTCTAAGTTACTACTGGCCTAGAGTGACCTGGCCATTATCATCATCAAACAGCATGTATTCAAGGTTGTTCTGGACATGAATAATATCATTTCAGGTCCAGTCAAATTTAAAGATGTGTGACTATAAAAATGTAATGAGGGGGGTGGGTAAAATTTTTATATGAGATGCCCATGCCCCTGGCATTAGACATATGGCATCATAGAAAAAATCTTGGGGGAGGTGGTTAATCTGAAAGGCCCACCCCATAATGTGGTTGTTTTCAGCAACAATGTGCTTCATGTCAGAAATCTGTTTCATACGGGTGATGGCTTAAATTCAACTATTCATTTGAATTCATTTTCCTATAGAAGCAATGTTAGGTGTCTCACCATCCTACTTCACGTACCGCATAGTGACAGACGGCATTGCAGAAACTGCAGAGTATATTTCGTTTTAATTTTAGAAGCTGAATGAGAAATAGCTTGATTATTTTGAGCACTGGAGAGCTGAACACTGGACAGTTCCAGTAAATACAGGGATGCTGTTATTTTTATTGGATAATGGAAGGATGATAGGATGCTTTGCTCAGGACAGTTCCAGGAAGCTGAAGGAAAATGGCATATCTGTGTGGAACAGCTCTACAGTAGTGCTCTCAAACCTTAACACGCTCACAAATAATTCTGACTCAGTACGTCCTAGGTAGGGCTTGAAAACATCCATTTCTTGCTGGCTGTCAAGTGATGCTGGTGCTGGTAGTCCACATGTTTGAGTGGGAGGGTTCTAAAGATACGTGTCTGACATGGTAGCCACTAGCCACTTATGGCTAATTAAATTTAAATTATTTAAAATAAAAGAAAATTTAAAAATTCACTTCCTTGCTCATATTAGCCACATTTCAAGGGCTCAGCAGCCACCATGTTGGGCAGCACAGCACAGAACGTTTTCCCGTGATTGCAGAAAATTCTACAGGACTGGGCTAGTCCAGAGGCTGGCTATCACCCAGGAATATCCACTTACGAAGGAGCTAAAGTATTTTCAATTTTTGGATTTTTTTTTTATTGTAAGATTTTGTGGGGCACACATGATAGCCACATAAAGTTTAGTACAACTGGTGTAATGCTCTTCATGAACAGGACGCAAATATACTTCACTCACAACTTGCAACTCACTAGATATGCTAAAAAGCCCTGATACGAAAGAGAGCTAAATTCCAAAAAATCCCTGAAATTGCTGTATTTCTAAATATGTTTATATATATGCATACTCATATAATCCATATATGGTATAGCTATAGAAATCTACAACTATTTATATACGCAAATCTACATATTCTTATGTTTCCTCACAATTATTTTACAGTCTCTACATGAGCAAAAGACGAGAAGAATCAGATTCCCACAAGAGGAAACGTGACAGATGTGTAACCAGCTAAATGCTGACCAATCACATTTGAAGAGGAGAAGGGCAAGTCGTGGCCAAAATAGGCTGTCATTGGAGCTGCACGAGATCGGTCAAATGAAGTCTGGCTGTCTTAGTTAACTGCAATGTCAACTGCTGTGATAAAGCCACCAGAGAATTTGGTTGGCTTAACACAATCACAGTCTATTTATTTTAAATTACTAGTCCATTGCAGGTGTTCCTGCTTGAGCAGACTTCTTCCAAGTGGTGAGTGAGAGATCCAGGTTCCTTGCCAAATTGGTGTTCTGCCATCGTCAACACCTGTTTCCCAAGGTGTCCTTGTTTTCGTTGGTTGGTTTTTGGCTGTCGATGTTTTTGTTGCCTTTGTTTCAATTCCATACAGCTGAAAGGGAAAAAAAGCACATGCCCGCTTCCCCACGGGAGGTTTCCACGGTGCACACCCTTCCACTCACATTCCTTTGGCCAGAGCTGAACCACGTTGACACATCGAACTGTAAGACCAGCTGGAAGGTAGTCAAGCTGAGAAGAGGGAGAAATTGGTTTGGTATCACTTATCAGTCTCTCTCTACTGATAAAACCATCTGTTGATGCTTGTGTTAAGCAATGAGAATACACATCCATTGCTGCCAGGACTGCAAATTGGTACAATCACTTTGGGAATTCACTTAGCACCATCTTGTAAAGCGGAACATGACCCTCCAATTCCCCTTGCTGGTGTAAACTCTAGAGAAACTCTTGCATATGAGTCCATGGGTAAGCGTGTTCTCAGCAGTAATATCTGCAATCGTGAAAACCTGAAAATAACCCAAATGTTTACACAGACAGGAGAATGGATATATAAAGTGTGGAATAATCACACAAAGGCATATGGCACAAAAGCAAAACGAATAAACTAAACTTACAAGCAGCGTCATGGTAAATCTTAGATGTTCAGTGTTGAGACGAAAAATATCCAGAAGACCAGACAGTGTACTATCAATGAATGCAATTCAAAAGTAAACAGAACTGAACAATAATGTATTGTTTAAGAATACTGAGATCTGTGCCAAAACTATCACTACATTCTTATTACACACAAAATTCAAGAAAATAGTTAACTTGGTGGCAGGGGTTTCATGAGGTGTGTTTGCAGGAAAGGGAGCCCAGAGAGTAATAATTATTGAGGAATGTTCTAGATGTTTGAAGTGGGTGGTAGGTCCTTGCTTGTTTTGTATTTTGCTTCATACCTTTGCATATTCATACCTTCATGCCATCGCATATGTTCCTTAGGAGATCCCCAACATTTCACATGCAAAGTAAGTTAGTTTTAGATGCAGTGAGTCACTTTTGGATGATTTCCCACCCTCTAATAATTCCTCACCCTTGAAAGAATCCCTTTGACTCCAGAGTGGTTTTTCTGTGACTGTTTTGTGCCGTCAGCGTCCTTTGTAGGGCTTCTTGACCAAGAGGTGGAAATTGGATTCATCCTGGAATGAAGAAGCTCCTGGAACTCTTTCAGACTCATGGCAGAATGAAACACACCCTTCTCCCTTCCATTACTCTGCTCTTGAAAATTGTATCTCCTTGCCTCTCTCTTGAGGAGACTCTGTTGGAAGAGGTAACATTGGGAAGACTCTGGGACAGGGTGCAGAAGGGGTTCGATTCATTCCCAAAGATGGGTCACTTGCTGACAGAGTTGCACACTAACCCAGAAAGATCTCGGCATCTTGTGCATGTCATTGTCTGTCGCTGGCCCCAAAGCAGCAGCTGTGTGCCTCTCCCCTGCATTGCAGTGCCCCACTGCCATGTCGTGCCCTGAATCTCATTAAGTGCGTCCCTCTGTTGCTTTCCACCACCAGAAACTTCACCTGACATCTTCTGGTACTCACACCCCTCTGCTTTGGGAATCAGCCCCCGAGTTTCACCTCCTGTCTACAACTTCCCCAGAATCCCCCCAACAGAGTGAGGCGCCTGCACTGGAGGCTCCTTTTCTGTGTTGTGTTACTTCCTTGTAGCCCTTATCAAAATTTAGTCTTCATTCCTCTGTTTGTCCTGTGGCCTCTGAGCAACGTGAGGATAAGGGTTGAGTCTCTTCATTTTTTTTCAGTCCTGCCCCAGCACGGAGTCTGCCCTCCACCAAATACCGTTGAGTATTTTGGAGTGAACATCAGGCATTAGAAGCAGACCTTAGAGAGGGACTGTGGAGGCTTGTGCTTCAGTGAGTTCAAGGGTCCATGTCTTGGGTTGCGTTCCCCAGAAAGCAGAGAGAAAGCAATGGGAGGGGTGCAGTCACAGGGAAGCGGAAGTGAGGGAGAGGAGGGTGAGGCAGGGGAGGAGGGAGAGGCAGGGCAAGGGGCGTGACCACTGTCGGATATGACCAAGGCTAATGGCCCTCTCTCCGGCACCCTCTTCCCAGTGGACAAAAGGAACTGAGTCTCAGGAAAGACCCTCAAAGGGAAGAACAGAGAAGACCTTATCTGCTGGCTGACGCCTGTCTGCCATTGTGTAAAGACTCCTCCTCCTCATGGGGTCTCAACCTCCCTGTGCTGTTGGGTTGCCATGTCTCAGGTCAAAAGGAAAGTGAGTGCATGTATACGTGTAAGTCCATCTACATGTATATGCAAGTACATGACTATGTGAATATGTGAGTGTATATATTCTCCAGAGAATATTTATTATATTAGATATATACTATATATAATACATTGCGTATTATATGTTATACATAAGACATATGTAATATATAACATACAGACATATGTTACATACATATGTCACATATATGAGTACATATGTTTATATAATATATGTTGTATATTACTCTGGTGTATCTATTACTCATATATATGTACACATGTATGTGTGTATGTCTTATATGTAATATATGCATGTGTGTATATATTGCATATGCACATCTCTCTCTCTATATCTAAGTCTGTTCGGGCTGTTATAACAAAATACCACAGACTGGGCGGCTTAAGCAACGGATATCTATTTCTTACAATTCTGGAGGTGAAGTCCAAGAGCGAGGCAGCAGCAGATTTGGTGTCTGGTGAGGATGCAATTCCTGATTGACAGACGGTCATCTCGCCATGTCCTCACATAGTGGACAGGGTGAGGGAGCTCTCGGGGCCTCTTTTATAACGGCACTAATCCCATCCATGGGGGCTCCACCCTCATGAGCTAATCGCCTCCCAAAGGCCCCACCTCCTCATACCATCACACTGGGGGTTAGGTTTCAACATCTGGATTTTGAGCGGACACAAACATGCAGACCACAGCAATGTAAATATAAAGAGGTTTGTCGTGGGGAATGGTTCACGCCCTTATGGAGACTCAGAAGTTCCCAGATCTGCAATCTGCAAACTGGAGACTCAGGGGGACCGATGGCGAAGTTCCAGTCTGAGTCTGAAGGCGGGAGAAGACAGATGTTCCAGTCCAAAGACAGTCAGAGAGGAGTTCCTTCTTATTGGCGAGTCAATCTTTTTGTTCTACTCAGGCCTTCAAATGATGGATGACGCCCACCCACAATGGGGAGGGCAATCTGTTTTACTCAATCTACTTGTCCAAATGCTAATGGCAACCAGAAACACCCTCACAGACACAGGCAGAATAATGTTGGACCAATAATATCCGGGCACCCCATGGTGCAGTCACGTTGACACACAAAATTAACCATCACAATGTCTAGGTATACGTGTGTGTGTGTGTGTGTGTGTGTATGCATGCATCTTACAACGTGTTAAGTATTGTTCCAGCACAGAATAAAGGATGTGGTAACTTTTGCTGGAAAATGTGCACTGTAATAATACTCAACAGTCATCTTGAAACAGCATTTGCTATGTCCAAATTCAAATTGAGTGAAGGACCAGAAAAAATAAAATAGAGAATACAGCCAGTTGGCCAGACATGAAGAACAGATAGCCATGATGTCACATAAAAATTCCAGTAAATCCATAAAATTTCTGTATCTTCTGTGCTCCTCATTGCTGAGGAAGAGATGCTGTCCACTTGCCCTGTTACGGCCACCGTGTCCAGAGGGGCTGGCTGCTGGCAGCCTCGCGGCTATACGAGGTCTGCAGAATGCTTGTTCCTCCTTTCCACTCCTCTCTTGAAAATCCGTGAATGCAGGGCAGATTCAAACTCGGCTTCATTTTAAAATGACAAAGGCGACAGCCCTCAGTCACAACGCATTACAGTATTCACTTTAAATGACCTTTACTCTGCACCAGAAATGAAACTGCCAGCTTCACGATTTGGTTCCACCAAGGAAACGGGGGAGGACGTTTTCCTATGTTGTTTGACAAAGCAGCTGCAGCCACCATCCCACGCATTACACGCATCCCACACTCGGCCCAGGCATTCTTTCCGCTTCAGATGGCTGACGGTCTGGAATGATGTGTGGAGTAACAGAAACGACCAAGGAAGCTGTATTTGCAGAGGACCAAGGAAATGGCAATCGCAATCAATGAAGACATATGGCACAAGCTGCCAAGAATCTTTAAGCCATGTACAAACATGCACAAATATTGTGACAGTCTCTAATATATGCTGTAGGTCTTTGTATATTTCTAAGAAGCAGGTTTTGCCACAACTCTATTTCAGACCACCGCAGAACTGCTCTCGGACAGGGTCACCCAGCCATCTCATCAGCCACAATGCCCTGAAGCAATCAAGCAGGGCAGTCTCCTTGTCTGGAGTGCCTAAGTACGGATATTTCCCACTAATAAATATCTAATTAGAACTAACGAAATGTTATGCTTGTAAACAATCCTGTAGTAAGACATATCACACAATGAGTCAACCCAGCGTGCTCATTGTTCCCGTTAGGCAACCAGCATTCAATTTCGGTTATGGAACTTTGCACTTAAAACTTGGCAGGGGATGGTCAGGACCAGAGTCAAATTTTAAACAAAATTTGACGAACTCCAGTTGTGCTATTCCTTGAATACTAGGCTTAGTTGATGAGCTAGATTCTCTCAGCCTATAAGACCTTTCGGTAGGCAATTCAATTCTGAAAAATTGGCTCCAATGTTTAAGAAGATGCTAGCTCCTTACGACAATATTATTAATGAATGTTGATATATTAATATTTGTGGGCAATGTCTGTCCTAACAGATAGATCACTTCTTTAGTGTTTTTAAAATTTCTTTTTTTTATTGTGGTAGCATTGGTTTATAACATTATATAAATTTCAGGTGTACATCATTATATTTCAATTTCTGTGTAGATTACATCGTGTTCACCACCCAAAGACTAATTACAATCCATCACCACACACATGTGCCTAATGACCCCTTTTGCCCTCCGCCCTCCCCCCTCCCCATCTGGTAACCACCAATCCAACCTCTGTCTCTATGTGTTTGTCATTGATTTAATCTTCTACTTATGAGTGAGATGATACAGTATTTGAGTTTCTCCCTCTGAATTACTTCGCTCAGCATAATGCCCTCCAGGTCCATCCATGTTGTCACAAATGGCCAGATTTCATTTTTTTATGGCTGAGTAATATTCTATTGTGTAAATATACCACATCTTTATTCATTCGTCCCTTGATGGGCACTTATGTACATCTTTAGTTTGATTATGCTATACCCTTTCTAAAACCGTATTTGCCATGAAAAATATTGATGTGCGTTGGTGCCGACAAGTTAGCCCAGTGTCCATGGTGCATTTTGGGGAGCAGGGCTGGTCCATGAGCAATTTAGCTAGCACTTGTGTGTAGAGGTCTGAGCATCTGATGGATCATTCCTCTACTCTCTACCTCATCTTTCAGTCTCTGTTGGATCGAGATAAATATTGACAAGTGACATTGAGAAAACCAATAAGCTTTTCTGGTCTTCATTTTCTGCATCATTCTTCCACCTGTGAACCTTGTAGGGCACTGTGTGTGTTTCTCTATTACAGTGCCCTGAGCTGCCAGGATTGCTTTTCTCCAAACTACGTGGAAATTCCATCCTTCAAGGTAAAGACTAAGCTTATTTATCTTCTGTGAATAAAGCCTGATGCAGTACTGGCTATATTTCAGCTGCTCAATGAATGTTTATCAAACACATCAATGAATTTCCTAGTAAGCATTGGAGAATGCACCAGTGGGAGAGAGAAGGTGAGTGTTTTTGACTTCTAATATAGTAGATTCTGAACCATTCAGAGACTCTGGACTGCCTACATTTCCCCCAGTTTTTGGCTGTGCCAGAGGCAGCATACCTCCCCGTAAATAAGAAAAAGGAAAGGAGAGAACCCAAAACACCAGTAGATTATTTGATTTCCACCCAGTGCAGGTAAGCTGGTTTGCAACTAACAATGCTGAGCCACTGCTTATAAAACCAAGAGTCAGTGACACAGAGACCACTCCAGCAGGGATGGATACTTGACGGGCAGGAAGTAGTTGTATGGAATGTGAAGAAGACCACGAATCCTGCAAAGGACTTTGCAAACACACAAGAGCAAAATTAAATCTCTTGGAAGGGCCATCTTGAATATCAAGGGAAAATAGCAGGCTTTTAGAATTATTCTTTTCAGACACACAGATGTTAAGAGAGCCATCATCCTCATCCTACTCAGAATTCAGAAGCCACTCTAGTTTCTGAGCATAATTTTCATACAGTTGATTCTCATGTATTTGTCACTGAAGCCAAGACACGTATGTGGAGCCTCCTGTGATATTCTTCCCCTCTTCATACTTGTACGTCTGACACAAATCTCAAAGTCTTATATCTGTAAGAGAACTCTCAGTTGTTCCCTTCTATATCTTCTCCTCCCTCAGTCTTGCATATGTGAGCACCACCATTGACACAGTTGACCATTGACTCAAAAACCAACATTCATTCCTGATTTGTCTTCTCTCCATCTCCACTAGAACAACATCCAATCCATAGGATAATTCTTCTGCCTCCAAAACATCTTCTGAACCTGTCCGTTTCATTCATCTCCAATAAAGCCACTTGTCAGATCTATCCTCTTCTCTTACCTGCATCCCTGTGATGGTTCCCTGGATGAGCTTCTGCTCCCATGATCGCCCCCATAATCTGTTTTCTGTGTACCAGTCAAAGGATGTTTAAAAACGTAAACGAGACCATTCCACCTTCTTAATTAAAACCTTCCCATGACTTCCCATCACGTTTAGGATAAAGTTCAGACTCTTTCTCATACACTACCTGACCATGCATTCTTGGACCCCTCTATCTCTCCAATCTGTTTTCCCGTCTCTATTCCCTGTACTCCCTCTGCCCTTGTCTGGGTGGAATTAGATCCAGCTCTTCAAGGGGTTGGGTCCTTCTTATGATTCCTGGATCAACCTAAGTGTCACCTTCTCCCACTGCCTAATTGAAAGTTGACCCCCACACCGTTCCATAGATTATCACCCTGAGCTCTCCTTGAATGCAACCTGGCAAGGCATAAATCTCTGGTGAGAATGGGGGCAGCCACAACAATAGTTTTTGTTTCACTACCAAATGAGCTCATCTCATGATGTCTGTAACTACAGCAGTCTTTCTGTCCCCTGTCATTTAAAAGGAAAGCACTCAACACGATCAGAACAGCTACCTCCTGAATCTATACATGAGACAAATGGTCAATAACTTATTGACAATTGATAAATGCCAATTCATTGCCACAGTTAATTAATAGTCCGTGTAAAATTTGCCCATCCAGAGATCTCTTTCCACTGTGTTCAATATGCATTGAAGGATTTAAACAAGTTGACCTGGGGCTTGCCTTTGAGGTCCACATTGGAGCCAAGGAAAAGAGAAACAGCTGTGAAGTGCAGAGGCATAAATTACTCTTGGACATCCTTAAATTGTAGGATTAGTGGAAATTGATGAGGTATGAGTATGAATAATGAAAGATGGTTGTGGTTAAGATAAGCTTTACCATGAATAGGGGAAAAAGTTTCAAACTTTTTTTCAGAACAAATGCATGCATAAATACGGGCCAAGACGCATCAACACGGCCGTAGTGTTTCCACAAATCAAATTTGTAATGCAATCATATACTTTGAGAGAATTTTCTGTGAACCACATATTGAGAAGTCATGGTCCCCTCCAGTCCCTCTGGGCAGAGGTTTTGCACACAGGTTTTCCACTTCAGAAGAAACATTTATATTTTTTTATCAGGAGGAGGAGAAAGAGAAATTCGACAATCACACCACCTAAGTCAAGTGAGAAAAAGAAGCATCTCCCCAAAACTCACGTCCACTCAGAACCTCAGAATGTGCCCTGATTTGGAAACAGGACCTCTGCAGATGTAGTTAGTTAAGATGAGGTCGTACTGGAGTAGAGTGAACCCTAAATCCAATGACTAGTGTCCATAAAAACAGTGGAGAAGGTGTAGGGAAGGCCACGTGACTATGGTGGCAAGGATTAGGGTGATGCATCTACAAACCAAGCAACGTCAAGGATGGCTCCCAGCCACCAGGAGCTGGGCAGAAGCATGGAGCAGATTGTCTCCTAGAGCCTGCAGAAGGAACTAACCCTGCAGACACCTTGATCTTGGACTTCTGGTCTCCAGAGCTGCGAGAGAATACATTTTCGTTCTTTTCATCAACCCAGCGCATGGCATTTTGTTATGACAGCCACAGGAAATGAGTACAGCCAGCTTTGTGGATAAACCATGTTAGGGAGAGAGTGGAAGGTCTGGCATTTTACAACCTTTCAGACACATTTTGTACTAGACACTCCTGACAGGGGTAGGTGTCGTAAAAATGGTGAGCAGCATCCCCAAATCACAGGTGCTCCAGAGTTCTCATCAGTGTAACAAAATCTGGGATTGCTATCTCTAAATGATGCCTTAAAATTCCTTTGAGCCTTATCATTCGGTTTCCATTGTATAAGCAAAAAGGAAAGCTAAAACTTCTCGATCCAGAGCCTCGCAGTACTGTACTATCACACAAGCTCAAAAGCATTTAAACAAAAGATTCCACCCCTAAAATTTGCTGCCAGCCCTAAGCGATAAGTCATCCCTGAACTCAGGCCCATAGGCAGTCATCAGCAAATTAAACTTTATCTTGCATTTGTTCCACGGCCAAATGTTTTTTAGTAGCAATTAGAGTTGAGTTCCTCAAGTGAACGTTGCAGGGAGGGGACTCGGAGAATGCTTTCCAGGCTGAGAGCTGAGGATGCCGTGCATTCAGTTTTTATGTGGTTGAGGTCCGTTGGAGTAGGGCATTCTTGGTGACATGGCCAAGATGGACTTCATTGGCAGAGTCCCCGTTACAGGCGTGCGGTAGGCGATTTCCTTGGGTTTTTTAAGGTCGCCAGGAAGGACTCCCTCATCTGTCTCATCTCCATCATCCTCTCTATTTCTGTTCCTGCACTGTCTCATTCACCATTCCTCAGCCCACTCGAATCTGCATTCTTTCCTATTGGCTCCACCATAATGGTGGCAGTGAGCATGCCCCATCCCTAACTATCTCTAAGGGCAACGGACCTTTCCAACCCTCTTCTTAATGATCCCACAGCAGCAATGGCTGCTTCTTGAAACACACCTACTCCTTGAATTTCATGATTGTGATGGGATCAATTGAACCCCGTGCCTCCCCCAAATTCATATGGTGAAGCCCCAACTCCCAGTACCCTCCTTATGTGACTGTATTGGAGAGATGGGATCTTTAAGGAGGTGATGAAGGTAAAATGAGGTCATGAGGGTGGGCCCTGATCCAATAGGACAGGGGTCCTTATGAGAAGAGGAGGTGAGGACCCAGACACGCACAGAGGGACGACCATGTGAGGACACGGGGAGAAGACAGCCATCTACATGCCAAGGAGAGAGGCCTCAGGAGGAACCAGCCCTGCCCACACCTGGATCTCAGATTTCCAGCCTCCAGGACTGTGAGACCATAAATGTCTCTTGTTTGCACTACACGGTCAATGTTATTTTGTAATGGCAGCCAAGCAAACTAAAATTGCTATACTCTTCATTCTTTTTCCAATCGCCCCGCTAACTCTTTATCATTTGGCGGAGTCTTCCTGGCTGTTAAATGTTGCACCCGGATTTTAAATCTGTCCCAGAGAAGATTTACACCACTTATGGAAACACTTGTGTGCCCCACATTCAGCTTAAGAGGGAGAACATCTTCAGTCTCCTAGAGGACACCTGTGGGGTGTTCATATACTTCAAGCCTCCATCTTAAGGTCTCTTTGCTTCTAACTCTTTATTCTCTCTCTGCAGGATGCTGTCCGCAATGACAAGTTCAAGTACCACTTATTCATCAATGACTTATATATATTCAAATATATTTTACGGATATAAAATACCTCTGTACATATATACATTTATGCCCGTATTAATATATATCCATATTCATATATATATATATATATATATATCAGGTATATATACATCAAACTTTTCCCCTCTACTTTAGACTCCATTTGGAATGACCCTATCATATCTTTGGTTGCATGTCTTCAACCACTGGTTCTCAAACTTTTTGGTCTCAGGAATCCTTCCCATTATTAAAAATTACACAAAGACCCCAAAGAGCTTTTGTTTATGGGCATTGTATCTATCAGTATTTACCATATTACAGATTAAAACTGAGAAATTAAAAACACATTGATGAATTCATTTTAAAGTTATAAAAATCATATATTTTTTCATGAAAAAGAATATTTTTTCAAAATGGAAAAAAGAAAATACTGAGCAGAGTGGCGTTTGACATTTTTACCAACTGAGTTTGCGTATCTGTTTTGGCATCATCTCTGGTCGACATGCTGCTTTGTTTAAAGTGTGTGAAAAATGATTCAGCCTCCTACAGATACATCATTGAAAGAGGTAGGCATATTTTCATAGTCTTTTTAGATTATCCTGGAGATTCTTTGAGACCACACCAAAACTTGACCTCTTGTGGGTTCTTAAAGGGTAGTTGCCATGACCAGTGTGAAATCCTATCAAGCATGTTTTCACACTCGGTCAAATTAAAATCCATTGGTCTCCCTGGCACTTTGAAGCATCTTTTACCAGTGTGTGAGTTGCAGCCATCTTTTGTAAATATCAGTGCCTAAATTTGCAGATATTCCAAGTATTGATACTTTGTTACAAGATATCAAAAAATCGCACTTTCTATTATCACCAGCAATCTCATGCAGAGTCTTTAAGCCCTGGGAATCTGTCAAACTCACAGGAAAAGAGTGAAAAGGGATTTGAGCCATAAAATCCCATTAATACTGATCGGTGAACCAGGTCCTGTCAAGGGTGCTTCCCACCCAAGCCTCCAGTGTCTCAAAGAAGCCATCATCCAGTTGAAAGAGGCATGGGACAAGAAAATAAAGAAATAAAACAGTGTAGTAGGCAGAACTCTAAAACGACCAGCAGATCCCTGGCCCCTATAGTGCACACACCTTCTTCACGTGATTCAGTCAAATTCTAGGCTAGAGGCTGATGTGAAGGACTTTGCTTCTGTAATTATTGTCCCCAGTCAGTTGACTTTAACATAGGGAGAGTATCTGGGTGAGCCTGACCTAATCAGGTGAGACCGTACAAAGAAATGGGACTCTTTTTTGGTGAAAGAGACTCAATGCCAGAGAAATTCACAGCATGAGGGGTATTCCACGTGAGGGGGATTCTCCGTTGATGATTTGAATGTGGGTACCTCTATGAGCTGAGAGCAAACCCCAGCTGACAGCCAGCAAGGAAATGGAGATCTCAGCCCAACCACACATGGGACCGAATTCTTCCCACAACTGCATGAACTTGGAGGAGGTACCCAAACTCAGATGACAAGGCTGCCTTGAATTTGGCCTGGCGAGGACCCAGCCATGCCGTACCCGGTCTTCTGACCTATAGAACTGTGAGCTAATGAACACGTGTTGTTTTAAGCTGCTGTGTTTGTGGCAATTTTTAAGGCAGGCATAGGAAATTGATGCAAACAGTTTTGTAAAGGCTTTTTGTGAAAGAATTTTGAGAATTTTATTGGGAATCGACACTGACTGGAAGCAAATTGATCAGATACCCACAAGTTTTTAAGGGAATCCTATTTTTACAGAAACAAGGAGCCTATGACCATCTTCGTGTTTCCAAAGGTCCATGAGCAGAAGTGGGCACAGAACTCAAACAGCCCCTAGGAGGACAAGAGATGATAAGGTGGACCCTGACGATGCCATGATTTCCATACACCAGATTGCTGGTCTCTCATTCTTTTCCTTTCTGAAAGGGAGGCATGTTTTCAGCGTTTGAATTTTCCAGCTGCCATTATTCATCAGAATAAGGAAAATAGACAGCTCGTCTTTGACTTTACAGACCCCTGGACTATAAGGAACCATGGCTTTGTAGGGATGAGGAAACGAAGGCTTGTGCGCCAAATCTGGCCCTCCACTTGTTTGTATAAATAAAGTTTTATTGACACACAGCCACACCCATTTATTTGTGTTTTATCTATGACTGCTTTTGCACTACAGTGGGATAGTTGAGTCCCTGCAACAGAGAACCTACGACCCATGAAGCTGAAACTATTTACTATCTGGCCCTTTACAGAACAGGTTTACCAACTCCTGGTCTAGACCCAATTCACATATTTTGGTAAAAAAGGTCTCCCCTCAATTAACTCATGTGTTCCTGTGGACATACTCAAATATCTACAGAAAAAGAGCCTCCCTGGAGGACATAAATTGTTGCTGTGCCCAATAATAGAAATAGTAATCACATGCATACTTCAATTCTGTTTATCTACACACCTTCTAGGACTCCAATCAATCAACAACCAACAAAAGAAAATTCAAACTCTGGTCGTCTGGATATTTGTGATAATTGAGTTTCCTCTGGGTGTAAGGAAACATCCAACACTGAATTCTTCTCTATGGCTGGTCCTACTTTTATTAAACTTGGACATTTTTGACAACTTGTTCAGAATCATACTTTCTACTTTGCTTGGAGACAATTGCCATCGTCTTTCCCTAGATCAAAACTATGTGCAATTATCTTCTGATCTGTCCCAGGAAATGGGAGGTGCCCAGGAGGTCCCTTGATCGAATCACACTAACAAGATAAGAGAGCAGATCAATAGCGCGATTAATCGCTGGAGTGCCTCTTCACCCTGAACGCTTCGCTGAGCCGAGTTGGTGAAAACATTCCGACTGAAATGATACAGCCCATTCTGACCGCCCTTTGACGTTGCAAATGAAGTATTGATTATCTATACTCAACCTCAGTTCTGGCTTTGCTTAAAACTTTGTGTTTTGTGGGAAAGGCTGTTTGGTATCAAGTCTTGATTCCGTAAGCCTTAGGGTGGCAACAGCCTGGTTAAACCAGTGGCATGCCTCGTTGAAGCACGATGCTTGGGTTCCTGTGCTATTTTTCGTGGGTGGCTGGAGGACGTTCTAACATGGGGGGCCTCATCTTTTCTTGGATTCTTTGTTCTCCAAGACGAACCCATTTCCTGCAGCTTTTGGTGACTGCTGAAGCCATGTCCTTATTAAAAGTCTTGGCTAATGTGGTAAGCCAAAAAGGTATCTACTTTTTCACTTGCATTCCTTTTATTTCCATCCATTTTTAAAAAGAAGAGTCCTTGTGAGAAACCCCTCAGTCTCAGCCTAGGAAAGAGTTACTCTCCCTCACACAGTCCCGGACTACAAACCTTTGTTCCAGCTACTTTACTTGGTCCCAGCTGTTTTAAAATAGGAACACGTGTGTCCTATTATGTGTTGATTGATGGGCAGAGAATTTCCTTAGTTGTCGGTCATTTTGGGCCTCTCTACCACACCACATTACACAAGCACATGCACCACGTGCTCATGCACACACATGACACAGACTACACACATACATTCAAGCCCCACACAAATGCTTGTGCAAGCACACATGCCACGTGCGTACACACATACCATACACACACAAGACACATTCACGTGCACAAGACAGACCACACACACACACCCCCACATACATACTTGTTTGTAAATATCAGGCACATGCACACATCACAAACTCGTGCACACACACACATAACATGCACATATGCATGTGCTTACATACACATGATACTCACACACCAGGACACACACATGCCCATATTCACACATCTGCACACACACCACATATGTGCACATGTGCATGTACTCCTAAACACTCCCAAATGCACTTCTTATAACTGAAGTGTGAAAAGCCGTTTCATAAATTTAAATTTAATTTATACAATTTAATTTATGTGATGTAATTTATATAACGTGTGAATTTAATTTATACAATGTAAGTAAAAAATGCTTGAAGAAACATTTAACCATTTTCCTCCAAAAATTCACTTTTTTTTTTTTCCTTGGGAGACATTAGCAAAAGCTCCTTGAATGTCCTAAACTATGTTGGGTTGGAAGAATTGCAATCACTATGTGGTTTGAATCAATCCCATTTTCTTGTTTATTGTTTCATCTACTGGGTTGGACGGCTCAACATGTCACGTGAAATATAAACTCAAAAAAAACCACAATCAGCCTTTGTTTTTGCTTTTGTGGCTTTAAGGGGAAGCAGGAAGACTAATGAAATAACAGTATCTGTAATAAGGCAGTAAAAAATAAATAAATAAATAAACCATTCACAGAATCTGGCTTTGGTTTAGCTGTCAGGAAAACTCTTTTGATTTTTGTGACAGACTAACTCCAAGACTGGGGTTCCACACACGTCCCCGTGGCTATATATGTGGAACAATTGCAGGCAACAGATCGAGAAAGATGCAACCCGGAATCCAGGGAGGGCACAAATAATAGAGAAAAGTTTGTTTCTCAAGATTCTCATTTTTCATATCGAAAACTCTCACTTGAAAGTTTCAGAAAAGAATTTGGCACAGGGAAATTCATGCTACGTGTTCTAAAAATGATCCCCACATCCCAGAGGATTAGTACAAAAATATTTATGCCCTGCCCCGACAAAGTCCAGTGGGGTGTTCTTCGTTGCGTGTTTCTCTTGGGCAATTCTTTGGGGTGGTCAGCCCCCAGAATGGCTCCTGAGGATTTTTCTCCTTGTAATATTCACTTGGTAGTACTTTTCCACAATATACCGGAGTCGTTCTGTGTGACCGACATGGCGAAAGTGAAGGTCCTCATTTCCACGATTACGTTATAAAAGACCTTACGATTTCCATCTTGCTCGCTCTTTCTCCTGAACCACTCCCTCTGGGGGAAAGCAGCTACCATGTCTTGAACAACCTTTTGGAGTCATGTCCACATGCCAAGGAACTGAACGAAGTCTCTGCCAACGGCCTAGTGAGCAAGCTTGGGAGTAGGTGGTGCAACCCAGTCGATCTTTCAGAGGAATCTAGCTTCAGCCAGCAGCTTGACTGCAATGTCATGATATCTCATGATATCCTGACCCAGAAGCACCCAGATAAGCCTGTCCAAGATTTCAGAGCCTCAGAAACTGTGTGAGATAGTTGATGTCTGTTCTTTGAAGGTTCTAAACTTTGGGGCAATTTGTTACACAGCAATGGGTGACAAATCCATCCTTCAAGTGGTAACTTAGGAAAGTAACTCCTTCCATGTTGGGACGCCACCATCTGTGGCCTCTATAGCAGCCAGAGGTGGGAGAATAGGAGGATATTAGTGGCATATCTAGCATCTTTAACACTTTGGATGCATCGTTTTATAAATCCCCTTCTTCAATATGACAAAAATGTTTTCAGCAACCATAAAATAAAAATAATAATAATAATGATGGAAGAGGAACATGATGAACAAAGATTTTTAGGTATTAAACTTCGTATGTATAATCATATTAGCAAGAATAATAAAAATAAACATTAACAGTATTAAATGAAGGAAAAGTAATGGATTCATACTTTCTACATCAATGATTTTTTTTGAGGAAAAGGGGAAAAAATGCATGAATTCCTTGCAAAGAAGCCAACTGCACATGGTTCAAAGAATGATTTGCACCTAAACTCTTGATACTTTTCCCTTAAAAATCACTCACTTATTGTTGATTTCTACTCTTTAAACCCAGCAGTATTTAAAAGTTTGAGAAATGGAGGCAAAATTGCACTTGAAGCTTGCTCAAATGATTCCGAACGGGTGTGAAATTCCTCTAGGAATGGATATGTGTAGCTGAAATGTCTGTATTGAGACAGATGGTGATGGTTCTCTCAATTAACTGCTATGTGGGATATACCACTCATTAAAAGACAATTAATACAAACACGGTAACTAGAAGCTCTGAAGTACAATATGCTATTAAAAACACAACAGGAACCACAGCAAATTGTTTTAGAACTCAGATGAACAAAATATTTTTTCCGGGGAGGACTATTTTCTTGTGGATATTGTTAAGAATCTCTGGTACATGGTGATAATTAAAACAAGCCCACTTTGGTTGGCTTTAGTTTATGTCTAAATTCTCTGCAGATGTATATCCTCTTCTTTCTTGTGTGTAGAGTATTGTCCATTCTTGGGATGCCACAGTTTGGGAGAGATTTATTTTTAATGGGACAGGACTTCCGCCTGAATGGTATTGGCCAGAATTAATGAACACTGTCCAGCCTACAGGTGTGTGCCTGTGCGTGGGTGGCTGGGTGGTGTGTAGTCTTCCTATGTTCCCAGGAGGGTAATGCACCACATCTATGAGGATTCCTCAAATTCCTTTTCATCTCTAGCCTCATGTCCCCACAAGATTTCATGTTTTGATCAACAAACTCTCTTCTCAAGTTGTGTACGTTATCTTCTTCCCTTTTATTAAAAAAATCATAGAGGTTCTAAATATCATATTTGGTTGGGATCCAGACTCAACCTTCCACCCAAGTATTATATACCTGTTGTTTACCAGGGTCAGCGAATTTTAATCTCTTATATTTAGGAACTAAAATGTCTTGTC
This sequence comes from Equus caballus, assembly GCF_041296265.1. Taxonomy (NCBI): domain Eukaryota; kingdom Metazoa; phylum Chordata; class Mammalia; order Perissodactyla; family Equidae; genus Equus; species Equus caballus. The sequence continues at coordinate 1,471,478 of NC_091715.1, read as the reverse complement.
TATTTTCCAAAATTCAGATTCACATTCCTCGATCTATTTCATAATTTAGATGACATTGAATTCTGGCAAAATCTTTCAGGTTAGTCGAGCACGGGAAGTCACCGTTTTGGGAGCACTGTACATATGGAAAACTAAAGAACGATACCGCTTAGATGAATGAGGGCCATCCTATATGTTTTATATCTCTGCCCCTCTTCACATCATTGAGAAACTTCCATCATAGGAAAAGTGCAGACAAACGATTGCTTTGGAAAATTGGAAGTTATAGTTTGAAAACCCACATTACCTTGGACAAGTAAGAAATGGAAACCTAAATCTGGTTTTCAGTAATGTTACTCTTGTGTTTCTTAGCAGACTTTCTGGTGGATGAGAATGAGGGCAGTAGATTCAGGCCAAACGCAAAAAACAAACAATGAATTCCTTATTTATCATTTCTCCATAAAATAACTTTTTTTCCCGGGCTCCTCCAGACAAGCATTTATACAGCAAATGATGTACCATACTAAGTTAAATATTTGGGTTGATGTGTTAGTAAATTTTTGACTAGAAACACAACATCTTAAATCTCACGTTGCTTTATGGGTACAAACTTTTCAGTGGTTTTACAATCTTGAGATCATATTTATTAGATTTCTTCATGAACTGGCATTAGAATGGCTGCTGCAAATATTAATGGAGTGCTAGGAAGCGTTGAAACTCAGCTTCTGTGCGATTTTACACCACAAATTGTTTCTGGATTTCTTCCAGCTCCCTTCTACGTCTTTCCCTAGGCAATGCTTCTATTTATCCACTACACAGCATTACAGCAACAAAAACTAAACTGTATTTGCGTGATACATTTTTAAGCAACAAAGTTTCTGATTTATCCATTTGACGAGCAGCACAATGTTGTAGGATGTTCCTCTCAGTCTAAGTGAAGAGACCATATTTTCTCTCTATCCAAAGCATACACGTTTTGCAGATGAGCAGACAAATGGAGACGGTATCGTACATGTAGGGAATTACATTTCCGACCTTCACATACAAGTTTTCCTTGTCCTGTCTGCTCCCTCCTCATCCATGCATTGTCCTCTGTTTATTCAATGGTCTCTCATTGGAGAGAATTCTTGAACTCAACTCTATAATACCAAGGAAGGGGGGCATCCATGTATCTCCATTTGTTTTCCACGTCAAATTTATTTTGGACCAATTTACTGGAGAAAGAAGAAGAGAGCACAGCCCTTAAAAGAACTTATTTTTCTCATTAGCAATTCTGGCCACTTCTAAGGGAAAGATTGGGAAGACAGACCAAAACAGTGGTTTTGTATTATTCACAAATCTCCTTTATTCCTGCTAACCTAAAACCAATTTTAATGGATTATTGAGATCGGTTGTTGCCCACTAAATATAAAGGGAGTATTCCTACGGTTGTTGTTACTTCAAGATTACATATTTGGACATTTTTTTTTTTTTTTTGAGGAAGATTAGCCCTGAGCTAACATCTGCTGCCAATCCTCCTCTTTTTGCTGAGGAAGACTGGCCCTGAGCTAATATCCATGCCCATCTTCCTCTATACATGGGACACCTGCCACAGTGTGGTTTGCCAAGCGGTGCCGTGTCCACACCCGGGATCTGAACTGGCGAACTCTGGGCTGCTGAAGTGGAATGTGTGATCTTATCCCCTGTGCCACCAGGCTGGCTTCACCCTATGGCTCCTAGTAGAGTTCTCTGAGCATAAATAGCAATTGAAAAATTTAGATATTATGAAGAACGTATATGAGCAGAATATACAAGATGAGATAAAAAAAAACAGCCCCACACAGTAACTCAAAAGGAATTAACTCTGCAGCATTTAATCTATTTCAAATAGAACACAGCTTTCTAGCTACGATCTTCCACTTTCCAGTTTAATGAAAACAATGCTTCAATGCAGTAAATTTGTGGTATATAATTGCTGGTAAGATTAACAGGGCTTTTACTGTAAAGATCCTGAATGGTGGGGCCACTTATTTATTTATCTATTTTTATTATCCCTTGAAAGCTTTTGTGTATCCCTATTGTAGGACAATTAATGGCTGTCAGAAACACTTTTTAGGCAATGTAAAGTAGGGAGAAAGCGGTTAATAGTCACAAAACTCATTTTTTCTTTGATGGGACATTTATTGTTCTCCCTTACTCATGGGAAAATGACTTCCAGAATCTGCTAAAGAGAAGGATAGAAAGCAGAGAGAATAATTTGCCACTGCCCTTTGGCTCGAAATGAAAAGCCAGCCTCCAGTTGCTGAGCCAAGAGTATTCTGATCTTAAAAGTCTATAGGTTTCCAGCTTAGCATTCACATGAGAACGAGGTGTGATGGCCCCGTTTTCCTTTTCTTGAGATGTAGGCACTCTGAAACAGGCTCTCTCGACAGAATATGTGTTTCCAGATGCCCACGGCTCAGAAATCTTTGCTAAAGAAAAACACCAGAACCTCCGCCATCCCTGTTGTGGACTGGTTGAACTTCCAAGAGTTGAAGACTGGTAAGAAGTTTGGGAGGTGGAAGCAGACAAGCGCTGTGAACAGTAGCATGATTGGAAGACATGAATCTCAAACGAAGTGTTTTATTTAAAGGCAGAAAAGTAACATCGACAAAGCACAGTGCCGGCGAATAGCAATGACAACCACATCCCCAAACTCGTGATTAATGGAGAGGGTGTGGATGAGCAGCCATTGTGCAAAAAGATGGTGCCCTAGAGGAAGGCAGGAAACCAATTTTGCTTTCGATGAGAAGTTGAAGAAGAAAATAACACTATAATGGAATAGGAAGTGCACAGTGGAAAGGATGCTGTAGAGTGGGTGGAAAAGAATGAGTGACAAGATGCAAGAAGACAGCCCCATAGCAGGCCTGGAAGGTGGGACTTCCATTGAGATGAGAGTGATAGATGCTCTGGAGTGCAGCCTTAGGGAACAGCTGAGTGTGGATGGGATCCCCGAGTCACAGCGGGAGGGACTGATGCCAACTCAGAATTTTGAATATTTACTGCACAGACTCAACTCTTGGCCCTTCCAACTGTGAGAGTTCCCTCATGTTGCTGACCTCATGGGAGACAGATATTGGGGACCCCCAATTTTCAGATGAAGAAACTGAGGCTAATCAAGTTTCTATAACTTTGCCAAGATGACACAGCTGTGAAACAGCGGAGTTGGAATGGGGTGGTCCTCAGTAGATGTCCAGCTATGAAAATGCATCGCGATGACCACATTTTATTTAGTCAGTCCCATTTAAGCTCTCTCCTTTCTTTTAAGACGTGGCACCACTCATTTTAAGCAACATAAGTGCCTCCTTCATGACTCCTTGTGTGTGCTTAATGCCAACACCTAATTGGTCTCCTACCCTTCTCCAGTCAACGCCATTCTCATATCCATCTCCTGCTTTCCTGGCCATTCCATCTTATAATTCTCACTAAAACTCTCATAGTCAAGGTCAAGTCTTCATATTTTATTGCCTGAGTCAGGGCAAAGGCTTTTTAACTGCCTCCCAGTCCATGCTGTCCATTCCGGGGCATCAGCCTCCAAACCCCTATCTTGACCCACAGCTCTTCATGAAAACTCTGATCTCTCCTTTTGACATGGAAACTCTGATCTCTCCTTTGGACACAGCCTCATTCTCCCATCCCATTCTCGCTAGGTTACAGACATTCTCAACACTGACAGCTCCCCAGAAAGACCTGCCGTGCTCGCTCGCCTTCTCCCTGCTCTGCGTGGAGTACTCTTCTGTCTTCTGCCTTATTTTCTGTCCTTATGCATCAAGAGCAAGATGTTTTGTGGGATTCTCCCTTCAGACACAACAGTGCAAAACTCAGGCTCAAAGGTGCTCCATGACCTGCCATGATGGTTCAAACACTTGGCCTCCATGGGGGCCAGCCACCTCCTTCAGGTGATGGGGTCACCATCCCAGAATTGGGATCTTGAGGGCACCTGGCAGGGGGTGAATAGATTTCTTCTAAAAACTAAATTCCTCAATTTTCCCAGCTTGAGCTGGATCTCCTAATCTCCCTGTGTGTTTCACACCTTGTCTCACACCTCACATTGTCCTCGCCTTGTCTTACATCTCTTGATCGTCTGCACACTGTGTTTTGGCACTCTGTTAAGTGTCGCTTAAAGCACAACTTGTTGGAAATGTGGAATCTCAGACCCCAGCTAGGAACTTGTGAATCAGAATCTGCGTTTTCACAGGATCCCCAGGTGACTGTGTGCATGCCTAAGCACCATCTCAAATAACACTATTTTACTTTTATGGTGGAAGAATACTTAATATGAGAATCTACTCCCTCAACAAATTTTAAGTGTACAGTCGTTATCGTTGACTCTAGGCACAACGTTGTACAACAGATAGCCAGAGCATATTCATCCTGCTTGACTGAAGCTTTATAGCTGTTGAACAGTTACTCCCCATTTCCCCCTCTTCCAGCCCCAAGAAAACACCATTATACTCTGCTTCTGTGAGTTAACTGCTTTAGAGACCTCATATCAGTGGAATCATGCAGTATTTATCATTCTGTGACTGACATTTCACTGAGCATAATGTCTTCAAAACTCATCCATGTTGTTGCCTATGGCAGGATGTCCTTTTTTAAGGCTGAATAATATTCTGTTGTATATACATACCACATTTTCTTTTGTTCCTTCTGCTTTATTGACATCTGATTGACCTATAAGATTGTTTAAGTTTGAAGTGTACAGTGTGATGATATGACACATGTATATATTGCACCATAATTGCCACAATTAGGTTAGTTAACACCTCCATAACCTCACATGATTCTAATTTTTTTTTGTGGTGAGAATATTTCAGATCCAATGTCTCAACAACTTCTAAGTATAGAATACTGTACTGTTAACTATAGTCACCATGAGATCCCCAGAACTTATTCATCTTATAACTGGAAGTTTCTACCCCTTGACCAATTATGTCCTCATTTTACCCACAACTCAGCCCCTGACCACCACCATTCCCCACGTTGTCTTGATCCATTCATCTGTTGATGGGCACTTAGGTTGTTTCCACAGCTTGGCCACTGTGAATAATGGTGCAATACATGTGGGAGTACAGATGTCTCTTCAAGATCCTGATTTCAGTTTTTTTAGATATATCCCCAGAATCCAGACTGTTGGATCTGTGGCTTAAATGAAATGTTGTTTCTAACTAACCACATATCCAGCCTCAAAGCTCAACAAAGACTCAGTGAAATATTTGTAGGGTGGGGAGCTTGGGTTAGATTTTCTTTAAAGATCCATTTCAATTCTATGACCTCATCATGTTTTCTTCCTATTGTCTCCTCTACTGGTTTTCTCTCCATCTTCCTTTTCCTTTAATTTGTTTTAGCTTTTCGTGATATCTGTCCATGAATTCCATCCGGAATCTCACTTTTTCTATTTTACCAATGGCCATGCCTTATCGTTCTACTTTACTAATTGCTCTTTATCCCCTTTTGCTAAATGAAAGGCTCCCTTTCCTCAGTCTTCCTGTCTATTTCCGGTCTAAATCGATTTGCCTACTCTGGACTTTATTTTGGTTTTAGATTTTCCCAGTTCTCTGTGATGTGAGCATATTCCTTTGACAGTAACTTAAAATAATTAAAATGACTTCTAATAGAAGAAAATATGTGTAAAGGAAAAGTCTAAATCACAGAGTCCAGAAGAGACGAGCTGTGCTTTGGACATCGTGATTCTGAAAAAGGAACCGGGTCTATAATCGGTCTGCATTCCTTTAGACTTTAGGTTCTTTTCCTGCAGGTTTTTATTCTTAAACATTTCTGAGTATTCTGACAATTTTGCCTTTAAATCAAAAGAGGCTGACCCTTCCAGAACTTTGATATTTTTCAGGTCCATGTCTAATGCTTTTTATGACAGCTACTGAACATATTTGCTTGGACCACAAGATCAACAGTCCTTTGAACAACTGTATAAACAACATCAGAGTTAAGAAGATACAGACCTACCTGCTCTACTGCCTTTGTTAGGAGAATGAATATCGGCTGAACTACTTGTGGTCACTTCAGCTGGGATCTAAAGACTAATGTGAGACCCCATTGACAAGAGTGTGCTCATATATAATATAATATAATATATAATATGATGGCAAATCTTGGTCATTGATTAAGACCAATCCTGTTGATGCATAATGCATGTCTAAAGATTATAGGAATTTGGGTAGTCCAAGAATAAGAGAAGTCATCAAATAATTCCAATATCAGCTTAAATTGCAATATCAGCTGATCTGAATTATTCGTACATTAGCAAATGTTTCTCTGATAAATATTAAAATATTACAAACATATATAGAGAGTCTTCCCTATACAATTTTTGCAACACTTTTTGTATTTATAAAGACTTAAATATTATTAGTTTAAAAATGTTTAAAGGGGGAGAAAAATAAGAAGACAAAGAAATTGTACCCATTACAAGTTTCTCTCATGTTCTGCTCTTAAGGGACAGAATCCAAGCTCTGTGTCGCTAGAGTTGGAAGGCCCTTTGGAGATTATCTGATTTGGACGAGGAAATTAAGAACCAGAGAGTTTTCTTTTTAATTTTAAGATCACGTAATTGATAGAAAAATTATTTCTTCCTTAGTTTTTAGGTTTGAGGGACAAGTCTGTCATTGCCTAGTGACAGAAGAAAACTGGCAAAATGTTCATGCAATTTAGATGCTGAGAACTTGAGTAAAGTTTTTATTTTAGGTATTGATTTCTACTTTTTAAATAGTGGAGTTCAGAATTTATGACAAGTTGGGGTGGGTGATGACAGAGCAGATCCCATGATAGGTGTCAGGCAGGTGGCAAGGAGACCATGGAGAACGCAGAATTGTCAGCAAAAAGATTGGGTAAAAAATGAGGTTTTCCAGAGGCTATGGGTATCCCCACCCATTCAGGGGTGTTAATCCTGAAACGCACCCCCAAAGAAGTTAAGAAGTGGCTGAGTCTGAGCCATAAAGGCCAAGTGGAAATGAAAACTCTACTAGATGAGAAGATGTCCAACCCTGGGGAAAACCACAGGGCTATACTAAGTCATAATGAAGAATATCTTGCATTATTTACCTCTCATTGCTAAAACTTTAAGCTAACCTGCCATTTGTGACAAATGTGTCATGATATAATTTCCCACTGCTGGATAACATTCTCCAGTTGCCACTGAGTTAATGATTCTCAAATTGCCTTTGTTTATCTGCTGCGAAGTTCCTCAAACACTGCAATTCTGTGAGTAAACATGGTTAACCCAGCTCTAGGAAAAAAGCCATGGTCATCGAGTCTGAGTTTGCACAAGTGCTTCATAAACATCCTGTTGAAAGGAGAACCATTTGGCTCAGAATATGTGGAGTCCACCCTGCAAGTGGAGAATTTCCTCTGCGATGTGACATATGTATCATTTTCCCTGGAAGAGGGAAGATTCCGAAAATATTGGAAATCCTGCAAATTGGTTTTCAAAAAGAACTTCCATTCTACCAGGACGAGGAGACAGATTCATAGCAGATGCAAACTAAACAAAACTTTACACATGTTCACAGAGACCCTCGTTTTCTGGAACCAATGCATTGGACGCGCTAACTATAGCAGAATTAAAGTGGGTAATTGTAAAGGCTGTTAGTCATTCCAGAGCTGACAAACCAGACAGGAATTCGACGCATCTTCTTCTTCCACGTGTTGAAGACTCTATATCAAAACACTTGCGTTGTCTGTTTTTGCAATGCAAAAGCACGCTCCTCGTAAATCAGCAATCTGTTCCTCCTATCTTTTTCTCTCATGTGCAAGGAAGATAGTCCCCAAGAGAACCTTATAAAATCTCCAGTGTGTACCTGGATTGTGGCTCACTTCACATTGACTTGTGATTTATAGTCTAATCAGCTATGTTCTCGACTCCATGAAGATCGAGAAGTGTTTAAAAGCAACGTCCCTGCTTTGTACTACGAGCTAATTCATATTGACATCCGTTCAGACATCCGTTCATGTCCCGTTAATCCTCTCACCTTGGGAACTTACAACACATGGACACAACAAACTCGAAAGGTCCAGGAGATGGGTGGACATCTGCTCGCAGCATCATGTCCCTACTCTGCCTCTTGAATTCTTCTGTGTTTGTCTGAATCACCTTCCAGAGAGTTGACTGGAAAGCCAGGATTTGTAGGGAAAATTTTTTCTAGTGTGCTTTTGCGTATTGAGAAGGAAGTAGACTGGAGTGATGGGTATTTTTTTTGTTTAATTTTTTCAACTTTAAAAATTTTAAAACATTAAACTTTTGGATTTGAGATAATTTCAGAGTCACACGTAGTTGTAACAAATGATACGGAGAGATCTTACATAGCCCTTACTTGCTCCCTCCAATGGCAACATCTTGAAAAACTATAACAAAACATCACAACCAGCAGATGACTTTGATACCATCAAGATACAGAACAGAACGTTTCCACCACCACAAGGATGCACAGTGTTGCTCTTTCATAGCTACACCAACTCCCCTTCCACTGCAGCACCATTTTAAGACCTGGCAACCACCACCAAACTGTTCTCTACTTCTATAATTTTGTCATTTTCTGCATAACTGGGATCATTCAGTATGTAAACTTTGGGGACTGGCTTTCTTCACTGAGCACCGTTCCCTGGAGATTTCTCCAAATTGCTGAATGCATCAATCATTCATTCCGTTTTGCTGGAGGGGGCGAAAGCAAACCAAAATTATTCTTCAGTAGACACACAACATCACCAGGGGTTTCATGTTAGGTCACACCCTTCCAAGGTATACACTGGGTGGGAAGAAGGCCTTTGTGGACCGTACAATGTCTTCAGGTAAGGGCTCCAGGCTTGCTGGAGAGGAGGGCATGGGGGTCCCACACAGTCACATGAATGCCAATCTGCTTGGAGAGCTGGATCTGCTGTAGCTGCTGGTGCAGAGCTGGGACCTGCCTGAGGGCCCGTGGAAGCTGTGGCCACTGGGCTAAGGAGCTGCCACCGAGACTGCATGCACTAATTCTTAGTAAAGTCACATCCATGCTGGAGCGTCCCTTTGCTTCAATAGGTCAGGTATGGAGTGTGCACATCAGGGTGGGTCCTGCCTTCATGTGTATACTGACTCCACTTCCAGCTTCCCCCATATCCCCTGAGCTGTCCCAGTTCTCAGTGCTTGGCCATGCGGCTGAGTGCTCAGCCCAGCTGCAGAGAAGTCCTTTGATGGTGCCAGCCCCCTCACTGCCATTCCCGATGAGGACAGGACGATTTTAATGCCCTTTTTCTTATAAGACCTCAGAGATGGGCATGAATTTGGCACAAGATTTCTCAGAGATGTATTGTCTCCTGTGGAAGACATTTGACATGTGCTTCACATTCTGTCACTTCAGGGCCACTTCATTAGAGTCCATCCTTCTTGGGGATGGTGGTGTTATTCATGGCAGGGCTGGCCCTCTGGGGAACCAGAGGGACAGACCCAGCAAAGCTCACTGGGGTGGCGGCTGCAAATTCGGGGGCGGATCCAGGGCCGCTGCTCACCCCATCTTCCTCCAAACTGACAGACGGGGCTGCATCTCTGTGCCTCAGCCCGGGCAGGTGCTGACGGAGCGGTGATGAGGATTTTTAGGCTGCTTAATTTTAAAATGGCTTATGATGAGGATTTTCAGGCTGGTTAGTTTTAAAACTACAGATGAGATTCAGGCTCCAAGGAGTGGAATTTGTTTGCCCCTTTGTTGGGAAACATTTACATTTCTAAGGGAAACCTCTATCTGTGAAGATGCCTCCCTCTCTGTGCCAGGAAGAAGGGGGATGGCCTTATCTCTAGAAGCGCTTAATCAATGCCAGAGTCAAGAACTTAAGTTGGTTACTGTCTGGCAACCTCATGTAACTGACCCCCCCCCCCCCAAATCCTCCTTTGTCTTTAGCTGAGGATAAAATTCAAGCGGTGACTTCTGCCATTTACTCAGTCCGGTTTGATTCTTATCTAAAAGTTGTGGGACTGCCAAATGGCCAGACCATACGGGCACTGATACCATTTTAACTTTTTTACATATTCTTTGTCTTGTAAAGAGATAACTCACATACCTATGCCTTAAATTTAGCCTTACTCTCCACCCAACTTTGCAGCAGCAGCAGAGGCAGCAGAAGCGGCAGCAGCAACATGCCGGCAGCAGCTCTGCCTGCCCATGGGTCCTGTCCCCACGCAGCAGCCTGACTGCCCATGGGTCCTGTCCCCATGCTATTCTATTCTCTAAATAAAAGAGCACTACTGCCAGATCTTAAGAGTCTAAGAGATCTTTCTTTGGACTCCTCGGCTCACCGACCCCGCATCAGCGGGAATGTTTACCCTCTCTGCCACAAAGCTCTGGGGTTGGGGAATTTCTAGAGAAAATTTTAAGTTTGCCTTTTTGAAATAATTGAGCTTTGTGCTGTTATTGATTTCATCTCTTGCAGCCTTGCTGAACCCTCCTCCACACGATGGAATCCTTCACAATGAGGTTTAACCCACAGCCTCAGCAAAAAGCAGATTTGTGCCAGAAAACCTCAGCAGAGAGGACATGAAATCTGAATAAGCATGTAAGACTCCTATTTTTAAAGGATTTAAAAGATTAAAAAATGTTAAGATCATGACGAGGATAGAGGCAAGGTCTGTTGAAAAAAAGAAGGCTTTTGAAAGAATAAAGTGTATTTGTAAATATACATATGCATATGTATATACACACATCTATGTGTGTATGTATTTGTATATATATGTGGATACACACATGCATACACAATACATATTTTGCAAATAAGTATATATGTATATCATACATATATGTGTATATGCAGCCAGCCCCTATGGTCTACTAGTTAAGACTTGGTGTTCTCACCACCACAGCCTGAGTTCCTTTCCCAGTCAGGGAACCACAACATCCATCTGTCAATTGTCACACCGTGGTGGCTGCATGTGGCTGTGATGCTGAAAGCTATGCCACCAGTATTTCAAAAACCAGCAGGGTCACCCATGGTGGAGAGGTTTCAGTAGAGCTTCCAGACTAAGACAAACTAGGAAGAAGGACCTAGCCACCCACTTCTGAAAACACTGGCCATGAAAACCCTATGAATAGCAGTTGTGCATTGTGTATATATATGCGTATATATATATGTTTACATTTATGTCTATGTATGCATGTATTTATACATACATATATATATATATATACACAGAGCAAAGCATGAGATGTTTCCAACACATCTAATCAAAACCCCTGAAGGAGTGTTTTGGAAAGATAGGGCTGAGCCTTCTTGGAAGAAACAATGGTTGCTCATCTTCAAAGATTCATGAAAGACTTTCATTCTCCGATTCAAAAAGTATGGTAAGGAAAATAAACACACAACCGTACACATATGTATAAGGAAAATGGTGGATGTCCAAAAACAAAGAGGAAACTTTAAAATAGCCAGAGTGAAAAATCCAGGTCCCCTCAAAGTATCCAGCAGGAGCTGGAGAAGACGTCTATACAGCATCAAAAGAGCTGGACCCGGTGGGAGAATGTCTTCAAAGCACGGACCGGAAATTGCTAGCTGTCTAAGATTCTGCACTGAGTGGAGTGTTTTCTGAGTTTGCAGGAAATACACATACTGCAAAGGCAGAGTGTTTCCCTCTTGCTGACCCTCATTGTTAGGACTTCAAAAGGACAATCACTGGAAGAATGATGTTGACGTCAGATGAAGGGAGAGGATGCAAGAAGCATCAGTGAGCAAAAGAATGGAAGAACCACATTGGTAACCAACACTAACATTGACCACATAAAACCCATTCACCACCACCGCCACCTCCAATAATAAAATTATGACTAATCTGAGGGCATCCAAGCAAGGTGGAACCTCAGTCACGGGTGAATTCACTTGTAGGATAGAAATGTAGCAGAGTTAAAACAAGTCATTTCTTTAAGAAGACAGTCAACGTGTTGGCTTTATTACTTTTCTGCTGATGTTATGATGCAGATTACAGTGAAAGTTACTCACTAAAATAATGAAAACTGAAAACATAGCTTTCTCTTAAAAAGAGGGGAGAAGGGGCACGCCCAGTGGCCAAGTGGTTAAGTTTGCATGCTCTCCTTCTGTGGCCCAGGGTTTCGCCGGTTTGGATCCTGGGCACGGACATGGCACCACTCATCAGGTCACGTTGAGGCAGCGTCCCACATGCTACAGTTAGAAGGACCCACAACTAAAATATACAACTATGTACTGGGGGGATTTGGGGAGAGAAACAGGGGGAAAAAAAAAAACAAGATTGGCAACAGTTGTTAGCTCAGGTGCCACGCTTTAAAAAAATAAAAAGATGGGAGGAATATATTTTTTTAAAACAACAGACATCAGGAAACAGAAATAACAGAAGCAAAGTAATGGTTAATAGAAAATACAAAATACACACATGAATGAAATTTAGAAATATTTAAAAATTTAGAAATATAAAATATAATGGAGAAAACTCCAATAAACACAAATGGACTGAAAATATCTCTTAATAGATGTGAACTCTCAAATTGGGTTGAAAAATAATCTAAGCCCTTATTATTTGCAAGGATCTGAAACTAATAACCCTTAAGAATAAGATATGGAAACCCTAAAATAGGTGAGTAAATACGAAGAGAAACTTTCTGCAGCCCTGTTCACATCACAAAAAGGACTTTAAGGAATTTTTTAAAAAACAGAGGGATAAAGAAAGTCAGTATAAAGTGATTTAAAAGAAAGTGACCCAAAATTTATAAAAACGTTGAAGTTCTTTGTACCTGGCATAGCACTTAAATACACAAAGCAAATTTAGAAGAATTATAAGAATCAATTGTGCAACCCACAGCCCTGCCTTCTACAGATCTTTATTTAGGGCAAATCATGCCTTCAAGGGAAAGAGAGACAAAGGTTTGTATTGTGGGGTTTTTTTTGCAGCTGAACTTGGCTAGCTTCCTCTCTCTTTCCCCCTAAACAAATCTCCTTCACCATCTGCAGAAGAATCCCCACTAACAGCTGTTGAATCTCCATTCAAACGTGCATTCTGGCTGTGTTCTGTGCCTGGGAAGAGGAAGAAAATGAAGTTTCATTAGTGTAAAAATGAATGATTCGGGATACAGTGTAATCTGAGTACGGCTCCTCTTTATTTTTACTTAAGTGACCTTTTGACCACCCCATGAAAGCCAAGGACTTGATATCCTAAATAGGGCATGGGGCGGGATGTGGGGAAACCGGAATTATTCCAAGCTCAGTCTTTCTCTTGTGAGATTCCCCATTCCTTAGCCACCCTAGAACATGTGGGATCCATTAAGAAGGATTTTGCAAGGGTCTGAAAAAACCAGGAGACCGGGGTTTTCTCGAGTCTATGTATTTTCATGGAACCGTGGGACACGGTCTCGGGGATGACAACCGGAACGTTGCCGGTTGGAAAAAGGGTTGTATCAATTAAAATCGTTCACCCGCCAGTCCCTTTGAAAATGAAAGCTACACGATGAAAATAAAAATACGGCCCCAAATCAAAACCAGATGCGTGCAGCTTGGAGGATGTCTCTGAGTCTTGCTTCCTCTCCATCTCATTTTACATTTCTTCTAAAATGGATGCAACTTCTGAAAATGACTTTGCACGGCGACCTCTCTCCCTTGTTTGGGACAACATGGTTAGATAGACAAATAAAGAGATTCCCTGGTTCTGAATCAGCCAAGGCAGACCGAACTATATTGTTTGTACGAGGAAACTTCTGGAACGAATCAGACACGTTTATTTGTTTCTAAATACCAGTGCAGGCAGTAGCTTAAGAGTAATTTATGTATTTTCCTCCTAATCCTCCTCGGTTTAGGATGGCCACATCGCCCAGGGCAAACCTCTAATTCAGTCAACGAGACCTAGAGTTTTATGCATTTGACACTTGGAGGAGACACGGTATGTCTTGTCCACTTCTCTAGAACATGGCTCGAGGACAAATAGGAATCCATTCACTCTATGAAATGCACCAAGAGAACTGGAGATCTGTAAAGGACTCACTTGACGTTGACTCCTGCTTCTGGGCATGGGCCCCATGTGTAACAGTTTTTGAAAACCGGGTAAAATAAAGGGATAGCGCAGTTTCTAGAGGCAGCAAGCAAAGCCTGATGTTACAACCAGAGACATTCAGATTCGACTCTGAGCTTTGTCACTTACCTGACCTGTCTGAATTTTCGCATCCTCCCCTGTGAGACCAAGAATGAGAAAGAGAATGCACTGGAGAGAATGCCATCAAGTTTCCGTGAGAAAACATCAAGCAATGAGTCTCCCAACCCCTCCTCAGTCTTGGTCTGAAGATGCTCCCCTCGTCCTCCGATGGTCTTCACATTAGTATTTGCCTTATGCTCTTAAACTTTCTTAGCTCTAAAAAAAATCGTTGACAGGTGATTTATAAGACGTTTTCCTTTAAAAACAAGACAACTCAGTCATATAATGGCACAGCTCCCATGTTCCAGCTTTGCTCTGTATGAAAGGCGGTTCTCAGGAGACTTAGAGCAGTTTTAATGACATTTCTTTGATTTCTTTTTCTTTTTTAGTAAAAGTCTATTGTCCCGGGTGGCCTTCTTTTCATGACAATAAAAATGTTTTAACTGTCCTATAAAGTGGTGAATGGGAGTGGAAGATGCTAAGTGAATGCATGAGACAGCTGATTTTGCCTAGTCTCTCGAGAGAAATCCAACTTAGCCACAACCCTTGTAAATAAGAACCATTCCATGGGTGGTTATGCTAGAAAATTATAATTGGCCGTATTTACTTCACCTCATGTGAACTTTCAAATTGTTCTTCGATTTATGAAGAACTTAAAAAAAATCGTATTGAAATAAAACAATGATGAAGCACAGACATGTGAAGTTGCAGCCAAAAAAATTTTTCTCAACAGCTTGATGAGACTTCGCCAGAAGAAAATCTGTTGACCTAATTTGCAAAGCGGGGGGTTAATATTCCCAAATTATGGATTACTCTGTGGTTGCTAAAAACGTTTCAAAGGCTGAATGTTTTCCAGTTATATTAATTAACTCATTGATGAAATAGTGAGTGTGCAGAAACTGAGTTTAATTATACAAGGTGCCATCAAAAAAAATTTTTTTTTAATTCTGGCTTTTGTTAGAGCAAAACCTAAAGAGGAACACCTATAAAGGTGACTCCTGGCTTGTCTATAATGAGCAGAGTTCTGTTTTGCAAGAAGTTGTTCTTGAAAAGTATCTAAGTTGGTTTTGTTTTCATCCTTTTTTTTTCCATTGTATTTTTAAGCTTTTGATGCGTTGTTTCACTCTGTTTCGGGTACAGAAACTTTGATGTTAGCTTCATTTGGGGGGTGTTATTGTAGCACAGTTACTATGATGCCCAGCAATGCTGAGCTTCTGCAAGCCCTGTAGCCAAGGGGTTGGTGCAATCTTGAACACACTGTTTCAATCCTACTGACTAATGGAGTTGCTTAACCTTTCCTGTGCCTAGCATCTGAGAATTTCTCGATAGCTGCTATTTCCATTACCACGCTGTTAAATACATCAACATAAACGGAAACATAAAATAAATTCCGTGATAGCGTATTAAAACATGCTGACATTTGCTGGTCCGTCTAATTTCATCATCAAATCGAACACCAAAAAATAACAGAACAGAACACCAGTATTCTTGCTGTGAACCACAGCAACAAAAGAGAGGAAAGTAATAGAAACATGGATTCTTTCTCTGCAATTTTCCTGTGTTAATTTGGTGTTCAAGAAAATCTGATTCTGGTATTTGTCGCATGTCTGTGCACATAGTGTAACGTGAGGCAAACCTTGAGCTTATGATGAAAGGCTTTGAAGGCTAAAGCTTTTTGGAAACAGTCTTATCTATGCTACGACATGTTTAGTTGAGTTTATTTGCTCAATTCGACACACTTATGTCAGATCCTGCTAGGACCCAGGACACAAACAGGATGGAGACGCGAGCCCTCTCATCCTTATAGCTGCCTGCAGACCAGAAGAACAGGGCAGACACAAACGATAATCATGCCATTTTAGCTTGAGGGACACTCCTGTGAGCACACAACACTCAAGACCATCCCCGACTCTCAGCAGCCCTCCTGTCACCTCTTCTTTTCTTCCCTCAAGACAAAACCTGGAGCACGTCACCCCTGGGCTTCATATTCTTCTTATTTTGCAATGCCTGCAACTCATCTCAGTTATTAGAGATGTTAATCTTGAGCTTTCCGAGGGAGTGAACTGGCTTTTCTTCAGCTGCTTTTAATGGAGTAAACTTAAAAAGCCTGCTCTGGAATTCTGTCATCCAAATGATTGGTCAAAATATTTAATTCTCCAAGAATGAGGTCATTTAAATTCTCATGTGCCCTTTATGCAGAGAGAGGGTGCTGTGCCAAACTTGATAAGATATCCCAACTGTCTAGGTCGGATCATGCATTCATACGCTTGTGTGTTTTGCCTTTACCATATTTATAAATGCCCTCTTTAGCCAGTGTTTGAACATAGAGACAGAAAGCAAATTAGTGTTTCCCAGGGGCTGTAAGGAGTGGAGAGAGGGGAGTGACTGCTTAATGGATGGGGTTTCTATTTGGGGTCACGAAAAAGTTGTGGAACTAGATAGAGGTGATGGTTGCACAATACTGTGAAGGCACTAAATGCCACTAATTGTATACTGTAAAATGGTTTCAGTGGTGTTGGTGTTATAGGTTGAACTGTGTCCTCCTCAAGTTCATGTGTTGACGTCTTAAGTCCCTGCATCTTAGAATGTGACCTGAATTGGCATTAGGGACATTGTGAATATAATTAAGTCATACTGGAGTAGGGAGGGACCTTAATCCAGTACGACTGGTGTCCTTATAAAAGCGGGAAATTTGGACACAAACATACACACAGGGAGAAGGCCATGTGCAGATGAAGGCAGAGATTGGAGTGAAACAGCCACAAACCAACGAGGAACACCAAGGACGGCCAGCAGCCAGCAGAAGCCGGGAGAGAGGCGCAGACCGAATTCCCCCTGAAGCCTCCAGTAGGATCCAGCCCTGCCAGTACTTTGACTTCAGACTTCCGGTCTCCAGAACTTTGAAAGAGTAAATTTCTGGGTTTTAAGCCACCCAGTAAGCGGTACTTTGTTAGGGCAGCCCTAGGAAGTTAATACAAATGACACAACTTATGTTAGTTGTGTTTTAACCGCAGTGAAAAGAATAAGTTATAAGGATGTGATATACACATCAGGATGACATGCTTTAAAGGTAGTTGGCACAAAAGCACAGCGACATAAAGTGGAATGAAGAAAGAGGTCAACACATCCAGGTGACCTCCCAAAGACTTGCACTTGCAATGAGCGGTGTACAGACCCATCCCAGACTCTCCAGTAGGTACAGCAGAAAAGTCTCCGTCATCACCCCATCCGTGGGCTTCGCCCACAAGCAACCTCTGTCTTCTTGGTTCTAGAATCAGAAAGAATTCTTCAGCAGGGGCTCATAGGGGAGCCCTCCACATCCATGGAGGATCCAAGGTGAGTTCCATGGGCAAGTTTCGTCCAGTTGGATGACTTTCCACCTGGCCGAGGATGGTGAGTCTACCTATCTGAAACAGAGAGACAAAGCTGAACTCGTCTTCCTACAGCCGGGCAGAGCAGAGCACTGACCTTATAGAGCATTTTTGGGAAGCATGACGCTGAGGGTTCAGTGCTCTCTTGGAGGTGAGAGCAGGCTGGGACTCCAGGCGGCTCCAGGTGGGACTGTTGTTAATTGGTTGTCACCGGGAGGCAGGTGTATTGGAGGAACTCCATCCTTGACTGGCTGACTTTGAGAAGATTGGTTGGTTTGTAAAGGGTGTTGTTCACTGAGATTGTGGTCCATGAGGGACTGAACAGGTTTCAAACAGGGAGTGATGGCTACTTGTTGCCATGATGACTGAACAAGCAGTCCTGTCTTAAGTTCATGGGAGGTTTTTATTCTCATCCCAAAGGGTGATTCAATGAGAATGAATCTAGGGCAGGCTGGCAAGGTAGGGACCAGGTGCCATTATCTGCTGATTTGGCTTCATACGGGTAGATTTCAAATATCTAAAAACAATGGAATCAACAGTATGTCCTTTAGAAATCTCCCCAATGTATGTGTATATATAAATATATTTATACAATGTATACATATGCAATAAATACAATATGGTACCATTTATATATTATATTTGAGTGTAAATAAATATTAAATGTATATCATATGCACACACGTATATACATAATACACATATGTATCTATGTATTTGTTGGTGCTATTTACATATAGATACATGTGTGTACTTTATTGATATATGTATATTTGTTATTGTTGTTTAATATATAAGCATAATTGTTGTATATGTGTATATGCATTCAACCTATTGTTAGGTTGTTAATTTATATATGTACGTTAGCATATGTTTGTCATTGTTGCTTATATAGTGCATGTAAATTTACTGTTGCCTATTTATATATATGTGTGTATATATGCTGTGATTATTTACTATAACAAACATATATGTATATATTTGTTGTGTATTTGCATATGTGCATGTGCACGTTTCTTGAAGTTTATTATGTATGCATGTAGGTGTGTGCATTTTTGTTGTCTTCTCATTTATTTATATATGCATAGATCTGTATATTTGCTCATGTATGTGTGTATAGGTATGCACATGTTTGTTGGGACTGTTGTTTGTTATATCTGTATAAACATAGGTGTATGTTCGTTGTTTACATCTGAGTATGCATATTTGCTGTTGTTGTTTACTTATACGTGGGTAGGTATGTCCTTGGTGGTTGTTTTGGCTCAAATTGAACTGCTAACTCAGTAGCAGTGAGTTGGGGAGTGTCCCCCTGGCTTGTACCTGGATGCGAGCTATCCACACGGTCAGTTTACTGGAGCCTCTCCTTATCAGTTAACGTGGCTGGCGGAGAGTTGACCTATCTGATGGAGACTGTGCTGCGTGGAGAGGACCCTCCTCACTACCTCCCATCTTGGGAGTCCATGGACCTCCATCCTGGAAAGTGGCAAGTGCTTTCACCAAGAGAGAATCCACCCACAGAGCCAGCCTCTCTTGAGACAGAGGGCATGGCAGTGGGCAAAATGAAGAAATTTAGACGAAAAACCAGACAGGAGAAAGGAGAAAGCCTGGAGTTGGACTGGAGAAACCTCACGTTCCCTATCATTGTCCCGCCCAGCACCTCTGCTTTTCCTTCACAGACATTCATTTCGGCTTCTAACCATTCAAACGACTTCCCCTAACAGACCCACACTTTCCCCAAGGGAGGGGCCTTGTCTATTTTATCCCCACTGATTCTCCGGCCATTAAGACAGTGACTGGCACCCAGTCAGTGCCCAGCAAAAATCCTTGAACGAATAAGCGAATGAATGAGTGAATAAAAAAATCGAGTCTGGTGTCTTAGAATTAAGAAGCTTTACATGAATATTTGCTAAATAGTTCAATACCTGAAGATGTTAATGACATTTTTTCCCCTAAATTTTCCATCAAGGACACTACATCAAAAACCATTTATGTTTTAAAATAGTGGCGACTTACTAATTTGCATGAGAACCCTTGCTGGGAGGTCTAATTGTGTGCTGCAAACCTTTCTCCAAGATGAAAATGTTTACTTGTTGAGAAGATGATAAGAAAATGAACACAGCTGGACTGCAGTCAGCCTCAAGGTCAGACATTCTAGTTCTCTGAATCAGTTGGGGACAACAGAACAACAAACTAACTAAGAATTAGAACTGCAATTTAGGGGAATTAAGTCTTTTAAAAAGTCAAATCAAAGCTAGTCCTTGACCACATTGGAAAGCACAGATCAGCTTTGCTGTGGCGTTTGTTCCCCCTGTTTGTTTCTGCAATGATTTTTCTTTTTGCAATGGTGGCATAATTCATCTGACCTCATTTGGTTTTCCTTTCCACCTTAAGAAAGAAAACAAGAGTGTATTTATACTAAAAACGTGAGCCTTGCAATTGTGAAATCTTACAGCTCCAGGAATTTTCCTGGCACCACTTTCAGCTAATTAATTTAAGTATTCCTGATGGAACTTGTGTATTCTTTGAGCTGTTAAGAAATGCATTGTTTAGGGGTAGGTCAGGGTCACAGTTCTTCCTATTATTCCCAACATAACTTTTATATGGATTATTTTGACTTTGAGTCTTAAGTGGTTTTTCCTTGTACCACACCAGTGATTGTATTTCTACCAGATTTTGCTGTTGTGGAAAGAAGTTTGGATTCAAAATCAAAAGGATTGAATTTGAGCCCTGCTTCTGATTCTTATTAATAACATCTCAGGAGAAGCATTTAATTATCATTCATTCAATCAATAAACATCTATTGAGCACCCTCTGCATACCAGGGGACTCATCCAGATATTAAGATTTATCAGCGAACAAAGATCCTTTGCATTCTGTTGACACTTCTATTCTGGAATAAACGTAAGGCATAAGTGAATCATAAAGAAGGCTAGAAGGTGATAGGTGGAAAATTTAAAAAGCAAGTCAGCATAAGGGGAATTCGGAGGGATAAGCTAAAAGAGAGAAAGGTGGTTGAATTTTTAAACAGTGGAGATGTCAAGGTTGCTTTCATGGAGAAGGTGGCATTCCAGTCAAGGCATGAAGGAGGTGAGGAGTGACCTGAAAACACAGCTGGAGGT
Organism: Equus caballus; assembly: GCF_041296265.1. Lineage (NCBI taxonomy): Eukaryota > Metazoa > Chordata > Mammalia > Perissodactyla > Equidae > Equus > Equus caballus. The sequence continues at coordinate 1,450,866 of NC_091715.1, read as the reverse complement.
AGAGTTTTTCAAGCAGCGGCACAGGGGGCTCTTGGCATGTTCATGCCATGCTGGGGAGACCAGCATGAGTGGGGCAGCGTGAATGAGGGGCAGGTAGTGGAGAGCAGAGACTAAGGGGAGAAGTGAGCCCTGTAGAATGATGGAATGAGTCTGGCTTTTTCTTGGGCTGAAATGGGACCATCCTGGGGTTGAGTCAAGGAAACACGTGACTTGACTTAGGTTGTAACCAAATCATTACATCACTCAGGAGAAGCTTTATTATCACACTTCCTGTGGGTCAGGGATATGAGCACAGCTTACCCGAATCCTCTGATGAAGATCTTACAAGGCTGTAATTGAGGTGTTGCCTAGGGTTGGGGCTCTTATCTGAAGGTTCAATTAGGGGAGAATCCACTTCCAAGCTCATTTTCGTGGTTGTTGGCAGTTCCTCATGGGTTGTTGGACTAGGATCTCTGTTCCTAGCTGTCTGTCAGCCAGAGGCTGCTCTCAGTTCCTTGCCATGCATAACTCTCCATTGGGCAGCTCACAACATGGCAGCAGATTTCATCAACACCAGCAATGAGAAACATCCATAGGCAGAGCATGCTGGCAAGACAGAAGTTACAATCTTATATAGCATGATCACAGAAGCGACAGCTCATCACCTTTGTCATATTCTCTTGGTTGGGAGCAAGATACGTATTCCTCATGCTCAATGTGAAGGTAGATTATACAAGGGCAAGAATATCCAGAGGTGGGCATCATTGGGGACCACTTAGAGTCTCTTACCTGTAGAAGCCATGATACACATTTCTTGAAAGAAAAAGAGCAATCTTGCTAGTTGTAGAGCTAACACAGAACCCAGCTTCCTGACTGGGAGGTCAAGGTCTGTTACCAGCTTCTGTCCTGAGAACAAGAGCTCGTAAGACGAGTGAACCGCAGGACAGTGGGAAGAGAAGGAAGGGGTGTAGATGGAAGAAGGTCATGTTGCAAAGATGGGTACAGTCAACACCAAACCTTGGCTGCCCCTCTGTTGTTCTGAGAACCAGTGTGGCTTGCCTTCTAATTGAATCTGGCCCATTATTTCACAATTTCACATATGAAATTAGCAATGCCTTCACTTCTCGAGTTGGCTTCTTAAAAAAATCTCCTATGCTCGTTGTTTCATACATCATAAGAAAAACAGATTTTATGGGGCTTCTTGCCCAACTTTTGTTATATTTTAAACAGTAATCAAAAAGACATCCAGTAATAACCCCTACCCCCCTCCTCAATGTGGCTTCCAATGCAGAAACAAAGTTGAAATGTCAGATCCACTTCAGAAGTTGCTTATTCAGCTGGAGAGCAAACACAGCTTCAGTGAACTTCAAAAACAATGGGGATGAAAACCTTCCAAACCCTTGGCATAATTGAATTAGCCTCTATTTTTCAAACTGGATGGAGACAGAGGTCAACACGAGTGAACTCTAAAAATTAATTATGGATTAGTCATTTTAACATACATCCAGAAAACATTACCCCAAATGACTTAATGTTTCTAGAAACTCTCATGGCTGTTTTACATGTATAGTGTAATTTTCTTTTTTATCTGGATTAAAAAAATATTTGCCTTAAACTAAGGTTTGCAGTAACACTATTAACATTTGGGACCAGATCATTGTCTGTGGTGAGGGCCATTCTGTGATTGTAGGATGCTTAACAGCCTCCCTGGTGTCCACCTGCTAGATTCCAGTAGAATCAGGCAGTCGTGAAAACCAAAACATCTCCAGATATTGCCAAACGCCCCTTGGGGGACAGAATTGTCCTGGCTTGAGAATCACTGCCTTTCATGATGGATAGACGAGCGTCTGGAAGAAAAATTCCCCCAGATTTTTGTTGTTTAAGTACTAAGAACCACATAATATACCCCAACATCATTCTTTCTGGTTAGAACATTTGGACCACATCATCACCGGCCCATGGCGTTGACATTTGTTAACAAAATGGGTCTCAGTTTCACCACCTCTGACTTCAGCAGGATTCAGGGTATGGTGCTTTATCTCCCCTATAATGAGCCATGGCCTCACGTGCTTTTCTCAGCAGACCCTTTATTTGGAGTCCCCAAGTCTTCAGAAGCTTGGGATCTGTATGGGGTCTTGACATCCACGTATCCAAAGATGAAGGCTTATTGAGATATGTGGCACCTCGGGCTGTTTCTAATCTCGCATAATATGAAGGAGACTTCATGACCATAAGCTCCTGGGTGAGGTTTTGAGACGGTGATGATTCAGCTTGACCTTCATGAACTCATTTAACATCCATCTTCCAACAGACCTAAAGATGCAAAATTTAAGTGTTCCATCACATGGAATCCTAGCCAGGTTAATAAAAACAATCAAGTTTTTTCCCCCACGGGAAGGACTTTATGTCTATCCACTTGTGCCTACCCAACACGCCGTCTTAAACTTCCATGAAATAGTTTCAAGCAAAAGTGCAATTTTCGTGTATGCTTTCTCTAAGAGGTAAAGGTGCTGAGTGAAAAAGTGGCTATGACAACAGAGTGAGAAGGCAGTCTTGTAATTCCAGAGGAATTAGAAACCCAGCTGTGTCTACCCTAGAGAAAGAGATTCCACAGTCAACGCAAAGACAGCCTGTCACAGAAAACTGCCTTTGCCAAGTTCGCCTGGAGCCCTAGAATGATGGAATATTGCTTCATTGTAGGAGGAGGTGTGTGAGGCTGAAGCACCTCTTTTCCAGCCTGGGAAAATGTAAAAATGACCAGAACAGGGGAATGAAACTTTCTAACTACCCAGGAGAACCAGCTCTGTGACATGACATAAGCCAGAGCATTACGATGCATACATACCTAAGTGAATAATGAGGCTATTTATCACCCAAGATAAGACACTCCACCGTTTCATACATACAAAGGTAGGACTAGCATTATTGCCTGAATTTGCCGAATAGTTCCCTCTCATCGCCTTCATCAGAGGTGAAAGCTTGGCACAGGAGAATGAAAACCTTGTTTTATTCCTCCAGTGACCCCAATGCCTACAAACATAGACCGAAATTGCCCATCTTTGTGTTCTGGCCATGTCTTTTCTTAAGAGTTTCTCAGCGATCTTCAGTCAGCTTAAAATGCGATTATGGTGTTTATGTCATATAAAGGAATGTGTTCAAATCTTTCCTGGCGGCTCCCCACATCTCTGGCTGATCCTGTTTCTCGCACCCCTTCACACTTGAGGGTCCGTGGTCCTCATCCACACTCCTGTTAATTAGGATGAATTCCGCGGCTGTTGCAGAAGGTCTCAAGATAGTCCTGGCTGCAATGATCAGAGCTGTCAGCAAGACAATGAAAAAAAAAACACACCTGGCTTCATGATTTCTGTATGGATATATTCCTAGAAATGGGGTGACCAAGCAACTTATCATCCAAACTGAGATTAAAAGGGGGGAACTTGTAATAACTGCATAGGCACAGTTGTAAATTGGGACCTTCCCAGGCTAGTCAGATATATGGTCTTCCCACCAAGAGTGGAAAAGAAAAAGAAACAAATTGTGACATACATATACACTGGAAGATTACTCAGCCATAAAGTGGAATGAAATTCTGACGTATACTACAACATGGATGAACCTCAAAAACATTATGTGAAGTGAAAGAAGTCAGACACAAAAGACCTCACATTGCAGGACTCCATTTGTAGGTAATGTCTGGGATAGTTAAATCCCAAGAGATGAAAGATTAGTGGTTGCTGGGAGCTGGAGAGACAGGAGAATAGGAAGTGATTGTTCATGGGGATGGGGTCTCCTTTTGGGGTGATGAAAAAGTTCTGACTCTAGCTAGAGATGGTGGTTGCCCAACATTGTGGATACACTAAATGCCATTGAATACACTGTAGTTAACGTTGTGTTATGTGAATTTTGCCTCAATAAAGATAAAAAAGAAATGAAACGATGTGAGCTTCTCTTGTCTGCCATTACTGAGTTCAAAAACACAATATTGCTTTAATATATCCATGCTTATTCTATTGTGTTGTCTTGAAGAGTTTAAGCTGATAATCATTGCCATAAATTATCAGCATGGCTCCATTGCTCACGTTATATCTTCCGATGGTATCTGTGTGCACCCAGAAGTGATTTTCGCCTCACTTTGCCTCACTTGGCAACATCCCATCCATTACTGTCATGCAGCAAAACTACTCATCCATCTGTGAATGCAGCAGCTCAAGGAGACCGACCCCCAAGAATGCCAGTTACTTCCTGTCTGCCCTACTGGGCTTCAGCTCTTTAGAACTGCTGGCCCGGGGAGGGGGTCTCACATAGCAGATGCATGTGATCACTCGAATCGAACTGAAATGAGGAAATCCTGACATTGAGCAAAAAATGCAAAATTTTAGTAGACTCCTGGTAGAATCACCTTGTAGTTGATCACACTGACATTGCTGGTGGAAAATGAGGTGCCAAGTGGTGGAGCTAGGATTTTCCATCTCTCATCACACTTGTTGACCAAGTAGATCAGCTGGGTGGCCTTGGGAGCAGAAAGGTGGAACTTAACCATTCCGTGGTCAGATGTGTGCCTGTGTCGTTTTGCCAGGGCTGGAGGTCAATCATTTATGGCAATCACGACTTTGCAAATACTCAGCCCTGTTGCTGGCTAAAGGATGATAGCAACATCACCCATTCTCTTCCAACAAATCGGCCATTGCAACTAAGCTAATGGAAAAGCCAAATTGGAAAGAGTCTGATTGGGATGGTTTTGGCGTTTTCTGGGATTTCAGCCCTAATTTATGTATTGCAGGCCTGTCTTTTGTACCCTTTGGAAAAGGAAAAGGCACATTTCCCTTTAATTAGTTGTGATTCTGAATCTCCACAGAAAACAGAGACATTTATACAAAGGGCAGAAATGATTCCATGAAATTTGGGCAATATTTCCTCCCCAAATATTGCGTTTTCTTAACCAAACATTTCACGTATATTTTTTACAATCAGAAGCATTCAATGTCAAAACAGTATCAGCCGTTTTGCCTCACAGAACATTGGAGAGAAGGGAATCCTTGTTGAAATAACAGCTGTAATCAGGGATGTGACAAGCCTTGGCTGAAACACTTACCAGATGCCATGATGTCATATGATACAGGAAACACCCACAGGGTTCTTTTTTTCTTTTGTTTTAAACTGTGTTTGTGGATTTAACATGATACATGTTAGAAGGAGTATACGTGCTGATGTATTACTTCATACAGCTTAGAATAATTCTGGCAACATGCTCATATTGATATGTGGACTTGTCAAAACTTGTTAGCGAACCTACAAACACTCTCAAAAATTCCATGAAATTAGGATAGTCTGTAGTTTATGGACATGATTATGATATTGCTTCAATTTTTCACGAATGGCCAAATCTGTGCAAAAATATATGCATGAAGGACATTTTTTTGTTTTTTGGTGAGGAAGATTAGCCCTGAGCTAGTATCTACCACCAATCCACCTCTTTTTGCTGAGGAAGATTAGTCTTGAGCTAACATCTGTGCCCATCTTCCTCTATTTTATATGTAAGATGCTTGTCACAGCATGGCTTGATAAGTGGTGCATAGGTCCTTGCCTGGGATCCAAACCTGCGAACCCCAGGCTGCCAAAGGATCATGTGAACTTAACCACTATGCCACTGGGCCGGCCCAAAAGACATTGTTAAATGCTAATTGGAGTATACTTTTCTTATAAGGAAATGTAAGTCATTAAATTGCTGCTCCAAGAAGGGCTGGGGTTACAGGAAGGGGAGAAGAAAACAGACAGTGGGAGAAAGGTGGAAAAAGCCAATTTATTTGATTTACAACATTTTAAGTCAAAAAAATAGAAAAGTCATATAAGAGGCTAGAAAGACTGCGTCTTGCCAGTGGCCAGTTAGAGGTCACCTTTAATGAATCACCTGGTTTTCTGCCAAAGATGAGGAAGAAACATTTCAGTGAGCAAGCAATTCTGCTTGAGGGTGTCTAATAGTCTTTTCAGATGAGCACACTCGGTACACACGGCTGCAGAGCATGCACTTGGGAGAACACGAGCTAGATTTTAGGGAAAGCCCAAGAAGATTCAACATGCGCCCCAGGATATCCCCAGGAGAATGTCCACAGGCCTGGAAATGCTTAACTATCACTTGCTTACTTGAGAAAAGTCAGAAAGGATTATTGAAACAGATTGGAATGTTGAACCAAATTTATAAATGTCCCTAAGCTGTTTCCATTAAGCAAAAAAGATGCTGAAACAGGAAAAACAGTGAAGCTGGGAACGGAGCCAGGAGTGCCCCCCCACACACACAAAGGGGAAAGAAGTTGTGAATATTTCAGAGAAGAGGAAATGTTAGACATTGACAACCAAGAACATAGGGGAGAGAACTTGTCAAAGGAAAGTGTTTTGATGTTCACTTTCTCGGAGGGCTGAAAAAACACAGATGCAAAAGAAAAAAAAAAGCAAACCCAAAACTCTTATCAGTCATGATGGCAGGGCCTTGGATGAATGTGAAATGCACTCATTCATCAGATGAAGACAGGTGTCGAGACTCAACGCATCTATTGCACAAGAACATGTGAGCGCCTACTGAATACCCATCAATGTGCTACTCACAGGCAGAGTATAGCAAAAATGAAAATGTGCCATGTGGGAATGGGAAAGATTCCACAGACGCTTGCACAGTATGAAGAGCCTGAGGACACTGTCTACTTCAAGAAAGGAGATAGCCCTAAGATGGTACACTGATTCATTCTTGCGGAAAAACTTCTGCAAAGAATAATGACATAATGTGGTAGGCCACATATCCCAGTTGGTCTGCCCATGGAGACTTTACAGATTACAGTTTTTGAGTATGGGCAGCTCCTTACCTGTTATCAACACCATTGAGGAAAGGAAAAGTATAGGGAATCTGGAGAAGATAAAGGGAAAACTCTTGAACTGGAAGCGTTGGTGTCCAGCTGCAGCCATGTGCACTGCAACCCTTTGGATGCAATTGGGTAGGGAGAAATGAGGAAATAAAATGCTGTAATTCTCTCTCATTCAAAGGTTACTCAAGTTGCCCAAAGTGACATAATAGGAACCAAATTGGGAGTGGACCCAGAGTTAATGTCTGGCAGAAAGCTTTTCTCATGAAGGCGCAGAGGCCCCCACGTCTTGGGAGTCCAAGGTCCCGAGGCCAACCCCAGTCTTCTATGTGGACCTGCAGATTCTCAAGTGTCAGACGAAGAGCTTCCAAGCAAAATTTCCAGCGGAGAAAGAAAATGCACACGGGAGGAGAGGGATTTCTCTGGAAATATTTCTTTTAGGAGAGAGGTCAGATATTGATTCATAGAAGCCTTAAGTCAAACCAGCTCCTTTCGTCTTCCTGGCCCCTCTGCCTGACCCCAATGGTGAGGTTGGTGAATGAGTCTCCTCCTGAATCAGGAGCAAATCCCACTATTTTCCTTGAGGGTGAAAAGCATGCTTTTTACTCTCCCCAGTCAAAGAAGTTTAAGACAGTGCTATTTGAGAGTCACTCCCATGGTCTGGAGTCCGGGGAGTGCTGAAGGTAAGTTTCCTTCCTGCAATTGTCAGAGAAATTATATTTGGTGGACACAAACTAGAACTCGTGATCATTAAGGCATTGTTTCTCTGCAACCCTTGGATGTATATTTAAACATGTATTTTTCTTAAATGCGCAGGTTTAAATATAGTCGTTTGTTCTAAAGATGGTGGTACCCTGAAGCTGAATAACAGACTTGCTGCCTCCTCAAGGGGAAGCTGTCCTTTCCTGCACACACAAAGAAGGTCATTCTTTGCCTGGCTCTTCCAGGTGTGTGTCGTCAACATAGCCCATGCAGAAGAATAAATGGCAGGAAATTCATGGAGGTGTCTGCTTATCAGACATGCTGGGTTCTGGTCAGCTTGGTTCATACAAATGACCGTGGTCAAAGGGAACGTTCACCTGCACAGCTGTGACTGGAGTTTAGAGAGCTCATAGGACACACCCCAGCGGACATAGCTGTTTAACGTCCACGCTGAGGAAAGCAGGGCTAGGGGCTTGAGCTTCTAGCCCCTTCCTGTATACATGGGCGATTCTCTAAGGTAGACCCCCCCCATTCTTTGAAATCATCTGTAATGCATCTCACGGAAGGCTTAACTAAAATGAAATCTGTGTGTCTAGAAGCTCTGTCTGACTACACTCTGAAGCACGTTTCCATAGTGGGTATGAATAGATATATGGTATATAATAGAAAGATAGATAGATGATAGAATAGATGGATCGATGATAGATTGATAGATGATATATAGGAAGATAGATAGATACATATATTCATAGATAATATGGATAGATGGTAGATCAATAGAGACATTGGTAGATGGTAGGTTAGATGGATAGATGGTAGATAGAGATGATAGGTAGATATAAATAGATAGATAATGATAGAGAGATAGATATAGATACATGATGAGATACATGATAGATACAAGACAGAAATAACTAGACATAAATAGAAAGATGATAGAGATGATAGATCGATAGATAGACAGATAATACAGAGATAGATATTTTCTGAGCCTCTATTGTGCTGTTGTGTCAACTCCTTTGGAATAGTGTAGGCACTAATTCAAAGTGCCTTATTAAAGTGTCAGTAGTGAGAACATGGACGAGTCATGGGAGCTCCTGGGAGGTATATTATACGTAGAGCTTGAATTCAGCCAGAACTAAATACCCACCACAAAATGGCAACACTCAAGGGAGCCCAGACCTTTCTCTCCATGACTCTGTCTTCCAGCTCCATTTATCTGTGAAATGAAAATTTCCGGGAGCAACCTACTGGAGAATCACCCACCACCGGAAGAAAAGAACAGGCCCTCCCACCCATGAGGCCGTACCACAGCAAGTAGTAGAATGTCCAGGTCTAGGTAGGTATAAATAATTAGGGAGCATTATGCACCCAAGTGCCCGCACAGAGGAAACCAGTGAGAAATCGTTTCCACGTCTCTTCAAGCCATCTTGGCAAATAACAAACACTGAAGAATATAAAACACAGCCTACACATTCATGCATGTGCTTGCCATCACTCCTGGAGGAGGGGTGGAAACGTACCCCAGTCACCGTAGTCAGGCCCAGTTGGGTCCTTTGCACAGCCTCGCTGCTCATCCAATGCTCTCTCGCTTCCTTTGGGGGCTGTAACAAGCACGTGGTGGGTTACAAAATCCATTTGGGTCAATGATGGAAAATCCTGTGCTATAGTGTCAGAGACAGTATACCAGTCAGTTTGGGCTATCATAACAAAATATGACTGACTGGGTAGCTTAAACAACAGACATTCATTTTCTTACAGTTCTAGGGGCTGCAAGTCCAAGATCAAGATGCCCCGTTGGTTCCTGGTGAGGGCTCTCTTCTTGCCTTGCAGACGGCCACTTTCTTGCTGTGTCCTCACATGGAGGAGAGAGAGAGAGAGAGAAAGAAAGAGCTCTCTGTCGTCTCTCCTTATAAAGACACTAATCTTATCATATCATGCCTCATCATTATGACGTCATTTCACCTTAATTACTCCTTTACTCCAAATACATGCATACTGGGGGTTAGGGCATCATCATCATGTCAATTTTGAGGGGAACTCAAACATTCAGTCCGTAACAGATGAACACATCCAACAGGCAACATTCTGTGTGTTGAAAGTGAGGTTCCACCCTCCCGCTAACTAGTCTAATGAGACATCTGGTGACTTATTTGTCAGAAGTATGAAAAGAAAAATTATCTGTATCAGATGGCCCACCTCGAATTTCTTTTTCCAATTTCATTTCCGATTTCCTTTTGCCCTTGGGTTTAATGCAGAATGTGGTCCTTTAAATGAGTTATCCTCTTTCAGGGTGGTGGGACCCTTCCAGGCAGGGCATGTGGGTTAGTGTAGTATTTTTGACCTAGTAGGAGCTCAATTAAAAAAAAAAGGTGCTGATTTCGTTGGGTTTTAATGTGAGTGTCCACAGTACTGCATGTGCATGCCAGTGGGATAAAAGTCGGATTTGCAAGTGCAGTGGACAGAGGCACTGATGGTCACTGTTAGTCACCAATGAGGAATGGGCATTAGGCTTCCTTCCTGGACCTCGGTGGAAGCTCTCTTATGATGGGGTTGGGTACCGAAGCTACCAGATTTGCTTGTGGACATGCACAGAGCAACCTGTGTCATTTTTTAATTTGTCAGCTACTCTGATGGGTGTCCCAACCTCCCACCAGCCTGGGAGAATGGTGGGAGGTAAATTTAGGGCAAATGAGGGGTCCACAGGTACATGGGTGCTTTTTGGATAAATGCATGGTGGGTCCTTCACGTCTACCCCTCGACTACCATCCCCAAGAACTGCTCCAAGCTGATGTGCAAGTGCCAGACTAGGGGAGCCAATGCATCCTTCTGACCATGGGAGCAGGCCTTGAATCCAGGGGTGTTGACTGAGGAGTGGCTACAGCCTGCAGCCTGAATGCCTCCTGGTCCTTTGTCCTGGTCAGGGCCCTATTCTATCACCTTCCTTACAGGCCCTTCCAGGTTGTGGCCACATCCTCCATCTGGCCCCGGTCTGGGTTACCTGCCCTTAGCCATTGTGTCTCTGGGTGTCTGCATGTGTGCATCTCTGCATGAGTTTATGTGTGTGCCTGTGTTTGTGTACATATGCGTTGGTGTGTATATGTATGCATACATGAGTTTCTGAATGAATTTATGTATGTGTGTCTGTACGTGCACATGTGTTTGCATATATGTGCTTGTATGTGTACTATGTATTCTTGTGTTTCTGCATGAGTTTATGTGTGTGTTTCTGCACGCACATGTATTTGTGTGTTGCATGGATGCAAGTGTTTCTCCATGTGTTTATGTACGTGTCTGTACACTCACCTATGTTTGTACACATACATGTTGGTTTGCATGTGTATGCACATATTCATGTTTCTGCATGAGTTTATGTATATATGTATTTCTGCATGCACATACATTTATGTGCATATGTTTTGTGTATGCACGCTTTCATGTGTTTCTGCATGAGTATGTGTGTGTCTATGCATGCACATATGTTTGTTGCATATGTCTGTGGGTACGCATGCATGTGTGCTTGTATATGTGTTGGTGTGTAAGTATATACATGCATGCCTTTCTGCATGAGTCTATGTATGCAGGTGTGTGTGTGTGTGTGTGTGTGTGTGTGTGTGTGTATTTACATGTCTGCATGTGGATCATTGAAATCACTCCTCTCCATCTCATCTCTATTTTTTTCTGATTCTTTTTCACTCCGTAATCCTCAGTTCCAAGTGACAATAAAGAGATGCAGATTATTAAAACTTCTCTCGTTTGTTAGTTAACTGTGCATCTCAGTGGCATTTGTTCTTAGCTTGGAAACAGAAACTTTTGAATTGGTCCCGTAAGGCAATTTGGGAGGTTTATGTTAAAATAAATCCTGAGTCATACCACACCTTCAAACAAGTTCCCCAACAGGAGAAAAAACACGTTTACCCAGCCAAAATTCTGATGGGTGTATGTGAACTTCTTAAATGCCTACAGATAATGTCTCAAAACGCATGCAACAAACACATTCACAATAATGTGTTTCATCTGTAAATATATACGATGGGTGTTGGCAAGGGATTTCTCTCTAGGGCGTTAAGATTCTGTTGGTTATCTTCATGTATAGCCGCGGTTCCTCTACTCTGAAAGTGGATGCTTTCTCATGAACACACACACACAGAACATCTTGAAAACCAAATTCATCAACACCATGCATTATTCCCCTAAACCTCACTGTGACCTCTGAGAACGATAAGAAGCAGATACTACATGCTTCCAAATTGTACATATGGTTAAACTCAGAGTCAGGAGGTTTATGAATGGCTCTCTCCCACAGGATAATATAACTTTTAATCATGCTCTTCTTTCAGAGACAGATTTCAGGGCAATGCAAGTCAGTTCCATAAGAAGCAGACGAGGAAAAGTGTCAAGATGACAATTACTGTGAGGGAAGCATCTATGTAGTGAGGGCTATAAGGGACGGCTGTATTAGAAGCCCCCACCTCAATGGAGAAATGATTCCTAAAATTCACAACACAGGACGAAGTCCTTGTCTGGAACAGTTGGGTCAGACAGCTCAGGTATTAACACGATAAACTGTGAGATTTGTAATCTTAGAGGAGGTTTGCTCCCTGCTCCGTGCCTCTGGGCAGACAGCTGCTCCTCAGTCCTTCCAGAGAAGTATCGTAACTGATCTGGAAAGCGCAGGCAAATCTGAGCGCCGGTGGGATGAAAACCTGTCCAGTCTGCGGAAAGCTGGGAGGAGATCTTAGCTCTTTTACCCGCGTTATCTATCACCATCCTTTCCAAAAGCCCCTTCCAAGGGTGTTTACATAGTCTGTGTAAAATCTGCAAATGTCACCGCCTAGAGGGAAAAGCAAACGTAGCCTCTGGAAAGTGTTTTTTGCCAGCACATGCTTTCTTAAGATGACCTCTTTGAGCCACAAAGAATGTCTCATCAGCAGTTTAGATTTATAAATTTCTGTGGGCCAAAAAAAAAACTTGGAAAAGATAAGAAAAAAACTTAGGGAACTTTCCCAAGGTGACCGTCGGAGAATTTGGCATGGACGACCCATGATAACCACAGTGGGCCCACAGTTAGGACATCTCCTGTCAAGTCAATTCCTGGGGGCGAAAGGACAGCCAGCAATGACCAGTGCTTTTGCACATTTGCAGAAATTGGCTCGTCTTGCTGCCTCCTGAGAACGCCATCTTCTTGGCAGTGACCAGCAGCAGAAGTAGAGATGAGATGAAAGGGTCATTAGATTCAGCTGTCTGGGCAGCGGACTGCACCCAGGAATACCTGGGGGGAGAGAGAGGTCCCACTAGATCTTGTACATCACATTGGACGATATACATAGGCTTGCCTAAAAAAGCGTTTTGAAAAGTTGCCATAATTTCTTGGCTATGATACCAAAAGCACAGCCAGCAAAAGAAAAAAATAAGTAAATTGGACTTCATCCAAAATAAAACCTTTTGTGCATCAAAAGACTATCAAGAGAGTGAAAAGCCAACCCACAGAATAGGAGAAAAGGTTTGCAAACCATATATCTCATTGGGGCTTTGTATCCATAATATATAAAGAACTCCTACAGCTCAACAATGATGGAAACAAACAACTCAATTAAGAAATGGGCAAAGGACTTGAATAAACATTTCTTCAAAGAAGAGATACAAATGGCCAATAAACATGAGATAAGATGCTCAAGAGCTGTAGTCATTAAGGAAATGTGAATCAAAACCACAACGAGATGCGACTTCACACACATACACACAAAGAAAAATAAGATTTGTCAATGATGTGGGGAGACTAGAACCCCTGTCCATTGCTGGTAGGAATGTAAAATGGACCAGTTCCTGTGCATAAAAAGTTCCTCAAAAAGTGAAACAGAATTACCATACCAAGTGACCAACCACAAATATGGATAAAAAAAGGTGATCTATACAACAGAGTAGTAGTCGATTCAGCCTCAAGGAGGAATGAACCTCTGACACAGCTACAGTGTGCACGAACCTTGAAAACATCACGCTCAGTGAAAGAAGCCAGACGCAAGAGGCCACGTATCCTATGATTCATTTACATGAAATATTCAGAATAGATAAATTCACAGAGACAGAAAGTAGATTAGTGGTTGCCAGGGGCTGAGGGAGGGAGGAATGGGGAGTGACTGCTTAATGGACATAGGGTCTCCTTTCCGGGTGATGAAAATGTGCAGGAACTTGATACAGGTTGTGGTTGCACAGCCTTGAGAAGGCACCAAAGACTCCTGAATTGTACGCTTTGAAACAGTTAATTTGTGTTATGTGAATTTGACCTTGATGGAAAGAAAGTTATGATAACCCAATCGTCTTCCTGGGCCCCACTGAGGATTAGCTTTCCTGCCAGAGAACATACAGCATATGCAGCTTTTCTTTGCTCTGTGTAGAAAGGCGCACCTGTCTCAGAAAATGATAGAAGACCTGCCTCCAGCCACTACATGGAGCAAATTCAGACAAGGTCCACAAGTAAGCGGGAGCCACTGTCCTGGATCAATCCTGATGGGAAGCAAAGCCTTGGAATGGATCCATAGATGAACCCATTAGAAGAAGCTCAGCTTCAGCTTTAGACGTTATCTTGTAAAATGTCAGGACCTTAGCACAGGAGCCATGATGGGACAAGGGTGCCATTTATAGGAGAGGACTCAGGAAAACCTTGGAGAGGAGAAAAGCAAGCTGGACTGGGATCCCCTGAGGATTGTGAAAATTGGTCACCGGGCCCCACCCCCAGAGTTTATGCCCCAGTGGCTCTGGGGTGGGCCAGGAGCATCTGCATTTCTAACAAGGTTGTGGGTGGTGCCATTGCTGTGGTCCAGGGACCCCAGTTTGGGAACCTCTGGTATAGCTGCCACACTCTACTGCATACATGTAGTGAGTGTCTATGCTTACATGGGTGGTTGCTCACACAGTGGGTTAAGTCAAAACAGCAAACAAAAGCTCTCGCTCGCCTCTTTAAACACTTCTGTGAAGCCCTGAGTCACGGAATTCTAACAATACTTTGTAGACTGTGCGTCATACCAAGCTCACATTCTGGTGTCTCCCCCAGGCACAGAGCATCACGGAGAGAAGAGATCGTGGCCACCTCAACGTCGGTTGGACTTAACAAGTGACAGCTACTCGAGGATTAAGGGTCTGGACCATTTGGGCACATCTCATCGCCTCTGGCGGGCTAATCATGTGGGTAAAAGGATCTCCAAACTTCGGCCTCCTCCTGGATCTTCTCTTCTGCCTTTCTGGAGAGAGCTGGACCTGCCCATGTGGATTCCAGCCAGCAAGCAATCAGAGCACCCCAGCATGGAGTGAAAGCCCCACCATCTGTGGTTGCACAGGTGCACATGCAGGTGCATGCAGACACACTCAGGCACATTCAGACAGATGCACAGGCATCCATGTACACAGACACACATGCGGACAGACAGAGATGTGTGTGTGCGTGTGTGCTCAGGGTTGAACAGGAAGCGTGGAATGTCACTATTGATAAGGAGACATATTAATCTTCTAAGGCCACCATAATAGAGGACCACCAACTGGGCAACTTAAACAGACTTTTGTGGGTTCACAGTCCTGGAGGCTGGAAGTTTAAGATCAAAGTGTCTGCAGGGCTGGTTTCTCCTGAGTCGTCTCTCCTTGGTGTGTAGATGCCATCTTCTCCCTGTGTCCTCACATGGTTGTCCCTCTGTGTGTCTGTGTCCACATCTCCTCTTCTTAGAAGGACTCAGTCCTATTGGATCAGGACCCACCGTAATGACCTCATTTTACCTTCATCACCTCTTTAAAGACCCACCTCCAAACACAGTCACATTCTGAGGTCCTGGAGGTCAGGGCTTCAACATACAAATTTGAAGAGACACCATTCAGCCCCTAACACGAGATCAGAATATGATGCGTATTTTTCCTTCCGCCAGGCCGCCATCTGCATGGGGAATTCAAGTTCGTACAGACACACTAAAATAAACTTTCTTTGCTTTTGTCTCCATCAAAGCATGCAAGCCTTCCCTCTTGTAACCATTACAGAGGAGTAGAAAAATTATTTGGCAGATGCCAAAGGAAACCAAAATATGCTTGCATTTTTCTTTCTTAGTGCTTCTAAAACAGTGTTGTCCAGTCTCCGTTGACGCCAGTAAAGGGAGGAGCAGAGGAAACAGTCAGGAGGGAGACCTCCCTTGTCCTCTCTGCTCTGGGACACAGCTCCTTACATTGTTGGTGTCCATTGCACAACTTTGCTAAGCAGTTCCCTGTCCCACTTGGAGGCACTTGGGTACATAACTATCTCATGGCAATAAGCATTTCATCCAATACACACATGGTAGCAAATGCAGTGTGCACATGCCTCATGAAACTTGAATTAACACCTACTCCGGCATGGCTGGGGGAGAGGTGGGGCTCCATTCCGACATTCCAGGAGGATGTGCTCATTCCTTCTGCTGAGTGGGGCATGTCTGGTGGGAAAATGGCAGCCCCTAGGGCTTGGGATTTGAATCCATCAGAGGAGGATTTGAATCCCTGATCTGTTCCTACATCTTGGACACTCTAAAGCTTTTGTGGTTAAGTTTCATCGATGGCAAAATGGGATCCCAATACTCATCTTGTCAAGGGCTATGAGGATTAGTGATACTCCCTTTGAAACATTAACCCCCAGCCTGGTTCACACCAGGTTCTCAGATGGAGCTGGTATTGCCTTTCTGCTCGTGCAGAAAGGAGCACGACATAGTGAGACTGACTTCTCACGGGAAGATGCCCACGGGGCAGTGTTGACCTTGCAACATCCTTGGATCTTCTCGGAGTCCACACTCCCGGCAGTCGACATCTCAAAGTTCTGTACATGCATTGGGAGCCATTTTTCTGCAAATTAAACTCCTCACATTCAACTTTTTAAAAACGGTATTTAAGCCTGGGCCTAGGGTGAAATGGATTCTTTTTCTCTCCAGGTTTATTGAGGTATAATTGACAAAACTGTAAGATATTTAAAGTGTACACCAGGATGATTTGATAATCACGTCCATTGCAGAAGGATAAAATGAGTTCTTTTACTGACTCTCCTAGGTTGTCAGAATTAAGCACTCGAAAAGCCTTGGGTCTTGCAAAAAGCATTTCTTTTGAAAGATTTCATCCTAGGGTCAATCTCGTAGGAAACAAAATCCATAGGGTTGAATTAATTTTCTTATAGCAAATGCAAACAGTCATATTTCTATGGCTATCTCTTTCTTTATTCTTTAACTGAAGTATAATTGACCTATAATATTACATGTTTCAGGTGTGCAACATAATGATTTGATATTTGTACCCACTGTGATATGATCACCACAATAAGTCTGGTGAGCGTCTGTCATACAGAGTTACAAAAGTTTCTTCTTGTGATGAGAACTTTGAAGATCTGCCTTCTTAACAGCTTTCAAAAATGCAACACAGTGTTATTAACTATCTAACTGGCATCTTTTAAGGTGACTTGAATCAGGAACTGGTGTTGAATTGCATTTAATATTTTCTGAAATGTTTCTCTTCCAGTCAGTTCTAAAGGATTCATTTGTAAATGTATCAGTTTCAAGACGAATCCAAAAACAAAGACTATTTTTCATCCCCTCTCAAGCGATTTTTATTACAAGTATTTTTTAAAATATTAATCAGGATCTCAAAAGTAGTGTCTGAATTCCTTTTCATACTATTATTTTCCAGATTATGAATGTTTCTTAAGAATGCTTCCTATTTGCCAGCTGTTAACAAAAATCACTTAAATTGTGATCAAAAGCATTTACTCAATGCTATGGTCAAATTAAAAAAAAAGCATGTATTAATGGGGTCACCTTTTGTGCTATCTTGTTTCACTTCACGTATTAATGTTCCCAGTGCTGAGAAATTCCAGGACATGGCCTACGGCAGCTTCTTCTCCAGCTTTATTCCTCTCCCCAGAGCAGACACATTCTGGGAACTGGGTGGGAGTGAAGTCCACAACATTCCGTAGGCAGCGGTGGGGACCTTTGCCCCCACTCTTAATAGACTCTTCCAGAATAACCCAATCTCTCCCCTTCAGTGACTCATCATGTCCTGTGCTTGGCCTTCAGCAGTGTCTGCAAGGGGGGAATGCCCACCCCAGCCATCAGCCAGGCCCTGTGTGGTTTACCATCGCCCGTTCAAATAGCTTAAAAAAATATGCTAGTCACAGCCCCGTTTTTAGAATTTTTTTCAGGAGAGCACTCGTGAATACCAAAAGTACACGTTGATTGGAGCTAAAACTACAAAGCAAGTCAAATTGGACATGGATGTATTTTGGGTACATTTATCATCCTTTTTCCTACCTGGGACCCCTATCTTTGTAGCTAGAACCCTCAGGACTTCACCCTTGTGGGCTCAGTGTTGTCACGTCCAAACGACCTTTCCTTAGTAATGAACTTTACCAGCTCTTTGCTTTGGTCACAATGTAACAATTGTCGAAAAATCCTAAAAAGTACTCATGAAAGTCAAAGGGATTCTTGTACACAGATTCTAGATTCATCTGGCCACACAACCCATCCTGGGCGCCCATAATGGGGCAGAAGTACCACGTGTATATTATCTCAATTAATCCTTAGATGACTGATAGAGCCAACTACCACTGACTTGGCCTCACTGTGGATTCCTTGAAAACAGAGACAGGCAAATGCTTATATGGTAACCCTTTAGGGAACACCTGGGAGCAGAGCATTACAGGAGGGGGCATCCAGACCCCAATTGCCACAGGGAAACTGAGGCTCAGATGGCAAAAGGGACTTGCCAAGACTACACCTCCTATTATTACTAATAATAATTAGCGAACTGGGACCTCGACTCACAACTATCTCACTCCAAAACTCATGCTTCCCAGATGTCCCTGTGAGGCGACCTCATGTAACAGGGTCACATGTGTCCTTACATAACTGGACCCAGGCATTCAGAGTCAGGTAGGCTCAATGTTCCTGTTGTAAGCTCTCAAGGTACCAGAAAGAAGCCTTCGAACTCCATCCCTCTCCACATCCCTCGTTCCCTTCCTTCCTCCACAGCAGCCATTTCTCGCACTCTCAAGCCACCGCTGGGTAAACTGCTCCTCAGTTTGTCCATGGCATACTGTGGGATTTCCACTTCCTGTCCAGTGATGCACAGGGGAGTCCCCATGTACACTGTGAGATGCCCACTTCTTGTCCTGTGATGCAGAGGGGAGTCCCCATGCACACTGTGGGATGTGCACTTCCTGTCCTGTGATGCACTGGGGAGTCCCCATGTACACTGTGAGATGCCCACTTCCCGTCCTGTGATGCACAGGGGCATCCCCATGCCCTTTTCTCCCCTGGGTCAAGCAATCAATCCATAAAGCAGGGCTGTTCATCTGACAAACACATAATCTTGCACATCAAGTCTCAGCTCTTCCTACTCTTCCGTGACAGACAGGCATTTCACCTGTTCTGTAAGAGAAGTGGTACAGCCCACATTTATTTAGGACGCACTGTGCACCACGATTTTAGTGGATGCTTTTTGCATTACTATATCTGCTCACAACAAAGCTCTGTGAAGTGATTTCAATATTTATTTCACACACACACGCCCCTCAGTGAGGGTCCAGGAACTTGGCGACAATCAGCAAAACATAAGAGATGGGCAGAGGTGGAAATTCATGTGACCGCACACTTCTTATAGAAATATTACAGTGAGCTTAATCTGGGTTATACAAAGTGACTTCAGAACAAAATATACCATAAAGATATCACCTACTTTATTTAATTTGGGAGCGTTCAACACTGGAAACTTTAATGATCACTTTCTCAGTGCTGAGTGTATCAGATGCCCAGGGTCTTTAAGGAAAGTAGACATACTCTCTTCAGAGCCAGGTGTCTTGACTTGCAAAGACTGGAAGTTTGACTTCACTTTTTTCCCACGTCCCCAGGCTGGCTTCCCCCAATTTGTGCTTGGACAATATTCCAAATTAGGACAAAGAAAAATAGCTCAGACTGAAAGAAAAGAGCCCAAGCACCCAGCTTTTCTGATCCCCAAGGGGCTGCGCATCATTTCTGCCAGATTTGTTTTCCACTTAACATTGAAACACAAAAGCCACCTGGCTTAAGTATTTTTTTCTTGCCTCTGAAAATTTTTGATGTTTTTCCATCTCCCACTCTGCCCTGGGGAGAGATTTGGGCAGCCTCTTCTTGCCCAAGTCTGTCTTCTTCGCAGCATCTTGGAGAGCCCTTTGTCCTTCCGATAAATACTGTCCCTTTGTCTGCTCACCACGGACGCTGGAGGCCTATCTCTCCTGGCTAGAGACTCCGGCAGGCGCCCAACCGCCTTTTTAATTCTTGAGAACACAGGACCTCAAGAAATACAGGGCTCCCTTAAATCTCTAAAGAGTGAGGGTGAAAACAATTCTGTTGTGTAGCCTTCACACTGGAGGCACGAAAACTTGCGAACGAAAGGCTAAATCTCATCTCTCCACAAAACATCACTGACCTCGTCTCTACGTGCGCTCCCTCCATCCCGTCCTCTCTCTCCACAGACAGAGTCTGGAGCAACTTTGCGGTTCCAGAACCGCAAGACGTTGTGTTTATAATATAATATCCCATCACACAAACTGTTAGCAATGAGTACTGACATTTTGGCGGAAATACACGACCAACATGATTCTGTTGGCAGTAGTTGGCCTCGGTGAATGACTTTCATGAAAATCCAATGCAGTACCAAGGTGGGAGGAAAAGAGCATTTTAATAACCATTTTATGCTGCTCCTGGATTCTGCTAAGAGCAGATTTTTTTCAAAGTTCTAATCACTTTACCTTTTACATTTTAAATCTCCATTAAAGACCCAAATTTAAAATATAAGCATAGATTAAATATATAGACATAGTATATATTAAACTACATATTATTAATTATACTTTATATTATTTATATATTATTATTTTAAAATTTTATATATAACTTATGCTTTAAATATATAAACTATATATATAAGGCATGTTAGGTATATAATTTCTGCATAAATTTTATATATATAAAAGGACCTAAAACTATAAATCTCTTTAGTGGGTCCTTGACGTTAACCAGATATAATCATATCTAGTTGAACTCATTTGTTTGGCAATATATTTCTCCATTCATCCAGGGAAATTACTATTCTAAGTTTATCTTAAGCCATCTTTGATCCTCTTTTTTCTCATGAAACAAGATCCAGGTGTTACTTTGAAGTAAGCGCATGTGTAAGTTTCGTACTTAACATCATTAAATGGATGGATCATGAGTTTGTGTTTGACAAAATACTAACAGAAAGATTATTACACATTCTAAAAGTTACAATCAATTTTACATGTTGATAATACATAAAGCTATTTTTCTTCTGTTCTCAATACAAACACTGAAAAATCCTATTGGCTGTGCAATAAGTATATACTTAGAAAAATAGGAATTATCTGTTATCAAAGTCTGCTAGATGTATTGTCTGAAACAAAGAAAGCCAGTTGAAAATATGGCGGCTCCTGTTACTTCATCATCCATTTGGTGCATTGCTGTCCTCATTGGCTTTGTGACCTCCTAGAATCTTGGCTTTCAACTTCCGAGTTTTTCATCTAGCAATCCTATCTGATATCTTTTCTACAGAAAAAAATAAGGTGAGAAATACAGTACAAACACACGCCAGAATAAGAAAGACAGAAATAGGAAAATAACAGGGTGTCCATAGTCATCTTACCAAATGCATCTGGACCATTGCCTGAGGGAAAATGAGATACTTTTCCCTGGTAATTCAAGACAGCATATTCTGTCTTAGCTCGAGCAACAGAATCCCACTATTTATAAAATCCACACCACTTCATGCCTGGGTATTAGTTTTTTCTCCAAGAAATGACTAATTTTATTACCATAAACCGTATATACACTTGTTCTGATTCTCAAAAATATTTTTGCCTAGGCAATATGTTATTTCTGTGTATACCTGGGCACATTCTAAAAAGTAACTGTTTTCCAGATACGGATTGTGCAGAATATCTTTTATTTGTCTCCATTACCTGGAAAATTTTTAAATTGAAATTACAAAAGAGGATTTTATTCTAAACATGGTACTAGGTGCATATGGTAAGGAGCCTGAGCTCTTGAATGTGTTTTAAAGATTGGGAGATAAAATGAATGAAATCAGGCACAATGGATTTCATTATAGTTTTAAAATCTCCAAAAGCCTCTTAACTTTATTATCTGATATTTTTGTGATCATTCCTCGAGACAGGTAAGGAAATGAGAGAGATGAGAAACGTGAGACTTGATTAAGATTATGTCAAAATTGAGTCTGGGTGTGGGATTCGAACAGAGGTATCCACTCTTTCAGAAAAATGGCCTTTCCACATATCACATCATTAAATGCTCTTCTACTTACATTTCAGAGATTCTTAATCCTTTTTCTTTTTCAGCCAGAGCAGCAATGACACGAAGATGGTAAGATAATGTAGAGGTGAAGGCAGAAGTCTTGTTGGCAAGTGATTAATCCCTCTGAGATTAAGTGTCAGATAACTCAGTCATTAACCTGGCATCTGTCAAGGTGTTGGTCCTTTAAGGACAAACCTTTAACTTACCGAATTGCCTATAAATAGTATCCAAGGTTGAGGGTGATGTTGATGAGGGAGATAATGACCTTGAGCTTGGTTTCCAATGATCTCCTCATGAAAATCGTCTCTTCATGATTTTAGGGGGATATTGGCTTAACTTTTCCAAATAAGAAAAGAGCAATTTCAGATATCATAAGTAGCCAAAAAGAGCAGAAGAAACATGTGAATCATACATGAGACTCTATGTCAAGATTTCAGCCACAGGGAATGTGCGTGAATTGGCTTTTCGCTAAAGTGGAGGTGACAGCAGAGCTCTAACTGGCAGAGAATAAACACAAGTAAAGGATGGAGAGCTCACTCTGGAAATAAGGACAAGCAGATGACAGGAGTAATTAGAGGAAGAACTGAAATCTCCCAAACATTGCTAGCTCCTCCTGTAAACATGTCTTTTTCCTAGGTCTCCATGGCCTCTTGCTGTGCGGACCTAACATCACCCCGGGTGAAACTGGACTTTGACTTCTGACCCGTAGATTTAATTTGCTCTCCACCGTGGACACAGAGAAACAGGATATTCCCTATGAAGAGAAGTGAAAAGAAATGAGGAACATGTTCTTTTGCTCAGCTGTAAATGAAAGAGCAGAAGTCTTGGATCCCTGATATAAATATTCAGACTTACGTAATCCTGAACTCTGAGGTGTTAAAAAATACTTTATAAGGCATCTTATTGGTGCAAGTTTATTCAAGAATAATGCTCTGTGCCATAGAATTATCATAGGATCCAGCAGTTTCACTTCTGGGTATATACCCCAATGCAATGAAAGCGGGGAGTCAAAAAGATATTTGTACTCCCACGTTCATATCAGCATTATTCACAGTAGCCAAAAGATGGAAACAACCCAAGTGTCCATCGATGGATGAATGGATAAACAAAATGTGATCCATCCACACAATGGAATATTATCCAACCATGAAAAGGAAGGCAATCCTGAAAGACACTGCAACATGGATGAACCTTGAGGACGTTATGCTGAGTCAAACAAGCCAATCACAAAAAGACAAATTCCGTATGATTCCATTTAGATGAGGTCCCTAGAGGAGTCAAATTCATAGAGAGAGAAAGCAGAATGGTGGGTGCCAGGGCCTAGAGGAGGGGAAATGGGGAGTCAGTGTTTAATGGAGACAGAGTTTCAATTTGGGAAGATGAAAAGAGTTCTAGAGATGAATGATGGGGACAATTGCACAACACTGGAATGTATTTAAGGCCACTGGACTATACACTTCAGTGGTTAACATGGAAAACTTTGTGTTATGTATATTTTCCCACAATTAAAAAAAGTACTTTGTACAAAATAAAATTCAATAAGTGCATGGCAAATTTCTTCCTTACCAAAAAATTATTATCATTGTATCTAGGTATCTGCTATGTTATTTAAACTGAAGGAAAATCCATTTCCATTTAGACTTCCTGCAAGCTGAGTCCCTATGGGTCCCTGACAGGCAGATTTTACCAAGTGCTATTTTCATACATTCGCCCTCATTAGCAGAGATCCCTGCGGACATGTGGCAGAACTAATTGGCTGCCCTATATCTCACATCCTAACCACATGGTATTTGCAAAAACTGGAGCCTCAAAGACTCAATGTCAGTTTGCAACTTGTCCATGATGCCATCCTTGTCTCTTGTCACCCAATGAAAAACATCCTTTAACATGCATTGTTTTCCTCTTTTTCTTCTCTTTTCTTACCTGACACCCCTTTGCCAGCTACAGGTCACATCCACCCACCCCATGGCAAAGCTTAGCATTTAAGATACCCACCCAACTAAACTATTTATTTAAAAAATCCCTGGGGCCGGCCCGGTGGTGCAGCTGTTAAGTTCTCACGTTCAGCTTCAGCAGCCCGGGGTTCGCCGGTTCAGATCCCGGGTGCGGACATGGCACCATTTGGCAAGCCATCCTGTGGCAGGCGTCCCATGTATAAAGTAGAGGAGGCTTGGCATGGATGTTATCTCAGGGCCAGTCTTCCTCAGCAAAAAGAGGAGGATTGGCAGTAGTTAGCTCAGGGCTAAACTTCCTCAAAAAAATTTTTAAAAAGAATTTAAAATAAATAAATAAATAAAAAATCTCTTATCCCAGTTTTAATTGATTAATCTGACTAGGGTATTTTTGAGATTATGTAGTGAAAATAGCATTACAATTTTACCAAGTGTCATTAAACCTTCCCTGAAGGCCTATTATAGTCTCAAAGGTCTATCAGACACTTGTGCCCTCAATCCCAGGAAGAATATTCATATCGTCCTCCTTTTTGGGAGGTGCAGCTTTGTTAGGGCAGCGTGAGCAGACTAACCCACCAGCCCTCATTTGTGGTCCAGTAAGGATTCCACCCGATAGCTTTCCTTTGTTTAGCACAGGAAGGCAAAGTCCACGGCACGGATGTGGAGCCGACAATCTCAAGCTCCTACTAGACTCACAGGGTCCACTTCTCAGCCCCATGGGTGATAGAGCTCCAGAGGTACATGTCAGATTTGGGTGATGGTCCAGGATGATGTTTCCCAGGCTGGTTCTAGGTGTGGCATCCATCCGTGTACTGGTGGGTGGATGGAGGATGGAGGAGAAGAGGAAGCGTCTTGTGAGGTCTACTGGAGCCCCTCGGGTGGGCTGGGCTCCCCATTAAGCCTCCCTAAGAACCCCAACGCCTTGTCTGCAAGGGAGGGATTTGTGCCCTACCATCGCAGACTTTCTGGGCCCGCTGAGATTTAGCTACTACGACGTACCGGGAGGAAATATTTACCGTGATTAAACTTTTAATAACACTTCATTAAGATTATCCTGCCTGAAGCAACTTGGCTCCCAGACACCTCGCTGTTATGATAACCTCGGCGTCTATTTACGGGCAAAGAAGAATTTGACTAGGCTGCGGTTCGCACATTCCTGCCTTTTTCTCCTCCAGGATTAAAAATACTCTGAAAGAGAAAGCTTTTCTCTAAGAATTGGATGTGTCGAAATGCATGTGCCTTCATTTATTGCAAACGGAGTCCAAACACTGAATTTTCCTCATTCCCTCCTATTTTTGTAGCTTTTGGCTTGACTTTAACCTCCCCCCTCTTTTTTCCTTTCAGTTCTGAAGGCATATCCAAAAAAGTACATGAAGAAAATAATTTAACAAGTTTTCCCTTCCTAAAGTGTTTTCATAATTTAAGGTGTCAGTGCCATCGTTTTAAATTTATATATTTGAGGAAAGAAAAATATATGCTTTCACAGGCACATGAAGATATGCTTATGGTCCAATAACAAAGGAGACCTGCTCCAAATGCCAGAGGCATGAAGAAAACAGATCCTTCTCTCTCCGCTAACTTCTCTCTCTGGTAATGCGTTTGGTTATTTTTACGGCTTCTTTGAGCCAACTCACAATGACAATATGCAAGAGACATTCAAGTTGGGTCATTAGAATTCTAATATTTTTGAAGTTTGTAAAACTCATGCATGGGACCACTAAGATGTCTTTGCTCTACTGAGCCCCAAGGAATCTTTCCCTTCACCTCTCTCAACTCTTCCCTTTTGTGGTCACAACTACATCGGTCATGACCTGCACCACGTCTGAAGTAGTCGCTTCCAGAACTCCCGTCTCTAACCACCACTCCGGGTCACTTTCTCTTGCATCCTCCTCACATCCCATCTGGGTGCCAATATATTGACCAATCCGCTCTTATTTCCACCACTTACACTCTACGTCAGGGTTGAGAGCTATAAGCGCTGCCTTGCAAACACCCTTCACTCACTGGTCCCCTCAACCCCAATCCTGCCTACATCCCATTTGCCGATTCACCTGAGCTGGGTGTGGCTGGAGAAAAATCACACCATCATGCCAATTTCTCTGTAGCATCCCTTCGCCACAGCACGTTTCTTTTCCCACTTTGTAAAACCATTATTTTCCATCTTCTCCCCTTTTCCTTAAAACCCCAATATGCCTTCCCAAGTCTAAGCTAATGATCTTCAAGCTTACAGGGAACATAAATTCCATCAGTTGAGATGCACTTCTCCTTCCCACCATCAAAGCCACCGGTCCACCTGCAGCACTCGCTTATCTCTATTCCCTCCAATTCAAACGAAAGGAGTGTCTGAACCTATTAACTGTGAAGCTCCTATGTTCATCTCCTACCCCTGGAAACCCAAGTTCATTCCCACACTCCCAAAGGGCTGTTGCACTGTGGGTGGCACATGTCCTCCGTCACAGCCTACTCCAGGGCCACACGGTCTCCAGTTCCCGTGCATTCAGTCAGCATCCCACCTCCAGTGCCTGTTGCCACAGCTGTTCTGCCTCAGGAACTTCCGCAAAACTCAGATTTTGGGGGGAGTGGTGGTGGTGGTGAATGCCCTCTAGATTATCTTCAACCAACAGGGATGGGTTTGGCGCACAGATGTCCCATCCTTGGGAGAACAGTCCAGAGACTCACTCGACAGGGAGGCTGAGAGAGTCCTCAGTGGTTCTGAAGCCCAGCTGCCCCTTAGTTACCATCCTTTTCTTCCTGTCTCTCTCACTCCAGATTCTTGGGACAGCCTCCCAAATAAACTATTTCACCCGAGTCCTTGGCTTGACCTCTGTTTTTGATGGAACCAAAACTTAAGACATCCAGCTCCACAGGAAACGCCTGCTTTTCCACCACAGAGACCAAAAAGCCTCATCGTTCCTCTAAAAGTAAGAAAAGGCTCATCTCAAAGCAGAAAGGCTGGGAAAATCTTTTTTTGAGGCATAGGACTAGGAGCTGGATGCCATCTAATCTTTTTTTTCATTTTTTTGCCAAGTCCTGGCCCCTGACAACCACTTTTCTACTCTCTCCTTCTATGCGTTTGACTGTTGTTTTCTCTTTTTTAGATTCCACATATAAGTGACATGATATGGTATTTGTCTGTCTCTACCTGACTTATTTCACATAAGATAATGCCCTCAAGGTCCATCCAGGTTGTTGCAAATGGCAGGGTTTCCTTCTTTCTCATGGCTGAGTAGCATTCCACAGTATATGTATACTACATCTTCTTTAGCTTAGGTTGTTTCCATGTTTGGATATTGTGAATATTGCCACAATGAACATGGAGGAGGAAATATCTCTTTGACATAGTGATTTCGTTTCCTTCGGATATATACCCAGAAGTGAGATTGTATGGTGGACTGTATGGCAGTTCTGTTTTTAATTTTTTGAGGATTCTTCATACTATTTTCCATAGTGGCTGCACCAATTTATATTCGAAAGGGTGCACGTGGTTCTCTTTTCTCCACATCCTCGCCAACACGTGTTATCTCTTATCTTTTTGATGAAAGCCCTTCTGACAGGTGTGAAGTGATATCTCACTGTGGTTTTAATTTGCATTTCCATGATAATTAGTGACGTTGAGCACTTTTTCTTGTGCCCATTGGCCATTTGTGTGTCTTCTTTGGGCAAGACCTAATCAGGTCCTCTGCTCATGTTTTAATTGGATTGTTTGTTTTTTTGCTATTGAGTAGTGTGAGTTCATCCCATCTTTATTGAGGGTATGAGTTTTAAAAACAAAAAGTGCAATAGTTCGCTAATGGCCTCTTCTTAGGTCATTGAAAGGATTTACCATGAATGCAAAATAAAGAGCGTCCAGGACTCAAGCCCTCACAGCTAACACTTCTAGCCCAGGCTATCTGGGAAGTCCAGTGGGAACTCAGAACAATCTTGGTGAAAGTGCCCTGGTAGAGTTATTGATCCTAAGTTAAAGACTTAACTGGATCTTGAGAACATGTTTAAAACTGGCAAGCCACCTAGATGCTATGTCTTTATTAGCATACTGAAAATGGAATTACTTAGCAATGGTATGTACTCAAAACATACTTATAGCTCTTTTACTAGAATACTGAATTAGTGGCAAACATTTGGCTTAAATTTCTGTTCAAAAAATGGATTGTCTTCTGAAATGTGGATGGAGTGAAAGGCACAGATGCATACAACCCACACAATGATTCGTTGAACAGCCAGAGAATTGGTTTTCCAGATTCTTAACCTGTTTGACAGGACTCCGAGAAGTAGAGAAAGTCCATACGCATTTTCATTCTTAAGGGATGTCATCCTTTGGAAAAGTACTGCTCAAAAGTGGAGGAAGCAGAGAATTACTCTCTTTGGGAAAGCAGGTCTATCTGATAGTAAAACTGTTTTTATCAATTGTCTATCTTTAATGGCTGTTTTTACTATCCCTAGAATTTATGGAGAGCTGAAATGACTTTTACTTCAAGATCATAAAATGTAAGACAAAAAGAGAAACTTGTCTTTAACAGTTTACACACATTTGCACACAAGCTTGTAAAGAGAGTCTCTTTCGGTAAGTGTTAATTGTTAACCATCTTAAATCAAGATATTCTGGAGGGCTGAGTGACCCTCAACGGTGAATTCAGGTGGAATCTGCAAACCTAAAAAGGAAATCAGTAACTAGAGAGATTCCCTATGCCCCAGTGGTTGCTTCCATCAGTGTATGTGTGTGCGTGCATCTGAGTTTTACGTCAGGAAAGGAATGGGGCAAGGACAATAATGTCTATGGTGAAGAAGCTTGCTGTGGATTGAATTGTTACCCACCCCCCAAAAAGAAATCCATACGTTAAAGCTCTAAGCCCTAGTGCCTCAGAATGTGGCTGATTTTGGAGATGGGGCCTTTAAAGAGGTGGTTAAGGTAAAAGGAGGTCACTAGGGTGGGTCTAATTCAATAGGACTGGTGTCCTTGTAAGAAGAGGAGATGAGGACACAGACATGCACAGAGGGATGACCATGTGAGGACACAGGGAGAAAACAGCGTCTACAAGCCAAGAAGAGAGGCCTCAGGAGAAACCAGCGCTGCCCACACCTAGGTCTCAGACTTCCAGCCTCCAGGACTGTGAGAAATAAATGTCTGTTGTCAGAACCCCCCCCCCCCCATTTGTGGTACTTTGTTGTGGCAATCCTAGCAAAGTAATACAAAGCTGTAAATGGCTGTTATGATACAATATAATGATGACAATGATGATAAAGATCTTGCAATTAGTGAAGGAATCTGGAGGATAAGTACTATAAATATTGTTTACTGTTTCAGTTTCTTGATATTTTTGGCATGCAGATTTAGACTAAGCATGTTTTCTTTAGCATTTTGACTTCGTTTTCTAGGAGGCATAGTTTCAAAAGGGGACTAAAGAGGAGAGTGAGCACAAATACACGAAAAGGAGGAAAAAGCTGATGGAAGAAGGGATGTAAGTGAAGAGGACCTACGATTGACATTGGCCAATTGAATTAGTTTCTTATAAGCACATTATTTATATGGAAAGTAAAAGAAGCAGCATATGTTTCAAGATGGAACGCCCATTTACTCAAGGCACATTTAACAAACGAATTAGAGATCACTTTTAAAGATAAGACTTGATATGGTACCACCTTCCATTCACACTTTGAGAAATTCTATCCATGAGAGTTGACAGCTTGAAGAGCACTTTAATTACCTGGGATTACCTTGTCCTCCCTGGGATAACCCTGGGATAATTTTTCGCTGAAAAAAAAAAGAGGGAAATATGAACTGTATATATGGTAAGTAATTTCGTGAGGTTATTTCAAAACTCCCCAAGTCAATGCATACATTGTAACGTTGCTAACTTTATGTTTATTGATTTACTTTTGAAGTTGGATATCCAAACTTATACACCATACGATGATTTAAATTGGACAATATAAACAGCCAGTGATTGCACATGTGAAATTTGATACTGACTGGAAAGTGAAACTTTGTTATAAAAACAATATTATATGCTTAGTATCATATAAAAAAGGTGAATTTGAGTCCCTGGTCTATCTTTAAAACTCCATTCACTCTTTTCCATGTTGCAGATTTTACATTTAAATGTTGATGTAACAAATTTCTATGAAAAGAGAAATACGCATTGAAGATACATAGCTGAGCAGAGCATTAAAGGCACAGTTTGAAAGGTTAGTGATTTCCCAGACCCAAAGCTGCTCAGGAAACGGAAATATACAAATATTACCACACACACATGTACATGTGTGTATAAATTTATATGTATGTGTATATATACTATAGATATAAATTCAACGTGTTATATAAGTACATATATATAATTAAAGTTGTATACTAGATATTTACCCAATTTTTATACACAAACATCACGTCTAATCAAGTAAAGAGAAAATTATTCCACATTGTTTGGTATAAATAAAATATTTAAAAATAAACAAAACAGATAAATGTAATTTAAATAAAAAATTTCCCTCCCCAAAGGAAAGCTTTATGTGATGAGAGGAGGGCCTATAGAGAAACACATTTATATCACAGAGTTTTGTGTCCACATGCGTCTGCCCTGCATCCTCTGGACTCGCAGATACAGGCATTTGTCAGCCATGGAATTACTCTCTCCATCTTGCTGGTATACCAGCAGATTGCTGGTATATTACTTTGAAAACTCTATTTCTACAAGTCTTTCCATGAGTTCAAAGAAAGTCTGCTTTCTTTTTTTTTTCAGCTTAACCATATCAGAAATTTCTGTGAAGGGCCCAATACCTTAACACCTTATTATTTGTTTCTGTCAACATTGGGGTAGTATTTGGTGGCTCATGCTCGATATTCCTGTACCCTACATGCTTGCAACTCTTGGGAGACAAAAAGTTCATTTCTATCTTTTAATAAGAAATTTGTTCAAATCCTCCTGCATTCATATTCCATTGAAAGGTCAATATATGGTAAATTTATTATTATATCTAATTTTCCCCAGGAAAATCCTACATGCTGGTTCATTTCGATACTCTGTATTGACATCACAGGCATTTACTAAATATTAAGAGCTCACGTTGTCATGTTGCAGCGCTGAAAGCAGAGTAGCTTCCCACCAGCAATATGATTGCTTTCCCCTACACTCGTGCTACTCAGCAAAACACGAATGAATGGTACACCTTGAACTGACAATTAAATGGCTGCCAACTCAGTGCCATCTGAACGAGAGCATTTCAATCCACTCGCCGGCAAACTTAACTTTGCTGGGACGTTTGATTCCGAGCATTCTCAGGCATGACCGCTTCATTAAGCTTCGGAATTTGTTTTCACAGCATGGAGGCTATCTCTGCTAACTTGAAACAACGGGCGGTCCCAGGAGGAGAAGCGATGAATGCCTCTGAAACAGAAATCATTGAAGATCACATCTACCTCCTACTTCCCCACCCAGCTGTTCTACCCTCCACAAAACAGAAGCTTCACAAGGCACCTGCAGTAAAGAGGAGACATTCATTTTGTAGACGAGGAAGCAGACACTTAGAGTAAATTGGCATCGTTCTCACTTTGGGGCAAGAAGAACCCACATGTAAGCCTATAGGTGTTCCGTCCTAGACTCAGACAGCTAACCATTCAGCAATACTGCCTTGCCAAGGTTACACACGGGTTTGGGAGGTGTATGGGCATGTGTAGTTGCCATGGGAATGGACCCAATTTCCCTCTGCACTTCCTTATAAAGTTAGAAGAAAATCCTGATCAGTTAAAAAAAAAATCCGTAGCATTCATTTATAAAATAAAATCACTTGGTAGCAGGGGAGAGGTTTTCTCATGTTTCCTCAAGTTGATTTAGTCGAAATATCCTTGATAACATTCTGACATAAAGACATGATGTGTTTTAAAATCTGCTTGTTTCCATGGCTGTAATATAAACCCCTGTAGGGGAGCAGAAACAATATTGGGAAGGGTTTTCCGTAAGAAGCCAGCATATGGAACACTAAGTAGAAAATTTTATTTCTCTTAAACTTCCAATCCTTTTAATAGTCTGAGCTGACCAGGGGGTAAAATTTAGGATAGACAGAAGAACTAATTAAATGCCCCTCAGGCAATCCTTGAAGGGTAATGAAGTTCACCCGGGATTCTGGTAAAGACGAAAGCGTGAAGACTTCCAAGTTGAGGTCTCAGGCAAGAACCCAGAATCCAAATGCTGAGAACAAGCAAGGAATTAAAAGCCAAGCTGTCTTCTTATGAAAGGAGAGACCTCCTGCAAATTCGTGCATCTAGTGGAGGCAACCCCAAGCTTGCACAGAACGAGGTTGGAACATACATCTGGTTGGGACAGAATCTCCCCCAGAAAGTAATTCTGGGTTGATGCCAATGTGCATACGGTTGTTGAAGCCTTAAGAATGGGAATATTGGCAAACGCTGATTTTTCTGGATTGATTCACTTATTTATTTACATTTTTTGACTCACTTATTACTCATTTAATTTATGTTTGGGCACCACGTGCCAATCTTCTGCTTTGCCCATGGGGCTGTCAACAAAAATTCACTATTACAAAGGCTGAAAATCGAAATCAAACAAACAGAACTTGTCCTGCCTTAAAAGCAAGTTCAGTGTTCCAAAACAGTTGATTTTAATGGTTTAATGTCTGGGTGAAAAAAAATCCCTCTTTGACAAAGATAAAATGTCTTGGATTCTTCCCATCTCACCCACAAAGATTGGAATAGACACTTCTGCAAGAATAGGCATGCAGCTTTCACGTTAACTGTTGGTAGACCTTTTTGTTGAAAAAGAGTAATATAAAGTTAAACAGCTTGCTTAGTTTTTATATATACAAACTTTATGTCTTCTTGTCCTATGAAAAACACATCAGGCATATACACAGATATACACGTATATAGTGCAGAAAATAGACATACGTTACACATACATACACACAAACGTATCATAAATCTCTTCTTGGCTCTGTTTTTGTATAAAACTAATTAGAAGCTTCGTGAGGCCAACTTAGGCATAACAACAACATTCTGCACTTTCTAATGAAGTGAGTTTTACTCCATTTGAACAACCAGTTAGAAGAAGATTTGAGATGAGTTTTAGGTGACTGGGGTGTTTTGATGTCAACCTCAGGGTTACAGGGTTGCCCTCAGGGGATGAGGGCTGCCCAGTGTGAATTAAAACTGGCCCTTGTCCTCTGACCTCTCCCCTAAGCCACCAAGCCAGCCTGGGGCTCTCAACTATCCCCAAGGGGTCTCCTTCACCTTCAAACCATCTGTTCAGCGGGACCCAAGTGACCCCGTGCTCCTATTTACCTGGAGACCTTAGTTCTGAAGATGACAGCCAAGCTCAATATGTGAAGTACCTGCCAACTTCTGTGCTGTAAACACTCTCACCACAGCTGATTACAAGCCATCCATAACTTCACCTGAAGGTTCCAGCACACCAGTGCCTCATGTGAACAGAACTTCTGCTGGTCTAGCTGCTCCGTTATGCTACAGAATAGAGGGTCCCAAGCTTGATTGCTGTGTAGCAACATCTGAGGAGCTTTCCGAAATCCTAATGCCCAGTATTCACCCCAGATCAATTAAGTAGCACATCTGGGATGTATCCTGGGTATCCATACCTTGAAAGGTCTCCCAATGATTTCAATGTGTGATCAAGCTCAGAAACCCCTACTCCAGGTATTAAGCCATTAGTTAATTAAAACATTTTTCTAAATGCCTGCTTATTGCCTACTCTGTGAGTCCTGAATTTTCAGCATTACACTTGAGGCCCCCACCCTGAGATCTTGGTAAAACCTATTCCCCTGTGCCCCTGGAAGCATCATTGGACAGGTGATGCAGCACAATATTGCATCCTAAAGGTGCACCTATATATATAGGGACCAAAACTAAATCTGGAGTTTCGGATCGGTTCAAAAATTAGCTTCCTGGAAATTTAAAGAAAAATTATTTTCTTTTAATTAAAAAGCTAATTTGTGGTGGATACATGTCATTATACAAACCTATGGAATGTACAAACCTATGGAATGTACAACATCAAGAGTGAACCCTAATGTCAACCATGGACTTCGGTTAGTAATTACGTGTCCCTTGTAGGTTCATTGATTGTAACAAAGTCCCATCTGGTGAGCATGTGGCTGGTGGGGGAAGCTGTGCACGTGGGGAAGGGGAAGAGGGTATATGGGAAATCTCTGTACCTTCCTCTCAATTTTGCTGTGAACTTAGAGCTGCTGTAAAAGAAATAATAAAGTCTTAGAGAAAAAGCTAATTTGCTTCATGCAAATTAAACATTTTCCTCTATTTATAATGACCTTAGAAGTGGCAGTCGAATAAAGAGCTGAGCTTTTCAATCACTCATTTTAAAGCTGGAATCCTGTAAATTGGCTGAGTTAGACCCCAGGCACTGAGTTCCTAACTTAACCTCTCTTTATGTGAGTGAATTGTCCAGCTGTTTCCCTATTTCGGCTCCATTCAACACAGAACAACTTGGGGTGTTATTAATGCCCACCGGCCAAAGCAAGGATTTTCAGTCTGGTGGACTTCGATTCTTGAGCAATTATTTTTATTAAACATCTTTGGATTTTGTTGGGCTTCAGACAGGATTCACTAAGATGCTGTATGCCAAGGACTGGCCCAAGTTATGCAGACAAATTATCCTCATATCTGTGTTTCCTAGGGTTGAGATGGTGCCCATTGCTGGATGCACTGAGTCTATCCTCATGTCACGGAGTTATATCCAAACCAAATATAGAGACGCCAGATGTTGATGGAATTCTGTACGCAAGTATAAATACACAAACCCTTTTTCACGTAGTGTGTCTTACCGGAGTCTTTAAAGCACTACCGTTGCAGCAACTGGGAAAATAAAACAGTAGTAACACATGACTTAGAGATGGAACCAGAAGGCAATGGTTGATCCAAGTATTTGCCTTTTCAAATTAATTATTTCACCCAAGGGGAGAAAGAATGCAGTTAGTGTTCGTTAACTGCCTCCCTCCCTACTAGGCATCTTGAGCCTGAGTCTTGGCATATTGAGAAAACAGATCAGAACAAGCTGCACAGCCTGAGGTCACAGACCAGAGAAAGCAGTTACTAGGATTAATACAATTTGAGACAAGAAATGCATCGAGAAGAGTCCTTATGCTTAGAATTCCGATGTTTGGAAATGAAACAAACATGAAGAGTAGAACATCATTACATTAAACGTGTTCCCAAGAGCTAAATAAAGACCATCTTTAGACATATTTATGAAAGGTACTGTGTGAGCTGCCCGAGGACAGTCTTTGCTTTTTAGAATCATCAGAAGGAGACAGAACTACGGCTCCTGAGGGATAGAGTTTCCTGTTTGACTTCCTCAGCCAAGACAGGCTCCCTGGTAGCTAACTCTTTAGATAGCTCGGTAGTGCAGTATTCATATCCCTTTGTGCATGGGTACTTGTTACTAGATGCAAGACACAGAGCTGGCGACGGGGATTGAGGAATGAACACAACCAGACAAACATGCTCGTGGAAGTCAGTGGAAGCAGATAGTAGTAAAAAGAAATCAAATAGTTGTATAATTACAGACTGTGGTAGGTGCTTGGATGGAAATGAAGGTGATGCTGGGAGAATGTATAGCAGAGCGAATGGTTGGTCCAGGAGGTCAGAGATGGAGCATCTGTGTTTCGGGGTCTTCCTAGAAGACGCAGGCGGTCCAAAGGATCTCCAGCAGGTGGAGGTGGAAGTGGGGAAAGCCAACACGGCTGGAGGCCATATGAAAAGGGGAGAGAGGTGAGAAATGAAACTAGACAGGGAGGGAGGGACCAGAGCATAGAGTATTATGCACCATGTCAAGGACATCAATCATTCATTCTAAGATCAATGGCAAGCAGTTAAAAGGTTGAAGGAGGCAGGACTTCCTTGAGTAGATGAGAATTTTGGAAAGGTCACCTTGGCAGCAGGGTGGAGAATAAGGATGGGAATAGGTCCATAGGGCAGTCTCTTAAGAAGCAGATAAAGTGTCTAGGTGAGAGATGATGGCACTTTCCACTAGACTGATGGTGATGGAGATGGAGAGATGCAGAGAAATGAGAGCCGTCTGTGAGGGTTGGCAACAGATCAGACAAGGGGGAATGAAGACTTTTAGGTTTCTGGCTCATGGAACTGGGCCTGCAAGGCTGGAACACAGGGTTCTGTTTTGGTCTTGATGAGTTTAATGTCCTTGAAGATATTGGAGATGAAGTGTTGGAGAAGAAATGAAATAGAGGGGTCTGGAATGTCTAGACAAGATCTAGGCTAGAAATGAAAGTTTGGAACTACAAGTCTAGAGATACTGATGGAAACCAAAGACATCTAATAAGAAAGCTTAGAAAGGTGAGTAGTACAAGAGAAAACAGCCTATGAGACATGCTGGAGGAGCTCCAACACAAGTGCCTAGTGCAGATGGTGAAGGTCAAACGCATTCCTTGGGTTAAGTGATGTTAACTGAATTATCATGAGCTCATTGAGAGTTATGGGGGTGGCTGGTCAGGGTCAATTTCAGATTATGGCTGAGAATGAACAGGGTGGAGAAATAAGACCTCGACTATCAACAACTCCAAGAATATTGTTCACTATACTTATTTAGCCATGCTCCCGCATCAGCATATATCATCTACTTATGATTCGTTATACCATCTCATACAAATAGAAATAAACCCTTTGCTGTTATTCCTCTTACCAGTACACAGGGTTTCAATTAAGCAGCAAACTGTGAATTATATTTCGCTGACAGAACCACAAACTTCACATCTCTTATCTCCCCTGAGATATTTTTCTTTAAAGTCTGAAATCCATAATATGCAAAAAGAGATAGCTTCCATTTCATGACATGGGCAATTTGCAAAAGGCAGTCTTTATTTATTTATTTTTTTGAAAGTTCCAAAAGCCACCAAGTCTATGAAAAGCAGAACACCATTCCTAAAAATATGTGTGTTCACAGTTTCAGGAAAGATGTATGATATGTTCCAGAAGAAGTCTGGAAAGTCAAAAAAAATCTGTTCAGTGGGAAACAGTTCTGTTTCCCTGGATGGAACTGCCTGGGTCAGCAGTTCTCTGCACGTCGGCTGAGCTACAAATATGGTTTCCATTCCTAGCCTGCTGACGAGGCTGGGCCGCTTTGGAGGACCTCTTGTCTGGATGCTTCACGCCAACCTCCCTGTGGTCAGTGTGTGGTCAGCAGCCAGTCCTCTTGGGGGGAAAAGAGACAGACAGCATGGTCTGGGAGGGGAGAGTGAGGAGATGGCACCCATCATCAGCCAGGGAAATCCCAGAGAAGGAGGTGAGATTCTCGTCTTCCCTAAAAGAACTCAAGGAGAATGCGATTTTTGCATCGTGGTCTCTTGGTCTCTCAGAGGCCACAGGAAATGTTGCGGGTGAAAATCTGGCTGCTGCTGGACAGAGCAAGCTTCTGGAGAGGAAACTGGCCTCCCACGCCGGGGATAAAGCACAGAAGGGAGAGATTCAGAAGCTCCGGGGATGGGCTGAGTAAACTTGAGAACTCTGGCAGCAGGAACAGAAAAGCTGTAGTCAAAGTCACCAGGGGGTTCCTCCATGCCTTTCTCTCTCTCCCCACTAGTGCCTCCTCTCCCCTGAAACCTCTTATTTCCCTCTCTTCCCTTTCTCTCCCTCCTTTCCACCTCCTCTGCTCTCTCCTCCCACACTCTGTGCTCGTCTTCCTTCCCTGTCCTTCCGTTCTCCACTCTCAGAGAATGACTTTGCACTCAGCCAACTGACAAGTCATCCTGGTTCATCCCTTTATCTCTTCCAGGGCACATTTCCTTTCAATACAAGACTATTAAACCCTGTGAACACAGGAGTCTTTCCTGGTGAAGTTTCAAGATGTGACAGTTGATTGGAGAGGGTGCGTAGAGCTGGAGAAACTTTCTGGGAGACATAAGTGAGCCCGGAGAGCAGTCCCCAAATTCGCCCAGACCCAGGCTGACTCTATGTGATGTTGACTAATCTCAGACAGACTTTTACATTATGTTGTGATGCATACATATGCTTCTGCAGGTCAATAAAGGGTTATGAGGATTAAATGATGAATCCCTCCAGAGCAAAGCCATCGCTCAGGGACCTTAACTCTGGGAGCAACCAATCTTAGTGGTTTAGAACATGGCTCTGAAATCCAACTTCCATGTGTGTATTAGTTTCAAGGGCTGTCTTAACAAAGCAACTCCATTTTCACCTTCTGCTAACCACAGACTGGGGGGCTCAAACAACAGACATGCATTTTCTCATACTTCTGGAGACTGGAAGTCCAACATCAAGGAGTCAGCAGGGCTGGTTGATCCTGAGGCCTCTCCTCTTGGCTTGTAGACACCATCTTCTCCCTGTGTCCTCACATGGTCATCCATCTCTGAGTGTCTCTGTCCTCATCTCCTCTTCTTACTAGGACATCAGTCTTATTGAGCTAAGGCTCACTCAAGCAACCTCATTCTACCTTGATCACATCTTTTAAAGACCCCCACCTCCAAATGATAGGTAAATATGAGCCAGTTGAGGACCAAACCTTTCTTTGGAATGTGTGAGGTTTGGACAACCCAGCCCTGCTGAGTTAACTCTTTACTGCACAGCCTCCCACAAGAGGTGCACGCCTCACGGAAGGTGGGATGCAAGCTTCAGGTAGAACCATCCACCAGCTAACTGGGGACTTCCCTGCCTTGCCCCTTCATCTCCTTCTCTGAAGCTCTGATGGGGGCTCTAAAGAGCAGCCAGCAGCTGGTGAATGAAGAGCCACAGCATCAGCCCCGTGACACGGCGTCCCTCAGCCAGCGAAGCATCAATCACAGACTGTGGTGGCCAGAGGGAATGTCGAAAGTGTTCTTCATAGTACACATGGGATTCTGTTCCAAACTGAGACTGTACTTTGTGACCTGAGATGTAAGGTGATGGTTGGGCTGTCCGTTACTTAAGGGTGAACAGAACAAAATTCATGGGGCCCGTTGAGTTTTTAGACAGCAACAGGGAAACGTTTCCTCCTCCTCAACTAAACAAATGGAAAAGAAATAGCAGAAGAGGAAAACGGAGTTGCCTTTTACCCCATTGTTATAGGCTGAATTATGTCCCCTACATTCATATGTTGGAGCCCTAACACCCAGGACCTCAGAAGATGGCTGTGTTAGGAGATGGGGTCTTTAAGGAGGTGATGAAGGTAGAATGAAGTCACTAGGGTAGGTTCTAATCCAGTAGGACTGAGGTCCTTATGAGAAGAGGAGATGAGCACACAGATGTGCACTGAGAGACAACCACGTGAGGACACAAGGAGAAGACGTGTCCACACACCAAGGAGAGAGGCCTCAGGAGGAACCAGCCCTGCCCACACCTGGGTCTTGGACGTCACGTCCAGCCTCCAGAACTATGAGAAGTACATGTGTGTTGTTTAAGCCCCCCAGTCTGGGGTATTTTGTCATGGCAGCCACAGAACACCAATGCACCTGTGCACTAGTCATACCTGTCTGTACCATCTGTACACCTGAGCGGGAGAGTGTCCCTCTTCCTAGGCCTTTATGATGCTGGTGAAAACCACGGTAACTCACATCACGGTATTTGGTTCACGTGTTTTTCCTCTTTCAGTTTAGATTCATTATCTTTCAATCACATCAAAGTTAATTTTCAAACAAAGACGGCTCATAGAATTTTTAAAATAGGGCAGAGAGAGTTCATGGCAATGAATTCAGACTTTTAGAGATTAATGTAATTGGTGCATCTCCCTTCCCACTAGCATGAAAGGCTGCCATTCATTAGTAATCTGTGAGGAGTATTTACTGAACCAATTCTCAGTAATAGCAAGTGCCCAGTCATGTAAAGAACTTAAGAGTAAATCAGAAAAGTTGAAGAGGAAAGATGATTCTCTTGATTAGGGCTATAGAAATTCCTAAGCCCTGAGCCCTTTTGAAATACAAGGAAAACTGAACATGGAAATGGTAGTATTCTTAGAGCATCCAATAAGTTCAAAATCGATCAAGTTCAAGCCATGTCTATGTTAATTTTTTGTCAAATAAACCCAACCATCCATATACGGGGAAACGTTTGTTAGGGCTAGAACAAGAGAGCAGGCGGATAGGACAAAACCCACATGAAAAAACTCAAAGCTTGAGGAGGTGTGCCATCTTAGGTCACAAATGAAATATCACAGCGATGGAATAATGTTCCTTGCTTCAAAAGAAGCCCTTGTAAGTGAGTTCACTGTGTCGACTGGAGGTGAGATAGGCCGGGTGTCATCTAGGGCCTTACGTTCACAGCTGGAATCGATTCAAAGATCCCACGCTTGGGTCTAATCAGCAATTATCTCCACGTCTAGACAGTGAGGTAGGCCTGGCAAGGGGTCAGGCTCGTATGCGCAGATAGAGTGGGCTGGCGTAGTCCGCCAGAGGTCTTCGGCGACAAAACCGAGACAGCTCTGCTGTACGACCAGTGAAATGACTTCCATTCCATGAATTGACTCTCTAAATTCCAATGGATGCAGTCGACATATTCGACTAATGACCTCCCACACATCATTTACCTAAAATGCTGCTGGCTGAGATCATTTTTGGCAAGAGCAATGGATTACAATAAATCATGATCTCCTAGTCTTCACGTTGCTGGTAATTTTCTTTTTTTTTTTTCATGTGTTATTCTATAATTCCCTGGGGGACATGCCCACATCCTAATGGCCCTACCTCCTTCTGTGCATGGATCTTAAATTATCTCACAGCTTCAGCACCCCGTCAGGAGGTGGCATGATTGGAATAGTAAGAAGTAAAATGAAGAGTGAATGGTTCGATTGGTGCAAAATCAAGAGAAACAGGGCAATGAACAGGCTTCTCCATTGTAAAGAAACAAAACTATGTTGTCATCACGATAACATCGATGAATGCTCCCTGTATGCTAG
This sequence comes from Equus caballus, assembly GCF_041296265.1. Lineage (NCBI taxonomy): Eukaryota > Metazoa > Chordata > Mammalia > Perissodactyla > Equidae > Equus > Equus caballus. The sequence continues at coordinate 1,410,154 of NC_091715.1, read as the reverse complement.
AGCCTCTGCTAATTGCTTCACAGACATTATCTTTCTGAAAGCAGCGAGTCAGGGCTATTAAGATTATCCAAGAGGGAGCTGGAGTCTGAACTCAGGGTTTGGCTTCAGTCTCTCAGACTTAACCACCAGTCTACACAACGGAGCATTTCAAGGCTCAGCATAACCATTATATGTGAAGTTCTTTATTTTTTCTTCTTTTCACATCAGGATCTTGGAGTTCGTTCAAAATATAAATAAATGGGGTTTTTTGTGTGAAACAGAAACGTTTTGCTAGAAATTTGTTTCTTGGCTTTTCTATTTAATCTCTCTCTAAGCAGAAGAATCTAACTGAAGAAAAATGGGGATTCCATTCAAGTAGGGATGGCTTATTATGGGTGAGAAGGTACTATGAATCCTTGTGACTTTGTTCCAACCAAAACCGGGAGTGGGGCTGGAGGAGGAACCGGCTCCCAGCCCCCTTCAATTTGTCTCTCGAGGCCCGTTTCGCTGGTGATTTCTATACGGTGCCAAAGGATATTCCTCAATGTGAAATTCCTCAACAGAGAATCTGTGCAAATCTGCTTCTCGTGTTCTCCTGAAGCCCTTGTAGCTGTGAAGAAGAAATCATTTATTTCTAGAATTACAGAGCTCTGGATGGCCCTGTGAGTTCCTTGAGCTGCTCAGTTGCAAAGAAACAACACAGGCTGAAGTTCTGTGCCCTCTTCTCTTTATCCCTGGCTGTCTTACCTCTCCTGAGTGGTGAGAAATCATCCGTCTCTCGGAGCTGCCTTCATGAGGAAGAAGAGTTCAGACAATCTCATAGGGCGCGTGCTGCCGGTAGGACTTCAGGCAGCATTTGTTCCAATGGTGCTTCAGGAACTGCATTTTGAAAAAACGCAAAACACGTTTAGCACTGATAATAGTGTCTTTCAGATGAAGTTGAGTGGGCGGGTCAAGGAATGCATATGGTGGTGGAAGGAGTGGGTGGTATCATCCGTGTGGATGTCTTGACTCCACAGGAGTGTCTCTTGTATAGACTGGAGCCCACTGCAGCCCTGACCAATTGCTTCTGTTGTCACCGTCTGTCTGTCTCTCATCTCTCCTCACCCACGCTCCTTGTTACCACCTGCCTTGCCATCATGTTGCCTCCTCCTGCTTTCCTCAGGGATGAAGAATGCCCTCTTCTCCCTTGGCAAGCGACATCAACACTCAAAAAGGAAAGGAAAGAATACAATTGTGACTGAATTTCCTCCACTCTTGAATTTGTAGCCCTTCAGCCATTAGTGATTGATTTGTTTTAAATCAATCAAAGTTCTTCAGATTGGGATACTAGGCTGGTAAAGAATCAGGTGCCCAAACCCTGGAATCAGGGAGTCAGTAGTTTCCATGGTTCCACTCTGTTGTCACATGAACTTGGCCAAGTTCAAAGAGCTTAGTCTCCTTTCTCGTCTTCTGGAAAACCCAGGCGTTTGTGTAAATCTGGGTTTTTCAACCCAGACTGCAGATTAACATTACCTGGGGAATTTAAGAGCAAATCCTACTGCAGGTTCTGCTCTTGGAGATTCTGACCTAATGAGTCTGCTACTCAAAGTCTGGTCTGGGGACCCACATCATCAGCATCACCTGCAAGCTGTTGCAAATGCAGAATTTTGCCTCCCCACCTGCTCCAGACCTGCTGAACCAGAATCTGCATTGTAACAACAGCCCCAGGTGAGTCATATGCACATTAAAGCTTTATAAGCACTGGTCTAGGAGAATTTCTCAGATCCTTATATTATGGGTTTCTCTTCTTGCAAAGTGTTAAACATGATGCCATATATACTGAAATTAGAAAGTACCAATTTTATATCAAGAAGCTTACCAAGCGCTCCATCCATAAAATGCTTTCCCCCTAGAACGCTCTTTGCAGGCCTAGCTATTACATGTACACTTTTAATTTCTTTTTTAGGCCTCTTTAATAGATGCTTGCTCTCACTACTCTTTAATTTAATGCAGGATAAATGATGAGCCAGAAAAGAACCTTAAACCTCTTTCAAAGTAAACAGTATTGAGAAAGAATTCTTCCATGGCTCATCATTTTTTTTTTTTTCTGACCAAAAGCTAAACCCGAAAACAGCATCTACTCCAATTCCAGGGCACCATGTGGAATCTGAGAAACAAATTATACGTTAACAATTTGCAGCCACAAATCCCCAGATGATCAGCAATTGGGAGAGTAGGCACAACTTACAAAGAATAAAGAAAAAATAGAGAAAAAAAAATGCAGACATTCTTTTAGCTAAGTCTTTATTTTTTAATTTGAAAATTGGCTTCCTTTTTGCATTTGTCATCCAAGATGTGGAGCAAGTCAGGAGATGGCCACTTGTCCTCTGCCTCATTCAATTTAAAACTCCTCTGATCGGGAAATGCAAATCAAAACTACACTAAGATATCACCTTATACCCGTTAGATTGGCAAAAACATCCAAAACCAAGAGCGACAAATGTTGGAGAGGTTGTGGAGAAAAAGGAACTCTCATACACTGTTGGTGAGAGTGCAAACTGGTGTAGCCACTATGGAAAACAGTATGGAGATTTCTCAAAAAGTTAAAAATAGAAATACCTTATGACCCAGCCATCCCACTATTGGGTATCTATCCTAAGAACCTGAAATCAGAAATCCCAAGAGTCCCTTGCACCCCTATGTTCATCGCAGCATTATTTACAATAGCCAAGACGTGGAACCAACCTAAATGCCCAGAAACTGATGATTGGATAAAGAAGATACGATATATATACACAATGGAATACTACTCAGCCATAAAAAAGGACAAAATTGGTCCATTCGCAGCAACATGGATGGACCTCGAGGGTATTATGTTAAGCGAAATAAGCCAGACAGAGAAAGACGAACTCTGTATGACTCCACTCATAGGTGGAAGTTAACATATTGACAAGGAGAACTGATCGGTGGTTACCAGGGAAAAGGGGGGGTGGGGGAGGGCACAAAGGGGGAAGTGGTGTACCCACAACATGACTAACAATAATGTACAACTGAAATCTCACAAGGTTGTAATGCATCATAATCTTAATTAATTAAAAAAAGAGAAAAAAAAGGAAGAAATAGAATTCCTTAATAAACCTATAATAGGTAAAAAAAAAAAAACAAAAAAAAACTCCTCTGATCTTATTATTTTTTTGACCACCACTTTTTCATTCTTGTAATCTACCTGCTTTGACAGGTAGTCGAATGACTGTTAAAATATGCATTTGCTTTAAGTGGCTGCAATTTTCAAGGTCTTCGTCAAAATCATAAAAGTAGATGCAGTTGTTTGTTTATTAAGTTAAAAAATGAATTCTTCAGGCACCGACACGCTATAAATCACAGTTCCTCTTCCTTTACATTAATCTGTCTTCTGCTTGTAATGAATATTCACCATTTTCACTATTCAGTTAAAATGTGCTACGTTTTGCATTTCTGTGTATTCTATTATAGTAAAATCATTGTAGATTTTTTTTTTTCCATGCTGTGGTCTCTGTAACAACAGTTCAAATAAAAATTGCTAAAAATGCCATATTTTTTTTTCCCTTTTGGATGCAGTTGGATTAAAGATCCAAAGGATTTCTTGGGTCTTTAAGCGTCAAGTAAAGAAATTCAAGTCTTTTGAACTGATGTCACTTTTATTTTCTGAATGCTAGTCATGTAATAGTTTGCAAATGCAAAAAACATATTTTAAAAACACCCAGAAGCACGAAGCTGAAAATGATCAAAGACGGATAGGATGAATACTTTAGTACCACATATGGAGATGCATTTTTAAAATACATTCAGTCTGCATTTCTACTTTCAAAGAAAAGTTGCTGTTTCCTGTGGGTTCAGCGCTTCATCTTTGCCTGTTAGCATCCTGACCCTGGGAAGGAAGACGAAAGAGCAGATGAACGAGACCGGCTTTGATTTTGGATGGGCATAAGAGCAAGTCCAAACTTGGTGTGATCTGAGGTAAACAGGGAAAATCTTGCATCAAAACAAATCAATATAATAGTAATAATAATAATTCTATTGGTGCTAAACAGTTAGATATTTGGTCTAACATCAAGCCACTTATTTTTTACTTCTTAAAAGGCAAATGGCCTGTGGTAGGGTTGCCAGATGCAACAAATAAAAATACAGGGTGCCCAGTGACAGTGAGTTTCAGGTTAGCAACTGATAATTTTTCAGTCTAAATGACCCACAAAATATGTTGCATATTCTTATACTTAAAAAAAAATTGTTGGGGCCAGCCTGGTGGCGCAGTGGTTAAGTTCACACGTTTGGCTTCGGTGGCCAGGAGTTCACCGGTTTCAATCCCGGGTGTGGACATGGCACCACTTGGCAAGCCATGCTGTGGTAGGCATCCCACATATAAAGTAGAGGAAGATGGGCATGGATATTAGCTCAGGGTCAGTCTTCCTCAGCAAAAAAGAGGAGGATTGGCAGCAGATGTTAGCTCAGGGCTAACCTTCCCCCCCCCCCCAAAAAAAAATTGCTCATCAGAAAATCAAATTGGACTGAAGTCTTATATTTAACCAGGCAATTCTACCATGTATACAGGGAACTCTGTATCATCAATGCCTCAGAAAGCAGGAGAATACAGGGTTGTGTCTTCTGGAAGGGGGCTGAGCAGCCATCTGGAGGGGTAGAGCTCCAGGAACAAGGTGCTGCCTGTGGGGATCGATTGCCACGAAAAAAGAGGGAGGCATTCTGGGAAACTCTGCCCAATTCATCACTTGACCCTGAGCCTAAGTTGCTGCTGGGACCATCACATCAGATCAGATTAACTTCTCTCCTCACTAAAAAACAGTGGCCATAGAATGAGATGTTACTATCTATTTCTTTGGTGGCTCCTAAGAACAAATGAATACTGATTAGAATACTGATGTCTAAAAACCCTCCTTCCCCCTAACCACTTGGCACTCACGTTGTCATTCAGAGCATTGTCATTGTCATTCCTTCTGTCACCTGATCCTGCCTCACCAACCCGTGTTCTTTAAGCTCTTGGTTATTTAGTAAAATAAAGTTAAGGAAAGAGAAGGCATCCATTCTTGTGAACACTCTTTCTCTGAGCTTTGTTTGGCTTCTCTTTGCCTGTGTCATCTCCTCCCTCTTCCTTTGTCTCGCAAATCTACAATACCAATGTCATGTAGATCCTGGCTTGTTTTGAGTGGAGATTTGCATAAATCAATGTAGGAGGATTTAATATGAAGTTGCGTCACACCCTGCCCCATTGTAGAGATTCCTTGATCTTCATGGAGCTCAGAAGTCCAATGGGGAGACACTTTTCTCTCTCTCACTGCATTGTGTGTAGTACTTGGCTGGCACGTGGCATTGCATTCTATGTTAATGGATATCTATCTATATCTATCAGTTGTCTATCTATCCATTCATCCATCCATCTATTTATATATTTTTCTATTCAATCTATCACCTATCAATCATTCTATCTATCTATATATCAGTGTATCTATCATTCTATCTATATCTATATATCTATCATTCTATCTATATTGATAAACAAATGGCAAGCAATAGGATATATTGGAGTATGTCTGGAAGACATTTGGTGTAAACCTAATTCAGCCTGACCTTGTTTTTCCAAAAGGGCCTGATGTGGCCGTTGAGCATGCATTGTATATCTGCTTGAAGCATTTTCTGTGTCCCGAAGACAAGAACAAATGGCCTTAAGATAGAGATGCAACTTCCCCCCACATGGCATTTCCTTAAGGATAAGCATCTCTCCCTAGGCTAGGAATTGATTGCTGCGCTCACCTGTGACCACCCAGCTCGAGACAGCAGATCTGCTACTTGCTAAGCTTGTCAATCGTGCTGACAGGGCAATCTTGTAACTATTGTAAAAGGGACATTTCAATCACATGTGATGCATGCTCTTTGACAGTATATAACAACTCTGTACACCCTCACTTCTTTGGAGAGCTCTGTTCCTTTGTGGAAGGATTCTCCTGGGCTACATGATCCTCAAATCTGGCTCATAATAAACACATCTCAATATTGATTTGTAGATTGATCATGGATTATTTGCATTGACAATATCTCTCATCTCTCATCTATCTATCTATCCATCTATTGTCTATCTATCCATCCATCTATCTTTCTATCATTCTATCTCTATCTATCTATCTATCTATCTATGCATCTACCTACCTACCCCTCTCTCTATCGATCTACCTATTTATCTATCTATCCACATAGACTCCCATGGGTGTATCCACCCTAATAGGTTCTGAGCTCCTTGAGACAATACTCATCTTCATATTTAAAGGGCACACATATTACTCTCCCTCAGCAAAACCACCCATACAATCCAAAAGTGCACATATATTCTGATCCTACTTTATTACTCAATTACATTTCTCATATAAGCTGGTTCAAACTCTCCGCTGAGTCCAGGTAGGTGGGAGCAATGTTCTTACCTCGTGTCATGTCAATTCTCAGTGCTAAGATTTCCATTTTAGTCTAGCATTCTTGATTACAGGAATCATCACATTTATTTCTCTTCTTCCTTTTTTTGACTTCTGAAATGGTCACCCAACGGCATCTTGGCCTGGGCTCCTCTGAAACAGCAGTTGTGAGCAGAAACTTTATTTGCCAAATGGTTCCAGGGCAAAGGGAGGAGGGACTGTGAGGGGGAACTGGGAAAAGGGCAAAAGGCAAACAAGATTGGGTTGCAGGGTTGGTCCTTGTTGCAGACGACTGGACCTTCAGAAGGGTGGCCTTGAGAAATGTGCCTCAGAACTGCGCACCCAAGGGATGGAAGGGTTAATTGTTTCTCCAGCAGCTTGTGACTCCCAGGAGGCGTTGTCTCCCCTGCACATCTAGGTCTTGCTTGCTTGCCTGCAAAAGGAGGAGAACCTGCAGAGAAGCATTGTGGCAGGAAGAGAAGGTGTGGCCCACACACCTGAGACTGGATGGTCAGGGGACAGCCCAGGAAGGGCGGCTGCAGTTTCTGGGAACTGGCCATTGCAGCAGCAACTGGAATAAGAGATGCAGCTTGGGGAGATTTGATGTGAAGCCCTAAAGACGTCCTATAGTGAAAGGGGCTTGTCAAGCAAATAAAGTAGGAATTGGAATATAAGAACATTTTGAACTTCAGATATTAATTTTATATCTCACCTTGGCTGGGCCACGGTACCCACATATTTGATCAGGCAATAGTCTAAATGCCATTGTGAAGGTAATTTTCATATGAGATTAACCTCTAAATCAGTAGACTTTGAGTAAAGCAGATTATCCTCCATAACGTGGGTGGGCCTCATCCAACGAGTTGAAGGCCTTAAGAGAAAAAAAGACAGAAGTCTCCAGAGGAAGAGGAAATTGTGCAGCAGATGGCCTTTGGCCTTGGGCTGCACCATCACCTCGTTCTTGGGTCTCCAGCCTGCTGGTCTATCCTACAGATTTTGGACTTGCCAAGCCTCCACAATCACGTGAGCCAATTTCTTAAAAAATAAATTCCTCTCTGTTTCTCTCTGTCTCTCTCTGTCTCTCTTTGCCTCTCTTTTTCTCTCTAATATCTATATCTATATCTATATCTATATATATACACACACACACACACACACAAAAACACTCACACACATACATCCCGTTGATCCCATTTCTCTGGAGAACCCTAATACATTAGGCAATGAATATAAGGCAAATTAACAGAGTAAATTCAGTCTTCCATGCACTGAAACTCTTACCAATCTGGTGAAATAGCACACTTCACAATTGTGGAACATACTAAATGTGAAGCGAACGTTAACATCTGTTATATAACCTCCTATGAACTGTGAGTAAGACCAGAAAAAGTCAAGCCAGTCACTGAGCTCTGGAGAATCTGCATCATGCAAGCCTATGGGACATTTCACACCCTCAAAGGTCAATAAATTCAAAATAATTAATGAAAGGTGTGAGCCATCAGAACTGCTCCAAGTTGGAGGGCAATTTGTAATTGTAGTGATCTCTTTGTTGGTCATCAATGTACCGATCTTGCCTTGTTCTTTGAAGAGCAGGAGGAGGCCTCCAGGAAGAGAAAACACAACAACACAGGGTAATAAAATGCAACTGAAAATGGGATATTGAGGAATACAGATTATAAATGAAGAATAGAAAACCAGGGTGATGGAATAGGTAAAAAATGGACCCACAAGGATGAACGTAGATTCTGATGCATCTGTGCTATCTGCCGGTCTAAATAAAGTAGGAACATAGTCCGACACAAGTTTCAACACTTAGGAGAAGGAAGTGTGACTGTGTTTAAGAGGAAGGAAATTGTTCCCTCCTACTGGAGTCCAGAAGAGACCACATTCTTGGGACTTTACATATGGCAGAGAGATGCATAAAGTGAACACGGCCCTTTCAAAGACTCCAGCAGCAGATCCAGTCACCAGTTTCATGTGGGTGTTTATCGGCACATCCCTCAACAGCAGTTGCTGGCAGCCCATGAAACCACAACGACCGAGGCATGGCAGTAATCAAATTATCTCCCCACTTCGGAAAGTGCTGATGCTGCAGCTACATCGGAGGATAGGATTTGGAGCGTGCAGAATCAGGGACGGATTATACGTAGACTGTCTTCCAAAAATAACACTCCTACTGGTTGATAAAAGAGCTTCTAGGCAGGCATCACAAGGCTAGAAGCTCTGGAGAGAACTGGATGCAAGTGAAGTATGTGCATTAGAAGCTGACCTACTGGTCCTAGTGCTGAAGTCTCATGCGAAATCTGGGCTGCCCAAACAGGACTCTTGACTGAATGAGAGACCAGGATTAAGATCAAACATCCTCACAGGCAAATAAAGAGGCAAGCAAGCTGCCATATTGTGAGTTGCCTGATGGAGAAATCCACATGCAAGACATGGAAGGATGCCTCTAGACAACAGCCAGTGAGGAATTGAATCCTGCCAACCACAATACGAGTAAGGATCCACCCCAAGACTTGAGATAAATGCAGCCCCCACCAACACCTTGACTGTGCCCTCCTGAGAACCTCAGCCACACGACCTGACTAAGCCATGCCAACTTGTTCTTAGATCCCTATCCCACAGAAACTACGAGGCATGTGTTGCTTTAAGCCACTCAGTTTTGGGGTAATTTGTTACAGAGCAATAGCTAACAGGGTTATGAATCGCCAAAAAGGGTAATACATCCAACATTTCTAAAGTGTATTTGATCACAAAATCCATGTTGAACAGAGCATGTTATAGGGTTAGGATGCTGTGGAGCAATGGGACCCATGGAGAAATGCTGCCCCAGAATGTGGATGAGGTCATTGCATCCTGGAAAAAAAAAAAGGGCATAAGCAGTAGTGACAAACCTCGAGTACCATTCATAGTAAGAAGGATAATAATTATTATTGCTGGTATTATCATTGTTTTAAGCACTCCAGAGGATCTGCTCTTTGGCAATCCATCAGACACTAGTTGTCCACCACATCAAACCCTCTTGAATCCTCTTCTCCCTCCAGCCACTACTGCTTCACCAGCTTCCCGAGAATCTAGCCCGGCTGCAGTCACTCAGCTGTCATGGAAATCTTTCCAGCTCTCTGGAATGCACTTTTAGAAGGGCAGGGGAGCCATCCTGGACCAATGGGGGATGCAGAGAGGTGGATAAATATGCTCTCCTTTCATCTCCTGGGTGCAGAGCCTTGAGATTATTTAAAATCTTCAGAAAGTCCTGCAGGTTGCCAGCATTGGTGGCTAATTCACTACCGTGTCCTCAAATTGGCTTTTCCTCCTTCTCTGTTTCATCCTCTCTTCCTGGACTCTTGGCTCTCCATTCCCAAATAAATGACTTGCACAGAAGCCTTGGCCTCAGTCTCTACTGTGAGCGATCCTCTGAGGATATGGTACCTACAAAAGAAACTCTTGGGTCACTAAGAGAATCAAATGAATGCACAGAGTCCTTTGAAATGAATCAACTTTGTTTTTCTAACACCTACAAAATAAGGTCATTTCAATTTAAAAATAGTTATGATGATCTTTCTGGGAACTCAATTCTTAATCAGTGCCAGATGAAAGTGATTGAAAGAAAAGAGCGTGTCAATGTGTTCTGGTTAAGAGTTTGAGTTTTGGTAAGAAGAAAAATATCTTAGAAACCAGACAGGAAATTACCTCTCCACACACACACACACACGGTGTCTCAACCTGACAAGGGGTTAATATCTAGAATATGCAAAGAATGCCTATTAATACAAAAAGGAAATCCAAGAGAAAGAAGAGGCTGTGGGTAGAGAGAGATAGTTGTTGGAAGGGAAAGCCCAAATAGTTTAACTGAAAGGAGTAGGCAGGATAATGCCTCCCCCAAAAGACATGCAATGCCCAGGGACTGTGAATATGTTATATTTTATGGCAAAGGAGAATTGAAGTGGCAGTTGTAACTAAGGTTGCTCATCAGGTGAGCTCAAATAAGGAGATGATCTTGGCTTATCCAAGTGGTCCCAATGGAATCACAAGAGTTCTTATAAGTGGAAGGAGAAGGCTGAAGAGAGAGAACCACAGAGCAGGCAGCACAAGAAGAGTTTGACCAACATTGCTGGCTCAGAAGATAGAGGAAGGGGTCACGTGCCAAGGAATGTGGGTGGATCCCAGAAACCAGAAGAAGCAAGAACACATTGTCCTTTAGAACCTCCAGAAAGAATGAGGTTCTACCTAGCCTAAAATATGTTGGTTTTAGCCCAGTGAGACCCACTTCAGGCTTCAGACCTCCAAAACGGTAAGATAATATATGTGTATTGTTTTCAGCCACTGAGTTTGTGGCTGAAGCAGTCACAGGAAACTCACGCAATGAATATGAGGAGATGCCCAAACTAAAACTGAAATAATGACATGTTACTTCATGCAATCAGGAGGAGGTTTAAAGGGAGGAATGAGGAAGAGAGAGAGGAGGAAATTTCCTGTTGCATTTTCCAGTCTTATTTAGTCAGTGCTTTTGGTATTCTACACGAGTGAATGTTGATATAGCAGAGTGTTATCCAACATGAGACAAACTAGACCTGTTTCAGCCTTTCAAACGGATGACAGGAAATATGGGGCAATCCTGGTTGGCTTAGCGACACACCGTCCTCCAACTGGGGCATGCCATTCCATTCAAAGGGTCTCTTTTATCACATCAAATGTTCACAGAAAGGTCTACTTCCTCTGTATCTGTGGCCTCAGAACCTCCAGAGATTGTCTATGAATACCTTTCAAAGAGTTCTTCCCATGCAGAGGCAACATATTCTTTTCCTTCACACTTCTCTTCTCTCCATAATCTTTCTCAGGGGAAGAACTGATGCAATGCTTCCTCTTGTTTGCAAAACCCTTGCTTGGCACATGTGAGATATTTCCTTCATAAGGTTCCACATATGAGCTTCACATATGCCCCTCAACTTCTCAATCTTCTCCTGGTACAGAGGTTGGTTGGAGACACAAGCTACCATTGTTTAGGGTCCAAATTTCTGTCTGGACTGTATCTCTTGGGGCGTTTCATGATTTTCTCAGTGGCTTCTGGGAATTAAATTACAGGCCTTCCTTAAGAAGGAATTGCATGGAAAATATATTTACCGTTGTCCTTGGGATCTAACGGGCAAATACTGCTTACCCACTCAATGTCCCCTTCACGACTTTCCATTTCATTCTTTACAATTATCTCGGACAATTAAAATTCTGCCAGTCCCCCCTTACGTCTGAACACACAGCCAAAACAGTAGGTTGGCTTCAAATAAAACAAAATTCCTTTTTTTCTGTAGGGAGGCATGTATATGTTTTACTTCAGAATATAAATTGATTGTATAGTGACTCAAGTCCTTGAGGTAGAGATAACCATGTACACATACACAGGCACACACTTGTGTACCTCTGGTTAAAAACTGAGTTTGTTTTACTCTACAGATGGAAAAATATGACCATGTTGATATTAAAGATCTACTTTTTCAGGGCTTTGCCATCTTCCCTGATCCCTTGTGGTCTCCCCTCCTACATCTTGAGCCATTTTCGTGTTCACTGTAATTGTGTTTCTACCTTGGGATCTGGGTATCACCGCATCCACATGTGGGTTGTTGGAATCACCTGGAGAAGATTTACCATCCCAGGGTTGAGACCACACCCAGGACCATCGAAGCTGGAATCTCTGGGCAGGACCACAGATACGGGTACTCTCCAAAGCTCACAGTGATGTCGCTATGCAGCTGAGCCTGAGAACCACGGGTTGAAGGAGGTTCACCCTACGGTTGGTGTCTCAGATCAAGGAGACACATCCAGTGGGTGGGTGTCTTCTAATCCTGGTTTCCCATAAGTGAGAGATGTGCTTCTGCTCTTTCCCTAAGAGAGCCTCAGGGCTCTCTCCACCCATCATTAGACCCTCTAACCTTGGCCCATGCTCATTGCTTTATCCAGTGGGTACTGACAGCTCCTGGCGCCATCTTACACACAGCAGTGAGTGACCACGCTGATGAGTCCATCGAGCTCACATTTCGGTGGGAGCAGTCAGGTACCATGTGATATATACCAAACTCAAGTATTAATGACTGTTTCCAAAAGTAAATCAGGGCAAAGGAAGAGGAGAAGTTTATTTTGGAAAGAAGAGAAGCAGGAAAGCCTTTCTGGGGAGTAATGCTGAGTAAACCATTTGGCATCTAGAGGAAGAGGTTTCCAAGCAAAGAGACCAGTGGGTGCAAAGGGCCTGAGCCCGATTTATCTTGTAGCATACGTTGAACGGAAGGATTCATATGCGCTACTCTCTTGGGATGCTATAACAGATGACCAGGCACTTAGCGGCTTCAAACAACGCGAATTTATTCTCTTGCCATTCTGCACATCATAGTCCTAAAATTAAGGTGTGGGTAGATCTGCGATTCTTCTGGAGGCTCTCCGGGAGAATTCCTTCTTGCCTTTTCCAGCTTCTAGAGGTTCCCACGTTCCTTGGCTCATGACCCCTTCTTCACATCACTCCCACCTGTGTTTTTCCTCATCACGTCTCCTTTTTTGAGCATTAAGCCTCTTGCCTCCCTGTTATGAGGACCCCTGTGGTGATGTTGTGCCCACCCGGAGGATCCAGGGGTCCTGACTATAGCCACGTCAGCATTGGCTATCTCTGCTCTATACCTGGTGGGCAGAGATGACTGAACAGCTCCAAAACCTGTTACAAATATCTACAACTGGCTAAACGTGAATCAGTCACGAGAAATACCTGCCCAGATCAAATGATGCAGTAGACATCCAGCTCTATCAGCTGAGAGGTAGCCACAGCCCTCTCACCTTGGCCCACCTGGATGCCATGGGTGCTGAGTGCTCTATTTTGAAAGGATACAGAAGAGCTAAGGATGGTGCAAGGACTGTTAACCATGCACGAGCACGTATTTATTCTAAAGAAAATAAAACCCAGGAAGCACAGGAATTGTTTTTTAAAAAACATTTGAAGGGCTGCCATAAAGGTGAAGTACCACAGATATCCCACGTGGCCCCTCGAGGTGTACACGTGACCCATGAAAGTTGCCAAGAGGTAGATTTAGGGGTAACAGAGCCGGCCAAATGTGGAACGCACCTGCCTCGAAAAGAATCAGGCTCCTATCTCTGGAGGGAGTTAACTCACTGAGCGTGGCCAGGCCGTTGGGAAGGATGTTATGGAATTAATTTAGCCATGGACGGGGTGACAAAGTTAGACGGGGAATATATAGCCAAAGGGGCAACTGCCCCCAGTGGATTTATTTCCTTTAAAAGCACAATGATACCTGTTACCTCAATTGTTCCTTAAGCAGCACTTCTGCGTTAAACACATCAGCCATAATTTCCTTCTTTTTCTTGTGCTCCTAAAGACTCAAGCCAGAGAAGGATGCAGATCTCATGACTTCTTCTGGAGCTGCGCACTTCCCCTTCCTGAAGGTTATACCCGCCTTTGCAGCAGTGTCTTTATCAGCAATTAATTTAGCCACCTGGATTATATACACAGACTACTGTTTCCATATGTGGAAAGTATGTAAATCGTATCTGCATTCCTTTAAGAAAAAAAGATAAAATTTTCCAGGTGTTTCAAAGGTGTTTGGCCCCAGGGTTAAGTTTATGTATGAACTTGTTACTAGCTGTTTACTTACTTCATAGTCATGAAATGTTTAATTTTTCTTGGGAACTGTTACATAACATCACTCCCGGTGTGTGTCAATTAAGGATATTTGGCTAAGGAAACAAAGTCATGTCCTCTTAGATACCTATGCAGGACACATGGGGAGACTCTGAGTGACTCATTTAGAACAGAGGTCTTATATTTTAAGGTTCGAATTCATGTGCACCTGGCACTTTTATCTAGGACCGGCAGCAGCAGGGGCTCAAAATCTGTTGTTAAATGCATGCACTTTAAAAAATTCAATTATGCAATCTAATTTGCAGCAAGTGGCTTAAGAAGCAATTTTAAAGAAAGCAAGTCTGAGGGTGAAAGTCACTAAAATAAAGATTGTGATAATCAGATTTATGTTGTCCTGTTGACAGCGTGGCCTCAGCTGAGGAGGAGGGCGGGAATATTCAGTTGGCAAACTGTCACCACGGTTCATAATTTCGGGTGATCAAGGCAGATGGGGAGAAGAAAACACAGGACACAAGCTTCACAACACTGGATTTAGCAATGATTTCTTGGGTGTGACACCAAAGACACAGGCTTCAAAAAAAAAAATAGACAGAGTGGATCTCGTGAAAGTAAGAAATTTTGTGCATCCAAAGACAGTATCAACAGATAAAAAGGCAACTCCCAGAATGGGAGAAAATATTTGCAATTCATAAATCTTATAAGGGATTGGCATCCATTATATATAGAGAATTTCTAGAATTCAACAACAAGAAAACAACCAACCTTATTCAAAAATGGGCAAAGGACTTGAATAGACATTTCTCCAAAGAGAACATAGAAATGGTCTACAGGCACTTGAAATGCTCAACATCACTAATCATCAGGGAAATGCAAATCAAAACCATAATGATAATGAGATGTGAGCTCACACCTGCTAGGATGGCTACTACAAACAAACAAAATAGAACTAAGTTTTGGCAAAGATGTGAGGAAATTAGAACCCTCTTGCACTGTTGGTGGGCATGTAAAATGGTGCGGCCACTGTGGAAGACAGAACGGAAGTTCCTCAATAATTTAAAAAACATTACTGTAATATGATCCAGCAATTCCACTTTCGGGTCTTTATTCAAAAGAACTGAAAGCAGGATCTCACTTTTTCATTTTTCCTGAGGAAGATTTCCCCTGAGTTAACATCGGTTGTCAGTTTTCCTCTTTTTCACTTGAGGAAGATTCACCCTAAGCTAACATCTGTGTCAATCTTCCTCTGTTTTGTATGTGGGTCATTGCCACAGCATGGCCACCAATGAGTGGTGTAGGTCTGCTCCTGGGAACCAAACTCAGGCCACCAAAGCAGAGCATGCCAAACTTAACCACTAGGCCATGGGGCTGACCCCAGGATCTCAATTTTTAAAGAATACAGAAATGCATTTCACTGTTACTTTATTTCAAAAGAAATCATTAGCCTCAAAATTTCAAGTGAACCTTTGGATAAGTCTATTTTTTAAATCAAATTAATGGAAATGGGTTGTGATCATTTATCTTAAGTAGAGGTAGGTGGATAGATGATGAATATATTATCTTACTATCTCCAGAAAAAAAATAGACCATGTTGAGAAGTAATAATAGACAAAACCCTACAGAATCCATACTTGCTGTGGTAACACTTTTTATACGAGGTTTTTATCATAACTTGAACACTCAAGGCTGTGGGCGGTCCAGTTCCATTGGGAGAACAGCAGACCAGATCTTGACTCCAAATGGATGTTCCATTGGACTGTTTCTCTGAATCTTTTCCAGGAATGAACACTTCACGTGTTAGGAGACCACACAATACACAGCAGTTTGCTCACATGCTCTCTGGGCTCAACAGGGGTTCCTGCACTCAGACGTCTTCTGAAGGATGCTGGAGGGAGAACCTCCCCATGTGCTAGTATGTCATTGTACCCAGTGTGCGAGAGTCTGGCGTTTGGACACGTTCAACTACAAGAAAATATACCTGGGCTCCTTCTCTTCTCTTGCTGATGTATATGGCAGAATAGCATGGAATTCCTTTGGATCCAGAATCAGGTCTCAGAGCTCTGAGTTGCGTCAAGGTTATTTGAGTGTGTACCCACTTTGGGATAGAATCAGTCTTATCCTATTCAGACCTTAGAGTCAACAAGGAGACCCAAGGCTCATCGGTGCGAACCCTGGTGGTCAAGGCCTAACCAACATAAAAGGTACTTTTACTTTAACAAATTACATCTAGCTTAAAATCTTAGCCAGCAGAAGAATGGCTGTGTGTGCTCTCATTCTCTATTCTTTGACTTGGAAAATGCTAAAATGCCCAGTGTTCGCTCCAGGCTATAGAGAAAAGTTTTCACACTGGGCATACTTTGCCAGCTCTTCTTAAATATAGTTTTACGGGTGCAAATTACAAGTTGAGATAATGATGGCACCTAGACAGGACATTCAGAGTCAGCTGCCTTTAATTAACTGCTGCTGAGCACAAGTCAGCAATACAATATGGCTATTAGATTTCAAAAAGATGGTTTCCATCAATAGTTCTATTGAATGATGCTGCACGTGAGTCCGAAAGATTTCTCACGACTTTCATCCCTTTGGAAGAAAGATAAATGGGGAGGAAGCTCACCTTTCCCCGGAGAAGTGCAAGAACTGTGGTTGCATGGTTATTCTCAGATCTTCTACATGTCATGGTCAGGGGTGGCTGTTTCTGGACATGCATAGCCCATGCCTGTTTCATCAGGTCTAAAATAGAGTCTGACATCTTTAGCTATTTTCTAAAAAGCATTACACTTAATTTTACCCACCCATCCATGGATGAACAGATTGACAGAATGTGGTCCATCATACAATGGAATATTACTCAGCGATGAAAAGGAACGAAGCACTGACACACGTTACAACATGGATAGAGGTTGAAAACAGGATGCTTAGTGAAAGAAGTCAGACACAAAAGACCACATACTGTATGCTTCCATTTATATTAAACCTCCCAAATAGGTGAATCCATAGAGATAGAAAACAAATTAGTGGTTGCCAGACCCTGGGAGAGGGGAGAATAAGGAGTGACTGGTTAATGGGTCTCCTTTGGTGACGATGAAAACGTGTTGGAACTAGATAGAGGTGATGGTTACACAACACTGTGAATGTGCTAAACACCACTGAATTGCACACATTAAAACAGTTAAAATAGTAAATTTTAGATAAAGTGAGTTTTACTTTAATAAAAGTGAAAGTGAAGGATTATTAAACCTCAGACAGATGTTTCATTTAAACAAGAACTATTTCTGCTCAAAAGATTATTCTAAGCAAAAAGAAAAAAAAAAAAAAAAAAAAAAAAAACCCAGACATTAAAAGCGTTATGTGCCCTGGGTCTTTTATAAGCTTAACCAGGATAACCTCATGCTCCTTAATGGCTTTACATTTAAACATCAAAACAATAAAACATTCAGCTGTCTTTTTATAAAAATGAGAAGACATTCCTAGAGCAAACAAAGCCTTCTTTATGGTTTAATACTAAAAATACATATGGTAAAAAAAGAGAAAAAAGCAGAGAATGCAAACATGTAACTTTTCTTTCTGGCTACTGCCTCTCGTCTTCCAGTCTTAAACATCAGGAGTGATCATTAGCAATTTCTTTTAACTTCTTGCAGAATTTTTATACACAGTCAGGCATGTATATATGAATGTGTGCCATTTAAAATATTTTAATTAATGAAAGAATAAACATAATGCATATGCCTACCTTTATAATGATTATGCCTGAGAAAGAAATGGGAAAAGACCAGTCATAAACCATTCCCTTAGCAATCATTTTCAGGAAAAAATGAAACTCCTGGATAAGTGACTATGCCTCATAATAATAATAAAATGGCATAATAATGAAAGCAAAGCAAATGCACATTCTTCCCTTCTATTTTATTACTAGTTTAGTACTGGTTTCACTGATTTAGAAAATGCTAAATCTTACATTATTGTTTGCCTAAATGATACATTTTTTAAAAAGAATATTGGGTTTACCTTTGAACCCTGATTGTTATATTGTTGAGAACTTTTTTTGTTGCAAGTAAGAAAAACTCAAGTCAAATTAAGAAAGCCATAAAGGTGTGTATTGGCTTAGTGGGTGCTAAGAAGTCTCCCAAATCAAAGGAAACCATGAAATCCCCAAGGACAATAATCTGAGACTCAAAGCGGCCGCCCACATCAACCTCCCTCTCCTCAGGTCCACTTGCCTCTGCTTGGCTCCAGAATGTGGAAAAATAAACCAAGAAAGAAGACTGGAAACTATAGGGGGAGTGGTCAGAGAAGGAGTTGCTGAAAGGGAATCACTGAGCAAACACCACAAGAAGGCATTGGCGGAAGCCAGAAAGGGAGCTAGGAGAAGAGCATTCCAGGCAGCAGAGGGTGTGTGCAAAGGTCCTGACATAGCAGCTGGTCTGGCTGAATCAACAGTAATGAGTGTGAGAGAGAGTCCCCATACACATACGCACACTCAGAACTTACAAAGGGTATTTCGGAGAAGAGGGTCTGCATTCTTGGAACTTCCCCACTATATCGAGGTATAAAAATTTATCAGAGAGTGGAGAAGCCTTTAGTGAAACTACTGCTTTTAAAAGATCTGCAGCCACGTTACTTTGTTCAATCCAGGAGGAAGTGAGCTCTAGCGGATGGCTCCCTTGGAGAATCGAAAGGTGTTACTGGCAGTTTGGGGACACTGGACTGGTGCCACCCACACACTTAGGGTTTGTTCTAGCAAGGAATGATCAGTTTTTTCCTTGAGGATCAGATAAGGCTGAGTTATTTGGTGTCCCAGCTTGAAAGAGCAAAGGGACTCCAGTGGCAATAGCGATAGATGGGGAGAGCGGAAGGCTGCCTGTCCGGGTGGTACTGAGCACAATAAATTGCATCATCTCCGGCACCTGCGATAAAGAAGAAGGGTCCCATCCACGGGTCTCCCTGGAGGACCTCCCAAAGGGCCCAGGAAGGAGACACCATGACACACCAGCCAGGGCCAGAGGGAGTGCACGTGGGATATCCGTTACCTCCCCAAAACTTCTTACCCTGAGCTGTTGCTGGGAACTGGGTAGCAGGTGCCAAAACAGAAGAGATGGAGGGGGAGCTAGGAGCCAAGTCAGAACCTGCTGTGCTTATACTGTCCTCAAAGATGGGCAGCAGGCAAGGAGGAGGTCTTAAAATGAGGGGAGGACATGAACGGGCTACATGTGGGTAGAGAGTGGAGGACTGGCAAATATCCAGGGCACGACTTACTCTCATTGCTGAGCTGAGACTGACCTTCAAGATTGAAAATGATCAAAGATAAGCCTGGCATGAGTCTCTTATTGCTGCTGTAACCATTGACTATAAACATCGTGACTTAAAGAACACAAACATCATCCTGCCGTTCTGCAGGTGAAAGTTCTGAAATGAGTCTGATGGGGCTAAAATCAAGGTGTCAACAGGGCTGGTTCCTTCTGGAGACTAGAGAAGAATCCATTTCTTGCCTTTTTCAGCTCTTGGAGATCTCCCACATTCCTTGGCTCATGGCCCCTTCCTCCATCTTCAAACCCAGCAATAGCAAGTCAAGTCCTTCTCTGACCTCATCCTTCTAACCTCCTCTCCTGCCTTGCTCTTCCATTCTTGAGGACCTCCGTGATGGCATGGGGCCCACCTGGATCATCTCTACACTGACCTTGAGCTCAGCTGATGATCAACTTTAACTCATCTGCAACCTTCATTCCCATTTGCCGTGTAGGGGAACATCTTCACAGGTTCCAGGGATCAAGATGTGGTCATCTTTGGGGGAGCCATTCATTATTCCTCCTGCCACAAACCTGTTACATAAAACTGAAGGAAAAGTCGGGAGGTTTTGTCCATATCCCATGGAAAAAGATCTCTCCTACAAACATTTTCTCAGTGACCAAAAATAGGTTTGATATCGATACTACTCAAGAACCTTGTGACCAGCACATAGAAGATCCCCGTTTTCTTTGTTAAGCAAAGGACCATGCCTTTATCTGCTGGTGTGTGGTTTTGAGGTCTCACACCAAGCAACCCTCTCTGGAGTTGCTCATGTCGCTATGTGATATGGAGGGAGGAGGGGGCAAATATTCCATGATCTCATCTCTCTACAGTTGGTTTTCTACCATGCAGAATTTGGAGACCCAGCGTGGAGGAGCACAGGTCTCCGACATTCACTGTTGCAGATAAGGGGCAGTGATGGATAAATAGCTTCCATTTTGCCCAGAAATCCCTCTCAATGTGTCCCCCACCACGGGTCAGATTGAGTTCATGTCTACACATGATGCTCTTTCCATAGGTGGCTGCGCTCCTGGCACAGCAGGATGTTGTCCAGTCTATTTTGCAGAAATAATTCAACAGTGCTTGGGAGATCTGGGGAGTTCCTCTGACACGTACCTCTAATTTTTTCTTCATGCTGTTCCATTTTAAAGTACGCTGCTGAAAAAATCTGGAAGCATTTTAGTAAAGGCAACAGAACAGGAGACTTCTACTGACCACGGTATGTAGAGATGAATCAAAACAAAACTACCCTCTCGATTTCAGCAAGATTGCCAGTAGCCTGGAGTATCATTCAGGGTTTACTCAAGACAGACCGGGGGCAGGCTTCACGTGGAACATTCCTGAAAGTCTGCTTCTGCTCAAGTCAAGATACATCCTCACTAGCTATTAGTCCACCCCCGGGATTTGCCAGCTATGCAAATAGATATTTCCTGCGTAGACTTTCTCTCTCTCTCTCCAGTCATCCTAGACTATTTAGGGTCAGCTCTTCCCCTGATTGTGGAGGCTGAGCAGCCGCGGGAGGCCAGCCACGTGACTCAGGCATTCCTTTTACAGTCCCTGTTAAGCAAAGAACACATAATTCCACAGTAATCCACAGCCTCCCTTAGAATATTAAACTCGTCCATTGGAGCTCCAAGCCCTTGAGAACTTCAGCTCGTACAAGAAACAGCCAATATATCCCCAGAGATCCTGCTTTGGGGTAGAATCAGATAAGAAGATGAAAGATGCAAGAATAGAGAAAAATAAGTGACTGTAGGTTCACTGGATCCTACGTATGAACTACAGATACGGTGCATGGACCGTGTTCCACTTTCTGTGTACGGGATTGCATCCTGTTGTCACACCAGCTCTGATAGGCAAACATCCCTGTCCTTATTTTATGTGTGGGAATGCTGATTTCAGGGAGGGTGAATAGTGTGTTTCTGGGCCATCCAGCCAAGAAATAGTAGGCAGGAGGAGGGAGTGGGTCCATCCCAGCCATCTGACTCAATTACCGATCGCTCTGCTGTTAACGGGGGCCGTACACTCGTCACAAGGAGAGTGGATCGGAGAGTCCTTATGATGAGGCAGAGCGATGATGGATCCCCCACAGCAGAGGACTGTAGGGGCTTCTGAGCTTTGAGTTTTTGCTATCCTCATGCCCCTAAAGAGAAGTCTGGTCAGGGGCTGGCAGATTTGGTTCTTGGAGGGGCCCTCTTCCTGACTTGCTGATGGCTACCTTCTCACTGTGTCCTCACACAATGGAGAGAGAGCTCTGGTCTCTTCTTATAAGGACACGAAGCCCATCATGGGGGCACCAGCCTCCTGACCTCATCTACCCTAATCACCTTCCAAAGGCCCCCCTCCTAATACCACCACTGTAAGGGCTAGGGTGAACATATGAATTTTGAGGTGATGCTATTCAGTCCATAACAAACATACTGTCAAAAGTCTGGTTCAAGAAAAGAGATGCTGCTGAAAATAAGAACATGGAAAAGCCATAGCTGATGAAATCAGTAGGTACTCCATCAAACGACGTGGTGTTTGGTTACTAGGAGGACTCAACCCGTTGTCAATATTCAGGTCAATATTACTTGTTTGCTCAAAGCACATAACTAGGTAGCTACAATTAGCTACAAGCTGTCCTGCCTTGCTGGCCTGTCCTCCATCCTTTCATTCCTCCTCAACCTCCACCTAGTGGAATTCTGACCAAACAGGTGAATTTCATTCAACCAACATGTATTTAAAACCTTCTGTATCCTAGGAATCTTGTTGTTGATTCTGGAGATTCAATGGTAATAAAACGTGGTTCCTCCCCCGGAGACAACCACCGAGGAAGCTGGCAGTGCTAGCGGGACAAATGACAAAACAAAAGGACTAAAGACACCAAAATACTGATTTTTTTTTAAAGTGAATCACTTGGGATCCATAATGCTATATTCATGGATTTGTCATACAAGTCATGTGCTGCAAAATTTTTAATCTACACGTTTCTTAGTAAAACTGACCCTCACTCACTCATTGATTCATTCACACATTGAATTGAGCGCCTAGTGTAAGCTAACCACCACGTTCGTGTCCAGGTTCCAGAAAGTTACCATATAACTTAGACCAGGGTAAGGAATTGGCCATAATGCAAGCAAAGGGCCGTATGGATGGGCAGGAATGTTGGGAAATGTTATGAGATGGAGGTTGAGGGGGCGACTATCAAGCAACAGCAGGAGAGGGGCAAAGAACTGACTACAACAAGAACCTCAAGATGAGGACATGCATGGACATTTAAAGAAGAAGAAGAAGGCACAGAGATCTGGTACCATTTCTCCAAAGCCAGACGTGTCAGCAGAAGCAAGGGCCCTGGGACAGGCTGGCATGACCCCGGCATGCCATGTGCCCCCCATGGTCAACTTCAGAGTTTGTCTTGAGGATGACCACAGCCCTTCATGTTTTGGTGACCCACTGGAGGTTGAGGAAAGAAGGAATTGGTGGAAGAAGAGACTGATAGATGTTAGGTCATGAGGATCCATATCATGGCAGTGAGAGATAGGGAGGGAAGAGGCCTTCGGGCCCAACATTCTTAGGAGTCAGAACCCCCAAGACTTGACGACCGGCTGACTGTGAGGCCACACAGGAGAGGCACGTGGGGAGGGTGACTTGAGTTTCCAGTTTCGCGGAGTAGCTGGATGGCAATGCCATTAATGCGGATAAGGAGATGACGTTCTGGGGACAAGTTTTGTATAAATTTAATCAATACGTTTTGGGCATTCCAAGAACGTGGATATCTCAAACTAGGAGAGAAATACATCCACACACGTTGTTTGAAAAGTAAAGCTGTTGAAGAAGTGAATCCACCCGTTTATGAACCAGTACCTATTGGTGATATGCCCGGTGGTCGCCACCTTGCATGAGGGGCAGGGAGGAATTCCTGCACACTTCTTAGGAGAAACTAAGGCAATCCCTCCATACTCCATGCACCAGAAGCAACTCATCTCAAGGCTCAT
Organism: Equus caballus; assembly: GCF_041296265.1. Taxonomy (NCBI): domain Eukaryota; kingdom Metazoa; phylum Chordata; class Mammalia; order Perissodactyla; family Equidae; genus Equus; species Equus caballus. The sequence continues at coordinate 1,386,851 of NC_091715.1, read as the reverse complement.
TTCTGGCCACCTCCTTACAGCCCCTGGGTAGCATCCTGAGCATGCAGCAGGCTCAATCAGGACTCCTGGAATGGGCCTTTCTTGGCTGCTCCTCGTGCTTGGACATCCTCTTGTTTCTCTTCACAATGGCTCTGTCCTTTTGCCCTAGGAGGATTCTGCTGATAACTGTACTCACCTCAGCCATTCCCATCTGTCTCATGTCCGCTTCCTCCTGGAAGCCAGATGGCCTCCTTCTCTTCCCTCCCCTTCTGGGTCAGGGACACCCCATCCTCTCCAGCCTCTGTTTCTTGCCCTCCCCCTTGGTGGTCCCCACATCCCCCAGCTACTACCACCAGGCTCCCCAAAGTTTCCCCATCCTGGCCCTGCCTCCGCAGGCTCTCCAAGCGGGAGGAGAGCAGTTCCGTCTTTCAGGCTGGAGGACTCCGGCGGCGCGAGGGAGGCGGGCGGCCGGGAGCCACCGGAGAGGCGGGAGGGCGTGGCAGCGGCGCTCAAGTTGCAGCCGGGCCTGCAGCTCCGGGGATGCCGGCGGGGCGCTGCCGGCTGCTGCCTGCACACGGGTTCCGAGACACTGCCAGAGAAAACTCCATCCCGCCTGGAGCAGCGCGAATCTTGCTCCTACTCTCTTCTCCAAACGAAAGAAACCGTCTCCATCGCTGCAGGGAAGAGCGCTTTGTGTAAGGACTCTCCGCAGCAGCTCCCACCTCGCTCCCTGCTTCTCCCCCTCCCCTCGGGTCCCTGGACTTCCTCTCGAACCACGAATACTCGTTCCCAAAGCCGTGTGCGTTTGGCTCCTGCGCTTCTCCCAGCAGGAGTGGGCGAGGCGTGCCCACCCGGGACGAGGCACGATGAAGAGTCGAGAGGAGGGCTGAGCGCAGGGCGGCGCGGCCAGGGTCCCTCGGCTCGGGCGCGCGCCCCGTCTCCCCTGGGTGGGGCAGGGTGGGGGTGGGCCAAGGCGTGGACTCGGGGAAGTCTCTCGGCGACCGTAATAAAAGGGCGCCGGCTCGCCCTGCCGCGCTGGGAAGCCGTGCTGCCGCGCCCCCGGCCCCGGGAAGGGCATGGCCCCGGCGGACCCCCGGCGGTGACTTGCGCGCCCCGGCCCCGTGGATGCTCCGGGCGCACCGCTCCCGTTTTTGGCGGCTTCCGAAGGACAGGTGAGCACCGAGGGCAGCCTGGGCACCCGGGAGAGGGGGTGGCGGGGGAGATACTGGTTCTGTCTGCAACGGGTGAAAGGAATTGGGGGTGGCCAAGGGAAGACCACGGGGTGACAGCAAAGAGGCATCTTGAAGTGCTTCCAGGCACTGTGTTAAGGAGCTGAGGGGCCAGTTACCATTCAGGAGGGAAGCTGATGGAATTTTGAGGGACGATGCTTTGAATAGGTCTAATGAACTCCCGACCCTTTCTCCCTTCGTCCTTCCTCCCTCTCCCTAGCGGCCTGTCGCTCATCCTCCCCTGGTTTCTAGCGAGCCACCAAGGGGATCCCCAAGTGAAAGCGATCCCGCTCTTGCGTTGGTGGGGAAAACACGGTTGCGGATCCTCCTCCCTATTCCTCGGGGTCCGGGGTACTGAGGGTCTCCTCCCCCTCCTTGTCCTCCTCCTCCCCTGGAAAGGGGAAGACCGAAGGCCCCGCCGAGGGCTGAGCCCCACGGAAGCTGGAGAAGTCATCATCTGGGAGAGACGGCGTTTGGTGTCGGGGTCCCGGCAGCGGGGACCCGCGGGGCAACCCGAGCCGCGTTCCGGGAAAGCTTGTAATTCACCGCGCCGCCGGCGGGGCACGTCGGAGCGGGCGCTGGAAGGTGGCCAGGGGCGCAGGGCCTCGCGCCCGGCCGCTGCAGATTGTCCGCCTCCAGGGGGGCGAACGCGCACTGCCTCGCGACCCCCGCCCTGCTGCCTGGGGTTCCCCCTGGCAGCCCTGCAGGCTCAGGGTGGGTTCCCTTACAGCCCCAGGACTAGGGTTCCCTGGGGCGCGTTCCTTTGGTCTCCAGGGAGGACCTGGGTGGGAGGCAGGACGGAGAGCGAAGGCTGGGGAGGACGCATGGGGATGCTGGGGCCAGGTCTGCCTGCAGGCAAGGGGTTTGGGTCAGGATGCCCTTGGCAGAAGCCCAGAGCCGAGGTCAGGCGCGCAGGCGGGGGCGTGCGAGGCCTGGGCTCAGGCGAGCTGGCGAACTGCTCGCTGCAAAGCTTTAGGAGCCTGTTCTAGAACGCAGAGGTGGAGCCTGAACTTGCTTTCTGCAAAGTTGCCTGCATCGTCAGCTCTTTATGGGCGACTGAAAGGCGAGATGCACACGGGTTTAAGAAAGTATCCATTTCGAGGTCATGGAAAGGATGGAAAAGCTACGGACTGGGGATGTGTCTATGCTGTATGAGCGGATGTCGAGTTTGTTATTAGCGGTGAGCGCTTGCCCAGAGCAGGGACAAAGGCAGAGGCGCGTTTCTCTATTGTACTCTTTGCTGTCCACGCGTATTCCTATTTGTAAATAAACTTCATTCAAGAGATGACAAAAATATGAGATGCTGAAGACATGACGAATGCGTGAAAAAAATAATCACTGACATTCTGAAAGAGGTAGCTGATGAAACCTAATATTTGAAATATCTGACCATTCCCCCCCCCCTTTTTTGGTAAACTCCTTGATCTTTTTTGTGTGTGTGAACATATTTCATCAGGCTGTTCCTATCCTCTTTATCAAACGGCAGATTTTACAGAGGTTTTCGCAAACTTCCCCCTGCTAAACAAGGATACTGGACTGTAGCAACACTTTGGTCCTTCCCAGAAAAAAATTAAGTGTAGTAAACAGACCCACAAATAATGGATTAAATTTCGCTTTAGTGAACGCTTTTGAAGCACTTTAAGAAGATACAATGAAAACTTAAGGAATGTCATTAAAAGAAGGAAGTAATCCTAATCATAGTGACTTTCTTTAGAAGTTTTTTATTCAAATATATGCAGTGTCTATGGCTCAGAATTAACATTGGGGTCAGGCACATAATTATATTTTTATTATTTATTTTATTATTATAGAAACGGAAATGTACCTCTCCTTCTGTCTCTATGTATATATATGTATATACATATATATGCAAATACACATGCATATATATTTGTGTCTCTGTGTGTGTGTGTGTGTGTTCTGTACTTTCTCTCATAACATAACGAGACTTCCAAATTGTCGTATCGAAGTCAGGAATTAAGGCTCTGTTCTATAGTAACCATTAAAGTTAACAGCGAACGATTAAGACAATAAGTTTTGTGTTTCCTGACTCAAACATTTTGTGTCGTGAAAATAAATCATTTGAAGTCTTGGGAAGCTTAAAACCAGTATGCTCCATTCCAATAAAATTTGCTGAAAATAAGGGATTGCGACCTGATACTAAGTGAATCCCGTTTTGTGGTTCCACAACAGGTGTTCCAGGATGAGGCACCCCGACAAGATGCCAACGCGGTCGCACTGGCGAGTACTCTCCGTGGTGCTGATTCTGGTCTGGGGACATCCTCCAGCGGCACTCGCCTGCCCTCACCCTTGCGCCTGCTATGTTCCCAGCGAGGTCCACTGCACGTTTCGCTCCTTGGCTTCCGTGCCAGCTGGAATTTCTAAACATGTGGAAAGAATCAATTTGGGGTTTGTACCACATTCTTACTGAAAAACTTTGGCCTCTTTGCCTGCATGTTTATTCGCTTTTCCGTATATGTATGTGCATCTACATAAGTGCAAATGGATACTCCTTTATGTGTTGTTCCATCTAGCGTTACGTACTTCCATAGGGGCAGAATCCAGGTGACAGTTTTTAACTATACTAAATGCGATCCTTTTGGGATATTATCTAAATTCATCCATTGGCTGCAACTGCTATCATAAAGTTTAATAGCCACGTGTCATGAACAACTTAAGTTTGCTGAGAAATTTCCCTCGATAACAATTCTTAAATATATAGCAGATACGAATGCATATGACACACATGTAAATATACGGATATTGTTTAAACAGACCAGGAAATATTAAAAACATTAAATATTTTTATTTAAAAATAATAAAAAGAATCAATGGGACATCTCTGACCTTTTGCAAGTTATCTGGATGATGTAATTGTGACTTTGACACAATAAAAGAGTTCTTTCGGATGCCTATTAAAATATTAATATGTTTTCAAGAGATGAATTTCTGCAGCATCCCAGACAGAATTTTTATATTTTTAAATTTTGTTTTATATACATAAATATTAGTTGCTATGAATTACAGGTACTCGTGTACAATTTTAATAGTAGACAATCATTTGGACTTCTTCAACGAAATATATTAGCTATTTCCTCTCTCTCTCTTTTTTTAAAGACTGGCACCTGAGCTAACATCTGTTGCCAATCTTCTTTCTTCCTCCTCTTCTTCTCCTTCTCCGTCTCCTTCTCCTTCTTCTTCTTCTTCTTCTACTTCTTCTTCTTCTTCTCCTCCTCCTCCCCAGAGCCCCCTAGTAGTATATTTTAGCTGTATATTTTACCTATAGGTCCTTCTGGTTGTGCTATGTGGGATTCTGCCTTAGCACGGCCTGACAAGCCGTGCCATGTTGGCACCCAGGATCTGAGCCAGCGAAACCCTGGGCCGCCAAAGTGGAGTGTGCGAACTTAACCACTTGGCCATGGGGCCAACCCCTTCAACAAAATATATTAGCTATTTTCCACCATCTAGAAGACACTAAAATAATGTAGGGTTGATGAATATCCACTAAGGGGACATTGTAGTAAAATGAGATGGCCAAACCGAAGTCAATGAACAAAGAATTGTACATGTGCCTAGAAGCCTTAGCTTACAGAGTTAAATGTTTTTATTGCATTTATTGTCTATAAAGCCCAGTAGCAGAATAAGAAAATGTGAAGTTGAGACAATAAGATAGAAACTTCACTAATCTAAGGCAATAAACAACAAAATAGTCTTCTCAATAAAATCTTGGAATACCGTATGACTTGACTAACTAAACCCAACCGCAATGATGATAGCTCCATCGGGAAAACAATCTGGCTTTGCCAAAAGAGGGAATATTAATCATTAAACCAGTCTCCTTTTTTTGTACAATCTACAATTATAATTTATTGGGACAAACCACTTGCCTAGTGGGAGAAAGAGATAAGGAAGGGGAACTCGAGCTGACTGGAATCAGGATTGCATGAGCTATGCCAAGTTTGTAGACAGGAAAATGAACATGTCTATGATTTCCCTTCTTTCTCGCACCTCCTGGTGTGCAAAATGGCTCTGTCTTGGGATTGATCCATTTACGAATCATTTTTAGCATGTTGTCCCACTTGCTAGCATTAACCACCTGATCCCTCAAACTTGAGCTCTTGTCAGGGCACAGAGTTGGGGGTACTGTCAGACAAGCTTTGGAGGAGCCCCCTGGAAAGTGTGGGAATGGGAGTGCTCCAGGAGAGCTGTTTTCTGCTGCAGCTCCTGCGTGAACCATGAGTGCACTCCTGTCGTGTGATGGGGGTCTGAGCTGGCAGGTTGGACTTGAGTGGATAAGATCTGCATGCATCCCCCCCAAAAGATTAACTGGGAGGTGGTTTTAGACTGGCGACACTGATAGACTATTTTTTGTCAAGCTATTTGCATCTCATTGACAGTTTCTGGGATGTTTTTCTTCCATCCACTTTTAAATTGAAGTATTTTGTAAGAATGGAACTTAACTAACCTCTCAATTAGAACATAGCTTCTGGCGGTTTCATTTCAAACAACTAATGATAAAAACAGTGAATTATGGTGTCCTAAAGTCTTTGCCACTAGAACAAAGCAAAGATGCTTCCTTCTCCTTCAGATGCCAATAATCTCTTGGGATGAGTTTGTGTAATAGTAAAGATAAAAGAAAAACCACTGAGGAATAGTTTCACTGACCAATATATATTACTTCCATCTGGCTTAATTTGGAACATGAATCCATGTGCCACAGTTCTAAATTACACTTTTAATATTATAACACTGTTTCTGAAAATCAGTCTCAAAGTAGATAATGAGACTGGCAACGTGTAGTTTGTTGGAAAAAAAAAGAAACAAGAGCCATGTCTAATATATATAGAACTTGGGCTCAGATTTGTCTTTTTGGAGTCTGGAGAGAGTATAAAACTCTCAAGGAATGAGAGATTTTTGGCAGAGCACAAAGCACATTTTTCATTCCCACACAGATGTTTTTAGGGTTCTCAGTTAGCATTGAAAGAGAAAGCTCCTGTTTCCTGTTTGGCCAGCCCCAAAGCTTTTTAAAAAATTGCTTTCCAGATATTTTTGAGTAAACCAAAAATATCATCCACTTAGCATCTGATTTATAGACCGTTAAAGATTTTCTTCCCTTTAATTAAAAGACCAGTTTTGATGACATCTGTCTGGAACTTCCCAAATGCCCATACTGCTCTTTTTTATTTAAAATTTTGCTTTGGGATACTAATTGCTATTCATGAAGTAGTTTTACATATATTTCTTTTTTTTATTGAGATATAATTGACATAGAGCTTTATATCAGCTTCAGGTGTACAACAGATTGATTCAATATTTGTATGTATTGCGAAATGATCGTATATTTCTGATATAAAAAATCACTTCATTTAGGTGGTTATGTAGTCAGTTATTGTCAATCAACAGGTGAGGAAGATGCTCTGGAGAAGAGCATAAGTGGGCTCTCTCCAGGGTCATTTCAGTCTCCCATCAGATTCTCTTCTTTGAGTACCACACCAATTTCCCCATCTTCCTGCTGGTTTTCAGATGGATGCAAAGAGGATTCATCCACACCCACTGGGTGCTGTGAGGGCAGAAAGTGCCTCCTCTACTTGGCATTTAGGCAATTCCCTTGACTTTGTCTCTCCACCAAAAGTCTCGCCTTTCTTAGCTCTGCCACCAACAACACCTCCATCTGTAGCTTTTGATGGCTCTTAAAAACAAGCACCAAGAAGATGCTATAGTAAGACAGCTTCCTGAGATGATACATCTCCATCAAGGGCCTTGGGGGGATTTATTTAGGTGTGGAAAGAGTTCATGTTCCTCTGTACTCAACCATCTTCCTTCCCTTCACCTTCTCCACCTTGGTGTCCACCATTATAGTTGAATGCCAAGTTGGAAGTGAGAATTTTTGGCTACAAAGACAGGAGAGGAAGCCCTGGTGAGCATCGCACACCCTTAGGCTAAAATGTCCTGAGGAAGAGCAAACTCTTTCTGACCCATTTTAGAAGTTGAGCCTCTGACCCCCATCTCCTCCATCTCAAGATCTGCCTCCTCCTTCTGGCTTCTCTACTCTTCTTTCCCTTTGGCGTCTTCTCAGGTGATCTTATTAATTCCCAGGGCTTTGCTCCATTAGTCAGTTGGCCAAGGTCTCCTGAATGTGCACATCTTGGGTCTCTGTCTCAGTCCTGAGTACCACCCTCACCTTGGATTCTCACAAACACCTTCAAGATCACAAGACAAATATAACCTTGAATGATTTCCCCCACACCCATCGTTCTCCATCTCAGCCAATGGCACAATCCACCCATTTACTCACATCCAGGTAGAAGTTGTTCCTGTGATCTTTTCCTTGTTTGCAATTCCATCACTCAGTAAAGCCTGTTGGCTCTTCCTCCAAGCACCTCTGGAAGCTCTCCATGTACTTTTATCTCCACTGTCTCTACCTTAGCTAGGGACACCAGCACCTCCTTGGGATTCACTCCATCTCCTGTTTCCTCTCTTATCCATCTCCAACCCATTCTCCATGTAGTGGCCAGCATTGTTGTTTTAACACATAACTTAGTTCATGTCACTCCCCTCCTTAAAACCCTCAAGGGCTTCCCATTGAATCTGGAACCAAAAAGAGCCACACTCCTTCCCATGTCCTCCCAGCTTCTAGATTACCTGGTGCCTGCCAAGCATGCCTACCTCACATGAGACCATTCCCCACCTTACTTACTGTTTCTAGACAAACCTCAAGCTCCAAAAAATGGAAAAGAGTTTAAATGTTGCCATAAATTCCCATTTCCCAGACAGATTTAATTGTAGATTCCTAAATAATGATAGATGAATGAGGCAGCACATCAGCCCACAGGCTATTCCATCTTTGGTTGGAGCAGGATTTCTGAACGTCAGCATAATTGACATTTGGGACACAATTTCCATTTTGGACAGGATAATTCCTTGTTGTGGGGGTTGTCCTGTTCTTTGAAAGATGTTCAGCAGCATTCTTGAGCAGCAGAGAATGCCATGTCATCCAGAAGAGAGATGCTCTGTATAATCATCCATTGACTACATGACAACTCAAAATGATGAATAGAAGATAGGGTTATGTTTTGCTATATTTTCCCCTTGCACCATTTTGAATCCCTGCAGCATTATCCTAATAAGATGGGATGCATTTCATTCCATCACCTTTTCCCACTAGATGCCAGTAATACGCTCCCCCTTAGTTGTGGTCACCCAAAATGACCCCAGATATTGCCAAATGTCTCCTAGAGGCAAAATCACCCCGTTCAAGACCACTACTGTAGATAGATAGATGATAGGTAGATAAATGATAGGTAGATGATAGATACCTGATAGATGCATGATAGATAGAAGATAGAGGATACATGATTGATAGATGATAGGTAGATAGAGAGATAGATAGATAGATAGATAGACAGACAGATAATAGATAGGTAGGTAGATAGACAAACCAACAGACAGAATCTCTCATGCTAAGGCAGTTTCCAAAACTCGGCACTCTTGATATTTGGGGCTGGATAATTCTTTGTGGTGGGGGCTGTCCTGCACACTGTAGGATGTTCAGCAGCATCCCTGGTCTCCAACCATTAGATGCTAGTAACACTCTCCTACCCATTTGTGACATTCAAAAATGTCTGCAGACATTGTCCAGTACCCATGGCGGGCTATCTGTTAACTCTCTAAGATGTTTGCTGTTTGCCTTAGAGTTAGGGATCATGTGCCATCTTTGTGTCCCTTGGACTTGCTGAAGAAGTCCTGCTCTTGCCTCTGCTTTAGGGCACTTTCACTTGATTTGTTCTCTGCTGAGTCCTCTAATCAGTGTTTCCTAACTATGCCAATTCTTCTTAGTATTTTATCTCTTGTCACTGTTAAATAGAGCAGAGTAAGCCGACAAGACACTGGAGCAAAGCATTAAAGAGGAGGAGCAGGGAATGCCATGTCATCCAGAAGAGAGACACTCTATATAATCATCCATTGACGACACGACTCAAAATGATGAACAGGACATAGGATTATGTTCTACCATATTTTTCCCATGCACCATTTTGAATCCCTCTAGCATTATTCTAATAAGATGGGATGCATTTCATTCCATCCCGTGTTTTCTTTGCACAAGTTGGTCTTATAAAAGAATGCAATGATTAAAGTTGTTCTTCCAAGAGCTTGAAGCAACCAAGGTGAGTGGTTTGGGTGTTGGAGATTATTTTTCCCACACTCAAGAATTTAGAGTTGAAAGGTGCTTCCTAAGACTGGCTCTTAGGGGAGGAATTACCCAGATGTTGGCTTGGAGGTTGGGGTCTGGGTTTCGGCACACGTGTGTTTATAAGGAAGTTATACTTGGCTAGCACATGATGCATTTAGCTATAAGGTTGTCACCTGCATTTTCTACACATCTATTATCTTCTCTTTTTTTTGGTGAGGAAGATTTGCTCTGAGCTAACGTCTGTTGCCAATCTTCCTCTTTTTATTTTTTGCTTGAGGAAGGTTGGCCCTGAGCTAACATCTGTGCCAATCTTCCTGTTCTGTATGTGGGTCACTGCCACAGCGTGGCTCGACAAGTGGTGTAGATCGATGCCTGAGATCTGAACTGACAGGACCCCAAAGCAGAGCATGTTGGATTTAACCACTATGCCATGGGGCCGAGCCCTCTATTTCCTTTTATTTAGGTACTAAGGAGAAGCAATAAACAGTGTGAAGCTAAATGCATTATATTTCAGCTGACATGAGGTCACAGTCCTCCAACAGAGCAAGGCACAGATTCTCCCTTGTTTTATAATCCGTTCTCCATGGATTAACATTGAGGATTCCCTTGTGCTGTGAATAACGAAGCAATGAGGAATTTCCAGATTGGTCAAGGAAGCATCTTTGCCAATGTATATGCAAAAACCAAGACCAAAAAGCACCAAAATGTTTACAGATAACTTAGATAATCCATTGGAAATGACAACTTGTCCCTGTGAAATAAGAATCCATGTTTGGCTGTCAGCATTTTCACTTGGTCCTTTAGACCAGAGGACTCTCCCTCTCTTGTTATATGCAAAGCTCCCTCTGATGTTGTGTGTTTCTTTTCATTCATGCTGGCCACGTGTCATTCATCATTACTGCAACTTCAGAGTGAAATTTCCAACAAGGCCGATTGGACCAGCTTCCTTTAGAATTCTAACTCCTCCTAGTTTCCCTAAAAAGGCCTCTAATTACACTAGGATATTCCAAGTCAAAAGGCCCAGCCAATATTCCTTAATTGAATGAAAGCTAATAAAAAGGGTCAGTTTTCTTTTGACCCTAGAAATGAACAAGGGCACAAAGAGATGAATGTGCTTTGGGACTGACACCAATCCGACCTCAGAACCAACATTTTGCTAAGTGGGTCCTGGGCTGGCTGGGGAATCTTTCCCAGATGGGATTTATGTATTCACCATTTCTTTTTCTAATTATTATTTTTTTTTTAGATTTAATAGTATACAGGCTTTGTCAAAAACCTCATTTGCGGGACTGACCAAGTTGGAACTGCTTATGATTCATGGCAACAACATCCCCAGCATCCCTGATGGGGCTTTAAGAGACCTCAGCTCTCTACAGGTAAACCCTGGCATTTATGAGCATCACTAATTGCAGCTTCTACCACCAGTAATGAATAGTAGAGGTGATATAATGCTCCCTAATGATTAATAAAATTGCCATGTTGTTTTTACTTTGAAAACAAGCTTAATGTCATTACGCTCCTGCCCTTTGTTCTGTTTTTCCCTGGTTGTGGCTTTTTAAATTATAAACAGGATTTTCCAAACTTCTGTCTTTGCAGGTTTTCAAGTTCAGCTACAACAAGCTTCGAGTAATCACAGGACAGACGCTGCAGGGGCTCTGGAGCCTAATGAGGCTACACATTGACCATAACAAGATCGAGTTTATCCACCCACAAGCTTTCAATGGCTTAACATCACTAAGGCTGCTCCATTTAGAAGGAAACCTGCTCCACCAGCTACACCCCGGCACGTTCTCCACATTCACCTTCCTGGATTATTTCAGACTGTCCACTATAAGACACCTCTACTTAGCAGAGAACATGATTAGAACTCTTCCCACGGGGATGCTCCAGAACATGCCACTTCTGGAGAATCTTTACCTGCATGGGAATCCGTGGTCCTGTGATTGTGACATGAGATGGTTTCTAGAATGGGATGCGAAATCCAAAGGTGAGATGAGAGGAGAGCTGACGTGTCCTCTAGCTACACGTTCCTTATCTCCGTGATTCAAATGCATTTTTATTTTTTAGTAAAATTTAAAGTAATAATCATTTAATTGGTTATGTACAGTTGACTGTGGTGGTCGTGGAAGGGATATCTGGAGTGTCATGTTCAACCTTGGGCTGCAGCTAAATGTGGAATTTTCTGTGCATCCACATCCTATGAGGAAGTATTCAAGGATGCTTGGAAAAAATGAGACGGGAGGTGGCTATGAGATCATTCTCTTATGGATTGGGGAGAGAGACATTCTGCATTGACCCAGAGCACCAAAGAACAGGACCAATGCGTAGAAGTTGTAAGAAAGTAGATTTGATTCAAAATAAGGAAGACTTTTTCCTTTCTTTTTCTTTCTTTACCCGCTTCTCCAAGCCCCATCTTGGAATCCATCCTCAGATCTCATTGAGTTTACCATATCTTGGGTCTCCGTGCTCTTCTCCATCCTCACAGCCACCAGCCTTACGAGGAGTTCCTACACAATGATGCTTCCACCTATGACCCACCCTCCTGCAACGAGCTGGCCCCAGCGTTCCCCTCATGTGCTCAGTTCTGGCCACACTGCTCTCCTTTCTGTTCCTTGCACTTTCCAACTCAATGGCGTCAGACTTGCTCAACCTTCCTGCCAAGAATACTTTCCTGCTAGATGTTCAAGGGGCTGGCCTCTTCTCAGCATTCAGGTCTCTGTTAAAAGATCACCTCCTCTGAGAGGTCTTGCTGTCCTCAATTTCTACTTAGCCTCTTAAGCCTGTGTCCATCTAGGAACGTCCAGCACACCCACCTTATGTCACAATTTGATGGGAGTGCTTTCAGCTGCCAGGCTGCTTTCCTCCATGGATTCATTGAAGGACCCAGGTGCTTCCATCTGTGGCTCCATCTTAAATTTGGCATCAGATTTGCTTAATCAGGCAATGGATGAGTAAAGACAGATGTATACTCACTTCTTAATAGTCTTAGCTAGACAACACACTTGTCGCCTCCATTCATATTGCATTGGTGGGAACTAGTTCCCAAACCCCTCTGGGTGCAAGAGGGGCTGAAAATCCATTTAGATAGTCATTTCCAAGGAGTAAGGCTACACCATGGAAATGAAACCATAAAGCTTGGGCAGAGAGCCATCTTCGATATTCTGGACATACATGTGTGTGTCTTTGTGTGTGCGTGTGCATACATGTTTGTCTGGTGTATGTGTACATTTGTGTGTATGTGTTGGGGGAGGTATGTGAAACAATCATATTTGCATTTTGAGGTGTTTACTCTTAAATTCACATGGAGAAGTGTGTTCATGGAAGCAAAAGGAATTATAGTGAAACCAATTAGGAAGTTTATAATACTCCAAGTCATAGATGATGGCGCTTTGACTGGTGTATTCTCAGCGGGAATAGGAAGAAGTGGGAAGATGCCAAGAGGGCTGTCAAAAAGCATTCCTAGTCTTCTAGTTTCCCCAACAAGAGAGATTATGGTACCACTGAATGATATAGAAAAGGCATGAGGATCTAGGTTTTGAGCAGGGAGAAAACATAATTTGGTTCTGTCGATGTCAGTTCAAGGAGCCTTCGTGACCTCTAAATAGACATGTCAAGTAGGGAAGTGAGTGTGGAACTCCTAAGGGTTTGCTTGGACTGCAGAAGCACATATGGGAGTCATCACTGGCTAATGCATGGTAATGGAAACCATGCATGTGGGCGAGGACTCTGATGGGGCAGAGCAAGAAGGAAAAAGACTTAGACCAAGTCAAAGAATGCTCCATCACTAACGAGTTGGGCAGAGAAGGAGGAAACAGTGAAATAGACTGAGCGGTGGCCAGAAAAAGAGAAAATTCTGGAGGATTTGATGTCCAGGAAGCCAAGAACAGAATATGAATCCAAAAAGTAAACACTGCCTGAAATGAAAAATTACAGCAAGAGAAAAAAATGATAAGAGGTAGATAATGTGATTCATCTCAAAAGATGATCCTTTTATCCAGAAATATTTTCATGAGTTGCAATTATTTATGTAGATTCTTCTGGACCTTTATTGAAGGAAAATTGTACAGGGTATGTGATAGAGTTTTTTAACTTAGAAACATTTTTAAAAAGTACTTATTATCCATTGTCAAGTGGTTATAAAGTGCAGGTTAGTTACCACACACTGTGCTGAATTGATTTAAGGTTATAAGTGTTGCCACAGAGGCAAAGTGAGTGAGGTATTAAAAGCATTACAGAAACACGCCCAGGTGATAAAGATGTAAACAAAAGCTTTACCCTCTGGCCATGTGTAAGGCTTGCCATTCTTTGGTTCATTAACTTACAGCATGTTTCTTTGATTATTTGTCTTAGGGATTCTGAAGTGTAAGAAAGACAAAGCCTACGAAGGTGGTCAGTTATGTGCCATGTGCTCCAGTCCCAAGAAGATGTACAAACAAGAGATTCACAAACTGAAGGACATCACTTGTCAGAAGCCTTCCATAGAGTCCCCTCTGAGACAGAACAGGAGTCTTGAGGAAGAGCAGGACCAAGAGGAGGACAGCGACAGCCAGCTCTCCCTGGAAGGGTTCCAATTCCCCCCATGGAACATCTCTTTGAACATGACTGATGAGCACCAGAACACAGTGAACTTGGTTTGTGACATCAGGAAGCCAATGGATGTGTACAAAATTCACCTGAACCAAACGGATCCTCAAGAGATTGAGATAAATGCAACAGTTGCCTTGGACTTTGAGTGTCCGATGACCCGGGAAAACTATGAAAAGCTGTGGAAACTGATCGCCTATTATAGTGAGGTTCCTGTTAAGCTGCACCGAGAACTCACGCTCGGCACAGATCCCAAAGTCAGCTACCAATACAGGCAAGATGCTGATGATGATGCTCTTTACTACACTGGCGTCAGAGCCCATATTCTTGCAGAACCAGAATGGGTCATGCAGCCGTCCATAGATATCCAGCTGAACCGACGTCAGAGTACGGCCAAAAAGGTGTTCCTCTCCTATTCTTCCCACTATTCTTTAACAATGGCTGCCAAAGATGCAAGGCAGTCTCGGAGCAGAAGCTGGGTGATGATCGAGCCGAGCGGAGCCGTGCAAAGAGCTCAGACTGTCTTGGAAGGGAGTCCGTGCCAGCTGAGCTGCAACGTAAAGGCTTCTGAGAGTCCATCCATATTCTGGGTGCTCCCCGATGGCTCTGTCCTGAAAGCACCCATGGAGGACCAGGACAGCAAGTTCTCCATCCTCACCAGTGGCTGGCTGAAGATCAAGTCAACAGATCAGTTGGACTCTGGTTTGTACCAGTGCATTGCTCAGGTGAGGGATGAAATGGACCAAATGGTGTACAGGGTTCTCGTGCAGCCACCTGCCACTCAGCCACCTGATAGCCATACAGTAACTATTCAGAAGAACCCAGGGGAATCAGTGATGTTGCCTTGCACTGCACTGGCAATACCTGAAGCCCGGCTTAGCTGGATTCTTCCAAACAAAAGGATAATTAATGATTTGGCTAACACATCAGATGCGTACATGTTGGCAAATGGAACTCTTTCCATCCCAAAGGTCCAGGTCAGTGACAGTGGTCACTACAGATGTGTGGCCGTCAACCAGCAAGGGGTAGATCATTTCACTGTGGGAGTCACAGTGAGTAAGAAAGGATCTGGCAGGTCATCAAAAAGAGGCAGACGCCCAGGTGGGAAGGCTCGTTCCAGAGGGAGAGGAGATGTCGTGGAGGACGAAGGGGGCTCAGGCATGGGAGATGAAGATAACACTTCCAGGACAGTCCTACATCCAAAGGACCAAGAGATGTACATCAAAACAAAGGATGATGCCACCACTGGAGGTAAGAAAACTAAGAAAGGGAGAAGAAAACTGAAACTCTGGAAGAATTCTGAAAAGGAACCAGAGACAAACATCGCAGAGGGTCGCAGAGTGTTCGAGTCCAGACGAAGGATCAATATGGCTAGCAAACAAATTAATCCAGAGCACTGGGCAGATATTTTAGCCAGAGTGCGTGGGAAAAACCTCCCTAAGGGAACAGAAGTCCCCCGGGGCGTTAAAACCACCACTCCTCCATCAGTGAGTCCAGAAGAAACACCTCTTTTGCCTGTTCTTCCTCCCCCCTCAATATGGCCTGTGCAGACCACAACCAGTGCTGAAGAATCCTCAGCAGATATGTCTTTACTGGGTGAGGAAGAGCTGGTTTCCAGTACCGTTTCCTCAACCGAGATGCCACTAGAACATGGCCACGATGGAGTAATTCTTACTGAACCCAAAGTGACAAGCATGCACCTGGAGGAACTCACTGATGATGAATTTTCTGAGAAGACTGACGACACGTTTCCGACCGACATTGGCTCAAACTGGGCTACAGCCACTACACTGATATCTGCGCCTTACGAATCTTCTCCTACTCCACAGACCCTGGACACAGTCTATGAAGAGCCCACCAATGAAAACACAGCCACAGAGGGCTGGTCTACCCCAGATGTTGGAGCCATGTCAGAGCCTACATCAAATGAGTATGAGTCTCCGTTAGATGCCACCTCCTTAGCTGAGTCTGAGACTGTGCCATACGTGTACCCAGACTGGGAGACTAATTCACGACCTAATGAAGATAAGATGAATGAACTGACCTCCACACACTTGACTCCAACCCCTACCATGTGGGTTGCTGACTCTAAGACATCTGAGCCATTTGAAGACCTCATTTTAGAAGAACCAGGTGTCCCCACACAAGTCCCTCTACAGGAACAAACAGACAACTCCCAGCTTGTGAAAGGTAGTTTAGGCACTCAAGGCAATTCACTGATTAAAAAGAGCACAGAGGAGAATTTTCAGATACAATGGGAAGGAGATATGCTAGAGAGAGACCCCACAAACTCCAGAAGTCCTGAGAGTAAGAGACAGGGCATCGAATTCACCACTCTGCGTGACTCCACACCGGGAGTGACAGACAGCAAAGCTCTCTTCAAGCATCCTGGGGAAACCACACTTGGCTCTCTGTTTGACAAGGATACCTCCACAGTAGCAGTGATGATGCCAACCCAAAAGCCCACTTCACCATCAGTGCTGACCACTCACCCTTCTCGAAAGAGACAGAAGGGAAGGAAAAGATTACACCCCAACAGATTCCGACACCGGCATAAACAAACTCTGCCCACAACTCCCGCCCCAACGGAGACTTTCTTGACTCGACCAACTCAAGTACCTGAGGTGAAGATTCCATACCAAGTGGAGAGTTTGCTGGTTCCCACGTCTTGGGTTGATAGCACAGTTGGCACCCCAAAGCAGGTGGAAATGGGGAAGGATGCAGAACCAGTATCCAAAGGACCATCACGAAGGAAACATGGGAAGAGGCCAAATAAACATCGGTCTTCTACTTCTACGGTGAGGTCTCAACCTTCTGTGTCCAATTCCAATCCTTCTCCAGAAAGTCAACATAACAACGTTGTTAACCCCAGTACGGACACCGTACTTTTATCTACAATGGCTTCTCTGAGAACTGGGGCCCCACGTGAGATAACTAGAAAGGAAGATTATATAACAAGCACAAAAGTACATTTATCTCATGATAAATTGCAAGAGACAATTCCAGTCACATATAAACCCGTGTTAGGTGAAAATGAAAGTAAGAATGATGGTGTCACCAACATCAATGACCATACCACTGACAGTTTAGTCCCTGGTAAGTTCGTCACTGATGCTGTATCACCTTCTGGCTTCAAGGTCTCCACTGTGGGAGAATTTCAGGGAGAATTCTCTCCTTCCCGCTCTCCAGGAACGCCAAGCTGGAATCCCCCAAAGGCAGCCCAGCCTAGAGGGCTGCAGACAGACACACCTGTCACCAGCTCTTGGGAAACATTTACAGACACACCTTTTTTTAAAGAGTCAGAGGATCCAGATTTTCCTTCCGAGTTTTCACCTTCTGTTGCAGTCTCGACACTATTTCAGGTTGCGTCAACTACTCTCTCTAGCATGAAAGCAGAGTCGTCTTCAAGGAAGGCAGAAACCACCATCGGTGGTCAGGATCATCAGGAAACCAGTCCAGCTGAAATTGGACCACAGAATATCATCTCTACTCCTGCCCCCAGGAAGGAGCCAGCATCCTCAGTCCCCCCCACGACTCTCGTGTCTTTGGCAGAAACCACCACGAAGCCCATGCCTCTTACTTCAAGAACATCCCCAACATCAACAGGTTCCAAGGAAAAAATTTTCTTGAATTATGTGGGGATCTCGGAAACCAAAACACCCCCAGTGAATAATGAGGGAACTCAGCATATATGGAGGCCTAATGAATTATCCACCCCATCTTCCAACCAGGACCAATTTAACTTAACTCCCAAGCAGGAGTTAGAAAAGGAAGCATTTGATAGGAGGACCAAGGACATTCTTCCTCGCGGCCCAGATAGTCAGCATCAGGATGGGAGAGTCCAAGTTTTCCGTCAACCAGCCAGAGTTCCTGCCAAACCTATCCCACCAAGAGGGACAGTGAGGCCACCATATGTGGCCACACAAGCCTCCTCTGGATACATTGTAACTGTCCAGCCCCCTCGTCACTTCACCAACAAACCAGAAATAATTGCCTATCCTTCAAGGGTTTTGCCAAAGAATAAACACTTTACGACCCCAACGTTATCAAGTACAACAACCCCTGTTGTTCCATGGCACAGGCCCAAACCTGGCATTCCTAGTAAGTTAACCGACCAAGGAACTGACCGATTTAACGGCAACTCCAAAGTCGTTGGAAATAACAACATCCTTGATCTCAGAGACTCTGTTGGCAAGCCTCCAAGTTCAAGAGTTCCTCATTATCCCCATGGAAGATTCCCTTTCTTTTTCAACAAAACTCTTTCTTTCCCACAATTTGGAGTTACTCTGAAGCCCCAGATACCCACTTCTCCTGCCCCAGTGATGAGAGAGAGAAAAGTCAACCCAGCTCCCTACAATAGGATACATTCTCAGAGCATCATCCACGTGGACTTTGGACCCCCCGCCCCTCCATTATTGCACCCTCCCCGGACCACGGCACCACCCTCCATGAACTTACAGAACATCCCTCTGGTCTACTCCACCCGGAGCTCCATCCCCATCGTGACATCTTCTGGCCAGCCCTCCAGAAGCTTTCATCAGAGTAGCTCAAAGCTCTTCTCTCCTGTAGGACCACCTGCATCCAAATTCTGGACGCTTGGGGAAAAGCCCCAAATTATCACCAAATTCCCTCAGACTGTGTCCATCACTGCAGAGACAGATGCTATGATCCCATGTGAGGCAACAGGGAAACCCAAGCCTTTCATTACCTGGACAAAAGTTTCCACAGGTAGGGCGCTTAAGCATCTGTGTTTTAACTGGGGCTTGTGTAGGAGGAGGTTGACTGAGTCTGTGGCCCCGGGCAGAACCAGAGATTCTGGGAAAAGGCCAAGTTCATGGGATGGGAAAGAACTCCTGAAAACTTAGATACAAGCACGTTCCTTTATAGGGACAGGAAATAAGGACCTAGAATAGATGTACGATTTTAATGGGGCCATGGAAACATGTCACAGGCTCTTTGGATAGGGAACAACCTAGGCTTAGGAATATATCAGCTTCTTATCTTCTTCTAGTGAGGTCCAGTGCAAAAGTCTTCCACACTCCTGTTGGCAGGGAGTGGGGCTGAGGGGAATTGTGCAAATTCCCCTTGTCCTTCCACTGGCTTGAAAGGTAACTGCAGCCTTGTCTGAGCCCATCAGGGATTTCTTTGATTTCAACCTAGAGACACAGTTGTTTTCATTTGCTTAGGCTGCCATAGCAAAGGACCACACGCTGGGTGCCTTAAACCTCAAACATTGATGGTCTCACAGTCCTGGAGGCGGGAAGTCCGAGATGAAGGTGTGGGCAGGGCTGGTTCCTCCTGAGGCCTCTCTCCTTGGCATGTGGACACCATCTTCTCCCCGTGTCCTCACATGGTCGTCCCTCTGTCCCTCTGTGTGTCTGTGTCCTCATCTTCTCTTCTTATAAGGACACCAGTCCTCTTGGATCAGGACCCACCCTAATGACCTCATTTTACCTTAATCCCCTCTTTAAAGACCCATCTCCAAATACAGTCACCTTCTGAGGTCCTGGGAATTAAGACTTCAACATGTGAATTTTGGGGGTGATACAACTCAGCCCATGCAATAGTCTATACATTGGTCTATATTTGGAATCCTGGGAAGCTCAGAGAGCACTCAAATTCATAAACATGACCATCTCCTTTGTTTGAGTGGCAAAACAATTTCTAGGTGACAGAAGAAAGAAAAATCTAAAAAGCTACAACCTCTCCACAAAAGAAAGGCTCTCCCTGCTCCTCCTTCTCTTTACTTCCCTCTCAACACAGCTGGATCCTTCAGGCCTGGATTCTGACCTGAGGGTTTTTTTTTTTCCATTTGGTCTCCCTTTTGGTAATACAGGAATGATTTATGCTGATAGCCCTTGGGAGAGCTGGGCATTGTTTGCTCAGGTTTATCTCACAAATGTTGGATGTGTTCCAAAGGTTAGCAGAGGCTCTGAGTATAGCGAAATGACTGACTTCTTTGATCTGTAACCATCTGATGTCAGATGTTTCTGTAATGATTTAATAAGGAATTTTGCTTCAAGTAACAAGTGGAGAAGACCACAGGGTTTTCATTCTAAAAGTATCGTGCCTTTGAAGGAAAGCACATTCCTCTACTGGGAAATCCCATTTATATTCATCCTTAGGGTCTTCCACACCTTGTGCCCTTTCTGAGCATCGCTGGACCACAGCCCCTCACTAGACATTCATGCAAATTCTCCTACATTGTCAAGACTCAGCTTCTACTCCCGGCTGTAGCAGAAGAGCTTGTCAGAACTAAATGAGTAGCCCGTGATGGAAGCACGGACCAAGAAATCCAGTATGCGGGAGCAGAAGGGAGGACTCAAAATCAGGGTTTTCCAGTTTTTAAATATAGGATTTATTGTTCAGGTATGGTGAGGCCAACAGATCAGGAGATGACTGCCATTGAAAACATAGTTTTCTCCTCACAGTTCCCAAGAGGACGGGGCATGCTATGCCATACAGGGCCACACGGGGAGGCAGCAGGGCTGGTCAGGAGGCAGAGTCGGAGAGACAGGAAAATGTGGACAAGAACCTTTATTGTAGTTTCTGCAGGAAGGAATAGGCGAGGCAGAGTAGCTGTAGGACTGGCTGAGTTGAATAATATCAGTGGCCTGTGAGGCATAGGGACTGTCCCTAGTTGTCTGGTACCTGGTCCTGGGGAGAGGACAGGAGGCAGATGGTGGTGTGCACTGTGAGAGCACCATAGTGTAGGTGGCTGGAAGTGCGGGCTCTGGATTGGTCGGTTTGTGTTTGCAAGGTGCATCCTTTGCTCTCTCTAGGAATTGGCTATCCCTGGGAGGGCCAGTCCCTCCAGGGTCAGCAAGACCCAAGATGTCAAAGTATCAGAAACTCTTGGTTAATACAATCCCTGACTGTGGCAGAGCCCCTAGAAGGCAAGATAGAAAACATTGGTGGTATAGAGAGTGGGAAGAAAGAGGGGCACATGCCCCCTGGCTGTAGTGGTGGGGATGTCAAGTGCTGTTTGGAAAAATGACTTAGTGCTCAGTTCATCCAGACTGGGCAGAGAATGACCCGCTCAATCTAGTTGTCTTGTTGGACTCAAGAGGCTGTCTGGGCAGAGGTGGATGGTGACTGCAAGCTTGGGGTGTCCCTGCAACCAACTTGGAGACCTCAGGAGGTCAACCTGCACCAGTGAGGCAGGGGCTGACCCAATGGGGGCTGCGTCTACAGTAACTGAAGTGAACGAGGAGGCCAGCTTGAGAGGGCCTGGGGCTCATGAGGGCTTCCAGAACCTTCCATGAAACCCATGGTGGCTGCCCTTTGCTTGAAGGTGGCGTACGCCCTGATTCTGGGATTGATGTAAGAGTCAAGAAGGGCGAAAAAAATGTTCTCTCTTCCCCACATTGGAGGTGGAGGTGGTTGGGGGGCAAGTCTTTGCTTTTGCTGTTTAGGACACAAAGAGGAGAACTGATTACTTAACTAACAATCCTTGTTTGGGCCTATGGAAAGGGCACATTTAGGTTGAACCTGATGGTACGTATTTTCGATTTCCAGGAGCTATTATGACCCCGAACACCAGAGTACAACGGTTCGAAGTCCTCAAGAATGGCACCTTCGTCATCCGGAAGGTACAGGTGCAGGACCGTGGCCAGTACATGTGCACAGCCAAAAACTTGCACGGTGTGGACAGGATGGTGGTCCTGCTGTCTGTCACCGTGCAGCAGCCCCAAATCCTAGCCTCCCACTACCAGGACGTCACCGTCTACCTGGGAGACACAATTGCCATGGAGTGTCTAGCCAAGGGCACCCCAGCCCCCCAAATCTCCTGGATTTTCCCTGACGGGAGGGTGTGGCAGACCGTGTCCCCAGTGGAGGGTAGGGTCACACTTCACGAAAACCGCACCCTGTCCATCAAAGAGGCTTCCTTCTCAGACAGAGGTGTCTACAAGTGCGTGGCCAGCAACCCAGCCGGGGCGGACAGCCTGGCCATTCGCCTCCACGTGGCCGCCCTGCCTCCGGTCATCCACCAGGAGAAGACGGAGAACATCTCGCTGCCCCCAGGGCTCAGCATCCACATCCACTGCACAGCCAAGGCCGCGCCCCTGCCCAGCGTGCGCTGGGTGCTCAGGGATGGGACCCAGATCCGCCCTTCGCAGTTCATCAACGGGAACTTGTTTGTCTTCCCCAACGGGACGCTCTACATCCGCAACCTGGCGCCCAAGGACAGCGGGCGCTACGAGTGTGTGGCTGCCAACCTGGTGGGCTCGGCGCGCAGGACGGTCCAGCTGACCGTGCAGCGCGCGGCGGCCAATGCTCGCATCACCGGGACCTCTCCGCAGAGGACCGACGTCCGCTACGGCGGGACCCTCCGGCTGGACTGCAGCGCCTCGGGGGACCCCTGGCCACGCATCCTCTGGAGACTCCCGTCCAAGAGGATGATCGACGCACTCTTCAGGTATGTGGTGCTCCTGCTTCGCCATCAACCACTGGGCTCCTGCCACCGCCTCCCCTTTGGATGCTGGGAACAGTGTCTTGGGACATCTCTTCATGGAGTGTCCTTGTCTGGGATGAAGATGCACAGACATGCTCCTTATGTGCAGAGGCCAGGGGACACTTTTTCACACAATGCAATCTTGTCTTTATAAATGGGATCCAGAACAAACACCTAGCCTTTCCTCTTCTCCACCCTTCTCTCTCCTACAAAAGAAAAAAAACCAAATAACTTTTGTTTTAATGATTATCTTTGTAATTGTGTTTTAAACGATAGTATTAGATAAAGCAATTTAGGCTGCTTTCTATTTCTACTATCTAATGCCAACAAAACACACAGACGCTTCATACTTTGTTTTTAAGTGGCATTAGTGAGAGAGTGAAAGGACGTAAAACAAAAAATGTCAAGACATTATTTCAGCCTGAGGGTGGCATATGGGGAATTCTAAAAATGCGTTTTGGCTAGGAAGAAAGTCACCTTCTATTCCAGTGACTTCAATTCCCAGGTATGGGGGGGGGGAGGGTGATTTTGCCCCCAGGGTACATTTGGCAATGTTTGCAGACATTTTTAGTTGACGTGACTCTGGGAACAGGGGTTCCTACTGGCATCTAGTAGGTGGAGACCAGGGATGCTGCTCAACTCCCTACAATGAACAAGACAGCCCCACCGCACAGAGCGCTCTTGCTCAAATGTCAGTAGGAGTGAGGTTGAGACGCCCTCTCTTAGCATGAAGGACTATCATCTGTCTGTCATCTATCTATCTCTGATCTATCTATCTATCTATCTATATATCTGTGTTTCTATCTATATATCTATGTGTCTATCTATCTATCTATCATGTTTATATCTATCATTGATCTATCTGTTTTTATCTATAAACTATCTTTATCTATCTGTCTATCCAAGACAGTAGTTCTTAACTAGAAGATTGTGTTCCCAAGGGACACTCATCAATGTCTGAAGACATTTTTGGTTGGCACAACTGGGGGAGGGGGGTTGCTACTGCCTCATGGGTGGAGACCAGAGATGCTGCTCAATACCCTACAGCACACAGCACAGTCCCCACCACAGAGAATCATCTGGCCCCAAATGTCAACTGTGCTGAGGCTGAGAAACCCTCAACTAGCGGGAGAGACTGTCTGTGTATATCTATCTATCCGTCTATCATCTATCTATATATATCCATTCATCCATCTAGCCATCCATCTCTATCTGTCTGTCTATCTATCTATCTATCATCTATCTATCTGTGGCAGTTTTTCTCAACTAAAGGATTGTACCCCCAGGGAACACTCATCAATGTCTGGAGACATTTTTGGTTGTCACAACTAGTAGGCGAAAAGGTACTCCTGCCTAATGAATATAGACCAGGGATACTGCTCAACATCTCGCAATATACAGGACTCTCCCACCCCTGATAATTATCCATCCCCCATAGTGTCCAGGTTGAGAAACCCTAGGCTAGATCCAAAAGAACCAATATCTCTTTAATAAACATTTCAGCATACAGGGAAGGAGATAATGGTTGGCAACATGGCATCAAAGAAATTCCGCTGGTGCCGTGGTGGAGAACCCCTGACTTAGGATGTGTCTTCAGCATCCGCAGCCCAGCAGCTCAGGCAGGAATGCCTCTCCGTGTGGCTTCCTCCCCAGGACATGAGCAAAGCCAGCGTTCAAGGGTTCTGCACAGCTGCATCTGGCCTCCCCCGTCTCTTTCCGAAGCAAGGAAAGGACCAAGGCACTTTCCTCACCCCGTATTTTAATGTTAGCTGGCTGGGTGGTGCCCAGTGAACCTTGCACAATCCAGAATACCACGTACCCAATTTTCCCTGGAATATCTTCCAGCTGAGCAGATGTACTGCCATGTGGAGAACTGTTTTCAGTTGATTTTGGCAGGGCTGAGGCAGGGTTGAATGAATGACAGTAAAAGAGTGTCCTTCCAGCATGAATTTGAGCCATTCAATTCGTACCTCCCTGTAAATTATTGTCTCTGTGGCTTCATTCTTACTAAATTCTGACTAATAATCTTCTTAGTAAATAGTAATTAAACCACCCATGTGCGTTTTATAAAAGAGCGGGCTCTTTGCCCTGCCTACACATTGGGACTATTTCAAAATACAGATATTGGAGTTTCAATTCTTGAAGTCAGATCCCCCGTGATGCTTATATGCATGTGTATCTTTCAGAGTCGCTCATTTGGTTCTGATTATGACCCAGGCTAGGAATCCCTGTGCTAGAACTTTCAAAATATTTACAAACACAGGCTACTGTATGGATTTTTGGATTCAAACTCCAAGACACATTAAAGTATCTTTGTCTGCTTCACTCCTATTGAATGACCTACCTATTTATGTTGGCTTGATTCTCACTCACGGCCAACAAAACAGTTTGTTTGATCATTGTTCATAGTAGCTTTTATTAACCATAATCATGTTATCAGGTGGAATTCAATCACAGGCAGACTTTTTGTTTTTTAGATCTATGATGAAATTCCAGACATGCTATTCGAATAATGCAGTGTTTAGGAAATATTTCGAGATGAAAATTCAATGGCTCCCCCTGATGCCACCTCTATAAATTATGTGCAACTTAGATTTTCAATCTGGATACTTTTAAAGTAGGAACTTCCCAAATCTTTTCACCCCATTGGTCAAAACATCACTTCTGAATTGCCCCAGGGCACCCTCATATTGATAAAAATATCACATGCATAGTGAAGGTCTTTCAAAGCACTGTTTGCATGTTGCCCCTTTACGTTGAAAGACTTTTTGAATATTAACTTGGAAGTGCACGGGCTTAGGTCCAACAGTTGTCATTTCCTGCAGAGGAATGGGATGCCAGCATTGGGGTGCTAGCTGGCAAATGCCATTCAGCTCTGGTTACAGATTCAAGGGGAAGAAGCCTTTACATTGACATTGCCACATTTGGAAGAATTCAATTTTAGCATCGGAACTCTGGGTATAACCACCATTACAACATCCATCGTATAACTACTTTGCTGCCCATTACCTCATAATGAAATGCAATATTATAAAACATCGTCGAGAGTAAAAATAGCATTTGGAGCATTTTGTTCAGGAAGCACTTTGTCTCCTTATAAGGTTAGCTCAATTCATTCTCTCTCTGTCTGTAGCATCTTACCTGATTTTCTCATTACAATAAGCTCTGCGTTAACCGCCATGCAAATACTCGATCCACACACTCCCACACTAGCACAGCTGAAGTCCTCGACTGCTTTTCACATCCTGGAGTCAGTGGCCAGCCAAAGGTCAGACTCAACCAGAGAATTCTTATTTGCGGTAAATAAACCCTTTCCGCACTTGGACGCAGTCCCCCCAGGCTGCAAAAACCATCTGACATTTTGCAATAACAGTCGCCTGTCCTGATCATTCTCAGCACATGTTTTATTTCATTCCTATGACCTACAGATGGGGTAGAGCACTGGGCAGACTGACGTCTTATTCCTTTCCTTTTTCTCCAACAGTTTTGATACCAGAATCAAGGTGTTTGCCAATGGGACCCTGGTGGTGAAATCCGTCACAGACAAAGATGCCGGGGACTACCTGTGCGTCGCCCGGAACAAGGTCGGTGATGACTTTGTCGTGCTCAAGGTGAATGTCGTCATGAAACCAGCCAAGATCGAGCATAAAGAGGAGAACGACCACAGGGTGTTCTATGGGAGTGATCTGAAGGTTGACTGCGTGGCCACCGGGCTTCCCTACCCCGAGATCTCTTGGAGCCTCCCTGATGGGAGCCTGGTCAACTCCTTCATGCAGTCGGATGACAGTGGTGGGCGTACCAAGCGCTATGTGGTGTTCAACAACGGGACTCTCTACTTCAACGAAGTAGGCATGCGAGAGGAAGGGGACTACATCTGCTTTGCGGAAAACCAGGTGGGGAAGGATGAGATGAGAGTACGTGTCAAGGTGGTGACCGAGCCTGCCGCCATCCGGAATAAGACATACTCCATGGTCCAAGTCCCCTATGGGGATGTGGTCACTGTAGCATGTGAGGCCAAGGGGGAGCCCACACCCAGGGTGACGTGGCTTTCTCCAACCAATAGGCTGATCCCCACATCCTCGGATAAGTATCAGATATATCAGGATGGCACTCTCCTTATCCAGAAAGCTCAGCGGTCAGACAGCGGCAACTACACCTGCGTGGTCAGGAACAGTGCCGGGGAGGACAGGAAAATGGTCTGGATCCATGTCAATGTCCAGTCGCCCAAGATCAACGGGAACCCTGATGCCATCACCACCGTGCGGGAGATTGCCGCCGGGGGGAGTCGAAAACTCATTGACTGCCAAGCAGAAGGCATCCCCACGCCAAGAGTGCTGTGGGCCTTTCCCGAGGGCGTGGTTCTGCCGGCCCCCTACTATGGGAACCGGATCACTATCCATCGCAATGGCACCCTGGACATCAGGAGTCTGAGGAAGAGCGACTCCGTGCAGCTTGCGTGCATTGGCCGCAATGAGGGGGGTGAAGCCAGGTTGATTGTCCAGCTCACGGTCTTGGAGCCAGTGGAGAAGCCCATCTTCCATGACCCCGTCAGTGAGAAGATTACCGCCATGGCCGGCCACACCATCAGCCTCAACTGCTCAGCCGCAGGGACCCCAACACCCACGCTGCTGTGGGTCCTTCCCAATGGGACGGAGCTCCAGAGTGGCCAGCAGCTACAGAGATTCTACCACAAGGGCGACGGCATGCTGCACATCAGCGGTCTCTCCTCCATCGACGCCGGGGCCTACCGCTGCGTGGCCCGCAACTCCGCGGGCTACACCGAGAGGCTGGTCTCTCTGAAGGTGGGGCTGAAACCCGAAATGAGCAAGCAGTACCACAATCTGGTGAGCATCATCAACGGCGAGACCCTGCAGCTGCAATGCCTCCCTCCAGGGGGCCGGGAGGCACACTTCTCATGGACGCTCCCCAACGGCATGGTCCTGGAGGGCCCCCAAGCACAAGGACGCTTTTCCCTTGGGGAAAATGGCACCCTCACCGTGCGCGACGCCTCGGTGTTTGACAGGGGCACCTACGTGTGCAAGGCGGACACGGAGTATGGTCCTTCTGTCACGAACTTCCCAGTTATTGTGATCGCATATCCTCCCCGGATCACCAGCGAGCCAACGCCCGTCATCTACACCCGGCCCGGAAATACCGTCAAGATGAACTGCATGGCCATGGGGATTCCCAAAGCTGAAATCACCTGGGAGCTGCCTGACAAATCGCATCTGACTGCCGGGGCGCAGGCCCGTCTGTATGGGAACAGGTTCCTTCACCCACAAGGATCATTAACCATCCAGCAGGCCACACAGAGAGACGCCGGCTTCTACAAGTGCACCGCGAAGAATATCCTGGGCCGTGACTCCAAAACAACTTACATCCACGTCTACTGAAACACTTGCCGGAGAACGTGGACTCCACGGTCGTTGCTTAGGACCTTAGAACAAAGCCTCCTTTGCAAGGAAAGCCGGGGCAGAGATTCAGAGCCCTAAAAAGATGTGTCACGGGCGTGGTGGCGCCCCCTATGGGATTCAGGTTCACGTTGACTTTGACCTATGCTTGTTGGCGAAAGGAAGCAATCAGAGATTGGAAAGAGGGGTCTGCCTCTCTGGGGACTTTCTTTTCTATTTCCAGGATGCCATGCGCTCTTGTCTGGCGTTTCACAGACATGGGCACAAATCTGTGTTGCAAATAGCACCCTGATGCTTTAATGAGCGTCTGTAGGATCCCTAAGGAGCAGTCACTGAAAATAAACATAGAGATTAACTGTGCCTTGCCACCCTGTTGAAGATGCACCACCTAGTTAACCCATTGCTGTTTTAACATGATAGAACATTCTAGAATGAGTACCCATCTTTCAGTTATTGCCTCTGTCACTTCAAAACTCCAATTTGCCCAGTAAGGGCTTAGAACCAGAGTGATCGATCTTTTTTTTTTTTGTAATGTACAAGTTGCATACAATACAGCTACCATTTTATATGAAAGAACTCTTTTTCCCTGGAACTCACTTTTTTAATAGTTATATATATATATATATTTCTTTCTAATCAGACGATGAGACTGGAAAGAGAAAGAAATACTTTCTGTCTCGTTAAGAAATAATAAATTATTGGTCTTTACAAGACTTGGATACATTAAAGCAGGCATGGAAATGCAATTATAAAAACATTCGTCCCCAACTTCCTTCAAATTCAGTAACTGCTATTATATTACCATTCACAGGAACCCCACAGGGAGGGAGGCTGGAATCTTGGATTTCCTTGTTTATGAAGTTTATCTTGAGAGCTGTGGTAGGGGGAGAGGAGAGAAAGGAGAGAGCTAAGTCATCACCCCACAGAATGAATCCAGAGCCTTCCAGAAAAGTCCAGAAACATCTCTCTCCCTGTCAGTTTGTGCCCACAGAAAGTAGGAGGCCTGTCATTTCCATGACTGCTTTACTGTATTTTTAAGGTCAATATAATGTACATTTGATAATAAAATACTATTTTCCAAACAGCTGGGCGATGACGACAGTGATATTTTCAAGCACAAAAGCAAATTTGGGTTTAAATAACAGTGTTTGAAATCTGCTTTTATCCACCACCTTTGAATTATTCTGTCCCCTACAAGTTTTTAACAGGCGAGGAAGTAGTCTGAGGCAGTGGCTCCAACCTATTTGACAGACAGGAAGGCAGGGTAGGACCCCTTGGTCCCCTCTGTTGACAGTTCTAAGTTGAGGAGGAAGAAGTGGTGCCCCAGAAATCCTTCAGGAAATTTTCTTTAGGAAAGAGCCATCTGGGGTACATGTACCAGCATTCCTCAAAGATGCAAAAACTGCCATTCCTTTGCCTCCTCTGAGAGGAAGAAATTAAGCAAACTCAAGATAAATATTTGGGAAGAAGATGACTGCCAGCATTGAGAGAAACCCAGTGCTGTTGATCTTTAAAGGATATTGCTCACTGAAACAGAAGAATGCTTGGCTTTTCACAGCTGTGTGGGAAGTACACAGCCTCTACCACTGATTAATCCACTTATTTGCTTAAGTAGATCAACACAGTCCTTACCGTGTGCCAGGTACCAGGATGGGAGCTGGGAACACCCAGATGAGGAGGATACACGTGATGCTTGAGGAGTTCACGCTCCGTAGACAAGCCGTTCAGCTAGAGCAGGGTTCCCCAACATTAGCACTAGTGACATTGGGACTGGATGACTCTGTGGTGAAGGCTGTGCTGTGCATTGCAGGGTGTTGAGCAGCATCCCTGGGCCATACCTACTAGAGGCCGGTAGCATCCTCTCCTCCAGCTGTGACAATGAAAAAATGGCTCCAGATGTTGCCAAATGTCTCCCTTGGGGGGAGTGCAGAATCACCCCTACTTGAGAATCACTGCCATAGATGATAGATAAATGATAGGCAGATAGATGATGGAAAGGATAGACAGATAGGTAAATGATAGCTAGATAGATGGTAGATGAGATAGCTAAATGAGATTAGATAGGTGATAGATGATAGCTAGATAGCTAGATGATTGATAGATAGATAGTTATACACAGAGTCTCTCATGCTAGGTCAGGGCTTCTCAACCTCGACACTATGACATTTGGGGCTGGATGACTCTCTCTGGTGGGGTGTTCTGTGCACCGTAGGGTGTTGACCAGCATCCCCAGCTTCCACCCGCTCCATACCAGTATCCCATTCCACCCTCCTCCCCCTCAATTTGACAACGGAAAATGTATCCAGACATTGCCACATGCCCCCTGGAATGCAGAATCCTCCCTGGTGGGAAATCACTGTGCGAGATCAACAAATGCAGCAAGGAGTCTTAGAAACATGTCTGTTTGGACTGCCTGCCTCTGTGTATGGATGCAGAAAATGAAAGCCAGCGTGGTAGAGTAACCTAGGTGTACAGAAACCCTCTGTTAGATACTCCTCTGTGCAATTTCTCCTGGGAAAAAATAGTACATCATCTCATTGACCCATGGTTCTGGGTTCATGTAGGTTAAAGACTGACGACAAACGTTTGTGGGTGGACTCAATGTACATTCTTGAGGACCTGCCACGTCCTGATGTAGGCAAGGTAGCATGACATGAAGAGGCGTATGATGGTCTGTGTATACTGTCTTCTCAAAGGATGCAAAACAAGCATGCAAGTCTGGTTAATTCATGGCTGAGAACTTCAGAAGCATTAAAGTCTTTCAAGGAGTATTTTTGAGTTCCAGGGGAGTCAAAGTCCACATCAGACAGAAGGGTAAGGGATGTTTTTGCGACTGAGAAGGCATTTTTACTGGGGTGAGAAAGAGGGATTCCTGGGCAGAATGAGGTGGATAGGACGGAAAGACTGCTCCCTTGGCAGCAAAACACTGCAAGGAAAGTTCCAGCCTCAAGCAAGGAGACCTAGGGTCTAGTGACAGCTCAAAAGCAACAGGCATATTTGGACTAGAGTCAAAAAAAGAGTTTCCTAGTTGATTGAAAATGGTAAGATATTGTAGTTGGTTGAAGAGTGTCCTGGAAAAGAGTCTTGTTGACCTGGAGTCTCAGAATGTGACCTTATTTGGAAACAGGGTCTTTGCAGATGTGATGAAGTGAAGAATCTGAGGTGAGGTCACCCTGCATGAGACTGGCCCTGAATCCAATGACGGATGTCCTTATAAGAGACAAAAGAGGAGAGATGCAGACACAGAGGAGAAGCCACGTGAAGACGGAGGCAGAGACGGGAGGCATGCGGCCCTCAGCTAAGGGACGTCTGGAGCCCCAGAAGCGGAAGAGGCAGGAAGGACCCTCCCCGGGAGCCTCCAGAGGGAGCGTGGCCCTGCGACCCTTCATCCCAAACTCGGGGCTCCAGGATGTGGGAGGATGAATTCCTGCTGTTGCGGCCTCCCACTGTGGGGTAATTGGCTACAGCAGCCCTGATAAATGAATGCAAAGAGGTAAAATTTTCTAGTAGAGATAGTACCGAGGAGAGGCATTTAAGTACTTTGTGACACTAAGAGGCCTTTAAACCAGTTTGCTCAGAAGAGGGGCACATATGATCAGAGAAGATCATTAATTGGAATCACATATGGTTCTAGTATGATTTGTAAATAATATACTAACTAAAAGATAGTTTTCTTACCCCTTAGATCGCCAACTTCTAACACCTGGCCTATGCGCTTGTAAATCTTTGTGCACAAGCAGAATTTTTAGCTAGCAGTCAATTGTCGCTCTTTGATGGTTCCCAGGTCCTTACTGGAAAACAACACCCAGACCAGGCTATTCTCTATAAAATTTCGTTTGTCATTGCAAACACAGCTCTTATTCCAAGGAAGTTGGACTGGACTCTAGACCTCATGAGGGATGCCCCTACCCTGCTACTGATTTCAAAATGCAAGATGCTGCGTCCTGCAGCAGCTTTTTCTGCACTTTTTGTCATGTGAGACCAAAACGCGGACAGGCAGTGTGGTGAGTGCCTGGATGCCAGGAGGACCTGAGGTTGCACAGGAGGGTAGGGGGACCACAAAGGTCATTTAACTCCATCCTGAATGTCTAGCTGTTCAGCCTCCTTCGGGACAGTCTTCTTTAGTTTAACCTTGTTATGACATAATAGGCAGTGATTCTCGTCCTTGGCTTCATGTCGCAATTACCCAGGGAGATTAAAATTTTCTCATGTCCTGGTGTGTTCATTTCCTGCGGCCGCCATAACAAATTACCATAAACTAGGGTGCTTAAAACAATTGAAATTCATCCTCCCCCAGTTCTGGAGACCAGGTGTCTGAGATAAAGGCGTCGCAGGGCTGCGATCCCACCGGAAGCTCCAGAGGAGGGTCCTTCCTGCCTCTTCCAGCTTCTGGGGCTCCAGCCATCCCTTGGCTGGAGGCTGCGTCACTCCCATCTCTGCCTCTGTCTTCAGGTGGCTTCACCTCTGTGTCTGTGTCTTTCTCTCCTTCTGTCTCTTGTAAGGACACTGTCATTGGATTTAGGGCCACCCTCATCCAGGGTGATCTCATCTCAGATCCTTCACATCATTACATCTGCCAAAAGCCTTTTTCTAGACAAGGTCTCCTTTGCAGGTTCCCAGGGGTTAGGGTGTGGACATATATTTTGGGGGGCCACCATTCAACCCACTACACCAACCCATATCTCTGAGTAACTAAACCAGAATCTCTGAGACAGAAGCCCCAGTGATCTGCGTCAAGATCGAGATGCCCCAGAGGAGGGCTTAGTGCTGGCTCCCTCAGGTGGTTTGGCGAATCTATACCATGGTCCGCTGTGGGTTTCTTTATGGTTCGATGCTCTTTGGGGCAGCCTAATGTGCCGATTTCCACCATGTTGTAGGGCACCTTCCTAAACAGACATTAGGACCTTGGTGTATATTGTTTATGCTCTCTATGCCTCTGTTCCAAGACTTGGGAGACAGAGGAAACTTACTGCACACCCACCTCATAGGGTCATTGTGAAGACAGAGAATAAAGTGCCTAGAACGGAACCTGACCCACTCCATTAGTCTGCATTGCTGTTTCCACACTTATTGCTATTATTCTTCCAGCTTTTAAAATAGCTATGGTTTCCAGAGCACTTTCACATGCTCTCTCCGTTTAAGCTTCACAATCTCTTGGAAGAGTTGAATTCTGGGGATGGGTTCTTAGAGATGATACAGTCCGATCTTACACCATCCAACTTCAGCTGTGATTTGCCCATCCAAAGCCATGTAGCAGAATCAGAATCAACCTGTGTGCCACGACGGGCTCCGCTCAACCGTGAGGCTTGTTAGAATATGGCAGAGCAAACAAGGCTTGGAATAGATGAGATGTGGACTTGAATTTAGGTCCTGCCCCTTCACAGCTGTGGGAACCCATGTGTCATCTACATGAGCTTCCATTTCCTTATATATCACATGGCAACCACTCACCTTCTAGGATTACTGGGAGAACCACTGAGATAACATGTGGATGATGGGACCAAGGTCAAAGGTCCTATTTAAAAAGGCATGCATCTGTGCCCACCACCTATTAGGATGGCATAAATCACCTGAAAGATAGAGATCAGTTTTGTTGTAGAAAACTCTCCATGAGGCTTTTTGGTTATGTGAAAGGAATGTCTCCCCAGGCTGGACTGTCAGATAGGTATTGAGATAAGAGGGCAAAGTAGTGAGGCTGTAAACAGGAGAACAGAGTAGAGATAGAGAGATGATAGATACATAGATAAAGGAGTGGATAGATAGATATGATAGATAGAGAGGTAGACAGTAGATAGAAATGACAGAGAGATACATAGATTGATTGATAGATAATAGATAGAGATGATAGATGATAGACAGATGATAGATGATAAATAGATGGATGATAGATAAATAGATAAGTAAGTAAATAGAGGTAGATAGGTATAGTATATAATATATAAACATAAAATATATACAAATGAATACAAAATTTAAAATAATAATATTTTGCTTGGTACATCACTGTCATTGTAGCACACAAAAAATGTATTTTTAAAAAGAAATCTTACCGCACGGTAGCCTGGATCTAAATCTGGCTCCCAGTTACGGAGTCTCTCACCTGTGAAATGTTGCCACCAGTGGAATTTCACGGAAGCGGTTAGCCATCCCCCAGGCCTCACGCACCTGCTGCTGTGATGCAGAATGTTGGCAGGGCACAGCCTCCCAGGTGGAAACTACATTTCCCAGGCTCCTTTGCCTTGAGATGGGGTCATGTGGCCAATTATTACCAACGATGTGTGTACCTTCCTGGCTAAGATGGTGAAGAAGCAGAGATGCCTTTTCCATCTCTCTTTTCCCATCCCCCACCGAATACAGAGATTAAAAGGCACTAGGGGATGGGGAAGCTGCAAGATGGGAGGAACCTGAGTGCCTGAATCACCATGGATACAGAACACATGACGTGGGCTCCCTGTGGTCCTCTATTGTGCTACCGTCTCCTAACTTCTTTCTTCTTACGGCCACCATGGCTCTGGAAAACACTCTTGCTCTTGAAAATAGGAAACCAGTCTTTTGGTGTCACACTCCTGCAAGTCTGAGGCTTATTTTACCCACAGCTTAGTCTCACATGAGACATTAATCCGTGACCGCATTGTGATGTTTAAATGAGATAATACTTCTGAAGGACTTCTCATGGAAATGGAAAAAAAAAAAAAAATTAGTAGTAGTGTCTTGAGGAATGACAGCGTAACTCAAATTTTTACATGAGTTGTAATTTTCTAAATCTCTCATATATACTGCAATTTAAAATATAAAACAGGACTTTAAGTGTTAATTCTTTACTCTAAATCAAAGAACTAGAGCTCATGGGGTTTTCTGGCCACCCCTAGTTCTTCCCATGTGTAAGTGGCAGAGAAAGACTGCGTGAAGTCCAGCCCAATATTTCAGCTGGATTATTAAACATGGCATATGCTGAAATTTTCTACAATGCTCCCTTCCAGATGCCCACACTCCGAGGCCCTCTTTATCACGTAGGAGATAGAACGAGCAAAGTATATTTTAGTATTTAAAACGTCATAAAGAGGTTTGGGAGTTATGAAATGTTGTTAGTGAAAACTGCATTCAATTCTCTCTTATGAAAAAGAAAATGCAGACATGTCCCTTTAGAAGGAAAAAAACTGATTATTTTTCATTAAGGCTTGGCAACATGAAGTTAAAAGCAATAATAAAAAACAAAA
The DNA here is from genome assembly GCF_041296265.1 of Equus caballus. NCBI lineage: Eukaryota > Metazoa > Chordata > Mammalia > Perissodactyla > Equidae > Equus > Equus caballus. The sequence goes on along the minus strand of NC_091715.1, from coordinate 1,351,785 downwards.
AACCTAAGAGATTTCACATAGGACGTGAAGGTTCATGCAGTCCCTTCTTATTATTTTATGTTCTATAAGCTTTTGTGAAATATGTCAAAATACTTTAAGGATATATTTTCTGGGTCCAGATTTGAGATGTTGGAGTTGATAATCTGCTCCAGGATTTGGCTCGAAAGGATTATAAAAATAGATCACGTGTAAAAGCTCTTTTCTGTTTTTCTTTCCGGACGATGGTAGGAGGTAGAGGTCTATTTTAAATGAATAGCTAAAGAAAGAGACTACAAACACAATTTTCAGAGAACTGAATTAGTATCTACTGCAGTTTCATTTTCTTATTGTTGATTCTGGAAAACGACACTTTTGTGAAGCCAAGACTTAAACTAATAAAAAAAAATAATAACCACTGAGATTTTTTTCCTACAGAAAACACTGCATTTAGTACATTTCAAAATGGGGAAAAATAATCTTTCTTGACATCCTTCCAGCAGAAACCAGAAAAGTGCAGAAAAGGCCACCCACCATGAGGCCAGTTGCTGGAGTGACAGACGAATTGACCAGAAGGAAGGCGTATCAGGGGCCATTTGGGAGAGAAAGATCAAGTTTCTAATGTTTTCACACATAAAGCTTGTATTATATGAGTTTCCATAAAAACCTTTGTCTCATATTATAAATGTCGTAAATAACAAGATATAAGAAATATAGAAAAAAAGTGAATCAATGAAAATTATTCCCAATCCCGTTACTCAAAGATAAATACTCTGAATATGTTTAGCTTTTGGTAAGTGTATTTGCAAACATATACACATATGTAATTTCAGTCCTATTTATATGCCAAACCATATCGTTCAAAGCTCATTTATGTTCCACATAACAATATATGATTTGCATATTTCAATGCCATTTAGTCGGACTGAGATCCCATTAAAAGCATGTGCCATAAAGTGTTTAATCCTATCTTGGTGGACATCTAGATGGTTTCACATTTTTGGCCATCTCTGCAAAGAATCTGCCATAAATCTCTGAAGTTCTGAGGTGTATTATTGCTACAGTGAAGGGTGAGAACATGTTGAAGGCTTTTGCCAAACACTTTGGAAGGGCCTTCCAAAAAGAGATTCCCGTTTCTATTGCCACTACACTGGCATATGACAATACGAAACCGCCACACTTTCTGTCCAAGTATTCTATCATTTTAACAACTCCTAATTTGATACCCAGAGAGGGGTATGTCCTTTCTATCTTTTATGTGTTTTAATTAATAGTCAAACTACATCACTTGACTGTTTCATGAAGGAATTTTATTTATTAGCTTGTTTCCACATTTCTCTTGAGCTATTTAGAGTTCATTATTTGAGTAATAAGAATAATTTACATAACAAGAGATTAACACGTCCTAAAAATAGCCAATGCACAATAAGGCATTAATACTTGTCCAAAATATAGCAAATACTTTTTTTTTTTTTTACAGTCGTCACTTTTCTTTCCATTTTGTTTATAGAACTGCATTTTGGGGAAGTATGGAAGTTTTAAAACTGTAGCTGTGTCTCATTTTTCCACCCTTTTCCTGTTTGTAGCCAGCCTTTCTTTATTCCGAGACTACATATTCCCTTACTAGCGCTTATAATATTTTTCATTTTTAAATATTCAAACTCAGAACATTTGCAATTCACTTGGTATGAGGTGAAAAATCTCACTTTCTTGACCTGAATATTAAAACAATTAATCTAATATCATCTATTAATTCGTCATTTCCCCAGTGACAGAAATTCCACTTACGGTAAATACCTGAGTGGGTTTCTGTGTGGTGGCCTACTGTAGCATAATTTATTATGATGGTGCAAGATTCTTAATATATTCCATATGTCATATGTATTCTTACACAGTTTTTGCCTTGAAATAAACTTCACTTACTAAAATTTCATAACAAAAAGTCATTGATATTTCAACCGGAATTTTTTAAACATATGAATTAGTTTTGCAGTGTTTGTGCTTTATAAGATTGTGTCTTACCATGCAAGGACACGAGCTGACCTCCATCCTTCTACATCTATCAGAAACACTCTGATGTTTTCTTTGTAGAGGTCAGACCTCTGACCTTCAGAGAGGTCTCAAACACTTTTCCTAAATCTTCTCATGGAGGTCTCCTGTATCTATGTCCTTTTTAGCTGAGCTACTTAAGTGATCCTATTGTCTGTGGAAAACGATGGCTTATTCTCTTCTCCAATAGATGTATCTCTTATTTACTTTTCTTGTTCTATTGTACTGGCTATAGGCTCCAAAGCAATCGTGGGCAGCATTTCTGATTCTTACAGAAGAAAAATGTGTCTGGAGCAGCCTCTCTTAAGTAACTCTCAGAACTCTGGTGCTGCTTCTGGCAGATGCTCTAAGAAGAAACACAGGCTTTTCTACTGAAGAAAATCTGCACCGGGCAACATAAAGCGAATGTGCATCAGATTTACTAAGCTTGTTCCTTTGTTGAGAAGGGGTGTTTAAACTGATAAAGGCCTTTCCCACACAGTTCTGGATGAGCCATGCACTGGAGTGGCTCATCATGGCTCTGAGGAGCCGAATGTCAAATATCCAGGAAATCTTTGAGCCACCTGTTCAACCCTGGGTAGCTTGAAATCAACGATGGTGGAATATTTACACCGTGGAAATTGGAAGACACTACAAATCAGAGAGGTTTTTTTTGAGAACCGCTATGCTTTGCACCTCACTTATCATACATGTTATCTCATTCGTGCCTTCATTCAATAAATACTTTTGAGTATATTCTGCGTGCCATACAATGTGAAAAGAGCATAATAAAAGTGTCCAAAAGGGAGGCAAAAATTAAATAAAGAACTACATGATGATCAGCTTAAAACAGTTATGATAAGTTTTATAAAGAAAAGTGAGATGCTATCAGAGTTTGTGAAACAGATGTGTGCCAAACCTGGAATTCCAAGATTTCCCTAAGGAAATGGTGCATCAGCTTTGACCTCGTCACTTTCCAGGACTCTCAATCTACCCAAATATATAAACAATTGTTTCCTAACTGGGCAACCTACATCAAATAGAGAGAGGCTGCTTTTTATTTTTGGATAGCTTACCACAATAAACAGAATCCTCTTCGGTAAGAACATCCATGCCTCCGAATGGAATAACAAAGATTCACTCATATGGAAGAGATCTGAGATCAAAAGAACAGATACAGCGTTTATAGTGGAACATACAGTAGACCCTCAGAACCTACCATCTCTTCTGAAAGATTCTCCTCATCAAGGCTTCCCAGGTTCGCTTTCTCACAAGTCAACCTACCGCCAATTCTGGTTGTTTTGGTTTCCAGATAAATCATTCTTTCTGTGTAGCAGGCAGCTCCATGGAAAAGAAAACTAATGAGTTCCACATGGTTGGAAAAGAAACCAAACAAAAGCATAACTTGGAATAATTCACATTCTCTCACTTCCCACCCAAATTCTGCATCCATGTGTGTTTAGGTAGCAACAGGTTTTGCTTTATCAAGTACTGCTTATGTTAGCTTTATGGAACAGAAGTGCCCTTTTTATTGTGTTTGCTGTTAAAATAGCTGATGAAATATCAGGCCAACCTGTTTATGAATTGAGTTTTCTTTTGAGACCCAACCTTTACTCTTGGCTGCAGAGCTCCAAGGATAGTCAATCTTGTGTGGAGTTCTTAACAAGGAGAGATATGATAATTCAATGTTGTTATGCGTATATCGGTTTCATTCATTTACGTCATCCTATATTTAATAAAGACCTACTATTGAAAATGATTCATGGTTTAGTGGAGGAAATGAGACAGGCATTACAGTGACCCCAATGACACAGTAAACCACCTACTAAATTCTCATTAGCAGAGGTCATTAAGAGAGTTGTAAAAAGGGAATAGAGTCGGATGAGAAAAGACTCTTAGAAGAAGGACCATTCAAGGATGGTGACATTTGGTCAACCACAGATGGGAGCCCATGGTGCTGTGTTGTGACGTATGTTCCATATTGGGATAAATTGGACAGTCCATATGGAACAATTGTAGGGTTTTTTGTTTGTTTCTTTGTTTTCCACCACATACCATAGAGTATTTAACCAGTGAGGAATTTCATGAAAATTAATAGAGGCATGGTGAGTTGGATTGATGCTCAAGGGTAAAAATTAATTGGGCTCCCATTAGCTCAGAGGTGATTGTCATAATTTGTACAAGGATTATTGTCCAGTGAAGGTTAGATTTGTGAGGTCTGAGTGAAAATAGAAAGGGGGAAAGACAATTGGGAAATATGAGGCGAAGATTCTCTAGGATTTGGTGGGTGGTTGCCTATAAAGCAGGAACTATCAATATTAAAAAATACTTGGATCCAAGTGACTAAGCTTAACGCATCTCCTTCAACAAGAGTGAGGAAGTTAAAAGTTGATGCTGTTTTCTAGACGGTGAATGGAAAGTACTGGATAAATAGAAATAACTAGATGTGCTCTCAGTATCCCCAGATTCAGAAACAATTACATTTTTATAATTTATAAACTGTATCTATCCCATTATTTTAAGGTTTAACTCTTTTGGACCGTTAGCCCTTTATTAATATGCTCTAAGCAAAAGAGATAAAATGAAGGAATTGGTGGTAGGTTGACTTCTGAGAAAGCGGGAGTATCAGGGCAAAAATCAAACTGTAGCTGGCACAAGAAGAATGTGCAGATTCAGGGCGAGGCATCATTGGAGGTAAACCGGGAATTTTGATTTTGATTTGAGGAGACCATCCTTACCACCCCAAGGATGTGCTGGCTGCAGATCCGTGAAAGGTTTATTAGCCTCCTACAAAACCTCCGTTTCTCAGCCCAAATGGAGGCAATAAAGCACTAACGAAGAGAGCCTGCCCCTTGTAACAAGGCTTATAAAGTCTACCCAGAATTGTGGGCCAGGGGCAAGGTCCCAGCTGGCCGGCAAAGCTACGTGCTGGAATGTTGAAGACCCAGGGTGACTTGTTGCACATGTGGCTGCCCGGTGGAACCTGAGGGCATCCCTGCCCTCCACAGGGCTGCCCGAAAACAGAGCTTTCCCCCCACCAGGTGTCAGCAAGAAAGACTCTTAGAGGCATAAAGTCAACTCTGGGACGCAGACTTCCCTCTCAGCATGAGGCCGTGATTCAGGCGCTCAACTGCCACTGCTCTGAACCTCAGAAACCAGCCAGAGAAAATATGCGGGGGAGGGAAAAAAAAATCACATATTTCCTTTGCAAAACCAGGGCCCTGGGCAAGAGAGAGAAGACCCAGAATGGACGGTTTTAGTAGTCTCAAATGCTTGATGATCAATGAGGTGAATGGAATTCTCATTAGTCTAAAAGTTTAATTGATCTCGATACAGTCTTCCCGCCAACCTTACAATGGCCGACTGCCATCCGATTTGCCAGGATAAATAAAGAAAGCTGGGCCCGTCCAGGCTCGGTGAACAGCTTTGGTGCTGAGGGTGGAGCACATGAAAGCTTGCACTTCTACCGAAAGCTCACTAAAGCTCTTTCCACATGCCTATAGGATGAATCACGCTGGAGCCGAAACAGCAATAAACGCACCAGGAAAGTCAGGAGCAGGATGAATTATGCATGTAGGCAGTTGCAGTCTGTCGAATCTTTATTTTATTTTTCCGTGGCTGTAACCATGGCAACATGAAGGAAGGTCAGGCAGAACGAGAAGTCCTGCCATCAGTTTTGGAAAACCGTCCATTATAATTTTCTCATTTTATCATGAGAGTAGAATGATGAGTAATAACGGAAGCCACATCCACCAGGGACCCAGAAACATTTAAACAACAGTTGTGCAACAGAGCATGGACAGATTAACATGGGATAAGGGAGATGTTTGGAGTGATAGAGGGAATTCTGTGACTAAACTGATAGACTAGTATTAGTAAGACCAAAAAATAATAAAAAGAATACATATAAATACTTGCAAAGGTGTGTGTTCATGAAATTAAGATTGCAGTGTACGTTGTCGACTTTAAGGAGATGTTTGAAACCCAGATCAGTGCTGTATGTAATATTTTGTAACAAATCAAATAGTAGATTTATTCTTTGGGCAATGTAGAAATAAAGTTTTTTGTTCATTTGTAAATTGTATTCTTTGGAAGAGGCACTGACCAAAAAAGATCGGGACACAGAATATATTGCTTTTGGTCAAAGGTCATTGAAAAACCAGTAAGAACAATTAGCAAGAAGAGCAGAGTTATCAAATCAAGGAAATAGAAAGGCAACTCAAGAGCTGAGGGGCTGACACTGGGTGAACACCGTGCTAATGCTTGATCTAGATTTCCAGGAAAGCCTGGTGAAAGCGATATTGTTCGTCCATTTTCCAGGTGGGGATAAGGACTCTCAGAGGCCAGGTGATATACACAGCTGTCGAAAGCTGGCCATCTGGAATCAGACCTGCTACACCTCAGCTCTGCCACTACCCACGTTGGTGACATTGGTTCATTCCTGTCCAAGCTGCACAGCCATGAGCTGCACATCTTCAATCGGAACTGAGGTCCCAACAACTGCAGACTCTCTGCTCTCTTTCCTGCTCCATTATGTCCTCAGACAGGATCTGAAATGAAAACAGGAGAGTTAAAATACGGTCCTCAGCATTTTACTGGGGTCTAACATCAACTTGCAGCAGGTTTTCCCAAAGTTAATGCAGAGAGAATGTCGTGTGTCTGTCAGATCAAATTGAGTGGGCATGTGCTGGAATTTTCCTTATTATTACTAACAATATTAATCACTCTTTACTGAGTATCTTGGGCTTGGCTAGGTGCTGAGCTAGGCATTTTACATGAAATTCTATAATCCTCCAGATAGCACTGGAGATCTATATTAGCCACTTGACCCCAAGCCCAAGTTTGGGGAGAGGAAGCAACTAGCAGTAGGTTGAGCACCTCAGAAGAAGCAGAGCTGGATTTTGAACCCAAGAGGGCAGAAAGAAGATCTCCACTTTATATAGCAGTGTGCTATGTCTATTCTGTGGTGAACGATCATTAGCATTGCCTTGAGAACTTCTGCTGTGGTTCTTGGCATGTGGGTCATGATGGAAACAGCAACAACAAAATCGATGGCCATGTAGGTAAAACAGCATCTCAACTGGCCAGTAAAAATGGGAAACATTGGACCCATCATTGAGATGATTGACATGTGTGTCAACCAACAAATAGTCAGGAGAAACTTTCTATATCTGAGTTTTAAATCTGTCTATCTATCTATCTATCTGTCTGTCTGTCTGTCTGTCTGTCTGTCTGTCTATCTATCTACCTACCTACCTAAATATCCATCCATCCATCCAACTATCTATCCTATCCATCTACCCATCTACCCATCCATCCATCCATCCATCCATCCATCCATCCATCCATCCAGCTATCTATCTATCGATCTATCTATCTATCTTCTATCTATCTGTCTATCATAAAGTAAGTTACATCTCAGAGTCTGTTCTCACTGGAGGAAGGTACGTCTTTGCCTGAGGGCTGAAGTTACTTTGCCCGTCTCTGGAGGTGAGGTGAACAGCTCCAGGGTATGAAGGACAGATCTCTGCAGAGTCTTGGCTTGGAGAAGCAAAGTGCAGGTAAGTCAAGGAAGGCATGTACATAACTTGTTAAAGGGACCCTCGGGCACATGGGATGGACCACTGAATGTTTCCAATACACCAACCTCTCTCCCACCCAAAACCTCCATCTCCAATGGAAGTGCTGGTACACTTCCTTCTTCTTCCAATTCTGAAATAGATGGAAATGCCACTTTCTGAGACATGAGCCATCCCTTCTAGACTAAATGCCTCTTTTTGTGTCTCTTCATTCTTTCTGACCTTCTCACCAGCCCAGTCATTCCAAGTGTGGTCCAGACCAGCAGTCTCAGCATCACCAGGGAGCGGGTCAGAAATATATAATCTCAGGCTCCACCCCAGACCTGTCCCATCAGAATCTGAATTTTATCAAGATCCCCAGGGATTCTTGTGCACCCCAAATTTTGTGACCCACTAATATGGTGCATTCACCCTTTCTGGGCATCTTCTCACAGTCAATCTTCAGAGTCTTTAGGGGGCAAAGTTCCATTCTCCATGCCTCAAATCAGGCTCCAGCAACATGTGGCTTATTTTTATGCACTCACATTAACTTTTATATATTTTAAACACAGATTGCCATTATTTTAACTCGGCACATTCTGTGCAATAAGCACAGCAATTTTCTCATTGTTAACATGCTGTCTTCATAAGCCCACTCTGATTGTTAGCCGCATCTCGTCTCTACCCTGGAATCCATCCTTTCAGCATGTCTCTGTGAAAAATAAAATTCCAGGTTCTTTCCAGTTTGTGAGTATACTCTTCCCTCCTTCCTTTCCCTAAATGTTTGGTCAAGTGTCCTAAAGGTCAGCCCCTAGGCTAGGAACTGTGGCTACACAAGCAAGGAATACACCATGTTGCATACCCCACATTATCTCATACATTTGTGGTTATTTGGACCTGTTATATGTTCTATAACGTGTTGCAGACCAGCTAGATTCATTCTTGAACAAATTCCCAGTGATGCTGATGCTGCTAGCCAAGGCACCCCACTTTGGGAGCCATCGAGGTAGAGAACAGAAACTGACATCTGGGAAACCGAAGGGCCCAACCATCAGGCTTGGAGCCCCAGTGCCCAGAAGAATGCAAAGGAACTCTTTCCTGAGATTGCAAGAAAAACCAAGTTCTTCCATCCAAAGCAAGACCCATTGACTTTTTCAGACCCTCCTTGAGGGTGAGGACAAGGTTAATAGTTCCCCCTCATTTGACTTGTGGATGGAAAAGGATGCACATCCAGTGGGGGGATTCTCACCCCTGCCTATCTGTCGTTTTCACGTCTTGGGTGTGGATTTTATGTGCTCTTCAAATTGGCTCCAGAGCCGTGGATGCAAAGCTTGAAGACAGCTTAATAGCGCTTTGAAAATCTGGCTCAGATGCACACAACAGGGTTGATGGGGCTTTAATTACAACCAGAAAGATGAGGGGAATCTTCTGCACACCGAATAAGAACAGACTTCCTCTCTCAATAATTTGTTTGGATGGAACAACTCAAGCAGATCATGCAACCGAATGACCTGACCTGCAGACGCCCAGTCACTCGGAATTTCTCATGAGAACAGACCGTCTCTTTTTCTTTCTGGCAGGCTCCCGATGCCACTGGACAATAGGATCCCAGAACGCTTGTCGAGACAGCTCCTCTGACCTAGGGATTCAACACTTGGCATCGCCGAGCGATGGAAACCTCTCCCACCTTTCAAACGCATGCAAAGGAGAAGGTCAGAATTTGGTCATGTACCCAGAAAGAAAATCCTACCATCTCATCAACGAGACTGCTTTACGTGCAAAACTTGGCTTTATGGGGCAGAGAAAGTCTTCCCTCTTTGAATGGCATTTTGTAATTTCAAATCATTGGAGGGTCCTCAGCCTTATCTCATTCTTAAGTGGCCCCTGTTGCTTAGCCCTGAGCGTTCCCTGTGGTTCATGGGGTCAAAATGCAACAGAATCTATCTGTTTTGAATGAGGAAGGAGTAAGCGGTGGAGGAACTGAGTCTTTATGGAGGTATTCACTTAGAACACACAAGAGGACATGGAGAAAGCCATAAACCATTCTGCTTTGCTTTCTTCAACTATTAACTCTTTTCAAGGAAGGTGGCACTTCTCTCTCTCTCTCTCTCTCTCTCTCTCTCTCTCTCTCTGCCCTCTTTGTACATGTGTGTATGTGTGTACACGCTCATTAAGAATTTACAGTCCTAGAATGTTATTCCAACTTCTCACGGTGACTCCACTTCCTGCCCACACATACTGTCATTAATCGTTGAAAACGTACCTATAAGTAAAATATTTACCAGCAGTCCTGGAGAGCCACACAGTCATTTCTTATAAATACTCAAGCCTTTGCTCACTTCTCCTGGGGTTAACTTTTCTCTAAGTAGAAAGGTGGATGCCTGTGATTACGTAATGGTATGAGTCCCCACATGCATAAGCTACTCTGTGGTAGTTATTTGCTGCATCCAATTTAACCTCTTCTTCTGCCCAAAATATAAACACCAAATACTTCAGAAAGATGGTGGAGATTGCAGGCTTCGACACGCAGGGCACTGTTAATTCAGTTCAGGGGCTGATCCTGCTGAAGATGACTTTTGATGGTGCGATGATTCAGGGCAGCAGCTGGAAGGCGGAAGGCAACCTTGGAACAAAAGTCCCTTGGAGGATTAGCTGGGTGATGGCAAATTAGGAAGGGGCTCCAGCAGAGGCAGCGAGTCAACATTCACTCAAGCATCCATTTGGCATGGCTTTTACATTCTGCTACCTGGCAGAACTCAGTGCTCCCCTAGCAAAGCCAGAGGACAATAAATTAAAGATGTTGCTACAAATGTTGGAAAGAGCTGCAAGGAGAAGCAAATCTATCAACGAGACGGATGTCTGTAGGTAAGCTTCTGACACTGTCAGCCTCCGCACTTCATCAGCCAGGCTGGGGCATGAAGAGTAGGCTTCCTGTTGGATCTGTAATTCATCTCGGGGTTTCACTGTGTTAGTCCAGCAGGCTGTACGCGACAGGGACAATTTCCTTTCCAACACAAACAGTCTAATTACAGTGCAATCACACTGGGTTCCTGCTCTGAGTCCAGGGTGAAGTTGAGCTGCCGGGGCTCAAAGACGTTGTTAAAGGCAATAGAAGAGTGAAACATCTGAGTCGCCCGACACCCACATTCCCAGCTGAGGAGGAAAGAGGCGATCCTCTGCTTTCTTGTTTCAGCTCTCATACTAAAAACGGGTCCTTCTCAAGGGCTATTTAGTGCAATGTTTTTGGCATTTTGTGCTTCTTGTTGGTGATTTCACTGTTTAAAAGGACCCCAAGTGTAGCACTGAAGACCTGTCTAACGTTCCTAAGCACAAGAAGGCCGAGATGCATCTTATGGGAGAAAACACGTGTGTTAGATGAGCTTCGTTCAGGCAGGAGTGACAGTGGTGTTGGCTGGGAGTTCAATAGTGATGAATCAACAACACGGATTCAATAAGGTGTCTTTAAAGAGAAACACACAAAACAAGGTTAAGTATTCATTGGCTGATGAAAATGTGGTGACCAGAGGCTCACAGGAACCTAACTCTCTATTTCCCCTGGGAGTGGCCATTCAGGATTCGCTAATTCAAAGTTTGCAGGGACTTCATAGAAAGTAACTACCATGAATAATGAGAATACAGTCCTGTGCCAGATAGAGACGTTTCTGTCAATGACGGATGACATAGACGATGGTGGTCCCATAAGGTTATTAGCATATAGCCTAGGTGTGTGGTGGGCTATACCATGTAGGTTTGTATAAGTACACTCTGTGATGTTGCCACAAACACGAAACTGCATAACAACACATTTCTCTGGGTGTGTCCCTGTTTTTAAGCAACACATGACTGTATATATATTTTTTCTCATACTTTCTCACATATATTCTCATATATATATTTTCCAATATATAATTCTCATATACATTTTCTCAAATACGTATTCTCACATGTGTATTGTCATATATATCCTCATATATTTTCTCACATATATATTCTCATATATATATGTGCACTTATATACTGTTCCATATATAGACGAATGGCTTTGAAACCCACCACCACGATCTTTGAATGACGTCCCTGCCTACATCTTTTGTGACTCTGTAACATGACACTAAAATCTCTGGTTGGCTCCCTGTTGACAAAGGATAAGTTTCCCAAGTCCCTAACGCTGGGGGTCCTTCATGCCTTGTCCCCCAGATTATCTCTTCCCACTCCCCCTGAACGGCCCCCCTGCTCCCTCACTTCCCTAAGCACACTGGAATTCTGTGTGTTCCGAATAACTCGTGCACTTTCCCAACTACAGAGCTCACATATTCTTCTGTCTGGAACGTTCTTGTCCAATTTCTGCATCTTGTAAGTTGCAATGCGTTCTCTGAGGTCTGCTACGAGCACCACCTCTTCTATTGAGCCTGCATAATGTGCACCCTGCTGGGTTTCCCCCTGTGGATTTTCCTCTCTATCTCAGAGAACTACTCTGGGATTCGTGTTTTCATTCATCATTGTGTTCCCAACACTCATGACATTCCCATTGCGCGGCCCTCTACGTATTTCATGGCAACATTGATTCTAGGCATATTTCTTGTCTTCTTTCATCGGGTCAGGTATGAAGTACATGTCACAGATGTTGCCTTTGAGGGCCTGAGAGCCAAGAAGTATCCCAAATGTGGTACAAGCAATTTCAGGATTATGTACCTCCCATTATGGGACCACGTCAACTTTCACTATAATCAAAGAGGACAAGGTCTTTGGAAAAAATATAAAATGCTACAGAAGTACAACATAAAGCCAGAAAAAAGTACAGCATCCTAAAATGTATCACATAAACTTTAATGTCTAACGTCTGGAATCCAGGTATGTTAAGGAAGTAGGAATGCATTGAGTTTATTCTATGTTAGTCTTTGGTGAGACTCAACAGTATTCCAAGTGTTAAATATTCCTTAACTGGCAAAGGCATGGCTATGTCAGTCATGGGAGTTATATCTATTAGAAATGCAGAGAAGCCAACAAAAGCAGACAAGTTGGTGATTTGTCATTTTCAGGCTCAAAAATGTCCCCAGGTGGCCACTATAACCCAAAACGTCTTCACTAACTAGCAAAAACTGTGCTAACTAGCTAGTGCGTGACAACAGATCATATTCTTTACTCATAGTTATTTTATACCAAATAGGTACACATCTATTTCAAACGATCGAGATCTGCTGCCTCCCATGGTTTTCAGCTTCTGTGAGTTTTCAGCTTCTGTCGTGTATGGTGTTTGCACCTGTTAAACAATGGGTTTCATACCCACTTTAGAAAATTCGAGACAGACATTTAAAATTCTACCTAGTTCACCCATGTGTTTCAATTGCATTGAAGCAGAGAAAGGAAGCCTATTTATTGAAAGTCATGACGTCGACTAGGGACACGACCATGAATTACCATCCCCACCGCCCCTCGCTGGTCCCCAGGCAGTACACAGTCAATCTCCTCATCTTGACTCTTCAAGATGGATGTGACTTGAAATACATCCAAGGCTATAACATTGTGGGGCCCCATTTTCAATCACTTGGCTTCTTCTCATGTGCTTGAAATGGGTCTCAAAACACAAAATAGCCAAGCGAGATGAGTTAACATCAATCTATAGAATTCAGCAAGCCAACAGGCTGAGAAAGGAAAAACACACGATACTCTCAACAGATGCGGAAAAATCATTTGACAAAGATCCAAGATCTATTCATGACAAGAGTAGACTGGGAATTGAAGAAACTTCCTCAACTTCATAAAAGGCATCTACAAAAACCATACAGCTCATTCTCACTGCTTCTATTTTTTTTTTTTTTTTTTTTTTTTTTAAAGGTTTTTATTTTTTTCCTTTTTCTCCCCAAAGCCCCCTGGTACATAGTTGTATATTCTTCGTTGCGGGTCCTTCTAGTTGTGGCATGTGGGACGCCACCTCAGCGTGGCCTGATGAGCAGTGCCATGTCCGCGCCCAGGACTCGAACCAACGAAGCACTGGGCCGCCTGCAGCGGAGCGCGTGAACTTAACCACTCGGCCACGGGGCCAGCCCCACTCACTGCTTCTATTTAACGTTACCCGTGAGGTCTTCGTTGTTGAAAGAAGGTTAGAAATAGGTAAATAAGTAAATAAAACACATCTATATCAGAAGGGAAGAAGGAAAACTGCCTTTACTCACTGATGCCATTATCACCCATGTAGAAAATTCTAAGTCATCAACAAAAAAGCTACTAGAACTAATAGCTTAGCGAAGTTGCAGGATATAATGTCGATACACAGAAATCTCTTATATTTTGAACACGGGCCACTGAGTTTCTCAGTAATGCTGCTTCCCTCTCTCTCGCGTATTCTTTAATGCTTATTAAACAGAGTATCTTCTGGACCTTCTTGTAGATCATAATCCACCTGTAGGCATTTCTGGCTTGACGTAGGGTACCCTCTTTACACTATATTCTGTAGTAGAGTATACCAAAGTCTACACTTGAGCATTCACCAATACTGGGCTTTTAGTTCTTTTACGATTACTCTGACATCTCTACTTTATTTAACGTGGGTCAGTGGATTCTCCAAGGTCCAGGAGTCAACCTAACACCGTCTTCCAATGTCCTTCGACAAGGGATATATTAGTCTAGGTTCTCCAGAGAAGAAGAACCAACAGGGTGTGTGTATATACAGATAGATATCTCTGTAAGTGTCTATCAATCTATCTCTGTCTCTATCCATTAATTTATCTCTCTCTCTCTATTATCTATCTACCTATCTATCTATCCAACTATTTATCTATCTATCTATCTATTAGCTATCTAGCTAGCTATCTAGCTAGCTAAAGAGATATGTTTTAAGGAATTGGCTCCTGTGGTTGTGGATACTGGCAAGCCCAAAATCTGCAGGGTAGACCAGCAGGCTGGAGACTCAGGGAAGAGTTGATGTTACAGCTCATTTGCAAAGACGATCTGCTGGCAGAATTCTTTCTTGCTCCAGGATATCAGTCTGTGTTCTATTCAGACCTTCAGATGATTGGATGAGGCCCACCTACATCACGAAGGCGATCTGCTTTACTCAAAGTCCACCAGTTCAAATGTTAATCTCATGCAAAAAGCACCTTCCCGAAAACATCCATGTGGAAGACATTGCCACATGTAGACAGAGCTACAGTCAACATTCCCAGGGAAGAAATTGAATAGATGTGCTATGATGCCAACCCATCGACCGTCAGCTGTTTTGAGTATCAGAAACAGGAACAGGAGTTGACTTTAGCAGCAAAAGCACAGAGGGGGATCTCAGAGTGGCCCCCTAATTACCTTGGAGAGGTAAGTATGATTCAGAGACAATCCTAAAATAGGAAAGCTCGAAGACATCAGACCTGTGCTAGGCTGGGTTTGAAAAACGTGTGGCGAAGATGCTGTTCTGAGATGGGGCTTCTATACCAAAGGTTTTCATGGCTCCATCTTCTTGCCTATCTTGTAAAACCTCCTGTTCTAGATGAATGAGATGCCCCCAAGGAGACAGGAGTGGGGGTCATCATGCAACACTGGTGTTACTATTTTCCATTATAAGGAATGGGTACCTACTTTTGGGCGTGGCATTCCAGAGACTCCAAAATTTATCCCTAGTATAACCTTGTGTTCTTTGTTGACATAACTCCTCCAGTTCCACCAGACAGTTCAAACCCCCAAGTCTATTTGAAGGAATTTTTCCCCCAGATAAATGTCCTCTCCCTTCTCCATGCTGACTGGCATCTCCCCTGCTCCAGGGCTGGACACGCTCTCTGCCTCATCCTTGAAACATCTTTTGATGATGCCACACTCCAGTGGCCTCACCTCCCTCCAAATCATACAGCTGTCATGGTCCACGCTGATCATTTTTCACATGCAGAAAACATTTTCTGTGTTTGGGTCTTCACCCTTGACCAGCTCTAATCCCTTGTAGGGGATCAGGATACACTACTCCAAGATACACCGTAGTAACACAAGGATTATTTTGAGCTGAAGGCAATTGAGAAAAAGCAGATGCAAAAAAAAGCTCTTTGCCCTCCTGCCATTTGCCTAAAAGCAAGACATAAATTTTCTTTTGTGAAGGTGCCCCTCCCCATACCAGGAAGGACAGAGTGAGATAATTCTAGACTCTTATCAACCCAGAGATGGTACGAAAAGGAATCTACATAATAAACTTTACAAAAACAACCCTTATCTTGCATTAGCTTCTCCGCATATATTCACTTTCTCACAGTTTGCCACTCCTAAAGTCTAAATCTCTTTTCCTTTGTCTTGTCACTACTCTACAAATGTACAGTACTTTGTCAAAATGGTATAAAACCTTTCAGGCCTCACTGCTTCTTTGGGATTTTTACTTCTTTCTAGAAAGGCACCCTTGCCACATAAAAACAGCAGTATCAAACAAAACCTATGTGCGTTTTCTCCTCTTAATGTGGTTTTTGTCAATTTAATTTACATAGTCCCAGGGGCATAATCTAAGAGGATAGGGGAAGAGATTTTTTTCTTTTCCCTAAACCCCTAAAGGATGGAGATTGTTATGTATGTGTGTGCGTATGTGTATTTGTGCGTTTTCACATCCTCTATGACAACTTTACAATCTTACACAGTTTTTTTTTCACAATTATTCTGTATTTGAGAGCCAATAATCAAATGTTGGAGTGATCTGAGTATGTTCCTCTGAGACACCGGGAACATCTTTTAATTATACAGTGTGTTTCTTCAGTCCTATTTTATACAATTAGATATTATTTTTTAAAAACCCCTCTTGACCCATGATATGCTTCGAGACCTTAGAAACCTCAGCACCCTTTATAGATTATCAAGAATGTTGGTCCTGTCTTCCCCTTTTCTGAGAGCCTGCCACATACTGTGGAGCACAAGAGCTTGAACAAGTATTTGAATTTTTTTCTCTCCATCAGAGCTTAGTGGTGTGTCTACGTTAGGCAATTTGGTACGGGTAGTTAGCTAGCTCAACTTCTGCTAAGTTAAGGGAAAAGGTTATACCAGGGTTATTGGCTAGGAGGCTGGGAAAATGTCCATAAAGATTTCACATCGAAGTGTTTGGACTTTGGGAGAAGCTGATTCATTAGTCTGACCCAACCTTACCTTCCTCCTCTCTCTCCCATGCCTTCATCCTAGGAATCAGCCCATTCTTGCAATAGAATTGAATGAGTCTTGGGTCTTATCTCCCAGACTCTTAGAAGTTGTTCTAAGACCCTATAGGGGATCAGGATACGCCACCCCAAATTACACAACGTTAGCATAAGGAGCTATGTCTGCCTCTTAGCCTACAGACACATCCCACAGCTCCCCTTGAGGATAGTGACCATGTTGTCTTCTATTTTTGGGTCTTTGTGAAATGTCATAGATGAGGTAGACCATTCCTTGAACACAGAGTTATGTGGATGTGTGCAAAGTTTTAGAACGTGTAGCCCCTGGTGGAAAGTGCATGCCCACATTTATCCTATGAGTGGTATATACTGGATGTCTAAGGATCAAATATTTCTTTCTGAAAATTTATTAAAAATGTCTTTTTCACTTTTTGAGTATCAGGCATTAATTTAAAAGCAAATGGTCCATATGGGGCTAGAGTTTCAGTTTTGCAAGGTGAAATGAGTTCTGGAGATGGGTTGGATGACAATGTCAACGTACTTAACGCTCCTGAACCGTACGCTTAAAAATGGTTAAGATGGTACCTTTTATGTTGTGTGTGTTTCACCACAATTTTAAAAAACATGCCACATTATTAAAAAAAAAACCCAAAAAACAAAAAAAAACAAAAGCTCTCCCTCTAGCCCCCACTCCAAGACAATTGTAGACATACACTGACACGTAGAATTTGCTCTTAAAGTCAGTCTCAGGATAACTCACCAAATGCTTTAAATCCCCTTTTTCTGGTTCAATGAGAAACAGAAAAACAACCAGGTGTGTCTCTCTGAGTTTAGGGCATGCTGATCATGGCAGATTTATATCGCGAATCAAATCAAGCAGAAAGAGACACCTGGATCTCATTTACCTGTCCACAGAGATGTTCTATTTAAGAGATTCCAATGGAAATCCACTTTTAAAAACCATAATCACGTCTTTCAGCCTACCAGTTGAAATCAAAGAAATGTCCTTTCCGATAAGAGGGCTTTAAAATAGGTACCCCCCAGACAAGCAACTGTTTTTAATATGTTACTCGTGATTGCATCGACCAACACGTATCGAGCGCTCTCAATATGAAAGTCGGTGTTGGAATGTGGTGTCTACCTGTTTTCATTTAATTCTTACCATCCCCTTTGAGGTAGGGACTATTGCTACCTCTCTTTTACAGTTCAGGAGACTATAATAACTAGCTCAGAATCACGCAGTTAGGAAAAGTGCAATCAGAATTCCAACCCAAATAGTTTCTCTCTAGCATCTGTAAACACTCTTGCCAGCATCCTGGTCTTCACATCTGTAGGTGGGAAGGACAGCGCTTTCTCAAGGTCTTTTCACAGGATTCATAATCACCCTCTTTGTCCTCATAGATGAGATCATTTCACACATGTGTAACCTGGAATTGTAACAGCTAGATCTTAAGTTAACATGAGGGAAACCATCCTAGAGAAAGGAAGCAATGTTGTAACTATGACTCACCAGTCTCTGTGAATGCATTCTGGCCTGCACGTAGCCTAGATGATTTAGCACCTCTCGCTTTTCCAAAATACATGATCTGCTAGTTCTATGACTCTTGCTTACATATATCTCCCAGCTGTGATAGAACAACTTTGTTCTCTGAGTTCCCCAGGAACATAACGACCCCCAGAAAGAAAAATTCTGCATTGGTGCCCATCATGAATGACAGAAGAAAGAGAGAACGTGCTGCCTTGAAGTTCATCACACCGGATGGTCCACATACCTAAACCCCCTCCTTCCCTTCCCATTTCCCCTGTAGAACTGCCTCAAGATTCTATATGACTGTAAGATGGTTCTACAGGACACTAATCTGCCATCTTCCAATTATGCTGGCTAATCATATAAATTTTCCTTTCTCAACTACTGGCTTGTTTGCAATTGATTGGCACCAGATTGCGGCAAGCAGAATGAGCCCCTTTTTGCTCAGTTACATAATTAAGTATTTTGAACTCATCTTGAGTATTTCTGTCTTGATGACGTCAAGTTTCAATCAATCCAACAAATATGTACAGTCTCAAAATACATGGCAATGTACATTGAATCCTCTGCAAGTGTGGACGGTATAATCATCGCCTGCGTGGATGACACTCAGCTGGGGAAGATGGAGACACTTGCAGACAGGTATCTGACACAAGGGAGATTGGGAAGTCTGATATTATATGTGAGTAAGCATTTGGAAAACAGAAGGAGCGGACATTCCATCTGGGGTGGAAGAACTTGGTAAGGTTTCAGGAGCAAAATGCCTTTTGAGCTGGGACTTCCAATCATAGGAGTGTGGGATAGGGACAGAGAGGCAGAAGAGAATGTGGTCATAGAGAAGGGGAGGAGATGGGAAAAGCAAATGCACATTTCCAAGAGAAATCCCAGAAGGGAGACTGGAAAAACGACAGAGGTCGCTAACATTTTTACAGCTAACAACAACATTCGGTGTTTGTCTGACCTCGAATCAAGTCCCACGTTCGAACTTGGGCATATTTCCCAATTCCTTGCAGTCTCATCTTTAAAAATCGAAAATGACATTAGCAACTATTTCACAGAGTGGTTTGTGTGGAGTAATTAAAAAAAAAGCCATGTAAATTGCTTAGCCCCATGGCTGACACATAATACGCTCTTCATAATATAACTAAACACGACAAAAATCCAAAGCCATGGAATTGACTAATGGCAAAAAATGTTGCTGATGTGTAATTATAAAAGTTTACAAACCTGAGATTTATGGATATCCTGTGGTTGCTTTTTAAGAGCAGTCCATTCTCCTAGGTCACAGATTCCATGTTTGCAAATTCTCCTCCTTGCTAAATTTATTTGTAACCCCTAAATCAATACTCCTAGTGCTTTTGCTGATGTTTGCAGACACGCACAGAATGGCAAAAAATGTGAGTCTCCTGTTGCATAGACTCCCTGTGGAGGTCAAACAGGGCAACACTCTGCCTTCTTGTTTCAGCTCTCATACCATAGATAAATGTTCTTTTCACAGTCTGAGTGCTGTTTTTTTTCTCATTTTTGCGCTTCGTGTTCATGATTTTGTTCTTTAAAATTGCCCCAAGCAAGGGGCCAGCCTGGTGCCTAGTGGTTAAGTTTGCGCACTGTGCTTTGGCTGCCTGGGGTTTGTGGGTTGGGATCCCATGCACAGACCTACACACTGCTCATCAAGCCATGTTGTGGCAGCATCCCACATATAAAATAGAGGAAGATTGGCACAGATGTTAGCCCAACGACCATCTTCCTCACCACAAAAAAAGGCCCCAAGCATAGTGTTGAAGAGCTGTCTAATGTTCCTAACCACAAGGCTGTGATGTGCCTTATGGAGAAAATACGTGTTAGATGAGTTTCCTTCAGATGTGCATTATAGTGCAGTTGGCTATGAGTTCAATATTGACAAGTCAACAATATCTATTCAATAACATGCCTTTAAATAGAAACACACAAAACAAGGTTGTGTATGTGTTGTGAGCCAATGTGGTAGGAACCAATTCTTGTATTTCCCATAGGGACAAAGGTTCAGTATTCATTAATTCAGTGTTTGTGGTGACTTTGTAGAACATAGGTATTGTGAATGACAAGAATTGACTGTAGTCCCAATTTTTATTTCTCCCAGATGGCAACCTCCATCAATGTGGAAACTTGGGTTTGCTCATCTCTGCATTTCTGGTGCCTAAGCCAACATTGGGCTCATAACAGGCATTTGATAGGCATTGGCTCAGTAAGTCAAATTAAAGATTTACATGCAGTCTTACAAAGAGTGTTAGCGAGCAAGGGCCCACTGCCCAACGCTCATAGAAGCCAATACTCTGGCAATGGCTTTGAGAAACGAAAGAGATTTTCTTGCATGGGCGACCAGCAAGGAGACAGGAGGCAAATCTCAAATCCGTCTGCCTGAGTTGAAGCGGGGGCAGACTTTTAAGCAGTTGGGAATGGGAGTGGTTATGCAAAATGCTAGCTTGGGGGAATCTGATTGGGTGATGGGGATGTAAAGTCCTTATAAGTCCAGTGTGTTACAAATCAAGGAACCTCTCACTTTTTATTAGGTTCCCGGAGCTGCTTTCTCATCACCTTGAGTTCCGAGTTAGGGAACTTTTGGCTCGTAAGTGGCTCAAGGTCATCTGAGGACAAGGTTTCCATCTTCTGCACAGGCTCCAGCTACATGATTTGCAGTCTTTGCTCATTGTCCGTGGAAGATAACTTTGATGTTTTGTTATTGATACAATAGGACCAGTGCAAATCGGTCTATGATGGCTGCAAAAGCAGGCTGGCTCCATTACTGAATACGATGTGAAAGATAGCACTCTGTTAAGAAAGTGGAACATAGAGAAATAGAATACGTGAAATTTCTGTGTAAATAATGGCTGAATATAATATAAAATAGCCATTATGGAGAAATAATGGTAATTTATACCCCATCATCATGATGAATGGTACTTTAGGAAATCATGTTATTAATGTTGACTTTGGTCAAATGCCTCTTGAACAGAAGAATGAATGACAACTACAACAATCAAACTATGCAAACTCCTCCTGTAGGGGTTTCCTGTGGCTATTGTAACCAATTATCACAAACTGCGTGGCTTAAGACAGCAGGAATTTATCCCCTCACAGTTCTGAAGACCGGAAGTCCAACATGGAGGGCTCCCCAAGAATGCACTTCCTTTGGAGACTTAGAGGGGGAATCCATTCTTTGCCCTCCAGCTTCTGATACCTGTTGGCATTCCTTGACTTGTAGCCGCATCTCTCCAATATCTGCTTCCATGGCCACATTGCATCCTCCTCTTCTGTCTGTCCTGTCCTGTGCCTATCCTAGAAGGATATTTGTCATTGGATTTAGGGTCATCCAGATACTCCAGCATGATCTCCTCATCTCAAAATCCTCCCCTTAGTTACGTCTGCAAAGCATTTGCCACAGACATTCGTAGGTTCCAGGCATTAGGATATGACATATCTTTCAGAAACCATCATCAACTCACTGCATGGCCTGTGCACAGGACCAGAGAATTACAGGAAAGTAGCAGATGACTTTTCTGACTCAACACCAAAGCGAAGAGAACAGCTACACAAATGCCCAGAAAAGTGAAACAAAATAGACCCGAGAGTTTCCAGCAGGCAATGTGGGAGTATTAGATTGCAGTGACATATCGAATTCCTATCCTAGCGTGTTCCCAGAATTTAGTTTAAACAGCATTAATTCTACAAAAGCCCATGCAATGACAGTTCGTTGCCGTGAAAAAGAATGGGAGAATGTACAAATTTGCAGCACATTGAAACGCTATGAGAAACACATGTGGAGCCCTTCTTATCATCTGTGCTTCGGAATTGTGGCTGACAGACAGGACACATAAATCACATAAATCATAAATTGCATTTTCAAAGACAATAAATGGACAAACCCAGCTAATCCAAAGTGAAAATAAGCCAGAAGACTCTAGAAGGGAAAAAGTAGAATGTGGACTTATCCTCCGTGATGGGAAGTCCACTTAGAAGGAGTGTATGTCTAGCGTTTTCATATGTTCCGTTTCTGGCCAAAAACATTTTTGCACATTTGGTTGATGTGAATTAAAGGCAAATTGCAAATTGGGAACTCTATACATAGCGTCTCTGATGCCCTGAAGAATTTAGTTTCTGTGATGCCAAGAGCATTCATTCATCAATGGTTTCATTCATTTAACAGGCATTCATGGAGTATCTGGGATATACCAGCATTGTGCTGGGTAACGCTCAATGGCATGGATGAATAAAATGAACAATCCCCATGCCCAGATCAACCAACTCTTGACACTTGGTACATATTGGGTTTATTTATCTTCTGTCCTCTGGGAAATGGATGAGGGTAGAATCATTACCAAGAACAGTAACAAGCTCCTGAAGACCATGCACATGTAATCACGCCTGCTCATGGAATGTGACACAGGGCCTCTCAGCTCCATGACTGGATGGGGGGGTAGTGCTGTTGCTGGAGAACTGTAAAACTACTTTTTCTGGGGAAAAATTCTCTGCTGAACAGTGTCCAGATTGGCCAATATTTCTCTCTCTTGCCCCTTGGCAAGAGTTAGGTCTCCTTACATGAACTGGGAAATTGTTTGTTTCTGTCTTCTTTGAAATTTAGATCCATGGTCATTAGGTTGAACTATGTTATACTCTGGGCAAATATCCAGAGCTACCAATATATACGTGTTTAGCAAAAACTTTAATTCAGCCATCTGGTACCTTCACCTTCCAGTGGCCATTGGTGGATGACGTTGGCAGGTGCAGAGCATTCTCTGGATTCTGATGATTTAAGTAAAGCTGGTGTGCCATTGTTATTTTTACTGTTACTTTCTGTTGGGTTTTAATACAAGGGCATTTGTGAAAAAAATAAAAAACAGTCATGGTGGTGATATAATTGACTCTGACAATGTCTGATGTCCTCCTTGGTGAGTTAACAGTATTTTAGGTTTCCCGGTGTAAGAAAAAGGAAAGAAGTGTGAATAATAAGACTCCACACCACTGAAGCACATCTCAGACAAAGATAAAAGCAGAGAGCTCAGGAAGAACTAAATTCTGTAGAATGGTTGGAGCTTTACATAGCAAGATGCCCTCCTGCCCAAAAGTGAACAAGCCATCAAAGCACGGGGTAGCATGTGACCATCAGGAAACACATTTCTTCCCACATCAGTTAAGAAGCATCCTTTCTATAGTGAGTTGAATGGTGGCCCCAGAGAGACATGTCCACATCCTAAGACCTGTACATGTAAATGGGAATGAATTTGGAAGCAAAGTCTTTGCAGATGCAATTATATTAAGGATCTCAAGATGAGATCACTCTGGGTGGGGCTGGTCCTAACTCCAATGACAGGTGTCCTTATTAGAGACAGAAGAGGAGGGACACAGACACAGAAGAGAAGCCACGTGAAGACAGGCAGAAATGGGAGGGATGTGGCCACAAGCCAAGGGATGCCTGGAGCCAAAAAAACGGAAAAAAAGAAAAAGGCTAAAACTATTAAAATATATAAATACAATCATATGTCAAAAGGTGTTTTTCAGGTTTTGAAGGATGCTTGTTATGGCCTCATTCATGGGACCCCACCGAATATGCTGCTTGCTCTCATCCACAATCAGAATTCTCTATCACTGCATCAGAAGAGAAACAGGCAATGAAACCTCATGGAGTGGGGAGGCAGGCATATTGTGCTAATTTAAGAACTTTTGGCTCCCCTACTTTCCATAGGAAAAAGAAAGAACGGGGCGGATAAAGATTTTGGCAGGTTTCACTGATTTTTATCTGGGGCACAGAATGGAGAATTAACCTCCCTGGCAAGGACCGTGAACATCCATTTGTCTCTGGAAAGGGATTTTTATGACCTGAGTCAGCGCCTTGCGTCTCCCTTCTGGAGAAGTCTGCAGTCCATCTTCCCCCTCAGATTATGGGGAGGGAGAGACCTCAGGTCATGCCGAGCTCTCTCAGAAGTCTTGACCAAAATCAAAACATCCCACAGCTCAGAATCTCAGAGTGCTGATAGAATGCCAAGAGGGGATGGGGTGGTGGCTAAAGACGGGGCAATGCCAAAAGGGCGGCCACATGGCATAAAAGACGTGGATTCTAATGCCCTTGGCACCAGAATCTTTTCCGCCATCAGTTATGGGACGTTGACCAAAATATTTCAAATCAAATAATTTGAGGGGTTTTTTTTCTTTTAATGGGTTCCAAAACTATGTGGGAGGGGGCAAAAGGATTCCATTTTCCAGTCCTGACCATCCTTTATTCTTTCGGTCTACGTGCAAGAGTTTCAATGCACACAGCCTTCAGGGACCTAGGTGCGAGCAAAACTTACACAGGCATGACTCGACCACAATCAGGAGGAGCTGCCAGAGAAACCAGCCCAGCCTGAGCCAGTGCCAAATTCCATGGCTGTCGAAGGCCGCGTTTTCAGGTAGCTCATGTGCAATTTTCAACCTGGACCCAGAGACCAAACACAACAGCAGGCAACATTCTCACCATGTCCAGCTTCATGAGCTGATGACAAAGGGAACGTCATTCCAGAGTTAGGTCACCCCAAGACAGTAAGAGTGAAGGCCATAGCCCTTGGTGGCTCTATGATTCAAGGATGCTCAACAAGCATCTGAAACTCTGCTAAGATAATGTCTCTGCCTCCTTGGAGGAAAATCTCTAATGTAGTTGAGTCTACAGACATCTGTTTATTTGGCTAAGTTGTGACTTAAATAGTTTCAAGAAGTTATCCAAATAATTGGTATGGGTGAACTAAAATGTTGGGTTCTCTTCTTGAGAAGCGGGGTTGACTCTTTTTGGATAGATAAAAGTTCTGATACACCGGCGTTATTAATGATGGTGTATATAGGTCGTATGGTGTGCTTGGGTCTTCTCAGGGGTTAATCAGCTCATTCATTCATTCATTCAACTTACCCAGGATGGACCATGTGTCCACCATCACCCTGGACACTGAGAAAGTAGCACAGATGTGTCCTTGACCTTATAGGCTTTCCATACCGGTGGAAGATAGAGGCATTGAAGAAAATCATAGAAAATTTATATTTAAATTTATAAAATCAATGAAGGAAAATAATTGAGTTCTATGAGAAAGCATAGCTTGAGGATATAATTGGACTGGTAGGAAAACTGAAGGCCAGAGTGATAGTCTAATTGGTTTCTATACTAGCTTTGAAGGGGGCCAAAGAACAAAGACCATATTCCTCATAGCGTCACCATTTACAGAGGGTTACTTAGCATCACAAAATTGTGTTTCTTTAGTACGTTTGCATAATCTACCCACCTGAAAAAAATGCTTCAGCCAGTTTTAGCATAAGGATCTGGATATAATCTAGCCCACACATGGCCGTCCCAAAGGTACAAATGGGAACTCCCAGGGGCTTCACCTGAGTTGCAAAAAGATCCATTTGTTCTTAAAGGAAAGGTTGTCTATTTCAGTTTGTATGAAATTCACTCCTCAGAGTTCTGCTTGGTTTTTGCCTCTTCTTCAGTTAGTTCTGCAACTGCTTCCTATGAATGTATACATGGTCTTTAATCCATTTATGCATAAATGGAATCAAACACTATGTGGGATTTTGTGTCTGGCTTCTTTCACTGAGCATCATGTTTTCATGGTTCATCCACATTGTAGCACATGTCAGAACTCCTTCCCTTTTTATGACTGTATAATATTCCATTGTGTGGATAGACCACATTTTGTTGACCTGTTTATCCATCAACGGACACCTGGGTGGAAACATTCGCCTTTTGGTGACTGTGAATAGTGCTGCTGTGGGTTTGGGGTGATGAAAAAGTTCTGAAACTAGACAGTGGAGATGGTTACATAATGTTCTGGATGGACTTAATGCCATGAATTGATATACTTTAAAATTGTTATAATGGTAAGTTTTATGTTATGTGTGTAAAGAAAAGGTCGGGAAATTGTCAGCATTTGCATTCTACAAGGAGATAGTGAGATACACAAGAATGAACAGACAAAGCATTCCCTTATACGTTGTCAATCTCCTTATTTATACCCTGGTCATTTAGAAAAAATAAGAAAAAAGAAAAAGAAGAGGGAGAGTAAACGCTCTCAGCGTCCACCGTCTCAATTCTGATTCTTTTTTAAAATTAATTAATTTATTGTTTTCAGATGTACATCAGAATACATTTCGAATTCTGTGTAGATTACATCATGTTCACCACCCGAAAACTAGTTATAGTGCATCCCCTCACATGGGAGCCTAATCACCCCTTTTTCCCTCCCTCCTCCCCCTTCCCCTGTGGTAACCACCAATCCAATCTCCATTGCTATGTGTTTGTTCGCTGTGGCTTTTATCTTCTACTTATGAGTGAGATCATATGGTATTTGACTTTCTCCTTCTGACTTATTTCACTCAGCAAAATACCCTCAAGTTCCATCCATGTTGTCACAAATGTCAAAAATGCTGTAATCATTTCTTATGGCTGAGTAGTAGTCCATTGTGTATAAATCCCACATCTTCTTTATCCATTCATCCCTTAATGGGGCACCTAGGTTGCTTCCAAGTCTTGGCTATTGTGTATAATGCTGCAATGAACATAGGGGTGCAAGTATCTTTATGCCTTTCTGTTTTCAAGTTCTTTGGATAAATACCCAGCGGTGGGATAGCTGGATCATATGGTAGATCTATCCTTAATTTTTTGAGGATACTCCATACTTCGTTCCATAGTGGCTGCACCAGTTTGCACTCCCACTAGCAGTGAACAAGGATTCGCTTCTCTCCACATCCTCTCCAACATTTGTTGTTTCCTGTCTTGTTAATTATAGCCATTATAACCGGAGTGAGGTCGGAATAGCCAAAGGATTCCTGAGAAGAAACAACAAAGCTGGAGGTATCACACTCCCTGATTTCAAAATATACTACAAAGCCATAGTAATCAAAACAGCATGGTACTGGCACAAAACAGACACACAGATCAATGGAACAGAATTGAGAGCCCAGAATTAAGCCCACACATTTATGGACAGCTAATATTTGACAAGGGAGCCAAGAGCATGCGATGGAGAAAGGAGAGTCTCCTCAATAAATGGTGTTGGGAAAACTGGACAGCCACATGCAAAAGAATGAAAGTAGACCATTCCCTTACACCATGCACAAAAATCAACTCAAGATGGATTAAAGACTTCAATTCTGATTCTTGAAAGAGCTTCCCAACTTCTCTCTTTCTGTCTCTCTGTCTCTTCCCCTCTCTCCTCTCTACATCAGTTGCATCCTGCCCAGCAGAGAGATGACCTACAGCTCCCATCTCCACACCCAGTAGACCTCTTCCCGTATTGAAAGACATCCCAGCTCTGGGCAGACCTTTTATGTCCCGCAAACCAGCTCTGGCTCCCCAAGACAATTCCATGTGCCCCCTGCCCTGTCTTGACTGCACCACACCGGCCTTTGGTCTTCTCTTATTATTTGGACTTTTTAATCCACCTCAGAGCCCTGGTTGGTGCAAGCTCCCCCTTGAAATGTCTCCTAATCGCCCTAAATCAAAATCATTCTCCCTTCCTCTCCACTCCCATGGTCCACATTTATCACCTCTCTGACTCCACTTGTGTTCTTCAATTACTTCTCAGCCATATAAATGTCTATTTTTCCAACTAGACTCTGAGATACTGGAGATTAGGGGCCCTTTCTTCTCCTCTTTCTGACTTCTGCTTTTACCAGAGCATTTTGGGTTTGAAGCCATGCATTTTTTCTATACACGTATTCTAGCCTGCACCATGCTTTTCTTGGTGGGGAGGACAACACAGTTCAATTAGAAACATTAGCAACTGGATTGGAAAGGTCGTTCTGCTGAGGTGTCAACCCAAAATAAGCATGACTTCAGTCCCATGAGCAGCAAAATCAAGCAACACAACAGCTAAATTTAGCACAAAGTGGGGAGGAAAAAATGCTGTAATTCCTGTTGAATCAGACAGCCACTGGCGAGGCTTCCAGTGGTCACTCTATCCCTGGCTATACATTGGCCACACGGTGTCTCAGAGCATTGAGCTTGCACGTGCTCACACTCACAGAGACCTCACGGTCCCTTCCTCGTACTTGTCTCCCTTCCTTGAAAGCATAGGAAGGTCGGAAGGTGGATCATAGAGGCACTTTCACACAAGCCAACAGATCCAAATTTCAGCCTTGGGTAAAACCTAAACCGTGAAAATGTCTGGGTTCGTCACACGCTAAACACCATGTCACTGCCTGGATTATAACAATTACATCACTACACACATATTTTATTGTCCATCACGAACCAGACAGTGAAAAGCGGGGAGGGAGCAAGATCTCACCCTGGAATTGTATTCCTAGCTGAAGAACCCGGAGATGATTTGCCTCATGTCACAAAGTTATCCTCAAAACCAAAGACAAATTAGATAGAATGTGTTACACAATTCAACACAATTCAGTGTTGATATTTTGTGTGTGTGTATCATGCATTAATATATATATAAATATTAGTATACATATTTCAATGTAATAAATATATGTATATATTTATGCATATCATCCAAATATTATATATATTATACATTTTATTCAAATATGTATACATATATATACAACATAAGTATATATGTATACATACAGGTATGTTACTGTTTCCATTCATTCCAATTTCTACAGGAACTTGTCTTTGTCTTTGCAAATAAAACTCTGAAATGCTGCTCAGGAAGGATTTACAGCTATAAATAGTTGAAATGGGGTCAAATTATGGTAAAGGCTCTGTGGAATGCCTTCATGCTATGCACAGCTCTTACTGGAATGGAATCGTGTGTTTATAAAAACCACTCTTACAAAGTGAAAACTGACCCGACCTTGTAATATATAATTGCATCTCGACTCCTTATGGTGTGTGCATTTTCTCTGATTATCTCTGAAATTATTCTTATGCTACCCCTGCCAGATTTTTTTCCAGTAGCCAGGGGGATCAAGAAAACGTGACCTGGAATTGGTGACTTGTCTTGGATCTTGAAGGGAGCCAACCTATATGAATTCACTGTCTCCTCCTAGACATGGAATAAACCAAATGGACTTCATTATGTTCCTGTAGGACTTTCCTAAAGTTTCAGTGCAAGTGACCTCCCATGATTATCTAACCACAGCACAGCAGGGTTTAATAGAGGGGGTATTTTTACTGCCTCTCATTCAAGACGGTTTATTTATTGAACCCTCAAAACAATTTCCTATAAGGTATTTCAGCTGGAAGGCAAGCCCACGACCTTTAATCAAGAGATGTTATTCCAAGGCCTCCCCATGGAGTTAGGCTGAGGTTTCTCCCCAGGTATGAAAGAAGGCGCTCTGCCAGCCAAATGGCCAAGGATGTCACTCATCAGGTCCATCCTCATGACATCATCATTGCAGACGTGGCACTTTAGTGAATGCTGCGGTTGTGGTCACATTGGTCTTCAATTTCTAGATAATGCTCTCCTCAAAGCCCCATTCTGTCGATGATGGAAACCAGATGCCTTTCTTAGCAAAGGTGTGGGATGGGGGCCTCTACTGAATTACCTCATTCTCTTAGTGGTCCTCCAACATGCATGTGCTGTCACTCTTTTGCCCCTTGTGGAATCAGTCATGGAAGCCTGACTCTTTCATTTCCTCCAGAAACTAATGGAGGACCAAGTGAAGGAGTAAACAAGTAACATAAGTCATGTGGACCTCTTTGTTTGCATCAGCCTTCATTGAGAGTTCGGGGAACGAGGGAGAGACCAATAGCAAGCCTGGACAAACAGTTTAAAATTAAAGATGAAACAGCCTTGTCCCTTAAGTTTTTGGTAGCATTCCTACTACTAATGGAGATTTGTCATGGGTTCCACCACCCAGGGCGACCGCTAGCATCAGGTCCCCAGCTCCTCTCTCTCCCTCTTCTACTCCCTGCTCCCAGGCAGAAGCAAAGAAAATGCGAAGCATAGCTCCAGGGATGTCCCACCCTATCCTTACATAGCTGTTCTCCTTATGGTCTGCATCTTATCCTTGTAGATCCTCAAACAGGGTTTCTTGACCTCAGCAGCACTACTCACACTTTGGGGTGGATAATTCTTTTTGTAGTGGGGGCTTTCTTGCGCACTCGAGGATGTTGAACACCATCCCTGCCCTCTACCCATGAAATGACAGTTGGCCAATTATGCCAGTTGTTATGGTCCCAAACTGTCCCCAGACACTCCCAAATGTCCCCTAGGAAGCAAATTCACCCCTGGGTTGTGAACCACTGACCATAGATAGACAGATAGATAGACACACAGCACATAGAGTCTCTCATGCTAAGGCAGAGTTTCTCAGCCTCAGTACTGATAACATTGAGGGCTGGACCATTCTCTGTGATGGGAGCTGCCCTGTGCATTGCAGCTGTGGAGCAACATCCCTGGTCTCCATCCACCAGATGCCAGCAACACCCCCATGTCCCAGTATGACAACCAAAAATGTCCCCAGACATTGCCAAGTGTCCCCTGGGGTGGGGAGGCAAAGTCACTTTTTGTTGGGGGGCTACTCTTCTGAACCTCATAGAGCTCTCTTACCAGCCATAAACAGCATCTGTCTGACCATTTTTATTCTGTTTCTCAAAATTGCAACCTGAGTCCTTTCAACCCTTTTGGTTGACTTAGGGTTGTAATGTCTTCACAAGTTTTTAGTAGACTGAACATCTTCAAGACCATAGAGGGTGAGGTCCCGCCCTCTAAAAGCTTTCTGCATCCCTTATTTTGATTTTGAGTGACAGCAAACACATCTCAACCAGGCTTGCCTCTGAACGTGTGTCGCTGAGGGAATTAAAACTTTTTCCCCCGCTGCACTTCACAGAACCCACAAGCATCGTACAGCTGTGCAGCCTGATCAAAGTGCCTTAAGATTTTCAAACTAATTATGTATGTCCTCTCTTTGCATGCCAAAGAACAGGCTTCCAGGAGAGCTAAGCAACTTGAGCCAAGATGTTACTCTCAATGTTGAAATCTAACTAATTTTTGCAAGGATGAAAGAAGCCCACCAAATCTGCTTCAGTCATACGAGTTAAACCCACGTCATGATACCCATATCAGACACTTGGGCATATTTACTGACCACCAACTGTAGTGCGGAATTGGCAATTATCCGTTTAATCCACTGTGGATGGCCAAATCGAATAATTCAAAGCCCAAAGTAGATGCACGCTACAATTTACCAACTTGAGTTTATACATCTCAATTGCCCATATGTGTAATCTCCATGTTACTGATCTGAATCAAGCTTTTTTTTTTTTTTTTAAAGATTTTATTTTTTTCCCCAAAGCCCCCCAGTACATAGTTGTATATTCTTGGTTGTGGGTCCTTCTAGTTGTGGCATGTGGGACGCTGCCTCAGCTTGGCCCGATGAGCAGTGCCATGTCCGCGCCCAGGATTCGAACCAACGAAACACTGGGCCGCCTGCAGCAGAGCGCGCGAACTCAACCACTCGGCCACGGGGCCAGCCCCTGAATCAAGCTTTTAATAGCTGTATGAACATTTTTCACAAAAGAAGACCTCCAATGCGGAACCATTGAAAATTCAGGCACTATCACAGAATAATACCCCCACCCCCAATTTTATTCTTGTACAAATTCAGTTTAAATGAAGGAACATCCATCAAAGAACCCCCAAAGAGGGAGGGAATCCCATTTTCCCATTGCGTTAACTCTTGGACTCTTGCTAGGCTGATAAAGGTTATTCATCCTCAGAAAACTGGCATATCATATCTTTGAAAGTCTTTGTTCTCACCAAGTCATTACCCCATAAAATAAAATAGTATTTTACCCCAAACCATGGGGCTAAAGTTTTTGTTATACTTTTTTTAATGCAAGAAAAGAATGCACACACACACACACATACACATATACATATATAAGTAGTTAACACAAAGTAACTCCTGCACAAAATGAAAATTTTCAAAAGAATATAAGACCCTTGAATGGTTTCTCCTAGGAGATGCACCCAGGCTGTGTCCTATTCCATCCTATTAGTGAAACTAGTGGGTTGAAGCGTCTGCCCTCTTTTACCTGCTTCCAGTGGGGTAGATGCCATTCTGCATGTTGGCTGGACACAGGGAGATCTGTGGTCAATAAATGCATCCATGCCAACCCACTCAAAACTAGACCAGGAGACCAGACCACTGGACACACACCCTTTTGGTGTCTCACACTGCAGATGAGAACATCTTTCTTTATGGTCTTCTCCATCTTGGAACCTAAAATTTTATTTCAATAAGGGTTCTTTTGATTTAAAAAAAAGGCAGCTCATATGTTATATACCCCTTAGTAGTTACGTTTACTGGGTTGAAGAGCAGGAAATAAGCAGGTAGAATCTGCTTTTACCTATGGGACATCTCAGAAAGCTTACAAATCCAGCTACACCTGAGACAACTATCCAAAAGTGAACTCCAGCACGGAACTCAACAATGAGTAATCAAAAGTGAAAGCTCTTCCGTTTGGGGAAATGTCTCTATATGGTCCTGATATTAAATGCTTCCTTGGGAGGATGCGTTGCTTCTGGTATTAAAGACATAAAATGTATCTGATTTAGTCAAACATGGGAGAGGGCTCTCAGAGTCTAAGGGATAATATAAAAGATGGAATTCATGCAAATGTTTTAAGTTTTTGGTGTGTTTCACAAGGCTGGCTTCCTCTGGGTTATATTTAGCCTGCAACCTATGATTAAAATATTTTGTCTGTCTATTTCTCCGTCTTAATAGACCCCTCAGGTGTCTAAAATATGCCCAGCATCAGAGAGAGGCCAAGACCTGTTGTGAATGCTGTCGCCAGATTAATCTCACGAAAACATCACTTCGATCTCCTTAATGCAGGAAAAGTCCTTAATCACCATCCACCACTGACAGGATGAAAAGAAAACTACATACTAGTCATTCAAAACCCACCATAGTATATAGTCTTCTTAGAACCCTATAGAATAATCTTCTTTGAATTATCCTCAGTTTCCTTTCAAACAAAGATGACCCCAGCAAAGCTTGCCTACCAGTGACCAGCGAATGGTCCTGGACCAGCCTCAGAACCTCTAAAGAGCCAGGCTGTGCAAACTTAACCTCTCTTTCTGGTCACGGATGAGCGAAATGGGCTTCACCCCGTTCTCACAGGATCTTTCCTTTTTGTTCAATTTTTGGTGAATAGACGTGGCCTCCTATCATTATCTCACCGCACTACAGCAGAACTTAGGATCAGGGGTATTTTTACTGGCTCCTGGTCAAGAGGGTTTATTTATCAAAATGTCAGAACAATTTCCTAGAAGGTTATTTCAGCTGGAAAGCAAGCCCACAATGTATAATCCTGCTGGTGCCTCTATCCTGAAGTCTCACGGCTGGAAAGGGGCATGCAGTGGGAATGTCAAGTGAAGAATCAGGGAGCATCAGTCCAGTTCAGAAGAGAGAGCCAGAGAATCGAGTGGGGGACTCGTTGGTGGAGGAGTGGAACCTACATTCATTGAGTATCCTGAGGGCAAAACCAAGCCAGTGTCAAGGTGACAGCTGATCACATGTTAGAATATGAACATCATTCAGTGTTCCAGTGTCCTCATTTGAAAACTCAAGCCAGACGGGTTCAAGGAGACAATATTAGAGACACAAAAACCAACCACCGACCCAACAGCCCATTCCACCCAGAGACAGCCTTCCAACCCACCACCCCAGGAAAGGCGGGACATTTGGGCTTGGCAGTGGATGTGTCGTGCCATTGGGATGCAGGTGCTGGTCAATGCCATCAAGGTCTGGCTGGCATCTGTCCTCACTCATGGCTAGACAAGTAGGGGCCATCAGCCTCTTCTCTGCCCTTGGTGTGCTGGAGCCCTTCAGGATCCGATCCTTTCACATCACCCTCCACAGCCTGCGCAGACCTCAGTGTTCTGAATGTTCAGAAGCAGCCCCCTGTTCCCCGTGAAGTTGACCGTGGTCTTCCTAGCAGCATGTACTGCCCTCCTTTTCCAGACTTCCAGAACATTCAGAATCAAGACCATGAATGCCTCCTCCTTCCTTCCCGTAACTTTGAGATATTTCACTGTGTGTATATCTTGAACACTCGGCCACTGGCACACCGTAAGAGCCTGGGCTTGTGTAGCATAAAAAAC
Organism: Equus caballus; assembly: GCF_041296265.1. Classification (NCBI taxonomy): domain Eukaryota; kingdom Metazoa; phylum Chordata; class Mammalia; order Perissodactyla; family Equidae; genus Equus; species Equus caballus. The sequence continues at coordinate 1,317,518 of NC_091715.1, read as the reverse complement.
AGAGGAGTAAATGTTGTCCAGGGGACCTCTGAAGATCACCAGGTTGATTCCCTCTTTTTTCCCAGATGCTGTTCAACCATTGCCCTTTGATTACAAGGCATGGTCAAGGGGAGCCAGGAGGAATTCTCTGGCAATCCCAACTCCTGAGTTCTTGCCCCAAAACTGCTTTTTGAGATCCAACAAATGATGCTCTCTGCCTGGCATTTCTTGAGGACCCTTAGGGAGAAGCATATGTAACCAGTGGGTTGAATAAGCATGACTCATTGGGTGTAATCACCAAGCAATTTTATTTTGTCTCCTACCATCCTTTTCAAATATATTCAGCGAGGATGGGGGTGGGATTCTCTGTAGACCCCTGGAGGAATCATAGGCAGTCTCATGACTTCATGACCTTCCTCTGCTGGTTCCCTAGCTCTCTCCCTCTCTGTCTTTCTTTCCTCTCTCTTTCCTTCTCCTCTCTCTCTGTCTCTTTGTCTCTTCTCTCTTTCTTTCCTTCTTTCCCTCTCCCTTGCCCTTCTCGCTCTCCCTCCGTCCCTCTCTCTCTTGCTTTTTCCCTCTCTCTCTCCTTTCCTTCCTTCTTCCACTCTCTTCTTCCCTCCCATCCCCATCTCTCTTCCCCCCTTAGGAAATGTCTTTCCTAAAAACATTTCCTCTCTCCCTCTCTCTGTCTCTTCTTCTCTTTCCTTCCCTTCTTCTCTCTCTCTGTCTCTGTCTCTTGCTCTCTATCTCTCCATCTCTCTCTCTCCCTCTCTCCCCCTCGCTCTCTACCTGCAACAGGTGTGTGTCCTCTCATCTCCTTCCTCCTCCAGGTGGGGATCTCTGAGGAAGAGACAGCTGATAAGGGAAGGAGGCCTTGAGTCGCACAGCTGCTCTGATCTCCAGCCAGCAGAATGAGCTCACTGAGGGAGGAGGGGGAGCTGGCTTGGGCCATGTGCCAAGCGCCCTTTCCAGCCCAGCTGGAGAGGCAATCAGCAGAAGTCTTTACTTCTCTCTGACACCCGTATGGACTTTGCAGTGGGCTCACAACCCAGCGGGAAGGGGTGTGCATTAGTTGGCCTTTCAAAGATTGCAGGTCAGGGTCTCACAGATATCCCCAAACAACGTGAGGGGCAACAGACTTTGTACTGTGCTGCAGAATCACAGTTTTCCCTGTGGCCAGGCAGAGGCTGCACAAAGTTCTGGCCATGTGGGCCTGTGACCTTGCACTGTGCAGCAGCTCATATCATGGCTGGGGATATTTTGGGGACTTCCTCCAAACCTGCAGTTGGTGTCAGAAGTGAGGATGGTCACGTGGAATGTCCCCTCCATGGAGGGTCCACCTGCTTCCTTAATTCACTGGCCTCTGCCATCTCTCTACCTTGTGGGGACTTAGTGGGTACATTCAGTTCTGCAGGGAGACGGGGGTAGGAGGGAAGACCACCATGGGCCGTGTCTAATTCCTTTGCTTCTAAGCTAGCTCTGAGCTTAATGAAACAGCTGTTGGGTCATGATGTGAGTTTTGTGGATGTCTCAATTGGCCAAGCTAGGACTTCCCTTCCAGGCTATCTGGGAAGCTATCAAAGAGAAGAACATACACATCACTTTCTGTTCCTAACAGAAATGAAGGCCAAATACAGCCCCCTGCTGTGAGGGTCCAGTGATGACGGTTTGCTAAAATAAACCACATCCAGAACTTGACCCAGACGGAGTATATAGACTTGTCTCTGGCTCTTGCAATCTTAAGAAAAAAAAACACTAAACTAAAGTGTGGTATGTACATATACAATGGATTATTATTCGGCCATAAAAGGAAATGGACAGATACATAGATAAATTTCAAAAACATGCTGAGTGAAAGAAGCCAGTCAACAAGTCACAGATTGTATCATCTCATTGATATCAAAGGTCCAGAAAAGGCAAACTCACAGATATGGAGAGCAATAGTGGTTGCCACAGGCTAGGATGCAAGGATGATGAAGGGGCAAAGTGGTGGTAATTAAAGACATGGGGTTTCTTGTTGGGGTGATGAAAATGTTCTGAAATTGATTGTCAGTGATGGTTGCACTACTCTGTGAATATATTAAAAATCACTGAGTCGTACATTTTAAATGGGTGAATTTTACAGCATGAGAATTACAGTCAACCATCAGTATCCACATGGGATTGGTTATAGGACCCCACCCGTCAACAGATACCAAAATCCCAGATGTTCAAGTCCCTTAGGAGGCCCTCCGCATCCGCAGGTGTCACATCCATAGGTATGGAGGATCGACTGTATAGTATCTCAAAAGAGTAGTTACAAAAGGAAAACACAACTCTTTCTTCCCATTCGTCCACACTGGGTATTGGACCCATCTGTCTCTGGACATCACAGGCTGCGTATTCCCTCCTGTAGGCTCACACACAAAACACAGCAATTCTCTGCCACAAACCACAGTGCTGCCTATGATAGCCCAATGCATGCTCATTTAGACATAATTGATACCCCACCTACTTCCGCATGGGATCAAAGGATTTGAGGTGGCTTATAATAAAATCACATATGCACATGATAGTTAAAATGAAGACACAAGAAATGCCACAAAGCAGGTGCGAGAAAGACACACCATTTTCTGGGAGCCTAAAGGAATTCTTGTCATGATCCTTTAAGCCTCCTCAAGACACAAACCTGAAAGCCTTGTAATTCTTCCCATATTCTTGGGGTTCTGTCGATTTTTTTTCATGCATTACTGAGACCCTCTCCTCCCCTTTACACAGCTTTTAAAATGGCCTTAAGGCTGACCTATATATTTACATATTAAAAAATGTTGAACGCTCTATTTCCTTCCCTGGAATGCAACCTAATTCTCCACCCGCCCCTCAATACAATGAAAATGCAAGCTCTTGCAAGAAATGGAATTCCAAGTGAGTCTGCCCTGTTATAAAAATTATAAATGATTTTATAGTTGTAATGCACCTTAAAAAGTCATTTCAAGCATGTCCTCACGTTGCAGCAATAATAATAATAATGCCAATAGAAATAAGTTTCACAAAGACACAGCTAATAAAAGAGCAGGAATGCCAGCCTGCATATACCCACACTTTCACAAAATTTCTGGGAGGTATTTAAACTTTCCTCTTCAAGCAATTTCCTAACTTTGGTGAATGGGACAATAAAAATAACGTTTAAAGAGCATTTGTAAGCAAATTCCATTTTCTTTTATGGAAGACTGCTCCTCACAACGAACACTTTGCTTCCTGTATACAGGGGATAGTTTTGTTAATCCCAGCTGTATAATCAGAGATTCCTGGATGCCAAGATGCACAGTGGGTGGATGCCCAACGGGAGAGTGGAGCCAAGCAGAATCCCCATGGACTGCCCCTGGGATTTATATGGCGTAGATGAACAAGGCTCAACGCTTTTGCCATCTTCAATGCTCCCCTCTCAGTCCTTTTGCTAGCCTTCTGATGATCAGTCAACTGTTGCCTCCTCTGTTCTGAAGATCCTGGGGCTGGTTGGATTCCACAGGCTTCACGTTCTAGGTTCAGCTGGCCCCTCAAGCCTTCAATCACAAAACCATCATTGACCAAGGAGTTATCTTTTGCTGGCAAGGGTGGTGCATGAGTTTCCTAGGGCTGCCATAACAAATTAACACAGACTGGGTGACTTCATCAACAGACGTTATGTCTCCCAGTCCTGGAGGCTGGACGTCTGAGATCCAGATGTGGGCAGGGCTGGTTTCTCCTGAGGACTCTCTCCTTGGCTTATAGATGCTGTTTTCTCCCCATGTCCTCACATGGTCATCCCTCTGTGCATGTCTGTGTCCTCATCTCCTCTTCTCATAAGGACATCAGTCCTATCGGATTACAGCCCACCCATGGGACTTCATTTTACCTTAATCACCTCTTTAAGGACTCCATCTCCAAATACAGTCCCATTCTGAGGTATCCTGGGCATTAGGACTTCAACATATGAATCTCGGGGGACATAATTCAGCCCATAACAGGTGGTTAGGGTGGTAGACAAGTGGGCACACAATGTGCCTGCTAAAAAATGTGCCCCCAAACGTGGGTGGTATTTGCTCTCATGCTCCTAGCCCACCAGCCGTAGATTCCAGCTCCTGTATGTAGTCATATCAAGTGACGGACTGGTCAATCTGCCAGTTTACCAGTTTTATTCATGCTGTACTTGGAGCAGACATCTCTGACATAAAATAATAGGTGACTGAAGATACCTATTCTGCCATCTCCAAACTCCACATTGAAAATCGACCAGACCAACGAACCCACCTAACAAATTAGTGTCTCAAGAAGGTCCGGCATCTGAAAGTGTCTTGTAAATCTTGTGCTTCGTCCCCACCACTATGTTGTCCTCTGAGCATTTCAGGTTTTAGATTATCATTTGACTGGGGAAAACTTAGACTGTCTTTCTGCTTTCTGTAGTTAATTTAGAGTTGGAGGCCAATATAGTGTGCCAGATTGTGCTGGGCACGGGATGTTTGAGATAACCTTCAAGTCGAATTACATGGACTGTAAAAGAATTTTGTTTTAGGATCACGTGAATTGTCTTAGTCTATTTGGGCTGCTATACCCAAAATACCACAGTATGGGTGGCTTCTAATCAACAGAAATTTATTTCGCACAGTTCTGGAGGCTGGAAGTCTGAGATCAATGTGTAATCAGCTCCTATGTCTCATGAGAGTCCCAGTTTGTGGTTCACAGACGACGTCTCCTCTCTGTGTCCTCACATGGTGGAAGGGGCAAGGGAGCCCTCTGGGGTCTCTATCCCATTCATGGGGGCTCCACCCTCATGACCTCATCACTTCCCAAAAGTCCTATTTCCTCATACCATCTCCTTGGGGCTTAGGATTTCAACCTATGAATTTCGTGGTAATGCAAACCTTCACAACACAGCAAATATCACTTATATTTGAGATTTTTGTTAATTTTTTTTATTTGGTAGGGTTATGTTTGTTTTTGAACATGTGTTTATAGATACTCCCCTCTATCTCATGATTATGTTGCACAAAAAAAATTAAAAGGGAAAAAATTAAAAGGGAAAAAAATCAATGTTATTCAAAGAAAAGAAATCAATGCTACGGTGTCCAATGTTTTTTTTTAGATTGGCCCTGAGCTAACATCTGTTGCCAATCCTCCTCTTTTTGCTTGAGAAAGACTGTCCCTGAGCTAACATCTGGGCCAATCTTCCTCTACTTTAGATGTGGATGCCACCACAGTACGGCGTGATGAGTGGAGTGTAGGTCCGCGCCTGGGATCCAAACCAGCAAACCTGGGGCAGCCAAAGTGGATCCTGAGCCCAACAACTACACCACCAGGCCAGCCTCTCCAATGGTTATTTTTAATAAAAATCACTTTGAACCTGGTTTCCATCATGTCTTCATCCAAAGCTGAAGTGTGGAATCACATGAGAGCACAGAGGACCGGTGTACATCAGGACTCCACCATCACAATGAAGAAATCTCAAGATCCAGTCATGTTATCAACCAACAAAGAGGTGTTTTCACCAGTAGGTCACTTTCTTCATTTGCATGTAGAGGAAGGAAAGTATGTCTCAAGAGTGCCTTCCAGATCTGAAGCCCCATCTAACCCTCCAGGGTCATTCCAGCGTTTTTGGAGATGAGAACGGACAAGGACGAGATTTAGGAAGGTCGACTGTGAAGGTTGTATCAGATGACTTTGTAGATAGAAAGCTGGACGCATGGTGACTTTTTCCAGAGGCAGCTATGTATGATCTTGATGTTTCACACCTGGGTATCTGGACATGATGGTTGAAACTCAGACATTATAAAAAGGGATTCGGTTTAAGGGAGTGATGGAGATGCTGAGGTTAACAGTTTTGGAAATATCCAACAAAATACCAAGGACACATTCTAATTTTAACAAGAAGTCCATACAATTTCTTTAACAGTGGAGGCATACATAGGAATAATCAAGAAATAATTCAGTCAAGAACAAATTTAATCGAGCTCCTTTCACGTCCTGTTTCTTTAAAAAAGAGTCAACGGTGCTCAAGTTTGTTAATTTTGGAAAAGTTCATAGTTTCTTTTCCTAAAAACAGAACTTGAAATGCTTCTTGGACGTCAAAGATGTCTATAAAACAACATATTTCTTTCTTTTGGTTTACTGAGGTATAATCACATACAGCAGTGTCTAAGTTGAAGGTGTACAGCATAATGATTTGACTCACATATATTGTGAACAATATTTTGATGAGTTAATTATAAATTAAACATGTCGTTAAAAACATATGGATAAAGTGCTCACAATATAAAATTTTAAGAGAACTTGAAGGGAGGAGTTTTTTTTGCAAAAATCTGCTTTGCGTTTGCCAAAAATAAAATATTTGAGTCTATTTGGTTCACTCTAAGCAGCCAGATCTGACCATTCCCATTAGTTGGATCCTATTTGACAAGAAAAATAGAAAATAATTTCACATAATCCAGGGCAATATTTTCCTAAAATAAAAAGCCATAGAGCTGTGGGTTGGAAATTAATTTTTTATTTGAAACCTCTCATTCAACACTTTTATTTCAGGTGTGTTATGATTGTAGTTATTAGGTCACAAGAAAAAAAATTTTTGAAAGGTGAAGATTAGCATGAAGTTTTAAAAAGCTAGTTACTATGGTGGCATGCTCAATGAAATCATTTGAATTGAAATTCTCTCTCTTCAGATACAATAAAATGACACAAGCTTAACACATGAAATTGTCTTAGATATGGTCCATCCCTTTGTTTGTCGTAATTGGAAACTGAGGTTCAGAGAAGCTCATGTTTTTCCAAAAGATTCATAAGAATTAGTGATGGAAACAGCTAGATCTCATATATCTTTATAATGACTATTTTAAAGTCATGCAATTACTGAAACGCTCAAAAAGACCAGTCGCAAGTGTTGAGTTCAGCATTCACGCTCTTAGCGCCAACATTTTATTCAACACTAATTAACTCTGTTTCCATTTCAGGTATTACCAAATTTACTCACCTCATTTCTTTTCCTTCATCCAAAAAACAGAGTTCACGCAATTACTGTAATCCTCAGCTTTCAGGTCGCATCCCTCCTCAACAACCTCCGTTAAAACTAGAAGATTGTTAATCCCAACTTGCTACAGAAATTTTGCTAAATCAGAATTACAGAGAAAAGAGTAACACACATTCTTTCAACAACCCTTCCATACTTTCAGTTAAAAATGGTTGCATCCAAAAAAAACAATCTTTGTGTCCGTCGAAAAGTTGTAAAGAAACAGAGAAAGAGATTGCTGGTGAGTTTGCATTTAAGAATTTCTTTCCTTCTGAACGTTAGGCAGCATTGGGAAAAACCCCAACTCTACTTCTTTCAAGTTAAAAGTGCTTTGAAGAGCTGATCTTCACAGGTGAGTAAAGAGAGAGAGGAGATAAGAATGCAGTGGCCTGGGGGAGGCAGCGGAGGAGAAAGTGTGAGGGGCCCCCATCTCCTTGCATCTGACAAGGGAGGGAAGGCTCCTACGAAACACGAAATACCATGCTTTAGTGAGGACATGGCCATTTTTATGTAGCAACACAGGCATTTTCTGGCAGCTTGGGTTCTAATTAATGGTGAAGAAAGCATGGCCCAAAAGAAACTAGGAGGATCACAGACAGTCGTCTTCGTAAGTTACTCAAAGCATAGATAGCAAAAGTGTATGATAATTTACTATTCTTAGGTATTGCAAATACACAACCCATTGAAAGAAGAATAGACAGACATCAGTATACAAAGTTCCAAGCATCGTCCAAATAGTTACCAAAAGGTCTTTAAACAATTTGCTTGCTTTTTTGGCACACTGAGTGGGAACCTACTTCAAGGTTATCAGAGTAACAGAGACAAAGAACATAGCATCCCAGGCATCAAATCCACAGGAAATGCAGACCTCAGCCTGAAGCACGATGAAAAGGCTTTTTATCGGAAATGTTGATAACGTTGCTTTCAACTTCAGTTACGGGACAACATGCAAGAAACAGGCTTTCGGCGACAAAGAAGAAAAAGCTTGTTTGTGCTCCACCGGGTTCTGTCCAACTTCTCGATGTCCTTTTTTTCATAAACAAACTTCAAAGAACATTTGTCTAAGGCCGAGTTAAAGCACAGTTGAGATGCAAGGTTGCACAACCTGGGTCTGCAATTAAAAATATAACATAATACTAATAATTTTGTAAAAAGGTGTTGTCTCGCCAGCCATTCGGAGGGACCAGGATCACTTTTAAGGTGTGGAGCCACTGTCTCTGTGTGTGTTCGTATATAGGGTGACACAGGAAAACATCAAGACTCCACAAGGAAGACGGGAGAAATGGCTGCAGATGAAGTCTTTCGTTGTCTACAGAAGGCTATTTGGTTAGAGCAGCTCATAATTCCCTACTTTTCAGGGAGCCCCCTGGTTATTTTATGAGAATGCATGAGGACTTAATTTAAGTCTTAAGATATGACCCCACTGTGGGACCCAGTTCAAGAGCAAAGTGTGAAGTTATTTATCACACAACACCTCTTGCCTCGGTTCAGGATTAAGATCCCTGTAATGACGCGTTTTCTGCTCTGAGTACTTTCCGTAGATGTCCCTGGATTATTCCCTTTTAACTAAATGAAGCAGGGCTTTCTCAGAAGTGGTAGAAATGTAAGGCATCCTTGCAGGGCAACTCGGTTTTAATGAGATGAACTGTGCAACATTCCAAAGTGGAGGCAAGCCCAGTTGGGACACTGGGCATCCCGGTCACTGTGGACTTGCTCATGTCCATCCTTCGCTATGCTCACCCCGTTAACTTCTTCACAGTTTATCCAGCCTTCACTAGGAACCCGGTGTGACCCCTGTAATCAGCACTCATTCCTTGCCAATAACCTCAGCCATCCATCATCTTACCAGATACCATTTGCAGCAGGGCGAGCTGAAGCGGTGCCTCTGGGAGACACACAGTCTCAGTGATGCCAGAAATGGCAAAAGCCCAAAAACGTAATGTCCCCACTGCTCCCTGGCATGCAAAAGCTTTTCTTACTGAATCACCCATGCTTTTCACCAAAGCCAGTTTTCCTATGCTGATTCTTATAAGAGTGCCCTTGGAAAAACAAATCAAACCTGTGAGTCAGTCCTGTGGGATCTGGGCATCATGGCTTTAGGACCCGAGGCAGATACGTGCCTAGATCAGCAAAAATTCCCTATTCTCATCACCGCCATAGATCTGGTCAAGAGACTCAGAGGCTTGCCAAGAGCTGTGTTTTTAAGGCTATTACTGTAGTTAACTGGGGGATGAAATAATAATGACAATAGTCATAATGACAGTAATCATAAACCTCTTGACTTGAAAAGATCAGGCAAAGGAAGTGATGAGAGCAGAAGTTTATTTGTGCTAAGCTCTTGCTTTCTAACTCCCTTAAAGATTTGAGGTGGGAGGGAGAGCAGACCTCTCCATTGCTCTGGCCATCATCGGGATGCATTTGAAGCTGTGTTGTCATCTTCCCAGCCAGTTGGTACATTGAACTTTGCACAAGAAAATATTCTGGGAAGAAAAGTGCTTTAAAGATACAGTTTTTAAAAGCCAAGCTAGATCAGAAGATTAACAGAACCCATGTCACCTCGAATGCACAGGAGACTCTCAATGAAGATAAACCCCCATCATGGCTAGGTGCAAAGAGGTAACTCAGAGAGATGGAATCTGTGCCAGGTCTCTGTGTCAGGGTCTCTGCCCACACTTTTCTGGTCCTCACGCTATCTATCTGCTGCCCTGGTGGTACTTAGCCACAAGTGTGCATGGGAGAACATTTCTTGGCCCCCTTGGGGACTCTCGCTTGTGGTTCACTGTGGCCATTGTGGCTGTGACCATGGGTCCGGCACCCACGGTGACTCCTGGCTGCAATCCAGACAACCTTGGGGTGGAGGAGATGCTGGCAGGCTGGTGTGCCCAGCTTTTCCCCCCCGCAAGGAGTTCTAGAGAGCCAAGAAAGGGAACCAGCATCCATCTTTACAGACGATCAGTGAAAGTCAGTGCAGACTTGTGTATTTTTCACAAAAGGGCAGTGCTTCCTCTCAAGACACCAGTGGGGAAACCAAGTCACTCTCCGACACCTGGGCCTTTTGGATAGATTGACATATGCAACATCTGCTTCCCGTAATTGATTATCCAGGAAAATGAAAATAGCCCCTTCTCAGAAATGCTCGTTGAACCAGCTCAGAGTGAAGAGTCTGGGAAGGATTTTTTGGCTCACGTCTTCTGAAATCAAGTCCGGTTCTCCTATTTGGAATCTTATCACGTCATCCTTGCCACCACCAAGAGACAAAGTCTAAGGGATTCAGACAAGTTCTTGGGCTCCTAACTCAATACAACGGTTGAAGGAACGTGTTAGCTTTGGGTGGTACTTTGTAAAGTTTATAATAAAAATGCTCACTTTGTTAAAAATCATCCCATTCTATGACTGGACTTTTCTGCTCTTTCCATGTCAACTCTTCCCCAAAAAAGACCTTATTGGGTGACCTCTTTGAAAGCCAATTGCAAAGGATTTCAGAATTTCTCTGTCACAACCAGTGCTGAGAAGGACTTGACCGTCTGCCGTGTTGCTTTTATTTATCCACTGCCAAAGTCTGACAACAGATGTCTGAAACCCGTTCAACTTATTTTTATCTGCCCAAATTACACATTTGGCAGAACACAGCCCTCTGAGATCCCAGGCAAGACATGAGACAGGTTTCCTCTTCAGAGTTACTTTGAAGGCGTTGGAATCTCTTTGGTTTATTGTTCTTTATTTCGAGCTTTTAACGATAATATAAACGCTTAATCCAATGTTGTGTTTAAGATAAACATGATCATTCTAAAAGGGCGTTGTTAGGTTATGTTCCACTAATGATTTTACATCCTGGGCATGTCCTTCCGCCTGGGATAGCGTGATGGAAATAAAACACAGTAGACCTACGTGGAATGGAAGCATTGAAGAAGGGCATTCTTGGTTTGGGGACAAATGGGTGGTTTTGCATCATCTCGAGATGATGTATTATTAGTGGAATATGAAGTGAGAATAATGGACTTTGTCCAAAGGTTCTGTCACCTAAAGTGGTTAGGTGACCTAAATCATCAAGGATCCCATTAAGACGTTTCAGAATCAATGCTTCATTGAGCCACCATTTCGATGGTTAAACCCACTTAGAGAATTCTACTTAGGTCTATGCTTTTTTAGCCAATGAATTTGAAAAGAAGAGGAGGGTAACAAATCCATTTAGCATCATCAAGGGAACACAGAAGAATACAAACACCCTTATGTCTTCAGCGTGTAGTAATGGAGTTTCTGCCCATAAAAACACACGCCCTCATTGCAGGCTCACCAACTTTCATTCTAAAGGCTCTGAATACCTGAAAACATCTTCCAGATGTGCAATAAAATCCCTGTTCAACCAAGTTTCCTGGTAAAATTTCTGTGATTTGTTTTTCTCAAACTCGGTTCACAGAAGACCTCGGATTAACCAAGACCTCTGTCTGCCTTCCCCAACTGCAAGAAAGGCTCACCCTCCGAGACTGTCCAGCCTTCCCCTCTGGGTCGCTGCTTCCTGTTTTAAATTAAGCCAAAGCTTTCCCGGATTTTTGTTTATAAACCAGCCTCATATGGCTGGAGCCGCGATCGTGGCAATAGTCCCTCGCGTTTCAAGGGGAATTCCACATGCAGATCTCTCTGCCAGAAGAAGCTTTTGCCATTCATCTTCCCAAAGAATCATCCCACGTTCGTGATGGCATGGTGACTTTATCCACAGACACAGCAGTGACTCCCTGGGTTAGGATATAAATTCCATTTTCAGAGTGTCCTGTAGGATCCTGGCTTTTGAGATGTATACATTCCTTAGCCCTCTGCTTGCTATACCGGACCAACAGCCAAGACTAGAAATGGATGATAAATCCACAGATTAAAAAAAAAAGCAAAACCAACATTTTAGGTGATTTTTAGGTACAGAGTTTGGCAATCTGGTTCAGACAAAAGTTCTTCTCCCAGAAAAATTACATTTGTGAAAAGTAACTCATATATGGGACGCAGACATGAAGTTGACCATTTATACCAGCATTTAACTCAGTGTAGGCATTTTATATGCAAGAACGTATAGTTTCTCAGAAAAAGTTCCCTTCAGAGAAGAGACTTGCTACAAACAGGCCCTTATTAATACTGTTTTTAGCATTTGCCTCTTTCTACTTTTCCGTACCATACTGGTTGGAAAAGCTATGTCCACATCAAATGCCTAAAACCTCAGAATGTGACCTTATTTGGAAATAAGGTCTTTGCAAATGTGATTAAGTGAAAGATTTAAGATGAGCTCATCCTGGATGAGGTTGGCCCTAAATCCAATGACAGTGTCCTTATAAGACACAGAAGAGGAGAGATACAGGCACAGAGGAGAAGATGGAGGCAGAGATGAGAGGGAGGCAGCCACCAGCCAAGGGACCCCTGGAGGCCCCAGAAGCTGGAAGAGGCAGGAAGGACCCTCCCCTGGAGCCTCCGGAGGGAGCACGACCCTATGACACCTTTGTCTCAGACTCTGGGCTCCGGGTGGGGGAGGATGAATGTCTGTGGTTTGAAGCTCTTCTGTTTGGGGTCATTACGAAACAAACACACACTCTGATATAGAATGTGCATTAAGTAGATCTATGAAAGTACATCTTCATATTTGGAACATGATGTCAACAGTCCAGCTGCTATTCCAGAGCAGATTTCCCTTGGCGGAATCACACAAGTTCAGAATTGGAAAAGTGATGAAGGATGAGGAAGGCTCCACACGCTGGTGGATCTGGGCATCCTCTCTTCCCACCAGGGTCCTCCTTGCCTCCTAGAGAACGCAGTGCCTCTCTGGGCAGGAGGGGTTGGCAATGCAGGCAGAGGATGCTCTGGTAGGTCAGTGTCCCAGGGCTTAGATTTGGGCACAGATGTCAGAGAGCGGGACTTGCCCAGGCTCCCAGGAAGAACCCGAGATGTGGGATGGGTGAAAATTGGCCTGAGAACCACATGGTGGACCCAGAGAGCTCCCTCATCCAGGCGGACTGGAGAGCTCAGCCAGCATCTCAGGCAGAGTGAGGGCCAGCAAAAGAGGGAGTCGGGAAGGAAGCCCTCAGTCACTGCCAGTACTGGACTTCAAAAAGCTGATGACATCATTGTGACCAGGAGGGAGCCATGAATGGCCCCAAGCTGGTCTGGACCCCACCCTGCAGGCATGACCTGTCCCATCCCCAGCCTCCCTCTTTGTCATCCTGCCCTCCTGGTCTCTATTCTCCTTACCTCCTCCCTCTTGCCTTCCTTCTGGCCCTCGGAGTGTTGGGCAGCACCCTAGCCATGCCCAAGTCCACATTACCAGTGTATAATAAACTGGCTGTTTGACCATATCAGGGGTTCCTGGAAGAGAAGGGGGAGCAGGTGAGAAAAGCATAAAAAAAATACCCCCAACTTCACATCTCCCACCTATTATCGCAAAGTATACTAACACCAAAGTTGGTAACAAGACCCACCCCGCACTTTCCAATCTTATTTGACCATAAAACGTTTTTATTTTCTTCCTTTCTTCCTTGTCTCTTTTCTTTTTTTCTTGTCTTTTTCAGAGTTCCTCTCAATAGCTCCAAGAACAGTTTGCGAGAAATGCTGATTTACGTGAACGCCTCTCGGATTTCTGCCTCCATTCTTCTTTCTTTCCACGTTCAGCCCCGATTTCAAACTTCTCTTCTTGCGTATTTCAAGCCACCTGGCCACTGTCCCGCATGCTCACCGTGAAGATGATAAGATGTTCCTTCATCTTAATCCTCCCGATCAATTCCGTCCACTCCCAGGCTGCCCTATTTCTAGATATTTTGACATGGAGCTCCCATCTCTCTTCCTCCATATTCTCTTCATTCCTACCGGCTTTTCCCACTGCTGCCAATCACTGCCTTTGGTTGACTAGTTGTCACAGACTGAATGGTGTCCCGCCCTCAAATTCGTATATGAAGCCCTAAACCCCAATGTGAATGTATTTGGAGAAAGAGCCTTTAGGGAACTAACTAAGGTTAAATGAAGTCATAAAGGTGAAGCCATAATCTGATCGGACTGATGTCTCTTCCTCTTAGAAGCTCCTCTCCAACTTTCTCTCTCTCTCTGCAGGTGCACAGAGGGAAGACCACGTGAGGACACAGTGAGAAGACAGTGTCTACCAACCAGGAAGAGAGATCTCACCAGAAACCCGCCTTGATGGTACCTTATCTTAGACTTCCAGCCTCCAGAACCATGAGACAATAAATGTCTGTTGTTTAAGACTCACAATCTGTGGTCTTTTGTTACGACAGCCAAGAAGATTCGTACACAAGTCTGTAAGCCTCTGATACCCTCTCTGCTGTCACTGCCCTCATCCAGACCTTCATCAACTCCAGCACATCTGGTCGATACTCAGTAAATAATCTGCCAAGTTTTCTGTGTGGTGGCTGCCAAGAGAGGTTGATTCATCTGCTGAGAACTTTTAAAATTTACAATGATATGGCAAGTTGTGTTGGACTCTGCTCAATCACTCAGAAATGGAGTAGAGACAACGGCTTTAATCAGTTCCATTTCCTCTAAGGTTGCTTTTTTTTCTTTAGACATATTTTACCAGCCTTCTGCCAAGACTTTTCATCATTTTCCATTTCTCCCTGGAATCTCCCCAACTTCTTCAGGTCTCAGTTCACTCTGGCCTGCCTTTCAGCCATGAGTCAACAAGCCAGCTCTTCTTGGATGTGAGATCTAAGGACGCTGGAGATATTTCGGAGTCCATGAGAAGAGCAGAAACGTGACTCGATTATATACAAGGCTGGGTCTTGCTATAGGGGGCGACTCATTCTCCGGTAACAGGAATATGCCGATCTGAAAAGGTTTAAGCACTACAGAATCATTCAGTTTGCATCTGGTACTCTGTGATATTCTAAATACCTACAAAGCAAGTTTAGGTTACACGTTCTGGCCATTGAGGTCAACCTGATGGACTCCAACGTCAGGTTCCTCCCTCTTATATAAATTTATAATGCGGTTATTGCATCTCTTATATCTTTTATATGGTGATTGTGGTCCCAAAAAAGATATGTTGAAGCCCTAACTCCCTCAGTCTCTGAGAATGTGACCTTATTTGGAAATAGGGTCTTTGCAGGTATAAATAAGCCAAGATGAGGTCGTCTGTGTGGGCTCCAATCCAACAGGACTGGTATCCTTATAAGAGAGTGTTTCTTTATTATCGTTTGAATATTAAACTGCTCTTTATTTTAGGAAATCTTGAGAATAATGAATGAGGCTTAACTTTTTAAAAAAGTGATCTGACTTAGAAAAATTAAAAAGTCGTCAACTTGGCCATTGAATGGACAAAGAAGATATATACAATGAAATACTACTCTGCAATAAAAAAGACAAAATTGTGCCATTTGTGACAAGATGGATGGACCTTGAGGGTATTATGCTAAGCTAAATAATGCAGAAAAAGAAAAACACCATATGATTTCACTCACATGTGGAAGATAAACAAACACATGGATAAAGAGAACAGTTTAGTGGTTACCAGAAAGCCAGGGGATGGGGGGAGGGCGAAAGGGGCACATATGTATGGCGACGGATACCAACTAGACTTTGGTGGTGAACGTCATGCCGTCTATACAGAAATTGATATATAATAATGTACACCTGAAATTTACACAGTGTTATAAGGCAATTTGACCTCAATAAAATTTTTTTGAAAAGCAGTCAACCATTGATCAGTCCTCAAAACACTTTTTTTTAACTCTTTTACTCTCTGAAAAAGAAAAACGAGTGCAATGACTAAAAAGTGGAACGTAACATAATAATTCGTTATTACAATCCTTTTAATTTATAGAGCATTTTTTTTTTAACGTGCACCATCTAATTCACCTGTCGTAGCATCCCTTCTTGGTAGAGTCATCCCCAGGGTGAGATTGGCTGACTTGTCAGGTCACATGGATCTGTGTTTGCTCAGGACTGTATCGTGCTTTGAAGGGAAAATAGACCTGCACGTGCATCAGTTCAAGATGGTGCGCCACTGAATGCAATGAAAAGATACACTGCATACAATGCAAGAATATCTAACGCCATAAAGGGATACGTTAAATGCAATAAAAAGACACAGTGAATACAATAAAAGGACACATTGCATGGAAGCAAGCCAACACCAGTCAGGAGAAGTCAGGCAGGTGGAAAACCATGTGGGCTGGCATCACTGCCTGCATCTGGGCAGCTGGGAGACCTGATTCATCCCTCGACAAGCTACTAGAAGACACTTATTTCTCAGAGTCTGTTAACATCCAAACCATGAGTTGATGGAACCTCTAGATCTGACCTTATCAATCGTGGCAATTTTACAGCGACCTCTTGCCTAGGTGTGTGTGTCCTTAGGTCTCATCACGGATTTCAATCCCCGGATATTAACCTCAACAACCACTAGAGACGAATGTGCGATAAGAGTTCAGAGGAGGAGGAATGTCAGCAGGATTAGATTTAAAAGAAAAAAAAATACACGGTCACATTTCCAAGGACACATTGAATATTATTCATATTCATACAGAATAGGATTGATACCTCTGTTTCTGCTTTATGGCAGGTTAAGCACTAAGAAGGAGGAGCTCACCGCTTGCAAAACTAGGTCCTCAAAAGAGTTCTACACACATCTACGGAATGACAAGAGTAGCAGGATGTCTCCAAGTCATGCCCAACCTCCACCCCCAGCAGAGCAGAAGAGGGTAGACTGCGGTCCAAGAAGGAGGCAGCCAGGCAGGCAGGGTGCCCTGAGGGTAGATGTCCGTGGCAGGACTTCTGTCAGGTCACCAAACCCTGGACACATGGGAGAGAAGTTGCACTTGAGAACCAGGCAGTGACACCAGGTTCCCCCAGAGCCCAGGCTCTTAGGAATGGCTGAAGTGATCTCAGGTGACCTCTGGCTGCTAGCAGAATGGACTCAACTTTCCTGGAGGAAATCACATTCAGATTTTTTTTTTAATTACGCTTGTAAGTCACTCCTGGGTCAAAGAGTAAATGATCATAGAAATTGTATGTGAGCCAGAACTAAATTATAATGAAAATGTTACCAAGAAACATGGATGGACCTCCAGGGTATTATGTTAAGTGAAATAACCCAGACAGAGAAAGAGAAACACTGTATGATTTCACTCATATATGAAAGATAAACAAACACTTGGATAAAGAGAACAAATTAGCGGTTACCATAGGGGAAAGGGGAGGGTGAAAGGGGTAAACAGGGACATATGTATGACGACAGATAAAAACTAGACCGTTGGTGGTGAGCACGACGCAGTCTATACTGAAACCGATATGTAATAATGTAAACCTGAAATTACACAATGTTATAAGGCAATATGACCTCAGCAAAATAATTAAATTAAAAGATAATAATAAAGGAGATACAAAGCCCCCTCCCCCTCCCAAAGAAAATTGAAAGAAGTAGCAAACAGTAAGGGGAGGAAAATGCATAGTCTTAAATGTGTATATTCGAAAACAAGATACACTGAAAATTAATGAACTGGGTATCCATCAGGAGAAAGTAGATAAAAACAGCAGAATAAACTTGAAGAAGCCAAATGAAGTTGCCAGAAAAGATAAGGCTATAAGTCTATGAAAGAGATGATGGATCAGCATTTTCTGTAAAGGACTGAATAGTGAATGTTTTTGGCTTTTCAGGGCTAGATGTTCCCGCAAATGAGAAGTTACGTCCGCCATGATGGCGTGAACGCAGTCATTGGTAATTCGTATTGATAATCCCATAAAGGGATCAGGGTGGCTGTGTGCCAACATGTTATTTACAAAACCAGAGGCAGACAGATTTGGGCTGCAGACCACGGTTTCTGAACCCCTGAAACTGACAGTAAAACAAAACGAAGGGATCAATAAATCCCAAAGTTGGAACTTTGGGAAGACTTGAAAGACAGCAGTGAGATGGATCAAACCAAGAGAATTAAGAAGGGAACACAATGATAGAGCCAACAGAGACTAAAGACATAAAAGAAAGTGCTATTAAAACTTTGTGCAAATAAATACAAAAATAGATAAACTGACCTTGAAAATCAAAATACAAATACCCACCAAAACAAATCTCGTGAAGAAGTAGAAAGTTTGATCTGTTTATAACTCATTAAAAAATTATATTGCACTTTAAAATATCTTCATCTACAAGACACCAGACTTAAATTATTTGTGGACAAGTTCTCCCACATTTTCAAGATACCAATTATTCCAAAATATATATTAATCCAAAAGGATAGAAAAATGACTACTTCTTCATTCATCTTCTGATCCCAGAATAACCTGGATCCCAAACACCAGACAACAAGAGAATGAGAAAGAAAAATTCCAGGCCAATCTAAGTTTATCTAAAGAGACTGAAAACGGAATAAGACAAGGAAGTCTGTTACTATTTCTATTCAAGACACTATGTTGAATTTCTAGTCATCACAGTGAGAAGGAGAGAAAAAATAAATTAGTGGTATGAAGATCAGAAAGAGACAAAAATATATTTGTTCATAGATGACACTGCTTTCTACATATATCTACATAAATATGAACATATTCTACAAGATTTTAAAAAATATATAATAGCTTGGCTGTGAGTATAATATATAAAATCAGTTTAATTTCTATGCATTAGCAACAAAAAAAAATTGTAATGTGAAGTAATAAAAGAGACCGTTTACAAGAACAACAAAAATCTCTAAGACTCCTAGGAATAAATTTATTGAATAACGTGCACACCCTGTATCAAAAAAATCATAAACATGTATTAAAATCAATTATATGAGATCTAAATAAATGGATGGGGGCTGGCCCTGTGGCTGAGTGGTTAGGTTCGCACACTGTGCTTGGGCAGCCCAGAGTTTCGTCGGTTCGGATCCTGGGCGTGGACATGGCACCACTCATCAGGCCATGCTGGCAGCGTCCCACATGCCACAACTAGAAGGACCCACAACTAAAATATACAACTATGTACTGGGGGGATTTGGGGAGAAAAAGCAGAAAAAAATAAAATACATAAATGGATGGATATCCCACGTTCATCATGAGAGGACTCACTATGAGAAAGATGTTCATTCTCCCATGTTGCATCTACAGGTCTCATGCATTTGAATAAAAATCCCAAATAAGTTCTTTCCTAGAACCTGATAGGCTGATTCCAAAATTCTTATGAGTTGGATGATGAAGGAGTAGGCAATTTGCATAAACTCCCCCCGAAGACAACTAAAAATACTGTACGAAATGTTTTTTTTCCCCATATCTTGCTATAGTTAAAGTGCTGACAAGACAATAAGGAATACTGGGCTTAGATAAACGGACAGACAGAATTCCAGAAGGCGAGCCCAGCATCTGGGGCAGCTTTGGTGGGAGGGCCCCAACACAATCCAGACAATGGGACTGAAAGGCTGAGCAGAATGTTTAGCTTCCTTGCAGAAGTAGGGAGATAAAAGTTGGAATCTCAGGCTCACCAGGAGTAAGGATAAACATCCTGTTCTTTAGATTGGGAGCTAAGTGATTACACCTAGGAATAATGATGAACCAAATGTAAGTGTGAGCCCCTGTTTGGAAGCAGCTTTGGGTCATCTGGGTGACCCAGAGAATCTGAAGCCTAAACATGGATTAAGGTGATTGTGATCCTGATGTGGCAGGGCCCCCAGGTGCCGGGAAACAGCAAATGAAAATGGTTCTTTAATTATGATCAGATATTGAATTCTCTCTGTCTTTTCACTAGGACCTTTGTCTTTGGCCCATCATAGGGACAGTGGGTAGATACAGTAGAGAGAACTCAGCAGTTAGAAATAGCAGATCAAATTACGTGTAGATAGATACACACAGATCTCATAAAGTTTTAGTGGGAAAAGTAAAAATCCAGTTGACATAGAAAACATAATGCCATTTAAAGAAGTGAAAAATACTGCCCCCAAAGAGCCCCCAAAAATGCAGCTTTTGCAAGAATGTACTCAAATAAAGAGTCACAAATTAAAAGGTTGCCTCTGATAAAGGAGAGCAATGGTAGGGCTGAATGGAGACAGAAGGAAAAGTTAACAAATAAGTGAATACATAAAAACAAGAGAGGGTCTTACAAGGAAGGATGATAACACGATGTGGAGACAGAATGATCATTAACTCTGTCTTGCATTTGAGGTACAGAGGAGGAAAACAGACAGAAAAAGGAGGAGGAGGAACAGAAGGAGGGGTGGAGAAGGAAGCGGAGGAGATGGTGAAGGAATTAAGGACTTGTCTGATCGTGTACCATGGAGTCAGGGATAAAAATATCACCTATGCAAAATAGGGACCAAAGAAAAAGAATAGAGAGATAGATAGGTGACAGACGGATGGATAGATATAGATAGATATAGATAGATAGATAGATAGATAGATAGATAGATAGATAAGTGGATGAATGGATAGATACATGATAAAAAATAGAGGATGATGATAGATGATAGATAGGCGATAGATAAGTGGATGAATGGATAGAAAGATGGTAGATATAGGATGATGGGTAGATAGATAGAGTAGATAAATGGGTGTGTGTGTGTGTTTGTATCAGATATGCATACCCTTTTGTGTACCCCTTTTAGACTGGGTTCCCTCAGAAACAGACCTTGAATTCTATAGTCAGATTATTTTAGTAGGGAGGACCAACAGGAAATGGGGCAGTGAGGCAGCGAAGGGAGGAGGCAATGAACTGCTGTTTATCAAGCAGGTTACCACCTTGGACAACTGGGTTCAATCTCGCTGAGAATTTTGGAGAGAGTGTGGAATATGCCCCAAAGCTATGCCAGCTGTGTGGTGAGGGAACTAGAGTACTGACCACTAACACTTATCATTCTTTACATCAGGGCTGTTTCTTGGGGGCCCTAAATCCCCTGCATTCTGGCCTGCCTCCAAATGTCCATCAGGCTCCAGTGGTCAGACAGAGGCCCCAGGAAAATGGACCCAGGACCTAGGATTGGAAGTGGTTGGGTCAGCAAGAGCTATAACATACAACAAAGGAAAGATCAGTCAGTAAATGAGGGATAAAGTGCTGGGACGATTGGCTTTCCATATGGAAAAAATGAAAACCATATGAATACACACACACACACAAATTCCAGATGGATTAAAGTTAAACTCCTTCAAAAAACAACACAGAAAAAAGTATCTTTCTTTTCTTGGAGTCCAGAGAGATTCTTTCAAGAAGACACAAAAATGTTAACCATGGAGGAAAATGCCATGTGAGCTAATTTACAGTTAAGAATTTCTGTTTATCAAAGGACTCCACAAACAAAATCAACAGTGGATGAATAACTTTGAACAAAATCTCTTGAACAAAGGATTCAAATGATGCATATCTAGGACACATATAGAGCTTCCAATTTATAGGAAAGACATAATCCTTTAGAAAAGTCAATGAAATCAATGAGGGGGCATTTCACTCAAGAGGTATATACACATGGCCCCAAAACACTTGAATTGATGATGAATTCTGTTCATTCAAAGAAAGATAAATCAAGACCACCACATAATAAACATCAGTATTTCCATCTGATTACCTGCATGTAAACGTTCTGAAAATGCCAAGCATTGGCAAGAGTGTGGATCTTAGATAATGCTCTTGGATCTGTAAATCAATATGACCTCTTTGGAAAACCATTTTGCATAATCTGTCAGTTCTAATCACACCACCATGACTCTGGAATTCCTCTCCTGGGTGAATATTCTACGGAAAATCAGGCAGGCGTGCACCCAAACACATGTATCTGAGTGTTGATATCATCTCTATTGGTAATAGCCAATCCTGGATGGAAGCCAAGTATCCATCAACAGGAAAATGTAGAAATATATTGTGGTCCACTCGCTCAATAGAGTATTTTGTAGCAGAAAAAAAAGGCAAAAGAAAAAGAATGAACAATATAACAACAACAATATAAGAAAATCTAAGTGAAAGAATATTGAGTGAAATAGAAAGCCCAAAAAGCTATTATAAAGATACCATTTTTTAAGTACCAAATCAAACTGTATATGCTATATTAATGATATATTTATAGTACACATCTGGTATAATATCATATATATACACATACACACAAGTACACACACACATACATGGTTTAAACTTATTTGCATATACATTAATACCATTTTAAAAGCAAAGAAATGATAAAGTCTAAATTTGCGTTAGTAGTTAAAGCCAGTTGGAAGTAAGGGATGGGACAGAGAAAAGGGAGATAAATATAAGGTATTGTTAATGATATAATTCTCATGTTAGGCAGTGGGCATTTTGCTGATCGTTTTATTATTATGCCTTACATATTGCGTATTTTATATATACCAATTACAGTCACGTGCCCCATCACGACGTTTTGGACAGCAATGGACTGCATGGACAATAGTGGTCCCATAAGATTAGCACCATATAGCTTGGCTGTGTAGCAGGCTGTGCCATCTAGGTTTGTGTAAATACACTCTATGATGCTCACACAAAAACGAAATCACCTAACAACGCATTTTTCAAAACGTATCCCCATCGTTAAGCGACACATGACTATATTCCTTTAAACTATAACAAATCATTATTTCTGCAAGGATGGAGAGCTCTTATTATCCTTGCAAGCTTCATTGTCTTGTATTTATGCATCTGGTGAAATCCAATGATGTCGAAGAAATTCTGCCCAAATTAGAGAGCAGTTAGAAAATTGTCCTTCTGCTGCCCTTCTCTTTATTCTGATTCAGTCCTCAGTGTGAACATTCATTGAGTATTTCTGTAAAATAATGCACTTTTTATTAGTAAGTGTTTGCTTAAATTTTTTTAGGTTCATGTGGTGAAATATGAGCTACTTGAAGTTTCTTGCTCTACCTAGACAACTTCCAGCCAAGAAGATGAGGAGCACAGCATGCTGGATGTCTTTACTCATTAAAAAACACGGGGAAAGTTTTCATGTGTCAAAAGAGACATCAGCCTCAAATCTCCTCTACACATACCTTCAACACATCTTCAGCCTGTTTCGATTACACATCACAGAGAAACCTGTGCATGCATTGGAGCGCAGTTTGATGTTTACCATGATGCGACCAGCAGCCTATTTACATTCTTTTTTTAAAAAATTTTTTTATTGAGTTAATGATAGGTTACAATCTTGTGAAATTTCAGTTGTATTATTATTGTCTGTCACTCGTGTTGTAGGTGCAACCCTTCACCCTTTGTGCCCACCCCCGACCCCCCCCCCCCCCCTTTCCCCTGGTAGCCACTAATCTGTTCTCGTTGTCCACAGGTTTAAATTCTCCATATGAGTGGAGTCATACAGAGATTGTCTTTTTCTATCTGGCTTATTTCACTTAACATAATTCCCTCAAAGTCCATCCATGTTTTTGCAAATGGGACAATTTTGTTTTTTACGGCTGAGTAGTATTCCATTGTATATATAAACCAAATCTTCTTTATCCAATCATCTGTTGATGGGCACTTAGGTTTCTTCCACATCTTGGCGATTGTAAATAATGCTGCAATACACATTGGGATGCATAGGACTTTTGGAATTGCTGACTTTAAGCTCTCTGGATAGATATCCAGTGGTGGAACAGCTGGATCATATGGTAGTTCTATTTTTAATTTTTTGAGGAATCTCCATACTGTTTTCCATAGTGGCTGCACCAGTTTGTATTCCCACCAGCAGTGTATGAGGGTTCCTTTTTCTCCACAACCTCTCCAACATTTGTTACTATTTGTTCTAGTTATTTTTGTCATTCTAATGGGTGTAAGGTGATATCTTAGTGTAGTTTTGATTTGCATTTCCCTGATGATCAGCGATGATGAATGGCCATACCACCCTGAACGCGCCTGATCTCGTCTATTTACATTCTTGAATGGATTGGAACTGGGCTCATGGAGGAGCCTTTGGGAGAGCCGACCAAGTTCTGTTTCTTGACCTGATGGTACTTCCATAGTGTGTGCCTGCTAATAATTCACTAAGCCTCATTTGTGCAGTTTTCTGTATTTCTGTTTTATTTAACTAAAAAATTGTTTCAATTTTATTTAACAATAAATTTTTATTTTTTAATTTTTTAATTAAATAGTTTGTTTAAAAGTATATTTCAACTTCATTGGATGATAAAAAAATTTATTGTCAAATGAATTACTTTTATTTAAAAATTTAGAAGTTACTTAACACTGAGGGTAAAATACAGACATTTCAGAAAATGAAAACCAAAGATTTTTAGTAACTATACACACTTGGTACGAGTAATGCTTGGAGGTCACGGAGTGGTTGAGTTCCCTTGGAAGCTAACTCTGAGATGGAGTTTAGCCCACAGGATGCTCTCTACTGATATGCACAGCTTGATTCAACAGCAGAGTTGCATTTGACGTGAAGATGTCAATCAAAAGAGAAGTTTATCTTCCTTGAGGGATGATGGCCCATGCATTATATCTGGACCCAAATGAATTTTACCCTTCTTTTTCTTCCAACAACTCAGGCTGCTGCCTTAGTTTTTACAAAGTCATCTTCCATCCCATTCCGAATCCTCTGATTAGTAGACAGGAGACTTTCAAATTTCCAAATAACCCCTCTGAAAGTTTCTAGGAAGGGCACATTGACTGTAGATAGGTAATAAACAGATAATACATAGATACATACATAATAGATGATAGATAGATGATAGATTAGATACATAGATAGATAATAGATAGATAGACAATAAACAGATAGATCTAGATAGGTAGATAGAAGGATGGATGCATGGATGGATGGATGTGTTTGTGTGTCAGTGGTGGACAGGTGGATGGATAGGTGGATAGATAGATATGATGGATAGATAGATACAATGGATAGATGTAAATACACATATATCATGTATATGTACTTAGAAAAGAGCCTGGGTCATTGCTAATTCACAGCATCACTAGGCACACACTTCATTTTTCATCCTTGGTGAAGTAGTTACAGGCTATGATTCAAAAAGAAGGAAGAAAGGCAGCTGGGAGTTCAGGAGATAAGGCAGAGTGGGGCCAAACTGTGTAATTAGAGGCACCTCTAATTTCACCATTAATTCCCCTGCAAATAAACCATTTCCTTCTTGTTATGGACACTGAAACTGTTATTCTGTGAGTCAATTCCTTTTTAAGGAACCCACCCTTATCGATCACATTGCCTTCAAAGAGACTTTGTCATCGGAAACTTTGCTTGTGGGTGGGAGTTGGGTTTTGATGGGGAAGGAAGCTGGGCTTGAAGGGTGGACAATAAGTAACTCAGGGACAGACGAGGGCACCGCAGTGAGGCCACGTTTTGTGGCTGTACACTTTGGCAAAGCATCCTTCCTCCGTGGGGAAGTGCATCTGCATCCGAGGCCATTTGAGGGACCAGGAGCTCCAGGAGGAAATCTTGGCAATGACATGTGCTGTCACATAAGCACTGGTTGACTGGGTGGCAATGAGGGGAAGCAGGAACAGGAGGGAAGTTGTGCCTAGGATGACGGATGGAAACAGTGTGGTTTGTGTGGAGCCTGTGTGGCTGGAAAATTATGGACTGGTTTCTGGGTACCAGGTGGGTGGTAAAGAACAGAATGAGGCCGCTAATAGGGAGAGCTCTCATCCAGCCTTTCATTTCGGCCCTGGAGACAGTTAAAAAGAAACCAACAAAAGCTTGACCAACTGGCTTTTGGAATTTATTTTGCATGAATTGGACACATTGTATCCAATGGCACGATAATTGTGACTGAGTTAACTAAATAGTGATGGTTTCAGAATGAAAAATAATACGATGGTCTAGAGGGAAACAAGGTATGGAATAAATCCTTAAATACTGGATGTAGCATTAATCCTCTTCAGTCTCTACATATGTGTTTGTGTGCATGTGTATGTGTATATAGTGTCTGTGTGTGTGCACACGCATACTTTTTAAGAAATTAACAGATGTCGACTGGCAAACTTCCCTTAGAATAATCTGGGAACATATCCTGGATCTAGCAGGGGGATTTTGTAGTTATTATCAAACCACATAGACAGACACGAATATGGGTCAAGAAAAGGCCAAATCAGAGCAGGAATTTGTTATGTTTAGTAAACACACTTCTCTGACCGTCTCTGACTGCTAAGTGAAGACAATGTGATAACACAGTTGCTCAGTGTTAGCAAAGTTCTACCAGCTGGTACAGCAGGTAGAGAGAGTTTCTCATTGCTATTAGTGGCCAAGATGTGTCCCAGCAGAGTTTTCTCCACGTGGAAGTGTATTTGCTTATTTCTAAATTCTCTGGGTTCAGTCGTAATGCTGGCTCTGTCCTCAAATATAAGATGCAACCTACCCAAGTTTATCAGCAGCCAGTTTATGAAACGTCTCCTAGCTCCAGGGCAAGGGGTATATGGTCATGGTGAATGAGCCTCCAGCCTTCTCCCAGACTCACTCCTCTGACAAAGGAGACAGAGCAGCTGCTAATTTGGGTGGTGTGGCCAAGACTTCTTGGACCAGCCCCTATTCAAAATACTCTCTCTCATTTAGGAAAGAAAAGGAAAGGGTGAGAGTCACTCATGGAAGAAAAAGGGAGATAGGATAGGAGAAGAAAGAAAAGGATGGAGACTCCTATTTACAGAACCCTAACTCACCAGCCTTATAACAAAAAGCAGATAGAATCCCCGCTCCATAGACAAGGAGATGCAGGTTAACGGGTTAACCGGAGAGTTAAGAGCAGAGAAATGACCAGTTTCAGCACAGGAGTTCCAAAACCAGTGTTCTAGCTTCAGTGTCCGTCTTTGTCCCCGTGCCCTCTTCCTTCTCCATACTCTGCCATGTGGACTGAATTTGGTTGGAACAATATGACCACCATATTGCTGGCAAAGGGATCAAGGATGAATTGTACCAACACCAACGGCGCATGAGTCACTCCACATTTTTTTTTTCTCTTGAATTTAAATGCTCAATGCTTTCATTGCAGATCAAAAAGAATTTTTTCTTTCAGAGAGGAGAAACCTAAAATTTAGCTGTCCTGGCTCTATAAACCCAACATTTTAGGAATTCAAAGGGAAGAAAAAATGAAAAGCCTCAATTGTCCTTTAGTTATTTCCCTTAGAAGAAGAACGGAGAGAAACAAGCCAACAACCAACCAACCAAGGCCATCTCCACAATGCGGCAGGGCCGTGGCTGTGCCACATGCATCTACCAGATACTACATATATCTTACGGGACAGCCTGAGCAGATGATGGAAAAGTCAAGCCATTGATTCCAACACATTCGCAACAACACGAATTGCTGAAAATGAAGGATATACACTAAGAAAAAAAAAATCAAAGTTCACCCATAGTCGCACCATTAAGAATGTCAGTATTTCACAATCTCTCATTTTCATGTATTTACTTCTACTGTAAATAAGCTGGAAATAAATTGCAAAACTTGAGATATAGGTTTATATATACAGTCATGTGTCACATAACTACATTTCGGTCAACAATGGACCACATAGATGACAGTGGTCCCATAAGATTAGTACCACACAGTCGAGGTGCCCCGTAGGCTGTACCATCCAGGTTTGTGTAAGTACACTCTGTGATGTTCACACAACAACGAAATCACCTAATGACACATCTCTCAGAACATACCGCGGTAGTTAAACGATGTATGACTGTAATAACATGGTCCCCTCAATTATCAAAAAGTCGTGGGCAAGAAAGTGAGATGCAAATTCACAGCTCACTAGAGAAGATAGTGTGGACATATATACATATAAATTTACTAAGAGGTGCCAATGGGGAATTCAAATTTAAGGAGTAAGGAAGAAAACCTTTGTAAAGTATTCTTACTTTAGACAGGAAGAGAACTAAGTTTAAAGATAAGGAGCACTTAAAACAGGACAAGGACACAGAGATTAATTACACTCTCTTGAGCTCTTGGTAATAATATCTAATACTTATCCTATACTGAGTTTTACACGGAGATGCCAGGTAATTAATTCACTCAAAAGCACCTCATTAATGCACATTCTAATTAATTTGGGAGAATTATAAAACATAATACACAGCCTCAAAGAATTAAAAGCTTACAACTCCTTTTTAGGAACATTCACATTGTGTTTTTATGGTCTGTTTCTAACAGACACCAGTTTGGTCAGCAATGAAAAGGGAAACAGAGATTTCAATATGTATCCACTAAAATTATATATTGCACACTGACAAATTTTACTGAAGACAACGGAATCCCGTTTTTCCTTTGATTAATTTTTAGTCCTGAAATATCCCAGTAATAGCATAATTTAATCTTGAACACATTGAGATGTAAATCAAGGAGTGTTTCTGATAGGTGAAATGTCGTAGATACATTGTTATGTATTAACAGACTATTCTAATCTCTCAACGGGAGTTTTTAATTTAAAGTAGAAAATTCTTTTCTTTCAAGTATTGAAAAGATGAATTCTCCCCCATTCTTCTCAAAGATAATATTGATATGAATTGTGAGGATTCTCCTTGCCTGTACAAAATGAGGCCAAAGAGAAATCACTAAACTCAAAAGGCATTGTTAAGAAGGTAGTGCTTCATAAAAAGGAAATCTGGATGTCCTCTTTTCCTTTCTGTACCCAAGCCTGACCTCAGAGCTAGGCTGGCTTCCCTAACATCAGTTCTGACAAAGGATAGGGGCTACCAGTGAAACCAAATGGATCCCAAGATCCAAGAACCATGAAAATATAATGAGGGAATGACAATGCTAGAGTTCCCTTGACGCGTGGACCACAGTATTAAAGCTAATATGCACTGGAATTTCCATGATATTGAGTGCACACTAGTTTGAAATTAGGTAATGCAAGTGTTCTGACAGATGTTCCGGCTAATTTTAACAAGTTATGCAAGAAGGAAATTGAAATAGGTCAAAGGATTTCTAAAGAGAGAAGGAAAAGAAAAACCCTGTTGATTCTTGATTCTTCACAATCAACTGTACGCCTCCAAGATAAAGTTTGAATATCCTGGTACTCACAGCTCTTGAGTAAAATGATTGTGGATAAGGACACTTTTTCGCAACTCTCGTGGAGCTCTCAGTGCCATCCTTCATCTAATCTCCACTTTTTGTTGCTAGCCAAGCCCAGGTTTTTTGGGAGTACATTGCTCCTTCCTGAGGTCATATATTCCTAGGGAGGATTTTGGTGAAATGCTGCTTGCACCAAGCTAAGCATGAGTGGTTCTGTTTTCTACATCATGTATGGGTCAGGCATAGGCGTACAACACAACTTTATGTAAAGACACGAGGTTGGGTCTTCCAGGGAGCTATGAGGTAAAAATTTCCTTTCACCTGAAAAGAGTCACAGGATGAAAAGACTCCTTTGCTGCCACCTCTGGACATCATGAGGGACATCTGGTCTACATCTGAAGACCACAAGGGAAGCTAGCCTATAAACAAAGCTGACGGTAGGAGGAGGCCAGAACCCTATCATTTCATTCCTGGAACGTCCCGTCATGAGCAGTAACATATTTCCTTGTTGTGTGAACTGGTTAGGCTGATATTTTGAGTTAGTTTCTGCTAAAACTGTTTGTGTAGACCTTCTAGCTGGGGAAGGGGAGATAGGCACGCCCAACAGTGAACCCTGCAACAACCACATTGATTTTAAAGACCGCTGTATTGAATTCATTTCTGGAATTCCTATTCCATCTGCTTCATTTAGATAAGGGAGAGCAGACGCTCAGCCTTTGCACAGTGTGCTGTCAGATAAAAACAAAAGGTCTAAATTCAGTCAGCGGCAGAGATTTGGCAATTGGGAGATGAGGAAAGAGAAACCATGGCTTGGAGTGTTGCTGAAGTCGATAAGTGAGAATCTATCAAGATGGATGGAGCAGACAGTGGAGGATGAGATGCTCAAGATGGAGCACGAGAGAGCTCAAGAACCGTGATCTAATTTTGGGGACAATTCATCATTGGTCATTGTTTTAACACATTCTTCTCCTTAAAGGGTGAAGGCAGAAATCCAGTTGTGGACCATATTGATGGCCTACATGAGGAGATAATGAAGCCAGGAAACAGAGAAATCTAACCGAGGGAGCATAGAGCAAATAATGCGGGACCTCCGAGAGGAGCAGCAATGGTTGTTGGGGTGGCAGCATCATTGAAGATTGGCTCCCATGCGACACCTGAGGAGAGCTCAGTCTGCACCCCAAACCGCTTCACCTTGCATCTTTGTCCCAAGAGGGAGATAGACACATGCTTCACGGGAAGCCAATATTGAACCAATGCGAAGTTAGCTGCCACTTTCTGCAAAACAGAGATCAGAGTCTGCCCCAAAGGTAAACTCAACTCTCCCCTTCTAAGACCATGGAAACTGGCAGTGCTAGTCATTTTAATTACTTTCTAACTAGAAAAAGTTAAGATAGGAGACAAAATTCAGGAAATTGCAAACTGTAAGAAGAAAATCTAAATTGTCCAAGATGGTCTCACCCAGAGATATCAACCATTAATGTTTTTATTTTAAAAGGAAATAAATTTCATTTACAAGAAAGAAAAATGCTTGAATATCACGCATATCACAAAATGAGATATTATCTTATAAATAATTTTGCTAAGGAAAAAAATCTGAAAATATTGAATTTACTAAACTATATAATATGTCTTATGAGCTTAGCTTTTCAAGGAGCAAAATATAGTTATTTCTTTGATTGATAAAATTGTGACTAATTTGAGATCTACAAAAGCACTCAAATAAGCACTGTGTTAAAATTAAAGCAAAAAAGAGACAATTTACAGCTTAAACCACTCTTCAGCATGAGCCTCTCAGAAAAACCATTACATCTAATAAAGTAGAAAATCCATTTAAGAGGAAAAGAAAACTACACCCAACACGAGGAAATTATTTCAATGGAAACTCTATTAGTTCAAAGAGATGTTAATGAATTCACAGTGGCTCTTGTTCCCGGAGAATTGCCTGAACAATGAAGAATTATCCTCGTTTTCTTTTTTTTGTTCCTGACAGTACTGTTTCTTACATGGCATTCATTATTTAAAAACTAAGTGCTTACACATTTTGGTTTGCTTCATATTAAGACCTAATTTGAACAGCAAGTCATTTTTCCTAATTATTTTTCATTCGTGGAAGAAGCATAGTGTTTCATCTGCTCAACAAGTTCTTCTGAATCCAACTCTTTCATTGAGCTACATACTTTCTTTCTGTCAACATTCTTCCGGGATTGTTTGACTTTCTCTTCTCCTTGAATCCAAATGAATTAAGCCCACTGTTCCTGGGGTCCCACCACTTCTTCCTTCTTGGTCTGGAATACATCAACTGTTAGTTCTTTGTTTTGTTTTCAGAAAGGAGATTTAGAATATAAACTCTCTGACATTTTCCATATCAAAATTCCTTTTTTTCCCCCCTTCAAGTTGATTCACAAATTTCCTTAGGATTCTTAGGAATCCTAAGAGGAAAAAAAAAAACGTGTTCATGGAAAGTTGAAGGCGTTGTTCCATTGGCTCTCAGCATCCGATACGGCTGATGAGAAGTTTAATGTTATCTGACTGTTGTTTCCACTTGGGCAACTTAATGTTCTCTTTATCCTTGGAGGGTATGGATCTTCACTACTGCCATTGTATCAGTTAGTTCTCGCTGTGTAACAAATTGCCGTAAATTTTGGTGGCTTAAATCAACAATCCTTTCTGAGCTCAGAGTTCTGTGGGTGGATGACTTGGGCAGGGCTCAGCTGGGCTCACTCAAGTATCTGGGGTCAGCTACTGGTCAGCTAGGTGGCCTTGCTTATGGTGGGTGGCTGGCTGCTGGCTGAGGTGCTGGATGCAAAAAGGTCACTTAGCTCCTATCATCTAGCAGGCTGGATAGCACTTCTTTCCATGCTCTGAGAAAGGAAGATCCAACCAGAGGTGGAATCAGCATGACCTCACTTTCCCTGAATATCTTGGGGACAGTGAGTCAGAAGACAAGCCACATTCAACGGTGGGGAAATAAACCACCTCTCGCTGGGATGAGTGACAAGACTTGTGGCCTTTTTTGGCAATCTCTCATAGCCATCTTTTGCACATTTATTTTTTTTCTCATTACTTAGTAACACCTTCTAATTGGAAATTGCAAGTGGATTTTTTTTGTCCTGACAAACGAATATATATATTTACAAATAAATATAAATATTCATATATGTACATTTGTATATTTATTTATATTTATATATTTTATTATATATTATTTAGTATATACTTATGTTATTTATATTTATATATAAAATATTTTATTATATACATATATGTATATGTGATCAAATCATTACATATATATTTATATGTGCTTATATTTAAATATGCACATAGTAGACTTTAGTATATTAATATATACAAATTTATATTTTATTATACCCAGATAATGCATGCACACATACTTTTTTATATTTTCCCAATTATTGTGTCTTTCCTCCTTTTTACAAACTACTTATTAAGGAAACATTGGCTGTTCTTATCTTGCTCAGGGTTTCTCCACGTCAGCATTGCTAACATTCAGAGTTGGATGACTCTCTGTGATGGGGCATCCCGTGCACTGTAGGATGTTGAGCAACATCTCTAGTCTCCACCCACTGGATGCCAGCAGCACCTCCCCAGATGTAATAAGTCAAAAAGCTTCCAGACACTCCAAGGGCCCCCTAGTTGTGGGGCACAATCACCCCAGTTAAGCACTATCAATCTAACTTTCTGAGGCATTCTCTCATCTTTTCTATAAATTTGTCCTGCACCAAACAAAGTGCCGCGATTTATCTCCCCATTTTGTCATTAATTAGAGCATACTCAATCTCCGTTGCAAAACTCAGCTCGACAACTAACGTTTCTTTAAACTTCAGCATCAGCCATCATATAATTGATAACTGAGAATCCTTGCCATATTTTCATCCCTCCTCTCTCGTTTCAGCCAGCTCCCGCTTTATGGAATTGCTGTCTTCTCGAGCTAGGGTACTAATTCATTCTTTTGAAGTTGTTTTTCCCTCATGAACCTACGTTTCTCTCAGGGTTGGCCATTCTGTGTTCATCCTAACTCTTGCTCATGACCCCAAATATCTGCGTTCCATTTTGGTTTTGGAATGAATTTTCTCACTAGAGGAGAACACCCAGCTGACTCCAGCTCCCTCGGCAATTGCACGGAGCTCTTTCTCTCTGCTCATGGGGAGGGCTCAGCAAAGCATTCTACAAGTGGTCCGAGTTTATCAAACTCAACAGCTCCCTCCAGGGTGAGGACAGCACTCCCACCACTGCCAAAATAAGGGACATTTCTCTAGAGGCACTGACTTTGTGTATCATATTGGGGCCCAAGCTCACTTTCCCTCACCTTGTGCGTCCTCTGGCATGACCCAAATTCATCCTGGACCCCTGTCTTCCCCTCGTCCACATGCCATGACAGAGTCCTGCCCAGGCTGGTTTCTGCTCTGTTTAGAAAGAGTTCTTGGGGTTTTTGCCAGAAGCAAACTAAATAGCTCAATGCTCTGCAAACACAAGGGAGACGCCAAATGGCTCAGCTGTTCAGCAAAAATAAATAAATTAACTTATTGCCTAAGTCTTTACTTCAGAACCCAGTCCTGATGTTTGCATTTCTTTTTTTTTTTTTAATTCAGATATTGAAGATTCACTCAAGAATGATGGTTGACTTCATAACGGCACAAGCATTTTTTTAAAATAATATTTAATTATTTAAATTGTGGTAAAATGCACAGAACATAAAATTTACCATGTTAATCATCTTTAGGTGTACAGATCAGTGGTATTAAATACAGCCACATTGTTGTGAATGTATTTCATTCACCAGCACCATCATCCATCTCCAGAACTTCTTCATCTTCCCAAACAGAAACTCTATCCCCATTAAACGCTAATGCCCCATCCTCCTCCCCGAGACCCTGGCATCTTCCATTCTACTTTCTGTGTCTATGAATTTGACTCCTCTAGGGGCCTCATAGAAGTGAGATGATAGGCTATTTGCCCTTCTGTGACTGGCTTATGTCACTTAACATAATGTCCTCAAGGTCCACCCGTGTTGTAGCATGTGTCAGAATTCCCTTCCTTTTCAAGACTGAATAATATTCCATTGTATGTGTAGTCCACATTTTGTTTACCCATTCATCCTTGGAGGGACACTTGGGTTGCTTCCACATTTTGGCTACCATGAGTAATGCTGCTATGAACGTGGGTGTGCAGCATAAGCATATTTTAAATTATATGTTCACCCATTCTGATGCCTAATTCTCTTTTCTTTGCTCACCCCCATCCAAACCACTTTCCTGGCTATCTTTGGAGCAACTTTCTGTTCCCAGTGAAGCAAATTCTGGGTGATGGATAGAACTTGCCAGAGTCCGTCTTGGCTCTGCCCTCGGCTGGTGTTCTCACACATCAGATAAAGCTCTCTGGTCAGTATCTTAAGGCAAAAGACAACACATTGGTTCCTTTTTCCTCATGGACCACTGAAGGCCATGGGCCTCCTCCCAAGATAAGGAAAATAGTTTTGTTGACGGTCCTCGTGATAATTAGGGTTTCTTTCTCTTCCTCTTCCACATAATGACTTTTCTTTCCTCCTTCCTTCCTTCTTTCCTTCCCTCCTGCTGATAAAGTCCTTT
Source organism: Equus caballus (assembly GCF_041296265.1). NCBI lineage: Eukaryota > Metazoa > Chordata > Mammalia > Perissodactyla > Equidae > Equus > Equus caballus. The sequence goes on along the minus strand of NC_091715.1, from coordinate 1,283,021 downwards.
GTCTAATGATAATTTCAGCATATTCCCTTTACACAAGATACCACATGTTCAAGGACATCAAATAAGAAATTTTGAAACCCTTAAAAGTATTCCAGAGTGGAGCCTCGTGACCACTGAGTATAAATTCATGATCAATATCTTAACTGCATAACCTCTTTTATGCAATCATTCTACGTGTTAGAGAAATAATCTTGGCTTTCAAAAAAAAAGGACATTTTTAAACCACGTTAAAAAAAATGTATTCAAAAGACATTTAAAGCTCTACAAGAACCGTGGTTTCAGAAAAACGACAATTATAAATTTTTTTCTGCAATCTTAGTGGCGTCCCTGTTATGCTTTGTGTAAAAGTTAATTATGGTCTGATGTCACACAGGTGTAGAAGTGAAATAATTTTCTGGGGAACTGAATGATTTCTGAGGTGTTTGACCAGAAATCCCCTAAAGGTGGAAAATTAGGAAGCACACCGTAGATTCCATCCAGAGTAACATGTAACGATGTCCTTTGTTTCTCTTCTCTTCCCATCACTGCCCAGCAAGTCAGGAATGATGGGCCATCTGTATAAGATACAGGACTGCAAAGAGGCCATGGGTTTAAATAAGATGTGACATCCTGAGGCTGGTACGGGGTGGAGAGGTGAGAGGAAAAGCAGATTTTGGATGTTGATGGCCAATCCAAAAATCCATTGCTTTTGACATTCTTGGTTGTAAGGACAGTCCTCCCCACCTCGTCCACCTTGGAGAAAGATTCCTTCCACGAATCACGTACCTTCTCTTCTAGAACTTGTCTTATCCTTATGAATCCTTGAAGATCCCCCTCAAATTATATCTCTTCCTTAAGGTTTTCCAGCTGCCCGAATCTGTGACTATTCGTTCTGGATGTCGAATTTCTCATGGATGAATGTTTTTATGGCCTGTCTCCTCAAGTCATTTGCAAGAACCCTGAATGCATGGATGACATCCTACTCACATCTATTTGTTCCCTAGTCTACAGAATTCCCAAACCAGTGGTGGCTTAACTGACTCCATAAACCTGGCATCAGGAAACATTTCAGGGCCAAATAGTAAATACTTTCAGCTTTGCAGGCCACGTGGTCTGTTGCAACTCTTCAGCTCTGCCATGATAAGGAGAAAGTAGCCACAGATGATACAGAAATGAATTTGCGTGGCCGTGTGCCAATGATAAGATGTGTCACAAAATATTATTTTTCCTTTGAACTTTTTAAAATATTTAAAAACCTAGAGAAAACATTCTTAGCTTACGGGCCACACAAAAACAGGCAGCGAATCCGATTTGACCCTCGGGCCATAATTTGCCAAGCTCTGTAATAAACTGAGAAGGATTGAAACGTTTAGAAAGTCATGTAAAACCCCAAAAGGTTAACAAAATTGGTCGCGCTTAGATTTTCTTTAAAACCACCCTATCGTCTTAGAAGACGTGTTTTATTATTCCTTTCATTTTCTTAACTTGTAATAAAATGCAATGATATTTGTGGCTGATGGAATCTGTTCCAAACCCATGTTAGCTTTCTAGAGGCACTGTAAAACATAAAATTCTCCTTCAAATTTATTCGTGGAAAGTTCCATTATCCATTATCCATTTTGCATGTCAAAAACCGCCAACACATAACTGCTTTCTCCTAAGGCTGAGCAGTAAGAAATCTTATAGAAGTGCTGGCTCAGCGTCTGGGCACCGATTTATTCTTGAGAAGCCACTGTGTTTGGTTACTCTATTGGAGAGTGGAAGAATTGCAGAAACTGTAACAAATTCATCATTGAGTAATACAGTTGCAAACATCCCCAAGGGCGCCTTTTCAGACATAATATACTTTTATAAGTTTAAAAATCTCACAAGAGGTCTTTGTTGCAAGGAAAACTCAGAAGCCAGTAAAAATAGAAAAGATACATGCTTTCTTGGAAAGGTCTCCACCACCACCGCAAAAGCAGAGAGTGGATCATTATTTTTATCTCGTAAAACATTTTCGAATTAATCGAAACGGTCAAATCATAACAGTTTTCAAATCTCCAAGACTGTTTCAATTTGGAGGCTGAGGGTTTGGATGGCCTCACCCACCCACCCAATTCCTCCGGGGCAAACTGGCCACAGCTTCACGGATTCCACGTCGTAGGTAAAAATCAATTGTATTTACAGAGCATAGAAATCCTGCCAAACCAACCCTGGCTCTTTTAAAACGTTATTCTTCAGCCATCAACACAACCTGTCACCGACTCACCACACACTTCTGAAATATTTGCCTGGGTTCATAAAAACGATAGGATGGCAGTTGATATGTGCGTTTTTCTCAGCCCTGCAAATTCAAGAACGGTTTGCATGGCCAACCTACAGCTCTTCCAGCCACATGGCATGTGGGCATAGCTATTACTCAGAGAAGCCATTCTCTGCAATCTGAGACCACAGCGGTTTCAATTCTCGTGACCCACCCCCAAGGCCGTCACCAGACCCTGGCTGGCCCCCACCAGCCCACAATACCGGGGCCGCCCCGCTAAGACCATCATAAAACTCCTGCATCTGCAAATCCTCTGTAGATTTTCATCCATTACTATTTTCCTTGGAAAGCCGGAACCACTGCCATACCTTGTAACCCATTTCCAGTTTCACCCAGTGCAGAAGAATATCGTAAAGAGAAAACAGGTCTAAATGTGAAGCCTCCAAAATGGTTTGGTTTCAGTAAAAAAACCTCTTTGTTCTTAAACTTCCCAGCCGTTTAAAACAATTTGTATCAATTTGTATCAAATTGCGGAAACATGATAGCAGTACATTCTTTGTGTTCCTTCAGGTCAGAGCCAGGTTGGGACTGAAATCTGTTTGCAAGGATATCTGATCGACAGCAAAAATAAACCACAGAGTGCAGGGTGCTCCTTCCCATTAACCCAACTAAATGTGGGGTGTTAGGACACTTCCCGGTCCCTCCATGAGAAATAAATCAGAGGGTCCTGCTGTTCCCTCATTTAGATTTAAATGCAAACAGATGTGTGGATGCAAGTAAGCAAAGACGGGTAAGTCACCAGAAAGATCCAAAAACCAAAGGCGGGTTACACACAGCCTGTCTACTGCAAGGTTTCTGGTGGAAGCTTTTAACTCCAATAATAGGACAAAGTCATTATTCAAATTTCATTACGTAGCTCCAAACCACACAGAAACGAGATGGACTCTCTCTTGCTTAATCTATCTCTCACACACACACATGCATTCATTTGTGAAAAAAGTAGAGAAGAATTGTGATGAAACCCAAGATGGAAAGGAGCCTCCAGGAGCTGCAGCTCATTAGTTCTTTTTTTTGCTTTTTTTTTTTTTTTGGTGAGGAAGATTGGCCCTGAGTTAACCTCCATTGCCAATCTTCCTCTTTTTTGCTTGAGGAAGATTGTCACTGAGCTAACATCTGTGCCCATCTTCCTCCATTTCGAATGCGGGACATTGCCACAGCATGGCTTGATCAGCAGTGTGTAGGTCCATGCCTGGGATCTGAACCCACAAACCCTGGGTTGCCAAAGCAGAGCACGCTAACTTAACCACTACACCTCTGGGCCAGCCCCTGTTAGTTCTTTTTTTAAAAATTTATTTATTTATTTTTTTATCTGCCATACATTTTTTTAATTGAATTACCATTGGTTTATAACATTATATAAATTTCAGGTGCACGTCATTTTATTTCGATTTCTGCATAGATTACATCATGTTTTAACTAAGTTAGGAAAGGTGCAAGAATTAGGCAACTTCACAGAGGGAACAGTTCCCAAAAGACCACCCTCACTTCTGACACCACCTGCAAGTTTTGGAGTCCCTAAGCCCACCGTCAGCTTTGATAATTCAGTAGAAGGACCCCAGGACCCAATGAAAGCTGTTATACAGGCATGGTTTCGGTGTATGACAGAGAAAGGACACAGACTGAAATCAGCCACAGGAAGAGGTGCGTGGGACGGGGTCCAGGAAGGCACCAGGTACAGAGTACTGAGCTAACGTCTATGGCAGTCTTCCTCTATTTTATATGGGATGCCACCACAGCATGGCTTGATGAGTGGTGTGTAGGTGCATGCCCGGGATCAGAACCTGCAAACCGCAGGCTGCCGAAGCAGACCACGAGAACTTAACCATTATACCACCAGGCCAGCCCCACAAGCACCTAAGCATTTTTACTTACATAGCAGGACTCACTGCAAACGTTATTTGTCTGATTTATAACAAAAGGCTTATGGTCCCTGAGCACTGTGTGTGTGCATGTATCGTGTACCTTGACTCCTGTATTTGATTCCTGTGCCCCCCTGAAATTTTATGCCAAGGTGGCTGGTTCTCTCACCTCACTGTAGCTCTGCCTGGGCACCCAAACTGGTTAAAAAATCATAGATGTGTATGTACATGTATACACATATGGACATACGGTTGGTTATAGTGACATCTATGTTTTCACTTACATATTAATTATATTTCATACATATAAGATTATATATGTATATACAGATAGACACGTGCGTATGTGTGTGTGCATTTATATAGCTGGTTAAAATATAGATTATGCCTTATACACCTAAAAATTATATACATATATATGTACATACATATACACATGTTTATATATACACATGCTTGTGTGTATATACCTATAGTTAGTTAAAAATATGTATTATACTTATATTGTTACATTTGTACTATGTTATATTTATATTATATATAGCTGGTTAAAATATATATATTATATTTTATATATATAAAAGTCATATACATATATGTATGTTCATTTATGCATATGTGTGTATACATAGCTGTTTAAAATTAGATCTATGCATATACATAGATATTATATTTTATACACACAAATTTATATATGAGTATATATGATATACATACATGTATATTACATAGCCATTTAAAAATTATATATATACACATATATATTATATTTTGATACAATTAACTAGCTGTTTTTAATATAATATATATTACATTTTATACGTATAAAATTTTAGACATACAAAATTATGTATATGCGTATATACATACATATGTACAAATGTATACTATATAGCTGTTAAAAATTACATATGTACACATATATATTATATTTTGATACAATTAATCAGCTGTGGTTAATATGATACATATTATATTATCTTTTATACATATAAAATTTTAGACATGTGAAATTATATATGCATATGTGCATGCACATATATAATTCTATATGTATAAAATTATACACCGATAATTCTGTTTATGCAGAATTGTATATACATCCATATGTATATATGGACAGGCATACATATAATCTTTCTTTTTAAAGATTTTATTTTTTCCTTTTTCTCCCCAAAGCTCCTCAGTACATAGTTGTGTATTGTTCGTTGTGGGTCCTTCTAGTTGTGGCATGCGGGACACTGCCTCAGCGTGGTTTGATGAGCAGTGCCATGTCCGCGCCGAGGATTTGAACCAGTGAAACACTGGGCCGCCTGCAGCGGAGCGTGTGAACTTAACCATTCGGCCACGGGGCCAGCCCCCCAATACATATCATTTTTTAAGCAGCTGTGGTGCTCAGAGCAGGGCTAAAGCGAGGCCGGTAGAGTAAGAACTTCAGGCACAAACTTTCAAGGGGCACCAAAAACTCAGTCATCAAGATACATAACATCTTAATGCAATATTATAACAAATCAAAATGAATACCCAAAAAATCCATGATGAACAAACTCTCAACATTTGAGTAATGACCAGTTTCCTTCCTCCGAAAGAGGCTATTTTTATGTCTGCCACAAAGACTCAAGAAACAGCCCCAGATGCCCAGTGACCCAACATGCCTTTCCCTGTACTGCCTCAGGATCCTTATTGGGCAAAAAAACCTGTGATCTGGAACAAGGAAGCCATAATTGGATTAACATGCTGAGTGCTTAATTGGGCTTCAGTGGGGCCCAACTACATGGAAACCACAGTGAGCTGGCACTGCAATAACCACAATCATTGCCATTTTCAATGGTTATTCATGAACTGGACCGATACCAACAAGACCGTTGTCTGGGGTTGACTTTTTGCAGAAAACCACTTGGAGCGTGGAATCCAACTGATCTCCTGAGTCACGCCAACCCGGGAAGGAATGGTGGTTTCTGAGCAAAGTCTGGAGAGAGGATCAGCCAGTGAGAAGTGACAGAGCCCAGAGGAGACTGGCAAAATATATCTCCCAGTGGGAGGCCCAGACATGGGAACTTTCTCCAGGGGCTTCGCCAATGAATCCAGAGAAACAAGCATGAACGGCTATGTTCCTCAGAAAGCTTCAAGGATGCCATCAAAGTTAAAAACCATGAAAAAACATGGAGTCAAGCAGCTCGCATTTGGGTGTCCTCAGTATCTAAGAACACCCAGAAAACTGGCTTGTCTTACAAACATCGTGTTAGAATTTTGCTATCAGAGCTTTGTATTCAGAGATATTGGACATGCCAATGCCATGTTTCTATAGTTTGCTTGTAAATGTGTACTTTGCAGGCTGAGACTTATTTGGGAGTGTGTGATGGGGTTCAGCCTGAGCTGTGACGATAACCCATCACATAGACCCCAGGTGTGCAGGAGAAGAAACTGGACCATAACAAGATGCCTGTAATGTCCCCCAAAAGGACACCATGAGGAAGACCCAGGCATGCACACATTCCCCTCTCCCTTCCCTGACCACTTTTATGGGTACTAGGGAGGGAGGAAGGACAGAAGGAAGCCACTCTAGGCAGAAGAGGGAGGGTCCCGTTGACAGGCTGCCTAAATTTGGGGGGAGGCCACCCCACATTTTCCATGGCCACTTGAGTACCACCCTTCCTCATGTGACAATCTGAGCCCACCTTTGCTCAGTGGGGCAAGCGTAAGTCAACAATGCGCCCAACGCTGTCCAAAGCAAGCTCCACTTCCTTCACAGAAACAATTTCCTGCTTCCGGTGAAGTAGCCCACAACGACTCTGAATTTGAAGAATTAATTCTCCAAAGGAATCTTAAAAAGAACACAGCAATCTATCATCCCCTAATCCCCTCTACAGGAAATTCTCCCAGCCTGCCGGGCTTTTCAGTCGGCATATAGCAACAGCCATGGAAATCTCTCTGCCGAAGAGAATTTGAGAATTCTCTTTGAGAATATGTATTTCCTTATTTGTGGTTTTCCTACTTAATAAGCTACGAGAAAGCCAATCCTTTTTTTCCTGACGACAGCCTAAATACACTCTAAAGAACCACGTTTAACTGCATACACCATTTTTGAAAGTACCATGGGGATGAACGGCTCTGCCTGCCGCGGAGACCAGAGGGTACCCAGTTGAGGGGATCAGAGACGTTGTGTTAACTGTCTGAACAAGCCAAGCTGGGGTGGTTGCGGCCAGATTTCACAACCGCGTTGACCATCTTGCAGCTTTGAAACCACATCAATGCTTATTTTACAGAGCTTTTGTTTAAAAAAAAAAAAAAATTTAAGTTTCAAAAAGAACCAACCGTTTCTTGCCAATGTTGTTACTTTGCTCTGAAATGCTCCCCTTAGTCATCAACCACCAATAAAACCCCCACAAATGATTGATCAAGTGAGAAACATGATTCTTGTGCTCAAGGTTCTGGGGAAAAGCATGAAGGGTGTGCATGTGAGTGGCTCCATGAAAATGGAATTCCTTTTGTGTCTATTGAAACAAGGAGATTCAAAATGAAACCAAATAGTAACCTCTTAACCCACATTCTCTTTCCAAATACACAAAAGGGAGGAATTTTGAATCATGCACTCTTATCACTTGAGAACAAAATGAAATGAAACGATCTAGGGTGGTCCGCATGGGCATCTGGTATCCATTGGCCGCAGCGTAAGTTTTTATGTTGACTGCATTTTTTTTGCCCACAGGTACTCTGTAAAAGTAGGGAAGTTGGTTGTGGCTCATTCCCCTATATATGGATTTTTAATTTTGATTTAGAATTGATACGAACCTCAAAGGTAAGCATGAAGTCTCATGCATGGCCTTGGATGATATATTCACAGAAGGAGGGAGTTGACCCAAGTAGCCACAAACGATTATCTGAATATAGACTAGAAAAATAATAATAAGATTGATGACGTGTTGCCAGGGACTGGCATTTTCTGTCGTCTCTTTATCTTCGTTATTTCTTTCATTGGGAAACAAGAATAAAAATGGTGACCACAAAGGCATTTCTGACAATTGTATGGTTGCCGTATATGCTGAGCACCAAATATTTGCTCCTCTGGGCTTCCCGGGGCATAGCATCAGTCTCCTGTAGCTGAGTGGGGCATTTCCAGGAGTCCTGGCCCCTTGCTGTGAGCAGAGAGGATGTACCATCTCCCCTCAGAGCATCTCTTCCCCTCTGACAAGGTGTCTGCCCCTGATGAAGACGGTGATGCTCTCTCAGGTGGGATATGGAATGACTTCAGTGAACAGAAGCTTGCTGAAGATGTTGGAGCTCAAAGCACTAGAACGACTTTTCCTACGTCCTGAAACCAGTAGGGGTAGAGAAGGGCACCAGATGATTGGGTGGAGGTAAAAGGCACCACAGAGGTAAGGCTGGTGGTAGGACCAAGTGAGGATAGGGGAGGCAGACACTTAACAGAGAAGCAACCTGCCATTTCAATGCCCATAGAGTTTAATCTTGAGCAACGTTTTATAGGAAAACACAGATGCTTTGGGGGAGGAGAAAGGTTTGCTTTGCTTTTGACAAAGTCCTCATGTTCTAGTCGCCTTTGGGAGAAACTGTTGTATCAGATTCATTCATGGCAGACTGCAGTTCCATGAAGAAGTCACTTGAGGGTGAGCAAGGACTGGAAATGCATGTCCGTGCAGCTAATCCTAGGAGGAAATACTTTTCCTTAATTGATTGGATGCACAAGAAAGGGAAAGATGTCTCAACAATGGCTAGAGGGATGCAGAAATGTTCCAACGTCCAAATAAGGAATGATTTTAATATTTTAGTTTAGGATATCGATAGATGGATAGATAGATAGATAGGTAGGTAGGTAGGTAGATAGACATAGAGATGGGTGGACGGATTGATGGATGGGTAGATGGATGGATGGAGAGAGAGAAAGGGATAGATAGATAGATAGATAGATAGATATCTACATTTGTCTCTCTCTCTCCATCTTTCTCTTTGGTCTTTGTTCTCATATGTGGAATATAGGTCTCTTCCTAGCATTACTCCATGTTAGTTGGCACATGGAAAGGGGAAAATAATAATTACCTTCACCATGAAAAAATCTGACGAACTCGACCTCAGTCACGTGACCAAGTTCAACATGGACAGTGATAAGCCACGTTGACGGTACATACCTTTGATATGAGGTGATGAGAAAGGCACTTCACTTCTGTAGTCTTCCTCCCCAGAAACCACAAGCCCAGTTGAATCATGAGAAAAACATCAGATGAATCCCAAATGAGGGACATTCCTTAAAATCCCTGAGAAGTTCTCCTCAAAACCATCAAGATCATCCAAAACAAGGAAAATCTGAGAAACTGTCACAGCCAAGAGAAGCCGAAGGAGACATGATGACCAGATGTCATGTAGGGTCCTTGGACAGAAGAAGGAGGCCAGGAAAAAGCTGAGGGAATCTAATTAAAGCATGGGCTTTAGCTAATAACTGTGTTTCAACATAGCTTCATTAATTGTAACAAACATACTAGACCAATACAACATGTTAGTAACTGGGAAAACTGGACTATCTTCACAATTTTCTGCAAATCTAAAACTGTTCTAAAATTTAAAATGTTTGTTTAAATGTACCCAAAGGTGTTAAAACAACCCAGTAGCTGTACCTATACACTATAACTCAACCACAGCCAGGACAAATCGCCGTGGGTTAACATTTTCCCTGCCAGAGGTCCATGTACATTCCAGAGAACCCCTCAGGTGCACAGACGTCCCCAACTCTGGGCTTCTTCCATTCTCTGTCGTCTAATTACCATGCTACTTCCAGAGAAAATTGATTGTTCCGCTCTGACTGTTTCCATCAGAGTCAAAAAAACAAATCAGGTGCAACTTGTTTAGTGTACCTTGTCGAAACTACTAAAGTAATTTTGAAAGCTGACTTGAGCATCGTTGCATAAAGTCCATTCACCTACTAAAGGACATCTGGGTTGCTTCCACTCCATTCTTCTCCTTGCAGACTAAACTTCCCTTGTATCTACATGCCATATTTTTTATATCCATCCACCACACTTGGCTCCTTGTGTTTGTTGCAAACAGTTCATGGCCCTCACATCTCCAGCAGGCGCTGGATGTGCCCTTGTTTAGGATTTGACTCTCTCTAATATTCTCTTTGCATATCAAGAGCCACTTTTAACCTTGGCACCTTTTTATTCCAGCACTATCTTTCCACCTTCTGGCTCCGGACAGCAGGAAACAACTTGCAGCCAAGTTATGGCAACAGACCTGGTGTCATGGAAACCCCAGGACCTCTTGAGTTCCTCCTAATTCCTCCTTAAGTATATCTGGAAACAGAATCAAACCGAGCCGGCCCCCACATAAAAGTCCCCCACCTCCAGACAGAAGCCTCCAGCACTTTTTTAATCTCCTTGCTCCTTCCCCTTCCCCTCCTCAACTATTTGTGAGCTCACTGGCAAAGCCTCTCGCTAGCCGATTAATCTCAGTTTTGTTTCTTTTCAAGGACGCAGAACAACTCTCCCACTAAGCCCGTCAGCGGTGGGGTTGCTCTCAGAGGGCCAGTCATGCATGTGGAATTTTAAGACCCTACACAGGAAAGCCACATCCCAAACAAACCGAATGTCAGTGAATTCTGATGCAACTGTATCAGCATTTTGGGGCTGGCGATCTTGCAAGTTCAAAAGGAAGACATTCCTAACATATCATACAAGGCTATAAGAGGGAAACGGTTGTTCCTGTAGGGGAGACAAGATGGGGCAAACCCTTCCTCGTGGCAGCTTCTCCTTCCTGTCTTCCAAAGGGAGAAGATGTGGCTTGTTCTGTTGGTGACATCGGGGTCAGACCCAGCACGTCCTCTTTCTGAACTGCCCCCAGGAATGGGCATGCTCTTTCCTCTTCTGGATTAATCGCAAGAGCAGGAGATTCTTCCCCTAGACTTTGCATATCTTTTTCTAACTAAAATGATTAAAACGGGTTAACACCCGCTTGCACAATTCCCAGTGCCTGCCATTGAGATGCAGGATGAAACATCTCACAGCTGATGCGTCTCCTCTCTCTTTGTCACATCTCACCCAGATCACCTCTTAGAGAATCCTGGTGGGAGAGAGAACTCCGAGACTTACTTTAGAACTAGCATGTTGACAAAATATTTTCACATATTGAGCTATACGGGGTAACTATTCGGGTTCAAAACTGAATCGGCTTGAATTACAGAAGCATGTCTTTACACACTGTATACTTGCTTTAACCATTACAGAATGCACTTTCTTAAGATAAGAATGCAGACTTCCCCTCCTATGCCCCATCGGTAACACTCTTAGTCCTTTTCTCCATATCCCAGTCATGTTGACTTGCTAATTTGCAACTGCATACCTCTTTGAAACTTTGATGAATATGTATCCTGGGCATATTTGATGTATGTTCTTTGTTCCAAAAAGGTATCAAATTGTACTTAAAACCATGCTTTTCCCTGATTGTAATACTCACCCTGGCTCAAGTAAAGCTCACCTTGTCTCTCTTATCTATAGAATGGTTATTGGTTATTTTACATCAACAGTACCAATCAACTATAAGAGTGGAGAGGATGTAAAATTTCCCGTCATCAGTGTAAGGAAGGTCAGAAAGAGATCTGAATAAAATCAAACACATCTTCACTAAAACAGATGAATGGAAGTCAAAGAGAGAGATTCATGTCATCCATTCATACTTATGACCCACAGCTGTTGCAATTGTATGTAGTCAAATTTAGCAGATCTTTATAGATGTCTGCAAGCTGGTTTAACGATATCTTCTGTTTCTGTTGATGGTTATACCAGGTTGAAGAGTGTTCCCCCCAAATTCATGTTCATCCAACATTTGCACGTGACTTAATCTGCAAAGAGGGTCTTTGCAGATGTATTTAGCTAACAGGAGGTCATACTGGAGTAGGGTGGGCCCTTAATCCAAAAGGACTAGAGGTCTTATAAGAAAGGAGAAGAGACACAGACAGGGAGAAGACGGACACCTGATGACGGAGGCAGAGATGTGTGATGCATCTACAAACCTAGAAATGCCAATGAGCTTCCCGGCTCATCAAACCATGCTGTGGTGGTATCCCACATAGAAGAACTAGTATGACCTACAACTAGGATATATGACTATGTTCCGGGGCTTTGGGGAGAAAAAAAAGAAGACACCCAGTTGGTGACAATTTTTCACAACAATGCGAGGAAACTAATACAGTGTCTTTGTATTGTCCAAGAGCAAATTAAAACATTTTTAACAAAAATAAGATCACACTTCGATCTTCAATGGCCTGAAGACATGGAAAGGACACAAAAATAACAGCTTAAGATGAAAGCTGCTTTCTGCATTGGACCACGAATGTGCCTTTTCTGATACAGAATTCTTTCACATAGTGGATATGGCAGGATTATAGGACGTGAGCACCCAGGATGTTGAACCCAGTGGAAGCAGAGAGGTGATTGAGGAGCAGAATTCTTACAGTTCCACATGCCGTAGCCTGTGGATGGTGGGTGATGGGTTCCCTGGGCGCTGGCCTGGGCGCCTCTGTAAAGGTTTTTCATGACAATTAGTATCTGCCAGGCCATTTTAATCTGCTAGCTGAAATAGGATGAAGCTGGCCAATAATTACAGCAAGCAGCCTCTGCAATACCATTAGACTTTCCCAAATTTAATAGTCCATAGTTCAAAGCTATTGTAGTACTCGGCTGCAGGGTTTCTCCATCTTGGCACTGTCAACACTGGGGGCCAAATAACTCTTTCCTATGGAGGGCTGTCTGGTGCACAGTAGGATGTTTAACACCATCCCTAACCTCTACTCAACACATTTCCAGAAGTACCCCCTCTTCATCTAGTTCTGAAACCAGAAGTGTTCCCAGGTACTGCCCAGTGTCCCCTGGGGTGGGTGGGAAGTAGAATGTCTCCTGGTTGAGGACTGCTGCTTGAGGAAAGACGGAGTGCAGGAATGGGTTGAAACAGGAGACGAACACCATCATTTCTTCAATTTCTCGTAAGTGAACTGAAATGGAGGGTATATTAGAAATTAAAACCTTGGGCAAGATGATGTGTCTATTTGTTTGCTGGGGCTGCCATAATAAGTTACTACAAACTGAGTGGTTTAGACATGGAAATGTATTCTCTCATGGTTTGGGACAACAAGAGTCTGAAATCAAGGTGTGGGCAGGGTTGGCTCCTTCTGGAAGCTCCAGGAGACAGTCCGTTCCATGCCTTTTCCCTAGCTTCTGGTGGTTTTCTGCAATCCTTGGCATCCCTGAGCTAGTAGACATGTCATCCAGATCTCTGCCTCAGTCTTCACATGGCCAATCCTTGCGCACGTCTCTAGGTCCAAATTTCTCCTTTTCACAAGCACACCAGTCATATCAGATTAGGGGCCACTCTGATGACCTCATTTCAACCTCATTACACCTGCAAAGACCCTACTTCCAAATACAGTCACTACATTCTGAATCCTGGGCATTAGAATTTCAACATATGAACTTGGGGGAGACACCATTCAACCAACGAAAATGGGTTAGTCTTAAAGAGGGTAATTATGTTAAGTGATGCAACTGTATATATCACAATATTCCATTTCTGGGGTGGTAGTTATTTCTTTATGTGTGGGTTGTGCTAAAGTGAACTTGTGGAATCTGGTATTTCCATCTCTGGTTGGGGAAGGAGCTCCAAGTCGGCTTTGTGGTTTCACAGTGCGGCTTTCAACAGGTATGAACATATCAGAGCCACAGTCTAGGCAATATTTCTCTCAAGGCAGCAGTAAGACTGTGCACATTCAGTCCTCTTTCTGGAAAGAGCATCCATGAAAGAAAGATTAGAGAGAGAGCAGGCTTATAAGATCCTTCATTCAAAAACAAAGATTGAGACTTTGTGTAAATGGAGTTTTCCCAAATGGCATTATCATTAATAATTTCAAATAGAATAACAATAATTCCAAGCTAAATTTCCTATTAACGCTCCTCTGACATCTTTCACTACTTTTCCTTTCTCATTCTCCATTCTTTTATACATCTCTGTTTCATTCCCCCGGTTGTGAAGAAAAGATGGACATAAAAATCTTAACAATATCTTCTCTGCTAAGAACCCTCCCATAAACTAACTTAAACATTAAACACGTCACTTTATTATGGGTATTTGCTTTAAGCAACTTTCCTCCAAGTTGTATGTCCAAATATTAAGTCAAATTAGCAATATGCCATGATACCTTGCAATCCCTCTACGAAGTGGGATCTTAGGACTATTGGAAAACCTTACCCACCATCTGTGGCTTCCTCTGGTCCAATTCTGCTCAAGCTCTGCTCTTGGCCACCACATCTTCCTCTCCTGTGTGGCCTCTCACCTCCAGGGACTGCGTTACAAGTATTCACAGATGAAAGAACTTCATGACCATTTCTGGGACCCACTGGGAAAGAGCATTTCTTGGTACCCCAAATTTCCTCCACCTGGGCCTCATGACCATTCCCCAAGAGCCCACCTCAACCACGCAGAACTTCCCGCAGAAATGAGAGAAATGGCTCTGCTGCCAAGCTTAGTCCTGGCCTGTGGCTGTCTATTCTACATGACATGAGAACATTGGAGGCAATATGATTATTTTTTTGTTTAAAGAAAGTATTATATTCACAGAGAGCGAGAGAAAATGAACCTAATGTTTCAACCAAGTTCAGTCCTACCCAGCCATCCAGAGCAGAACTTCCCATTTCCATCCAGCCACCGAGGCTGGACCACAAGAGATGGGGATGGAAGTGTCAGAGGGGTAGGCAGCCTCTGCATGGAGGGGTACCAGGAGAAGTTCACACAGGTCTGTGGCCCTTTGCCATCCCACCTCTCACTACTAACCAAGGCAGTCAAATTTCCAATGGTAGAGGCAATTATACCTGTAAATATTAAGCATTGATTCACATTGCCACCGGGACCATTAGTAAGAATGTGTTTGTGACATCTCTTTGGTCATTCATCAGGAACCTGAAGAAAGGGACCAATGCGACATAGGCAGTCAGATGTAAAGAAGGAAGGGAAATGCTTCTACAATATGGAAAACTGTCCAGGCAGCATGCACAGTGTGCATCTCAGTCGGGCAGGGAGAGGCCAGAATGTTCTTTTTGGGGGGCAGCACAATTGCAGGAGGGGGAGCTACAAGAGCCCCCAAAACAAGCTTGACCTACCTTCTCCTAAGCAGTTTTTCCAACAGCTCATCTGCCAGGAAATCTTGAGCTTGTTAGCCAGCAAATCATTCTAGGACCACAGGCTGAAGTGGAAAATCCCGTATTTCAAACACTTGTTCTAGTAAAAGTGAAAATGAGATGATCACCACCCACCATCTTGGTCATTGACTATTTTTCCTGGACTGAGCTGATCACGGTGAGCAGGGCTCACCAACTTGGTCATTGACTGTTTTCCCTGGACAGAGGTGATCATGACCACCACGGATCAGTCATAGATTATTTTCCCTGATCCAAGACAATCACTACCCATCCTCTCTGTCATAGATTAATTTCCCTGGAATAGTAAGATCATCTCTCACTATCTAGGTCACAGATTTTCTCCATTTCTGTTCATCTTAAGGTCATCCCTGATTTTTGAGGTACAACTGTAAGTAAGTGACCCACTGAGAACATAACCTTATTTTTGTGTAAGGAAATCTTCCACAAATCTTTGAATATGTGGTTGTTATAATTTAGAATTGGACTGATCCTAAATAAACATTCACGTGTTTATTTGCTTTTTTGGATATTGTACTGTGTGCACATTGCATGTATTACTTGGAAATGAAGAATTGCATGAAGAAAACTGTAAACCATAATATATGACAACAGAAAGAGAGAGAGAGAGATCTTCATCTTTGGGGAGAAGAATGACTCATAGAAGAGAGCTAGACTCTAGAGCAGGTGTGAACATATCCAGAAAGAGAGAGTGTGCCATCCTAAGAGTCTAGTGAGGTGGAACAAAGAAGAAGGTCATAGGGGCCGGGCTGGCAGTTCACGCATAACCCTTCCTACAAGAGGGCACACTGGCCAGCTGAGGTCAAGTCCACACTTCTAAGGAGGTGCACCCCTTTTTATAGAGATGAACTTTTCAATCATGTTGTGTCTCAAGTCAGGAAATATTCAAGTCACTTAAATATGATGACTTTGTGAACACAATATGATCTTTCTAAATATCCTTTAGCCTCCCAAGTATATTTCCTAGCTGGAGGAAATGGGCAGATCAGAACGACACCTGACAGCGATAGTTAAAATATTCACTAAATGAATTTTATACATTAATTATAACACATTTATAGACTGTCATTCTACATGGCAGTCCGATTCTTTTGCATGCAATTAATGGATTCAGCATGAGGCAACATCATGGACTGCAGCAAATGTTCTAACAACGTGATGTTTCTGGACGAGGCTTACCCTCTCATAGCCCATCACAGTGCTTCCCCACCTGTTTGTGGCTCAGCTAGAGCACTGTCCAGAAGCCTTATGGCAAACTCCTGCATTCATTGGTCAAGACAAAGAGGGTCAGCGAGCTAGTACAACCTGCTACGGCCACAGCAAGGGTGGTGACCCTTGCACGCAAATTTGCATGCCGTGACTCCATTCAAGCTATTGAGGATGGATGGAAGAACTTATCCACCAAAATGGTCCTCTTAAAAGTGTATCTTCTCCGGGCTGGCCCGGTGGCCGAGTGGTTAAGTTCGCGCACTCCGCTGCAGGCGGCCCAGTGTTTCCTTAGTTCGAATCCTGGGCGCGGACATGGCACTGCTCATCAGACCACGCTGAGGCAGCGTCCCACATGCCACAACTAGACGAACCCACAAGGAAGAATACACAACTATGTACTGGGGGTCTTTAGGGAGGAAAAGGAAAAAATAAAAAAAAAAAAAAAAAAAAAAAAAAAAAAAAAGTGTATCTTCTCCAAAAGCCTTGCAGTATTCCTACATCAGTGTTCTCTGAAAAATGGCAGCATGATTAGGAACAAATGCCAATTTCAACTTCATGAAACATGATTCCCTAAGACAAAGGCAGATTGGTGAAAAAAAGAGAAAAGAATATCAGAAAAATAACGGAATGCTTGGCAGGCATATGAAATATTCATATTTATACTTTCAAGTGTTCCCTCAGTAATTACTTTGGAATGGAATAATTAGCAACAAATGAGGATAAAGCATATTGTCATAGTTCAAGGGAAGAATGAGGTCAGGCTACAGAGTAATTAGGGTCAAGATAAAGCCAGGGGAGTAAAAAAAAACAATTCTTAACATGTGGAATATATTAAGGACCTTTCTCGTTCTTTTTATTCATTAGTAATGGAGATTAGTACAGCCTCAGGTCAAACCAGTGCATGAACCATAATTCTGGCTTATTTATTTCTTTATTGCCAGAAGGCTTGATTTGGGGAATGGAGAACTCATAAGTAACACATGTTTAAAATCCCCAGCCCTGCACATGTCACTCATTACTGATCCTTCACAATTTATCATCTTGCACTTGAGTCAGTAATTCAAAAGGGTCATTTGACTTCCCAAACTGGATTTCATAATTCCATCATCGGAACTGCTTTGTCGGCCATACCATTATACAACGTTACTTCTTCCTCTCTTTTTTAAAAATGTAAACCTGTTTCTGTCTAGATATGCTTATTTCATGATGTTTTGATTTTATTTATAATGCTCTGCCATTTCTTGTTAAAGACTTACATTTAGTAGGTATTCTGCTGTGTAAAAACACGCTTTACTTTTTACTTCAAATGGAGCGAGGATGGCATCATCCAACATTTCTCAACGGTGAATTATCTTTCCAATATTTGAGCGATAATTCACCTTGAATAACCCATGAAAGGCCAACATCGCTCATTCACAAAGTTTTATTCCAAACAAAGAGTAGGAAGGGGGAAAATCTCTCTACATTACAAATAAGGGAAAAAAGAGATTTGGGAAATTTATCTTACTCTTTGTCTTCTAGAAGCCTCGAAGATTTGTAAGGAATGCTCAAGATGATCTAGTTCAACCTTCTTGTTTTGCAGCTAAGGAAGCTGAAATGCAAAGCGATGGTGCATGTCCAGTGTCACACAACAAAGGATGCACACCGGGTTGTCGATGGTGTCTATCATAGCTCAGACTCCTTCCATCCTACATATGTAGCGTCTCGTGCAACTGATCCATGAGAAGACAGAGATTGGATAGGGCATAATCAGTTAAACCCTATTCTTTAATGATGTACACCTTTGAAAGTCCACTCATTAATTTGTTGGCTCTTTCATCCCTTCCTCCACATCTTCCCTCTTCAATTTACTTGGAGCAGGACCATGCATCTGCCAGCAGGGAGGCAATGGAAGGAGTCAAACCTCCTGACTTCTCTCTCATTTGCCTTCTCATCTTCTCCCGTTGTTTCCCTTTCACTGTGTTCAACCTGAGTCCTATTGACACGTCCACAGGAGTCAGCCTTCCAGGGCCTGGGACATGGCGAAAGATGGAGAGAGGAGCCGGAAGGCCACAGAGAACATCCAGGGTGCTCTCAGCAGCTCTTGGTTGATTCTCAAGTAATATATGAAACAGGTCTCTTCTCAAACAGAGGGAAAGAAGAGATTGTTGAATGATAGTGTTGGGGAAACTGGTTCAGTGTTTGGAAAGGAATCGCGAAATGAAGTTAGAGGTTTACTTGACTCCACATACCAAAAGAAATTTGAAGTGGACTGAAAATTAAATTGCGCAGCGAAGCCATTCAAAAAGGGGAGGAAGAAAGGAGGAAGGGAGGAAGGAAGGAAGGAAGAAAAGGAAGACTATAAGAGGTAGGAAGAATGTTACCAACAACAATTAAAGAGGGAAATTCACATGCAGATCGTTGATAGTTTCTGCTCCATAAAAATTACTCCACGTTAAGAATGAAAATGATAAGGGAAAAGCCTGGAAAATTATCTGCTGTGCTTGACCGACAAGGATACATAGTACTAATATAGACATGCATTTTTGTTACACCACACTTTTTTTTTTTTAAAGATTTTATTTTTCCTTTTTCTCCCCAAAGCCCCCCAGTACATAGTTGTATATTCTTCGTTGTGGGTCCTAGTTGTGGCATGTGGGACGCTGCCTCAGCGTGGTTTGATGTGCAGTGCCATGTCCGCGCCCAGGATTCGAACCAACGAAACACTGGGCCGCCTGCAGCGGAGCGCGCGAACTTAACCACTCAGCCACGGGGCCAGCCCCAGTTACATCACACTTTATTCTGACATTTGCTTGTGTTTGAAAGTAAATATTTTAAAATAAAGCCTTATGTTTAGAAAACGGTTACAAGAACCACACTTACTCAAATATGCAAACACCTACGTTTTTTGGTTTCTGAGGGGACTTCTGACCCAGTGTTCTAGAACTGCCACATTTCACAGATGTGTCATTTTAAGATTTACCCTCTGCAGAAAGACCTCTAAACTCTGTAAAGCTTTGGAAATAGTGAATGAATAGGTTCCAAACCTCCTTTTCCAATGTATTTTCCATTAGAAACCCACTGAGGTCGCATTCACACTCCATTTTGGTAGCACAATTTTTCGAGTCTGCGGAGCAGAGCATACTTATGCTCTACAAATCAAGGAGCATCTTAATTTTTAACACCCAGAGCATTTTTTTTCCTCCTCTGAGAAGCCTTCTCATAGGTGGAAATTGATGACTCCTTGCTCTGAATTTCCCTATTGCTCAGCATATAGCAGTTTATTCTGTCTTGTCTCAGAGCTGGGAGTCCACTTGTGTGTCTTAGGCTCCTCTGCTAGATTGAAAGCTTTTAATTTTGTCGCTGTCTCTGTATTATTTCTTAGTTCCTTATACAGTACTGAAATACTGCTCATCATCAGAAAATATTGAGCTGAGGGAATCACTGTAAATCCATCACACATTCCCAAAGAAAACGAATGCCTCACACAAGTACATTTCACCGTTATTGGAAACAGAAAATGATTTTCAAATACGGTACGCATGCAGTGTGCATGGGAAGGTTAAAAACCAAAGCCAATGAGGATTATTTCGAAATGGATGAGGTTAGCTCTCTGTGGAAGTGATACACCCTACAAATTGACTTATAAATGTGTGGCCAATAAGATAAGCTAGCACCCAGAGCCTCAAGCCAAGAGATTCACACATCTCTTGCGGAGAGAACCCGAGATACAAGGCTGTTATTCATTTCAGCATGTCTGAGGCAAGGCTGTTTGGTCACAAAAGCTGGGCAGTAGTCTGAGAAAATTCTAGATAAAAGAAAGCCAACAGGAATGAATCTGCCAGTATTTATTCTGCACTTGGCAGAGTTCTGACTCCAGTCAAAGACGCCATTGTCCTGGACCAACATGCAAAGAAAAGGATGCCTCCTTGATCGACCCCAGCCTGATCTTTTAATTTCTAATGCTGTAACCAAGCAAAAAGGGGCTGGTTCTGCTTGCTGTAATCTGGTGCCAATCAATTGCAAACAAGCCAATGGTGGGGAAAGGAAAATTTATCCGATTAGTTAGCATAATCGGAAAATGGCAGACTAGTGTCCTGAAGAACCATCTTAAAATCATACGGAATCTTGAGGCATTTATAGAGGGCAAATAGGAAGGGAAGGAAGGGGTTTAGGCACGTGGACCATCTGGTGTGACAAACTTCCAGGAACCACGTTATCTCTTTCTTCTGTCATTCATGAGGGGCACCAATGCAGAATTTTTCTTCCTGGAGATCTTGATGTTCTTGGGAACTCAGAGAACAAAGTTGTCTTATCACAGCTGGGAGATACATGTGAGCAAGAATCATAGAACTAATCAATCACGTGTTTTGTAAAAAGGGAGAGGTGCTTAATCATCTAGGCTACATGCAGCCTAGACCGTATTCACAGAGACTAGTGAGTAAGGGTCATAGTTACAATATTGCTTCCTCTCCCTAGGATGGCTTCCCTCGTGTTAACTTAAGACCTAGCTGTTGCAATGCATCCTCCTTTGCAAATCTACAAATCCTGGGGAAACACTTGAAGGATTTGCATCATCTTTCTGGATGTTTCTCCTAGGTAGATAAGTGGAGGGATATCTTGGTGTATCAATCAGTTGCCTGTTGGGTAGTAGACAATTTAGCCTTGACCAAAGAGAAGGTCTGGCCTTTGTCCTCAGGTTCTGGGAGATAATCCCCAGTTTCCTTGTTGGCCTGGGGGTCTTGTGTGGCGCTGGATAGTCTATCAGTGAAATTTAGGGTGGGGCTAGCCATGCCAGAACCACCAACAATGTGATAGAAGGTGATTGCTTTGGGTCACGCAGTATCAATTGACCTAGAGAATGAGGTCAACCATTCGGGCAAAGAATGAAAAAATGAATCAATTAATCAATTATGCCTACATGAGGGAGCCCCACTCATGGCTCCAAACACCAGGCTTAGGGAGCTTCCATGGTTGGCAATACCATAAGTGCTGTCACCCATCGATGCCAGGAGAGTCAGCACTGTCCATGAGTCCATGGGGAGGACAACAGAAACTCTATCACCACCCCTATCTCCCCAACCCCTCCTACACACTCCATCTCTCCTGGACTCTACCCCATGCACACCTTCTCTTGGCTGATTTTAATCTTTACCCTTTCTGTGTCCTAAACCACAAGCATGAGCTGAAAAACACTCACTGAGTTCTATGAGTCCTTCTAGCATGTCATCCAACCTGAGGGTCATTGTGCAGAACCCCCAAACTCACGATTGGCATCAGGGGTGAGAAGGGTCTTGGGGGCTGTGCCCTCAACCTTGTGACCCAAACTTGTCACATCTATAAATTTGGTTCCTGGGAATCAACTCCAATTCGGGGCTGAGGTTCAGGACTGGGTCCCCAACGTTCCTCACCAGGGTATAGCCACAACTTGAACTCACTGAACCCCCCAGACAGCTGCCTTGCCCTCCGAATGGCAGCACCTCAGGATCCCAAGTAGGGGGCTCCACCGCGTGCAAAGAAAGGCTCGTTTCCATGGAGACGGAGAAATTCTGAGTGTCATCAACTTCCCATATCCTTCACCTGAAACAGCATCTCTTTCTCTTCTCTTTATGTTTATTGCTTCTAACTTTAAGGAAATACATTAAAACCTTCCCCCTATAGATAGCTACAACGTAGACAGAATTGTATGTTGAAAAGGAAAGAAATTTCTTTTTACCTTCCCAGCCCCTGTAAGCAGACTGCCCCACAACGGGCAGCTAATATTAACAGTCAAAAGGCATCAACTTTGAGTGTGTGCCTATACAAACACGTATGCATATGTATAAATACCTATGCACATGATGCCACCTTTGTGTATCTATATGTGTGCATATACCATATCCACACACAGCCATCCAAATAAATATGCTTAATCCCATGCATTTCCTAGTCCTTTTTGCAATATCAATAGAACTCTACTATACATATTGCTTTTGTGTCTTGTTTTGATTTTTTACTTCCATAGCCACTTTCCAAATAATTTTTTTTTTTAAATTGTGGTAAAAGACATGTAACAAAATTTACCACCGCAAGTATACTAATATATTCACACCGTGTGTGACCCATCTCCAGAAATTTTGCATCTTGCGAAACTGAAACTCTGTTCCCCATTATACAAATGCTCCCCATTTCCCCACCTCCCAGCCTCTGGCACCCACCATACTTTAACAATAACACTTTATTCTACAGTACCAATAAATCACGCCGTGTCAACATTCTCCCAGCACTGACTATCTAGATTGTTTCCAATTTTGGTATCACCCACGTTGCTGCAGTGTGACCGCCTTTTGCATCGAGTATATGCTGATAATGAACTTAATCATTCAACAAAAGACACTGCACGCCTACTAAATGTCAGGCTCCATTTTTGTCCTGGGGATCATGGGATATAGAAGACAGAACTGGCATTTTCTCTCATGCAACTTGGATTCCAGTAGAGGGAAATAGAAAAGTTTTTTTTAAAAATGGTAAAATGCAGTATGAGACTACAGAGGACAAGAACATGACACTCCAAACTGTGTCACTTGGGCGTAAGGATCGTTTTGAGATGGAGGCAACTGAGAAGCAACAGATGCAGAAAGACAGCTTCCCAGAGTGTCCCTTATCTGACTAAAAGCAGAAACTTCTGCAGAATGGGGACTGCCACAGATCCCTTTCCTGGGGAGGTTTTATGGCCATGAAGTGGATGGAGGGTTGGCACGGAGATGGACCTGCACAAACACACCCACTCTTTACATACTTTATATATTTACCTTCCCACAATTCACCTGAAATTCTTTGCCTCTGTCTTGTCCTGTCTCCACACATGTATTGTTCTCTGTGATAACCAAAGGAAAAGCATTAGCATATATTGGAGTATATGAGGAAGCCATTTGGTTTAAAGCTAATTCGGCCTGACCTTATTTTTCCAACAGCACCAGAGGTGGCCTGTTGGGCATGCATTGTGCATCTGCTTTAAACATTTATGATGTCCCAAAGACAAGAATGACACCCTTACAGATAAGGATGTAGTTTCCTGCCATATTGGCATTTCTTTAAGGATAAGCTTCTCTTCCTGGAAACTAAGCATTTATTACTGACCCGCTGTGCTCACTTTGTGACCACTGACCTGTTGGCCACCGACCTGCTGTGCCAGCTAAGCATCTCCTGACAGCAGTAAAAGAGACATTCCTGTCATATGCGATGGGTGCTCTTTATTCCAAGATGGTATATACCCACTCTGTACACCCCACTTCTTTGGTGCTCTTCCTTCCTTGGGGAGGGAAGGCCCCAGGCTATTAGTCCTCAGACCTAGCTCATAATAAACTCATCTCAATTTTGATTTATAGATGGATTATGGATTATTTGCATCGACATTTGTTAAAATGCTATACAAGCCCAAGTTCCACCCATCCTTATGAGTGGTTCATCGCTGAGTTTTCCTATATGTGTGCAAGAGGAACGTGTTAGTAAATTGTTTGTCATTCTCTTGATAACCTATCTCTTGCCAGTCGAATATCACAGGTCCCCAGGTGGAGGAAGAAAAAAATTTCCTCCTCCTCTAAGATCCTGAGTTGGATCTTGGAACAGAAAAAGACCATTAGTGGAAAAGCCGATGGAATCCAAATGAAATCAGCAGTTTCATTAATAGCAACATACCAATACTGGCTTTGTAGCTGTGACAAATGTACCATGGTCGTGTAAGCTATTGACATCAGGGGAAACTGAGAAGTGTATGTGAGAGCTCTCTGAACTATCTTTGCTGTAAAACTAAAATCATTCCAAAGTATAAATTTATTGTAAAAAGAATAATTAAATTTACGAAGCCGTGGCAGACACGTGTTTTTGGATGAAAATGAAACTGGGTGAAATGATGAGAAGTAATCAGAGGCTACATTGCGTTTAGTCATAAGAACAGACTTATTTAGTGGGTGGGGGGCATGCTAATATTCTAGAATTGCAGAATCACAGACTTTACCCCAAATTTACTGCCTCCAAAGCTCTGTGGGGTGGGGGATCAGCGATCTGTATGGCACGAGCTCTCCAGGGGAGCCTGATGCAGCTCAAGTTTGAGAGCCGCTGATGCAAAGGAAAGTCTTACAGGAAATGAGAACAGAAACAAAGTCTGAAAGATAAGTGGGGCTTTGCAGCAAGGCGAAGAGTTTTGGACACTTTCTTATCAGCAATGTGAACGTGTCAGGAGGATTCTCCCAAACTGGTTAATATTATAAATCCCGCCTACGTTACTGCTCTCTCGGACTAAGAGGTGGCAGTGTTGAAGAGCCAGAAGATGTGAGGGAGATGGTGCCGACAAGAGATTTTCACATACTGAGGTCTATGGGTACGTGATATATGATTCAAAGCTGATTCGCTTTACTAAAGAAGTCTGATTTACGGCTTGTTTATCAAACATACTTTGTATATCTGCTTTAACCATTAAAGAATGCATTAAACATTATCTCAAAGTAAAAGAACGCTCTCTCTTAAGAGAAGAATGGTTCTTCCCCTCCTACGTCCTATTGGTAATACCGGTATTAGTCCGTTTCCCCACACCAGGGTCCTGTTGACCTGCTAATCTGCCGCTGAACACCTCTTTGAAACTTGGAGGAATATGCATCCTGGCCAGGCTTAATGTATTTTTTTGTTCTAAAAAGGTATAAAATTGTACTGAAAACCACGCTTCTCCTGAACACTTTTCTCTTTCCTTTTCCCGGATTATATTCCTTACTCTGGCCCAAGGAAAGGTCACCTTATCTTCCTGTCTACAGAACAGTTATTGGTTATTTTGCATTGACAGTGTCATGGTCAGGTTGAGATCTGCTGGTGAGTAGGACTAAGGGGGTAAACAAGACCTGGATTTTGAAGGTGCAGTTGACATGAAGAGCTGAAGAAAGGGGTGTGGGGAAAAAGAAGGTGGTGAGTAAGTACAGACAAGCTTCTGGAAGTAAATGTGTCACTTCCAAAGTCCCCAGCATTTAAACATTGAGAGCAATAATTTCCCCTACCCTCTTGTGACTCCACCCGAGGGCTGTGAATTAAGCTAACAAAAGACAGATTAACAGGAGAAAAAAGGATACAATTTTATTAGTATTTTGGGTGCACTGAAGTTCCCAGAAAAGAATTAAAAACTCAAAGAAGCAGAAGACTCAGGGGCTTAATTACTGGGGTTTTTAAATTTTTTTTTATTTTTTATTTTTTGGTGAGGAAGATTGGCCCTGAGCTAACAGCTAAACTATCTCTATTTTTTGCATGTGGGATGCCACCGCATCATGGTTTGATGAGCAGTGAGTGGGTCCAAGTCTGGGATCTGAACCCTCGAACCCCAAGCTGCCGAAGTGGAGCATGTGAACTTAACCACTATGCCACTGGGCTGGCCCTTAATTACCATTTCAAGGAAAGAGAGTTTGGGCTTTGGAGGGTGGTCAATTTGTGAGAAAGTGACTAAGATTTATGGCGGAAACTAAAGGAAGGTCAAGGTGATTTTAGTAAGGTTTCTTCAGGCAAACTCATCTTGGTGCCAACAGGGACGTCCAAACATGGTACCTGCCCACGCCCTTGCTGCCACTGGCTCTCATTTGGATTCACTTTATTGAATTTTCTTTCACAGCCTGATCATGACAATCTCTTTCACTGCGATGCCAACGCCCTTTTTCTGAATGCTGCTGAGGTCAATCGCTTGCCGTGTTCGTTGGCCGTTTGAACCATCCCTCCCTTTGCCTCTTCATCTGTTTTCCTACGATGCTATCGGTCTGAACCACTCACACTTCATGTCCTTTTTTTCTCAAGCTAATTTGAAAGGTTGCCTTTACATAATTAGATTTAAAGGTCAGATTTATCTTGGGTTGCATTTGTTTCTACTGCTGCTCGCAACATAAAAATCTCAGAGAAAAGTCCAAGACCTTAAGAGGAGCATGGGATGACAAGAAAAGAGATAGTACAGTATTCTTCTTGGGTAGAGAAGTGGGTAAGAAGAGAAATGTCCTTCCCACAAGAACAGTTCTCAGTCAGCCGTAGATGGAGTTGGTTTTCTTCATGCTCATCCTCTCCCTCTCAATTTAATATTAAATCTTTATTCCCACCCAAAGACGGTCACGCATTAACAGATACTGCATTGCAACCTTCTCATAGGGCTACAAATTCGTATGAAGGAAATTCCACACTCCAAAAAATAAAAAGAGGTTTATTTTTTTAATCTGTTTCCTAACTTCCTTGGTCCTTCCTCTTGGAGGGGAAGGACATTAACAAAATAATCAACATCTTTTATTTAAATGAGAGCATCCATGGGTGGACTCTGGAGAACGTTGGGGACCAAAAAAGCTTCTATTTATTCCTAAGAAGACTTTGGTCTGAATTGAGCAGTCTCTTCTTCTCTTTGAGATGTTTCCCACGGAGTTAGAAATGAGGCCAGAGAGACAAGTTTGCAACAAGATACACAGTTGTTCAACTGAGCAACATTATAACATAATAGGGGAGAAGCAAGATGTTGTAACATAAACGCCAACCACAGCTAGCATTTAGGTGAGAACACTGCCAGAAAAAATATTGGTGTTATAATTTATTTTTCCTGGCGTTAGTTATCCCATCTTTGGAAATTCACCTCAAATTCACAAACCTGACACTCCGTAAATCAGAGGTCATCAAACTGCACTCCCCAAGTGCCTTCTGCCACCTGTCTTTGCGTGGCCCTTGGCTAACAGTTTTTATGTTTGTGAATGGTTGGGGGAAAAAATGAAAAACCATTTCGTGAATGTGCAAAAATTATATGAAACTCAAATTTCCGTGTCTGTAGAGATTTCTTGGAACACGCTCATTCATTTCTGTGCTGTCTCTGTATGGGGCAGCTGACCCTCAAGCCTAATCAAATGAATATTTGTCCGAAGGAAAATTTAAACTGGCAGTCTCTGGATTCAATCACTCACATGTTAATAATTTTAGGGGAACAGTTATTATTAGCTCTACAGGATAATCAGTTTAAATTAGCATCAGAAAGGAAAACAGTTTTTATGAATTATGCATTCCGTGTGGCCCAGCAATACCACATCACACTTGAGATATATATATATATATATATATATATATATATGCATATATATATGCCAGTATATACATAGACGAATATGTCCATATATGCACAAAGCTATCCGCAGTGTAGACACACAGGGAGGCATTTTCCTTGGTATGGGCTCCTGCATCCGTGGATGCTGGTAGCATTTGTTTGTTGAGGAGGAAGATTTTCCCTCTGCCCTCCCAGGTTCGAAAACCGGGTCTATGGAATAAAGTGACAACAGGCAGATTAACAGGAGAAAAGAGACACAAATTCATCAGTGCTTAATATTATGTGCATGGGGTGTCACAGAAAAAAATGTGAATACCCCAAAAAGGGGTGAGTTTTGAGAGTTTGTCTACCGTCTTAATAGAGGAGAAGGAGGGAGATGTGGGTCCCACCGGGGTGAGTCAATGATTTTAGGAAAAACGGCTGGATCCTTAGAAGAACAGACCGGACGGGTGACAGTTTGTGACAAGGTCTGTCCAAGTGTGGGATCTCGTCTCCTCTCCTCCAACGAGAGTCCATCTTCCAGATGGACAATTTCCAGGAGGGGATTGATGACAACTGGGTTCCTTTTGGAGAAACGTTAGGCAGATAATTCAGAAACAACTTCTCTGGGTCTGCAGGTTTTCAAGCGTCTCCAGCTCAAAATAATCACTACGCCAAAGCAGCACAAGGTCACACGTCCCAAACTCCTTTATCCACTTTTCCCTGTGGTATGCGTGTTTCAATTCAATATTTTTCAGTAAGAAAATCCCCGCTTTCAAAACACGTGCAGGCAACATATTTCTTGCCTCCTTCGTGTTGATCCAACGTTGTTGTGTGTTGACATGTGGGTACATTTATGTGCCTGTTCCGTGTGGCTTTTTTATTGATTTAATTCCGTCCCATCTGCCTTCCACTCCATCGGTGGTCCACAGACTTTAACCAGCTGAGAATTACGTAGGGGAGGAAACAGTTTCCCTTGACCCTCTGAGGGTCTCCGGCAGGGTCTGAAAATTCAACTGGCAGAGATAGAGGAACAGGACAAAAGCAAGCACGTTTATTTAGTATAAGTTCTACGTGACGCGGCACCCATCATAAGAAAATGAAGACCCAAAGAAACAGTTGAACCCAAGCACGTCACGCCGAGCTCGACAAAGAGCGGGCAGCCATGGAGGAACACTGCAGGTCTGAGCGTGTGGGGTTAGCGCAGGACGTCGGGGGAAATTTAGCTAGGTCTGCTTATTAGGATTCTTCTCTGGTCCCCCTATCTCGAGGATAAGGATGCTCCTCATCTCTGGATACAAGGCAGGCCTCTCTCATATGAGGGTCTGATGGACCTGTTTCAGGAGAGAAGGTCAGAGACATCTTTCTGCTTCTGCCGTTTTCTAAAAACTCCTTTAGCTGAAAATATCCTGATGGATAAATGAAAAGCAATACGATATATTGGAGTATATGAGGAAGCAAAATGACCCATAACCATTCAATAAATAAGAGAAATCAGGTGAGATTTACCGGAGCCAGAGTGAGGATTATAACCCGGGAAGGCCATAAACAGTGTTCTGGAGAAGCGTGGGTTTCAGTACAGTCTTATCTTTTTATAGAACAAGGAACATTCATTAAACACACCCAGAACACATTTTTGTCAAAGTTTTAAAGAGATGTTCAGTCGCAAATTAGCAGGTCAACGTGACCCCAGTGTTGGCAAAGGGACTCATCTGGGCGTTAGCAACGGGATGGGAAGTCTGCATTCTTATCTTGAGTGCATTTTCTGCTTTAGTGGTTATAGCGGATGTACAATATATGTAGGATAGGCCATAATTCAGGCTTTTTTGTTCAAACTGAATCAGTTTTGAACCCAAATAGCGACGCCGTACACCTCAATATGTGAAAATCTCTTGTCACCATTTGGTTTAAAACTAACTCAGCCTGACCTTGTTTTTCCAAAACGGCCTGACGTGGTGTGTCGGACATGCATTGTCCATTTAGTTTAAACATTTACAATGTCCCAAAGACAAGAATGATGCTCTTACAGATAGGGATGTCGTTTGCCCCACATCGGCATTTCTTTAAGGACAAGCATCTCTTCCTGGGAACTGAGGATTAATTACCGACCTGCTGTGCTCACCTTGTGACTGCTGATCTTGTGACCATCGACCTGCAGTGCTGGCTAAGTATCTCGCGACAGTAGTAAAAGAGATATTCCTGTCATATGTGATGGATGCTCTTTATTCCAAAACGGTATATACCCACTCTGCACACCCCACTTTTGGAGTGTGCTTCCTTCCTTGGGGAGAAGAAACCCCCAGTCTATAGCTCTCAGACTGGCTCATAACAAACTCACCCCAAATTTTGATTTATAGATTGATTGCAGATTACTTGCATCGACATCTCAAAATGCCAAGGGACCGTATTTTGGGGTAGCCCAAATCCTGAACCCTATAAACCACCTAAAGAATTAGGGAAGATAGAATTTTCCAGCTTGCCCCACAGGCATTTTAATTCGCTTGGTCTGGGCTACATTTCAAGAACCTGCAGTTTTACAGGGACTTAATCATTAGGATGCAGTGGGTTCCTGGACACAGTTTGAGAAAACCTAAAACCCAAAAGCGACTCCGTGCAGACCGGGAGGATGGGCATTTTGAGCCAGAAGCAGACTGTCCCTTGATATGTGTTTGAACGTGAGGCTGACATTCATCGGTGTGGCCAACACACCACCGTGGTTCCGTGCAAGGCAGCATATGCTCATCTAAAAAACAAAACAAGAGGATGACGGAGGATGGAGTTGACAACGTGACCATTCATCCCTCTGGGGGCGGGGTGTGTGTGCCAAGTTTCTTAGAATAGCTGACCAAAATTCTGCTTCATTCAAGGAGAATTTGCTGTGTGCTCTTAGAGAGTCACTTCACAAGCGATGCCCACTCTCTGAAGACCTTCAGCGAGGGCTGTCTGTGGAAATCGCCAGTCGTGAAGTCAAAACAAGAGCTGCATTAAAGTTTTGGGTTTTTTCAAAGAAATTTTTCCTCCCTTAAGTTCCGTTTGAGCCACGAAAACTGTATGACTTCACATGTGGCAAAAGGATCTTTTCCTTGGTTTTTCTTAAAAGATACCCTTATTTATATCGTGCAGTTTGCCACTTAATCCTAAATGTTTGGTGCTTATTAATTTACGTTCTTAATAAATAACAGGCTCCCTATAGAGGGATCTTTTTTTCTTGTTGCCTTTGCATCCCCTCCAGGGGGTTCTTGGTATGAACCAGCAAGGAAACCTTCAACTCTTTGTTGTTGTTGTCTTTTTTTTGAGGAAGATAGGCCCTGAGCTAACATCTGTTGCCAATCCTCCTCTTTTTTGCTGAGGAAGACTGGCCCTGAAGTAACATGCATGCCCATCTTCCTCTACTTTATATGTGGGACGCCTACCACAGCATGGCTTGTCAAGCGGCACCAAGTCCGAACCCAGGATCAGAACCTGCGAACCCTGGGCCCCAACGCGGAACATGCACACTTAACAGCTGCACCACAGGGCCCGCCCCAACGTTACACACGTTCTATTGGTTCTGTATATATACTCATCCTATTGGTTCTGTGTATACTCACATCCTATTGGTTCTGTATATACTCTATTCCTATTGGTTCTGCATATACTCACATCCTATTGGTTCTGTATATACTCTCATCCTATTGGTTCTATTTATACGCACATTCTACTGGTTCTGTATATACGCACATTCTATTGGTTCTCTTTAGACACACATTCTATTGGTTCTGTATATACACTTGTCCTATTGGTTCTGTATATACACGCATTCTATTGGTTATGTATATACACTTGTCCTATTGGTTCTGTATATACACACGTTCTAGTGCTTCTGTATATACAGTCATCCTATTGGTTCTGTACATACTCTCATCCTAATGGTTCTGTATATACACACATTCTATTGGTTATAAATATATGCTCACATCCTATTGGTTCTGTATATACATACATCCTGTTGGTTCTGTATATTCGCACACCCTATTGGTTCTTTATATACTCTCGTCCTATTGGTTCTTTATATACTCTCAACCTATTGGTTCTATTTATACCCACAATCTATTGGTTAAGTATATGTACACATCCTATTGGTTCTGTGTGTATGAACATTCTGTTTGTTCTGTATATACACTCATCCTATTGGTCATGTATATACGCACATTCTATTGGTCCTGTATATACACACATCCTATTGGTTCTATTTATATTCACATTCTATTGGTTCTTCTATATACGCACATCCTATTGGTTCTGTATATACTCTCATCCTATTGGTTCTGTATATACGCACATCCTAATGGTTCTGTATATACTCTCATCCTATTGGTTCTGTATATACCCACGTTGTCTTCGTTCTGTATATACGCACATTCTATTGGTTCTCTATATACTCTCATCGTATTGGTTCTATATATACTCTCATCCTATTGGTTCTGTATATACGCACATTCTATTGGTTCTCTCTATACTCTCATCCTATTGGTTCTGTACATACGCACATCCTATTTGTTCTGTATATACTCTCATCCTATTGGTTCTGTATATACGCACATTCTATTGGTTCTATCTATACTCTCATCCTATTGGTTCTGTATATACACACATCCTATTGGTTCTGTATATACGCACATCCTATTTGTTCTGTATATACTCTCATCCTATTGGTTCTGTGTAAACGCACATCCTATGGCTTCTGTATATACGCGCATTCTATTGGTTCTGAATATACTCTCATCCTATTGGTTCTGTGTATACGCACATTCTATTGGTTTTGTATATATGCACATTCAATTGGTTCTGTATATACTCTCATCCTATTGGTTCAGTATATACGCACATTCCATTGGTTCTGTATATACTATCATCCTATTGGTTTTGTATATACTCTCATCCTATTGGGTCTGTATATACTCTCATCTTATTGGTTCTGTATATATGCACATTCTCTTGGTTCTGCATATACTCTCATCCTATTGGTTCCCTGTATACTCTCATCCTATTGGTTCTGTTATATGCACATTCTCTTGCTTCTGTATATATGCACATTCTATTGGTACTGTATATACACACATTCTATTGGTTCTCAATAAACTCTCATCCTATTGGTTCTCTATGTACACACATCCTATTGGTTCTGTATATATGCACGTTCTCTTGGTTCTGTTTTTACTCTCATCCTATTGGTTCTCAATATACTCTCATCCTATTGGTTCTGTATATATGCACGTTCTCTAGCTTCTGTATGTATGCATATTATATTGGTTCTGTATATACGCACATTCTCTTGGTCCTGTATATACTCTCATGCTATTGTTTCCACATATACTATCATACTATTGGTTCTGTATATACTCTCATCCTTATGGTTCTGTATATACTCTCATCCTATTGGTTCTCTATATACGCAGATCCTATTGATTCTGTATATACGCGCATTCTATTGGTTCTGAATATACTCTCATCCTATTGGTTCTGTGTATACGCACATTCTATTGGTTTTGTATATATGCACATTCTATTGGTTCTGTATATACTCTCATCCTATTGGTTCTATATATACCCACATTCTATTGGTTCTCTGTATACTCTCATCCTATTGGTTCTGAATATACTCTCATCCTATTGGTTCTATATATACTCTCATCCTATTGGTTCTGTATATACGGACATCCTATTGGTTAAGTATATATGCACATACTATTGATTCTATTTATACCCACATTCTATTGGTTCTTGTATGTAAGCACATCTTATTGGTTCTATTTATACGCACATTCTATTGGGTCTTTATTTACACTCTTCCTATTGGTCGTGTATATACGCACATTCTATTACTCCTGTATATACACACATTCTATTGGTTCTTTATATACACACGTTGTCTTCGTTCTGTATATAGGCACATCCCATTGGTTCTGTATATAGGCACATCCTATTGGTTCTGTATATACACACATTGTATTGGTTCTGAATATACTCTCATCCTATTGGTTCTGTATATATGCAAATTCTATTGTTTCTGTATAAACTCTCATCCCCTATTGGTTCTGTATATACACACATCCCATTGGTTCTGTATATATGCATGTTCTCTCTGTTCTGTATATACGCACATTCTATTGGTTCTGTATATACTCACATCCTATTGGTTCTGTATATACTCTCATCCTATTGGTTCTGTATATACTCTCATCCTATTGGTTCTGTATATGCTCACATCCTATGGGTTCTGTGTATACTCTCATTCTATTGGTTCTCTATAACTCTCATCCTATTGGTTCTGCATATGCGCACATCCTATTGGTTCTGTATATACTCTCATCCTATTGGTTCTGTATATACTCTCATCTTATTGGTTGTCTATATACTCTCACGCTATTGGTTCTGTATATACGCACATTCTATTGGTTCTGAATATACTCTCATCCTACTGGTTCTGCGTATATGCATGTTCCCTTGCTTCTCTATATACGCACAGTCTATTGGTTCTGTAAATACACTCATCCCATTGGTTCTCTATATACTCTCATCCTATTGGTTCTGTATATATGCACGTTCTCTTGCTTCTGCATATATGCACATTCTATTGGTACTGTATATACCCACGTTCTCTTGGTTCTGTATATACCTTCATGGTATTGGTTCCGTATATGTGCACATTATCTTGGCTCTGTATATACTCTCATGCTATTGTTTCCGCATATACTCTCATACTATTGGTTCCTTATATACGTACAGCCTTATGGTTCTGTATATACTCTCATCCTATTGGTACTGTATATACGCACATCCTATTAGTTTTGTATACACGCACATCCTATTGGTTCTCTTTATATTCTCATCCTATTGGTTCTGTATATACTCTCATCCTATTGGTTGTGTATATACTCTCATCCTATTGGTTCTGTATATATTCTCATCCCATTGGTTCTGTATATACGCACGTTCTCTTCTTTCTTTATACACTCTCATCCTATTGGTGCTGTATATACTCTCATCCTATTGGTTCTGTATATACGCACATCCTTTTGGTTCTCTATATACTCTCACCCTATTGGGTCTGTGTATACGCACGTTCTCTTGTTTCTGTAAAAACTGTCATCCTATTGGTTCTGTGTACACTCTCATCCTATTGGTTCTGTATATACTCTCATCCTATTGGTTCTGTATATACGCTCATCCTCTTGGTCCTGTATATAAGCATGTTCTCTTTGTTCTGTATATACTCTGATGCTGTTTGTTCTGTATATATGCACGTTCTCTTGGTTCTGTATATACTCTCATCGTATTGGTTCTGTATATACTCACATCCTATTGGTTCTATATATACGCTCATGCTATTCGTCCGGTATATACGCACATTCTATTGGTTGTCTATATACTCTCAGCCTATTGGTTCCATACATACACACATCCTATTGGTTCTGTATATACGCTCATCCTATTGGTTCTGTATATACGCACATTCTATTGTTTCGGTATATACTCTCATCCTATTGGTTCTGTATATACACACATCCCATTGGTTCTGTACATACTCTCATCCTATTGGTTCTGTGTATGCTCACATCTTATTGGTTCTGTATATGCACACATCCTATTTGTTCTGTGTATACTCTCATCCTATTGGTTCTGTATATACTCTCATCTTATTGGTTCCATATATATGCACATGCTATTGGTTCTGAATATGCTCTCATCGTATTGGTTCTGTGTATATGCACGTTCTCTTGTTTCTCTACATATGCACATTCTATTGGTCTGTATATACTCTCATGCTATTGCTTAGTTATATACTCTCATCCTATTGGTTCTGTATATACGCACATCCTATTGGTTCTGTATATACGCACGTTCTCTTGATTCTCTATATACTCTCATCCTTGGTTCTGTATATACTCTCATCCTGTTGGTTGTTTATATATGCACATCCTATTGGTTCTGTATATACTGTCTTCCTATTGGTCGTGTATACACGCACAGCCTATTGGTTCTGTATGTACGAACGTTTTCTTTTTTCTGTATATACGCACATTCTATTGGTTCTGTGTATACGCACGTTCCCTTGTTTGTGTACATACTCTCATCCTATTGGTTCTCTATATACTCTCATCCTATTGTTTCCGTATATACGCACATTCTTTTGGAACTGTATATACTCTCATCCTATTGGTTCTGTATATGCTCACATCCTATTGGTTCTGTATATACTCTCATCCTATTGGTTCTGCATATGCTCACATCCTATTGGTTCTGTATATACTCCCATCCTATTGGTTCTGTATATGCTCACATCCTATGGGTTCTGTATATACTCTCATCCTATTGGTTCACTATATACTCTCATCCTATTGGTTCTGCATATGCGCACATCCTATTGGTTCTGTATATACTCTCATCCTATTGGTTCTGTATATACTCTCATCTTATTGGTTGTCTATATACTCTCACCCTATTCGTTCTGTATATACGCACATTCTATTGGTTCTGAATATACTCTCATCCTACTGGTTCTGCGTATATCCATGTTCCCTTGCTTCTCTATATACGCACATTCTATTGGTTCTGTGTATACGCTCATCCTATTGGTTCTCTATATACTCTCATCCTATTGGTTCTGTATATATGCACATTCTATTGGTACTGTATATACCCACGTTCTCTTGGTTCTGTATATACTCTCATGGTATTGGTTCTGTATATGTGCACATTCTCTTGGCTCTGTATATACTCTCATGCTATTGTTTCCGCATATACTCTCATATTATTGGTTCCTTATATATGTTCAGCCTTATGGTTCTGTATATACTCTCATCCTATTGGTTCTGTATATACGCACATCCTCTTGGTTTTGTATACATGCACATCCTATTGGTTCTGTTTATACACACATTCTATTGGTTCTGAATATGCTCTCATCCTATTGGTTCTGTGTAAACACACATTCTATTGGTTTTGTATATACGCACATTCTATTGGTTCTGTATATACTCTTGTCCTATTGGTTATGTATATACGCACATCCTATTGGTTCTGTATATACGCACGTTCTCTTGGTTCTGTATATACGCACATTCTATTGGTTCTGTATATACCCACGTTCTCTTGGTTCTGTATATATGCACATCCTATTGGTTCTGTATATACTCACATTGTCTTGGTTCTGTATATACGTGCATTCTATTGGTTCTGTATATACGCACATCCTATTGGTTCTATTTATACTCACATTCTATTGGTTCTTGTATGCACGCACATCCTATTGGTTCTGTATGTACACACGTTCTGTTATATATGACAATATATGCCTTGGCTCCAGTCCTAATGGTCGTGTGGTGTCTACTGTATATATGATAGTGCAGGCCTTGGGCCCAGTCCTCCTGGTGACGTGGAGCCTACCGTATATATCACAGTACATGCCCAGACTCAGTCCTGCTTTTGATGTTGACGCTACCATATATATGGTAGCATGTGCTGTGGCTCAAATACTCCTGCTGTTGTGCAGTCTACCATATATATGCTAGTATATGCCTCGGCTCCAGTCCTCCATGTGATTGGAGTCTACCGTATATATCACAGTATATGCCCAGGCTCCAGTCTTCATAATGATGAGAAATCAACTGCATGTATGACAGTACATACTCTGGATTCAGTCGTCCAGTTGATGTGGATGCTACCGTAGATACGACAGCATATGCTCTGCTTCCAGTCCTGCTGGGGAACTGGCGTCTATGGCATGTATCACTGTACATGCCCAGGTCCAATCTTCCAGGTGGTATGGAGTCAGCCATATATATGATAGCGTATATGACAGCATATGCCTTGGCTCCAGTCTTCCTGGTCCTATGGAGTGTAGCATATATGGTAATATTTGCTCTGGCTCCAGTCCCCTTGGGGAAGTGGAGTCTGCTGTATACATCACAGTATACACCCAGACTCCAGTCTTCCTCGGGGTGTGGAGTCTATGGTATATATGATAGTATATCCCCTGGATCCAGTCCTCCCAGTGACGTGGATGCTGCCATAAATATGATAGTATACGCCTCGCCTCCAAGTTTCCTGTTGAAGTGGGGTCTACCGTATATATGACAATACATGTTCTGGTTCCAGTCCTCCTGGTGAAGTGGAGTACACTGTTTATATGATGGTATATGCCTTGGCCCCAGTAATCCTGGTGATGAGGAGTTGACCGTATATATGATAGCATTTGCCCTTGCTCCAGTCCTCTTGGAGACTTAGAGTCTACCGTATATATCACAGTATAAACCCAGACTCCAGGCCTCATACTGATATGGACTCTACCATACATAGGACAGTATAAGCCCTGGCAATAGTCCCCCAGGTGATGTGGTGGGTATGTTATATATGACAGTATATGCCTTGGCTCCATTCCTAATGGTCATGTGGTGTCTACCATATATATGATAGTATAGGCCTTGGCGCCAGTGTTCCTGGTGAAGTGGAGTCTACCGTATATATCACAGTATATACCCTGGATGCAGCCCTCCTGGGGAAGTGCCTGGTACCATAAATATCATAGTATATGCCTTTCCTCCTGTCTTAGAATAGCTGAACCCTATCTGGATTGACCAAAATTCTGCTTCATTCAAGGAGAATTTGCTGTGTGCTCTCAGAGAGTCACTTCACAAGTGATGTCCACTCTCTGAAGACCTTCAGCGAGGGGTGTCTGTGGAAATCGCCTCTCGTGAAGTCAAAACGAGAGCTTCATTAAAGTTTTGGGGTTTTCCAAAGAAATTTTTCCTCCCTTAAGTTCTGTTTGAGCCACGAAAACTGTGTGACTTTACATATGGGAAAAAAGATCTTTTCCTTGGTTTTCTTAAAACATACTCTTATTTACATCGTGCAGTTTGCCACTTAATCCTAAATGTTTGGTGCTTATTAATTTATATTCTTAATAAATAACAGGCTCCCTATAGAGGGAGCTTTTTTTCTCGTTGCCTTTGCATCCCCACCAGGGGGTTCTTGGTATTAACCAGTAAGGAAACCTTCAACTCTTTGATGTTGTTGTTGTTGTTTTTGAGGAAGATTAGCCCTGAGCTAACATCTGTTGCCAATCCTCCTCTTTTTTGCTGAGGAAGACTGTCCCTGAGCATGTTCATGCATGCCCATGTTCCTCTACTTTATACATGGGACGCATCCCACAGAATGGCTTGATGAGTGGTGCCATGTCCACACCCAGGATTGGAACCTGCAAACCCCGGCGAACGTTCGAACTGAACAGCTGCACCACAAGGCCGGCCACAAGGCCTTTCTTTGTATTTTTTAACAGAGAAATTGGTTTTTCTGACACCAAGAAATTGAATTGAGGATTTTAAAAACTTCTAGTATCATATGGTTAGGAATTCTGCATCCATTCTGCTTACATTCTCCATATCACATTAAACTGAGGCACGAAGTCTGGTGCAATGATACAGTAACAGTGGGTACGTTCTTACACATTTCCAGAAACCTGTACAATGTACACCACCAAGAGTGAACCCTGATGTCAACAACAGACTTTAGTTAACAATCGTGTATCCACAGCACCTGAATTGTAACAATTCATGTATCACATTAATTAATGTATCACATTAATTCAAGACGCTAATCACAGTGGAAACTGCAAGAGTGAGTGGTTATATGGGAACTGTTGATGCAAAATAAGCAATTAACTGTTCTACAGATAGGAGAGACAAGGTGAGTTTTACATGAGCCGGGCTCAGGATTATGACCTGGAATGCCTTTTGCAGAAAGGAAGAAAGTGTTCTGGAGAAGCCTGGTTTTCAGGACAGTCTCCCATCTTTTTAGAACAAAGAAGGTAAGTTAAACACACCCAGATTGCATACTCATCAAAGTTTCAAAGACGCATTCAGTTGCAAATTAGCAGGCCAGCAGGACCTTGGGGGTCAGGAAAGGGACTAATATGGGCATTACCAGCAGGGAGTAGGAGGGGAATTCTGCATTCTTAAGAGAGAGCATCCTTCAGTGGTTAAAGCAGATGTACAATGTGTGTTTCCTAGGCCATAAGTCAGGCTTTTTAGTTCAAGCTGAGTCAGTTCTGAACCCGAAGAGCTACCCCATATACTTCATAGGGGATCAGAATTGGCCCCCCCAAAATGTGTCTCTTTGGCTTGATTATTTCTAAGAACAAAAGACCGTGAAAGAAACTTTGACCTCCCCAGCTGCCTAAAAGAATTTAAGATACAAGGCCTGTTCCAGGATGGAGCCGATACTTGTATGAGGTCAAATAAGCGTGATTCAAAAAGCACCAGCAAGGCCATTTTTATCAAAGTTCTGTCTCCACGGACACATTGCTTATAGGCGGCCCAGCAAACCCTTGTTTAATGAATATTTGTATTTCCATCTCCAGGTTGTTGAAGAAAATAATCCATACCCAATCTATAAATGAAAAGTTGGGTGAGTTTATTCTGAGCCTAAATCTGAGGATTATAACCCGGGAGAGTCTTTCCACAAAGGAACAGAGCACTCCAAAGAGGTGGGGGGGTATACAGGGTCATTATATACCCTCAAAGAGGATGTTTCACATGATTGGAATGTCCTTTTTACAATAGTCGGGAGACTACTCTGTCGGCACAGCGATTGATGGAAACAGCAGGTAGGTCTTCTGTCTCAGTGAACACAGCAGGGTGGCAGTCTGTTGTCTCCAGCTGAGTGGTCACAGGTGAGCTGGGAGGTGAGTGCAGCAATCAGTTCCTAGCCTAAGGAAAATGCTAATGTCGGGGGGAAGTTGCATCTTTATCTCAAGGGCCTTTGATCTGGCCATAGGAAATGTCTAAGCAGATATGCAATGCGTGCTCAATAGCCAGTCAGGCCCTTTTGGAGGAAAAAAAAAAAGAAGTCAGGCCGAATTAGGATTATACCAAATGGCTTCCTCATATACTCCTATATATCCTATTGCTCGCCATTTTTATTTGTCATTTTCCACTTTTGATCTCTAATCTTTTGATAGAAAGCATTTATGATCAAATATTGTCCCTCAGCGCCAGGGTGGTTGCTGCCTGCCCTGGGTCCATCATGTCCCTCGGTGCTAGGCTTTTATCTTATTTATTTGTCTAGTCGTCCACGTTGGGGGGAAATAGTGGACAAACATGGAAGTATATTTATTAACAGAGGAAGCATTTCATATGTTATGCAATTAATTTAGATTGTTGCACAAACATTGCATATGCACTTTTCTATGACACCTTGCATTTACATTGTATATGATTATAGAGCAAGTACAGTAATGATAAGAACAGCATTTTTGAAAGGATTAGTCTGAAATGAATTCTTAGTCATAGTCTGTATCAGAAAAGGAAATTTGTCCAGGGTTATCAGACAGACTGACCATCTCAAGCTGTCGAGCAATCATTACTTTAGTTTGTATTCTACTCTTACAACACTGAGTAAAGAAAACAACAAGTGGTTTGAATATTATGACCAGTACAAGGATTCCAATAAGTAATAGAAATAGGAATTCCAATCCGGATTGAAAAAGGGAACAGGTACCGAAAGGGAACCAATGAAACAAATCAAACTAGGTGCAGGATCGCATAAGGCATCCACCTGCTTCTTCATGTGCTTTAGCAGAGATGACACATTGGAAGATTCAGCAGGTATAAAAACACAGCATTCAGTCTGAATGATTGCACACGTGCCACCTTGGGATGCTGTAAGAATATCTAAGGCCATTCTATTTTGAAGGACTGCCTTTCGCATTAAAGTCATTTCCGTATTTAATAAGGCTATTCCTGCTTGACTATCATTAAGGGCTTGTTGAGTAAACTTAGTCAGAGCTTCTATATGTGATATGACATCGTCTAGCCCCAAGGAAGGAGCAAACATAGCTGCAAATACAGTCACACCAGTGAAACACTGAACAAGCCCATCTGGCCTTAAAGAGAGGGAGATTGGCAACAGGTTTTAACTCAGCCTGACTCCTTCCCTGCTTTTAAAGGAAACTCAGGGTGAAGTGTTTTAGCCATCCAGGCAGTAGCCAAGGCCAAAGATTTGTTCCACATAACCATTGAGTTCCATTAGGAGTCACTCGATAAATTCCTGGCCTTCAAGACCAGTCTATTCCAAATTAATCACTTTAAGTATGATAGCATTCCAAACAATTATAAAATAGGTATACAGTTTAAGCATAACAAAGGTTTAAATGAGGAGATATAAGGTTGGGAATACAGGCCCGGTCCGGAGTCTTGGGACAGCTGTCTACAACAGATGTCGTCTTCTTCTCCTGCTGGTATTGTCCTTTGCAACAGGGCTGCAAAGAGTCTTATTTGATGTCTCTTTCAATAAATAAATTCTTCAGGTTACAGTCCATGATCCTTAAGTTCTGGGACTTCTCTGTGAAAGAATCAGCTACAGATCTTTCATTTCTTTTAAGCACCACAATAAGACCATGAAAACAATGTAATACATCCCTTAAGCAAAGCTGGTTCATATATTTCTTCATTTAATTGCATAGGCTGTTGTATTATTTAAAAAGGAGACAGCCGATGTTTACAAAAAGTATAGATCTAAGATTAAAGAGCACTAGCATAAGAGCTTTTGGGCGTGAGAGAGTAAATGTTTCTGAAAGCTTGCCAATGAAGTTCTAGTTGTGCCAGTAGTTTTACCAGTCCTGAGGATCGAGGATGGTAAGCGCAGTGGAAATGCTGCAATATTGGCCAAACGTTACAAATAGATTTGAGTTCCCCAGTCACTGCGTAACTCGGGAGGAGTTCCTCAAACAGGAATTTATTCTTTTCGATAATAATTTACCTAAAGCCATCGCTCTTCTGCAAGGAAAGGCCTCAAAACAATGTGAGAACATACAGATCATTACAAGATATGTTTATCCTTGAGATGGTGGCATTTGGACAAAGTCCAATTGTCATACCTCAAAGGGTCCCTTAGGAAGGGAAAGTGGCCTTGTGACCCATGGAGTGGGTTTCTTATTGGGCCCGAACCGCATCTGCGAGGGGGTGTCAAAAATTCCCCCTTTTGACTGCCACATCTGTTTCTCTTGTTCCGTGGCAATTTCTTGAGCCTGTCGAAGGAAATCTTTTACTGGGTTAGCAGAGTTAACAGAAAGTAGCAGGCATTCTTGAGGCTAGACAACGTAACATCCTCACTTATCGTTTAAGTAAGACTCATTTGTAAACCAAATTAAACAATAGAATGCAGTCGTGGTCTTCTCTCCCTTGTGATGTTGGAAGCAAGGTAACAAGGTTAATGGTTGCAGCAAATTATAAATTAGTTCCTGCGTCCAGGGGGCAGGCAGTCAAGAAGACTTCTAGATGTCAGAGTCCAAGCATCTTTTTGCAGCGTGAAAGGTCTCTGATGATGTCATCGGGCATTCGGGTATCTTTTTGAGTGGCTTACAGCTTGCACAGCAACAGATAGGAATCTCTCCTAAGTTTCTCTCAAGTCGTTCAGCTTCAGTTTGCAAGGTTTCAGGAAAAAGAGCATGTTCAATTCTCAATGATTCCAAATGAAAATGAGGGAAAAATTGAAAACATTAGTTTGGAGATTTGTAACCAGATATTTCAGTAGAAGAATTCAGGATGCAGTTCAGTTCACAGGTGGAAAAAGCCTCAAAGACAATTAACGGAACTAGGATCTAATATCCACAAATGCGTATTATAATTTTTCACTGAAACAATTCTTCTCTCTAAAATCCCCCTCATTTTTACCAAAGATAGTCAAGTTAAGACTAATTGGTTTGCCAAAATAAGTTTAGTTTCAAGAAACTTGGCCCGATTATTTACATAAGTGCAGCAAGAATAGCAATTGATCATATAGGCTCTTAAATCTGCTTTGCTGGAATTTTTTATGAGGAATCTCAAATTGAACTTTAAAGACTTCTTGAGGCCAGAAAAGCCAAGCCAAGGATTTGTGCCATCAGGCCTTGCCTGCAATACCTTAGATTTGGGTGAATTTCTCTCCTTTCTTGAGATTCCCCAAAATATTTTGAGGTTCATCGCACCTGCCAGATAAGCAAGCTTCCTTACTTACCAGGTAAAATTGCTGGAATCTCTCTCTGTAAAGCAAAGTCCCAGGCCCATATTTCCAAGTGGCTTTATTTCCAGAAAGTCAACCTAATTCCTCAAAGGCAGTATTGTCATATCTGAGTCTGTATCTTTCTCTCAAACATGACATTCCAGTCAAAGTTTTGCTAAGGTAACAAATGTGTCCTGTTATAAGGAGAACAGATTCTTATTGAACTCATGCAAATAACTATATTGCCATGAAATAACCATACTCACTCACAAAGGGTTTCCAAATTATGGAGGGATCAGGTCGGGAGAAAAAGGTAAATGTTTCAGTTTTGCTCACAAAGGCATAATTTCACTGATTGCTATAAGACATGGTTAGCATAAGAGAACAGATTTCCTTAAATCTGAGAAAACAAAACGACACATCAAAAACAATATTTCAAACCAAAGTCGTAAAAAAATTTGTAGTCATCCTCAGTTCATTCAGTCCTGCATAACCGGTTCTTGATCTTAATCTCTGTTAGCAGTTTTGTTTTTTAACATTAAAACTCATTTGCTTAATTGGATTTATTTTAATCTCAGTCTATGTGACCAGGCATAAAAGTCCTTTCAGAATTTCTCCTTCACAAACCTTCTACAACTTTCTTTTTGCCTTCAGAATTTGTCCCATGCTTTCTTTCTTCCCTTCTAGTACATTAGGACAAATTTATCTTTCTTAACCAACCAAACAAAAATCTTTCCATTCTTTATACCTTCTTTACTGAAAACTTACATTTTAACTTTCCTTGAATGCAGAGCTGTTTTCCTTATTAATTTCCAATAGCTTTAATTACCTATGTTAATTAGAACTTTTAACCATTAACAGACCCTAGTAAACACTAAAAGGTAAGCAATTACAAATTGTCTTTTATATCAGCATTCTAAACACTTCATAATTTCTAGGAACACATCACTTTACAGTAAAAGACCCAAAGACTTTTAGCATCTCTGCAATAAAACCAAAAGCAGATAAACTTAGATGTTTAGCAACGTTTGTTCTATCCAATCCAAAAATTACCCAGATACCCAGATTTTTATCATTTAACTTGACTTGGCAAAACCAAAAAGAATTTCAAAGGTTTTTTTTTTCCCCCAAGTATACAGACCATAAAACAGTTATTGTACCCACTTTTATC
The DNA here is from genome assembly GCF_041296265.1 of Equus caballus. Classification (NCBI taxonomy): domain Eukaryota; kingdom Metazoa; phylum Chordata; class Mammalia; order Perissodactyla; family Equidae; genus Equus; species Equus caballus. Next base: position 1,238,236 of record NC_091715.1, on the reverse strand, counting down.
TATTTAAACCGTTTGTTTCCAACACTTATGTTCAGATTACCTATGAAAACCTCATGAGACCCTAGACAAAACTGGTCCTCATTTAAAGCTATTATTTTGCTGACGAATTTCTGACAACATGAACTTATTTGACTAGAAAACCCAGGCTGCATGCCTGCGTCGTATGCAAATATCGACAACTCTGACAACAGGACTATTTTCAATCAAAGCAACAAACTTAAACAATCTTTCATTTACCAAAGGTTAATTCACAAGACGTTAACTTTGAAAGATACTGGGTTAATTTCGACTACATTTAGAATTTATGTAAGCCCTTACTTTAAGCCAAAACTCTTGATTTCTCAGAAACTGGGTTTTAACTCTAATTACATTCCAGGTTGATCTACCTGTCCAACTGCATCACAAAGGCACAGAGAAACCCAAGTTTTCGATTTTACAGAAGGTCCAGGTTCTGGTCAGGTCCAGCCTGAACTTAACCTCGACTTGGTGGCAACAGAAGAGATGATGAGCAAAACAGACAAAGAAAAGAAGAGATGAGATCAGACCTTGCCCTCATGGCCTCTTCCAGAGGGTTATCAATATAAGAGTCACACAACAGTTCCCATGCCGGGCACACAACCCCAGCAGGACAGTTCACAGAATAAATCACAGGTCTCCTACCCTTATAACTGACTCAGTAGGTGACTAAAATACTCAATGAGTCAACTGTCAAGAGAGGGCACCCCACTTAGGGTTGCTGGGGTGATCAGGCCCAGAAACCCAAAGTTGGGGCTCCCAGGGGTGGAACCTTTGACTCTTTAAAGATCTCTTTGTTTCCCGGTTGCAAAGCTAAAAAGGAGGCGAAAATGGCCATTGTAACTCTAAGAGAGATGAAGGCATTTGGGTTCGTTCTATTCAGAAAAATTTTTTGTAAGCGCTTACTTTAATAGAAGGAATAGAGCTCTTTAGAAAAGAAGGAGATGAGCTCTGAGATTCCAAAAGCAGCTGCAGAGGAGATGGAAGGGATAAGCGGGCTGGGACGGTTTCTGGCTTCTTATCCTTTTTAAATTCAGATACAGTCTCTGCCAATTTACCGTTAGTCTCCTGTAAAGAATTCACTTTATCATTATCACGTTTTGAAGCCTCTAAATGCCAATCATAATAAGCTTCCCATTCTTTTGCTTTAGTTTTAGAGCCGGCTCTTTCTACTTGTGAGCGCAAATACAGTAACTTTGAGATATCGAACGTTCCCCACTTTGGCCACTTAAGTCATTCTTAGTTAATCCTTCCCATTTTGTTAGATACTTGCAAGCATTGTTTCCATACAGGAAACCAGCTGGAGTTCCATTGGGAGGTCGTCCATCCGGGAGCTGGCCGGCTTTAAAAAGCACGGTTTTCCCATTTTCTTTTTGCTTGTCTGTTTTTGTTTTTTTGTTTTTTTTAAATAAAGTCTGAATAACTTCTAAGGACAGTGTAGTGGGTCAGAAATGTGCTGCCTGTGAGTGTTACTCCCCATAGAAAGGTCGTAAACACTCTCTTACTTGCCTCGGTTTTTCCCTCCGGCTGCCTAATACAGCCGTGGGAGCTCGGAGCGCGGGGTGACCAGCCCTTATGTGCGCGTCCCCGGACGAGCCTGTCATTAATTACCGTGAATGAGAGTGGAGTTCCCTATGGGACCGCTGCACGTAGTGAGGATTGATCCTCTGACACTCCCGCTGAGGTCCTTAGTCACCTAAGGGCGCCTTTTGGTAAAGGCCGGGAGGAGCAAGTGTCCCCTTTCTTCAGAGCTGAAGACATTCAGTCTCTCATTTCTCTATCAAGCAGTTTGTTCAGACTCTATAAACACAATTCTTTCCAATTCAAAGCCAACTTAAAAGGACAACCAACCCAGCTCACTCCAAGCTCCTCTAAGGCCCTGAGGCTTAGGAATTCTCTCTAGGTTTTTCTCCACCTAGGAACTGTACCGGTACCCCTCAAAACCTCTAGTCTTAAGACCTTACCCAGCTCATATAAACTCTTGGACCGTCAACTTAAAGTAAGGAGGTCCGGGTTTCAGGAGAACTCACCAAGGTCACCTGAAGATTGCAGTGATCCGGGGGGCTCAATGGGCCCTTATTGGTACCGAACGCCGGTTTAGTGTAGATTCCAGGTGGCCTCCGGTGGGTGTCTCTGAAATCCTGCCGCGACTACGCCAAGAACTGTCGACGAAAATAATCCATATCCAATCTATAAATGAAAATTTGGGTGAGTTTATTCTGAGCTTAAATCTGAGGATTATAACCGGGGAGAGTCTTTCCACAAAGGGAGAGAGCACTCCAAAGAGGTGGGGGGGTATACAGGGTCGTTATATACCCTATGCACATCCTATAGGTTGTGTATATACACACATCCTATTGTCCTACATATACACACATTCTATTGGTTCTGTATATACGCACATTCTATTTGTTCTGTACATATGCACATCCTATTGGTTCTGTGTATATGCATGTTCTCTTGGTTCTGTATATACTCTCATCCTATTGGTTCTGTATATACTCTCAACTTATTGGTTGTGTGTATACGCACATTCTATTGGTTTTGTATATATGCACATTGTATTGGTTCTGTATATACTCTAATCCTATTGGTTGGGCATATACGCACGTTGTGTTGGTTCTGTATATACGCACATTCTATTGGTTCTTTATATACACACGTTGTCTTCGTTCTGTATATAGGCACATCCCATTGGTTCTGTATATACGCACATCCTATTGGTTGGGTATATACACACATTGTATTTGTTCTGAATATACTCTCATCCTATTGGTTCTGTATATACGCACATTCTACTGTTTCTGTATAAACTCTCATCCCCTATTGGTTCTGTATATACACACATCCCATTGGTTCTGTATATATGCATGTTCTCTCGGTTCTGTATATACGCACATTCTATTGGTTCTGTATATACTCACATCCTATTGGTTCTGCATATACTCTCATCCTATTGGTTCTGTATATGCTCACATCCTATGGGTTCTGTGTATACACTCATTCTATTGGTTCTCTATATACTCTCATCCTATTGGTTCTGCATATCCGCACATCCTATTGGTTCTGTATATACTCTCATCCTATTGGGTCTGTATATAGTCTCATCTTATTGGTTGTCTATATACTCTCACCCTATTGGTCCTGTATATTCGCACATTCTATTGGTTCTGAATATACTCTCATCCTACTGGTTCTGCGTATATGCATGTTCCCTTGCTTCTCTATATACGCACATTCTATTGGTTCTGTAAATACACTCATCCTATTGGTTCTCTATATTCTCTCATCCTATTGGTTCTGTACATATGCACGTTCTCTTGCTTCTGCATATATGCACATTCTATTGGTACTGTATATACCCACGTTCTCTTGGTTCTGTATATACTCTCATGGTATTGGTTCCGTATATGTGCACATTCTCTTGGCTCTGTATATACTCTCATGCTATTGTTTCCGCATATACTCTCATACTATTGGTTCCTTATATACGTACAGCCTTATGGTTCTGTATATACTCTCATCCTATTGGTTCTGTATATACGCACATCCTATTGGTTTTGTATACACGCACATCCTATTGGTTCTCTTTATACTCTCATCCTATTGGTTCTGTATATACTCTCATCCTATTGGTTCTGTATATATTCTCATCCCATTGGTTCTGTATATACGCACGTTCTCTTGTTTCTTTATACACTCTCATCCTATTGGTGCTGTATATACTCTCATCCAATTGGTTCCGTATATACGCACATCCTTTTGGTTCTGTATATACTCTCACCCTATTGGGTCTGTGTATACGCACGTTCTCTTGTTTCTGTAAAAACTGTCATCCTATTGGTTCTGTGTACACTCTCATCCTATTGGTTCTGTATATACTCTCATCCTATTGGTTCTGTATATACGCTCATCCTCTTGGTCCTGTATATAAGCATGTTCTCTTTGCTCTGTATATACTCTGATGCTGTTTGTTCTGTATATATGCACGTTCTCTTGGTTCTGTATATACTCTCATCGTATTGGTTCTGTATATACTCACATCCTATTGGTTCTATATATACGCTCATGCTATTCGTCCAGTATATACACACATTCTATTGGTTGTCTATATACTCTCAGCCTATTGGTTCCATACATACACACATCGTATTTGTTCTGTATATACGCTCATCCTATTGGTTCTGTAAATACTCACATTCTATTGTTTCTGTATATACTCTCATCCTATTGCTTCTGTATATACACACATCCCATTGGTTTTGTATATACGCACATTCTATTATTTCTGTATATACGCTCATCCTATTGGTCTTGTATATAAGCATGTTCTCTTTGTTCTGTATATACTCTGATGCTATTTGTTCTGTATGTACACACTTTCTCGTGGTTCTGTATATACTCTCATCCTACTGGTTCTTTATATACCCTCATCCTATTGGTTCTGTATATACGCACATCCTATTGCTTATGTATATACTCTCATCCTACTGGTTCTTTATATACTCTCATCCTATTGATTCTGTATATATGCACGTTCTCTTGCTTATGTATATACACATATTCTATCGGTTCTGTATATACCCACGTTGTCTTGGTTCCGTATATACGCACATCCTATTAGTTCTTTATATACTCACGTTGTCTTTCTTCTGTATATACGCACATCCCATTGGTTGTGTATATATGCACATCCTATTGGTTCTGTATATATGCACGTTGTCCTGCTTCTGTATATACGCACATCCTATTGGTTCTCAATATACTCTCATCCTATTGGTTCTATATATATGCACATTCTATTGGTTCTCAATCCTATTGGTTCTGTATATACGCACATTCTATTTGTTCTGTATATACTCTCATCCTATTGGTTCTGTATATACACACATCCCATTGTTTCAGTATATACGCACATTCTCCCGGTTATGTATATACACACATTCTATTGGTTCTGTATATAGTGTCCTCCTATTGGTTCTGTATATACACACATTCTTATCGTTCTGTATATACTCTCATCCTATTGGTTCTGTATATACTCTCATCCTATTGGGTCAGTACAATAGCACGTTCTCTTTCTTCCGTATATACGCACATCCTATTGGTTCGGTATATGCGCACATCCTATTGGATCTGTACATACTCTCAACCTATTGGTTCTGTATATATGCACATTCTAGTGGTACTGTATATACGCACATTCTGTTTTTTCTCTATATACTCTCATCCTATTGGTTCTCTATATACTCTCATCCTATTGGTTTTGTATATGCACACATCTATTGGTTCTGTATATACTTTCATCCTATTGGTTCTTTATATACTCTCATCCTATTAGTTCTGTTTATACTCTCATCTTATTGGTTCTCTATATACGCACATTCTATTGGTACTGTATATACTCTCATCCTATTGGTTCTGTATATACGCACATTCTACTGGTTCTGTATATACGCACATTCTATTGGTTCTGTATATACACGCATTCTATTGGTTCTGTATATACACTTGTCCTATTGGTTCTGTATATACACGCATTCTATTGGTTATGTATATACACTTGTCCTATTGGTTCTGTACATACACACGTTCTAGTGCTTCTGTATATACAGTCATCCTATTGGTTATGTACATACTCTCATCCTAATGGTTCTGTATATACACACATTCTATTGGTTATAAATATATGTTCACATCCTATTGGTTCTGTATATACATACATCCTGTTTGTTCTGTATATTCGCACATCCTATTGGTTCTTTACATACTATCCTCCTATTGGTTCTTTATATACTCTCATCCTATTGGTTCTATTTATACCCACAATCTATTGGTTACGTATATGTACACATCCTATTGGTTCTGTGTGTATGAACATTCTGTTTGTTCTGTATATACACTCATCCTATTGGTCATGTATATACGCACATTCTATTGGTCCTGTATATGCAGACATCCTATTGGTTCTATTTACATTCACATTCTATTGGTTCTCTATATACTCTCATCATATTGGTTCTATATATACTCTCATGCTATTGGTTCTGTATATACGCACATTCCATTGGTTCTCTCTATACTCTCATCCTATTGGTTCTGTACATACGCACATCCTATTTGTTCTGTATATACTCTCATCCTATTGGTTCTGTATATACGCACATTCTATTGGTTCTCTCTATACTCTCATCCTATTGGTTCTGTATATACACACATCGTATTGGTTCTGTATATACTCTCATCCTATTCGTTCTGTATATACGCACATCCTATTTGTTCTGTATATACTCTCATCCTATTGGTTCTGTGTAAACGCACATCCTATGGCTTCTGTATATACGCGCATTCTATTGGTTCTGAATATACTCTCATCCTATTGGTTCTGTGTATACGCACATTCCATTGGTTTGGTATATAGTCTCATCCTATTAGTTCTGTATACGCACGTTCTCTTATTTCTGTATATACTCTCATCCTATTGGTTCTGTATATACGGACAACCTATTGGTTAAGTATATATGCACATACTATTGATTCTATTTATACCCACATTCTATTGGTTCTTGTATGTAAGCACATCTTATTGGTTCTATTTATACGCACATTCTATTGGGTCTTTATTTACACTCTTCCTATTGGTCGTGTATATACGCACATTCTATTACTCCTGTATATACACACATTCTATTGGTTCTTTATATACACACGTTGTCTTCGTTCTGTATATAGGCACATCCCATTGGTTCTGCATATACGCACATCCTATTGGTTCTGTATATACACACATTGTATTGGTTCTGAATATACTCTCATCCTATTGGTTCTGTATATACGCAAATTCTATTGTTTCTGTATAAACTCTCATCCCCTATTGGTTCTGTATATACACACATCCCATTGGTTCTGTATATACGCATGTTCTCTCGGTTCTGTATATACGCACATTCTCTTGGTTCTGTATATACTCTCATCCTATTGGTTCTGTATATACTCTCATCCTATTGGTTCTGTATTATATGCTCACATCCTATGGGTTCTGTGTATACACTCATTCTATTGGTTCTCTATATAGTCTCATCCTATTGGTTCCGCATATGCGCACATCCTATTGGTTCTGTATATACTCTCATCCTATTGGTTCTGTATATACTCTCATCTTATTGGTTGTCTATATACTCTCACACTATTGGTTCTGTATATGCGCACATTCTATTGGTTCTGAATATACTCTCATCCTACTGGTTCTGCGTATATGCATGTTCCCTTGGTTCTCTATATACGCACACTCTATTGGTTCTGTAAATACACTCATCCTATTGGTTCTCTATATACTCTCATCCTATTGGTTCTGTATATATGCACGTTCTCTTGCTTCTGCATATATGCACATTCTGTTGGTACTGAATATACCCACGTTCTCTTGGTTCTGTATATACTCTCATGGTATTGGTTCCGTATATGTGCACATTCTCTTGGCTCTGTATATACTCTCATGCTATTGTTTCCGCATATACTCTCATACTATTGGTTCCTTATATACGTACAGCCTTATGGTTCTGTATATACTCTCATCCTATTGGTTCTGTATATACGCACATCCTATTGGTTTTGTATACACGCACATCCTATTGGTTCTCTTTATACTCTCATCCTATTGGTTCTGTATATACTCTCATCGCATTGGTTCTGTATATACTCTCATCCCATTGGTTCTGTATATATTCTCATCCCATTGGTTCTGTATATATTCTCATCCCATTGGTTCTGTATATACGCACGTTCTCTTGTTTCTTTATACACTCTCATCCGATTGGTTCTGTGTATACGCACATTCTATTGGTTTTGTATATATGCACATTCTATTGGTTCTGTATATATTCTCATCCCATTGGTTCTCTTTATACTCTCATCCTATTGGTTCTGTATATATTCTCATCCCATTGGTTCTGTATATACGCACGTTCTCTTGTTTCTTTATACACTCTCATCCTATTGGTGCTGTATATACCCTCATCCTATTGGTTCCGTATATACGCACATCCTTTTGGTTCTGTATATACTCTCACCCTATTGGGTCTGTGTATACGCACGTTCTCTTGTTTCTGTAAAACCTGTCATCCTATTGGTTCTGTGTACACTCTCATCCTATTGGTTCTGTATATACTCTCTTCCTATTGGTTCTGTATATACGCACATTCTATTGTTTCTGTATATACTCTCATCCTATTGCTTCTGTATATACACACATCCCATTTTTTCTGTATATACGCACATTCTATTATTTCTGTATATACGCTCATCCTATTGGTCTTGTATATAAGCATGTTCTCTTTGTTCTGTATATACTCTGATGCTATTTGTTCTGTATGTACACACTTTCTCGTGGTTCTGTATATACTCTCATCCTACTGGTTCTTTATATACCCTCATCCTATTGGTTCTGTATATACGCACATCCTATTGCTTATGTATATACTCTCATCCTACTGGTTCTTTATATACTCTCATCCTATTGATTCTGTATATATGCACGTTCTCTTGCTTATGTATATACACATATTCTATCGGTTCTGTATATACCCACGTTGTCTTGGTTCCGTATATACGCACATTCTATTGGTTCTGTATATACGCACATCCTATTGGTTCTTTATATATGCACATCCTATTGGTTCTGTATATATGCACGTTGTCCTGCTTCTGTATATATGCACATCCTATTGGTTCTCAATATACTCTCATCCTATTGGTTCTATATATATGCACATTCTATTGGTTCTCAATCCTATTGATTCTGTATATACACACATTCTATTGGTTCTCAATATACTCTCATCCTATTGGTTCTGTATATACTTTCATCCTATTGGTTCTGTATATATGTACATCCTTATGGTTCTGTATATATGCACATTCTATTGGTTCTGTATATACTCTCATCCTATTGTTTCTTTATATACACACGTTCTCTTGGTTCTGTATATACTCTCATCCTATTGGTTCTGTATATATGCACGTTCTCTTGCTTCTGTATATACGCACATTCTCTTGGTTCTGTATATACTCTCATCCCATTGCTTCTGTATATACGCACATCCTATTGGTTCTGTATATGCGCATGTTCTCTTCTTTCTGTATATACTCTCATCCTATTGGTTCTGTATATACTCTCATCCTATTGATTCTCTATATATGCACGGTCTCTTGCTTCTGTATGTATGCATATTATATTGGTCCTGTATATACGCACATTCTCTTGGCTCTGTATATACTCTCATGCTATTGTTTCCACAATACTCTCAGGCTATTGGTTCTGTATATACGTACATCCTTATGGTTCTGTATATACTCTCATCCTATTGGTTCTGTATATACGCACATTCTATTGGTTCTGAATATGCTCTCATCCTATTGGTTCTGTGTATACACACATTCTATTGGTTTTGTATATATGCACATCTATTGGTTCTGTATATACTCTTATCCTATTGGTTTTGTATATACGCACATCCTATTGGTTCTATTTATACTCACATTCTATTGGTTCTTGTATGCACGCACAGCCTATTGGTTCTGTATGTACGCACGTTCTGTTATATATGACAGTATATGCCTTGGCTCCAGTCCTAATGGTCAACTGGTGTCTGCAGTATATATGATAGTACAGGCCTTGGGCCCAGTTCTCCTGGTGACGTGGAGCCTACCGTATATATCACAGTACATGCCCAGACTCAGTCCTGCTAGTGATGTTGACGCTACCATATATATGGTAGCATGTGCTGTGGCTCAAGTCCTCCTGCTGTGATGCGGTCTACCATATATATGCTAGTATATGCCTCGGCTCCAGTCCTCCATGTGATTGGAGTCTACCGTATATATCACAGTATATGCCCAGACTCCAGTCTTCATAATGATGAGAAATCAACTGCATGTATGACAGTACATAACCTGGATTCAGTCGTCCAGTTGGTGTGGATGCTACCGTAGATACGACAGTATATGCTCTGCTTCCAGTCCTGCTGGGGAACTGGCGTCTTGGCATGTATCACTGTACATGCCCAGGTCCAATCTTCCAGGTGGTATGGAGTCAGCCATATATATGATAGCGTATATGATAGCATATGCCTTGGCTCCAGTCTTCCTGGTCCTATGGAGTGTAGCATATATGGTAATATTTGCTCTGGCTCCAGTCCCCTTGAGGAAGTGGAGTCTGCTGTATATATCACAGTATACGCCCAGACTCCAGTCTTCCTTGGGGTGTGGAGTCTATGGTATATATGATAGTATATCCCCTGGATCCAGTCCTCCCAGTGACGTGGATGCTACCATAAATATGATAGTATACGCCTCGCCTCCGAGTTTCCTGTTGAAGCAGGGTTTACCGTATATATGACAATACATGTTCTGGTTCCAGTCCTCCTGGTGAAGTGGAGTACACTGTTTATATGATGGTATATGCCTTGGCCCCAGTAATCCTGGTGATGAGGAGTTGACCGTGTATATGATAGTATTTGCCCTGGCTCCAGTCCTCTTGGAGAAGTAGAGTCTACCGTATATATCACAGTATAAACCCAGACTCCAGGCCTCATACTGATATGGACTCTACCATATATATGACAGTGTAAGCCCTGGCAATAGTCCCCCAGGTGATGTGGTGGGTATGTTATATATGACAGTATATGCCTTGGGTCCGGTCCTAATGGTCATGTGGTGTCTACCATATATATGATAGTATAGGCCTTGGCGCCAGTGTTCCTGGTGAAGTGGAGTCTACCGTATATATCACATGATATACCCTGGATGCAGTCCTCCTGGGGAAGTGCCTGCTACCGTAACTATCACAGTATATGCCTTTCCTCCTGTCTTAGAATAGCCAAACCCTATCTGGATTGACCAAAATTCTGCTTCATTCAAGGAGAATTTGCTGTGTGCTCTCAGAGAGTCACTTCACAAGTGATGCCCACTCTCTGAAGACCTTCAGTGAGGGCCGTCTGTGGAAATCGCCTCTCGTGAAGTCAAAATGAGAGCTGCATTAAAGTTTTGGGCTTTTCCAAAGAAATTTTTCCTCCCTTAAGTTCTGTTTGAGCCACAAAAACTGTGTGACTTTACATATGGGAAAAGGATCTTTCCCTTGGTTTTCTTAAAACATACTCTTATTTATGTCGTGCAGTTTGCCACTTAATCCTAAATGTTTGGTGCTTATTAATTTATATTCTTAATAAATAACAGGCTCCCTATAGAGGGATCTTTTTTCTTGTTGCCTTTGCATCCCCTCCAGGGGGTTCTTGGTATGAACCAGCAAGGAAACCTTCAACTCTTTGATGTTGTTGTTTTTGTTGTTGAGGAAGATTAGCCCTGAGCTAACATCTCCTGCCAATCCTCCTCTTTTTTGCTGAGGAAGACTGGCCCTGAGCTAACATGCATGCCCATCTTCCTCTACTTTATATGTGGAAGACCTGCCATAGCATGGCTTGTCAAGCGGCGCCATGTCCGCACCCAGGATCTGAACCCGGGGAACCCTGGGCCCCCGAAGCGGAACATGCGCACTTAACCGCTGCACCACAAGGTCGGCCTCAAATTTTGTATTTTTTAACAGAGAAATTGGTTTTTCTGATGACAAGAGATTGACTTGAGGATTTTAAAAACTTCTAGTATCATACAGTTAGGAATTCTGCATCCATTCTGTTTACATTCTCCATATCACATTAAACTGAGGCATGAATTCTGGTGCAACGATACAGTAACAGTGGGCAAAGTCTTACGCATTTGTCAAAACCCGAACAATGTACACCACCAAGGGTGAACCCTGGTGTCAACAACAAACTTTAGTTAACAATCATGTATCCATACACCTCAATTGTGATGCGGGGTCGGTGAGCCGAGGAGTCGAAAGAAAGATTTCTTAGACTCTCAAGATCTGGCAGTAGTGCTCTTTTATTTACAGAATAGTGTGGAATAGCATGGGGACAGGACCCATGGGCAGTCAGAGCAGCTGCTGCTGCCCCCGCTGACATGGGGACAGGACCCATGGGCAGGCAGAGCTGGTGCGTGGGGACAGGACCCACGGGCAGTCAGAGCTCCTGCTGCTGCCCCGAGTTGAGGGTTAGGGCTAAATTTAAGGCATGGGTATGTGAGTCATCTCTTTACAAGACAAAGGAAAAAAAGTTAAAATGGTACCAGTTCCGGTAGGGTTCGGCCATTGGGCGGTCTCACAACTTTTAGATAAGAATCAAACCGGATTGAGTAAATGGCAGAAGTCACCGCTCAAATATTATCTTCAGCTAAAGACAAAGGAGGATTTTGGGGTGGGGGGGGTCAGTTACATGAGGTTGCCAGACAGGAAACAACTTAAGTTCTTGCCTTCCCCATTAAGAGTTCCCAGAGATAAAGCCATCCCCCCTTCCTCCTGGCGCAGAGAGGGAGGCATGGAGATTTCCTTCACAAATGCAATTGTCTCTGATCAAAAGGCAAACAAATTCCACTCCTCGGAGCCTGCTTCTTATCTGTAGTTTTAAAAGTAACCAGCCTAAAAATCCTCATCATAAACTGTTTTAAAATTAAGCAGCCTAAAAATCCTCATCAATTGTAACAAACGTATCACGTTTATTCAAGATGCTAACCACAGTGGAAACTGTAAGAGTGAGTGGTTATGTGGGAACTGTTGATGCAAAATAACCAATTAACTGTTCTACAGATAGGAGAGATAAGGTGAGTTTTAAGTGAGCCAGGGCGCAGATTATGACCTGGAATGCCTTTTGAAGAAAGGAAGACAGTGACAAATAAAAATGGCAAGAAATAGGATATATTGGAGTATAGGAGGAAGCCATTTGCTATAAGACTAATTCGGCCTGCCTTTGTTTTTTCCAAAAGGGCCTGACTGTGGCTATTGAGCATGCATTGTATATCTGCTTAGACATTTCCTATGGCCAGAACAAAGGCCCTTGAGATAAAGGTGCAACTTCCCCCTACATTGGCATTTCCTTAGGGATAAGCATCTTTCCTTGGGCTAGGAACTGATTGCTGCACTCACCTTTGACCACCCAGCTCACCTGTGACAACCCAGCTCGACACAACAGACTGCCACCCTGCTGCATTCACTGAGACAGAAGACCTACCTGCTGTTTCCATTAATCGCTGTGCCGACAGAGCAGTCTCGTGACTACTGTAAAAGGGACATTTCAATCCTATGTGAAACATCCTCTCTGGGGCTATATCACCACTCTGTGCACCCCGCTTCTTTGGTGCCCTTTCTTCCTTTGGGAAGAAAGGCCCCGGGCCATGGTCCTCAGATTTCAGCTCAGAATAAACTCTCCCAAATTTTCATTTATACATTGGTGATGGATTATTTTCGTCGACAAAAGCATTCTGGAGAAGCATGGTTTTCAGGACAGTCTACCATCTTTTTAGAACAAAGAAGGTAAGTTAAACACACCCAGATTGCATATTCATCAAAGTTTCAAAGAGGCATTCAGTTGCAAATTAGCAGGCCAGCAGGACCTTGGGGTCAGGAAAGGGACTAATATGGGCATTACCAGCAGGGTGTAGGAGGGGAAGTCTGCATTCTTAAGAGAGAGCATCCTTCAGTGGTTAAAGCAGATGTACAATGTGTGTTTCCTAGGCCATAAGTCAGGCTTTTTAGTTCAAGCTGAATCAGTTCTGAACCCGAAGAGTTACCCTGCCGGGAGCCGTGGCTACATCATTTGATCGGCTGTTTGACAGGGTCCAGCCGATTAACGCCGAGGGGTGCAGGGTCGCCCCTTGGTGAAGAATAACCGGCCAGCCCCTCACATAGTTCTGAAACCTGTGCTACTTCTAATTGCCCTTCATTCCTTTTCCTTTCTTAACCTCCAGTTTTCACTCCTTTGGGTGTCTGCTTGGAAGGCACTACCTCCCGGGAAAATGAGATATAGTAAGAGAATGTGACCACCTGCAGGTAACTTTCAAGATATTTTTCAGTTAATTATTGGAGGAGCACACAGTCCCATTTGAGACAAGCAGAAAGGAATCCTGCCCAGATAAGATGTCGAATTAGGTTTATGGCCTCTGTCTGGTTAATGTTTCCGTCTCCCTCCAGTTCTTTGTCTAATATATATATATACATCATCCTTCTAAGTTTGCTGGTTAATTGGATGGTCAAGAAGTATCTATATATTAATCTTGACCTTCTGCTTTCTGTTAAAATGTTATAGAGGTTTTCTCCTAAAAGCAATAAATAATAAATAATTGGTGAGTAGAAGGGCCGAGGGGTGCAGGGATGCGCCTCGGTGAAGAATGGCCGGCCGACACCCCTGATATTTTCTGAATTATATGTATGCTTTCTAGCAAGGTTATGTCTATACTTATTTCTGTTTTTTATTCTTGAAGATATATAGTTTAGCTTAGCTTTTCAGCCCTTTACTTTACTAACAAAATGATACTTTCTCCGGCAGTGTGTTTAAGGGACTGTGAGCTCCACAATCTAAAAGACAAAGGAATGCTTCCACCCCCTAAAGGGCGGGGAAATGTAAAGATGTTTAACTGCCCGCTGAGAATGCAGATAGCCCTGGGGATAAGACACCCTGGAGTCGCCTTTTGTTCCCATTAACCATCTACACTAATGGCGTAAATGATTGAGGGAGGCAGGGATGGCTCCACCAGGATGTAACCAGACGGGCTGCTGTCCTGTCCGGAGGCCTGGACCTTCTCTCTTTGTTTTAACTTTACCATGAATCACAACAGATGCCTAGGTACCTATCCCCTTTAGCTTAGAGACAACAAACACTAGTTAATTGCGGAGAAGACTACCCTTAACCTTATGCTATGTAGAATGGAATGCTAATAAATATTCTTGTGCTCGTTTTTTACTTCCTTATCTCTCTGAGAATATTTGTAGAACTATTTCTGTACTAATCCTGAAAAATATATAAACGACACTTGTGCACAGTAAAGTCGGACTTGCTAACACCAACCCAAGTCTCACGTCCCCTTTATTTTCCCCTCATTGTGCCGACGCCGTCCATCCCTCAGGAACCTGGACTCAGCCGGGGCGGGACCCCGGCATTACCCCATATACTTCGTATGGGATCAGAATTGGCCCCACCAAAACGTGTCTATTTGGCGTGTGTATTTTTAAGAACAAAAGACTGTGAAAGAAACTTTGACCTCCCCACAAGCTGCCTAAAAGAACTTAAGATACAAGGCCTGTTTCAGGATGGAGCTGACGCTTGTATGATGTCAAATAAGTGTGATTCAAAAAGCACCAGCAAGACCATTTTTATCAAAGTTCTGTCTCCACGGACACATTGCTTATAGGCGGCCCAGCAAACCCTTGTTTAATGAATATTTGCATTTCCATCTCCAGGTAAATTGCCTTCTTCCCCGCTGAAGTCCCAAACCACTACCTTGGACATCTTGCATCGTCCTTTGCTGAAGATCGTATTTGAGGTGGTGGCTTCAGCCATTCTGGTGAGGTCTGGTTTTCTCCTTGCCTACATATTATAAAACTTTGTTTGATTTTCTCCTGTTGTTCTGTCTCACGTCAATTTAATTCTTAGATCAGCCAGAAGAACCTAGCGGGTAAAGGACTGGTCTTCTTCCCCTGCAACCTCAATGTGTGAAGATCTCCTGTCAATTGTAACAAATATTGATGCTAGATGCTAATCACAGTGGAAACTGTGGAGGTGGGTGGTTACATGGGAACTCTCCGTACCTGCCTGCTGATTCTTCTGTAAACCTAAACTGCTCTAAAAATAATCTATCATGTAAAAACAAAAGGATTGCCCTCTATCGGTATGCTTGTATTTTCACCAGAAAATTTAGCTGGCTTTGGAAATGAGAAAGCCGAGTTTCTTTTGTTCCCCGTCTCCAGGAAATGCATATTCTCTGCAGACAAACAGTTCCATGCATCTCTTTTCCCCTATGTGCAAATAACAGACCTCCTTCCCCAGTCCCTTCAGGCTGTGGGATTTCGTGGGTGGTTAATTCTGTCCTTCCCTTCCTTCTCCCCACGGGAAGTCCCCGGGAGGTCAGCACATGGGAGTCCAGCCCAAAGATCGGTTGCTTTCCTACAGCTCCATTTGGATCCTTAAGTGCTAATCTCCTTCAATTAAGAATATGGCTTTGGAGCAAGTTGATGGAAGTCTGTTTACGCCAAACAAGTTTTTTCTCTCTGCAAAGTAATGTGCCCCTTGGGTTGTTTCTTACTCCCTATTCATAAAACCAAAGCAACTGTGACTTTTTCTGGCCTGGCCGGCACCTTTCTTTCTTCGTTTGCATAACAAAAAAGGAGCTATTTGCTGAAAAGGAGAACAGAGGGGTTCAAAGGGCAAAGAGAGCCCTTGTTCTTTGAAGAGATAAACAGAGGCCACCAGAGAACTTGATTGATTTCTAGCTGGGGGCAGCCTCTGGCCATTTGCTCCCCTCTCTAAATTTCAGTGTTTTTATTTGCAAAACGGGATAAACAATGATACCACTGAGCTGAATGGGTAATAAGGTTCCAGCAGACTCTCCACCAGGCGTTAAGAACTCAACCAGCACCGGCTAACGTTAATAGGAGGAATCTTTGTAAAGGATTAGCAGGATGATTAACACGCAGTAACCTTTCATTATCAGTAGTAATTCATTATTTTGTCAAAAGAATCGACAGCCCACAAGACGTCTCTGTGGCCGCCAAATCCTTCTTTGCACAGGCAGGCATGCACCCATCCAACTTTCCCCCATGAGGAAGCGTAAAAGGGGAGGGCATTCCAGCCCTTTGTCCCCTACAAAGCCGCTTCTCCCTGGAGTTGTAAGAGGGCTAAGTTGTCACGTGTGGAGTGACATGCTCAGACCCTGCTTTCTGTGACATCTAGGGCTCTCCAGGGAAATAGAGCCGTTAGAGGTTCTGTGTAGCTATAGATATACATAAAGATACAGATATGGATACAGAAACAGATACAGATCTATACACACACATATCATATTGGTTATATATATATATAAAATCCTATATATAATACATATATAACATCCTATTGGTTTTATATATATATATATATACATACAACACACATATATATATTCAGTCAGACACTGCTTAACGGGGACACGTTCTGAGAAATGTGTCATTAGATGATTGAGTCACTGTGCAAACATTGTAGAGTGTGCTAACACAAACCTAGATGGTATAGCCTCCTACACATCGAGGTTGTATGTACTAATCTTATGGGATCACCATAGTCTATGTGGGCCATCACTGGATGAAATGTGCTATGTGAGACTCTGTGTGTGTGTGCGTGTGTGTGTGTGTATGTCCCACAACCTACTGGGCATTTATTTATACATATATATACATCTTATTGGTTATATACATATAGATATATACACACCCTCCTGCTGGTTATACATATATATGTGTATATGTATACGCATACACACATGCATTGATTACATACATATACATCTTGGTGGTTATATATATATATATAAATACACACACACATTCTATTGGTTATATATACATACATATACACACCTCCTATTGGTTATATAAACATATGCAAAGATCCTATAGATTATATGTACGTACATACACACATCCAATGGTTATACATATACATGCACATATCATATTGTTTCTATGTAAGCATGCTTCGTATTGGTTCTATGTATACGCACATTCTATTGGTTCTGTATATAAATTCATCCTATTGGTTCTGTATATATGCACATCCAATAGGTTGTGTATATACACACATCCTATTGTCCTACGTATACACACAGTCTATTGGTTCTGTATATACGCACATTCTATTCGTTCTGTACATATGCACATCCTATTGGCTCTGTGTATATGCATGTTCTCTTGGTTCTGTATATGCTCTCATCCTATTGGTTCTGTATATACTCTCATCTTATTGGTAGTGTGTATATGCACATTCTATTGGTTTTGTATATATGCACATTGTATTGGTTCTGTATATACTCTCATCCTATTGGTTTTGCATATACGGACGTTGTCTTGGTTCTGTATATATGCACATTCTATTGGTTCTTTATATACGCACATTGTCATCATTCTGTATATAGGCACATCTCATTGGTTCTGTATATACGCACATCCTATTGGTTCTGTATATACACACATTATATTGGTTCTGAATATACTCTCATCCTATTGGTTCTGTATATACGCACATTCTTTTGTTTCTGTATATACTATCATCCTATTTGTTCTGTATATACACACATCCCATTGGTTCTGTATATACACACATCCTATTGGTTCTGTATACACACACATTCTATTGGTTCTGTATATACTCTCATCCTATTGGTTGTGTGTATACGCACATTCTATTGGTTTTGTATATATTCACATTCTATTCATTCTGTATATACTCTCATCCTATTGGTTCTGTATATACGCACGTTCTCTTGGTTCTGTATAGACTCTCATCCTATTGGTTCTGTATATGCGCATATTCTATTGGTTCTGTATATACTCTCATCCTATTGGTTGTGTGTATACACACATTCTATTGGTTCTGTATATACGCACATCCTATTGGTTCTGTATATACGCACATCCTACTGGTTCTGTATATACGCACGTTGTCTTGGTTCCGTATATACACACATTCTAGTGGTTCTGTATATACGTGCATCCTATTGGTTCTGTATATCCTCTCATCATATTGGTTCTCTATATACGCACATTCTCTTATTTCTGTCTATACGCACATTCTGTTGGTTGCGTATATACTCTCATCCTATTGTTTCTGTATATGGGTTCTGTGTATACTCTCCTCCTATTGGTTCTGTATATACTCTCATCCTATTGGTTCTGTATATACGCACATCCTATTGGTTCTGTATATACGCACGTCGTCTTGCTTCTGTATATATGCACATCCTATTGGTTCTCAATATACTGTCATCCTATTGGTTCTATATATACGCACATCCTATTGGTTCTATATATACGCACATCCTATTGGTTCTATATATACGCACATCCTATTTGTTCTGAATATACTCTCATCCTATTGGTTGTGTGTATACGCACATTCTATTGGCTTTGTATATACTCTCATCCTATTGTTTCTGTATATACGCATGTTCTCTTGGTTCTGTATAGACTCTCATCCTATTGGTTCTGTATATACGCATATTCTATTGGTTCTGTATATACTCTCATCCTATTCGTTATGTATATACTCTCATCCTATTGGTTATGTATATACTCTCATCCTATTGGTTCTTTATATACTCTCAGCCTATTCGTTCTGTATAATCTATTCCTATTGGTTCTGTATATACTCTCATCCTATTGGTTCTATTTATATACACATTCTATTGGTTCTGTATATACAAACATCCTATTGGTTCTGTGTATACGCACATTCGGTTTTTTTCTGTATATACACTCATCCTATTGGTTCTATTTATACCCACCTTCTATTGGTTCTTGTGCACACGCTCATCCTATTGGTTCTGTATATACACACATTCTATTGTTCCTGTAGATACGCACATTCTATTGGCTCTGCATATAAGTACATTCTATTGTTCTCTGTATACACACATTCTAGTAGTTCGGTATATACACACATTCTATAGGTTCTGTATATAAGCACGTTCTATTGGTTCTTGTATATACTCACATTCTATTGATTCTCTGTATACGCACATTCTACTGGCTCTGTATATACACGCATCCTATTGGTTCTGTATATACACACATCCCACTTGTTCTGTATATACACTCATCCTATTGGTTTTGTATATATGCACGTTCTCTTGTTTCTGTATATACCCTCATCCTATTGGTTCTGTTTATACTCTCATCCTATTGGTTCTGTATATACACACATCCCATTGGTTCAGTATATACGCACATTCTATTGGTTCTGTATATACTCTCATTCTATTGGTTCTGAATATGCCCACATCCTATTGGTTCTGTATATACTCTCATCCTATTGGTTCTGTATATACTCTCATCCTATTGGTTCTGTATATGCTCACATCCTATGGGTTCTGTATATACTCTCATTCTATTGGTTCTCTATATACTCTCATCCTATTGGTTCTGCATATGCTCACATCCTATTGGTTCTGTATATACTCTCACTCTATTGGTTCTGTATATACGCACATTCTATTGGTTCTGAATATACTCTCATCCTACTGGTTCTGCATATATGCATGTTCCCTTGCTTCTCTATATACACACATTCTATTGGTTCTGTATATACACTCGTCCTATTGGTTCTCTATATACTCTCATCCTATTGGTTCTGTATATATGCACGTTCTCTTGCTTCTGTATATATGCACATTCTATTGGTACTGTATATACCCACGTTCTCTTGGTTCTGTATATACTCTCATGGTATTGGTTCCGTATATGTGCACATTCTCTTGGCTCTGTATATACTCTCATGCTATTGTTTCCGCATATACTCTCATACTATTGGTTCCTTATATGCGTACAGCCTTATGGTTCTGTATATACTCTCATCCTATTGGTTCTGTATATACGCACATCCTATTGGTTTTGTATACACGCACATCCTATTGGTTCTGTTTATACACACATTCTATTGGTTCTGAATATACTCTCATGCTATTGGTTCTTTATATACTCTCGTCCTATTGGTTCTGATAATACTCTCATCCTATTGGTTCTGTATGTATTCTCATCCCATTGGTTCTGTATATAGGCACATCCTATTAGTTATCTATATACGCACATTCTATTGGTTCGGTATATACGCACATTCCATTGGTTCTGTATATACGCACGTTCTCTTGTTTCTGTATACACTCTCATCCTATTGGTGCTGTATATACTCTCATCTTATTGGTTCCATATATACGCACATCCTATTGGTTCTGTATATACTCTCACCCTATTGGTTCTGTGTATACGCTCGTTCTCTTGTTTCTGTAAAAACTGTCATCCTATTGGTTCTGTGTACACTCTCATCCTATTGGTTCTGTATATACGCTCATCCTCTTGGTCCTGTATATAAGCATGTTCTCTTTGCTCTGTATATACTCTGATCCTGTTTGTACTGTATATATGCACGTTCTCTTGGTTCTGTATATACTCTCTTCATATTGGTTCTGTATATACGCACATCCTATTGGTTCTATATATACGCTCATCCTATTCGTCCTGTATATACGCACATTCTATTGGTTGTCTATATACTCTCAGCCTATTGGTTCCATACATACACACATCCTATTGGATCTGTATATACGCTCATCCTATTGGTTCTGTATATACGCACATTCTATTGTTTCTGTATACACTCTCATCCTATTGGTTCTGTATATACACACATGCCATTGGTTCTGTATATACGCACATTCTATTATTTCTGTATATACGCTCATCCTATTGATCTTTTATATAAGCATGTTCTCTTTGTTCTGTATATACTCTGATGCTATTTGTTCTGTATGTACACGCGTTCTCGCGGTTCTGTATATACTCTCATCCTACTGGTTCTTTATATACCCTCATCCTATTGGTTCTGTATATACGCACATTCTATTGCTTATGTATATACTCTCATCCTACTGGTTCTTTATATACTCTCATCCTATTGATTCTGTATGTGCGCACGTTCTCTTGCTTATGTATTTACACATATTCTATCGGTTCTGTATATACCCACGTTGTCTTGGTTTCGTATATACGCATATTCTATTGGTTCTGTATATACGCACATCCTATTGGTTCTTTATATACGCATGTTGTCTTTCTTCTGTATATACGCACATCCTATTGGTTCTGTATATATGCACATCCTATTGGTTCTGTATATACGCACGTTGTCCTGCTTCTGTATATATGCACATCCTATTGGTTCTGTATGTACGCACATCCTATTGGTTCTCAATATACTCTCATCCTATTGGTTCTATATATATGCACATTCTATTGGTTCTCAATCCTATTGGTTCTGTATATACTGTCCTCCTATTGGTTCTGTATATACTCTCATCCTATTGGTTCTCTATATACTCTCATCCTATTGGTTCTATATATACGCACATCCTATTGGTTCTGTATATACGCACGTTGTCTTGCTTCTGTATATATGCGCATCCTATTGGTTCTCAATATACTCTCATCCTATTGGTTCTATATATACGCACATCCTATTGGTTCTATATATACGCACATCCTATTGGTTCTGAATATACTCTCATCCTATTGGTTGTGTGTATACGCACATTCTATTGGTTCTCTATATACTCTCATCCTATTGGTTATGTATATACGCACATCCTATTGGTTCTGTATATATGCACGTTCTCTTGCTTCTGTATGTATGCATATTATATTGGTTCTGTATATACGCACCTTCTATTATATATGATTTTGTATTCCTTGGCTCCAGTCCTAACGGTCATGCTGTGTCTACAATATATATGATAGTACGTGCCTTCTTTCCTGTCCTCCTGGTGAAGTTGAGAATACCATATATTCATACCTTATATGACAGTGTACACCTTGGATACAGTCCTCCTGGTGAAGTGGAAACTATGGTTTATATATTAGTATATACTCTGGTATCACTCCTCCAGGTGTAGAGGAGTCTACCGTATGTATGATAGTATATGCCCTGGCTCTAGTCCTCCTGCTGATGTGGAGTCTACCGTTTGTATGACTCTATATGCCCTATCTCCAGTCCTCCATGCGATGTGGAGTCTACCATATGCATGAGAGTATATGCCTTGGTTTCACTCCTCCGTTTGAAGTGTAGTCTACCGTATATATGGTAGTATATGCCTTGCCTCCAGTCCTCCTGGTGAAGTGGAGTCTACTATATATATATATCATAGTATATGCCTTGGCTCGAGTCTGCCTGCTGATGTGGAATCTACCTTATATATGAGAGTATATGCCCTGTCTGCAGTCCTAAGGTGATAGAGTCTACCGTATATATGATAGTATATGCCTGGCTCCACTCCTTCAGGTGAAATGGAGTCTACCGGACACATGACAGTAGATGCCCAGACTCCAGTCCTCCAGGTGATGTAGAGTCTATCACATGTCGATAGTATATGACTTGGCTGCAGTCCTCCCGGTGAAGTGGAGTCTACCGTATATATCATAGTATATGCTCAGACGCCATTCCTCCAAGTGGCGTTGACTCTACCGAATAAATGATAAATGCTGGTGATATCTATTCAAGCTGGTCAGTTAAAATGCCAAAGTGATTATTCCCTCCTCAAAACGTTCTTTCTCTTTTTAATACCACCCTTGAGAATTTTATCAATTAAATTACGACAGCATTTCTTTACAATCGAATAGGAACATTTTGCAGTCTTTGCTGAATATGGCTCTTTCCCAAAATCTCAGTTGAATTTTATTTCCTTAAGTCATTTATCTTCCTAACTCGCTTCTGAAGGACCCACGTTTCCTCCCGGGCTAGAGTGTAAGTGAATGTTTAGAGTTCCAAGTGGTTTTGGCTTCGATGTTGACGTTGTAGCATCTTTACTAAATTTCTGTGCCCATATTTTCCCCGTCTTATTCAAAAAACACTTCTGGGAAAACCAAACATTACCTCATTCTGTGTTGGAATTCCTTGCTCTTCAAAAATTCTGGATAGTCACAGACTTCGTGGGCTCACAGTGTCTGGGCTTTGTCTGGTGCTGACAAGAAGTGGATGAATTCCTGACTCGTCAGAACTGGTTGTACGAATTGCTGTGTTTAAGCATCCACGGTGGCACAGAAGGCATGAAATCATAATTTATCCCATCTAGTCAAGACCAGTTTTCCCTACTTGTTCATTTTGATGGTCGTTGGTGTTTCCTGCTCACAAATTCTATATATGGCGTTAAGAAAATCCACCAGTTGTGTAGAAAGAAGGGATTAATATCTTTTATTCGCACTGAAGTCCTTGGCTTTCTTCTTGTTTTTAATTCCTTATGAGGAAAGTGCAGTTACTAAGGAAATGTGATCGACACACAGGAGCCCTGCCAGCGAGAGTGTGGACTCACTCCTGGGGCTCTATTGTTTATTCTTTCTATCCTATTCTGAATAGGATTTTTTTTTCCCCCAGAAAAGCATTTCACTGGCAAGAATCAGTATGAGTCAGAAGTTATAAATCTTCCTTAAAACAAGCCACTCTTTATTCAAACCTAATTATATTTTAAGTCAGTGCTCTCTTGGAGGGCCAGTAAATTCTTGATCATGGATCTTACACACACACACACACACACACACCTAAATTCAACTGTAGCCCCTAAATCATCACTGTCTCTATCCCATTATAGTCTCACATGAGCTCATTCACATTTCCTTTTTCCCCATTTTCTGGGTCTGATCTCTGGCTGCATCTGCCATGCTTTGGCCACTTCTAGACATATTTACAAACCGGGTACATTTCTCTTCCGCCCTCTTGCCTCTGCTACTTGCACCTCAGCACTTTATCCCTTAAAATTCAGCCCTGCCTCTGCCATGCTCACAATGCAGGTTTTTGTTCTGTCCGTTCTGAGGAGAGTAACCTGAAACTCCACTTCACAATGAGGTCTTGAGGGTTTCGGGAGGCAGAGAAAGCTTCTCAAAACACTCCGAGTTTGGGGCCTACAGAAGAATAAAAACACACACCATCGTTACACATGGTTTTCATCAAAAGGACTGAAATAATTCCAAAGAGGTCAGCATTTTTAGAATTAATTAGCGCTCTGCCTCTCGGTGGAAAACCAAAGGCTGGTCTGTTTCACAGCAAACTGAGGTCGAGTTCTTTTTCCTATTTTTCTAAGTCGAGCAGATGGTTTGCATTAAAAATGATACTTGCTAAGGGAGTTGCAGTCTTTGGGGAGACGCGTCTCTAAAGTTTCATGAGACGCTACTCCAACCTGAGCGAGTGTGTAGAGAGTAACTGAGCACAACAAGGCACCAGGGCAGTTCCTTTCTCTCCCGCATCATACTCCGCGACAACATGTCCGAAGGTCACCAAGAGGCAGCTTGCCTCCTCCGAACAGATTGGGACCACTTCCCGGGAGCCTCTTTCTGGTGCACTTGAAGATGGAGCCACGCCCTGGAGGCAGAACGGTCATCGCAGACCTAGCTGATTTCCTCCAACACAGAAATTTGGAAAGGATGCAAGAGAGAGAATGAGTCAACAAATCATAGAATCAAAATTCCCTGAGCTCCCTTAAATGACCACTGTTCCCAAAAAACGATCCCAGATCTGCACCTTGGAGAGACTGAGCATGCAGACAAGACAATGGCTGGACCATCTATAAAAACCTACAACCTACAGCAACCTGCCCAACACCCCTTGTGGCAATTGGCCCCAAATGGCCAGAACTTGATCAATAACTGCCAACATCCCTAATTTTTACCCCCGTTTCCAAATCAGGACCAACCAGAGAAGGGCAAAAATGCACCCCTAACCAATCCTGTAGGATGCCCTGCTTCTGGCTAGCCACCTCTAGCTTCTTCTCAATGCCAACAGCATCAATTTTAGCAATCAGGGCACGCCAGAACTTCCCTTTTATCCACTCCTCTGCCTGTCTTGAGTCTCTGCCAAGTGCAAGTGACGGCGGCTGCCTCCCTTGCTTGAGCAAGCTCTCAACCAAATAGCCTACGGCTGTCCTCACTTGCGTGGTCCTTGTTCGTGCCCACACCGTCATTTCTACATCCCTCCTTCTCTGCCCCCGCCTCCTACTTTCTATTCCTCCGATGTCTCCTCTCTCATGGCTCTGAGCCTGGGCACCTGCCATCGCCCTGCTCACAACCCGGAGCCCACTCCTTCCTTCTTCCCTCCAGGTTGTCCGGCCACCTGCCAATCATCTCCCAGGGCTCAGTTAGGTGACCGGCATCCAGAAAGTCTGCTCTGATCCCCTTACACCCAAGTCACTCAAGTCACCTGCCCAACACAACCTGTACCAGGTGCCATCACCGTCTGCTCATCCGTCTGCCCATCTTTCCTTCTGAGGTGGGAGCTCAAGAAAGTCAAGAAATCCATTCCAGTCTCCTTTGTACAGCTAACGCCAAGCGCTGTGCCTGGCAGATCGTGCTTCCCCTAAAAGCATTTCTTGATGAACTAATGCATAAATTGTGAAGTCTCCTTTTTTGCACCCGGGCAACCGTTCTGTAATGAATCATCAACAGTGGGGATGAAAAGAGGAGTTTGCGCCAAGTTGGAGAAGCTACTTATTCTCTGCAGGTAAAGAGGCGAGCTTGGTTGAGAGCCGTTGAAACTTGTTTCCTGGCTGAAAAGATCACAGCTTGATTAATGGGTTGGGAGGGTGGAGTCAGCTTGTCTGTTTCTTCTGTCTGCGGAAAACAGAAGAGCAAGTCCACTTAGCTGGAAACCAGCGTCATCCTCCCTGGAGAGGATTTTTTTTTTTTTCCACCTGAAAGAGGAATTTGATAGCTATATATTGTAAACGGATGAATAAAACGTGCAAACACACAGACATGGTTATTTCATCAATTTTAAAAAGGTCTGATGATGGATACATGTCGGAGAACTATTTGAACAGTGTTCTGTTCTTAAGGCTTTCATGAAATAGCGACATGCAGGATATAAGAGAAAGAGGCTTTTCTCTAATTTCTCTAATTTTCCAAATATTGCCTCTCCTCTTTCTTTTTTTCTCACTACCTTTTAGATAAATGCGTTAAAAACGCTGATGGTGAAAAAGAAAAGTTAAATACACAAACGCAGAGAAGAATGAAAACAAAAGAACACCTCTGCTATTTTTTTTTTCACATTCCTATAATCTCAGTTATAATTTAACATATATCCTTTCCCTGGCAAAGTTTTAATTAACTTATTCATACAGTTTTTAGCATAAAGTGCATTATATTGCGCATACTCTTTGTAACTTGCTTATCTTCTCAATATATCATAACCTTTTCATTTTATCATATAAATAAACACCGGATCCTTTTTAACAGCTGTTGAATTTATTTAGTCTAATTGCTTTGTCCAATCTCCCACTGACAGATATTTATATTGTGTCTCTTTGTTATAAGGTCATATGCAACATCAGAGTAAATATTATTGCACCTACTGTTTAAAATGTTTCCTTGGGTTGCACTCCTGGGAGCGTCATTCCAAGAATCTGGACACACAGAAAGTGGCTTTTAGTTTGTCTACCAGGAGACCCTAATTTATACCACCGTGAATGCTTGAAACCGCCTTCTTTTCCAGGAGCTTTGCAGAAATAAGTTTGGGAGGAGGTTTGCTGGATTCTTCAAAGAGGCGAGTCTCAGCCTTGTAGGAGCTGCTAAAATGGCTGTGAAACGACGTTTTCCAGCTTCCCCAGGTGGGCCTGCAATATACAGACATACATCTATCAAGTAAACGAGCCATTCATTTTACAACTCTCCTGGTCGTATGGAAAGTGGACTTTCCTAATACTTTGGGTTTCATTAGGAACCACGTAACTCAAGAGTGGCTTCAAAATTCTCTTGGAGCTGCAAGATTTTCTTCCGGGAGCTGGAAGTCCAGTATTTTATCTGTGGCGACATCAGTTACTTCCCCAAGCAAGAAAAAGAAGAGCTAATTGGATGCGACTGTGCATTTGCACAGAAAATGCACATTTCCAGCTTCCTACTGGTTTCTGACATACTGTAACTCATAACTCTAACCCTACAGGGCCACAGCCATTGAGTATAAACAGCCTGTTTAGGGATGATGTCTAACACTTTATAAATGGCTTCTTATACAGTGAAATCACATTTTTTAAAAAAAAATCGCTAAGCAAAACAAAACGATTATTCAAACGAGACGCATGCTTGAATATTCTAAAAAGACTGGTAGCTTATTTTTCCAAATGTCCCCTCTGTTGGGAGCTTCCCTTCTGGGTGGCTAGCACAGCAAGCCACACAGCGAGCAGTTCCCATAAAACATGTCAACTGTGAACGTTCTCAAGTTTTCCCACCCGGCTCACTGGGGTGCAACTCACAGATCGAAAGCAAGGTCCGCGAACAGCCAGGAGGCACAGGAAAAGGGGCTCGACATCACTAGTCATCAGGGAAATGCAAATCGAAAACACTTGAAGAATTTTCCCCAACTGTTAACTCTTTGACCCATCGTTCATCCGAACGCTTCACTGGAAACTGACCGTCTCCAGATGACCCCAGCTGACGGATGTTTCCTTTCTCCCAGGAGGCTCATCACTAGTATAAATGGCATAGTGGGGTCCCCAACAGGACTGGAAACCACCTGCGATAGTTTGCCAGTGACCAAGGCCTTATTAACCCTCACTTCTTCTCTTAACACTGGACTCTTCCATCGGTAAACCCCTCCCCGGCACACTTAACAGATATAAGCGTATGCAACAGACATAATAGAGGGAAGACACAGTCGATGATCTCAACACACCCTTCCAGGGAAAGGAAAACACATCAGCAGAGAATTCACTCCACATCCCGCCCCCAGACCCACCACCCTACCTGAGTCTTCCCCTCCCCTCATCTTATCACAGAAGATGATGGAAGATGAAAAGCAGGAACAATAATTTCCCTCTGTCCTTCTAGTTTCATGGCTGGGACCACCCCCCCTGCCCCCAATAAAAGATCAATGGGAGAAAAGCAAACAGAAGTTTAATAACATGGATACCTCCCATACACATGGGAGATATGCAGGGAAACTGAGTAACTCTCCAAAATGGTCCAAAGTAGCACCTTAAATACCATCTCCAGCTATAGACAGAAGAAAGATGTTCACGGGAGATGGATGGTGACCACTTATGGGAGGTGACCAGCAAAAGCACAGTAACAAGGATACGGTTCTTATAAAGAGTTAGGTCATTGCCTTCTCCGTGGATAAGAGAGGCCGAGATTGGAGCAATGTTTCTACAAGCCAAGCGCAGGGGTGGGGAAATCGCTTCCCTCTACCCTCCTAGGTTCTGTGCCTGGAGCCTGCAAATTAAACTGATAAAAGACAGATTAATCAGAGAATAGCTAGCTTTAATTATGTATTTACATGTGCCCAAGAGTTCATGAAGAAAGATGTTGGCTCAAGGAGGTGGTCAATTATTAGGGTTTATATACCGTCTTAGGATCAACAAAAAAAAAGGGGTTTGGGGCGTCTGAGTGGGGAAAGAACAGTTATGGGAAGGCGGAGGGGGAAAATGTCTGATAAATAAGATCATCTTGTTACGCAGATAAGACTCACTCAGATGATGGAAGTTCTCTCTGGGAGTGGCTCTCTTCCTGGTACAGAGACATCTTTATAAACGGATGTTTCCTTTATTAATAGAAATTTCCTTTATAAAATAGGAAATTTATACTCTATTTTTCGGTAGTTAGGGGGAGGTGAAGAGCCTTTCCTACACCTGCAGGTTCTCAATTCCCTTTAGCTCAAAACAATTGACAAGAGATTGTCACATGTTGAGGTATATGGGGTAGCTTCTGGTTCAAACCTGATTCGTCTGGAACTAAAGAAATCTGACTTATGGCTTATCAAGCATCCATTGTACATCTGCTTTAACCAATCAAGCAAAGATTGCACTCACTTCCGATAAGAACGCATACTTCCTCCTCCCAAGCCCTATGGGTAAAGCGTTGACCTGCTAATTTGCAACTGAACACCTCTTTGAAACTTTGGTGAAAATGTATCCTGGGTATGTTTACCTTATGTTCTTTTTTCCAAAAAGATATAAGTCCGTACTGACAGCCGTGCTTCTCCAGAATGCTTTCTTCCTTTCTGGAAAAGCCCTTCCCGGGTTATAATCCTCAGCCTGGCTCAAGCAAAACTCCCCTCCCCTCTCTGATCTATAGAACAGTTATGGACTACTTTGCATCAACAGGTGTAACGGGAGATGTGTGGCATCCAAGAAAATTTTCTTGATCGCCCCCCGCCCAAGAAAAAGGGAGATTAATATTTCTACTAACAGGAAGCAAACTAATGAGCCAGCAGGGAGTAGAAGCAGATTTTTATCCACTGTTGGGTTGGCTGTTACAAAGGCAATCGGTGGGCACAAGGGAAATAGCAGCAAAAAGCCACAGTGTTCAGAAATGTGAAAACGTGGCAGTTCTCCTCTCGCCTTACCCCTGGGGTCAAATGGACCACGGAAGTCACTTCCTCATTTTCTCTTTTTAGTTCTGGACGATCCTTTCTGAAATTCTCTGCAAGTAGGCACGCATCCATTGGGCAATTAACATTCAGCAGAATCTTGATTCCTCATTCGGAAATACACTCGATCTCTCTCTCCATCCAGCTCGTCCTCCAAATTGTTTCCAGTTACGTATTTTATGTTTCATTCTTCTGGTCACATCCATTGAATTCGAAAAAGAGGCTGAAACTTGTTTTTCTCGTTCAGCAAGTTCTAAGATGTTTCCAGCCAGACACCACTCTGTGAAATGTCAAGTTTAAATAAATCTGAATCAAAGTGGGGTCCACTGATGTCAACGATAACCCCTTTTGCATGTTCTCAGCTCGCCTACAAGTGTTTTATTTTATCTATTTTCCCCTCGCTTAGAGTCACTCAATTTTATTTCCTGCAGCACGGACCCAATTCCAGCGTCTTTGTGTCAAATGGCTTCAATTAGGCTTGAAAGCCGGTTCAGTCCAGTCATGCCTGCTGGTCACACCAAACGTGGACTCCCTTCCTTATTTCTCAAATCTCTAACCCCACAAAACACTCAAAAAAAAAAAAAAAAACCCCAAAGAACATCAATTCCCTCCATCCCTGTGCAGGAGAAAATGCAATGCAATAAAAAGCCACACCCTGAATCCACAGGTTTTTGACTAAAACTTAACATGCTTCAAGTTACGTCTCCTGTCCTCTCACATCCACTCTGGAAGGCTTAAAAAAAAAAAATAAATCGGAAATCCGCACTGTGTCCCGTGATTCTCAGAATAACAGCCTTCGCCTGACGGCTTTGAAACTTCTATTTCTCCTGGGAAAATAGGAATAAAATAGAGTGAAAGGAGAAAATAAAAAGGGGGTAAAATTCCCTTCCAGAACCAATCTTGAATGCCTGTGTGTATGTCTGTGAGTTTGTGTGCGTGTATGCATGTGTGTGCATGTGTGTTTGTGTCTGTATGTCTATGTACATGTATGTGTAGGTCTGTGTGTATGTGTATGCATTTGTGTGAATGTATTTGTGTCTTTGTGTGTCCATATGTTTGCATGTGTGTCTCTGTGTATGTGTATTTGGGTGCGTACGTGAGCGTGTCTATGTCTTTATGTGTGCGTATGTGGATGTATTTGTGTGAATGTCTGTGTCACTGTGTGTGTGTATGTGTGTAGGTGTGTTTGCATGTGTGTTTCTTTGTGTATGTGTGTTTGCGTGTGCATGTGTATGGGTATATGGTGGTATACGTTGCTTGTGTGTGGATGCGCGTCTATGGGGATGCGTCTGCGTGTGGATGTGTATGTCTGTGTGTGCATTTGTGTGTGTCTGTGTGTATCTGTGTGTGTGTGTGTGTTTCACCAGGGTCTCCAGCTCCATGACCTGGTGGAAGGTGTGGACAAAACCTCACCCCATCCTTCCCAGCATGACGGCCTTGATACTTGGATTGCAAATAAAAAGTCAAACTTTGCAAACCAACAGAGGCCCCTGCTATTATTATGATGGTGACAAAAGTGTTGAGTTGCATTCTGATGCCACGGAGCCTCGCCCGGAGGTCAGAAGCGAATTACAGGCGTAAACTGCTGGGAAAAAGCCAACGGCCACATGGGACAGCACGGGATGCAGGAGGCTGGGTGCCCCTAATCCCCATAAAATGACTTGAATAACCCCTGGCAACCCTCAAGACGCACATCACGCCTTGATCGTGTGTCCCGGAAGCTTTGACAATTTGTGAACAGCTGTCCTCGCCCGGGGTGGGGAACCGGCCGTTCCAAACACCATAGGGGCAATGGAGACGTGCCCCCTTCATCCTGAAAAGGCCGATTGTCAACAAAACTAAAATCCTTAGATCTGACGAAGCAATGAAAGCAGGGAGATATATTGGAGGCCTGAGCAAGCCATTTGGTTTAAAACTCTGTCCGCCTGAGCTTGTTTTTCCAGAAAGCCCTGAAGTGGCCTGTTGGCCACGCCTTGTATATCTGCTTTAAACATCCACAATGTCCCAAAGCCAGGAATGATGCCGTTACAGGGAGGGTGCCTTCCCCCGTATCAGCATTTGTTTGAAGATAAGCATTTCTTCCCAGAAACTAAGGATTATTTCTGGTCTGCATTAACTCATCTCGTGACCGTGACCTGCTGACCACGGACCTGCTGTGCTAGCTAAGCGTCTCGTGACTATAGGAAAACAGATATTCCTGTCATAGGTGATGGATGTTCCTCGTTCCAGGATGGCGTCTAACCATATGCCGTGCACCTCGCGTCTTCGAAATGCTTCCTTCCTTGGGGAAGGCCACTCCCAGGCTATTCTCCTCAAAACTGGCTCGTATAATAAACTCATCTCCATTTTGATGGACAGATGGATTATGGCTGATTTGCACTGACAAATCAACAAATTCTTTTCACTTGGGAAATCCCTCTAGAATGCACACGCCACTCGCAGGATCCCCGTGTGTATCATAGAACGACACTTTGCCCCACACGAGATTGAATTCATGGACCCTGGGGACAAAAACAGTGTCTTGAGAAATGGATCTATGGGGCATTCCTGCCTGAGGAGGAATGAGGGCCCTCTCCGAGCCTGGCCACAGGCTCCTAGTGGTCTGCACTCACCATCCCGGCTGACCAGGGTCTCCTCTCTCATTGCTTGTTTTCCAGGGAACAAAAACAGGAGAAAAGAGGCAGAACAGTACACAGAGGGCAAACGGATGCTGGCAGAACATGCTTAGTGCTGATTGTCCCTTTCCAATCTTTAGCGACCAGCACTCCCAGCCCGCTTCCTCCTTCTCCTCCTCCTTCTCCTCCTCCTTCTCCTCCTCCTTCTCCACCTCCTTCTCCTCCTCCATCTCCTCCTCCTTCTCCTCCTCCATCTCCTCCTCCATCTCCTCCTCCTTCTCCTCCTCCATCTCCTCCTCCTTCTCCTCCTCCTCCTTCTCCTCCTCCATCTCCTCCTCCTCCATCTCCTCCTCCTTCTCCTCCTCCATCTCCTCCTCCTTCTCCTCCTCCATCTCCTCCTCCTTCTCCTCCTCCATCTCCTCCTCCTTCTCCTCCTCCATCTCCTCCTCCTTCTCCTCCTCCATCTCCTCCTCCATCTCCTCCTCCTTCTCCTCCTCCATCTCCTCCTCCTTCTCCTCCTCCTCCTTCTCCTCCTCCATCTCCTCCTCCTCCATCTCCTCCTCCTTCTCCTCCTCCATCTCCTCCTCCTTCTCCTCCTCCTCCTTCTCCTCCTCCATCTCCTCCTCCTCCTCCTCCTTCTCCTCCTCCTCCTCCTCCCCCTCCTCCTCCTTCTCCTCTCCTTTCTCTTCCCCTCTCTCCCTCTTCTCTTCCTCCTCATCCTCTTTCTTCTCCTCTCCTTCTCTCTCTCTCTTCTCCTCCTCCTCCTCCACTTCCTCCTCTTTCTCCTCTCCGTCTTTCCTCCTCCCCCTCTCCTCCACCTCTCCGCCTCTTCCTCTTCCTTATCCTGCGTGTCCTTTCCCCCAGGGGCACTCATGATGCCTGGAGGTTGGGTTAGGGTCCTTTGTCTTCTGTCCCTGTCAGCTGGCCTCAGTCTTTCAGGGATGCTTGGCAAACTTAGAACTTCTGAAAGAGGAGGTTGTCTCTGGATGCCGTCCCTCCTGGGAAACCCCTAGGGTCTTTGTGTAAATGTGCCCATGCCCTGCAGGGCAAGTGTCCACTGGGCTTCCCTGGTGGAGTGGAGGGAGCATTGGGTCGGAAGAAGAAAGTGCTGATGAGGTTAATAGGCAATGAGGGAGGGAGAGAGGGAGATGGAGAGAGATGGAGAGAGAGATGGAGAGAGAGGGAGAGAGAGATGGAGAGACATGGAGAGAGAGATGGAGAGAAATGGAGGATAGATGGAGAGAGAGATGGAGAGAGATGGACAGAGATGGAGAGAGATAGAGAGACAGACGGAGAGAGATGGACAGAGATGGACAGAGAGATGGAGAAAGAGAAAAAGATGGAGAGAGATAGACAGAGATGGAGAGAGATGGAGAGAGATGGAGAGACAGATGGAGAGAGATGGAGAGAGATGGAGAGACAGATGGAGAGAGATGGAGAGATGGAGAAAGAGAAAAAGATGGAGAGAGAGACGGAGAGAGATGGAGAGATAGATGGAGAGAGATGGAGAGAGATGGAGAAAGAGAAAAACATGGAGAGAGAGAAAGAGAGAGATCCCACTCCTTGGGTAGCTATATTTTAAAAAGCCAACAGACCTCAGTCCTAGAGAAAGACAAAGTGGTATGAAACACATTCCATGTTCTTCAAGTAAATAGATATTTCTCTTTTCCTCAGGAGAGCCATGGAAAGCCCCTCATTATTTTCCTGAGTTCTGACTCACGGGACTTATAGGGGAAATTCCTCTTACATTCTGGCAGTAAGGAGTGTATCGGTCCTAATTCGGGTTCTATGAGAAGTCTGGGTCTCTCTCTCTCGTTTTGTGGTCCAGGCTGTATCGAGGATGCTAGTGAACTGCTCTTTAATTCGGGGTCCCCTTGCTGAAGACGGGAAACCGCACTCAGGTTGAGTACGGGGCCAACTTCCAGCTGCGGGCTTTATTTTGTGCTTTTATTGTCATTCTGACACTTTTATACCTTCTGGGTCTGACAAGGAGTTCTTTATGAATGCTTTCTCCCTCTTTCCCTCTCCCTCCACAGGCTTCTGAGGGGTAGTTCTCAAGACGGGGGGCGGCAGGACCCCTTGAGAGTGATTCAGAAATTGGGGGGAGCTTCTTGCTGTTTTCAAAATGATGAATGACTGACTGTCATTTGCAGGGGGAGTCCTGGGACTTTAGATCAGATAAGACGAGGTTCTCACATGACTGGGAACTGCCCATCACGGACCGCACAACTGTGAAACTGTCTCACCTGATGCTCGTGTAGAAAAACCTTAATATGGGATGAGCTTACAACTGCATATGGTTTTACATGGGAAGCAAGTTTTCATACAAATACAGGAAGATTTATCGAGAGCATACGTGTGGTTTATGGGTAATGCGTCAAAGAGAATGTCCCATTAACAGTCATTGATGGTAGATACAAAGGTTTCTCATACGTATGTAAAAACTCTTGAAATTACTTAACGGCAATAAAATATTTCTTTTCCCTACCATCATCTTCCGTGACACAGGTGGACCACGAGCCAAGTTTCAGAAACTTCAATTGGACATTTTAGCAACCGACCACTGATTCAAATGGACAAGTTTTGATTGCCGAAAAATCTTAGTGCAACACTCTACAAATCCACGTGTGCTGTTCTCAGAGTTGTTAATAAAGTTAAGAGGGTTCCCTTAAAGGATAGATTTTCATACACCATGGAGCAAGAGAGCTCTCCAGAAGAAATTGTTCTCAGACATTTTGTTCACTGTTTGAGGTATTTGCATCATTCTCGATTCAATTAAGTAGGAAAATCCAATTGTTAATCAATAAAGTAACTTGGTATGCACCTATCTATCCATTCATCCATCCATCAATTTATATCTATCATCTATCTTTCTATATCTATCATCCATTTATCCATTTTATCTATCCATATATCCATCCATCCATCTATCTATCATCTATCTATCATCCATCTATCATGTATCAACTATCATCTGTCAATAATCTATATTTATATCTACCTATCTATCCATATATCCATCCATCCATCTATCTATCATCTATCTATCATCCATCTATCATGTATCAACTATCATCTGTCAATAATCTATATTTATATCTACCTATCTATCCATATATCCATCCATCCATCTATTTATCATCTATCTATCATCCATCTATCATCTATCTATCAACTATCATCTGTCAATCATCTATCTATATTTATATCTACCTATCTATCCATTTATCTATCTATCTATCTATCTATCTATCTATCTTTCTATCCATCTATCTGTCTACATATCTATAATGTGCAATGAGGTGCTTTCTAAGCTGTGGAGACAGGAGATCCCTTTTGTTAAAATAAAGGGGATTGTCACAGGATTTATCACCATCCTTATTTATAAGTAATCTTGCTGGTTATTTCTGCCTTTACAGGAGTTAGATGTAGAAGGGTTTTAAAAAGCTGGTAGCAACAAATTTCTCTTTTTGGGAAGTTTAAAAGCACTTTGGATGTCAATCTTTTTGGATAATTAAAAAAACCCCACCTTCTTGGTTACATTGCAAATCTATTAGAGCCTACCACCGTGTTGGGTAATTAATCCATTAGCAATGATACGGAACATTGGCAGTATTTATTTTAGGATGAGCTAAATGAGCTGAAAAATAGCTTTGAAGCCAAAGCACAGTTGAATCAATCTAATTGGAAAGTTTGGAGACGAGTCAAGACTTATTACCATTCTTTGGAGAATAATGGCACTGTTGGCACAGCACTCCCAGCTCAGCGTTTGTCAGGGCAGGAGTCACAGAATCTGAGAGCACACAATCAGACTTTAGACAACAAAAACCACAATCCGTGCTGGGAAAACCATGATGGACGTCATTGATGCATCGTTACACCTTCATTTTCCATCCTTTCTTTTTTTTTTTAAAAAAAAAATTACTTCATTGAAGTCACTTTGGTTTATAACATCGTGTAATTTCAGGTGTACATTACTAAATATCAGTTTCTGTATACACTGCTTCGTGTTTACCACCAATAGTCTAGTTTTTATCCATCACTGTACACCTGTCCCCCTTTAGCCCTTTCACTCTCCCCCACTCTCTTTCCTCCAGTAATCACAAATGTGTTCTCCTTATCCATGTGTTTATCTTCCACACATGAGTGAAATCATATGGTGTTTGTCTTCCTCTGTCTGACTTATTTCACTTAACATTATACCCACACAGTCCATCCATGTTGTCACAAATGGCATGATTTTGTCTTTGTTTATGGCTGAGTAGTATTCCATTGTATATATATACCACATCATCTTTATCCATTCATCCATTGATGGGCACTTGGGTTGCTTCCACATCTTGGCTATTGTGAATAATGCTGCAATGAACACAGGGGTGCATATATCTTTTAGTGTGGATAGAAAACAGTATGGAGATTTCTCAAAAGATTAAAAATAGAAATACCATATGATCCAGCTATTCCACTTCTGGGTATTTATCTAAAGAACGTGAAAACGCTAATCCATCCTCTTTCCTACGCCATGCCCGGAAGACACCCTCAGGAATGCTCTGTGGTCTCTCTTTGTTTCTTTTCCCGATCGGTGCTCCATGCCCTGTTGCCCAAGGTCTCCATCAGCAACTGAGACCAGAAGTGAGGGATGGCAAGACAGGTGAGGAGCTTGGCTTCCATTGATCCTTGCACCATGCTTTTCATGATCAAAACATGCAAAGTGA
Organism: Equus caballus; assembly: GCF_041296265.1. Taxonomy (NCBI): domain Eukaryota; kingdom Metazoa; phylum Chordata; class Mammalia; order Perissodactyla; family Equidae; genus Equus; species Equus caballus. Next base: position 1,200,865 of record NC_091715.1, on the reverse strand, counting down.
CCTTGATTCTATACATACAATAACGGCATCTCCACGGTGAACCTCTCTGATTTATTTCACATTTCCTCACCCTCTATCCTTTTTCTTGATCGGCAATGGCTATTTCAATTCAGTTGACATTCCTGGTGACTCTCCTAGGAACATACTTTTCACCTGCATTTATTTCTTTGAGCCCTTGTTTTTATTCAAGTGTCTATCCCTGTAGTTGTTTATTTGGCGCATGTACTCCTGATTCCTGTATAAATGGCTTCATAGCTTCCCATTTCTTTGAAACCCAGAAAGACACAGTGGAAGCCGACCTAGGCACATGGTTCCTTTACCATAATTTTTGTAAAATCATGCACAAGCATTTACATGGAAATACAAAGACAATAACAGAAATCATTCACCCTTGGGGTGAGCCCCATGGTGGAGTGGTTAAGTTCCCGAACTCTGCTTCATTGGCCCTGGGTTTCACGGGTTCAGATCCGGGGTGTGGACATGGCACCGCTCATCAGGCCATGCTGAGGTGGCATCTCACAATGCACAACCAGAAAGACCTACAACTAGAATCTACAACTATGTACTGGGGGGGGGGGGTGGGACTTTGGGGAGAAGAAGAAGAAAAAAAAAGAAGATTGGCAACAGATGTTAGGTCAGGTGCCAATCCTTAGGAAAAAAAGGTAATCATTCACCCTTAATTCTCTTCTGTTGCAGGTAGATATTGCATTTCCTTCTTTATTCATTTGCACAAGGAGAGGTTATATGGCCTGGGGACTTCAGTTTAGGACCGGGAGGGAGTTGCAAGTCACTAATTCTGAGAAGGAGCCCCAGAGAGCTGAACGGAAGGGCATCTGAAGATGCAGAACACTGTCTAGGATTCCCATGTCAACCCACACGTCCAGTACAGACGGGGAAGAGAGAGACCCAGTGAGTTCCCCAGAGCCCCTCAGAGGTTCGCAACACCTCTTTATATTAGCGAAGATCTGACAACACCCACGACCTTTTTGTGTTTTATCTGGTTGCCCAAAATGGTAAGATAGAGTGAAATCCACATAAGATGTTCGAGAGAAAGGAGGGAATTCTTTACCATCACACACACGGCCAGGTGAAAACTCACATCTTCTCCCACGTGACCACAGAACCAGGCAGAATATTCAACTCATTAAATTATCCCCCATCTCATTTGATTTCTCTAATAGGTTTGTTTATACAAGGCGTTTATCCAAAATGGTTTGGGCCTTCTCCTCAACTCATCCATAGGATGTGTAATAAAACAGAAGGCAGAGACAGTGCCACGTGAATTATGACTGTGAATGGCTCTGTCCTTATTTCCCAAACAGGTTACTCACATAAGGCCATTTAACTAACAGGAAATCTCAGCTGCGGGATTTCCACTTGTCCAAGAGCATGTGGTTGGGCACTTCAGTGACCCTAAAGGTCAACAGCAGATTCTGGGGTTTCCTGAAGCAAATACAGACTTAAACGGCATGGGTCTTCTGCAAAAGGGCTCCTGGACCCAATTCCAATGTGTGCGTGTATGTCTTAAGGCTTCCCCAGACCAACAAGCAGTCTTGGATGCCAGCAGGTGTCAGAGAAGTCAACTCAGTTCTGACACTATCTACCCAGAGGTAGGATCAGAGTCCACAGGCTAAGGGCTCAGTACAACAAGACTGCCCTCCTGTTCAGATGCCGGTAGGAAGCCCAGGTGGTTACTGTGGTTCTGATCAACCAGCTGCTGTCAACAGAAATAACCTATAACCAATCTATAAATTGAAATTGGGGTGAGTTTATTAGGAGCCAAGTTGAGGACCACAACTCGGGAGAAGTTTTCCATCAAAGAAGGGAGCTCTCCGAAGAACTGGGGTGTACAGAGCGGTTACATACTGTCTTGGAACAAAGAGCATCCATCCCATATAACAGGAATATTTCTTTTACTACAGTCGTGAGATGCTTTCCTAGCACAGCAGGTCAGTTGTCACGAGATGAGTTAAAGCAGGTCAGCAATTAATCCTTAGTTTCTGGGAAGAAATGCTTGTCTTTAAAGAACTGCTCATATGGGGGAGGCAACATCCCCATCTGGAAGGCCACCATTTTTGGCTTTGGGACGTTGCAAATGTTTAAAGCAGACGCACAACGCATGCTCAACAGGCCACGTCAGCCCTTCCTGGAAAAGCAAGTTCAGGCCGAATTAGTTTCAAACCAAATGCCTTCCTCATATCCTCCTGTAACCAGAGGACCAGGAACAGGATTTGTCACCCCGAAATATGCCTCTTTGGCATAAGAATTATTTTAGGCTGATGATTTTTAAGAAACAGCAGACACAGGGAAAAGCTCTGAAAACCCAGCAGAAGTAACCCGTTTGTAAGAGAAATTTACATCGATAAGAGAAATCTCCATTTGTAAGGACGCCTCCCTCTCTGGGTGGGGCAAGCAGCAATCAGATAACTCTAAATCTCTAAAAACTGTTATCAATAGAGAAGGCAATGACTTAAATCTCCATAACGAGTTCACGCTTGTTTCCTGTGCTGAGCTCATCTTAACAACAGAATCTTAAGGCTGTTTTTCAGGGGTAGCGAGCCAACCAGGACTGTGCACAGAAGATTTGGATCTGCCAATGGAGACTTATCTTGCTAGCACTTCTGCATACCAGCCAGCCCTCCCTGAGGCCCATATACCCTGGCTCCAGGAGACAGATTTGGGAGCCCACCCTCCTGTCTCCTTGCCAATTGATTGTGTAATAAACTTTCTTCCATCAAAGAGTAGTGTACAGGGTATCTATCAGCTTCCACACGCACGGGTGGAGAGAGCCCTGTGTAACCGCAGGCCCATTTAGAGCCAGTTCGAACAGCCCTTATCCCTTACCAACAAAGTGATGAAGGATTGTCTTTCAGAAAAACTGCCAAGCCTCAAAGCCAGAGCATGCATAAAAGAAGAAACCTGGACCAGAAATGATCTCAGAACTAAAGATCCTCCTCCCCATGGAACTCAAGGACCAGGACACGACCGAAACTTGAAAGTGAGACTCTTATCCGAAGCGAGGGGTCCCTCATCCAGCAAGATCGGGTGTTCAACTTCCTTCCCCACTCATCAAAGATGTTGAGAACTCCATCATAAATGCTTAGAACCCTGTCATAAATGTTTCAAACCTTACCGTAAATAGTTGAAGCTCACCAAAAGCCCGTCCCACCAGCAGTTCTGTGTGCCAGCCTGTTCTCCCTAACCTCTTAAATTTCACCCCAAATCCTGAATCCAGGAGACAGATCTGAGGGCACTTGCCCCCCGCCTCCCTACATATCAACCTTGCAACATAAAAGGTGCTCTCTCCCCTCCAAGGCTGATGCCATAATTAATTGCCTTGTACATTGGGCAGAGAGTCCCAATTTTGTGTGCTTCACGCTTGCTTGGTAACACTCCAAAATATCCTATTGCTTTTGATTTATTCATCACTACACCTGGAGGTTCCAAGACCCCCTCCATCTCAGGGTGCCAATCCCAAGTCCAGGTCGTTACCTGTGCTTCTGATGGACTGGCTACAAATCAGAGGTTCCCACAACCAGCTCCTTGAGTTCAATTAATTTGCTAGAACGGCTCACGGAACTCAAGAAAACCCATTTACTCACTTCATTATTGATCTGAATCAACAGCCAGATGAAGAGACAGGCAGGATGAAGTCCTGAGCAAGGAAGCACGTATCCTCATGGAGCTTGGGGCCCAGCATGGTGCCATGTGGAAGTGGTTCCCCGCCATTAAAGTTCTCTGATCGAGAGGAGCCAACCAGCTGTGGTTTAGGGTTTTTGTGGAGGCTTCATTACGTACTCACGACCGACTAATTTGTTGGCCATTGGCAATTGATTCAACCTCCAGCTGTCCTCCATTCCCTGGAAATCAGAGAGTAGGATTGAAATTTCTAATCTGATCACTTGGCTGGTTCTCCTGGCAACCAGCCCCCTTCCTTTGGGTGGGGTTCAAAAGTCACCTTTATTAGCATAAACGTGACGCCTGTGTCACTTTCAACACTTAGGAAATTCCAAGGGGTTTGGGAGCTGTGATCCAGGAACAGTGGACAAAGACCAAATATACATGAGAAATATATTTTGGCCATCTGAGTGACCAAACATATATTTCTTATAAGTCACCATACGGCAACTTGCAATTCAGGATGCTCACACTCATAGCCTGCCTGAACTTGGATTCTCTGAGCTCCCTGGCAAAACCAGGATGTTACGATCTAATTCAGCAGGATGAGAGAATTAAAGGAGATAATGCAAATAAGATGTCTGACATGTGGTGGTCATTCAAGCATTGCTTTGACCAAAAAAAAAAAAAAAAAAGGTTTCATTTCCAAGAAAATAACTCAGGATGTTAATTTAAAAAATTTATTATCAGCTCCATACTGTATGATTCCAACTGTATGACATTCTGGAAAAGGCAAAACTTTGGAGGCAGTAGAAAGGTCGGGGGTTGCAGAGAAGGCAGGATGAACAGACGGAGCACAGAGGAAATTTAGGGCGGTAAAATACTCTAAGATATTATATGGTGGATACAGGTCCTTATGCATTTGTCTAAACCCATGAAATGTACAGCACCAAGAGTGAACCCTCATGGAAACTACGGACTCTGGGTGACAATGACGTATTAATGAAGGTGCATCAATTGTGACAAATGTACCACCCGGTGGGGGATATTGACAATGAGGGAGGCTCTGTGTGTGTAGGGGCAGAAGGCGGATGGGAAGTTTCTATATTTTCTGGTTAATTTCTCCGTGAACCTAAAACTTCTCTAAAAAATAAAGTCCATTTAAAAAGATAATAAGCAATTTTATGATCTAGGAAAACCTTGATGTACATTAAAAAATGTTGTATTGCACCCTGTGGCAAGCAACATATGGATTATTGTCAGTCGTTTCAAATGATTTGTTTGTTCATTCAACAAACTCTACTTGAATGTCTGTTATGTGATATGAACTCCAAGTGCATGGGATCCAAGAGAGAAAATCCCCAATGTTTTCGCATATCTGCTTGGAAGCAAAGCTCTAAACAAGTCAGAATCACATATTTTTTAAAAAATTGCTTAACTTTTGAGTCAATGGCTGTTTTTTGTCTCAAAGCAACTGGTTCGATGACTCAATCCTGGTTCACCAAAAGTGATTTCTGTGCAAGGCCAAGACGTTGCACGTTTGAATGTGTTCGCTTCAGTCTGGGTGCCTTGTGAGTGCCGTTATGAAATACGATGCCCGATATTGAACGGGACATTCTAGGAGGTTGGGGGAGGTGAGAAGGTTTGCTGAAATCACACCCTGATGGAGGAGCAGAGCCCACATTAAGACGCAGGTCTAAACCGCCTCAAAGGCCTGCTCTTTGTACATCTCTCACGGGGTCGTCAAGCTTTGCCACTGGCTGGATGGAGGAAAGTGGGGGTTCCTGGCATGCTCTTGTGACCCGTAAAGAACAGGAAGCCATGTGGAGGTGAGTAGGAAAGGCTGAGGTCACGCAGGGCAGAGACGCAGCCAGACAGCTGCCACTGCAGCCAAAATGCAACCCCTCCTTGTCCCCGGTCCACCTCTTGGCAGCTTTTCAATTCTGCTTTTATGGTTGTGTCCTGGCTGCAGAGGCCTCGGCATTGGGGCTGGCGTTTCTCGTGTAAAGATGCCCCTCGCTGCAGAGAATGGTTAGGTCTCAGTGTGAGAGACACGGGAGTGAAAAGCCTGAGACCTCCCCTGGCACCTGAGAGGAACCACGGCTAGTGCTGTTTCCGATGCAGAGGGGCAGTTGAGGTCCAAAATGTTTATTCTGTCCTTTGTCCTGTTTCCAGACATTTTGCAATACTTATTTATATCTATTTATCATCTGTCTGTCTGTCTGTCTATCTATCATCTATCTATGTCTATCTATCATCTGTCTATATCTATCATCTGTCTATCTACCTATATCTACCTATCTATCATCTATATCTATCTACCTATCCATCTATCTATCTATCATCTGTCTGTTTCTATCATCCATATTTCCGTCTATCTATCATCTATTTATCCATCTATCAATCTATCTATCATCTATCTACCTATATCTATCTATCTATCTATCATCTGTCTATATCTATCTATATCTATGATCTATCTACCTATCCATCTGTTGATCTATCTTGATCTAACCGTCTACTGATCTGTTGATCTACCCATCTGTCTATCATCTATCTATATCTATCTGTTTGTCTATGTATCTATCATCTATCTACCTATTACCTATCCATCTATCGATCTATTGATTTGTCTATCATCTACCTATATCTATCTATTTGTCTATCTATCATCTATCTATCTATCTATCTATCTATCTATCTACATACCTATCACCTGCCTCTCTCTCTCTCTCTGTCTGAGTCCGTTCCAGCTTCCATAACAAAATACTGCAGATTGGGTGGCTGATAAACAACAGAATTTACTTCTCACAGTTCTGGAGGCCGGAAGTCCAAGACCAAAGTGTCAGAATGGTCGCATGCTGGCGAGGGCCCTCTTCCTGGTTCATGGCCTGCCCCTTCTCGCTGCGTCCTCATGTGGCAGAAGGGATGAGGGAGTTCTCTGAGGTCTGTTTGACAAGTGCACTAATCCCAGTCATGGGGGCACAACCTTTATGACCTAATCATCTTCCAAAGGCCCTAAGTCACAACACTATCATATTGGGGGTTAAGATTCAACTTAAGAATTTTGGAAGGACACAAGGATTCAGATCATAGCATTATATGATCTCTCTCTCTCTCTCTGTTTCTCACCTATCTATATATCTTCTATCTACATCTATCTATCTATTTTTATCTCTATCTCTCTATTACCTCTCTATCCATCCATCTATCCAAGAATCCATTCAACCAACCACTTTCCCATCCATCCATCCATCTATCAACTATCTATCTATCTATCTGCAAGGTTTCATCATTTTTCCAAGTCACCACATGGATGCGATGGTGTAAAACCAAGTAGCCACTACATTTTCAACAGAATGTGCTGTGTAGGAGGCATTTGCAAAGAGTTCACATTCCTCTCACTCCAGGAAGTGATCAGAGCCCTTTGACGTGGAGGCCAGCTAAGCTGTGATTCCATTTGGACTTAATCAACGTTTCCATGTAACTCTGCAAAAACAACAAGTGAGTCCAGATTTCATGCACAGTGTCACAAGATCTGGGATATGCATTAACCAGAGGCAATGATTAACTTAACATTTGTCTGATATAAATAAAATTTGCCATAGGTCTTTCTTTGTGTGTGATCCAACTATAGTTTCATCATCAGATTTTAAAATGACTCTCTCCTGCTTTTGATCAGGGTCATTGACCATATGGTTTGTGGTCTATCCATCTGTTCAGAATTTCTCCAGATTTTAACAATTTCCGTTAATATTTCAACTCTACAACAGACGATTAGAGAGCTAAAGAGTTTAGACTGAGTTGATTCCAGTGTGTCAAAAGCACCAGTTGGGCTGACACTATTTGAAGGGGAAGAACTCTTTTCACGGGAGTGGAATTTCCGCATGGTTTTAAAAAAGCATTTGGGATCCCTCAAATGCAAGATAATAGACTTCCTCTAGAATCGAGGTTGGGTGTGCACCAAGCGTTTGCAAACCCAGAAAGACACCGTAACAAGGAGTGCTTGTTTAATTTTACCGACAACCAGAACCGGTGTTGATGGGCATGTTTCTTCGTATGCAGGATCCCGTGTGGATGTGTAAAATGTGGATCCCTATGCATTTCGTGAGCTCCAACATTGCACAGCTCGATCAGATGGACGTGACCGAAGGGGAGTTTCAAAGAACCATTTCAGAGTTGTCTTTTACAAAGATGCCACTTTCATATGTTCAGCCATACTTTTGCTGCCAATATTAATCCATTCACTCCAAATCTTAGAATTCCTTCCTTTACCAAAAAATGCATTTCACATTCCTTTATCTCTGAACCCACAAGCTTTGTTTTTAATGAAAGGAAATCTTGAAAATCACTCTCTATTCATTTCCTTAGCCTTGTCCATTCAGCCACTTTTTCCAGTGATGTCGATGTGTACATGGAAGTGTGTTCTCTCAGAAATTAGATTTCTTTTGCTGCTTCTGAAGCATTAAGAATCTTCAGACTTGGTGAGCTGGCAGGAGGTAGTGAGATTTTTAACGATTTTTAACTTTTCCCTCTAATTGATCCAAGTCTCAAACCAAACCTTTAACAGCCGATTCCCTGCGGTGCATTGTAAAGATTCGTTAAGCAAATCTAGGGAATTTTAACTTTGCTAAAATACCAAGTGGTATGTCAGGATTAGCAGTTTAATTACTGCTCCCTTTTCGACCTTTAAAAGCACACAGAAACCCAGTTTAATCCACTGGCCACTGGGCAAATACCTAACATAAAATCTATAGCGGGTTTCAGGGTGACTTCTAAAAGATTTGTCCAAGTCCTGACCCCAGAACCTTTGAGAGTGACATTACTTAGAGAAAACATTTTTGCAGATGAAATGAAGTCAAGGATCTTGAGATGAGGCCATCCCGGATGAGGGTGGCCCTTCATCCAATGACTACTGTCTTTAGAAGGGACGAAAGAGGAGAGACACAGAGGAGAAGCCACGTCAAGATGCGGCCACCAGCCAATGGACGCCTGGAGGCCTCAGAAACTGGAAGAGGCAGGAAGGACCCTCTCTTGGAGCCTCCAGAGGGAGCGTGGCCCTGTGATACCTTCTTCTCAGACTCCTGGTCTCCAGGACTGGGAGAGAATGAATTCTTGTGGCTTTAAGCCACTCAGTTTGTGTAACTTGTTACAGCAGCCACAGAAAACTCAGACGCTTCCTCAGGACACCTAGCTTCTTTTTAGCAACACCTATCTCCTTGGTCCCTTAATGTAGGAACCACTCCTGGAAAAGGAGAAGTCTGGGCACCTGTGTGTGTGTTTGGAAGTGTGGCTATGCGAGCCCGGGCCTCATGTGCATCACAATATAGCTCTCAAAGAACGTGTGTGGGCGTCCACCTGAGTCTTGTTTTCATGGCATGATAAAATTGTTCCTTGCAGCTGCTCCCCTCTCTGCTATATCTTGCCTGCCTTGTCATCTCTACTCTAGAGAAAGCCAAACAATTGCACAAGTGAGAACAGAGTTGGCACACCCATCTGCTGATTTTCAACTGTAAGAGTTGCTTCATGTATGAAATTAACCCGTGGGGGTGGAACGTCTTCCCTTTATCAGAAAGTAGGAAGAGTAGAGGCATATGGGAAAAAGAATCCAGTTTAGAAATAGTAAGGATGCTGTGTTTAGCATAAGAGTGTTTCCCAAGTGAGTGCATTTTGGGGGAATTTATAGATGGAAATGACTGTCATCATGCTAATGAAAAGACTGGCTTTCAATCCAGGAGCAAGTCTGATTTTGAAACTACTTCATTAACGCTGGTGCACGCTCTCTCTTATTCTTGTGCCCGCTTGTGCTTGCAGCAGGACAACTGGAGGATCCTGCAAACCCTTCTTCAAGTTTGAGAGGGGCCCCCAAGTGGTCTCTCCTGGGCTCACATACACAGCAGACAGAGCTACGCCATGCAGGATGAGAACATGCTCCTCTGTCTTTGCTGTTTGCTCTGTGAGGGGGCCAGGGGAATCTAGCCCAAGCCCAAAGTTTTGCATAGCTCTTTCTTCCCTCCTCTTGGTTCTTGCCTTTCCTCATGAAGCCTGTAGATGGATAGGTCAGAACATGTAGTAATGGGATGACCCCATTCGCTAAATATCTTGACAACGTAGCTTTCGGGATGTCCAAATGACTAACACCGCAGGGCGTTACATACACATTGGAGGCATAAAAGTCAAGGTACAACTCTTAGAGCCTCCTCACATTTTGGTAGACTCTTATTCAACATTTGGTCAAGGGCGGATGCCTCCTTTCAAGAAACAGTTGGATGGAGAGACTACAGAGAGAACGGAAGAGGTAAAGAGGTGGAGAACACAGTTCAGAAGAAAAAGAACTCTGAGTGGTGAATGTCGCTTCAAAGAGCAGAGTCAAGACATGTGACTGAGTCAAGAGTTTTGTGTGAGGGCCGTCGTGGGATGATCTTAGGATCATTATTTTCCATCTCCATAGGCGTTCGAGGCCGAAATGAGAGGAAGGTGCACTCTAGCACGAGGACGGAGCAGGCTATGGAAGCGTGTGGGTGATTTCCTCCATCCAAAGCGTTAAGTAGCGAGCTCCGCAGAGACCTTCCCACCGAACATTTCCGTGAACTTGCCTCAAGTCATGAAATCAGCTATAGAGCCAAGACTGGAGTTCACAGTGCCCCAGAGCCCAATTAGCTGTGCATTACAGGAAATGACAGCAGTCCTTGACTTGACATTTGGAAGAGAAATATGGTCCGAATTAGACTAACTACCTGTCCAAGCCAGAACTTTTGCTCATATCACCCTGACAAAATGTGTTATGAAAGGACAACCTCCAGATCTGGAAGCTGTTTCTCTATAATTCATTGGGTGACCACAGGTTTCATCACATCAAACTACTTTCCCTCCAGCATCCCACAAAATTCCCCAGGAGACGGGCTGGCTGCCATGGTACAGTGGTTAAGTTCACGCACTCCGCTTTGGTGGCCCGGGGTTCACAGGTTCGGATCCTGGGTATGGAGCCCCACATCGCCAATCAAACCATGCTGCGGTGGCATCCTGTATACAAAATAGAGGAAGATGGGCACAGACGTTAGTTTAGGGACAATCTTCCTCAAGGAAAAAGAGGAAGATTGGCAACAGAGGTTAGCTCAGGGCCAATCTTCCTCACACACAAAGAAAATTTCCCAGGATACCAGGGTGAGGATCAGCCATTTGCCAAGCCTTGATGTGGTTCCATATTGCCTTTTATTAATGGAAGAAAAGCTCAAAGGAGACCCCTCGTGATGGTACTAATCGCTTCTCAAAGACGGTCCTGAACAAGGAGACAGGAAAAATAATATTGAAGTCGATTTATCCAAGGATGTGAATATCATCTAATTGTGCTGCCTGTGGCTTTAATCTAAATGTCTCCCTGGACCAGGCTACACCCTTCCAGCTCTAGTGCCAACACCCAGGTTGAAGGCTGCATCATCTCTTACTTTTCTGACTACAATGTCTTCCTAACTAGCACCTTTCCCCTGGCCCATCTTGGTCCCAAACCCACTCGACAGCCAGGAGGACGTAATTGTGGATCTGTCTAGGTTGCATTCTGTGCAAATACACTTCTCCCAACGCGAATTCAGGAGGAACTGCTGACTTTGTTACCATCGCACCCCCTTATGCTGGGGGGTTACGTTCCAAGACCCCCATTGGATGCCTGAAACCACAGATGGTACAGAACCCTACATAGACTATGTTTTTTCCTGTACATACATCCCTATGATAAAGTTTAGTTTATAAATTAGGTACAGTGGGAGATTAGCAACAATAATTCCTCTTTGTCATATCCAAATTGCCAGCATCACTTCTCTTGTGCTTTGGGGCCATTACTAAGTAAAATAAGGGTGACTTGAACCCAAGCACTGCAATACTATGACAGTTGATTTGATAACAGAGACGGCAATTGAGTGACTCACGGGCGGGTGGCATCTACAGTGTGGATCCGCTGAACCAAAGAGATGACTCACATCCCAGGAGGGACGGAGCAGGACGGTGCGAGATTTCATCCTGCTCCTCAGAATGGCACACAATTTAAAACCTATGAATCGTTGACTTCTCAAATTTTCCGTTTAAGATTTTTGGATCGCGGTTGAACACAGGAAACTGAAACTGCAGAAAGTGAAACCTTGGGTACAGGAGGACAGTACTGGTCTGTTCCTCCCTTCGAATGTAAGATGAAGACAGGGATGATGTCCGCATCATCCCTCTCATCTTTCAGGGTCAGCCTAAAGATAGCTCTTCCCTTAAACATTAAGCATCTAAGGACAGGTTCATCCTTGTCCAGCCCCACCCAAAATTTCAGAGATGCTTTCGATAAGCACTGAAGCTTGTCCAAGAACGCCAGTGCAAGTTCAAGAAGAGATTCAGAAGGATATCACCCAAAATTGGGGAAGTCTTCACGACGTGCTCCCTGATCTGTCATGCAGAGCCCTTCTCGTGGAAGGGATGACCACACTTGGCTTAAGGCTCTGCAGTCACCAGCTCACAATTCTTAAGAATTTTGGAAGAAGGAGCCCAGCATTTTCATTCTGCACGGGGCCCCGCAAATTATATAGCCAGTCCTGACCGCAGAAGAGACAGCCCCTAAACTAAACTCGCATAGGTCATTATTACCCAGACTGAAAACCCACAAGGGTGGGTTTAGATATACGAAGCACTGCTCTCAAATGTGCACATTTCTTGCATCTAGATATTTGGGACATTCCCTCAGCAATGACCGAAATGCGGCTCTCAGGGTGAAAGTGAGGGCGTCTGAATCAATGATTAAAATTCTTAAGAAGCAGCAAGGATTTCTTTCAAAGGAAGGATCCAAGTGAGGGAGATGTGGGGGGATATTTAGCATTTTCCTAGTGGAAGTTTTCTTAATGCCATGGAAAATTGAGTAGGGCATCCTTGGGGAGGCAGCAGCAAGCTGTCTGCATCAGAAATCTACATTTTTCTTCGTGTTGCCCACCCTGCAAAATGCCACTGGAAAAATGTCCTTTGCTCCGTTACCATCACCCACAGCTTGCTGCACAGCTGTCCACACCCAATAGCTTTCGCCCCGAGGTATCCGGCAACCCATGTAGATTGCACTTCTAGGAGATTCGAGCTGTCTACATCTCCCACTGTTTTCTGGAACCGTGTTAAGCAAACTCACTCTGGCCAGAAGCTGGGTTTCAGGAGCTCCTCGCTGACCCGAGTAACAGAGTTCCCATAACCCTAGCCAGAGGAGTCTTTACCATCTGTAAACCAGCCCAGTTAGCCTTTTCTCCAGAAAACCAGTAGCACCCATGGTCAAATTTCAGAAAAAAATTCTGATTTTAAAATGCCATTCTAGGGTGATGCACTGTTTCCTTAGATAAGTTATACCCAAGATTGAAAGCACGGGTGCTGTTGGCAGCACAGCATATTGAAATTATTAGCGTGCATATCTCAACTCTAATTCTCTTTTTATTTCCATTCCTGGAGGAAAATGGTCTCTGGACAGAAGAAACGATGCATCTTTGCTCCACAGTGAGCTCAATGCCTGAATTCTTCTATGTGTTCCATTAAGGCTCACCATTGATGGGATGGATGAGTAAAAGAGATCAAGTTGGAATCCACATATTATTGCTTAGAAAATCCCAGGTGATACACTGTGCGCTTTCATCGTTCCCTCTCTGTCTGTCTGTCTTTCATTTTTGCTTTCTGCTGTTCCCGTCAGAAAATTAAGGCTACACACACCATCCCATCGGTTTGAGGGGCGTATGTAACATGCTCACCCTTGGAGATGCGTAAGGCAGATGGGGGTGAATTCCTTGATCCCATCAGAGATGATACATTGCAAAGGGAGTCGGTCCCTTGCAAATTCCTTTTTCAGGAATGGAAACTTAAACTTATGCAACTGTCGGGGCCCAGGGCAGGCCACCCCAAAATGTCCCACAAGAGCAGATTGATTGTTTCAAATTAAAGTTACCTAAGAAGCAAGAGGGGCATTCTGACCCTCCTGTCTCTGTTCCTTCTGAAAGCGAGAAATAAACCTCCCACGTGAAAGACACTCTCTTTACATCCTCATCTCCTGAGCTGAGGAATTCAGCGCTCCGAAGTCTGTATAAATAAACCTTGCTAACGTACTACCTCAAGCCTAGATTCTGCTGAAATGCCTCCCTGATTACGTAACTCGAATCTAAATTTCTCCGTCCTGTCAATTCTTCACAAATTTATTGCTTCTTTGTGTAAAAGATAGATACACTCCTTGCTTTGTTCACCCTCCGAGCATCATTTCCCTACGATCTCCAACATGGACGTATTAAACCGGGATTTCCTTCTGTTAATCTGCTCTTGTGTCAATTTTATTACTAGCCCAGCCGTAAGAACATGAAAAGGGAATAAAAAGGGATTCCCCCGGACCCATGCACACTACTTTTATAAAATGAAAAAGATGTATACATTTAAAACATTTTTTGGTTTTTAGAGATCTTGATTCAGCGGTGCACACAGCTATATCAGTGTGTCCCCTAGTGGTTAAATTATTCTAATGATTAAAAACATCTAATGTTCAGTCGGCCTTAGATTATTAGATACTGGGGATGGGAGAAAGGAAAGAATTTTTTTTTCCTTTGTGAGGAAGATTCGCCCTGAGCTAACATCTGATGCCAATCCTCCTCTTTTTTTTGCTTGAGGAAGATTAGCCCTGAGCTAACATCTGTGCCGATCTTCCTCTATTTTGTATGCGGGATGCCACCACAGTGTGGCTGATGAGTGGAATAGGTCTGTGCCCAGGATTTGAACCTGTGAACTCAGGCCGCTGAAGCAGAGTGCACAGAACTTTAACCAGTCAGCCACAGGGCCAGACCCAGGAAAGAATGTTGTGTATATTCAAAGACCTTTTCCTCATAAGGCAATTTCAGGTTTACCACAATATTGATACTGCCATATACCCCTTGTCCCCACACACGCATAGCCTCCCCAAGTATCAACACAGAATTTTTTTTTAAGTAACTGCATATGTAGACAGAATTTTATCATTGATATCTTCCTTTGGGGACAATGGTTAATTAACTACCCAGTTTGGTGTGTTTTGATGAATGGCAAAGGTTTGTATCATCTTGATATGACATACCTTCCATTTGCAACTCAAGATAGCTTCAAAACACCTAACAGAAAAGCAAATATTTACCTAGTGTTCTACATGCGGCTGTGTGCTACATCTTTTATAGGAATTGTCCCCGTGAACCTTCACAACAATCTCGTGATGTCGGTACAGTTATTATTGGGGGTTGACAAATAGAACAGTCGAAACAAGAAGTTGCCCAAAGATATCTAGCTGGCAGAAACACAACTGCTATTGAATCCAGGTGTCAAACCCTGTAGACGATTTTTTTTTCATCTCTATAGATACTACTGGGCAGAAAAGAAAATGTTTCTTGGCTCTATATGGCTTGCTTTCCCTGATAGCCTTCTGTTCAACCGCTGACTAGGGGAAGTAGAGTGAGGGAGGGGAATTTGGAATTAGATGCCAAGAAGCTGGGGTCCGGCTCACTGTACCACGTGGCCTGGGTTAAGCCCCTTCATATCTCTCCACTCTGTTTTCTTCATCCATAAAATAATGAGATGATCTCAGAAGTCTTTCTCAGGCTAAAATCCCAAGATTCTGCGCTGTGACATCCTAAATTCTAAAAGAATGCTCTCCCAGGATGCACATGAAAAGATCTTCAACGTCACTAGTTATCAGTGAAACGCAAGTCAAACCCACAAGGAGCTAACATGTCACGCCCGTCAGAATGGGTATAATTAATGACGAGAAACAACAAATGTTGGAGAGGACATGGAGGAAAGGGAACCCTCATACTCTGCTGGTGGGAATGCCAAACTGGTGCAGCCACTATGGAAAACAATATGGAGATTCCTCAAAAAATTAAAAATAGAAATACCTTACGACCCAGCTATCCCACTTCGGGATATTTATGCAAAGAACATGAAAACCCGAATTTGAAAAGATTTATGCACCTCTATGTTCATCGCAACTTTATTCACAATAGCCAAGACTTGGAAACAAAGGGAGTGCCCTTCAATGGACAAATGAATAAGAAAGTTGTGGTATCTATATTTGATGGAATACTACTCAGCCACACACACACACAAAAAAACGAAATCTTGCCATTTGCGACAACATGGGTGGACCTTGAGGGTAGAATGTTAAGCAAAATAAGTCAGATGGAGAAAGACAAATGCCGCATGATTTCACTCGTATGTGGAAGATAAACAAACACATGGACAAAGAGAACAGATTGGTACTTACCAGAGGGGAAGGGGTTGGGGGACGGGCGAAAGGGGTAAAGAGGAATATATGTATGGTGATGGATGGAAACGAGACTTTTGGTTGTGAACACAATGCAGTCTATATAGAAGGTGAAAAATTATTATGTATGCCTTTAGTTTACTCAATATTATAAGCCAATGTGACCTCAATGAAAAAAGGGAAAAAAAATGAATGTTCTCCTAAGATATATAATAATGTAAGGGTGGGTTGAAAACCTTAGAACAAGGAGGGGTAGAGAAATGACTCAGCCTTTGTAAATAATCCTTTTGTGGACTAATAAGTTCTAAGGTGCTTACCTAGGATCACTTAGGAGAAAAAAAATATCCTTGTTCAATATTCAATATTAATACAGTTGTTTATGTTTGACTTCAGGTTTTCCTGTTATTCCTTAGAAAAGAGAATCAAAGAACAGAGGTATGTTGAAAAGGGATCAAATGCACATAACTGTGTTGCTCCTGAAGTTAATCCTTGGGGATTTGGGGTTTGGTGTGGTCAGGGGTTCAATCGTAGTCCCAAAACTTATGAGCTGTGTTCCCTTGAGAGGGTGATAGAACATAGCCAAGCTGTAGATACTTCACCTGTTACATAGGGTGTAGTAGGTTTAATTACGTCCCCCGAAAAGATATATTGAAGTCCTAAACCCTGCTACCTGTGAATGTGACCTTATTTGGAAATAGGGTCTTTGCAGATGTGATCAAGTTAAGATGAGGTCCTAGTGCGTTAAGGTGAACTCTAATCCAATGACGGGCGTCCTTATAAAGAGAGGGAAATTTGGACGCAGTTACACAGAGAGGGAAGACGGCCAGGAGAGGACGGAGGCAGAATTAGGGCAGTGCATCTACAACCAAGGAACGCCAAGGATCGCCAGCCACCCCTAGAAGCGAAAAGAGATGCAATCAAGGATTCCACCCAGAGCATCAGAGAGAACATGGCCTCACTGACACCTTGATTTTGGACTTCTGACCTCCAGAAAGGTAGAAGACTAAGTATCTGTTTTCAGCCACTACTTTGTGGGGATTTGTCAGGGCTCCCTGAGACACACATGCATGGGGTTCTCCCTAAACCGTAAAGGTGAAGTAAGGAAGAAATAAGACACTCCATCAAAGTTCGGGCATATCCCCCCAGGGAAAATCAATGCAGGCGCCTCTCCCAGGTTTCTAACTGTCTTCCTGCTGCTCTCAGGAATCTCCGTGCTCTGGACAGTGTTTTCTCAACTATCTGAGCATCTTCCAGGATGTCAGAAACCAACTGCTCTCTAGACCTCTTATCCTGTTGTGCCAAAACATTGTATCACTCTTGATTCATTTTCTGTATTTTGTGGACAAAAATAAATCCTTTTGGTCGGCTTCCTGGCTGCTGAGACTACATACTTTCAATGCGTTATGATTTAAATGGTGGGTATTTTGCCCCTGCTGATCAATGAGTTGGGAGCACACAGGATCTTGCATGTGGAGTTTGTTTAAAGAGGAACAGAACCCATGGGACTAATAGCCTTCGAGTCTTGATTCTTGGCACTGAAAGGAATGTTTAAAAGCTTGGGAATTAGCTAAATACTTATCACCAAGAATCCCAGAAAAACCCCGCAATGGACATTTAATAATTGGAGATGGTAGTGGAATTTATTGGCTCTCAAATTCATTCCTCGAGTATCGGAAAGTGCGTTGCGTCTCCCGCTCTCCGTCGTTCCTTCTCATGATGAGCTCGCGGCTGAGGAGTTCCCCTCCTTGTCACACAGACAAAATGGGAACACCCCACAGCAAGGCTTCAGCCACACATTCCCCTCATTCGATCCTGACAGCTGCCGAAGGACGGGTTTGATGCTTTCCTTGTGGCGCTTCACGGCGGCAGCCACCGTTCTGATGACTAAATCGTAGAGGGGCTCTGTGTCCCGCGTTAGAGGTGTGGACTCAGAGGGGTCCCTGGAGAGATCGAAGAGCAGAGGGGGGTTGTGGGAGGTGACCAGTTTCCCTGAACATTGGCAGAAGATGGTCTCATAGCAGGCCAGAGCTCCTGGCGGCTGGAATACTGGGGTCATATAATGAGCCTTCCACACGGCCTCGCCTGGAGAAGAAAAGACACATCAGAGACATCCAGTCTATGTGCCAACTGCCCCCATCTCCTTCTACTTTCTCAAGCATTTTTCTGGTTTTTCTCTTGGCCAACGGGTGAAAGCTAAATATCATTCAGTCTTTAGAATATCAGAATCTCCTAGCACAAATTGACACATCTTTTGCAATAGACGTTAGTTCTGTTTCTCCCAATTTTTATTCCTTAGAGATATGCCCCCGCCTTTTGAAGGACAGCAATTCTTAGAAACTTTTCCAAGAAAGTGTTTTCAGTGGCAACCCTAGAAGGGAAGGACTGACGTGGGGGGATGAAAAGGAAGAAGCAAGTCTTGGGAATCCATTTGAGTGGCTCTACTCTTGGCGTCCTCGGAGAGCAGGGGCTGGTGGGTACTCACTGTCCTTCGGGTGCCAGCGCACGGCGTGGAGGTACACACCGCAATAGTGGAACAGGAACTCATGCTCTGAGCGCTGAGTGTCACCCCGAAGCAAGGGCATGAGGTCTCGGCCATCAATCACCCTGCAGACACACACGATGGAGGGAGGTCAAGCGATGTTGGCCACCAGGCTATTTGAAAGATGCTCAATGCATTCTGTGACACTCCCTGGGCCCCAAGTATGGTGCACTGACTACTCAGGAAATCCGTGTGTGCTCTAAGGGACATTACGTTCCCGCAAGAGAGAGAAAAAAACCTAAGCTTTTACGGTGAAATGACAAGACAGAGGAACACATGCATGCACACCCATCTAAAGAGCTACAGAAGGACTCACATGCTCCGTGTTCCTAATGATTTCAGAAACCACAGTTTCATTCGCAATGGCATTGCTACCTTGAAAAGGGGTTTTGTAGAATCTCTCAAAAACCATACGCTTTTTATTTTATGTCAGAAAATGTATCTTTTACCTTATTTTAGAAAACTATATTATAAAACCTACCTCGTAATAGAAAATAGAATAAGTCCCAGATAATCCTAGAAATGATCATAAAAGAAATAAAACTGTCTTGATTCACAGGTTAAATGATTGCCTGCATTGAGAAGCCCTTCGGAAGCTACGGGAACGAAGAAGTAAGTTTAGCAAGGTCATAAGATACGAGACCAACTTTAAAAAATCAATTTTAATGCCCGAGGACATCATCAGAGACATGTCAAGCTGCAAAAGAGGCTTCGACTCTGACATCTAGAAATGTTGACTGGCTGGCCCCTGGGCTCAGGAAATGATTTATAATTTGCTCCAACCATTAACCTTGTTTTTCTTTTTATTTCCATAGAAATACTTATTAAATACCTGATTGCTTGCTTCCAAAATATAAGCCTAACGTTGGGAGCGCACCTGCATCACCGCCTTCTAAAATGGATTTAACTGGACTGGTCTATTACCAGGACTAAAAAATGTGTTCAGTGAGATGAAACAATCTACCACTCAGATTCTGGGCCATAAAACTTATTAAAGTTTCAAAGGACTGTGAAACTTAAAACTTTCAAAGGTGGGACTGTGGGGGGGCTGGAATTTGTCTTTAACTCAGGGTGGTATTTAAGGTGGTGGCTCACCACCTTTTTGGTGAGTTGCTCAGTTTGCCTGAGCCTCTCCCATGTATACATGTTATAAAGCTTTGTTTCATTTTCTCCTGTTAAAAAAAAAAAAATCAATTTTATTTCCATATATTAGCAATGAACAAGGACAAGTCACATTTTTTTTAAAGTATCATTTACTACAGCCACAAAACCCATGAAATATCTAGGGATTTCTTCTTTTTTCTGTGTGTGAGGAAGATTGGCCTTGAGCTACATCTGTTGTCAACCTTCCTCTTTCTGCTTGAGGAAGATTGTCACTGAGCTAACATCTGTGCCAATCTTCCTCTATGTTGTGTGGGATGCTGCCACAATGTGGCTTGATGAGCGGTGCTAGGTCCACACCTGGGATCTGAACCCACAACCCCCAGGCCCCTGAAGCAGAGAGTGTGTGAACTTAACCACTGTGCCACCAAGCCAGCTCCAATACCTTCTTGTTTTTTAAGGGTAAAAGTTTGTATGCTGAAAATCACAAAACATCTGATAAGAGAAATAAATGGAGAGATAAGCCATGGTCATGGATTGGAAGACTCAAAAGTGCTAAGAAGTCAATTTGCTGCAAATTGATCCATAGATTTCATGCGATCTCAATCAAAATCTCAGCAAAGTCTTGAGCCCAGCCTGGTGGCTGAGTGGTTAAAGTTCTGTGTGTTCCACTTTGGTGGCCCAGGGTTTGTGGGTTCGGATCCTGGGCATGGACATACTCTGCTCACCAGCCACGATGTGGAGGGGTCCCACATACAAAAAAAATAGAGGAACATTGGCAATGGATTTAGCTCAGGGCAATCTTCCTCAGCAAAAAAAAAAAAAAAAAAAAAGAAGAAAAAGAAAAAGAAAGAAAGAAAAAGAGAAGAAAAAAATCTCAGAAGGGTCTTTTGTAGAAATTCAGAAGTTATTCATATTTACATGGGAAAACAAAGAAACTAGAATAGCTTAAACAATTTTGCAAAAGAAATAAAACAGTTTCACACTACGTGATTTCAAAATAGACTACAAAGCTACAGTAATTGCGAGAGGGTGGTATTGACGTCAGGATGGCTATATGGATCAATGGAACAGGAGAGAGAGAGTCTGAAAGTAGACCAACATGTATACTGTCAATTGATTTTCCACAAATGCCCAAGGTAATTCAGTAGATGAAGGACAGTCTTTCAAAAAACGGCATGAGAAAAATGGGGTATCTTAATGCAAGAAAAATAAATCTCAACCTATACCTCACACTGTATAAAAAATGCTCTCAACATGGTCTATAAGCCTAAATGTAAAACCTCAAACTATAAGACCACAAGAAGAAACCCTAGGAGAACATCTTTCTTACCTTGGAATAGGAAAATACTTTTTAGATGTATCACCAAAAGTCGCAATTTATAAAACAAAATTGATAAATTGGCCCTTATCAGAATTGAAAACTTGGGTTTTTCAAATGACAATGTAAGAAAACGAAAAGACACCCCAGGAATGGAAGATAATATTGGCAAAACACATATCTGATAAAGAACTTGTATCCAGAATATATAAAGAACTCTTATAATTCAACAATTAGAAAATAAAATGCCCCATTAAAAACTGGACAAAAGATTTGAACACTTCACAAAGAAGAGATATGGATGGGAAGGAAGTACACGGAGAGGTGTTTAGCATCATTAGTCACTAGGGAAACACAAATTAACACCACAATGAGATTCTAGAACACACTTATTATAACGGCTAAAATTAAAGACTGGCCATCTCAAGTGTTGTCAAGGATGTGGAGCAACTGGAACTCTCAGATAGTGCTGATGGGAATGCCAAATGGTGCAGCTGCTTTGGAAATCAATTTGACAGGTTCTCATAAAGTTAAATATATATGTATAATAAGACCCAGAATTCCCACACCTGGGCATTTTCCCAAAGGAAATAAAAAATTTACGTCCACAGAAAGCCCTCTATGTGATTGTCCAATGCAACTTTAATCACAATAGGCAAATCTGTTTCTCCAAAGCAAGAATGCATTTTGGAATTCTGTGCAAGAATTTGCCTCAGTTTCCCACTGAAAAGTGAAATATGGAGGGAATGAAGATGTGACATTTTCAGAGCTAATTCTGGAAAAAGTAAAAATCAAGTCATTTCTACAAAGGAAAATCCTAATCAAAGCTCAAACAGCAATGTTACCAGAGACTGGGATTCTGCATAACTCTTGTGAGTCCAAAATATAGACTATAGCAATGTCCCAAAGTCAGTGCACCCCATCGATATCTTGAAAAATTACTTTTACGACTGTGATTGGCTCAGCAACTTAAAAAAAATTACACTTACACTAATATTATACATTTTTTTAAACAATGGGCCATTTAACTCAAAATGATAAATACTCTTCTTCTGAGTAGAAGGGAGCTCTATTCTGTAATTATTTTATACAAACTTACAATAAATCTACTTATTGGCTAAAACGAAGGTAAAAAAATTGAGGAGTTCTTTTTTGTTTGTTTGTTTCTCGTTAGCTTTGGGAGCCATTCTGTTTTCTTTCAGAAATAAGTGAGCTCCATTACACGAAGAAAGAAACATTAGAGTAACTTTCGGGGCTTAGAAGGGAGAAATGGCGTGGATCCGATCCATTGGATGACTTTACAGAGCTGGGATCAATTAACTCTCAGAAAATCAGCTTTAAACCTACCTGGGTCAAACCTACCTGGAACTCCTCTTGATGGAATTCAAAATATTTATAACAGAGCTCCAAGTATCCATCAAACGACTTACCTTCATCGCAGCCTCCGGATACGCACACCAGAAAACTAGGAAACTGGTTTTTTTTCTCTTGTATGGAGGAATGAGTTTTACCGGTCATATTCTCATTCCCAAAACCGTCCCATCTCCATCTTCCTCACAAATGAAAACTACAAAGGGTCTAAGATGGGCCATGGTCGTGTAAGACCGATGCCTGGTACACAAATAACATGGCCATCTACAAAGGCAAAATCATCTAGGGATTGAGGAGAAAGTGTACCTCCCAAGACAGGCTTTGTCTCCTTTGTCCCAAATTCTCTCAAGACCAAGGAGGATCCAAAGGGACTTGTTAACAGATCATTTCACATCACCTGTCCTGAGGGACAGTTGCTCCCGCCAGTGCTGCGACAGTTGGCAAAATATCCATTAGACTCGTGGGCTCCTCAATCACTTTTCCAGCTGGCAATTTTCCAGGCCATCGCACAAGTCCCGGGACGCGGATTCCGCCTTCCCATCCTCCCATGCCTTTGCCACCTACGGGGAAAGACGATGAAGTTCCTATTAAAATCGTCACTGTGGCCAGAGTGTTAAAAAATGTAAATTAAGACCAGTACAGACAATCTTTGCTCAGTGCCTACCATGTACACAGTCCTGATGGGGTCAACAGCACACGTGGATGGAATTATTTTTTCTTGGACTCTTGATAGGTTTTTGATCAACTAGTGAATCACATTCAATACGAGGCATTGGCACTGGCTATTTCTGCCTAGAATGCTATTATCCCCAGATATCCACCTGTTTCATCCCCGGCCTCTTTCACACCTCTGCTCAAAAGCATCTTCTCATTAAGCTTTGCAGGTACACTTATTTAAAGTGGGAAGCCCATCCCACAATTTTTTTCAGCTGTATTTTTCTCCACCTTTGTTTCTGCTCCGTTTTTCTGTAATATTTACTGCCTTATAACATATATGATTTCTGTTTTATTCACTGCTGAATCCAGCACCCTGAAAACTAATCGAGTGAAATCGTATGGGTAGATGCTAGTTTATTGTCCAAACCAGGCCATTACTGAGTATGGAAGGAAGAGGGAATATTAAAGACATCAGGACAACAGTCTTGTAGTTGTAATCCATGAGTAGACATTCAACCCATTGAAAGACTCCCTTAAAAGCATCTGCTTATGTTAATATTCTGTCATCTCATTGGCTCACCAGCGAGGCAAATTTCTAGATACCCCTTCTAGCATTTCCTAGAACTGTTTGCAGATTGAAGGCCAATTTCTTTGGTTACCGGCCCTACACTTTATTTTTTATCAAGAGTCGAATATAATGAACTCGTTCAGTTTTTCATGCATTCATCTCTCCATTCCATGAATTTTCATTCTAATGAGCAAAAGAGCTTATTCACCACCAAATCACCCACAAGACTTCCTCTCCTCACCTTTGTATATTCCATTCCATCCACCAAGCTGGGCATGGCCCAGCCTCGCCTCCAGATGTCCTCCATGGTCTGATGTAAAGTAGACTAGAGTGTGGTCCCTCAAACCAAAATCATCGAGGGCATCAAGAATCTTCCCTGAAACAATAAAAAAAGGGACACATAAAACCAACGACTTTAGGAGCTTCAGCCATTCAGAGCATTCCCAATTGTCGTACGTTTACTTGGGATCCGTTGCAAAAATGCTTCTCATCTAAGAGGTACCATCTTGTACTCCCAAGCAGAATGTGTGAGTGGGCCTGTTTTCTCAGTTCTTCATCAGCATCTCATGTTTCAGAGGTGATCAGGTCAAATGAGGAATGAAAATGGATTGCTTCCTATGCTGACACTGACATCGGTACCTTTTAATCTGCAACTTACGGGTAGCTCTTCCTGATTTTTCTTTTGCGGCTTGTATGTTTCCATGATTGATTTATCAGGACTCCCTTTTTAAGGAACTGAAACAATGTCACATTCTTGTTCATATTTCCTCAGTTTACAAGAGGCCCTGCATATGCTGTTTAAGTGTATATTTTCGATATTTTGTGAAATCGAAAGATCTTTGCCTTTATCACGACTTCTGTGGTTTTTACTAGCTCTGTACCTCATGCAGAGAAAAACTTAATATTTCACTGGAGTTTCTTCCAGCTTTTTTTTTCACTCCATTCAAGGTCCTTACTTTGCATGGGAAAGAATGCCCGTTGAATTGATGACGGTTTTTCCTTACCCAACTGTGTAGGTTTCCATGGGCTGCTGTGTCAAATTTCTATAAGCTTGGTGGGCTTGAAACAACAGAGATTTATTCTCTCAGTCAAGGCTCCCGAGAAGGATGCTTCCTTGCCTCTTCCTAGCTCCTGATGGTGGCTGTCAATCTTTAGGTCCTTGGCTTGTGGATGCATCATTTCCATCTCTGCCTTCATCGTCATGTGGTCTTCCCACCCCCGTGTCTCTCTGTGTCTTCACATGGCACGCTCCTCTGTGGTCTATCTCTGTGCCTCTCTTCTCTTCTTGTAAGGACGCCTGTCATATTGCATTAGGGTCCTGCCCTAAGGACCTCATCTCGACTTGATTACATCCGCAAAGGCCCTATTTCCAAATAAGGTTACACTCACAGGTTCTGGGAGTTAGGACACGGACATATCTTTTTGGGGAACACAACGTAACGCAGAACACCAACTCTCCCCAATGTAGCCCATCCCTGCCGCTTCGAATTAGAAAGTTTCCTGGCTCCTAAGTCCTCTTCCTCACTGGTCCCGCTCCAAGGCTATCTATTTCTGCTTTTCTGACCTAAAAGTCACATCTTGCACATGTACTTCTGAGTTTTAATTTCTGTAGTTTTATTTTGGATAGTGCTTTCCTTGTGATTACAGAATACTTCTTTATCTTTTGTACCAACCTCGCTACCATCAGATATCCTTGGAAAGTTTCATTTCTCACCAGTTTGTGCTTCTAGGTGTATTTCCTCAACATCTTTATAATGAACGTTCTCCAGATAATAGTAATCGTCTTAATTAGAATCAAACGAGACCTTAAGGTTAATTTCAGAATGACTAATATTATAAGAGTCACTCTTCCCATCCAGAATATGGTATATTTCCATGTATTAAAGTTTCCTTTCATGAGTCAGATGTCTTCAATATGATCATTTTTTTTTAGAAACTCATCTCTAAATATTTAATTGTTGGTATTGGAGCTACCATGAATAGTATCTTGTTGCCTATTGTACCTTGAAAGGGGTTATTTTGGACACAAAGAAGAAGTGTTAATTTTGATGCATATATCGAATACAGAGAAACATTTTACAAGATATGTGTCTGTACCTATATTTAGGGTATGTATAATTAACTATACTGTTACACTAATATTATACTAATAGTATACTATATAATTATCTCGATATCTCATACGTTATCTCAACACATATTACCACAACTATTAGTATAATATATTATAATATAAAATATACTAACAATATATGTATACATTATAGTCTATATAGCATGACCTATTATGTAATAGATACGTGTAAATGTATATATTGAGATAGATGATGGTAGAAAGCATGTAAACATTTTTGTGGTTATGAGCTGCAGTCATGCCCCACTTCATGATGGGGAAATGTTCCGGGAAATGCGTCTTTCGGCGATTTTGTCATTTTGCAAACATCACAGAGCGTACTGACGCAAAGCTAGATGGTATAGCCCATTACACACCTAGGTTGTATGGCACAGCCTCTTGCTCTTGGGCTACCAACCTGTACAACATGTTGCTGTCTGAAGACTGTAGGCAACCGTAAAACGTTGGTAGGTGTTGCGTATCTGAACATAGCTAAACAAAGAAAAGGTACAGGAAAAATACGGGATAAAAGATAAGAAACGGTACACCTCTATAGGCCCTCACCATGAAAGGAGCTTGCAGGACTGGACGTGGCTCTGGGTGAGTCAGTGAGTGAGGGGGCAGTGAACGCGGAGGCCCGGGACAGCCCTGGGCACCACTGCAGAATTTGTATACACTGTGCACTTCGGCCACGTGAAATCTATAAACAAAAATTTTCCTTTCTTCAATAATACATTAACCTTGGCTTAGCATAATTTTTTACTTGACAAACTTTTGCATTTTTTTGACTTTTTGACTCTTTTTGAAAAGCACTTCCTTAAAACACAAACACATTGGACAGCTGTACAAAAGTATTTTCTTTCTTTATAGCCTTAGTCTATCAGCTTTTTCTAGTTTAAATTTTTTTTTTTTTTACTTTTTAAACTTTTTTTGTTAAAGACGAGGACACAAACACTCACATTAGCCTAGGTCAAGGGTCAGGGTCAGGATCGTCAATGTCACTGTCTTCCATCTCCACATCTTGTCCCACTGGAAGGTCATCAGGGGCAATAACACACACATGGAGCTGTCATCTGCTGTGAGAGCAATGCCTTCCTCTGGAATACCTCCTGAGGGACCCACTTAAAGCTCTTTTAAGGAAGTGTCACTCTTTTCAGAAAGATGTCCCTGGTGGTTTGGTTGGTTGGTTTCTTCTTTTCGTCATTGATTTGCTTATCAGCAGATAATGAATTCCTCTCAATCAATGAAAACCTTTCAGTGTTGGGATCCGTGTTTCCAAAATTTTTGAGGAGCTTGTTGAGGTCTGCAAAACCTTCTGATAAACCCTTCACTGTGAATTTTCTTGGGGGTTTTTCTTTCTCTTCTCTTGCAGTTTCCTTTTCTCTGGCCTCTTCTTCAGCTCTGTGTTCCCGCTCCTGTTCCAACAACTCCTCAGGAGTCAACTCCTTAGGAACCACTTCTGGGAGCTCTTCAATGTCATCCTCACCCACACCCAGGTTAAAGTTGTGTGCCATCTTGTCCACAGCCTTGTTGATTTTTACAACCTCCTTCTCTTTGGCAAATCCCTTGAAGTCATGAATTATTCTCCCTGAGTGTCATTTTCCAGGTGCCATTCATACACTCCTTGGTAAAATCACCCCAAGCCCAAGGAAGTTTCCTGATGAAGTCAGAGATGTTGTAATCCTGCCAGAACTGCACCAGTGCATTCCTCAGTTACAGCAATAACTTGGGCAAAGGTCCTCCTTAAGTAGCAGACATTAAAAGCTGCTATAACTCCTTAATCCATTGGTTGAATCAAAGAGGTAGGGTTTGGAGGGACAAACGCCACTTTGATATTGGGATGAAGATCGCCAATAAAAGGAGGATGTCCGGGAGCATTATCAACAATAAGCCAAATCTTGAAAGGTATGTTACTCTCCCAACACTACTTTTCCATTTCACTGGCAAAGCAATTCAGGAGGGCATCTTGGGAAAGGAGCGGGGTCATCCATGACTTCTTGTTGTTCCTAAAGTACATTGGCATTGTGTCCTCATTAATACGCCTCAAGGCCCTAAGGTTCTCACTGTGCCAGGTCACAAAGCATTTCAATTTATAGCCTGCCACTCTGCCCCCAAGCGGGACTGTTATCCTGTCCTTAAAAGGCTTGAAATCTGGCATTGACTTGGCTCCTTATGGATGAAAGTCCTTTCAGGCATCCATTTCCAGAATAGAGAGGTTTCATCCATAATGAATATTTGTTCTGGGAGGTAATTTTCCTCCACCCTCAGCCTATCTAGAGTCTCCACTTACAGACTCATCGCTGACCTTCACACAGTTGTAATGAATAATGGTTCTTGAATTGTTTAAACCACCCCCCCCCACCGAGGTAGCAGTAAACCCCACATTATAATTGGGTCCAACCTTTCCTTTCAACGTCGCAAACAAACTTTGTGCTTTGGCTGTGCTCATCACGGTGCAGAGAGAGACCAGCTTCTGCATCTGGACTTCAATCCAAGTCATCAGAAGTGTCTCCACGTCTGATACAGGCCCTGCTCAAGTTTTTGTTAGTCTCATTGTCTTCAATGCAGCAGATCCTTTAACAGCTTCCGTCACTTTATTCCTGTTCTTCAAGATCATAGCTGTGGCGGAATGGGACATGCTTGAGATCAAGAACCATCACTGATTTTCCAGCTTTGTTGTCCTGAACCACTTTTCATTCTATTTCCAGGTCAATTACTCCATATGGCCTCTTACTGGCAACATGAGCAGTAGCATTTGTACACTTAGGGGCCATGATGACCAGAACAATATAAAATTAAATCAAGCACGAGAGAAAATGTTGTAATCAAGAGATGTGGTAAACATGAGATGTATGTGGCTGTTGCCAGGGTAACAGGGCATGCTGTTTTACAATAAACTTGTTTTTCCATAAGTAGAAAGAGTGCATAATGTGTTTATAATATTATATATAATGATAATTATATACATTATTAATTATTATGATGCATAACTGAAATGTACTATTGTATAGTAATATCCTAATAATATAATTACATTATATGTTAGATGTGATACGACATAATTATAAGTATTTTACAAGATATGCAATATATATACTAATGTTTGTTTTATTAGACTTTAGGATTTTCAACATAGAAAATTGTATTCTTTACAGATATTAAGTTACTTTGAGGTGTTTCTATTCTTAATATTTAGAGAGATTAAAAAAATAAGTAGATAGTAGACATGGAAATGGTTAACACTTTTCTATAAACATAAATATTATAAATATTACATATACTTCTAGCCTCCACTGAAATATATATAAATTTATATACATTAAATATATTTATAAGATATTAAATTTATATTACATATTATACATGTATTATATATTTTATATAGCATATGTAATATAAACTTATGTATACAACATAAATTTCAGTTGATGCTAAAAGATATGTTACCCTTTCCATGGCCACCGTCTAATTACATTTTACTCTCTCTAAATATTAAGAATGGAAATATCTCAAAGTAACTTGATATCTGAGAAGGAAATAATTGTCTATGTTGGAAACCTTGAGATTTCAGTTAATGCTAGAAATCTATATTGTATTTTAAATATATATTGATATTTAAAACGTATATCTTTAATAATTTTAATAATATATCTTTCGTAATTTTATTACATGTACAATTGATAATTGTTTATTATTAATATTATATAATATATAAGTACGTACTATTCTATATCTCTCTTTCTAAGACAGTTTTGCACTCTGCTGGGCACTGTGGAGGTGCCCCAGCGCTCCTGTGACACTGAGACACCCCTGCCTTGGAAACCGCCTTTCAACCCTCACAGCCGCCGAACAGGTCCAGCCCAGATTCCCCGGGCCCCATCTCCCATTTCCCTTCCTCATGTTGGACACTCATCCTCTTTTCACCGTTTCTGAGAAACCTGCTCTTGAGAGAAGAGCTGCTGAATTCTCACCCACTGGGGATGGGGATGCATGACCAATGAGGCACCAGAGATGTTCCCCTGCCTGGGGTGGGAGATGTCATTTGCAGTGGAGGCCTTCAACGGGGTATGAGTCAGCCAGAAGCCAGGCTGGGGGCGAGTTTCTGGAGCTTTCCTGATATCTGTGAAATGACAGCGTATGGGAGTCTGAGGGATTAGGAGATACTTCCAAAGAACGCAGCTCTCTTCCCAAATCTCTGTTCATAACCTCTTTGCCCTAAGCATATGGCCACTGAGCTACAGAGCCAGTGTCCAGGTTCCAATCCTGGCTCACCTGGACCTGTCCTGTAACCTTGACCAGGCCACCAGGTGTCTTGTGCTTTAGTTTCCTCATCTGTTAAGGAAGATAATGATGATGACGAAGATGGTACCCATCTCCTAGAATGTTTACGACACTGGAACAGTGCACGTTCCATACCAAGTGCCATGTGTGGGATTTGCAGTATTGTTATAGCTTCCAGGGTAGATATTTTGGGGATAAGTAAACTTTTTAGCATTTCTGAAATTTCACCTTGAAACAGATGATTATTCTTCCTAAAGGTTCGATTCTGAATTTGCACACCTGTGCCAGGTGAATCTCTGTTGCATTTTTTTCAAAATACGGCTTTCAAATATTGTGGTATGTCCACCCATACTCAACACACCACTTCTTTGTGGAACAGGATCTGAATGCCACTGGATCAAAATCCCACTGAAGGCAGATCACACCCAAAGTGCCTTATTTGGCGCCTTCGTGCCACATCATCAATATTATGAACTTAGATATTTTGGAAACTTTTTATCAATTTTAAATTTTAAAGCAAATAGTAATCTCATTTGTTTGTTTTCACTTATCACATCCTGAGTTGGAATTAGCTACTTCATTCCCCTTCAAGAAGACACAATGACGAGCAGGATGGCCAAAGTTTTTGAGGAAGAGCGTGATGTTAGGGATACGCATTTTAAGCGCATGACGTGGTGTCTTGTCCTGGTGGAAGTATGAACTGGGAGAGGGACACACACACACCCCCCACAGACACACCACACACACATACACCACACCCACCACACGCACATCACAGACACACACACACACATCATACACATACACGTGCACACCACACACACACACATACACCACATATGCAACACACACACACCATGTACATACACACCCACCCCCCCACACATACACACACACCCCTCACCACACACACATACACCACACATACACCACACCTACCACACACATACTCCAATGCCACACACACACCATACATGCCCCCCCACACACCCCACACATACACACACACATACCACATACACACACATATGCCTACATAAACGTACGCCTTTGTACATATATCTGCTTAAAATAGTATTTATACTTAAAATAATTTTTAAATATTTTCTACTTTTAAGACGGCATGAAGGGACAGTGTTTGAACGGCTTCCCCTTGGTCAGGCTTGATTTCCCAAGTGTCTCTTTGTTTACTGAAATCTTTCCTACCGACCTCCCATATTTGGAGAATATTTTAACCATGTTTGGGTCCCACAAACCCGTGAGACCCATCACGCTCTTTCGTCATTCCTGTTGGAAAGTCGAATCTGTTTCTCTGACCACTATGTGTACCGCGGAAGCACCAGGAATCCACACTTCCTACTTGCTCTCTCTCCCTCTCCAGTCTGAGTTTACCGGGGTTCTGGATTCTGACTCACCCCTGTACCCCGACTCCAGACTCAGATCTCGGTCCTCAGCAGACCTGAAATAAGGTTTTGCTGTTTAACCAACGAGCGCTGACATCTGATTTGAGGTTGGACCTGTTACATCGTTTACATGGAAGACCAAGCCTCCCTCCGTGGCAGGAATGATTGATTCTCTTTGTACTTCAGAGGATCATCCTAAGCTTTTCCTTCAGAAGCTGGCCAGGGGCGGTGTCCAGGTGTCGGAACTATCAAGACATGGAGGTCTCGTCTACTAGGTCTGGCCACTTACCCAACATGGAGTCCATCTCCTGCACATGATCACCGTACAAGCCGTGTTTGCTGGTGCCTATGAACTCCGTCGTCGTGGGGAGGGGTGTGTGAACGTGGAGAAAGGAGAAAAAGAGGAGGAAAGGTCCTTTACGGTTCCTGCGAAGACATCAACCACATTGCTTGAGTTTTCAACGTCTGGGAAACTGAACAACATTGCTCCCTGTCACTCACATACAGTTCCTTGCTCTCCACGCCCCATGAGAGGGGACGCAGGCAAGAGGCAGCTCCCACGGCTCCTGGTCGGAGTGGCTTCCGGGATCCTCCAGCATCTGGACAGCTCCCCCCAGTTTGGGGTGACACCACCATAGTTTCTTTGATTCTCAGACGCCAGGACACACGTGGGACCACTTCACCCAGAAGTAGCCCCGCCTCTGGCCACAGAGCTGAAACTCAAATCCAGCCCTGCCTGGCACACTTGCCCATGGCTCATGAAGTCTCAGATTACAGTCACACCCCATGAGGCACCAATGGATAGTGGCACGGGAGTGACTACCTAGAAACTTCACTCCTTTCACAACCCTCGAGCAAGCACGGACAGAGACCTCTTGGCAAGCTGTCTGGGCAGCTTTGCTTATCATCTGAGGTCACAGGGGATGAGGCTCACCTACTTCAAGTTCTGACAATCCGTCTGCGTGAAAGCTACATCCTCAGCTAACCAGGGCAGCACACGCCATAAAGCCCACTTTTTGGGAAATGTCTGCTCTGATGAGACACCAGCGAGGATGTGGAAACACGGTCTTTGACGATATAATTGGTTAAGAAGAGGTCATGTAGAAGGAGAATGGGCCCGGAATCCAATAATTGGTGTCCTTCTAAGAAAAGGCAATTAGGAGACCCACAGACACACACAGAGGGAAGATGGCCATGTGAAGACAGAGGCAGAAACTGGAGTGACGCATTTATAAGGCAAGGAGCAGCAAGGATGGCTGGTACCCCCCAGAAGCGGGGAGAGACAAGAAAACACCCTCCCACAGAGCCTTCAGAGGGAGCACGGCTCTGAAGACACCTTGATTTTGACCTTCTGGTCTCCAGAACTACGGGAGAATAAATGTCTTCTGTTTTAAAGCCCTCTCATAGTGGCACTTTTTTATGGCAACCCTAGGAAACTAATATTCGTGGTGATGGAGAATGAGATTACACACTTTTCTATGACATATTTTAAAGGGGAGACAGAAAATAATAATAAATGGGGAGGCTGGTTGTCAGAGACAAACAAGATGGACCTGAGTTCTGTAGTATTTTTTCACTCTATGGCTTCAGAAATGTTGACCAGGGAATATAGTTTTCCACGTCAGAGTTGACTGGGTTGCATTCAATGTCTTTCAGAAAATGTCGTTCTTAAAACCTAAATTAGGAAGACAAGGGTGGGGGCAGGGTATCTCACACCTACAGCACTTGCCAGTGTTAGAAGCACTTAGCGTCGCAAACTGAGCTGCCAAAACGAAGAGGGATGCTCAGGGTGGTTGGCGGAATAACGCGTCAGCCCAAAGATGTCTGTACGCTGATCCCCAGAACCTCTGAATACGTAGCCTTACTCAGCAAAAGAGGCTTTTGCAGATGGGATCCAGTCACGGATCTTGAGAGGAGGAGGAGACTCTAGATTATGTGGGTGGATTCAATGCAACCACAAGTGTTCTCATAAGACAGAGACAATCGGGTCAACACGAGGGGAAAAAAGAGGATTTGTTTCAATAGAAGTGCAGGTGGGAGTGACACAGCTACAAGCCCAGCAAGACAGGCGGCCTCTAGAAGCTGGAAGAGACAAGGAACAGATTCTCTCCGAAGCCTCTGGAAGGAACCCGCCTTGCCAACACCTTCATTTTCAGCCCCAGAAGATTAATTTCTGACTTTTGACCTCAAGAACCTATGACAATAAATGTGTGTTATTTTAAGCCACTAAATTTTTGGCTATGTGTTACCATAGCCATAGGAAACACATACAATGGGAATCCAGAAGAAAACAATTTCTAGCCTTTGTGAACCTGAGCCACCTACTTTTGGTCAAATTGTTAATCAACAGAGTTGCTCCCAAATCTTTGGATTCCCGTTCAATATTGTGTCACTCTGGATCCCACAGAACTTTTGAAACTCAACAGAGCTTTTGACGATGAAAGTACGTTTCCACACCAGCATTTGTTCTTGAAATACACATGGAAAATAGTAAGCCACGAGGTATGGGGTATGTAAAGACTTGCGCTGGCTGACAGAATGGAACAGGATGGCTCATCTTTAAATTTAAATTTCAGAGTGGCGCATGCCACAACGTGCTAACATTCCCTTTGCAAAACTTCCTAAACTCTGCACATTTGCAAAGGTTGCAGAGTCTAAAAGAGTTTGCCTTAGGTGAAACCAGCCATTCATTTCTCTCTCTCCCACACTCTGAATTTTGATGGTCTCCACCTGAGCTATGGGTTAAGGACAAAGCTAGTTATCAGGTTACACAAAATCCTTTACGACCTCAATCAATCTTGCTCATGCTTGCACTTCTGCAAGTAATGCCTGCCTGCCCACTCCTTCCTTCATCTTGGTATTACTTGCCTTTGAAGATTCAGCTAAGATTGCATTTTCTCAAGTGTGGCTTCCCTGAGATCTTGCAAGTTCCCTATCATATGGAAAAATACCACCCTGGACTTATGCCCATTGACCTATTTCTTATCATGTGCTTGCACATCCAGTTGTCATCAGTAAATGTGAACTCATCCTTGAGGTCCAGATCCCAGGACGGCAATTGGTAAAGAGAAAGCCCCAGTCAGTGTTGAAAGAGAGAGTGAAAAACGTGTTCACAACTTTGTCCTAAAAGATGGTCCAACGGCTAGAGGACGGTAAATGTGGCTCCTCGGAAAGTTTCCAGCTGTTGTGTTCTGGGTACACTGGGCTTTACAAGGATCACCATTAACCTCATCCACATAATATCCCTTCCATATCATGTGCTCATCTGATCAACTAGCCCTCTGATTTTAACTTCTCAAGTAGCTTTTTCCCGAACAGGGGAACAAGGCAATAGCCAACTTATTCCATTGCCTAGTACCCTGGAAAATATATTTCTCTTTGTAAGTTAATAGCCTGACAATATGCATTATAAATTAATAAGCCCAATTTATGAGTCTGAGTCTAGTGTGAGACTGCCTGCTTGGTCTAACCAAATATGAATTTCAGGGCCAACAGAGAGGCTATGATTTTAATAACAAGGACTCAAACAAGACACCACCTCTTTAGCACTGTCTGAAGCACCCAGCCGGCTTCCAAAACACTTCATCTTCTTGTCTAGACAGTGTTTAACAATATGGCACTTCTTGACTCAATATCATTAGAGTCGTCACCCCCATTTTTAAAAAATACTCATTTTTAGCATAATTACATGGATTTTAAGAAATTATCTTTACCTTTCTAAAAATGAAACTGCCTCCTTCACCATGATGGACCCGGCTCGTTCTGCCTTCATGGGCTGCTCGGTGATCTCATGGTCTCGCATGAGGAGGCAATTCCAGTACAGAGGAGATGTGTAACTGGAGAACCAAAAATAGCTCAGGAGGAAAATAAAAAGAACCATGGAGAGGATGAGAGACCAGGGAACAGAGACCCAGCGACTCAATTTCCCAATGGTGAAGGTAAGCACAGCAATGGCGACCAGCTGCACACAGAGCCAGATTTTGCTCTCAATGGCTAATTCCGTGTCACGTGAAGGATCCGGCCAGCAAGGTTCAATCAGAGTGAGTGGCATGCCATAGAAGTAATCAAACCCATAATTATGTGGATGGTGGCAGTGGTCGCTTCGAGATTGGCAATTTAAGCCTTGATGCCATTTGCCTGAAATTAAACACACACACACACAAATAAAACATAATATGCTCACACATCTCAAAGACCATGTGATCATTTTTCACTGGAAACAATCAGCTAATGCACAAAACTGGTGCAGTAAAGATTTTTCCTTTGTTTAAAAATCTGAGTTCGGCATAGCCTCATTTTTCACTCTTCTTTAGTTCACAGAAGCTTGTGTTAAGATCTGGTTTGAGTGAGCAGATAGGATAAAAAATAAAAGGAGGATGATAGAATTGTGAGTTCATAGCAAAGATATGAACTGGGCAGCTTCTCATTCACAGAGAGGACAAAGTTATAGAAACAAAGATAGATACGTGATAGAGACAAGGGAGATTATAGATAATGGATAGATCATAGGCAGACAGATAGTAGATTATGAGATAGATAAGCTAGAAGATGATGAATGAGTGGGTGAATGGATGGATAGATAGAAAGGTGGATGAATGGATGGCTAGATGGATGGTGGGTGGATAGATAGAAAGATAGATAGTTAGATATAAATTATAGCCAAAAGATAGATAAATGATAGAGACAAGATAGATGATAATGATAAATAGATAGGCAGGCAATGGATGGATGGATGAATGGGTGGATGGATGGATAGATAGATGAATGGTGGATGAATGAATGTATGTATGTATGTATGGATGGATGGATAGATGGATGGGCAGATGGATAGATAGAGAGATAGATAGCTGTAAATTATACCTACAAAGATAGACAAATGACAGAGACAAGCTAAATGATACATGATGAATAGATATATAAATGATGAATGGGTGGATGGATCAATAGAAAGATAGATAGGATAGATCCAAATAAATGATGGAAGATAGATGGGGCATATTTGGATGTATGGATGGATGGATAGATGAGTAGATAGATATATGATAGGTAGATATATGGGTGGATGGGTGGGTGGGTGGATAGTTGGGTAGATAGATAATACACAGATAGATGACCGATATAGATAAATGATGGAGGATGGACTGAACATGGGTGAATGGGTGGACGGATAGCTGGCTGGCTGGAAATCCTAGAGTCTCCCACCAGAGTTCATTGAAATAAGGGATTTATTCAGTAAAACTTACCACACCTTGGATGCTAACCAAAAGATGCATATGAGTTCTGCTGGCATGTGAACTCTAAGAGAATATAACAATGTGTATCTACCAAAATGTTAATAATTTTCTGCATGCAGTCAAGGCCACATCAAAGATGCACATCCCCAAATCTCTAGGTAATGAGGGGCTAGGTAGATGAGAGGCGATGCTGCTGGCTTAGGTTTTTGTGCCCTGCAACTCCACTAAGATCGTCTTCTCTTATCGATGCCAAATGGATTACAAAAATCAAAGGAGTTTAAAGTAACTTGTTATTCTCATGCCATTTGAAACCTAGACCTCTCAGCTAGGCCCAGTAGATTCAGCTCCAAAGGGTTTCATCATTAGTTTACTTCTATCATCTTTGGCAGTGAGAAGAAGGACATCCACGTGGTCCAGTTTTAATAAAATAATGAGGTGGGCGAGAGAGCATACAGTCAGTGAACATGCAAGGCACAGAGAACCTGACAAGTTTGATCTTCTGATTGTGCAACACTGGCTTTCATCCATCACATAGGTCCCTCAGCCTCAGGAAGAATCAATTTCCTGTCTCTAAAATCAGGGAGATGGGTTCTGTCGGACATCCCTTCCACTCGTAATTATCAATGCTTCTGTCGGTGTCCAATGTCCTTTCACTGCAATGCAACTAACCAGGGACTACGATCGTTGTCAAAAGGAACGCCAGGATTCCTCCCCTGAGCTGACCTTCATGCAGCAGCAGCAGAGAAAGGAGGAGCTAAGACAGAAGGACAGATGGGGAGGAGCCAAGGGGAGCTTTCAGAGGCAATGTCCATGCTCCTTGCCTTGGTTGGGTGACAGAGTTAGGGTGTAGACATTTTTCAAAAGTCTTTTTCTTTTTGCTGTTTGGGTAATGGATAGAGGGTGTAGACATTTTCTATGGAGTCAAAAGTTGACACTCCATAAAAAGTCAGTGATGCAGAAAGCTGTGCATTCTTGGGAGCACTTGTTACATTCCTTAAAGTATGCATAGTGGCTGAGGTGAAGGGTTTCAGAGTCTGCAGAGAATAATGTAGAAACAGCACATCGTAGGACAGTGGGGTCTGTGGAAAGATGAAGTGATGCAGAAACAGGTCGGAGGGACACCAGGCAAGACCTGGGGCTCAGGCGGAAAGTAGTATTCAGGCATGCCTGACCTATGTCAGAAAAGGATGGATAGATGCCATTTAGGAAGGAGTGTGCATGTGTGTGGAGGGGGATGGAATTGCAACACAAGATCCCGTGTGAGCAATGACGACAGAGAGTTCTGGAGGACGCAGGGGCACATTTGCCTGCAAAGGATCCAATGAGATAGAAGCAGCTTAATTGTAGAGATTCAAGAGACAGGTAGGAGGTGGCCACTGAAATGGCAGAGGTGGAGCCCAGATCTCCTAGAGAGCAGAGGGTCTTATCTGTCATAGCCAAGACGCAAACTTGTTTTTTCCCTTTTTTGGTGAGAAGGATTGGCCCTGAGCTAACGTCTGTGCCAATCTTCCTCTTTTTGCTTGAGGAAGATTCTCCCTGAGCTAACATCTGTGCCAGTTTTCCTCTATTTTATATGTAGGTGGCCACCGCAGTATGGCTTGATGAGTGGTATAGGTCCATGTCCGGGATCCGAACCTGTGAACCCTGGGCCACCAATGTGGAATGCATGAACTTAACCACTACACCACCCGGCCAGCCTTAAAGTCATTTTTTTTTGGTGAGGAAGATTGGCCCTGAGCTAATGTCTGTTGCCAATCTTCCTCTATTTTGTATGTGGGATGCCACCACAGCATGGCTTAATGAGTGGTATGTGGGTCCATAAATTCATTTTGAAATAGTTTCCAAGAAAACAATAAGCAGGGATAGAACAATGCCTGTCATTAGTTTAGCATGAATGAGTCATACCAATGACGGTAACTTACCCACGAGACCGGTGGTGTATCCCTGCTTTTTGAGTAAAGCAGCAAATGTTATTTCATTAAGAGGGAGTCCGGAACAGTCTCCAAGCGTTGTGATGACACGGACCTCTGTATCAGAAACCATTCCTAAGTGTAACGTAAAATAGAACACACAATGATGAGTGGCTGCTGGTCAGCTGAAGAGGGAGTCGTGGAGAGTTCACGGCTGGAAGATGGAGAGATGAGGTGCCATCTTGGAAGGAAGAGAAGACCATCCTTCGAGAGTCAGCTGCCTGGGTTTAAATATCGCCTACGATGACTCAAGACGTGAAACCCTCTACATCTCCTTCTATGAGGTGAGGAAGACTAGTTTTACATAAAGTCAGCAGCGCTTTCTTCCTACTACAAGAAAAAAAAAAAAAGAGAGAATAACCAGAGGTTTATTGGACCTCCTCGACCTTTGCATCAGCCAAGGCAGATACTGTAAACCTCATAGGACATAAAAGTTTACCTGACGCCCTCAAGAGCTGAAGGGAACCCCCAATCCTATTTAAAAGTGGACACAAATAATGGTCTCTCTGAATCGTAGGCCTTACTCTTAAACTACAGAATCTGTGCCCGGAAACCAAGACCTCTCTGCTCACCTTTAAAAATACAGCCATACGACCCAGCCATTCCGTTCCTGGCTATGTACCCAAAAGAATTAAAAATGAGTGTTGAGACACAAACTTGTACAGACATGTTCACAGCAGAAAGATTCCTAAGAGTCAAAAGGCAGGAAGAACCCACGTGCAACAGCAGGACTCAGCCGAGCCTTCTCCACGTACACACCTGAACGGACTGGGTACCTTCCCGTCAGGAAGGCCGACCGGCTCGGGGTGCACATTGAGGCTGCAGCGATGTTTTGGGTCAGCCGCACACCTTCCCTGGCTAAGCGGTCCACGTGAGGCGTCCTGGAGGGAGAGAGAGAGGGGAAAATCAGAGAGCGGGGGGCAGGGAGGGGAGAAAGAGAAACGCAGAGGAACAGGGAGAGAGCTGGAGGTAAAGAGGACCTCTTTCCTCAACTCCCTGAGCTCAGAACCGGAGAAAAAGAGCCTGCACACAACGCCCCTTCTTCTTTTCCTGCCCACGCCTGGGTGCAAACATAGCCGAGCCTTCAGGCAGCTCTTTGCTGCCGGATTGGTACAATTTGGTAATGTGTATGGCGTCTATCGAGTATAGGACTGCCCTTTAAAATACACACATAAAATATTTGTGCTCCAGACTGCGTAATTAAGGCCAATTACTTACGGACCTTAGTGACAACTAGCTACTGACAGACCGAAGGATGAGTTCAACCCACACGTTGGAGTGGTAAAAGTCCTTGCTCTACACACAGATGGTCCCCCAAACTGCCAGATGATTAAACATAAAGATATGCGGGGGTTCACGGGAGTTAAAAGAGAGACTTCTAGAGAAGAGAGACAGCCGGCTCCTTGGATGAAAATGAACTAGAAAGAGACTCAGATTCATTCATGAGAGAGATTATGAACAGCAGCTTGCTGCGTCAAGTTCCAGCTTTTAGCAACGCAATTCTCTGATTCTTTGTTGAAATGTGAAAAATCAGCAAGTGTCTTTTAAAGTAAGGTTCCATTTGCAAAGGAAACACTGATTTGTAAATTGCATTTCTGGCTCATACCTGCCTCATAAATCTTGCTTCTCAAGCAGCTAGTATTTTCAGCAAAATATTTACACCTGCCTCTACACACTGTCTGCAAATCGCTGATATTTATTTCCTCAAGCATCTTTTTGCGACTTAACTGCTTTCATCAGATGCAAGAATTAATTTGGACCCCTACGTTTTGTTGACTCACAATTTCTGCGGTGGAAAGCAGAAATTAGTAGCTTTGGCATCTATTGGTAAAACAACAGAAAAAGTTTCTAAGTGTACAATTCACATGTTTTATGGTGATGTATAATGACGTCCAAAGCTTTGTATGAGCACAGCTCGTTACCTGGTTTTTATAATCGACCAGAACACTCTGAGTTTCAGTTTCATATTCTTTTTCCTCTTTCAGAATGTCCGTTATTAAGATAGAAGGACATCGGGGCCGGCCCCGCAGCCAAGTGGTTAAGTTCACGCGCCCCGCTGCAGGCGGCCCAGTGTTTCGTTGGTTCGAATCCTGGGCTTGGACATGGCACCGCTCATTGAGCCATGCTGAGGCGGCGTCCCACATGCCACAACTAGAAGGACCCACAACGAAGAGAATATACAACTACATACGGGGACGGCTTTGGGGAGAAAAAGGAAAAAAGTTAACTCTTTTAGAAAAGAAAAAAGATAGAAGGACATTGCCTTAAAAGGGCTGTTGGCTTTGAAAATTAGTAAGCATGAAATGACTAATTCTGCCAAGTCAAAATATGTGGAAGAATTACCACTCCTCTTGATAGTCTATACCGTAGAGAACTAACTCACTCTGTGCCATGGCACTATTCTGTGCGCTGTGCTTATTATATGAGCTCAGATGTATATACTATTCACCTGGGCTCTCAACGGAATAGAAAAGGAAGACACACTGAGGTCATGTAACCGGTCCGAGATTTCACTGTTCCTAAGCACAAAACCAAGATTCAAATCCAGACAGTCTTGATTTTAATATTATTTACTTCTTTAAAAAAAAAAATCCCAACAAATCCATTTGGTTTTGCATGTGGATGCAGTCCTGAAATGTATCAACTTCCAAACAAGAGCGATAGGTAAAAAAAAAAAAAAAAAGTATGATTCAATAGGAAGCCGTACCTCATTGTACCATTGCCATAGCAACCCAGATCTCCAATCCCGAGATCATCCACCATTATCAGGACAACATTGGGCCTGTCATCATTCGCCTCCCGCGACTGGCATGTGTTTAAGAACAAACACATCCAAGACAGGGAGGTCAAGAGGCTCCTGTAAGGCAAGCACGGATTTCATGGTAAACACACGGCTCCCTCGGGGTGGCTTCAGGAGCCACGTTCCATTCCAACGTCGTCTTTCAAGAACGCAGCGGGGCTCATTGGAAACCAGGCTCATCTCCCAAAAGACAGGCACAAATTTCTCTTTCCAAGGATTGACCATCTCTGTGGCGTGGTCCCAGCGGTACTCAAGGGGCTCCACTTCACCATTTTGCTCAGTCCCAACTAAAGTCCCGTTTTCTCAAAGAAATATACAATAGATATATATAATTCTCTTCCCACTGGATCCCTACTCGATTATCAGGGGATGAACATTCGACTTGCGAACGATTGGTTCAATCTCTCTCTCATCTTTATTCATATTTTAAGACCCACCTCAAACATTTCCTCCAGGAGGGATGAAAGAAATAGTCGCGACCCCCATCTGTTCCCAGAGCGCTTTACCAATATTCTGAAACAATGGTGACGCTGTGAAATTGCAACTCTTTGCTTTACCCAAACATATCCACCGAGACTGGCAACTTCCTGAAGGCGGGCACTCTAGCCTAGGGCTTTTCCTATTGCCAAATCGAGACAATTACAGATATGGTTTTCATTGGCCCAAAGTTGGTTGAACTGTTTTCCCCACTTTCTATTTCTACGATATTTTAAAATAACACAAGTGGGTTGGAAATTTGCAGTTTATACTTGTATGAATTGCCTACATCGCTCCTACTTTATTATAGACTTAGCAAATTCAGAGTATCAATTCAGACATCTTATGGCCAATCATATAAAGAAAAAAAGGCGATATTGACACCTCTATCTGTAAAG
This sequence comes from Equus caballus, assembly GCF_041296265.1. Taxonomy (NCBI): domain Eukaryota; kingdom Metazoa; phylum Chordata; class Mammalia; order Perissodactyla; family Equidae; genus Equus; species Equus caballus. The sequence continues at coordinate 1,158,746 of NC_091715.1, read as the reverse complement.
CTGAATCCACAAATGTCACAAAATTGTCCATTAGATTCAATGCGTTTGCAATATAGCTTATTACTTCACTTACCTGAGCTTCATCACGTAGCCCCGAGTGGCTTCCTAGTTTCTTTGGCCAAAGATAAAATGTCCTGAAAAGAAAAATGTGTTTATCAAGTTAGTTCTCACTGGAAAATTCTCACAAGATTAAGGACACTTATCTCCACTTCCCTCTGCTTCCAATATTTCAAATCTGGCTTTCCAAATCTGTCATGGCATAAACCCTGCTGTCTCGATGACTTGCTCTGTTGGCCCGTTTTTAAAGAGTTCACGCTCTGCCAGTTCCTGAGGCCCCCTGTCTCTTTTTGGCTCTTGAGTGAACTGGCTCAGTCTGTATGATGTGGATTAAGGCTGCCCCAGCTAGAGAAGCCTAAGGTGACCTGGCCTACATGCCAAACTATATGACCCAGTGGACTTTGTTTATGGTATGAATTAGGACTGCCCCAGGGAGAGAAGCCCAGGGCATCCTCACCTACATGCCGATCTATATGGCCAGATTCGTATCTAAAGTTATATGACTGCACAATAACCAGACCCCATCTGCACTGAAATCATTTAATGACTTTTTACATCATCTTTTCTTTTCTCCAGTAAAAATAAGTCACGTACCCATGCCCTATAAAATTAGCCCTAACCCTCAACTCGGGGCAGCAGCAGGAGCTCTGACTGCCCGTGGGTCTTGTCCCACACACCAGCTCTGCCTGCCCATGGGCCCTGTCCCCATGCCAGCGGGGGCAGCAGAAGCGGCGGCAGCAGAAGCTCTGACTGCCCATGGGTCCTGTCCCCATGCTATTCCACACTATTCTCTAAATAAAAGAGCACTACTGCCAGATCTTGAGCGTCTAAGAAATCTTTCTTTTGACTCCTTGGCTCACCGACCCCGCATCATGCACACCTCCACCCAAAATGACTGGATGACAGTATGATCTCAAGGAGTTGCCGAATTTACGAGCTTAAACTCAGAACGTCTGTGCGGATGCTTGAATTTATCCACTTCTTTGGTTTTGCATTAGTCCAAAACCAGATCACTATATGGTGATTTTAGGGTACCTAGTGGTTGTATATAATTGGAAAAGGGGGCTGAGTATGATGACCAAGTGATATGACAGCGAAATTCATTGCAATGAAAACAAGGAAATACGTACCTTCTGTCAGCATACGATTACTCATATTTGTACCTTAAAAATCACTACGAATGTCGTACCAACCTCCTCTTTCAAAATGCCACCTTGTTCAAAAGCAAGATGATAGAGACCGCAAACAGAGCTATTGACTAAGAAAGAGAAAGGATGCAAGAAAAGAAGGGAAGGAGAGAGACAGGAGAGAAACTTTAGCAAGAGTTGGTTTGGAATCAACTTCTCAACGCCTAAGCAGAGCCATCCAGCTTTAGAAAGTAACCAAGGGAGCCTTGAAAACCCCGAGCCCATCAACCCTGCCCATCATATCAGAAAGAAAGAAAAAAGAGCTGAGAATGTCTAACAGAAGCCTTCCCCAACTCACCTGTCAGTGCTGTTGTCTACCTGATGTGTAGGGCAAGATGAAAAACCAGTCCTGAGGCAGTTCTGACTCTCCTCACAGCCACCCAGAGTCACTACCTAAATGATAGACTGCTGGCTCCACCTCCCTCCGCAACCGGGAAGTTAGTCCATGCTGCGCTCCCCAAAGGCATTCAAGCTTATGATATGCAAACAAGGAAATCTGCACCTCTGATTTGCATCTCTTTCTACAAGCGCAGAAGAAAGAATTACATCCAGCAGAACACCTGCAGACTCCCTTGCAGGGCGTGAGTGTTCTCTGCGTCTACCACCAAAATGATTCATCAAGCAGAAGTGAGGAACAATCCTTTTCGTTCCGGCCATTGGATTCCGACGACCTCCCGGTCTCCAGCATTGCCTCAGAGTCATCTGTGCAGCTAAATAAAGGAGAGAAAATACAATATCTCCCCCCCAGGAATATTTCCGAATTATGTTGAGTAAGAGAGATGACAGAGGACGATTCATGGCCAGTGGCTACGCTCTTTGTCAACACCGTGTCCCAAAGGGATTGCTAGTAAACAGCAAGTGAAGAGTAGCAAAACAGCCTTTCCCTCAGCATTATCAGTAAAGATTTGGGCATTTATGAACCAAGGCATCATCATCCTACACACAAAGAAAAGTTCATGAACACCTGGGTAAGCAAACCAGAGCAGTTTGCTCTCTGGATTTGCTACACGTAGTCTCGCTGTACAGCCTCCTTTCACTAGAACACTGGGGTTTTTTTGAGGTGAAACATGCTATTAGAGATGCCGCCGTGTGATTCCATCAGCTCTAGATACCAGATCCCGGACCGTCAGGTCAAAAATACAGCGATCTCTAGGTCGACGTGTGTGGAGGGGAACTTTGCACTGGAATTGTATGAAAACACCAAAAGGATATGTCCAGAAGGTTTGAACCCAATCTCCGGAAGGAGAGCAACAAAGAGCATACAAGTTTTCATCCCGAACAATGGCATGTGAAGAATAAAACTGTCTTAATCCAGATTCCCATGGCAGCTCTATAATAAGCTACTTTAAAATCTCGTCAGTGTACTAAGTAAAGGATTCTTCTCCTTCTAGCTTCCAGCGCTTTCTTTATGCATTCCACGTTTCTTTGTGGGGTGAGTCTTCACTTTGGGGAGTTGCTCAAAATCCTTACTGATAAGCCCAGCAATGTGGCCAAAGTCTGTCAAATTTTGATTGATGCTATGTACTTAGCCATGTTTCTTTAATGCAATAGAGCCCTTGTAGGCAACTGTGTGAAAGCCCAGAGAAGACAAGCTGCAAGCCTTTGGCCAAACTGGGATGATGCTCCTCGAGTTGCGTAAATAAGATACAAACCCACTGATGATCATGATTTGAAACGCCCTGTCCTCAAATTGGGTAGTTGTGGGGATGTGATGGAAAAACCTGATTTTACCTAAACAGTTCAGATTTGTCACTTGGCTACTATGCCTAGAAGAGACAGGTGACAGACAGAAGTGACAGATATAAACCTAAAATGTCCCTTCCTGATTTTTTCAGTAGGACATTGAGTATATGCAAATGTCCGCCTCCTGTGATGGCCCTTGTGAAGATTAACGTCTCCCAGATAAATTGATTGATTGCCATGGCTAAACTTCTTAAACTCTCGGAGTTCGCTTTCCTCATAGATGAAATCATTGCATTTTTATCTTTGCATAGGCGTTGTCGTACAGACAACGCTCTGAAGGACTCTCTTCAGCCACGTTCCCTGATAATTTCGGGTGCCCCTCTAAAAGGGTGTCATCTCAGGTGACACGGGATCAGCTCTCCTACTCTGCTTAGAGATGAATGGAGCGCGTGGCAGATAATAGTTATTAGTTGCTCTGCGGAGCAAAGTCAAAGGCAAGGAGTGACTCAAAATCACTCCTTGCCCAACGAGAGTCTTAAAATCCACAATAGGAGAGAGAGAGATGCAGAAGTGCAATAAAGGATTACGGAAGAAAAAGTGAGCTCATCCAGGGTTGAAATTAAAACAGATTAGAACCTGGACAAATTGTACCTGGAATAACCAGGTGGAATCTTAGAAAAGGTAACTCTCGTACTAAAGTCCTGATGAGAGCGAATTTAAGGCAGGTGAGAAGGTGGTGGAATGAAAGGGAGAAATACAAGTAACAAAGGAGGAAATCACGAACCATAAAATGCTGGTGATGTGGATTAAGGCTGCCCCAGCTAGAGAAGCCCAAGGTGACCTGGCCTACATGCCAAACTATATGACCCAGTGGACTTTGTTTATGGTATGAATTAGGACCGCCCCAGGGAGAGAAGCCCGGGGCATCCTCACCTACATGCCGATCTATATGGCCATTTTCGTATCTAAAGTTATATGACCGCACAATAACCAGATCCCATCTGCACTGAAATCATTTAATGACTTTTTACATCATCTTTTCTTTTCTCCAGTAAAAATAAGTCACGTACCCATGCCTTATAAAATTAGCCCTAACCCTCAACTCGGGGCAGCAGCAGGAGCTCTGCCTGCCCGTTGGTCCTGTCCCCACGCACCAGCTCTGCCTGCCCATGGGCCCTGTCCCCATGCCAGCGGGGGCAGCAGAAGCGGCAGCAACAGGAGCTCTAACTGCCCGTGGGTCTTGTCCCCACACACCAGCTCTGACTGCCCATGGGCCCTGTCCCCATGCCAGCGGGGGCAGCAGAAGCGGCGGCAGCAGAAGCTCTGACTGCCCGTGGGTCCTGTCCCCATGCTATTCCACACTATTCTCTAAATAAAAGAGCACTACTGCCAGATCTTGAGAGTCTAAGAAATCTTTCTTTTGACTCCTCGGCTCACCGACCCCGCATCATTTCTGGTGGCCCGTACGGGGACTTGCTTCATCGGCTTGTGAGCTCGAGTTCTGGTAAGTGCCCTTTTCTTCCTTGTGCCTTTCTCTTTTTCAAGGATGGATCTAAATTCACTTCTCCATCGGGAACTTTCTCGGACAGCTGTATGAATCCACGTTTGCTGCCCATGGCTACTCTATGGGGCAACTTGTGGCATTCAGCCTGAAGAGAATCAGTACCTTAAGCCTGAGGGTGATGGAAAATGAATTAATCCATTCCTTCCTGCTCTTTTTCAAGGATGGATCTAGATTCACTGCTCCATCGGGAACTTTCTGGGACAGCTGTATGAATCCACGTTTGCTGCCCATGGCTACTCTATGGGGCAAATTGTGGCATTCAGCTTGAAGAGAATCAGTACCTTAAGCCTCAGGGTGATGGAGAATGAATTAATCCATTCCTTCCTGACTCTATCTCTAATAGACAAGTTTTACGTGGGCGCGGGTTGGCCACTTAAGTCATTAGGACGGCCGCCAATCTCCAAGACTCCCGTGGAAGGTTTCTTTTCCTAAGGCTGGATTGGGATCCCTCCCTCTGGCACCTGACCACACTCTGAACTGCGAGGAAAGTCCCACTCGGGACTCCAGTTCAAGGAAAGTACCAAACTCTAACCTCTGGTGGAGTATGGGAACCCCTTCTTGGGAGAATGGCTCCAGGATGCAATTGGGTAGAATGTCCCCCAGACTGGAGGAAAATTCCTCACTGTCTTTCTCTTTCTCACTGTCTTTGTCCTTTTATCCTGGGGCCCATTCACCAGGCACCTATTCCTGCCAGGCAGAATAGGGAAGATGTTCAAGGGATGCCCCCATCATCCCTTGCTACAGGAACTCCATTGGGGGGATTTTCAAGGTAATGGCTCCCTTTCTCTGGGACCATTCACCAGGCACCTATTCCTGCCAGGCAGAATAGGGAAGATGTTCAAGGGATGCCCCCATCATCCCTTGCTACAGGAACTCCATTGGGGGGATTTTCAAGGTAATGGCTCCCTTTCTCTGGGACCATACGCCAGGCACCTATTCCTGCCAGGCAGAATAGGGAAGATGTTCAAGGGATGCCCCCATCATCCCTTGCTACAGGAACTCCATTGGGGGGATTTTCAAGGTAATGGCTCCCTTTCTCTGGGACCATACGCCAGGCACCTATTCCTGCCAGGCGGAATAGGGAAGATGTTCGAGGGATGCCCCCATCATCCCTTGCTACAGGAACCCCAATGGGGGAATTTTCAAGGTAATGGCCCCTTTTCTTTCTCCTTTTCTCTCTGGGACCATTTGCCAGGCACCTATTACTGTCAGGCAGAATAGGCAAGATGTTCAAGGGATGCCCCCATCATCCCTTGCTACAGGAACCCCAATGGGGGGATTTTCGAGGTAATGGCTCCTTTTCTTTCTCCTTTTCTCTCGGGGACCATTCACCAGGCACCTGTTACTGCCAGGCATAACAGGGAAGGTATACAAGGGATGCAATGCCGGGGGACGCCCCCATCACCCCTTGCTATAGGAACCCCACAGTAGGAACAACGGGTAGGACGCTGCCCTAGGTTCAGGGGAGATTTTTCACGGTAATGGACCCGTTTCTTTTGTCTCTCTTGAAGTTACAATGGCCATTTTCATCTCCTTTTGAGCTTTGCGACTGGGAAACAAAGAAATCTTTAAAGAGTAAAAGGCTCCACCCCTGGGAGCCCCAACTTTGGGTTTCTGGGCCTGATCACCCCAGCAACCCTAAGTGGGGGTGCCCTCTCTTGACAGCTGACTCATTGAGTATTTTAGTCACCTACAGAGTCGGTTATGAGGGTAGGAGACCTGTGATTTATTCTGTGAACTGTTGTGCTAGCGTAGTGTGTCCCAGCATGGGAACTATGGTGTGACTCTTATCTTGATAACCCTCTGGAAGAGGCCATGAGGGTGAGGTCTGATCTCTTCTTTTCCTTTCTTTGTCTGTTTTGCTCATCATCTCTTCTGTTGTCACCAAGTCGAGGTTAAGTTCAGGCTGGACCTGAGCAGAACCTTGACCTTCTGTAAAATTGGAAAAGTAAGCATTTTGCCAGGGATTTAACTCTCAAACCTGTCTCTGGGAGCCCCAGCCTCCAGCCAGTTCCAGGCCTTTGCCTCCTGCTTCCCTACCTCAGATTTGCTGGCTCAGAGACAAAGTGCCCAGGCTGAGTGGGACTTGACTAAATCTTATAACTATGTCAACACCCGCAATCGGCCTCTGCACACCCGCAATCGACCTCTGCACCCTTTATCCAGCTGCTGTCAGTCAGACACTGGCTTTACCACCACGGGGAAGGCTCCTAAGCATCCCCAGAGACCCACCCTGCGGATGCGTTCTAACTCCATCTGGGAGAAAATCTGAGGGGTTTCTCTGTGCCTTTGTGATGCAGTTGGACAGGTAGATCAACCTGGAATGTAATTTGAGTTACAATCCAGTTTCTGGGAAATCAAGAGCAACTGTCCTTAGAAAATCCTTGCAAGACTGGAAATACTGCTCTAGAGGCAGTTCGGACTCCACCCAGTGCCTTTATCTCAAAAAGGATTATCATCTCCCCTGTTTAGGAACTACTATCTAGCCCATCACTAATTCCTAAGACTGAAGAAAAAAAAAGAAAGAAAGAAAGAAAGAGGAGGGGAGAGGAAAAACAGCCATAAGCGTGCCCTTGCCCAAAAAATCTAGCATCTTGAGTATCTTCTCCACAAATATTGGTAAAAAAACCAACAGCTGTGCAGTCTCTGTGTACGTATGTCTTATGCATGTTATATGTGTGACATTTTTACCTTTGGATGGTATGGCCAAATTAAGAGCTCGGTTTAATTGGCTTAAAGTAAGCGCTTACATAAATTCTAAATGTAGTAGAAATTAATCCAATGTCTTTCAAGTTAACTTGACGTGAATTAACCTTTGGTAAATGAAAGCTTGTTTAAGTTTGTTGGTTTGATTGAAAATGGTCTTCTTGTCAGAGTTGTCAGTATTTGCATATGATGCAGGCATGCAGCCTGGGTTTACTAGTCAAATAAGTTCACATTGTCTGTTAAATTCATCAGCAAAATAATAGCTTTAAATGATGACCAGTTTTGTCTAATGTCTCATGAAGTTTTTGTGGGTACAATAACTGTTTTATGGTCTGTATACTTGAAAAAAAAAAAAAACAGCTTCCAAATTGTTTTGATAACAATCTTGAGTTTTGCCAAGTTAAGTTAAATGATAAAAATCTGAGCATCTGGGTCATTTTTGGATTGGATAGCACACAAGCATTACAGTTAAACTTCTCTAAGTTATCTACTTTTGGCTTCTTATTGCAGAGAGGCTAAAAGTCTTTGGGTCTGTTATTGTAAAGCAGCATGTTTCTAGAAATTATGAAGTGTTTAGAATGCTGGTATAAAAGACAATTCGTAATTGCTTACCTTTTTAGTGTTTACTATGGTCTGTTAAGGGTTAAAAGTTCTTATTAACCTATATAATTAAAGCTACTGGAAATTAATAAGGAAAACAGCTCTGTATTCAAGGAAAGTTAAAATGTATGTTTTCAGTAAAGAGGGTATAAAGAATGGAAGTATTTTTGTTTGATGGGTTAAGAAAGATAAATTTGTCCTAATGTACTAGAAAGGAAAAAAGAAAGACTTTGGGACATATTCTGAAGGCAAAAAGAAAGTTGTAGAAGGTTTGTGAAGGAGAAATTCTGAAAGGAGTTTTATGACTGGTGTAGCAGACTAAGATTAAAGTAAATCCAATTAAGTGAATAAATTTTAATGTTAAAAATAAGCTGGTACAGAAATTAAAATTTGGTTTTCTCTCAAAGCATAATTTTCTTGAACTTTTGGCCTGCTCTAATTCTACCTAAAAGACAGAAAATCTATGTTTTGTTAAAATAATTTCCTATATTCAGAAAGAAAGAGGTCTCTTCTAAAACTTTTTGACAGTGTTGTTTGCTCTTGACTGTCTCTGTTGTCACTTTGAATGGATGCCTGAGCATTGTTTATTAATATACGTGTCTTAACATTATATAGCATTCCTAAAATTCTAATCTGTTCTGGTTATCAGTCATAATTCCAGTTATTATCTTAAAGTGTTATATGTCACAGAAATAGCCAAGTTTCTTCGTCAATTGCCCTTTTGAGTCCTTTGTCCATTTGCAGATAGTTGTTTTACTGTGATGCTTTTTGCTTTTGCAAATGTTTTGTCTTCAGAGAAATTCCTGGAAAGGATTATGACAAAGGTTCTAAACCATAGGTTTCTGATAAACTTTCAGATTTTAAAACTGAACCGGGTAAGAAATTACAGAATTCTAACAGAAACTAAGCTCATAGATCTGCTAACAGAAGATTAAGCTCAAGAACTGATTATACAGGACTGTGTGAACTGAGGAGGATGATTATAATTTTTTATGACTTCTGTTTGAAATATTGCTGAGTTTTGATGTTTTGTTTTGTTTTCTCATGTTTAAGGAAATCTTTCTTTCTTTTCTCTTATGCTAACTATGACTTACAGCAATTTAGTGAAATACATCTTTATGAGCAAAACTGAAACATTTGTCTTTTTCTCCCGACCTGATCCCTCCAGAATTTGGAAGCTCTTTGTGAGTACGGTTATTTCGTGGCAATATAGTTATTTGCATAAGTTCAATAAGAATTTGGTCTCCTTATAACAGGACACATTGGTTATCTTACCAAGGCTTTGACTGGAATGTCATATTTGAGAGAAACATACAGGCTCAGATATGACAACACAGCTTTTCAGGAACAAAGATTGGACATTCTGGAATACAGCCACTTGGAAACATGGGCCTGGTACCTTGTTTACAGAGATTCTGGCAATCTTACCCGGTAAGTAAGGAAGCTTGCTTATCTGGCAGGTGCAAGGAACCTCAAAATGTTTTGGGGGAACTCGAGAAGAGAGGAGTCCACCCAAATCTGGAGGTACTGCAGGCAAAATCTGATGGCAAGTCCTTGGCTTGGTTTTTCTGGCCTCGAGAGGCCTTTACAGTTCAATCTGAGATTCCTCATAAAAATTCCAGCAAAGCAGATTTAAAAAGCCTGTATAATCAATTGGTATTCTTGCTGCACTTATGTAAATAATTGGCAGACCAGTTAATCTTAATTTGGCTATCTTTTATAAAAATGAGGGTGATTTTAGAGAGAAAAAATTATGTTTCAGTAGAAGGTACAGTACACATTCATGGATATTAGATTCTAGCTCTTCTCTTCTGCAAGATTCATCTGTTACTAATCATAATGTTTCCTTGTGGCCATCCATCTCTGCTCCCTGGGAGTTCCCTGGCCACAAGCAAACCTTTTCCTTCAACACTACTGCCCAAATACTAACTAGATTTGCCTTGTCACAGGTGGATCATAAACGACAAGTTCCAAAGGTAAAGTCCCCAGCTTATCGATACACACAGGATGGACTATATCAAATTTGGGACGAATATATTTGGCTCACTCCTACTAGTGGTCAACTCAGTCAAAAGGCCACTCTATGTTGGGAACAAACCAATCACACCTGTGATACGTGGCCTAATAGCACCCGACCTATGGGACAAATTCCCCGTCATATGTGTTCTCATATCATAAGCTTAAAAAATACTGATTGGTTTGGGACTCACTGGGATAGACGGCCCAGCACACATTGGTTAGCCCCTAATGGCACTCAGTGGCTATGTGGCTCCAACTTATGGCCTTGGCTGCCACCTGGATGGATTGGACGATGCACCCTAGGCTTCGTCTGGATGCAAGGTAGAACTAAATTTAGTATATCTCCTCCTGCTAACCTACCCAACCTGCAACAGCGCTGGACCCGCTCTGTCTTCCACTGGTATGACCACGTTGCCTCAATTTTCCTTCCCCAATTAGGAATTGAAAGTGTCATCTGGCCCATGGAAGTCCTAAACAAATTTACTATGAAGGCATTAAATGATACACAACATAGCCTTTTGCTGCTTGATTTAGAAGTGTCTCAAAGGCGTAAGGCAGTCCTCCAAAACCGAATGGCACTGGATGTCTTGACAGCAGCACAGGGGGGCACTCGTGTCATTATAAAAACTGAATGTTGTGTCTATATTCCTGACTACCATCAAAATATCTCCGGCTTCCTATGTGATATGAACCACCAAATTAAGTTCATGTCTGACCCTACCCTATCTCTAAACGATTGGTTTAACTCCTGGTCAGGACCAGGTTTCTGGACTGCTATCAAAACCTTATTCTTTGGGTTAATCATTCTGCTTGTATTTCTTATCATAATTTGTTGTCTGTTTCGTTGTTTGTCTTCTGCATGTCAACAAAATTTCACCTCCTGGACCACCTCTCGTCAAATGATTCTCTCGTCTCCAGAGGCTCTGGATGCCTTGTCAGGCTTGGACTCCATGGGTGCAGCCTTCCGGTCCACTGAACTTCCTACCTATACCTATGGCCCCATTTAGGGACAGCTCTACGACCTTGTACAGCCGGAAGCAGTTACAGAAGACTGACCGTCGTCCATATCCCCAAAAGATTTCGGGGCCAAATGGGTTCAGGGGGGGTTTATGATGTGGATTAAGGCTGCCCCAGCTAGAGAAGCCCAATGTGACCTGGCCTACATGCCAAACTATACGACCCAGTGGACTTTTTTTTATGGTATGAATTAGGACCGCCCCAGGGAGAGAAGCCCAGGGCATCCTCACCTACATGCTGATCTATATGGCCAGATTCGTATCTAAAGTTATATGACCGCACAATAACCAGACCCCATCTGCACTGAAATCATTTAATGACTTTTTACATCATCTTTTCTTTTCTCCAGTAAAAATAAGTCACGTACCCATGCCTTATAAAATTAGCCCTAACCCTCAACTCGGGGCAGCAGCAGGAGCTCTGCCTGCCCATGGGTCCTGTCCCCATGCCAGCGGGGGCAGCAGCAGGAGCTCTGCCTGCCCATGGGTCCTGTCCCCACACACCAGCTCTGCCTGCCCGTGGGTCCTGTCCCCATGCCAGCGGGGGCAGCAGAAGCGGCGGCAGCAGAAGCTCTGACTGCCCATGGGTCCTATCCCCATGCTATCCCACACTATTCTCTAAATAAAAGAGCACTACTGCCAGATCTTGAGAGTCTAAGAAATCTTTCTTTTGACTCCTCGGCTCACCGACCCCGCATCACTGGGACCTTGAACATTATCATATAGGACTTGGATTGTAGCTCACAGAAGAGGAGAGCTACTCCATGATTTACGCTTGGAATGAACATGCTCTGACTTGTGTTTGGAATAAAGATGTTTGAAGCAGGGCCCGGCCCGGTGGTGCAGTGGTTAAGTGCACACGTTCTACTTCGGCGGCCCGGGGGTTCGCCGGTTCGGATCCCAGGTGTGGACATGGCACCACTTGGCAAGCCATGCTGTGGCAGGTGTCCCACATATAAAGTAGAGGAAGATGGGCACAGATGTTAGCTCAGGGCCAGTCTTCCTCAGCAAAAAGAGGAGGATTGGCAGCAGATGTTAGCTCAGGGCTAATCTTCCTCAAAAAAAAAAAAAATATTTGAAGCAAGTGGAGCATGAATTGTAAGGGGTCAGGAGAAGCAAGCGTTCTTTAATGTAAAAGCACGGCATGCACCTGAAATGAATCTGGAAGATGTTGGGCAACGTCAAGAAGGACCATCCTCTAAAGGAGGGATGTGTGAAGTCAAGATTTCTCAAGGGTACTGTAGGAAGAAACCATTTGAGTCTCTTTTCCATCCGTAGAAGGGTGTTCGATTCCTTCCAAAGGCAGAAGAGGTCCAGTGGACGGGCTGAAGCTCAGAGCAGAGATCAAGACAGAAAAAGGCAGGGATGTTTCTGAGGTGGAGTCCTGGCTTCCAGACCAAATAGTTAGGGCAAGGAAGTCTGTTACCACAAAAATCAGGCTCTCAACTCAACTGTCCTCATCTGATGATGCTGCAACCCTCACCTGGGCTTCCAGTCCTAGAGAGGGTGGCAAATGGACCACCCGTCTTAGGAAAAGACACAAAGTCATGCCTAATGAAGCCATCACCGTCCATGGCGCCCCCAGTCCATGCAGTCTCTCCAATAGCACTAAAGGGGTTATTCTATAACACACGAGCTCGAATCCCACTCTAATAGGGTTGCCACATTTAGCAAATAAATGCCCAGTTCATTCTGAATTTCAAGTAAACAAGCAATATTTAATTTTTAGGCTGAACATGTCCCAAATATTACATGCAAAACTTCTGTGGAGAGCAACTGTTTTTGGCTTGTCTGGAATTCAAGTTTCACTGGGCCGGTGGTTATCACGCCTGCAACCCTACGCAGCGATGAAGAAAGGACATAATAACTGAGATCAGGTCTAAGAATCCACTGACAGATAAACACCATAAAACTTGTTAACGCAATCCCTGACCTTTTGGGGATGAAGCCAGTGAGGTCACACTGTCAGGATGGCTAAACGCATGTGACACCACTGAGTAACCATCCGTCATTAAAAGAAATCTCAGCAAACTAACAATAGAGTGTCTTTTCTTCTTTTCAATAGGGACAATGTATGTGCGTGTAAGTGTGTGGGTGTCTAAGTCCGTGTGTCCATGTGTCTAAGTGTCTGTGTGTATACAAGTTTCTGTGTATGTGTATGTATGTGTGTGTTGCGTGTCTGCCTGTGAATGTGCATGCTGCGGCTTTGTACGTGTGTGTCCGTGTGTGCCTGTATGCCAATGTGTTTGTGTGCTTATGTGTGTTTGTGTGTCTGTCTATGTGTGTGTGTCTCTGTGAGCACATTTGTGTCTGAGTGTGTGCGCATGTGCCCGTGCATATATGAGCGTGTTTGTATTTGTCTTTGTGTCTCTCTATGTGTGCATGTGCGTTATGTCTGTGTGTCTCTCGGTGCCTCTGGGCATATGTTTATATACGTGTGTGTGTGTGTGTGTGTGTGCACACTCCAGTGAATGGCCAGCATTGTGCTGAATAGCAAAGCCCCAGAGGCCGCCCCACTGTCAACAAGGCAGGGTCTGGCACCAACCTGCATCTCCGCTGACATTAAGCTTCGGTATTGGAAGCTCTGGCCAAGGAACGTGATGAACTCAAGGTGGAAAGGAGGAAACCGCGTTCTTACCTATAAAAGAAATGTTGGCAGCCTGGAACGCCAGCAGTCCACAGGGAATCAGATAAAACTAACGAACAAGAAGTCTTAGGAATCTACACCAGCGTCTCAGATCAAAGTGGTGTGTTGCCGTGTCATGGCCGACCCCGCCTGAAGCAGAGGCAGGGATGCGTCCCAAATGCCAGGGGACAAGGACTGACAGGGTCAGTGTGCAGATCCCCGGGGACGTTGGACCATCACAACCAAGTGGGGAAGAAAAAGAAGCATTGGCAGCCGCCCATGGGTGCAGTGGCCGATTCTTCGGAAAACCAATTCCCCCATTGCTCATGTCCCACTCACCAAGGGGGCACCCCTCCACCTGCAGGGAGGACGATGTGAGGCAGGGCAGAGGTGACACTCCGTTCTCAGGCATCACCCGGAGCACGGGAAAACCACCGCTCCGAAGAACCAGCTGAGTGCTCTCTGTTTCCCGGAACACAACCCCGTCTCAATGCCGCACCGCAAGACGGACCCATCTACTCAACTCCATCCTGAAGAGACGCAAGCCTTCCCCTTTTCCCTGTGACACATAATCTCAGGGAAGACAGACATGCCCAAAGTTCCCATACAAGGAGAACGATGACCCGACGTCTGGAAAAATCCTGTAGTCCGAAACACAGAAGTCCTTGTAAACATTCAGAATACGCCACGAGACAGAACCTCTCCATGCAACAGAAGAACAGGATGCTAATGTGTATTATCACCGAAACTTGAAAGGGCATTGCCTACGGCAAAGGGGGACCATCCAAAAGCAGGAATGACACTCAATGATGAAAAACGATGACGGAATTAAAAACGGCAAGGGAGGTAAGAAACACCATTAAAAGCCACAGGACATGCAATGGAAATTTTTGAGAATGCCGAGGGAAAGAGCAAAGCGTGTGATGGATAAATGTTTAAAGATACAGGAGCTCTGTTACAAAAGGAATTCCAGAAAGAGGAGGAGAAACAGACAAGAAAAAAGTAGTAATCCAAGAAACATCAAAAGGCTATTTTCATGAGCCCAAATGACAGATTAAAACCACTATTGCCTAAGTATCCAGTAAAATGATTAAAAAAAAAAAAAAAGGACATATTCTGATAATTTGCTTGTTGGCTTGTCCCGAATTTCAAGTATAAACCCAATATCATAGAGATCGAAAAGAAAAACAAATTCAGTGCAAAATTAGTTAAAATTTATTTTGTCATTGGACTTTCCCTTACGGAGTAGCATACGCAGAATTTCGGAAGCTGGAAAATACAGCGATAAGTAGTGTAATGGTTTCCTGGGACTCCTGCAACAAATGACCACAAGGTTGCTGGCTTAAAACAACACAGATTTATTCTCTCCCAGTTCTGGAGACTAAAAATCTTAGCCAAGGTGTAGGCACGGTTGAGTCCTTCCAGAGACTCCAGGCGAGAACCTGTTCCATGCCCTTCTCCCAGTTTCTGGTGGTTGCTGGGCATCCTTGGCATTCCTTGGCTGATAGAAGCATCACCCACATCTCCACCTCCATCTCCACAGGGCCTTCTCTTCCTTCTCTGCATTGTCTGTGTCCAAATGTCCCCTTCCTATAGGGACACCAGAAATACCGGACTCAGGTCCCAACCTACTGCAGTGTGACCTCACCCTAATTTAGCTGATTATCTCTCTCTGCAATGACCCTATTTCCAAATAAGGTCAAATTCTGCTCTGAGGTTCTGAGGGGTTAGCAATTTAATTTGCGAATGGACGGAACACCATTTAACCCATCAGACACCCTTAATTCTAGCTCGTTATTTCCTTGCTGGTCACAGACACATGTGCATGCATTCACCTCTATCCTCTCTGATGCTCGTGCCTGAGACCCGCCGTGGCCAACACTCCTCTCCTCCCCAGGTTCTGTTCCACCATCACATCACCAGAATGGCCCTCCCTAACCACTCCCTCCCGCTTTGGTTCATTGCATTTATGCCTGCCTGGCATACACTGCGCACGTGCACTCTCTTCCAAATGCCTGTTGTGTCCCACTAGTATGGGAGCGACAGGAGAATAAGCACGGGGTTTGCTTGGCAGCTGTCTTCACTCCCGGCACACAGGAGGCCCTCCATAAATAAACCCAGCTTCCCAGCTTGGAAGCTCAAGACAAAAACGTGAAGCCGGGCCCTTCTTTAAGACATCACACCACGACTCAGCTGAGGCCCCTTTCGTAATGTTAAAAGATAAAGTAAGACGCATTAAAATGTTGAAGAGTTTATTTGAGCAAACAGGGGTTCCAAATGGGCAGCGCCACACCTAACGTGGTTCCGGGGGGCGGACAGGCCAGGGGAAACGTTTTATAGGGAAGATGCAGAAGCAAAGCAAGGAGATTATTCGATAGGTGATGGCATAAGCGGATGCCTTATTTGGGAAAGGCTGGTTGGCTGTTTATGAACGGCTGTTTGTTTTCTCAAATTTGGGTGCATTTGCAGGAATCAACTCTGACTCAGGGTTGGGCTTCTCTTTAGGTTATCAATGAGAGTCACCTCGTCCTGATGGACTTCTTGTTTAACTAATTACAAGAGTATCTTGCTGGCCTCGGTGGTGGTTTTGCTGAGGCCACATTTTCATGTCACGGTGGAGACCTACGTCCATCTCTCAGGAGGTCCAAAGCAGCCTGTTCTTCCTTCGTCACTCGCCAGACCTGCATCCCCAAGAGAGAACACGAGCTGAAATAGAAAGTCTATCTTCTGAGAAAAGTATGTACCTTTCAACACGAGAATCAAGCTCAGGGAATCCCATGGCTATCGTGGATGTAGTTGATAAATGTTTCTGTGAGCAAGGCAGGATATAATATCATATATTCAATATCACCTCGTTTTTGGAATAAATACACTCAACATTTTATCCAAGACAC
Organism: Equus caballus; assembly: GCF_041296265.1. Taxonomy (NCBI): domain Eukaryota; kingdom Metazoa; phylum Chordata; class Mammalia; order Perissodactyla; family Equidae; genus Equus; species Equus caballus. The sequence goes on along the minus strand of NC_091715.1, from coordinate 1,142,394 downwards.
GAGGCATTAAGGAATGTGTGTTTGCTTTCCTTTTCCTTAAAATATATATACATACTTTACTTTCTGTGATAGGCATACAAAATTAAATCTTACTGAATAAAACTGAGCTTCTTAGCGGAAACTTTGTTTCTGAGTATTGAGTCACCCAAGTCAACTTTTTGTTCCTCCTGCTCTTGATGCAACCTATTAATTTGAACATGGATGCTTTCCAGCGGCTCCCTTGGATTAAGATCCTATGACGTCCTCAAACTGAGATGTGGGAAGAACTGTCTGCTAATACGTTGAAATAATCTCTACAATCTATGACCCTCTCAACGAAAGTACAGTGATGGCTTGCTGAGGAAATCACTGTCGTTTGTTGAAAGACTGTCGCACGTCAGACGTTGAGATCCATGCTGGGGACGGAAAGATGAAGAGGAATAATGTCCCAGTGGACCTGGGATCCAACTGGGGAAACAGACGAGTACCAAGTGTAACTGAGGCTTCCAACCAAACATTTGTTAACAAGGATAGTCAATAAAAATCTCTCTGTATTAATATTAAAAAGAGCATCCAGAAAAGAAGATACTTTGGTTAACGTCTACTCTATCCCTTAGACAATCAACGTTATATTCCATTTCATCCTGTCAAAATAGCCTGTGAATAAATTATTATTTTTATAGTTTTAGGACAGTAAACAAACGATGTCCAGGTGAGTGGCTTCTTCAACACTGTGCAGGCACCAATGGGGAGGAAAAGAATCTTAAACAAATTCATTCTGGGGTCAAGAACCCACACCCTCGCCTCTGTAACAGAAAGGTCTCAAGTTCAAAACAAACATAGAGATGAATAAAATAAACGGCTTCATTAGACTTTTAGCGCCCATTAGCTGTTTATTTTTGTTTTTCAATCAATTCTCAAGCAGGATCATCTCCGTGGACTTCGTCACTCCTGCATACGAGACCTCCTCTGAATCTCGACGTACGAGGGCAGCTTTATGAACCGCGTGCAGCATTCCTGATAAAACTCCTTGCGCATGTATTACACAACACACTGTAACGCCCGGGAGAGGCATTGAAAGCAGACAAGCCAAGGATGCTTGACTTGCCCCTTAAATAAGCAGATTTGCAAGTCACAGATAAATTAGCGTAGGACGCACTTCGTGCCAGTTGGATGAGATTAGATAAAAAAACAAGATATAAGTTGTGTCCTGAGAAGTCTGGAGACGGCAGTGGTGTGACTCAGAAGCTGTAGGATGATCGCTGAAGATTGTTTTACTATCTTGACTGCTAATCTCACTCGCCCAAAGTTATAATTCAGTGCTAGGTACGGCATTCCACTGCCGAGCATTCGTTTCGTTAGAGAAATGATCTCTCAGGGTACGGTTAGAAATGAAAGATGTACAAATTGTTATCCACGGAGGGGCCAGAAGTATGAATGTTATGAACTTTCTCGTGATGTCATGCAACAGAACATTGCTTCCAGAAAAGTAAGTTCCTGCAACGGCCTCACCCTTGTGCAAGAATTTGCAAAGTTGCAGCCTCTTCATTTCTTCCGAGGAAGCTGGCGTCGCCCAGCTTCAACGCTGCCTCATCCAGTCTTTCTCACTGACAGTTATCAATTTTTATTATCAGTTATCAATTTTATCTTCTGAATAATAACTAGTAATTTTGATAGCAAAGTTAGGCTAGAGGGATGAGCTCCAGAGAAACAGACTGCTAAGAACATTCTAGGGGTTGTTTTTATTTTAAAAAATAACCTTTCTAAATTATTTTTAGCAGGTGGTGGGTGAGAAAGAAAAGCAGGTTTATGAAAAGGAAAAACGGTTGTCATTAGAGAGCTATGTTTCCTTGCTTTGCACTTTTCTCGTAATACAGTGTTTGGGTTTGACTTCTTAGAAAGTATTCTTACCGTAGAGTATAGTTTTGAGCTATTCCTTTTCAGTGGGTGAATTGGTAAACTATAGGAAGAAAATGACACTGGAGTGTTAGGTGGGACTTTTAAGGCTACCTTTAAAGAAGCATATTTTGTATATGACCAGAGGCAATGCTCAACTACCAATGCAGAAATATGAAGGAAATGACAAAAAAAAAAAAAATGAAGTAATCTCCAAGTGTTTGAATTTGACCAAATGTGGGTGCAAGTGTTGAAACGCTGAAGACTAGAAGGAATGCTTAAATCCAGCTAGACATAGAATCTACTGGAGAATGTAGGTAATTTAAAGAGCTGTGCATTTGTCCTTTCTCAGAGGAAGCTCGGTAGAGACACACGCTGTCGGTGAGAAAACTTCCCTTTTTAAGGAGAACGTTGGAAAGAAAATTATGGAGAGTCAGAACAGTAAGCAATTATAACACAGTTAATTCAAAAGATGGTTACTGTCGATGATACAATACAGGTCCTTCTGAAATCTTGACTCAAGAAGAAAAGGAAATTATATGCGATTTCCACCTCTCCACCAATTTGCTAGCCAACAGGAATGAAAATGGCGGCACCAAAGACTCTGGGAAGCAGAGAGCCCTTCCTCGTTATCCATGCTTATGAAGAAAGAGACACGATGGTTCCGATGCGGGATCGGTGAGCCGAGGAGTCGAAAGAAAGATTTCTTAGACTCTCAAGATCTGGCAGTAGTGCTCTTTTATTTAGAGAATAGTGTGGAATAGCATGGGGACAGGACCCATGGGCAGGCAGAACTTCTGCTGCTGCCCTGAGTTGAGGGTTAGGGCTAATTTTATAAGGCATGCGTACGTGACTTATTTTTACTGGAAAAAAAAGAAAAGATGATGTAAAAAGTCATTAAATGATTTCAGTGCAGATGGGGTCTGGTTATTGTGCGGTCATATAACTTTAGATACGAATCTGGCCATATAGATCGGCATGCAGGTGAGGATGCCCCGGGCTTCTCTCCCTGGGGCGGTCCTAATTCATACCATAGAAAAAGTCCACTGGGTCATATAGTTTGGCATGTAGGCCAGGTCACCTTGGGCTTCTCTAGCTGGGGCAGCCTTAATCCACATCATAACCCCCCCCTGAACCCATTTGGCCCCGAAATCTTTTGGGGATATGGACGACGGTCAGTCTTCTGTAACTGCTTCCGGCTGTACAAGGTCGTAGAGCTGTCCCTAAATGGGGCCATAGGTATAGGTAGGGGGTTCAGCAGACCGGAAGACTGCACCCGTGGAGTCCAAGGCTGACAAGGCATCCAGAACCTCTGGGGACGAGAGAATCATTTGACGAGTGGTGGTCCAGGAGGTGAAACTTTGTTGACATGCGGAAGACAAACAATGAAACAGACAACAAATTATAATAAGAAATACAAGCAGTATGATTAACCCAATGAATAAGGTTTTGATAGCAGTCCAGAAACCTGGACCTGACCAGGAGTTCAACCAGTCATTTAGAGATAGGGGAGGGTCAGACATGGACTTAATTTGGTGGCTCATATCAGACAGGAAGCCGGAGATATTTTGATGGTAGTCAGGAATATAGACACAACATTCAGTTTTTATAATGGTGCAGGTGCCCCCCCTGTGCTGCTGTCAAGACATCCAGTGCCATTCGGTTTTGGAGGACTGCCTTACACATTTGGGATACTTCTAAATCGAGCTGCGAAAGGCTATGTTGTGTATCATTTAATGCCTTCATAGTAAATTTGTTTAGGACTTCCATGTGCAAGATGACACTTTCAATTCCTAATTGGGGAAGGAAAATTGAGGAAAGATGGTCATACCAGTGGAAGACAGAGCGGGTCCAGCGCTGTTGCAGGTTGGGTAGGTTAGCAGGAGGAGATATAGTAAATGTAGTTCTACCTTGCATCCAGACAAAGCCTAGGGTGCATCGTCCAATCCATCCAGGTGGCAGCCAAGGCCATAAGTTGGAGCCACATAGCCACTGAGTGCCATTAGGGGCTAACCAACGTGTGCTTGGTCGTCTATCCCAGTCAGTCCCAAACCAATCAGTATTTTTTAAGCTTATGATATGAGAACACATATGACGGGGAATCTGTCCCATAGGTCGGGTGCTATTAGGCCACGTATCACAGGTGTGATTGGTTTGTTCCCAACATATAGTGGCTTTTTGACTGAGTTGACCACTAGTAGGAGTGAGCCAAATATATTCGTCCCAAATCTGATATAGTCCATCCTGTGTGTATCGATAAGCTGGGGACTTTACCTTTGGAACTTGTTGTTCATGATCCACTTGTGACAAGGCAAATCTAGTCAGTGTTTGGGCAGTAGTGTTGAAGGAACAGGTTTGATTGTGGCCTGGGAGCTCCCAGGTATCAGAGACAGATGGCCACAAGGAGACATTATGGTTAGTAATAGATGAATCTTGTAGAAGAGAAGAGCTAGAAATATATTGTGTAGTGAAGAGAAGCATTGCATGCCAATCAGTACCCTGGAGGGGTGAGACCCACCAGGGGAGGCCAGAAGTACCAGACAGAGGCAAGAGTCCACAAACCCAACACGTGGTTTGGTTGCGGAGCTCAGCATAATGTTGAGCCCATTTAAAAAAAAAATTGTCTGTCATTACAAAAGGTGATAAGAAGAAAATAATCAAGATAGGGTTCATTTTGTTCTAAAAAGCAGTTTTAAATCACCGGTTTGTTCACAAGAGTAGTCCGGTTGAACAGCAGGATCTGGATCAGCCTTGTCCTGAAAAGAAGTCATAAGTTTTACTCGGGAAATATGAGTCCAAGAAGTATGATCTTTTAATTTTACAGCTGTGGGAGTACTTAGAATGACTTGATAAGGTCCTTTCCATTTTGGGCTTAACCCATCGGAATGTGTTTTCCAATCTTTTAAATATACCATATCACCAGGATTTACCTGGCAAGGTATATCGGCAGACAATGGTTCCGGCTTAGGTAAATGATTATTAACATAGTCATTTAGTTCCTTTTGTATCAGACCAGCCTCAATGGAATATTGACATAATTGGTGGTAATCAGAGTCAAATACTATATCGGTGGATAGAAAGGGCCTTCCATACAGGATTTCATAAGGGCTTAACCCTAAACTACTCTTAGGAGCCGTTCTCATCCGTAGGAGGCCAATAGGTAATAGTGTAATCCAAGTTTCCTGAGTCTCAAGACTTAACTTAGAGAGATGTCGTTTTAGAGTATGATTTGCCTTCTTCACTTTCCCAGAGGATTGTGGATGCCAAGCCGAATGCAAATAGTATTCGATTTGCAAAGCTGAAGAGACCTGTTGTGTTATTTGAGCTATGAAAGAGGGACCATTATCACTCTGTAAGGTCTTGGGCAAGCCAAAGCGTGGGATAATTTCCCTTAAAAGGGCCTTTGTTACTTCGATTGCCCGTTCGCTTCGACAAGGGAAGGCCTCAATCCAGCCTGTAAAGGTATCGACAAATACCAAAAGATATTTATAGCCATGACATGGAGGCATTTGGGTAAAATCTAGTTGCCAATCTTCCCCGGGATAGGTGCCCCGCCGTTGTATAGGCCGTAACAGAGGAGGTGGTCTAGCTGCCCCCTCTGGATTGACTTGAGCACAAGTGGCACAAGAGCGGCAGACCTGTCTAATGGTGGCATGGAAAGTAAGGCCATCGAAGGATTTAAAAAGTAGCTGAGTCAATGATTGTTTGCCAAAATGGGTAGCCTGATGAATTCCATTAACTAATTTCCATTGAAGGCTTTTAGGTATGAAAATTTTTCCCTGGTCATTAATTAGCCAAGACTGTTTTGTTTCCTGGGTATATCCCTTTTCTTGAGCCAGGGTTATTTCTTGAGTTGTATAAGTAGGACTAATAAGGCCCAAAGCAGGGGGAGTGGGAAGTAAGCTTAAAAGGGTACTTTGTTTAGCTGACCGTTTAGCTTCCCGGTCAGCAAAATTATTACCCTTGCTCTCAAGGGATAAATCCTTCTGATGTCCCCGGCAATGGACCACAGCCACTTGCTTAGGAAGAAGCACAGAGTTTAAAAGAGCCAAAATCTCTGCTCCGTATTTAATAGGGGAGTTCTTTGTATTGAGTAAACCCCTTTCCTTCCATATGACCCCATGTGCATGTAGGACCAAGAAGGCATATTTTGAGTCAGTGTAAATATTGATAACCATAGCCTTCGCCAGGTGAAGGGCTCGGGTAAGAGCGATGAGTTCAGCCTTTTGGGCAGACGTATTGGCTGGAAGGGCTTGTGCCTCAATGACGTGCAAGGCGTTTACTATGGCATAGCCTGCCTTGCGTATGCCTTGCTCTATGAAGCTACTGCCATCTATAAACCAGGTGTCCTCTGCATTAGCTATGGGGGAATCCAGCAGGTCAGGCCTGCTGGAGTACACTTGTTCTATGACTTCAGAGCATGTATGCTCCAAATCCTGGACCGGGTAGTCAGGACCGGGCATAAGTTCTGCTGGATTAATTGTCTGACAAACCTTAAGGATGATATCAGGTGTGTCTAGGAGGACGGCCTGATATTTAGTTAGACGTCCTCCAGTCATCCATTGATGTCCCTTAGTTTGTAACACGGCTTGTACCTGATGAGGAGTCATGACTGTTAAAGGCTGTCCCATAGTTAATTTAGAGGCCTCCTCAACTAACAGAGCTGTAGCTGCTACAGCCCTTAAGCATGCTGGCCATCCCAAAGCCACTGAGTCTAGAGTCTTTGAGAAATATCCAACAATTTGGGTCTCTGGGCCTAGTCTTTGGGTGAGGGTACCGAGGGCCTGGCCCTGCTTTTCAGTAACATAAAGAGTAAAAGGCTTGTTGACATTAGGCAGAGCCAGGGCTGGGGCGGAAGACAGCTTCTGTTGAATCGACCGAAAGGCCTTGTCTTCCTTTTGCGTCCACTCCAGAGGTTCTGTATCAGGTCCTCTGGTTGCTTCATATAAAGGCTTTGCTATTACCCCGAACTGAGGAAGCCATAAACGACAGAATCCTGCCATACCCAGGAAAGTGCGAAGTTGTCTTTTTGTCTTTGGTGGTCCAAGTTCGAGGATAGCCTTTTTCCTATTTATAGAAAGTGCCCGGTGTCCTGGGGTTAAATCATAGCCCAGATAGGTCACTTGCTGTTGTGAAATTTGTGCCTTTTGTGGGGACACTCGATATCCCCGTTGGGCTAAGAAATTAAGGACAAGGACAGTATTGTGGTCAGAATTCTCCTTTGTGGGACTACAAATAAGAATATCATCAACATATTGTATTAAACCACCAACAGGGAGTTGGACATCCCGCAGATCCTTGCCTAGGGCACTTCCAAACAAATGGGGGCTATCCCGAAAACCTTGAAGGAGGACTGTCCACGTCAGCTGGATAGGAAGAGCTTCATTAGGAAACTTCCATTCGAAGGCGAATAATGGTTGGGAAGTTTCATCCAGAGGAATACAAAAGAAAGCATCCTTTAAGTCCAGGACTGTAAACCAATTTGAGTTTTCTGGGATCTGGGAAAGTATAGTATATGGGTTAGGCACGATGGAGTGGATGGGAACAGTGGCCTCATTAATTATGCGGAGGTCCTGGACCAAACGATAATCTCCATTTGGCTTCTTTACAGGCAAGATAGGAGTGTTATAGGGAGATTGACATCGTTTAAGGAGGCCATGACTGAGGAATTTTAATCTAAGGGGTTGTAATCCTTCAAGTGCCTCTGGCTTTAAAGGGTATTGCCTCTTATGAGGTACAAGAGAAGAGTCCCACAGAGTAATAGAGACTGGCTGTGCTGTTATAGCTCTTCCTGGAAGAGAGGAGTCCCAAACCTGGGGATCAACTGCTTCCCATATATGGGGTGGAATATTAGAGGGTATCTGGGAGACAACAGAGCTTGGAAACAGAGCGACAAACAAGCCATCCTCCTCACGTGTTAGAATAAATTGGCTTCCTAATTTTTTCATTAAGTCTCGCCCTAATAGTGGAGTAGGACAAGTAGGTAGGACTAGGAAAGTATGGGAAAACACCTGAGTCCGATATTGGCAACTTAAAGGAAAAGTTTGGTAACAAAACTTAGAGTCACCCTCTATTCCGACAATTTTTTGATGGGACTTACGAGTTGGGCCAGAGTGGCAAACAAGTACAGAGTAAGTGGCTCCCGTATCAATAAGAAAATTGATCTGCTTACCTTCCACATCCAGAGTAACCCGGGGCTCAGTCTGTTCGATGGTGATGGGAACCGGACTGGCCTCTGGGCCCCTTCAGGCGGAGTCCTCAGGATCACATCTCCGGGCAGGGAAGTGTGTTCTTGGCCCCTCCTCACTCTGGAGGCGAGGACAATCACGCTTCCAATGTCCCTCTCGCTTGCAGAGAGGACAAGGCCCAGGAGGAAGATCCTTTCTTGGGCACTGTCTGCTCCAGTGTCCAAATTGACCGCAACGGTAACAAGGGGACTTACCTGAGCCTCCGGCAATGGTAGTCTGAGACTTGGGCCCCTGGTTAGCCTGTTTCTGTGGCATATCCACAATGGTGGCTGCTAAAATGTGAGCCTGTACCTTACCCTGTAACTTTGCCCTTCTGGCCTTATCCTGTTTAAGAGTCAAGTCCCGATCATTAAACACCTGAGTAGCAACCTCCAAAAGTCTCTGTACAGGTGTTTGAGGGCCTAAGGCCAGTTTAGTCAGTTTTCGGCGTATGTCTGGGGCAGATTGACTAATGAAATGCATGTTTAGAATAGTAATCCCTTCTGGAGAAGTAGGGTCTAGATTAGTGTATTTTCGAATAGCTTCGGCTAATCTACCCTGAAAAAGGGCAGGGTTTTCATCTGTCCCCTGAGTTATTTCCCGGAGTTTGTCAAAATTGACTGGCTTTGTAAATCCCTTCTTCATTCCCTCTGTTAAACAAGTAATCATGTGATTCCGTTGTCCTCGATCTTCTTCATCCCTATAATCCCATTTGGGGTCTGTATCTGGCACCACAGTGCCTCCTACTGGATATTTATGTCTGTCTCTAGTATGTAATTCATCTGCAAATTCACGTGCTCCCGCCCAAATACGATTTCTTTCATCTGTAGCACAGCAATGAGTAAGAATAATATAAATATCCTGCCAAGTCAACTCAAACATCATGACAAGCTGTTGAAAGCCATCACTAAACTGGGAAGGATTTTCTGAATATCTACCCAGTTGTGTCTTAAGTTGAGCCATATCCGACATTGAAAATGGCACATGGACTCGAATGGTCCCCATTTCCCCATTTGCTACCTCACGGAGGGGGAAATGTCCAGTACTATATGAGGTCCCACTCCTCGTACGACCTGTAGGGCTTATGGGGATTGAGGCCTCAATTTTAGGTTCCCTGTCATAGGGAGGGGGCATTTTGGTCTTTGAATCCTCAGGAGAGGTTAATTCGGCAGGAGCTGCAGGAGCCTTAGGAATAGGTCTAACAAGGCAGTCATCATCTAATATATCAGGGGTAGGTTTTTCTACTTTAGTTGGGGAAGCTAGACACATGCGACAAACCGCTCTGAGTTCAGGATCTTGATATAGGGCCATGAATGCTTGAATATAAGGGATTTCAGACCATTTTCCCAGGCGGCGGCAAAATAAGTCTAGTTGAAGAATACCATTAAAGCTTAGGGTGCCGTTCGTGGGCCATTTTTCCTCATTCAGATTATATTGAGGCCAAACAGTATTACAGTAAAAGATAAGCCTCTTTTTCTTTAGATCTTGTAGGTCAAATTTTGCCCAGTTATTTAAAAGGCAACCCAAAGGTGAATCCTTAGGTATGGAATTAGAGGCTCCCATGGTCCTAAGAAGCAAAAAGACAAAAGAAGAGAGATGAAAGAGATGGGTCCATTACCTTGAAAAATCCCCCCTGAACCTAGGGCAGCGTCCTACCCGTTGTTCCTACTGTGGGGTTCCTATAGCAAGGGGTGATGGGGGCGTCCCCCGGCATTGCATACCTTGTATACCTTCCCTGTTATGCCTGGCAGTAACAGGTGCCTGATGCCTATTCTGCCTGGCAGCATAGGCCTGGTGAATGGTCCCCGAGAGAAAAGGAGAAAGAAAAGGAGCCATTACCTTGAAAATCCCCCCATTGGGGTTCCTGTAGCAAGGGATGATGGGGGCATCCCTTGAACATCTTCCCTATTCTGCCTGGCAGGAATAGGTGCCTGGCGTATGGTCCCAGAGAAAGGGAGCCATTACCTTGAAAATCCCCCCAATGGAGTTCCTGTAGCAAGGGATGATGGGGGCATCCCTTGAACATCTTCCCTATTCTGCCTGACAGTAATAGGTGCCTGGCGCATGGTCCCCAGGAGAGAAAAGGACAAAGTGAGAAAGAGAAAGACAGTGAGGAATTTTCCGCCAGTCTGGGAGACATTCTACCCAATTGCATCCTGGAGCCATTCTCCCAAGAAGGGGTTCCCATACTCCACCAAAGGTTAGAGTTTGGTACTTTCCTTGAACTGGAGTCCCGAGTGGGACTTTCCTCGCAGTTCAGAGAGTGGTCAGGTGCCAGAGGGAGGGATCCCAATCCAGCCTTAGGAAAAGAAACCTTCCACGGGAGTCTTGGAGATTGGCGGCCGTCCTAATGACTTAAGTGGCCGACCCGCGCCCACGTAAAATTTGTCTATTAGAGATAGAGTCAGGAAGGAATGGATTAATTCATTCTCCATCACCCTGAGGCTTAAGGTACTGAATCTCTTCAAGCTGAATGCCACAATTTGCCCCATAGAGTAGCCATGGGCAGCAAACGTGGATTCATACAGCCATCCATGAAAGTTCCCGATGGAGCAGTGAATCTAGATCCATCCTTGAAAACGAGAAAGGCACAAGGAAGAAAAGGGCACTTACCAGAACTCGAGCTCACAAGCCGATGAAGCAATTCCCCGTACGGAAGATCCCCTGAAGCAAGGTCCCCGTACGGGCCACCAGAAATGATGCGGGATCGGTGAGCCGAGGAGTCGAAAGAAAGATTTCTTAGACTCTCAAGATCTGGCAGTAGTGCTCTTTTATTTAGAGAATAGTGTGGAATAGCATGGGGACAGGACCCATGGGCAGGCAGAGCTTCTGCTGCCACCGCTTCTGCTGCCCCCGCTGGCATGGGGACAGGGCCCATGGGCATGCAGAGCTGGTGCGTGGGGACAGGACCCACGGGCAGTCAGAGCTCCTGCTGCTGCCCTGAGTTGAGGGTTAGGGCTAATTTTATAAGGCATGGGTACGTGACTTATTTTTCCAATTTTACAGAAGGTCAAGGTTCTGCTCAGGTCCAGCCTGAACTTAACCTCGACTTGGTGACAACAGAAGAGATGATGAGCAAAACAGACAAAGAAAGGAAAAGAAGAGATCAGACCTCACCCTCATGGCCTCTTCCAGAGGGTTATCAAGATAAGAGTCACACAACAGTTCCCGTGCTGGGGGACACTATGCTAGCATGACAGTTCACAGAATAAATCACAGGTCTCCTACCCTCATAACTGACTCAGTAGGTGACTAAAACACTCAATGAGTCAGCTGTCAAGAGAGGGCACCCCCACTTAGGGTTGCTGGGGTGATCAGGCCCAGAAACCCAAAGTTGGGGCTCCCAGGGGTGAAGCCTTTTACTCTTTAAAGATTTATTTGTTTCCCAGTAGCAAAGCTCAAACGGAGACGAAAATGGCCATTGTAACTCTTAAGAGAGACGAAAGAAACGGGTCCATTACCGTGAAAAATCCCCCCTGAACCTAGGGCAGCGTCCTACCCGTTGTTCCTACTGTGGGGTTCCTATAGCAAGGGGTGATGGGGGCGTCCCCCGGCATTGCATCCCTTGTATACCTTCCCTGTTATGCCTGGCAGTAACAGGTGCCTGGTGAATGGTCCCCGAGAGAAAAGGAGAGAGAAAAGGAGCCATTACCTTGAAAATCCCCCCATTGGGGTTCCTGTAGCAAGGGATGATGGGGGCATCCCTTGAACATCTTCCCTATTCTGCCTGACAGTAATAGGTGCCTGGTGAATGGTCCCCGGGATAAAAGGATAGAGAAAAAGACAGCGAGGAATTTTCCGCCCGTCTGGGGGACATTCTACCCAATTGCATCCTGGAGCCATTCTCCCAATAAGGGGTTCCCATACTCCACCAAAGGTTAGAGTTTGGTACTTTCCTTGACCTGGAGTCCCGAGTGGGACTTTCCTCGCAGTTCAGAGTGTGGTCAGGTGCCAGAGGGAGGGATCCCAATCCAGCCTTAGGAAAAGAAACCTTCCACGGGAGTCTTGGAGATTGGTGGCCGTCCTAATGACTTAAGTGGCCGACCCACGCCCACGTAAAATTTGTCTATTAGAGATAGAGTCAGGAAGGAATGGATTAATTCATTCTCCATCACCCTGAGGCTTAAGGTACTGAATCTCTTCAAGCTGAATGCCACAATTTGCCCCATAGAGTAGCCATGGGCAGCAAACGTGGATTCATACAGCCATCCAAGAAAGTTCCCGATGGAGCAGTGAATCTAGATCCACCCTTGAAAAAGAGCAGGAAGGAATGGATTAATTCATTTTCCATCACCCTCAGGCTTAAGGTACTGATTCTCTTCAGGCTGAATGCCACAATTTGCCCCATAGTGTAGCCATGGGCAGCAAACGTGGATTCATACAGCCATCCAAGAAAGTTCCCGATGGAGAAGTGAATTTAGATCCATCCTCGAAAAAGACAAAGGCACAAGGAAGAAAAGGGCACTTACCAGAACTCGAGCTCACAAGCCGATGAAGCAAGTCCCCGTACGGGCCACCAGAAATGATGCGGGGTCGGTGAGCCGAGGAGTCAAAAGAAAGATTTCTTAGACTCTCAAGATCTGGCAGTAGTGCTCTTTTATTTAGAGAATAGTGTGGAATAGCATGGGGATAGGACCCATGGGCAGTCAGAGCTTCTGCTGCCGCCGCTTCTGCTGCCCCCGCTGGCATGGGGACAGGACCCACGGGCAGGCAGAGCTGGTGTGTGGGGACAGGACCCATGGGCAGGCAGAGCTCCTGCTGCTGCCCCCGCTGGCATGGGGACAGGACCCATGGGCAGGCAGAGCTCCTGCTGCTGCCCCGAGTTGAGGGTTAGGGCTAATTTTATAAGGCATGGGTACGTGACTGATTTTCACTGGAGAAAAGAAAAGATGATGTAAAAAGTCATTAAATGATTTCAGTGCAGATGGGGTCTGGTTATTGCGCGGTCATATAACTTTGGATACGAATCTGGCCATATAGATCGGCATGCAGGTGAGGATGCCCCGGGCTTCTCTCCCTGGGGCAGTCCTAATTCATACCATAAAAAAAGTCCACTGGGTCATATAGTTTGGCATGTAGGCCAGGTCACCTTGGGCTTCTCTAGCTGGGGCAGCCTTAACCCACATCAAGAGAACAGGGATGCCGCCTAACGTCTTGCAAAACACGGGACAGCCCCCACCACTACAGAGGACTATGCTGTCCCAGAAGTCAGCGGTGCTGAGGTTGAGAAAGCCGGATGGTGGGCAAGAAATGGCACAAGTCTGCCCAAGCAGGCAAATATATTTCAAAATAGGATGGCAAGTTTCAGTTGCATTACAGAATTTACCTCCTCCCAAGTGGGCTGGAAAAAGAATACGAAAAACATCCTGTGCCTAAGACAAGAAGGGAGCGAGAGGACAAGGGCACCCACACAATACAAGGTATATGGTAAGAAAGAAAGTTCAAAAATAGGTGACACCTGAAGGAAAGTGGAAATGCTCCCGTGGGCTGGAAGGCAGAGCCGAGGCTTGTACAGACGTTGACCTGGTGACAACAGTATGCCGAGAACACACACCAATACTTCTGAATCTGGAGGTAAGCAATCTTTCCTCTCATTGGAGCAAACATGGAAGCATCTGGTAAAACGAGAAAAATGAGTTGTGGGGGCAGCTATTCTCAACGCAAGTGAAGGCTCTTGGATGATCTTTGAACCTGCAGAAGGTCTGAGGCCAGAGGTGTTCCTCCTGTGACAATGGCATTCGAGTGTGAACCTGGTAATGGGGTGTTTGACAGAATCTCCAGTCACTTGTGAGCAGAAGAGATGAGTGGAACCATGGTTGCCTCGTGCCCACGAAAGAAATGTCACTGTGTAAAATCCGAAGATGCTTTTGTGTCGTCACCTTGGTGCTCTTTCTTCTGCATCAGTTGAACTCTAGGAGGAAGACGGTAGTTTTAAAGATATACTGCTGTTTGGGGGTTTTGTTTATTTATTTATCTTTTTTTTTTTTTTTTTTGGTTTTTTGGAGACAGTCCTGCGGTGGGTGCATGCTTCTCTCTCCCGTCCATCCACAGACAATGCTGTAGGGCTCTTGTTGAGGTCGGAGCTGAGCTCCACCCCGATGCCCACATTAGCTGAGAGCATAGAGACCTCCTCCATATTGGCTCCCCCTCCACCCCTATTCCAGTCTAGGGTCTCCCCCATCTCCTTCCTTTAGATTCTTTAGATCCCAAAATATACTACCGGCAGGTTGGGACAGTCACTATACGATTATCTGGTGAATGACTTCACCATAACACAACTCTCCCCATCTCTATTCATGGATTTTTGAAAGTTTTCCAAGAGCTATAAAAATGAAAGCTAGCATGAAAGTGATGCTGCATACTGCCTTGTTCTGGCATTAAATAAGATTCACCTACAAATACAGGAATTACTTGAAGGAACATCCTGCCCCATATGATTAACACATATGTTTCTAACAAAATAACAGGTTTTGTTTATACTAGTTACCAAAATGGGCTATACATTTTATGTGCATTTTGATAAATTATATACCTTAATCATACTATTGATAACCCAATTAAGCAGACATATTTCTTAACATTTATAATCACGGGAAGCAAGAAATAATAATTTTATAACTATTTTTTATTGTGAAGAAACATGATAAAGTGGCTATGAGAAGAATTTCAAGCTAAAAATATTAGGAGAAAATTCTGCGGAGGTGGTGAACTGGTAAATAGAAATAAAATTTCACAAAGAAAAAAGTGATTCAAAATTTATCATTATTGAAGAAAAGCCTTTTCAGGTTTTTGTCTTTTTTTCCAACATGGATGAGATTAGATCTCAAGTTACTAGTAATTAGATACAATTGGAAATATTTAAAACGCTGGTATAACAGTTTTATCTTTAAACATCAGTAGTTACAATGTGTCAAAAAGGCCAAGAATTTCCCATCCTCCCACCAGAATGAATCAAAGAAAAGAGTCAAAAAAACACACAATGCTTGGCAACCTGACACACAGCAGTGCGGTTTGGTGAATTTGAAAAGACAATGAATTCAAATACTCTCTCTGCAATGAACATCTGCATAATTGCAGGCAATTACTTAAATACTCCGAAACTCATTTTCCTTGTGTGAAAATGGAGATTATGGTACTTGCCTCATAAAGTTTTATGGACTGTTAAGAAAAAAAATACCCACGCTATAGTAGCTGTACTGTAATTATGAGTTTCTTCTCTCCCAATTTGGGGACTGCCCATACTCTTTGTTGTGAGAAACAAAAGACTAACCGAATTCCTCTAAGTTCCCATTTATAGCCTTAAATTTCTTTAAGGTTGCTGAGAATTATGTCGACATGTTTTGCACTTTTTTATGGGAGACGCATATATGAGCGTAAATGAATATATCACTGCCACAGCCAAAGGATCTTTTAAATGTAATTCTTTATTGAAAGACACATATAGAAAGGAGCCCACCTTGTAACTGTCTTCATAAATTCCCGCTAAGTGAAGATAACAGTGTAAACAGGCGGTAAATAAATGACAAGCAACAGGATATACTGGAGTGTATGAGGAAGCCCATTTGGGTTAAAACTTATTTGGCCCGACCTTGTTTTTCCAAAAGGGGCTGACATGACCGTTGAGCATGCATGCCCCAAAAACAAGAACGATGCCCCCACATTGGCATTTTTTTAAGAATAAGCATCTCTCCCTAAACTAAGGATTGATTGCTGACCTGCCACACTCAACTTATGACTGTCCAGCTTGTGACAACCAGCCTGGCATGTTCATCGAATTGCTATGCCAGCAAAGCCATCTTGTGACTACTGTAAAAGGGACATTCCAATCATGTGACTCTTGGTCTTTGATGGTCTGCAACCACTTTGTACGCCCTATTTCTTTGGAGTGCTCCATTCCTTTGTGGAAGGACTCTCCTGGGCTATATGCTCCTCTGGGCTGGATCATAATAAACTCAACCCAATTTTGATTGATAGGTTGGTTATAGATTATCTGGATTGACACAACACACAGAGCATCAAATTGCCAAAAGTATTGGTTTTTCATTTTCCCTTTAATAGCTGTAGGATTTCCAGCGATGTCTCTCCTTTGGTCCTGATAGTGATCATTTTGCACACTCTCATTCTCTCTCTAACTGAGTGATCTCCATAAGATTTTTCAAGAGGAAACGTATTTCTTAACAGGAGAAAATTCAGTGGGGAAAATGGAGATGGAAATAGGAGATTTGAGAGAGACTACATGAATTTTGGTCTCTTAAAAAAGAGTTTGTTCAGGCATGTATTACATAGCCAAGGAGGTGTGTCCAAACCTTATGGCATTTAGGGCTGGCCCCGTGGCTGAGTGGTTAAGATTGTGTGTTCCACTTTGACAGCCCAGGGTTTCGCCAGCTTGGATCCTGGGTGTGGACATGGCATTGCTCACCAAGCCATGTTGAGGCAGCGTCCCACACAGCACAACTAGAAGGACCTACAGCTAGAACATACAACTATGTACTGGAGGGCTTTGGAGAGAAGAAGAAAAAAAGAAGAAGATTGGCAGCAGATGTTAGCTCAGGGCCAATCTTAAACAACAACAACAACAAAAAACTTTATGGCATTGAAACGGAATTAAATGCATTTTAAAGAGTAATATAATGGTTTTATTTATTTATTTTATTATTTTTTCGTGAGGAATATTGTCACTGAGCTAACATCTGTGCCAATCTTCCTCTATTTTAGGTAAGATGTTGCCACAGTGTGGCTTCACGATTGGTACCAGGTCTGTGTCCGGGATCCAAACTGCAAACCCCAGGCTGCCGAAGTGGAGTGTGCAAACTTAGGCAGTATGTCAGTAGTCTGGCCCCAAAAGTTTTATTTTTAAATATCCATGTTTACAAAAGCAATGTCCATCGCAATTTAAACCCCCAAGGAGAAACCTACAGGTCAATTTGTAGAAGGAAAAGATATCATAATGACTGAGAACACTGAGATATCTGTAATGAAGAAACAACTATGTATTCTTTTCTTTTTTTTTTTTTTTTTTTTTGAGGAAGAGTAGCCCTGAGCTAACATCTGCTGCCAATCCTCCTATTTTTGCTGAGGAAGACTGGCCCTGAGCTAACATCTGTGCCCATCTTCCTCTACTTTATATGTGGGACGCCTACCACAGCATGGTGTGCCAAGCGGTGCCATGTCCGCACCCGGGATCCGAACCGGCAAAACCTGGGCCACTGAAATGGAACATGTGAACTTAACTGCTGTGCCACCGGGCTGGCCCGTGTCTTCTTTTCCAAAACATAATAATGATTAAAATGTAATCCTCTGAGATCAAGGAGCAAATTTCCATACTTAACAAATGTGAAACTCTTATGGTTATTACAATGTCAATAATACCTGTGTGGAATTTACATCATAAATACATTGCTGATGCCTATCATTAACTTTATGAGGAGGATTGATTATCTACATTTGCAGGTGAGATGCCACAGGGTTACCAACAGGTGACTTTCCTCACAGATGGGGTAAGTTTGGGCTTAGGGCTTAGTTTACTCAGTAAAGCTGGCCAATTCATTTCTCACAAGCAAGAAATAAGCCTGTTGTCCCACCCAGACAAAGATCCTTAGAAGCAAGAACACACTCTTATCAGTTCATGAGCACTTAACTTCCAGGATTTACCTATGAACTTGAATTACAAAACGTAGTAGCGGCATTGAGGATGGTTGAGCTGAAGTACTCGATGTCTAATGCCCAAAACCGTTGGCTCAAAAACATTGCTCTGATGTCTACTTCAAGAATGGACAAGTAAGCTGCCACCAGACCTATCTTCCCAAAGACGACTATAACCTCTACAGGAAATACAAAAAGGAAGTAGTGATGGCTCTGAACAGTGAACAGAGACAGACAGATTCTAGAGGAGAGTCAATATTTGGGAGAATGGACCAACGTGGCACGAGGAGTCAGTTTTCAAGGTGTTTAATCTGAGAGTCATCTGCAGATGACACCACAAGGGACCGCTAAAACTCAGACAATCTGCAGTTACTGTTGCATGAAGGATTAGAGGACAGAGTTCAACACAGCCACGACTGCTGAAAAGGGAGGTGAAAAATCAGAGAAAGGAAAGAACCTGAGAGGGAGGGTGGCCAACCCTGTATATAAACTTTGCTCCAATCTGTGTCTGACATCTGAACCACACACCTGAAGGGCAAACACAAAACTACCAGCTAAAGATAAACCATCTGAACTGAGATTGGAGCCGCTATCTAGTAGCCGAGATTACAATTTGAGTCCAACCAAGTTTATTGCCTGCTAAAACACTCTTTGGAAGAACATAACAGAAACCAGAATCCCTGTGCATGATATTCATCATGTCCAAAATAGAGCCCAAAATTCCTCAATCTATGGAGAGTTGGAAAAATGTGACCCATTCTTAAGAATAAAACAAACAAATAAAAATATCGACAGAAACCAACTCCAAGATGATCTACAAGGACATTGAGGCAACTACTCTCACAATGTTCAATGAGATAAAAAAAAGTGTGTTCATAATAAATAAAAAGATAGTGACTCTCAAGAGAGAAATAGTAATGATAAAAATGAACTAAATGTAAATTCTAGAATTAAAATGTAGACTTTAAACAAAAATTTACAGTATGTGCCTAAGAACTAAACAGAGTACAAAGGGGAGAGAGTTAACGACTTGAAAATAGATCAACAGAAATTATCCAATTTTAAGATCAGGAAAAAAGAATAAAATTAAATTAAGTCTCAGGGAGTTCTAAGGCGACATCAAATGTTTACATTAGAGTTACAGAGGAGAAGGAGAGAGAATAAGATAGAAAATTATTTGGAAAAAAATTCCAAAATTGTGTGAAAGATATAAATTTACAGATTTGAAAAGCTGAGCACACCCCAAGTAGGACATATATGAAGAAAAACCCATGTAGGCATATAAATAGACAAAAATAGACACACTGATGAAAACAAAAAGCTAAAATAATAATAGACAAAATGCTAAAAACCAAACAGAAAAAAAAAAATCTTGAAAGTAGCCCAAGAAAAATGACACATGAGGTAAAAAGGAATATCAATTCAAATGAATGTCGCATCCTCTTGGAAAATACAGAGGCCAGGACACATGAGTCAACATCTTGTAAAAATCAACATGTAAACCTGGAACTGGTGAAAATGTCTTTCAAGAATAAAGAGGGATAACATTTTCAGATATATATATATTTTTTAATTAAAGCTAAGGGAATTCATCATCTAAAGACCTGCACTGTGAAAATGCTAACGTAATGTCTTTAGTCTGAAGGGAAATGATGCCAGATGAAAGCACAAATCCCCAGAAAGGTATGAAGAACACGAGAAAACAGTAAATATTGAGGTGAACGTAAAAAACTATTTTTTTATCCTGATTGCTGTAACATACACAGGACTTGTACAAAGCAAAATTATTATACTCTCTGGTGGCTTGACAACATACATAGACATAATACATGTAACACCTACAGCATAAAGAACAATGGAGTGTTTTAAATAAACCTATGGAGTACCAACGTTTCTCTATTTTATGTGAAGTGATACAATATTAACTCTAATTAGACCACAATAAGCTAAACTTTTACTTTATAATTCCTAGATCTACCGCTAAAAAAAATGCAAAGAGGAATAGCAAAAAGACAAAAGATAGAAGAATATTCCAACAGAAAAAAATCAGTGAGCCCAAAGAAAACAGAAAAGTAGCAAGAGATGGGGCACAATTGAAAGACCAAAATCCAACCAGATCAAATATCACACTAAACGTTAATGGACAAAACATTCCAGTTAATACCAGGGATTACCAGAATGGATAAAAAAGCAAGACCCAATTATATGATGTCGAGGAGTATAAAGCCACATAGAGGTTAAAGTGAAGGGGAAAAAACGTACATTATTCAAATATTAAGCATAGAAAGGCTGAAGTGGCTATGCTCATTTCAGCTTAACTAGACTTCAAGAGAAACAGTATTACCAGATATAAACAGGTAAGTTGCCTAATGATCAAAGGTTGGATTCATCAGGAATAGAAACCAATTTTTTACAAAGCTTCTAATACCAGGGCTTCAAAATACATGAAAGCAGAATTAAACAAAGGAACATAAAATTCCACAATAATAGTTTTCCGTGTTGTTAATCATTTCACTGCCATTGTTGAATAACTTAGGTACGTAACTCTGGGTTGATAGTTTTCTCCCAATGGTTTGAAAAGATGACTGTATTGTCTTGTGGTTTCCCTTGGAGCTGCTACCAAGCCAACATTAGTTTAATTATTTTTTAATTAGTTAGTTTTAATTAGTTTAGTTTTAATTAGATTAGTTTTTATTTTGCACTCTGTTCCCCTGTGATAATTCAAGTTGTGAATTTGTTTCTGTTTATCTTGCTTAGAATTACGGTGCTTCCTGAAAGTTTTTCATCAACTAAAATCTTTTTCAGCCATTTTTGTCTGTTTTGCTTTAAAAATTGACATCTTCTCCATTCTTCCTATTCCATACTTCAGGGAATATAATTAATTGTGATTGAGAATTATAACATTCATAATAATATATCGAGGGCTTCTTGTCCAATAGGCAATTTCACATGAATGAATGCATGCAATGCTCACAGCTACTCTGTGAAATAGACTCTGGTTTTCTCCATTTTACACATGAAAAAACCAAGACACAGAAATTTGCCCCCAATCACATGGATAGCAGGAGGCAGGGTGAAGACCCATAGCCAGCCACTTTGTCTCAAAACCCAATGTTTGCTAGACAGAAAAAGAAGAAAAGAAGAAAAAAGAGGAAATCAAGGAGTCAGGATCCACAAGTACAACCTTCTAACATAACCATGTAAAAACAATGACATTGGACCTGCTACTTTTAATTATCTTTTAGGAACTGCAGATCCACAAGAATCTGCAGAAGGTCACCTTGGTCTATTTTTTTCCTCGAACAATGACACAATTATACAAAAACATGATGAAATAAATGCTCCACTTCAGGCCCATTGCTGTATGGTTTCACTTTCATTTCACTGAGCTCCTGGACATGACTTGAAGAGACAACTGAGATCTGAAGCTTAAAACAATGGTGGAGGGCATCATTTTTTGATCCCCAATGGAATGAATGAGTTAGCTGAGCCTTGCTCCTATGACCTTGGCAATCGTATGTTGGTGGTTGGTAACAAGTAGTCCCTTTCTGCTCACCAAGCAGTGGATAGGATGTCATCTTCCTTGTCGCACCCACAAAAGGGGAAAGTCCCACAGCAGGGCTGCAGCCATGGCTTCCAAATGGTGTTGAACACAGACAACTGCTGCGGGACAGGTGTGAGCGTCCTTCGATGCTCTTTTATGGCTGCCTCGATTTTCTTGACCACGGAGTCAAACAACACTTCATTGTCAGGGTTAAGAGGCTGGGATTCAGAAGGGTCTCTTGAGATGTCGAAGAGCAGTGGAGGGTCGTGGTAGGTGACATCTCCAGTACATGAACACATGCCACTTCCGTAGCAGGCACCAGCTCCCTCTGGGGAAAATTTGGGAGTCACATAATGAACCTTCCACACAGTTGCACCTGGAAAACAGAGCTCCGTTGGAATGCCATATTTGTTACTATGTTAAGACTCTTTCCATTAAAAACATATTTCTCAGATGCTTTTGCTAACAATTGAAAATCTTCTGCACAGAATTACATAGCAATAACAGCATTTCCTCAACTGTAAGGACAACGCACGATTTTACTGCAACCTTGTGGACTTTCTTTTTGACTTAACATGAGAGCATTTGGAGACTAATAGTTATTGAAATGGCTGCTATAATCATGGAAATTTTAATTCAAGTTGCTACCTTGATCTGACTTGGCATAGGCAAAATGGAAAAATTTTTAAGGCTGTATATCACTTTCAGGTGTGAAATTGGCAAAAGTCATTTGGCAAGATCAACCATTCTTTGTTCTTTTACTCCTCCTTCCCTTCCTCTTCCTTCCTTCCTTCCGTCCTTCCGTCCTTCTTCCTTCCTTCCTTCCTTTTCTTTCTTTCCGTATGAGCAATTAGCAATTCTATTTCCAGAGGTCAGTTTTAGACAGAAAACATCACAAGCATTTGCCAACCTCTGGTCAATGAGGTTTATGCAGAAGTCCACTGGTGTGGTCTTGCAGAAAAGCTGTGCTTTCCTAAAAGATTGGATTAAATGATCTGATTGGATCCTTCACCTCCTTTGCCCTTCCTCGTCCTTTCTGTGTGGAGTACTGAAGCGATGCCTGGAAAAACAGCAGCCATTTTGCAACCATGGGGTTAGAAGCCTATGAAAGCTGATGTGCCAGAGATGGCCAAGTGGAAACAGCAAAGGAGCCCAGGTCCCTGATCATGGTGTTGACCACTGTACCAGCCCTGTGCTTCCACCTTCTGGAAGTCTTATTATGAAAATATAAGTAAATTCTATTTGTTTAACCTTCTATAGTTAAATTTGAGAGGCTTTTGTTGTTTGCTGTGCTGTTTCCTTTTGTTTCTTACCATTGAACGCATCTCTAACTGATACAGAAGCTAAAAGGAAGAGATTTTTGTTTGCTTGTTTTTGGTTTATGGGGGAGACATCCATATTGGCATGGAGAATGGCTCGCCCTACAAGTGATGGATTGCATGGGACACCTTGCAAACTAAGTCAAGTCCAATCAAGAATTCTAGAACGTTATCTAAATGCCCCTGAAAGAGCTTTCTTTACAGATGTAAGGAAATCATTACCATTTGCTAATTTATATTTGTTTACACGAATCCTATAGTGTGAAGGTGGGACAGAGACAATGAACGGAGGCAGTTAGTGACTGATGTGTGCGTTAGACTGAAGTTTACAAGTGTTGCTAACTACTTGAGTGAACTTAGCTGTGAATATTCATTTTCTCCCTCTTTCTCTCTCTGACTTATTCATACACATGAGCCTACACACACACACACACACCCCCCCATTGAAAATCCTACTGTAGTGCAACGGCTGCTTAAGTAACTTTCCTAAGGAAAAATAACGCCACAATTGAGTGTTATTTGCACCGGGTGTAAATTCCCCCAAGAGAAAAAGGAGATGGGAGTGTGTCCTTATTGTGTTCCTACGTATCCGCCAACATTGTACTCACAGTCTTTCTGATGCCACCTGGCTGTGTGCAGGTAGACCCCACAGTAGTGGAAGAGGAACTCATGGTCCGAGTGGGAGACCCTGCCTTCCAGCAGGGGCATTAGGTTCCGGCCGTCAATCACTCTTAGGAGAGAAGGAGAAAGGCAGAAAGTGGTGAGAGAGGTATGGTTTAGTCACATATGTCATAACAGAGACGGAGGAGAAGGTGGCAGAGGAGCAGGGGGAGGAGGAAGAAGAAGAAGAAGAAGAAAAAGGTGAAGAGAAAGAGGAGGAGAAACGACTTTTTAAAACTTTCTATGCATCTTCACTCATAAAAAAAAAGAAAAAGAAATAAAACCTACTATACATTTTCTAAGACAATGGGAGGGTGAGCAGCTGGAACTATGATACCGATACCCTGCAAGACACTAGGAATGAGTGTCATGGATTAGAAAATTGAGCTCTTCCCACTCATTCGATTCAAGGAAAACTCAACTGCAGACAAAAACCGCCCCCCCCCCAACACACACACACACACACACGGAATTAAACGCTTAGAGCGTGTAACGCATTTATTGATTTTAAACCCCATATACAAATATGGCATAATTCATCACAGGTCCATTGACGCACACTTAGGTTTATTCAGTAATTCACTTAATAAATATTTGTTTAATGGTCTAGATGCCATGAGGGATATAAAAATGAATGACAGTCAGATCCCACCCATGAGGACAAGCAAGCCCATGCCTGGATAAGTATCATATGAGAGAGAAAATAACACATGTTCTGAGAGAGACAGACAAGCCTTCCGCCATGAACTAAGGAGAAAGCCGTCTGGTCGTCTTGGCAAAATATTGAAAATTAAGCAATACGCTTCCCGCACACGTACAAAATTATCTAACATATCCACATGCCTGTCCAATATCTCCCCAGATTAGGAGCAAGCACAGCTTCCATACCTGTCCTGGGGCGGGATCCCTCCGCCGATATAAGACAGCGTTGGGTAAATGTCCATCAGACTCGTGGGCTCGTCAATCACCTTGCCAGCCTCCAGGACGGTCGGCCACCGGAATATTCCCGGGACGCGGATCCCGCCTTCCCATCCTCCCATCCCTTTGCCACCTGCAACCAGAGATGAATTCAACTCAACCACATCATTCTCCACGGAGTCGGAAATCAAATCTAGAGGCAACATTTTTTTGCTTGCCACATCCATACCCCATTCACGGAGAGAGAAACGCAAATAACCATGAGATATACTTCCTGCCTTCCTCCTTGAAGTGACAACTCTAGTTGTGAACATCTAGCACTCAAGTGAGAAGCCAGTAATAATAAATCAGAACAAGTGCTGTCCTAATACGGTACATTATTATGTGTCAACGAATGCCATGGACTTTCAGTTGCGAGAGAGAAGAGAACATCCCGTCAGCGGGCAAATCTTCGATCTTTATTGGGATCAGATTGGGCTCGAAAAGATGGAAAAGTAAATGAAGTTCAAACCAAGGCTAGAAAACAGGTTCTACCTTGGTTATGGTGATCCTTGAGAGATGAAGTAAGGCATTTGGACTTTATCCAGTGATCTCCCATATGGAAGAAGGAAGAGGTGAATATAGACAGGTCAACAGGGCAGAGGAGGAAAAAGCATTGAGAATCACTTCTTAAAGGACGCTTTGGGTGTGTCTGAGTACAAAACAGATGATGAATGCCCACGGTTTAGGAACAAACCTGAGATCAAGATGTTCATCGCAGGATAGAAATATGGCGCCAAATGAAATGACACAGTCAAGATCATTGACTTAAGGAAAAAACTGAGACTTTCTGGGAGGAGTGGAAAAAACTCTTCCAAAGTTGAATGATATGAGATGTCCATTGAACATCTGACAGTATGAATTACAAAGAAAGCACAAGGCAGGCTCTCTCTGGATGAAAGTGAGGGACATTAAATGGGGAAACACTTAGGTCCAAAGACTCTGATCTAACCACTGCCCAAAGCCACCTGGGTCCCCAGCGCCATCATTTATGGAAAACTTAACAAGCTCCATGAACCAAATTTGTGTTTTCTTTGTCGACAAGTAACAGACAAACAAGAAAGCATAAACCCACCCTGACATTTTCTTGATCGTATATAATAACAGGTAACTGTGTGAGGCGTAACTGGAACAAAACTAATCGTCAATGCAGGACACGTGAATTTATCTGTCAAATGGACTCAGCCCCCCATGAGAGGTACATCGGTGAGCTGGAGATTCGTTCTAGGGTAAAAGCAATTTTTCCACACCTCCTTCAGAGTTGCGTGAAGGCCCTTTTTAGAACAATGGTTTTACACACACACAAGCAGGGTCACTATTCTAATAATCATGTCTCATGATGGCCTAGGTAGAGTGGCTCAATTTTATTACATAACTTTTCTATCAGGCTGAGCATCAATTTAGTCTTTGCTCATTAACAAAGTTATGCCCACAGCCAGGTTGACACCACCAACCACAGAAGATGAATAATTTTAGAAGCCCATCTGCTATCAATCACAATATGTAATCTATATCTATCTACCTGCCTATTTGTCTGCCTCTCTAGCTACTTATCCATCTATGTATCTATCACCTATCTATCTTTCTGTCTACCCATATCTGTATCTAACTATCATGTCCATCTATCATCTATCTATCTACCAACCTACCTACCCACCTACCTTTGACCTATTATCTATCTCATCTCATCTATCTATCCATTGTATCTATTATCTATTGTCTATCATCTACCTCATCTATCAGCTATCTATTATCTATTTCATCTATCTATCCATCATATCTATTATCAATCAATCAATCAATCAATCTACCTATCTGGATTATCTATCTATCATCTTACCTATCTATTATCTACCTCATTTATATAGTCATCATATCTATCATCTATCTATCTTTCTCTGTCTATATTTCTATCTTTCCATCTACCTATCTAGACTAAACTCTCTGATAAAGTATAAGGAAGTCCTAAAGTTCTGACTTTTATAGTGATGACAACTTTGACACCCTTTCAGTTTCTTTGATTGGTGTGGTGGAGGAGGTGATGTGAGGGGAACAGCAAACACCAAATGCATTTTTAAGCTTCTCTTTTTGTTGGCACTGCTTTGCTGATGACCAAGGAGCAAGCTCAACAGAGTTGTTGAGTAACCCAAGATGGAGCACATCAAAGAGAGTCAGAAGAATCCACTTGTAATAAGGAGGTGGGCGCCCATTCTTACCTGATCAGAATAACAGTCTTTGAAGCATAGTGATAACATGATTGATGTTATTAGATTGCAAACCCAAATTTGGATATTCAGCTGAATATTATTCTCAAGCAAGTGGCTCTCAACTGGAGGTTGACTTGGACCCTAGGGCACACCAGGCAGTCTGGAGGCATTTTTGGTTGTCACTATTTTTGTGATGGGGGGTGCTCCTGCACCAGGTGGGTGGAGACCAAGGATGCTGCCCAACACCCTACAGGGCACAGGACGGCCCAGCACAGAGAGTGGTCCAGCCCCTATGTCAGTAGTGATGAGGCTGAGAAACCTCCTTAAGACGTCATTGACACCCTGTGTATCTATCCTCTCGAAGCTTTCAATACTGCAGGCATTTTTTGGCTTAAACTCTTGGAAATTGATCCCGACCGTGAGGCTGTTTTTCCTCTAGCCTCCCAAGGAAGTAGAACTCACACAGAAACCTCCAAACTGCATCTGGCAATGAATTAACTCAAATTCGAAGCCAAGTAGACACTACAGAGGTAGAGTCAGTTCTCTGCACATCACCTTTGTAGATGCCGTTCCAGCCGCCGGCCTGCGTGCCTCCATCCTGCGCCTCCAGGCGGCCCCCGTGGTCGGAGGTGAAGTAGACCAGCGTGTGATTGGCCAGCAGCTCTCGGTCCAGGGCATCCAGGATCTTCCCTGGAGGAGGAGGAAACACAGCTTTCACCCTTCCGCGTGGACCATTGTTATTCCGTGTGGACTGCCAGGCAGTTACACTTAACAGTACAATTAAATGGTATCTCATTATATATTATAATATTATGTAATAAATCGCTATTATGTAAAACTAATATATATATATATAGCACACATACTATATACTATATAAAATAATATTAAATTCTATATATTCATAATTATTTATTATATATTTGTGATATAATATGTTAATATATGCCATATAATATGCTAATAATATATTATATAATATATAATGATATATAAATATGTAATATATAAATAATATACATAATATAAAAATAATAATATACAAAACTAACAATATAGAATATGTTATATAAATAATCTATATTTACAATATTATATATATAATGCCATATAAATATATTAAACATGTTTAATATAAATACATAAAAAATCATAAACATATGAATAATAAATATAACTGTTATGTAATAAACATAAAAGATGTTTATATTAAAATATGTTCAAATATTTTAAAATACAATTAGAACATTTATTATATTATATTGAAATATATAATATGTACTGGAATATACAATAAATTTATTATTTATATGTAAATATATAATTTATTATAATCCTATATAATTTTGATGATATTGTGAATATTATGTAATTTACATTATATAGAAAATATATAATACACAATAAAATAAAATATTTATAAATATAAAAGTTACAATTTAGTTATATAATAATATCTAATATTATATAATGATTGACAATTATATATTATAAAGTAGTAGCTTATATAACAACTTATTATATAATAGAAATGTATTTTTTATGTAATATGTAATTCTGTTATTTAAAATTTAATATAACATTTTATATTACAGTATTTTCTTATATAATCCATAAAAAATATTTTATTTTGCAAATAATGTAATACTATATAAATTATAATATATAAATACACATGCAGTATATTACAAAGTATGTAATTCTATGGAGTATACAATATCATCATCGCCCACAATGATTCCAACAGCGAATATGAATTAGGCCCAGCAGTTGAAATAAACATGAGCACTAAGAGAAAAAAATAATAGTTGAAAAATGACATCTCCGGGAATAAGCAAGCAAAGTCAACCTTGCTCCAGGGAGCGGCAGCCCCATCCATTAATAGATTGACTGTCCCCTGTCACTCTCTGAAGTCTGCCTCTAAATTGCACGTTATTCTTGCTGTTCGGGTTGCAGTTAAGCATCTGAGAGGAATTAATACTTTGCTAGACTCGGCAAGCATTGTGTTGATAAACCCTTAAGAGGACAAACAGTGCTTGAAACCAAGGAGACAGCTGATCTAGCTGTGTCCCAAACGACGCTGCCTGGATTTCCGCTTCCTGACAGTCACCTGCCCATCCGCTGCGTAGGTCACATCGTGGTCCTACTGTCCAGCACGTCACCCCCTTCCACAAAGATGTAAGACAACGTGACAAGCTGCAAAGAAAACTCCTTGTTTATACGCAAACTCCTGACTTTCTGTTTAATGATTGTTTAAAAGGGATTTGTCTTAGAGGCCACGTTGGCCATTTTTCAGAAATGTTGCACCAGAAATTAAGATTTTCTTTGAAAGCCCAGGGCTTGTAAGAGAACATATTATAATAGCTGCCTGGTAAGAGAAGAATTGGACGTAAATTATCAGTTCTCATTGGAGCTGGCTACTGTATTAACCGTAAGGGTAACTTGTAACTTGTACCAAGTAAATAAAATAGATGCAAATACTTCTTTTGTTTGGAAATATGCATATGTTAATCTCTGTGTATGTAACGTACAAAACACGTGGATGCATGTGTGCATATGTAAATGCACAGGGCAACAGAATAACCCTAAGGTCTCCTACCACACAAAAATACCAGGAAAGAGGTCAAGAATAAAAGGTGGCTGAAAACATTTTTTAAAAGTACACGTTTGCTTAAATAGAAAGTTTAAAATGTTACTGAGCCCCTGAGCATTCAGGAACTTCACATTGCACGTTGATCAGAATGTAACATAGCTGCGGTTTATTGTTGGTGAAGGTTAACAATTTAATAAGCGATCTTGAGTTTCAGAACCATATTGTTAAGTAGGAAGATAATACACACAAGAGGTGCCCCTTTCATTTTTGACATGCCTCTGGGTTTGACATGTTGTTCGTATGAAATGAATGGAAAATAGAGTATTTGGAGGCATCATGCAGAGAAATATTTACTTGTCATTCTCCCATGTCAACAGGAGAATAATTCAGCCTTTACTAAATGCAATTAACAGCTTTTAAAACACATGCGCTTCACGTATGTAAGTAGATTACAGAATGAAGGTAATTTGTTAGGGATAAACACTAGATATAGACCTGGATAAAGATTCCTTTTGCAGAAAACTGTCCTTTGCCTAGAGATACAAAGCAGCAAAGTGATTTATTTCAAAACAAGATTTTCCTGGAGGAGAAGAAACATCAAGCAAAGAAATCACAGCGCTACGATGACACAAAAGTTCCAATGTTAGACCTATTTAGACACACGTGGTGGAAATATAAAAGATGAATGTACCCAAGGACAAGATTCCTCCCCGATGCAAAAGAAACCACTCGTCCTCCAGTCATCCTAACTAGTATCCTAAACTCACCGAGACTGTGATTTACAGACTCAAAACATGTCAGAAATAATGGGGTTTGATTTTTGGACACACTTCAAGTATATTTAAAGGAAGCAAGCTCTATTTCTCTCAGAGGTACTTGGCGTCAATGGACCCAGGCAGCAAAGAATTGGGTTACTATTAGTTTAGGTGGTTCTGATAGCCAGGTTTCAGAAGTCTCCACCAGCAGGAGGAAGAAAAAATTGTACTGTGTTTCAAAAGCCAAACACCTTTGTTGGGATGAAGAAATACTGTGTCGTGTGTCAAGTGGGGGGGGGGGGGGAGCGATTAAGTAGCACAATTATTTATTGCATTGACATGGGCATAGTGTCTCCTTCCACCTTCCTGCCCACCAGCCCCTTCTCCTAATTTATTACCCTTAGTCGTGTTTTCTGTATCGATCATGTGACTTTGAAACATGCGGCTTTGATTTTTGTCAATTCCCTCCCACACTTCTAAGAATTTCTTGTAAAGCCAACTAACAAGAACGTTTCCCTTTAAATCCATCAAAATACTGAGGAACGTTGATAATTCTTTACAGAACAACTTTATTAATCTTGCCACTGAGTGTTTCAGGAAAGTGGCGACGTTTATTCGAAAGATGGGGGAACCTGTATTCATAACTTGAGACTGTTTGCTTGGGAAATATTCACGGATTTTACGAAAGGTAGAGTCAGCTTTTAATTTAATTCAATGAGACAAACACTTAGCTGCCCAAGATCGGCAAGGGGCTTATGTTATTCGAGGCAATTAATACAGAATTTCTTTTCTCTAGCCGGTGAATCAGATACTTCAAGTTGTTTTCCTGAACACTTACCCACCATCCAATCCATTTCCTCTACATTATCCCCATACGATCCATATTTACTGTGCCCAACAAACTTCTTCTTGGTGATCAGCGGAGTGTGGACGTGCAGAAACGAGACAAACAGGAGAAAGGGCTCGCGTTTATACCTAAAGAGGGGAAAGTCAGGTGAGATACCTTCACAGATAAAAGTATTTCCCGCACAGGGATACGATTCTGCCTTCATTGAAAGATCTCATACCAGCTGATGGAGGTTTGCCATGTACTTAAACAGCCAACATCACTCGTGTGAGGCATGAGTCCCACAGCCAGACTTAAGCAGAAAGGGTGGAAAGAGGAATGAAGAAGAGCAGAAAATCTTTATCGGCAATAAAATATTCCGTGTAGTCTGACTTTTGATCTCTTGCATCCAGTTTAGCATCTGACATAAAACAGGAGCTTAACAGATCTTTCTCATCTTTGTTGAAGGAACGAATGAATGAAAAACCCATGTGCATTCTCTGCAGCTGTCGTCTGAGTAGGCGCCCTCAGGCACGGGCTTGGAAGAATAGTATCCCAAGCCCAGACACAGATGTATTGCACTGAGCTCTCATGTGCTCCCTAATATCTATTCTCCCTGTGCCCTTTAGTAACACAAGCCCCAACATTTAACTGGACACATGGTTGCCCAGAACGCAGACTCCCTTATATCTATCTAGGAGTGTCCATATGAATAACCACAACCAAGGGAGACAAGGGGCATATAAGTAAAAAGATAGTACGCCCATCCATAGAAAGAGTTCTTCTTCACTTCTTCCATCTTCTCCCTCACACTGCCTGGAACATAAACACGATGGCTGGAGCTTTGTCATCGACTTTGAGCCATGAGGCTACTCACTTTGCAGAACCACAAAGGAGCTAGAGTGTCAATAACAGGAGGCAAATAAACTTCTCTCATTTACAGCTGGGCGGTTGTGTTCTGCATTTTAACGTCACAGGTAGCCATCCTAAACCTATTGCTTCAGAAACTTTTACAATCAGCAATAAGGAGGGCGAAGGGGAGAGAGTCACGTTCTCTCAAAGATAACCCAACCCACGTTGAATTGGGATGGGAGCGACAGGTAGGAAGAACAGGGTTGAATGACGGTCCCACCGTTCTGACCGCTGTGTGGGAGCAAAGAATGAACACGACAGTCACAGAAGCATTTGAGTGAATGAGTTCCCACTGCACATTCATTAACCCCATGAACTTATGCTTTATGATCTTCCGTCCACTCCCCTCCCCCTCCCCCTAAGAGACGAAGGAAACAAGGTCAATGAGCATCCACGCTGACAACTTTCATCTACCTGGAAGTGCTCATCCAGACGTGAGCTGACATGGAAAGATGGGCGATCATTACGCACGTGCCTGTGTGGCTTGTCTTAAACACACAAAACTTAAAACTAGGCATCTAAACAGAGTCACTTCCCAATTGTTCATGGCCAGAGAAGTATTCTCCAGGCTCTCTCGGAGGCAAAGCAAAACCAAGGTTAATCCCAAAGATTCAGTCCATGTAGATACTAATCCACCTTGAAGCAATCTGGACTAAAACATTGTAATTCTGGTTTATAAAAAAAAAAAAAGAGGGGAGAGGAAAATATCTATATATATTTTGCCTTTTCAGCATTCAAAATCTGCAGGAAATTTAACTCTATTTTATTTGTGTAAAGAGAGATTCCAGTATATGGCAAATATCACACACACACACAAAGAGCCAACTCCCCTGAAATAAAAACAAAATTCCCATGCAGGAAATTGGGCCAGAAATGAATTGATCACCTGTCAATAAAGGCGAGCGCCTCCTTCAGCATCAGCGAAGCGACTCTTTCCTCTTTCATCGGCTGCTGGATGATCTCGTGGTTTCTCATCAGGATGCAATTCCAGCGCCGCGTGAACCCATAACTAGAGTACCAGGAGACGAAAAATAAGAAGGCGAGAAGGGCGAAGACGAGAATGACCTTCCAGGGGACCGGGAACCAGCGGGCGAATTTGGGAATGAGAAGCAGGAGGGGGACGAGACCCAAGACCGCCGTGGAGATCCACAGCTTGATCCTGAGCCAGCGGTGCAGTTCCGGAGTCTTGGACGGCTGGCAGTCACTGAAGAGGCCAAAGGGCAGCCCATAGAAGTAGTCAAACCCATGGTTGAGGGGGTGGAAGCAGTGATCGTTCCGAGAGGCACAGCTCAATCCCTGGTGCCATTTTCCTGGAAGGAAAACAACATGGTACCCTGGCAGCACAAGCATCAACGTGTGTCTCGAACGTGGACTTCGCTCAGTCAAAGTGAATTATGACACTTACTGCCTTGCCATGGTGGAATCTTCTTGGTGTCGCCAGTGACCGCCCTGGGAAACGCTGAGGGGGTTCCTCCATGGGCTGCCACCACCTCTTTCTCTACATCCTGCATCTTTCAGACTAAAACTGGGCAGCAGAAACCCCTTGGCTTGCTAGAAGGACAGGAGTCCAGTGCTGCACTCTATTCTGACAATTCGCTTGGTGTCTAACCACCACCTTAACCATTAACATCTTTCCAAGTATCTGGAAGGCATGTCTTGGTTGTTTTGTGTCTACACTGGCTGCAGTGTACTTTGCACATGGGCGTTCTGAGCCAGCGGTGGCTTCTGACCCCACAGAAAGGTAACCAAAATTCGGACCTCCTCCAAGGGCCCCAAGCTGAAGACGATGAACCAGCCAACGGAGTTGCTGATGAGCAGGAGGATTCAGACAATGCCAGCTGTTCCTTTTATTGAGCATTCACCACCAGCGTCAGACACTGTTCTAATTCATTCATACCCATTATAATATTTAATCCTTTCCAGACCCCTGGTCAACAATGGGAAATTCGCTGTCTAGATTGATGAATAAGCTTGAAGTCACATAGTCACGAAGACGCGTTCAGAGTTCCACGGGCCATACCTATGAGTCCAGTGCGGTAGCCACGATGCTGGAGGAGCTTGGCAAAAGTCGTTTCGTTGGTGGGCAGACCGCCTGACCCTCCAAGCCAGATGAGGGCACGGTTCAGGTTGAAGGGAGATGCCATTCCTACATTCAGAGAAGTACCAACAGGTTAGCACCACCGTCCATCTTTTCTTGACAGTCCCTACTAAGTCCAATGTTTCCTCCTGGGGTCCTTGAAATTTCTCCTCCTGCACCTCCACTATTCTGGTCTTTTTCAGATTTTCTATTGCCTTTCTGTCTGTACCTCCTCAGCTCTCCTCCTCCCGCTTGTCAAAGGCAGATGTTCTCTTAGGATTAGAAATGCAAGAAAACACAGGATGCCCCATCACATTGGAATTTCACATTAACAATGAATAATTTTCCAGACACGCCCCCAAATATTGCACAGGGCAAACTGTTACTAAAGACGTATTTGTTCATTGTTCCAAAATTCAAATTTAACTGGACGTCTTACTCTGGATGACATCCTTGGACCTCAGTTCTGAACATCAGTACCATCTTTCTACGTGGTGAAAAACCCACATCTCTATGTCTTCTCCAGACCCCTCTTCTGAAGTTCAGGTCCTGTCTTCAGCTGCCCACTGGGCATCTATATATTTAGGAATCCCCGCCTTAGCATGTCCAACACAGACCCCATTATCTTCCTCCTTCCAAACTGCCTCAGTAAAGGCCAGCATGATCCCCCATTCCTCTAAGCCAGAAATGCAAGAGCTCCTTTTGAGTCCTCCTTCTGACTCAGCCTCACCTCTCGTATCCAATCCATTGGCGAGTCCTGACCACCCTACCTTGGTCAACAGTCTGACATTTATCTCCGATGCCATCACTTTGGAGCAGAGC
Organism: Equus caballus; assembly: GCF_041296265.1. Taxonomy (NCBI): domain Eukaryota; kingdom Metazoa; phylum Chordata; class Mammalia; order Perissodactyla; family Equidae; genus Equus; species Equus caballus. Next base: position 1,107,978 of record NC_091715.1, on the reverse strand, counting down.
TTCCACTGGGTTGTGGCGTCCCCCAGCTGATCTCCCTTCCCCCAGACTCAACCACTCTCAGAAGGAACCCTCCAATCCGTGTCCCTCCCCAGTCGAACCTCATTAATGGCCATCCAACACCTGCTGTTGAAATCCAAACTCTTGCTATAGCTTATAGTCCTTCATAATATGAGACGTCCGACGGTAAGTGTGGCTACCTCGTTCTCCTCACCCACTCACAGATGCCCACATTGTCTTTGCCGTTTCCTCTGCTGACCACACCCTTCCTCCTGACTCCTTCTATTTCAAGGAACATCTTCTAGGGTGACTTTCCTGGGATGCTTTAGGGGCCCCTATGGGCTCCCATGGCTCCCTGAGATTCTGAATTGCAACTATAGTCTGCATCTCAGCCACTAGACCACGTGCACCTTGATGTGTCTATGTTCAATTTATGGTCCAACTACCAAGCATGCCCTTGGGGTCGGCCCAGTCGCCAAATGGCTAAAGTTCCTCATACTCTGCTTCAGTGGCTGGGGTTTGTGGGTTCAGATCTGAGGTGTGGACCTACTCCGTTTGTCAGCCATGCTGTGGTGGCATCCCACATACAAAATGGAGAAGGATTGGCACAGATGTTAGCTCAGGGTGAATCTTCCTCACCAAAAAAAAAAAAAAAAAAAAAGGGGTGCCCTTTACCAAATCCTAAAAGGCAAAAGCATACTTATAATTTTCAAGAAAAGGGGCTATACCTCCTAATTCAATGTAAATACATGTATACATGTTAAATATGGTTATGTATAAAATTTTTATGGGTATCATCCACTTGGTACAAAATTCGAAAGATGAAAGAGATGAAGTGTTCAAAATCTCCCTCCTGCCCTTGGACCCAGTCCCCGTAGCTCCCCTCCCAGAGGTAGCCAACATTACCAGCTGCTCCTGTGTTTCCAGAAATATCCTAGGCAGGAACAAAAGGAGACTGTCTCCCTTTTCCTTCATGATTGTGCATACTCTCCACTCTTGTTTTGCAGATTGCTTCTTTCCCTCAACAAGAATACTTTGGAGAACGCACGTGGTCATTACATAAAAAGCTTTGCCTGTCATTGTAAAGATGCCTAGGGTTCCATTTTACTAGCACACTATCATTTATTCATCACTTTCTATTGAAAAACGTTTTATTTCCCCAGTCTTTTCACACCAGATAAGTTTATAAGGAGCAGCATCGTTCTATGCATCATTTTGGACATTTGGAACTAGGACTGATAAACTTCTAGAAAATGGAGTTGCTGACTCAAAGTTTCAATGCCAAAATCCCTGTAAAGGTTCCACCAATTCCACCTTCACTCCATCAACACGCAGGAGCACCTGCCTCCCCACAGCCTCCTCGAGCAAGTAAATATTAAAGAGTTTGATTTTTGCCAATGGCAACAGTTAAACCTGACATCTAAAGAGTTTTCATTGGCATTTCTCCTACCAGGACAGGTTGAGAATATGTCCCTTTGTTCAAACACACCGTTTTTTTTTTTTTTTTTTGTAAACCGATACTTTTTCTAAACAGGTTCACCTGAGCTTAAGGACCAGCGATATTTGCGACTTCTACATCAAAAAAGGAATAAATTTTATATGAATATGTTGGGGTGGGTAAGGTTAATGGGAAGCCCTGTCAGATTCCATGTAGCTGTCATCGTTCCATCAACTGTAGACCTCGTGTCTCCCACAACTCACTAGGCAGAGAGGAGAGTTTATAAGAAGCGGTTTCTGCAGGACAGGAAATCACCTCCCGGTCGGTGCAGGAGGCTACGTCAGTTCTGTGACCCACGTAAGGGGGAGAATGAGAGGATGAAGGTGTGACAATTCCCTTTCCATATTCTTTTCCGTGGGTTTATTATGCTAGGGGTGTTAATGAAGCTGTAGTTTAAAAGGAACTCACAGGAAAACCACAAGCGAGGGATTCGAGCATTTAAGATGGATACATAAAGGATCATTTCAAGGGTCCTAGCCTAGAACAGGAAGAAGTCAGATAAGATAGTCATCAATGGGAAAGGGGATCTGTTTACCTAAGGGACGTGTTAGAATATTATCTTGGTATTGAGTCTCTTTTTTTTACCGGAATTTTTTGAGAAGTAGGAAGAATTAAAGAATAATTTGTGTCCAAAAAATGGCAACGATTTGACTGACAACTCCTTCAGTCACTTAACTGTTTTGCCTAATTTTGTTAAGTAAAATTTTCCACCTAATCAATATTTAGAATTTCCTGAAATTATAATCAATCTTTTGCCAACTCACACTGACGCGTATCTTGACTCCAAGTTCACACACAGTAATGTGTCATTTAGAGACATTCTACATGGCAATCAAACTATTTCCAACAAAAATGAGAACCTTGGATTATGAAAAAAGTCCTTTGAGCAACAAAGATAAATGGCGATATATTGATGTTCACCAGACAGTAACTTTCAACGTTTATTGACTCTCCATTTTCACGTCATTCAAAGTAACCCGATGAGTTCATCCCTCAGAGGTTATCAGATAAGAAGCTACCATCTAGAAGGGAGGAAAGTCATGGAGAATAAGCTATCATTGAAAAATAAACCTCAAGGATGGATATATGAAAACTGTGACAAGCAGATGCTACATTTAACTAAAACACAATAGTCTGAGGCAATTGCATGTGGAGTCCAGTAACTCAACACCTCAGTGGATGCCATGGGAAAAACTTGTGTTTTTGCTGGGTATAAAAATCAATATTCATAGGGTTGATTCCACGTTGACATCCATAATGTCCATTGTAAGGTAAGCTACAAAGGAAAATAGTAAATTGTCATCATTACTCCCAACTTGGTAAGCCTACAAGTTGACGCTGTGTGTGTGCAAGTGTATGCACACGTGTGTGTATGCGAGAATAAGTACAACTCGAATTCTTTTCCATTTTTGCAGCCATGCGTTCTCCTCAGTTGTTTCTGGTGCTTTCCCAACCTCATCTCCAGAGACTGGACAGACCCAGTTTTCTGCAATGATTGCATGGTCTCTGCTCACTCTAAGAGACGAGGAGCCTGTTGAGGGCTCTTACCACAAATACCTGGAAATGGGAGCATTTAGAGTAGCCTGGAAATCGGTCACCACAGGTCCAAACTCTGTCACCACAGGTGAGCAAGTCTGGTGGCACCTGGCAAGAGACACACCTGTTTAAGGTGTCCAGGTACAACAACACAACCTGTATTTGAATTTAGATTCTTAATACCTTGAGCCACCTTTTGAGTGTTGCTATGAAGAAGTTGCAAAAGTCAGTCACAAGAAAGCATCGTCGAGAGACAAAAATGCTGTTACGTGACACTGCCCCCACCTGATCTGATGGGGTACCGGCCCGTCAGGAAGGCAGCCCGACTCGGGGTGCAAACGGAGGCGGCCGCCAGGTGCTGGGTGAGCCTCACTCCCTCACTTGCCAGGCGGTCGATGTTGGGTGTGCTGCAGGCAGAAGGAGAAGTCGGCATGCGAGTTTCTAATTCCCAAACAAATGCACAAGATCCAAAGCCATTCTGCTTTGGGTTGAGACGACTCTGTTTCCAGTAAACCGAAAATACACCCTTTTTACCTACTTACATGCAGCTATGGTTAGACGCAAAGGGAAAGCAGAATGTGAAATAATGTATCTTCAGGTAAAATGATTACAAACGAATATGAATCACCAGATCTAATTAAAGCATTACCAGTCTGAGTTCATGTGCATTTCAATGGCAAAGCCAGTCGATTTGATCATTTCACATTCCTACAATTAATGGGTAACTTAGGTGAAATAAAAGGTTAATGCATTTCTTGCGGCAAAATCTCTCTTTTTTAAACCAAACTGCGGCATTTTGGAGTTTATTTCCCATTTTCTTTAAGAAGAGGAGATGAGGAGACAGACACGCACAGAGGGAGGACCACGTGAGGACACGGGGAGAAGACACGTCCACACGCCAAGGAGAGAGGCCTCAGGAGGAACCAGCCCTGACCACACGTGGATCTCAGACATCCAGCCTCCAGGACGGGGAGAGATAAACGTCAGCTGTGGAAAACCCCCAGTCTGGGATGCTTTATTATGACAGTCTGAGCAAACTCAGACGTCATATGATTCCATTCACATGAAATGTCCAGAACAGGCAAATCCACAGAGACAGAAAGCAGGTGAATAGCTTCCGGGGGCTGGAAGTGCGGAGAATAGGGAGTGACTGTTAACGGGTTCCGGGTTGCCTTTTGGGGTGAGGAGAAAGTTCTGGAACTAGGCAGAGGTGATGGCTGTAGAACATTGTGGATTCACCAGATGCCTCTGAACTGCTAACTATAAATTCGTTAAAAAGGTGAATTTTGACCGCAACAAAAACAACTACAGGCTAAGGAGACCGGGATGCCAAATGCCGTCCTGACATTGGGGCAGCTTCCCAAGGGCCACCTCTGCTGTCCGGGTTGAGAGCTGAGACTGGGGGTGGTCAAGGGCAGAGACGTGGCTGGCGGGGCCGGGGCGCCACCATCCGCAGGCAGGAGGGGTGTGTTTACCTCACGGTGTCATTACCATAGCAGCATACATCTCCCACCCCAAGGTCGTCCGCCATCAACAGGACAATATTGGGCCTGGAGTTCCTCGTCACGAACGTCCCATTGAGGCCCCCAAACAAACACCACAGTGACACCGACAGCCAGCAGTTCCTGAAAGTATTTTGGGGGAAAAAAAATAACCACCAAAAACCCAGAAACTGTCAATTCACATTTGCATTTTAGCCAACTTAACATAGGAAATAATAGTATCCTTGATCATTTTTCACTATGCAGTGTACCTGAGCTGGGGGTTTTCTGGTAAAAATTTTTTTGTAAAAATTCACGTGTTATGTTAATATGGTGTAACGTACAAATTAATTTTGCACGCACGGTGATATTAAATTCGCTTAAGTTTTTGAACTGCCTTAGAGACACGGGGCCCTTAAAAAAAATAACAGTGGTGAAAGTTGAGTGTAAGGTCTAGTAATTTGATTTCTTTGCATAAAAATGTAGACAAAAAGTGGAAAATTGGAGCAAATAGCTAGCTAGTCAAGCTGGATTTTTTTTTTAATGATCAGTTGTGCATTTTAAATACATTATATAGTTCATAATTTTGCTCTGAGCCAAACCGAGGAAAAGTGCCAGCAGGGACTGTAGTAACATCTTGGGTCTGAGCCCAGGAGTAGATGAGGATAAACCAAAATCCTAGGGTGGATTTCACCGGTGCACACAAAGAAATTCCTCCTTTTCTTCATGAAGAAAATATGTCCACAAACACATTGTGGGCGACGCTCAACTGTTCCCCCCCAAAATACTAAAAATTCTGAAAAATGGAATTTAACATATTTATATATTCTACTAAATTTTAGCGTGCACAATCATCCGTATGAAACCGCGAAATGCTATACTACGTTGAAAACAATGCACGACGGTCCTTGATCAGAGACGATTACAAGTCAAGGATCATTCTGCTACGCAGGGCACTGGTACCCCAACCGAAAATTCCACCCAACGTGACTTTGACCCTTGTGTAGCCCCATCTCTGGAACACCCTGCTTTTCGCCCTATGAACTCCTACACGTGCCATCATTCCTAAGTAAGCATCGCTTCCTCAGAAAAGCCATTGCATACGACTCCATCAACCCATGGCCCCTCACCACCCTCCTCATTACCTTTAACCCGTCTGCAGTAGGATCAAGCAGACCAAACATCTACGGGGATGGAGACGACCTGAACAAACCCTTCTCTCTAGATGTAGTGAATTATGACGCTTTATGAATTTGCCTACTTACCAGTCATAGAACGGCTGTTTCATGGCTCCTTATTCTGTTACCTAGGGAAGAAAAGCGTACATTAAGCACATCGGCAAAGCAGCTATTTTTCTCAGAGCACACGGCTCATGGTCCAAAGTGCTAACGAGCCTGTTTTATGTTGACCCACTAAATTCTTTACACCTAATTGCATGCACACAAGTATGTCCGGAGAGAAGGTGGCAAGAGAGCGTGCGTGATCTACTCATGTCGGGATAGTTCTTATGGCACGTTTCCAACCAACGATGTTGACCCAGCCACACAAAACTCTTCATTCCAGAGTCACTAAAATAAGTCAGTCACCAATGAATGGGCACCCATCCCATAGCTGTATCAGGCCTACTGTACATATGGTCCTCTACACATGGTGCTTAACCGAAACCTTCTATCTTAATAGACACCATGGTGAACAGCAAGAACCTATGGTCATGACAGCCAAACTTGTCTGGCAAGGGAGGGCATGTTCCACAGCCGTAATTATGATTTTTTTTCTAGGAAATCTATGTTTATTAGAGACATGCTATTTTTTTGTTTATTTTATTGAGGTCACATTGGCTTATAACGTTGTGTATGTTTCAGGAATACACTATTATATTTGAGTTTTTGTAGAGACTGCCTCGTGCTCACCACCAATAGTCTAGTTTTTAACTGTCACCATACATATGTGCTACTTTATCCCTTTTGCGCTTCCCCCACTCCCTTCCCCTCTGGTAACCAGTAATCTATTCTCCTTAACTATGTGTTTGTTTATCTTCCACATGTGAGTGAAATCATACAGTATTTGTCTGTCTCTGTCTGACATTTTACTTAACATAATACCCTCAAGGTCCACCCATGTTGCTGAAAACGGCACCATTTTGTCTTTTTTAGGGCTGAGTAGTACTCCATTGTGCATATATACCACATCTGCTTTATCCTTTCATCCGTTGATGGGCACTTGGGTTGCTTCCACATCTTGCCTATTGTGAATAATGCTGTGATGAACATAGGGGTGCATAAGTCCTTTTGAATTGTTGATTTCATGTCCTTTGATTAATAACCCAGCGGTAGAATAGCTGGATCGTATGGTATTTTCTATTTTCAGATTTTGAAAGAAACCTCCATACTGTTTTCCACAGTGGCTGCACCAGTTTGCATTCCCACCAGCAGGGTATGCGGGTTCCCTTTTCTCCACATCCTCTCCGACATTTGTTCTTTTTTGTCTTGGTAATTACAGCCATTCTGACAGGTGTAAGGTGATATCTCATCACAGTTTTGATTTGCATTTCCCTGATGATTAGTGCTGTGGAACACCTTTTCCTGTGCCTGTTGGCCATCTGTATATCTTCTTTGGAAAAGTGTCTGCTCACGTCCTCAGCCCATTTTTTGATTGGGTTGTCTGTTTTTTTGTTGTTGAGTTGTATGAGTTCTTTATATATTTTGGAAATTAACCCCTTGTTGGATAGGTAATTTGCAAATATTTTTTTGCCACTGATGAATTGTCTTTTCCTTTTTATGACCTTTTATAACAGTCCAAAAAGTAGCACAGTCTGGTGTCCCCCTGCCTAGGACCCTCAAATTGCTCTAAATCAGTGAGGTTTTGTAGGCTCCCCACAAGACAAATGATATATAATAAAGATTAATGACATCGCCATACAATTTATAGGGCTTTCTCATTCCCAGGGCATTTCCACACACAAACGTTCCCACTGGATCCTCAAAATATCTCACCTTGCTTGCCTCAAAGGGTTAATGACAGCTCTCCCGTTTTATGGGAGAGGGAGCTGGCGATCACAGAATTTAAAACACTTTCACAGGCTGGTAGATTGAAGATCTGGGATTCAAGATGAAGTCTCTGACCCTCAGTCATATGTGTGTGTGTGTGTGTGTGTGCGCGCCCAATTTCCAGGGCCATCTTCTTTTCTTAGACCTCCAGTAAGGCTCTCAAATGTGCCAACTCCAGATGCTCACTTCCTGGGGGACATTTGATGAAGCCCACATCCCACCTTTGGGTGGTGGCCCATTCTCTCTGCCCCACAGTCAACACTTCTGCATTTGATTTGATTCCACGATGACATCCTGAGTAGCCATATCTATTTTTCATGTCTCCAACTCCACTGCCTAACACATTCCATGGCCTTCCAGTAAATGCACAAATCCTCAGGAATCGAGCATTTCCCAAGAGCCGGGTGAGTGAGGCAAGTAAGAAAGGTGCTTTTTTATCCACTAATCATAGCTGTTTCCACCCTAATTTCGTAAGTCTCTCTCCAACCCAAGATTGGCAAGAGTCACAACGGATGGTCCCAGCCATCCGTTTGCCTCAAAGTATTGTATTTATCAATTCCAGATTTTAAGGACTATCAAGGTCCTTCCTACCAGGGAGCTCCTCCAGACCCATCTTCAGTCCCGCCCCCATTCCTTCTCATTGGTCCGGCATATTTGACCTTCTGGAGACACAGTGATGCATCGTTTAATGACGGGGGTATGCTCTGAGAAATGGGTCACTAGGCAATTTTGTTGTTGTGTGAAGATCACAGAGTGTATTTACACAAACGTAGATGGTATAGCCTCCTACACACCTAGAGTAAATGGTAGTAATCTACGGGACCACCATCGTTTACTCCATGTATCGTTGACCCAAACGCCATGATGCTTCGCATGACTGTATACGAATGCGTGAGGCTGGCATCATACGCAAATGTGGTTTTACAAATTGGTTTTATTTTCCAGCTGTCTTTAAATAGGTGCTCCAAATCACCTGCTTAGTCAGGAAGCAGCCCTCAGAAAACTCTAAGAAAGACCAGGAAACTCATCAGCCGATACAAGAATTATATCCCCAAGTGGGTGAAACATTGCCGTGCAAATGCTCACACAGATGGTGCTTGTGCCACATCCCCTCAGAGACAGAGTCAAAATTATGGTGCCCTTGGATGGTGGAGTGGACCTTGCGAAATGATGTGGAAAAAATGTAGCTATGTGAGGTGACGGATGCGTTAACTAACCTTATTGTGGTAATCATTTTGTGACATATACATATGTCCAATTGTCACATTGTACAGCCTAAACTTACACAATGTTATATGGCAAGTCTATCTCAATAAAGCTGCAAAAAAAACTTAAAAAAATAGTGCATATTTTAATGTTTTCATCTTTAGAGATTAACTCCCAATGATGCAGAAGTAGCAAAATTTATCAGTCATGGACACCTTAGTGAGACAGAGGCTGTTGAATATAGTCATGCAGCACATAATGATGCTTCAGTCAACAGCAGACCACATCTACGATGGTGGTCCTATAGGATTGGCACCATGTAGCCTAGACGTGGAGTAGACTATATCATCTGGGTTTGCGTAAGTACATGCTATGATGTTCGCACAACGACAGGATCAGCTAACAACACATTGCTCAGAATGTGTCCCCATCGTTAAGTGAGGCATGACTGCACTTATACTGAGGAACCTGTGAATGTGGGTTTATTTGGAAGCAGGGTCTTTGCAGGTGTGATGAAGGGAAGGATGGAGAGGAGGGCTTCCTGGAGGAGGCGGCCCTGAATCAAGGATGGAGAGGAGGGCTTCCTGGAGGAGGCGGCCCTGAATCCAGGATGGAGAGGAGGGCTTCCTGGAGGAGGCGGCCCTGAATCCAGTGACAGCGTCCTCCTCAGAGACAGAAGAGGAGACGCAGACGCAGAGGAGCAGCCCCGTGAGGACGGAGGCAGAGACGGGAGGGAGGCGGCCACCAGCCCAGGGACCCTGGAGCCCCGGACGCTGGAAGAGGCAGGAGGGACCCTCCCCTGGAGCCTCCAGAGGGAGAGCGGCCCTGCGACGCCCCTTCATCTCAGACTCTCGGTCTCCAGCACTGGGAAAGGATGAATTCCTGTGGTTTTAAGCTCCCAATTTATGGTAATTTGTTACAGCTGCCCCAGGAAACAAATATAAGTAATTTAAAAAACCTTCTACATAACAAGAGATCCTATCAGCAAAGCAAAACATAGGCATGCTCAAGGAAGGAGAAAACTATCTGCAATATTTTCAATAAATAAATTAGAAAAGGAAGAAAAATCCAACAGAAAAATTAGACATAGGACATCAATTGGCAATTCACAGAAGTCACAAAAATGATGGATAAGCACATAAAAATCTGCTCAGCCTCCTCAGCAACCAGAAAAAGGTAAATTTTAAGGACAATGGAGCATTTGTACTCGTTCCCCCGAGACAGACACCAGCCTCGGGGTGGGGCTGGGGGGGCGAAAAGGCAAGAGAGAGGATGCTTGTTGCAACGTTGTTTTTAAATAGAGACAAATAGAAACCAACTGACAAGCCCGTTCTAAAGAGGAATGGCTTCAATAAACTGGGATATATTCGTACTGCAGAATTCTGTGCTATCCCCTTTAAAATAAGGAGAATGCACTCCTTGATGCCCTGGGTCTCTTTGATGGTAGAGCCGTGTAATTCCGTAATGCATGCCCCGACGGAAGCTGAAACCCAAACGGTGATTACTTTTACGGGACCTTTCATCCAAGGTGTAGTCAAGCTACCCGGGCCGTGTCTCCTTCAGCTTTGCCACTTCTCCATGAGGAAGGACGGCTAATAATATCACCAGCCCCACTTTTCCGTGGATAAAATGGGCTTCCGGAGCGGGGTGTAGCTTCCAGTCAAACTAATAAATCCAAACACAACCTCTCCATTAATTAAAATATCCATTAACTAAGATATTCATACACTACAATACGGTAGCCATGAAAACCAGTCTCGGAAGTTCTCCCAACAAGAGAGAACTCCTTCCTTCCCTTACTCACCTGAAAATGTGCAATTATATACGAACCCACAGTCTACTTGCAGAGCGGATGCCGAAAAATGGCTTCGGGCCCAGTGTGACCCCCAAGTTATCTTGATGGAAATGGTCAGCCTTCAGATGAGTGAGTCTAAGACATAATTACAACCCAGGGAAAATTCAGCAAAACTCAGCATTTCATACCTTATATAAATGCTTTCTTTTTCCCAAAGATTAGCCCCTGAGCTAACATCTGCTGCCAATCTGCTTCTTTTTTTTTTTTTTTTTTCTCCCCAAAGCCTACCCAGTGCATAGTTGTATATTCTAGTTGTAGGTCCTTCTGGCTCTGCTATGTGGCACGCCGCCCCAGCATGGCCTGACCAGTGCCATGTCTACACCCAGGATCCAAAGCTGTGAAACCCTGGACCGCTGAAGAGGAGCGCCCGAACTTAACCACTCGGCCACGGGGCCGGCCCTAGCATTTCATACCTTAAAGTGAAGAAATACAATGGATCATATTTCCCACGTAAGCCTGTCCTTCCTTCCTTGGCTGTGTGCTCAGAACCAAAGCCCGGAAGGGGGCGGTGTCAGTAAAGGCAAGAGGTAAAAACTCCACGTTGTCTACGTGACCTGAGGCTGAGAGGCACACTCGGAGAGTCGGGCAAATGTTGTCGACCAGGCTTTCTCAACCTCACACCTGGAGCATTTGGGGCTGGACCACGCTCTGTGGTGGGGCATCCTGTGCACTGCAGGATGTCGAGCGGCATCCTGGTCTCCACCCACCAGATGCCAGGAGCACCCTCCGCCTCCAACACTGATAACCAAAAAACGTCCCCAGACGTCACCAAAGGTCCCCCAGCAGACGAAACCACCCTCTCCCCACAGTGAAATCCACTGAACTAGACTAACGGGAAATTATCTTCTTGCGTGCTATCTCCCGCTATTTTTCAACGGTGCGAGATTCTGATTTTCTCCTTCACAGAGATGTTGATTTAGAATATAAGCCTGCAATTCCCTTCTTTTTAAAAATTTAAATGTATTAATAATTCAAATTTAGACAGCGGCATCTTCATTACTTTGTTTTCCTAATTTCCTACCGGAAGGAATGTAATAAGCTGGCTTAGAGCTTTATCATGTGGGTCCTCATGGAGGCAAGAGATTTCCGAGGAGATTCCCATAAATTCCCAAACTTTCCCCAAGTTGCCCGACGTTGACTGAGTCTTGGAACATCATTATCATAAAATATAAAGGAAAATACTCAACCATATGGAAAACTTTAAATACATTTGTTATTAAAAAACATTCTTTTTTTTCTAGCAATTAATATAAAGCTGGTTTTTCCATTGGATGACATAGACCCCGCCCCTCCACTATTTACTTTTCAGTAAGAAAAACTCGACTAGTAAAAAAAATTAAATTACAGCCATTATGAAGGAAATTTAGAGAGCAAAAGCCCAGTCTCTAAAGGAGCAAAATTATTGTGCTATGTGTTAACCTTTGATTTTCAACGTTCAGTATTCATTGCGATGTATGAACTGCATAAGCCAATTCAGGGATTGTAACAGATACCCTCCAAAAAAGGAAAAGACAAATTTTGAAGTTCCCAAACTTACCTGTACAGACGTTATCATCTTGTGACCAAGCAAATGTCACCCGACTGCATGATCTTTGATTGGTCTACACTCTTAAACACAGAAAACCCACAACGGAAAATAATATTTGACACCCCGAGTGTCCTCTCACAGATGAATGGATAAACCCACTCTGGGACAACCAGAATTCACAGAATATTACTCAGCAACAACAAGGAATAAGCTATTGATACAGACAACAACAATCATCAATCCCAAAATGACGATGCCCAGTGAAAGAAGCCACACAAACGAATCAATACCACAGGGTCCCATTTGTATAAAATTCCAGAAAATGTTCCAAAAAAAAAAAAAAAAGAGCGAGAAAGAAGATTTTTATAAAAGGACTGCTCAGCTATTTACTCTCAATCCCACGGACCATTTAAAAATTTAAGCACACCCAACCAGAATCATAGTAAACCTGACACATTTTACTTACGGGAAACGAGTCGTTTCTGGAGCTCCTACATTGGTGGACTCTGGTCTCGCAAGTTCCTGCCACAGCTCAAACTTGCCGTCCTCATCCTTATAATTAAATGTTTATTAAGCACCAAGGTCGGGCACCGCTCGGGTCTGTCAATTATTTTTATATTTAAACATAACCTACGGTGACAGCTGTCACATAATTATTTAGGAATCCTTCACCTCCACCTTTCAACTGGTAGTCAACAGACATATAATTAAGGGGATTTAATGAAATTGAAGACGTTTTCTGCCAAGATAATTTTTCTGGAGACTTCACCAAGGACTCCAGTTAGGTGTGAAAAGGAGGGGAGAGGGAACAGATGATAAGAAGATGAATTTCAGCATCTTAAACCCTGCGACATCCTTTCAAGGGTAGCTTTCATCTTCTGGCCTAAACGCGTGCCCCTTAGAAACACTGCATCATTAAGCCTCAAAGCAAAGGCACGTTTTTAGCTAAGTCGTCTCAAAGAGCAACGATTAATTGAAAAGAACCAGGAAAAAAATCACGGAGAAGAAGCTTTTGTGTCGGCCGTGATTGAAGCACGAAGGAGTCACCGGAAATCCAGACCTGGAGTTAAGAGTGAGATCCACGGATGTTTCCAGAAGGGAAGTCTTCGTTCCCAAACCCGAAGATCCAGTAGAAGTCTGGGCAGGGGACGTGGGAGGAACAGGGTCCAAATTAGAGCTTATCCCGGAAGGAATTTACGAAAGCGGTGTCTTACACACCTACTTGGAACCTTAGAACCCAAAATGACTCAAAACCAAAACACACAATGGTTTGGTTTCAGTGCAGCAGAAAAATACGTTTCTTGGGACCCTCTCAATCCAGAGCATGCACTGTGAAAGGCAGCTGAGGGTTTCTTCCTGCCATTTCTCAGCTGCAAAGAACAATCACCAGCCCTCCAGGGTTCCCGCATCAAGCCTACCTTGTGCCAAGCACTTTGTGTGTAACCTCCAGCCACTCCAATGGTGGCATTGGGCACACATGTACCATCCCACCAATGATGAAATAGAGAAACAGAGAGGTTCTGCAACCTCTTCGAAGTCACACAGCTGGAAAGTGCCATCCAAGATTCTTCTGTTATCGGCCTACCACACAGCCTCTATGATCCAGGACCCCCAAGCTCGCAAGAGTGAGACAGAGAATGATACCACCGAGGACATTCAAGCAAGGACCGTGGGGCCATATTGCTGGAATTCACCCACTGAAAACTGAAGTTATGTGGAAAGATTCCCCCAGTTTTGATCATTTGCGAGATTCTCCCTCTGCCACACAATGAAACTCTGATCCCCAACGCATAGAGTGTGTCCAGATGGACGGCGGGATCTGCAGATTTCGGAGAAAGGTGACGTCCATTGGTGAAGATTAGACCCACGGCCTTCCAATGCCGCTCAAAGGAAGGATGCCCTGGCCTGTTTGTTAAAGGAAGAAATCAAATGCAACCTTCTCTTCTCTCGGGGGAATCCAGACGGCGGGTTACACGGTTAAGTGGACAGGTTCACGTCCATCACTGCCAGGGCTCAAACCACTTACTAGAAAAGGGATTTGGGGCAGGTGACAAACTCTACTTTATATGTTCTAAAACACACATTTTTATCCCCATGTTCTTTTTTCATTTTGTTACAGTAGTAAAAATACACAAACCACAAAATTCACCATTGTGATCATCGTAAAGCATGCAATTCAATGGGTTTTACTTCAAAGGGTTTTAGTCTAAGAAGGTTGGGCAACCGTCATCTCTATCTAATTCCAGAACATTTTCATCACCCCAAAAGGAGACCTGGTACCTATTAAGTGTCATTCCTCATCCTTTCCCCCACCTCCAGTCCCCAGCAACCACGAAGAGACTTTCCCAACCACAAATCTCTAGGGACTGGTCTGTTCTGGACATTTCACATAAATGGAATCATGTACTGTCTGGCTTCTCTCACTGAGCATGACGTGTTCAAGGTTTGTCCACATTATAGACGTGTCGGCGCTTCCCTCCTTTTCGTGGGTGCATAATATTCCGCGGTGCGGATGGACCACAAAATTAACTCCAAATAGATCCAAGACTTAACTAAAAGAGCTAAAAATGACAAGACTCTTACATTGGGGCAAATCTTCACGATGTGGGATTTGGCAGTGATTTCTTAGATATGGCACCAAAGACACAAGCAATAAAAGAAAAATAGATAAACTGTACCAAAAACAAAAACTCGTGTGTATCAAAGGACACTATCAAGAGTGAAAAGACAGCACCCAGCACGGGAGGAAATATTTGCAAAGCCCCGACGTGTTAACGTTTCTGAACTCTGGATGCACGTTACAACACCCGTCAGCCAGGTGGCAGTCACAACCTAGCTGTGTGGAAACTTTCTTTTGACACACACCTTCCGGCAAGATAGGGAAAGTGCGGGCGAGTTGCCTGAACAATTCATGGAATGTTCACCATCCTCATTATCGCAGTTTTTCCAGTTTGTCTCTTGTTTCAGAAAGCTCCATCAAAAGGCTCCCGCTGAGCTCCAAGTAAATTCCAATCTACCTTCTTCGGGATCCTCACTAGCTTAGGGCTGCGATGGAGTCACATAAACAAGGCAAGCCTAAGTGAGCTCTTCTCCTGTCTCCAAATACCCGCTCATTTTCTGGAGGAATCTTTTGGGGGCCAATCATTTGCTTGTAAATACGTCTGCTCGAGAACCCTGAGTTCCTTTTGTGCACCAGGTTTCCCTGTGACCTGATGTCTTTCTCCATTTCCAATCTATCCAGGCACCCTATCTGCAGATGAGCCCGTCCCTAATGATGGGGACCCCTACGACCACTGCTTCCATCCACACAACGTCTTTTTTATTCATGCGTTGTAGGTTGAATGGTTCTCCCCTCAAAAAAGCGTGTGTGGAAGTCCTCACCTCCAGTACCTATGCCCGTGACCTGACTTGAACCTTACAGGATCTTGAAATACTGGAGTAGAGGGGTCCCTAAGTCCTACGACGGGTGTCCTTTTGGAAGAGGAGGCAGAGACACATACAGAGGGATGATATTTATGTGAAGACGGAAGCAAAGACTGGAGTGATGTCCACAAGCCAAGCAAAGGTAAGGACTGTCCACTGCCACCAGACACTGGAATATGCAAGGACGGGTTCCCCCCTTAGAGCCTCTAGAAGATTCCAACCCTACTGACCCCTTGATTGCAGACGTCTAGCCTCCAGAACCGAAAGGCAATAATTTTTGGTTGTCTTAGGCCACCCACTTTGAGGCATTTTGTTCCACCAGCCCAGGCGATGTTTTCTCACACTCCGCCGGCGTCCGCTGGGTACCACAGCAGCTTCTGCAGTCGAGTGAGGATGCGGGAAGCCAGCTGCCCCATCGCCTCCTCCTGGCACCTCCCGACTCCCTCCTTTAGCTTGAGCAGCCGTGTCTGCCCAGCCCACGATTCCCGTAGATTCCTGGTTATCACACCCCGTCTAAGAATGCCCGAATGAATCCATTTTAAAGATTTGACTTTACAAAAGTGATGGGAGTTTGATGGAGCTGAAGAAGCCGACAAGGGAGAGGCATCAATGGACACAGATAAGGACAGACCCCCGGAAAAGTCTGCTCGCTCTCTCTAGGAAAAGGACCTGGAAAGACACAGCCTCACAAGATGGGAAACATTGAGACAAAGACTGCGTTACCTGAGCCAACCACCATAGAAAAGCCGACGGGCCGGCCGGGGGAGGATAGCATTTGTCTGCAAAGGAGCAAGAAGGAACATTCTGGGGAGATGAGAACGTTCCAGATCTCGTTTGTGGTGGTGGTTATGTAAGTGGATGCATTGATTGAATCTTACCGAACTATGGGCTTAAAATGGGTACATTTTATGGTATATGTTGCATATTTATTGTATACATTTACTGTGTATATTGTGTATTTATCGTATACAAACTATCCTTCAATAAAATCGATTTAAAAATAAGCACAACCAGAAGGACCCACAACTAGAATTTACAACTATGTACTGGGGGACTTTGGGGAGAAGAAGAAGAAGAAGAAAAAAACATATATTAAATAAAATTAAAATAAGACTCCGAGCATCCTTAAACGAAGAAAACCTGTTTAATTGGGTTTCTCAAGCTTACTAGAGAATATACACATCTATATAAAATATTCTACTTACTGGAGAATAGATACAAATAAAATGTATATATAATACATATCATGTATTCTTATGCGTATGAGATATATATATAAATAAAAACGTTAGCTGATTAAACTGTTACCTATAATCAGTTTTCAGAAAGTCCCAACCTATAGGGTGACACGTGACAACTGTCAGATTTCATTAGGTTTAAGAAGTCCCAAATTGAAGAAGTTGGTTGCAATATATGATTCTTCTCTTACTATGGCTTTTTTCCTCCCCAAATCAAAAAGTTCGATCAACGTACACAAAAACTTCATTTTTCCCCTTATTGGACGTAAAAGTTCAAAAAAGTCTCCCCAGAGCCATCTAAGAAGTAGAGCTATTTAATGCTACAAATGTCACTATAAAAATTAGCTATGGATATAAACTACTGTGTGTATATATACGTGTGTGTATATATGTGTATGCGTGTGCATATGTATACATGTGTGTATGGATACATATGTATATGTGCACATATGTACATGTGTGTGCCTGTTTATAGATTTGCATGTATGTGTACGGTATGTATATGCGTGTGCACACGTGTGAGTGTGTGTATACACTCCTGGGAAAAGCACGCTGCAGGACAAAGTTGAACCAGGTTTTAGCGCCATTACCCAGCTGTTCGCAAGCCCGGCTGGGCACAACAGACTAGAAAGATTTTCTTAAAAAGCAGCGTCTTGAGGCCGACCCTCAATCTCCCAGTTCAGAAAAGCTGGGAGGGAGAGTTGAAACCTCTGATTTAAAAAAGTGCGTCAGGCAAGGCAGGTGCAGAGCCAAGCTGGAGAAACCCCAATTTCAAGTTTCCTACAGCCAGGGGTACAGATCCCATTTTTTTAAAAAAGTCACAGAATGCATCTCTATGAGGTGTCCTTTCTGGTTTCTAACCGGGATGGCTCAGCGGACTTCTCCTCTTCCCAATTTCCTGCTGAAAAAGACAGGAATGGGAACTTATCTGGATGAAACTCCAGGGTTTGACCTGACAGCTGTCAGTCTTCCTGTTTTTTCAGTGTAATGAGCTTGGGTCCCTTCTCCTCTCCTCTGATGATACCTTTCACTCCATTTTTTGAAGCTGCCATTAATAGGATTGAAGCACTTTTTTCTCTTAAGATTTATGATAAGTTTAAGAAACATATAGTTATTTAAAACCAGAAGCAAACACGTCCGGTATCCTCTCACAGCTTCACAAAGGGACGGCGGCTTAAAATCCCAAACAGATTAGAAGGGTCCATAATTAAAAGATTAAACATTAAGGGCAAAATTTTACTAAGACCTGTTGTCCTAGGTTCAAAAGAGATGTTGGTGGTTGAGATGAGAAGCACCTTTTTATAGATTATTTTTAAAATAACCAACATACACAAGACATTTGCTCCTGTGAACAAACCATCGATTTTACCCTGATGGGCATGTATGCTTTTCTCTTCATAACCTCCAAGCTGAAGTCACTATTTCAGGAACGCGTATTTCCAGATTGTCTTCTTGTGCGTGACCTCTAGGAAACTTTCACATTATCCGTGAAAACGTCCGCCTGTGAAAGGAAAAGGGAAGGTGGTGGCCCGCTGGAGAAAGTGAATTCTTATCCGCAAGGAGTCATTCCCTTTAAACAAGGTAGGAGGGATTTAATAAATGTGCAATAGAAGAAGCAGGAAGAGGAGGAGGCAGCGACATTCAGTAACGTGTAGAACCATTTTTGGTCATCACAATTTGGAGCATCTGGCGGGTGGAGCCCAGGGATGCTGCTCAACACCCTACATTGCCCGGACGCCCCTCCAGTAAAGAACTACCTGACCCCAAATATCAACAGGGCCGCGGCAGAGAACGCCGTCTGACCACCGAATGGAGAAAGTTAGGACGAACTTCAGGCAACCTGGGAGTTTTGACTTGGATCCTGGAGACTCGTCTCCTTGGGTTGAAGTGGTGCAAAAAAAAACAACTACAAGAGTTTTGACCGCCTTTGCGCATCAGCAATGCCATTTAGTCAACCCGGCACAGAGCGGTCTGCGTGCCCAAGTAAAGGATGCCCGTGGTGACTACTTTCCATTTGTCAAATTCATAAAGAATTTTTGCAGCTGTGTAGGCAGAAGATGGTTATTTGGCAAGCGGGAGTCTCCCGTCGAAACTCTACAGTGTTCAGGTCATAGGGACCAAAAATGCACGGCGACCGTCTTTACGGGATTCAACACCCAGAAGTGTGCCCCAAGTTCTTAATTGGAAAAGTCTTTGAAAAGAGTCGTTTTTTACGTGTGATCATGCCTGCAACACATATTCTGCTACCCTATGAAAAAAAAAATTGTGCTCCCTAAAGAATAGAAAAGAAAAAAGTTGGCATAAAGCCGGAAAGGGGTGCACGTGGTCGATCACATCGTTAGGCGGTTAAGCAGTTCCAGCCCGACAGATTCAGACTATTTCAATAGTCAGAGCTGTTTTCTGTCTTCTCTCCGCTCCCGGGGCAGACGCCAGAGGGGGAAAAACAAAACTAGGGAATTTAAAGAGTGTTCGGAGGAATTTTCAAGTCAATTGCTTTCCCAGTTTGGGGCAAAGCCAGCAAACAGCCCCTGAGAGTTGACCCACAGCCAGGAGGGTTTCATTCGACTGGTGAATGAGTGTCACTGTTTCCAGCTGTCTGGCATCCTTCTGCGAGTGTTACAGTTTGTAAATCAGAACAGAAGGGCTTCTGTGGAAACCTGGAACATGACAGACAGCGGGACACCTGGGGATTTCCCCGTCCAATCTCTCTGGACAACCTAACTTGAAGCCTTGCCGTTGCTTTGAAGAGTGAATCAGCTACGCACATGCGTGGACCGGACCAGAGGTCTGCAATCCAGGAGCCAGGGAGGGCCTCTCCTGGCAAGAAGACCTTCCCTCGGAGAACCAGCCGTGCTCGCTGGCCGGCAGCCCCGAGGGCACCCCCATTCAGGTAACCGGCTTTCCTTGGGTCCCCAGCAAGGCGGTTCCCACGTGTCCAGGGATGCCTGGCAGCTGTGCTAAAGAACATGCTGCTGCCTGGCACACTGGCTCATCTGGAAACATTTTAGAAGCAATCTCCTTAAAGACGATAAGCAACCATAGCCATGACAGATTGGGACCGGGGGAAATTTCTGAAAGGAATGCAGAATCAAGTCAACTAGAAAACGTTTACGGAGGGGCAAGACGTAATGATGCTAGACGCTAAGAGACTGGCGGGCATGTGGAAGTTGAAGAGATGCTGGATGTTAAAAAGTAAATGGGGGCTGGGAGCAGGGCCCCAGGGCACTGGCAAAGGCCGGCTTCCTGCTCCGAGGTCTGGAGGACAGCCCGGGACCAGGCATTGCAAATCCCTTCACTGGAAGAGAATTGAAGGCTAAATTATGGGTTACATTTCACCAAAGAGCTTTTCTTTCTCTTTTTCTGTCTCTTTCTCTCTTTTTTTTTTTTGTTTGTTGAGATATAATTGACAGATCTCATTGTGTATCTTTGACGTGCAGAAGGTGTGCATTTGATACATTTATAGGTTGCAAAATGGTCACGACAGTAGCATTTTCTGACACCTTCTTTACGTCGAAGAATTACCATTATTTTTTCCTGTGTATGGGGAACAATGAAGATCTAGTCTCTTAGCAACTCTGAAGTTGATAACACAATATTGTTGACTATATGTGCATTCACTCTCCAGAACTTATTCAAGTACTAGTTGCAAATTTGTATCCTTAAAGATAATCTCCCCAATTCCTCCACGCCCCTGGGCACACGGCCAGCCGGAGCCCGTCTGCGTGCTTCCTCAGGGAACAGCTCAGATAGGACAGGGTGAGGCTCACAGGAAGGCTGGATACACCCAGCTCTGAAACCCACCCAAAACGGATGCCAACATCGCATCCAACAACTGGTAAGCAGAGTTTCCTGGTCACCCCGAGGGCCATGCCAGGTCAACAGTCACAGATCCTCAGAAGTCCAAAGCTGGCTTCCCTCACGTCTTTGTGGTTCTGTCAACACACAGACAGGGTGCCAGGCATAGGCATTTTTATCACACAGCGTCATCCAGCCATGCTGACATTCCACCTTCAATGGGTTTCCAGGGAAACAGAACCAGAAAGTTAACCTGAGGTCAAGTTCCTGCAGAAAGCGAAAGGATTTGCACTCGTCTGTAGAAAGCAATTTGCATCACCAGATCATTGTGTAGACCAGTAAACCGACATATCGTTCCCCCTCCTATTATGGTTTTACACGGTTGACAGCATACCACACACCCTCCCTACACTCTTACTGCTTTCACTTAAAATATGTTAGATATAACAAAATGTGGTCCACCCATACAATGGAATTTGATTCCGTCTTGAAAAGGAAGGAGATTCTGGCACATGCTACAACATGCATGAACCTTCAGGACATGAGGTTCGGTGAAATAATCCAGTCACAGAAGGACAAATACTGTGTGGTTTCACTTCTATGAGGTCCCTAGAGGAGTCAAATCCATAGAGACAGAAAGTAGGTGGTGGTGCCAGGGGCTGGGGGAGGCGGATGGGGAGGTAGTGTTTCACGTGGAAAGTTTCCGTTTTGGAAGATGAAAAGAGTTCTGGAGATGGATGGTGGGGATGGGTGTACAACAATGGGAATGTCCTTAACGTCACTGAACGGTGCCTTTGAAAAAATGGTTATGATGGTCAATGTTTTTATGCATTGTCCAAATTAAAAACAAATATATATATATATCGCAGATCATTTCTTATCAATATTCTTATCACTTCATGAGGCATTTTCTTTCCTTGGCACTCCTGCTTTCTATATCAGGCATCAGAAATCTACAGTCCACGGGCAAACTCCACCTATTCTTATAAATAAAGTTTTACAGGAAGACAGCAACACTCAGTCATTTGTGTGCTGCCTGTGGATGCTTTTCAGCAACAAGAGTGGAAAGAACCATCTTGGTGGAAAAATCCAAAATCTTTATCATTTGGCCCTTGACGGACCCACGTTCTACGTCCTTAACACCGTGTCCAGCATTTTTAAAGCCTTTTCAATAGGGAAGAACACTCTTTGAAGAGGTTTTAGCAGTTGTGTTAAAGTTTTATCAACAGCCTCAGAGAGAATCAAAGTTTCCCGATTGCATTTATTACATTAGCTCATTGTCTGCTGCCTATGTTATTACGGACCCCTTTATTTCTTGCAGGAAATAAAAAGAGAGAACATGTTACATCGGGAACCCTGTCGGTAAGATAGGATCACGCAGGGTGATTCATCTTCACTTCGGCCTCTGCATTTCTTCATGTCACCTTCTCAGGATGCACTGATAACAAAGTGGTCTTGCTCAATTCATAACTGATCATGCATCTGGGGGCCCGAGTGTGGAATTCGTGATTAATATAAGTTTTCCATGCTCCCCTATCGGGGGGGGGCGGGTCTCAGGAAGCTTCAAAAAGAATTGCCTTACACTCTTCCCAGGTGGGCATCAAGCCTTGCCGTTGGCTACGTGTCTGGTTTTCCAGAGATGCTATATTGCAAATCTTCTTCTTCAGATCACGCCTTTATTTCATGACCCTGGGGAGTGGAACAGTATTGCCCTGCTGTTCACGCACACGCCCAGGGTCGCATCCGTAAGAGTATGAGCTCTTTTTAACTGAGAAGAAAACCCCAAATGCCTAAGAGATGTACTCAAATTCTTGTGAAGTAGGATGATAATATCAAAGACCCCCCAAAATAGTGACGCCACCTTCCCACTTCCAGAAGTAGTGTAAATGAAATAGAAAGTAGCATTCAGATTCAGCTTTCTTTGGTAGCTTGTCTTTCAGGAGCTGGCTGGCTGTGACAGTCGGTGTGCTCCTGGGTTGGAAGCCCTCGGCTTGCAGCGACTTACCCGGCTCCCGTCCCAACATCCTTCTTCTGATGGCGGACGATCTTGGCGTTGGAGACGTCGGTTGCTACGGCAACACCACCATCAGGCAAGGAACAGAGATTGTCCATCGGGTACCCCGACGCATAGACCATGATAATTCACCTAACCCTTGATGTGTGCAATCCGAACTTTAAGAGAATTCTGCATACATTTCTGTCAACATCCCCTAATCCTACCGTCTTCTCACACCAGCACTAACCCCGACTCAAATTCATCTCACGTATGACCAATCATTTCACTTTTAAATTTGATTTCCATCAGCACGATCCATGATGGACAACATTTTAAAACTCATTGCCGTCGCCTCTAAGCCAGAGACCAAAGCTTACCTCACTCTCCGGCCTTCGTCCATCAAGCCGAGTGCCCACTCACACATGCTCTGCTGTAGACAGACAATTCCACGTCCTCTTCATCCCAACACGTGACACACCCATCAGTCATTGCTGGTCCGTCTGTCTGAGAATGATGTCACCCCATCAGCTGGGTCACATTCGAATTGTCCATGGAGACCCAGCTCAGGTGCCCCCATGAAGCTAGGTGTGAGTTCCACCCTCGTGTACGACCTACAACGCGTTGGTGCCATGAGGTCAAATCTTCCAGCCAAACACTGGGAGTCCCAAGTAAGAAGGCACCCTGGACCCTCAATTCTGGATTTCCCATGATGCCCATCTCAGTACTGGTAGTGCATTGTGCAGAAACTCAGTAGATAATGTTGAACCGAGTTGATGTTTCTCTGACGGTTCAGAAGACATCTGAAGTACTTGCCATTGCCTTTTGGTCATTCCTAAGAACACCTTGACGTATGAAACGATGCCCGGCAGATTTTCTATTAAATAGCATGTAGCTACGCTTCTGGGGGAGCCTGCGTGTTTGTTTGCTAAGAGATAAAACTGTTCGTGTCTCCCTCTGCAGGACTCCAAATATCGACCGCCTCGCAAAGGATGGTGTGATGCTCACCCAGCACATCGCTGCGGCGTCCGTGTGCACCCCAAGCAGAGCTGCCTTCCTAACAGGCAGATACCCTGTCCGATCAGGTTTGTCCTTCCTCAGATCTAACCATGGGCCTCGAGAGGACCTTGCTCCCTTTAACTCCTGCAGTACAACTATTAAAGTCTGGCTCCTCCAGCACGGTGGGAAGGAAACTGTTCAATTCCCCCATATTTTTATCATCAGATTAGAATCTGTAGGAGCTATAGAGCCTCACAGATTGTGGGGTGACACAGGCAGGGACTGGCCCGTTTGCTTGTATTCTGTAATGTGAGTAACCACATGAGGCAGAAGTTGGCAGACATTTCCTGTAAAGAGCAAGATCTTAACTACTTTTTGGTTCACGCGATTGTGGGAGCTGGCAAGTCCAGAATCTGTAAGGGCAGGACAGCAGGCTGAAAACTCAGGCAGGATTTGATGTTGCCGTCTTGAGGCGGGATTCCTTCTGTATCTGGAAACCTCAGTTGTTGTTCTTAATACCTTCAACGGATTGGATGAGGCCCACCCACCTGATGGAGGGCCAGCTCCTTTAGTTAAAGCCAATTGATTGGAGACGTTAGCCGCGTCTACAAAAGACCTTCATAACAACACCTAGACTAGTGGATTTGTGCTGGAAGGACTGGAGACTGCAGCCTGGCCAATCGGACACATCAAACAGACCCTCACAGACCCCCACATATACAGGTCTCTGGCACCCTCTCATGTCTCAGGGATGAAGGAATCTTGGCCAACTTAAGTTGAAACACCTCAACTGTCTTTGTTATGGCCAAGAGCTTTTTGGCTTCTGCTGGTCTTTGCTGAAGCAGATGCATTCTCAAACTTTTGGAAGATCTCAGAAAGCATTCTCCAAGTTGTACATGAGGATCACTGAGAACTGCATTGACTCTTTGAACCAGATGAGTCTTCTCTAGTAAGACCGAGTTGCATTCATCAAAACGGTCTAGGAGGCATCGAGCATCTTCTAAGCCAGTGGGTCTCGACTGTACACTCCAGGTCTTTAGAAAAATATTGAATCTACCTTTTAATACGCTTGGGTAGAGGTCCTGGGTATATCTGAGGCAGGATGAATGCTACCTGTGGCTCCTAACCTTGTCAGCACAGTAGAATCATCTGGGGGATTCTCAACCAACCATTGAAAATCCCAAGATCTACCACTGGCTCACATCAAGAGTTTGATGAAATCATAAAACCACTTTTAATTCTCCTTCCTTTCTCATTTAATTCTCTCTTTGTTTATAACCCTCACATAACAGGAATAATAAGTCCTCTCACTCACGTCTTCAACTAACTAACCATTTCCTTTGCTGCCAAAAATGCAACTCATGAGGCAACACCACGGGGGGAAGTAAATTTCCAATCTAATTTTGAATAATGGAGATTTTCATCAAATATTCTAAACTAAAAAAACAATAGTGGGGACACAAAAATCGATGCGTGATGGTAACGTTTCTTGAAAATGATTCCCCAAAGGTATGGTTTCCAGTAATGGCTATCGTGTTCTTCAGTGGACCGCAGCATCCGGAGGCCTTCCGACAAATGAGACAACTTTTGCAAAAATATTGAAAGACACAGGTTATGCCACTGGACTGATAGGTATGCACATTTTTAAAAGAATTAAGCACATTACTTTTATATGGAGAGTATATTTAACTAAAATGAGTGAAAATGAAATGGTTGTGATGCAACTGGAATTTTCCATGACAGAAAGCTCCATGCATACATAAATGACGTCACTACCTAGGCTGCTTGGTGCCAAGTTGATGCTCAAGAAATAACAGCTTAATGAAACAGTCAGCATTTTATACAATTTGCTGGTGCACTATGACAAAAAAAATCAGAATTTTTTTTTTCTGATTTTACCAAATCACCAACAATTTCCATAATGCTGTTTTTCCCTATTTTCCACATAGAAACGTGACTGCAAGGCTTAGGACCGCCCTCTCTGCTTCCATAAATAGCACGCTTATCTTTCGACATGTCGACAAACCATGTCATGTATACAATGAAATAAAATTGAGGACAATAGCGTTTTGAAAGGGGACCAAGTGGTCATTAGCCACATCATGGTATAGTGATAATTTCTAGTAACAGTGCCATTTATGGATCACAGAGAGCAAGACTAGCTGATTCACTGAATCCCAAACCCAACAGACTCACTATCATTTTCTAAGACAGAAGAGTCTATCCTCACGGGATATTCCTTGAGAAATCCTATGAGGTTCTTGGGATGGCACACACCGTTGGGGTGGTGAGAAGACACACAGGGTCTCTTTATCAACACCCCAGTAGTGACAGCAGAAAACTAAGCATCCTCCATTGATTGAACTTGAAAGTTGGGCTCTGGGCAACCTATCCCCCTGTCCATCACGTCCGCCATGCCCCTGACCATCATTATAGCGGTTTAGCAAAGAGAGGGACAATTCCAAAGTCAGGAAATCTTTTACCCACGCTGGTGATATCAGATTACGTTTTCTAGAGCAATCTGACCACTCTGTGCCTTCAATATTGCTCTTCCCCACAGACCGGTGCAAACCCAGGTGTGGCAGACTGAATAACAGTCACCAAAAATATCAGGTCCCAAATGCTGAAACCTGCACATACAACTTTATATGGAGAAAAGGTCTTTGCAGATAGATATGATTAAGTGAAGGATCTTGAGATGGGGAGATTACCCAGGATTACCCAAGTGGGCTTTATATGCAAGGACAAGCGTCCTTTTAAGAAGGAGACAGAGAGATTTGACTTCAAAGAGAACACAGTGTGATCACGGAGGCAGGGATGGGAGGGAGGCGGCCACCAGCCCAGGGACGCCTGGAGCCCTAGAAGCTGGAAGAGGCAGGAAGGACCTTCTCTTTGAGCCTCTGGAGGGAGCACAGCCCTGCCACCCCTTCATCTCAGACTTCTAGTCTCCAGAACTGGGCAAGGATGAACTCCTGTTGTTTTAAGCAACCAAATATATGGTAATTTCTTACAGCAACACAGGGAATGAAAACACCACGTAATGCTGCCATGCAGGGTCCTTATTCCCCTGAAACAATGAGGCCAGGTTGTGATGCAGATCACAGCAAACACCACCCCCATCCTTCTGCATCCCCACCCCGTCCCAGCACCCAGACGAGTACTTGGAATGTGGCGAGCACACAACACCTACTTACCAAGTGATGATCAGCCAGTTGTCCCACCAGCATACTTTTCCCCTTTCAGGAAAATGGCATCTGGGTCTCAACTGCCAATCCTCCAACGACCACTGCCACCACCCACTCAACCATGGATTTGACCATTTCTACGGAATGCCCTTCTCCATGATGGGAGATTGTGTCCACTGGGAACTATCAGAGAAGCGCGTGGGCCTGGAGAACAAACTCAACTTCTGCTCCCAAATCATGGCCATCGCTGCCCTCACATTCACCACCGGAAAACTCATCCACCTGATGGCAGGCTCCTGGGCACTGGTCATCTGGTCAACCGTCGCCGCCATCTTGCTCTCCGTGAGCTCATATTTCACGGGGGCCCTGATTGTGCACGCCGACTGCTTTCTGATGAGGAATCACACCATCACCGAGCAGCCCATGCACTTTCAAAGAACAACATCTCTTATCCTGAAGGAGATCTCCTCCTTTGTCAAAAGGTGGGTGTCCAAGGGGTCACCCTCATCCTAACCTGCTCTGCTTCATGACGAAAATGCTTCGAAAAAGTCTTCTTCTCTAACGGGTATTAGAATGGTGAAAGACGGAAAGAGGTTTTCGGTAACATGGGGCATGGATGATGTTCTGTTGACCCCAACTGGATGATGTCCATTGGCACAAGGGACAGGTCAGTTGAAAGCTGCTGCTGCTCTCTCCGACTTTGGGGCCAGTCCCATCCCCTAACCACCCCCTGATCACCATGGACCATATTTAACTAACATGACAAACGGAGTCACCTGAACAGCCTTTACAATAAATTCTAAATATTTTCAAAGCTCTCTCATCGGGACTGAGATGTCCTGTTGCTAACTTCAGACTAGATGTCAAGTTGAGTGACAAAGGGACCAAGAGAGACACCAGGAAAAGCTTCAATAAACACAGGCAGTTGCACGCTCCCCATGGGTGACGCCATCGAACCCCCGCTTACCTGGTGCCAATGAGGTTCAATTCAATTGAACTTACCTGGTGGTGAAGAGGTGATCATGTTCCAGAACGTTCCTAGAGAGTTCTTGATGGCATCGCCTAGTATGGGTCAGGGATGAAGCCGATCATTAGCTTTCAAATTAAAAAGTTCAAAAGGTGATCCCGATGTGCCCTAAGTAAACCTACGAGCTTCACCTTTGCTTGTCTACTTAGATTAGACCATAAATATCAGGTAGAAAGAGGAGGAAGCTGAGGCATTGCCTAGATAGAGGATAATCAAACTGAAATTAATAACCTACTATGTGTCATTTTTAAAGTGTGTTTTCTCCATAACTATTCATGCCTTGAAAGCAATTATAAAGAAAAACCCAACGTGCAATATCACTTATTCTGTAAGCTAAGGCTTGAGGCAGGAAAACGTACTGAAATAATTGAACGAAATAACGTCAAATCAGACAGTTGCCTGGGGTTCTCTGTTACTTTCTGTTGTCAGAAGTACACAGAGTTAGAAAATGATAATATTCAGGAGAAAAGAAACATAAAATCCGTGTGGATTTTTCAGTAGACTTTGGAAGTCAAAAGCCATCACAGAACGGGAGTTCTCCATATTGGCTCTTGGAGGACAGAGCAGCAAAGACATCTGAGTAAGGACTTGACCGTCTAGAACCGTATCCTGGCTCTAAGACCTCAATCTCTGTCTTACCAAAAAACAAAAAATAAAATAAACCCACTCTGGTTGCTTTGTATGTATTTTTAGAAACAAGCAAGGACCGTTCCTCCTCTTTGTCTCTTTTCTGCAAGTCCACACCCCTCTTATCACCACCGAGAAGTTCGCTGGGAGGAGTCTCCATGGGCCGTACGGCGACAACACAGAGGAGATGGACTGGATGGTGGGTAAGTGCCTTTTCCGGGTGAAAACGTGAGGGTCCCTCCTTCAGAAACAGCGGGAGGAGAGGAGATAAAGAAGAAGAAGCTAAGACAACGAAGGCTGAAGATAGAACAGGCAGTGTAAGAACTGCCGTCTCCTTGAACGTTAAGGGTCTGAAGTACGATCACATACGTCTTCATTCTGTTTGGTTGCTCTTCATGACGTGGTTTTAGGTGGGTTGGTTTTTCTGTTTTCCCCAGGACACTATAAAAGCCCTGTGGGGTGGGACGGTCTGATCTTCTCCTCCCACTGCCTCCCCGTGGGCTTCCAACAGCACCTGCCACGACAGAAAGTGAAATAATCTCGAGGGAGGCACTGCTTCGGCAAACACATGGATGCGGATGTAGTCAATTCCATGCTTCTCAGACAAGGGCTGGGGTACCCTTGGGTTTATGTGGTGGTGGGCCAAGAGGAGCTGCAGAATAACTGTAATCAGAGATTTTAGGGAGAAATGGACTTTTAAAAAAATCTTGTAAAAACGCCATTGTGGGAGGCCGGCCCCGTGGCTGAGTGGTTAAGTTCTTGCACCCTGCTTCGGCGGCCGGGGGTGTCGCTGGTTCGAATCCTGGGCGCAGACTTGGCACCGCTCATCAGGCCATGCTGAGGCGGCCACCTGCATAGCACAACCAGAAGGACGTACAACTAGAATATACAAGTATGCACCTGGGGGGCTTTGCAGAGAAGAAGAAGAAGGGAAAAAAAAAAAGAAGATTGGCGAGACAGATGTTAGCTCAGGTGCCAATCTTTAAAAAAAAAAAAGAAAAAGGTCATCTTGGAATAAAGTACATGATTTCAATGAACTCCTGGGAAAAATGAGGGAAGTTGGAAGACGTGTGCAATAATTCATTTCACGTCCCTTTTGCAGAGAGGCGTCACCTCGTTCCCTTCAGGACAAATTCACTCACCTTTGTCACTAGGGGTCCTTAGTTGGGGAAGATTAAGAATCGCTGGAAAATAGAGGCTATTTTACGTGATGTCAAATGTTGAATGTTTAAAATTGAATTTGCAATGTCACAATTTGGGGAAAAATTAAACTAATAAATGTGCCGAGGTATGTAATTGAACGCATTGAATTCTAAAGACTTAAACTATGGTACAGAGTTAAGAACCCCGTAAGTTCATCAAGATAAGGAACTTATCATGAGATACCTCTAAAGAATCTTTTAAATGTCTTCACTTTCTCTCTGTCCTAATTTAGAGCTCAATCTAAATTTTTAATAATTACTTTAAAAATTGATAATTTTTGAAGTAAAAAATCATTCTAATAATGTAGATAGGTGGACCACAGGGGGTTTTTAGGACAAGGAAACCATTCTGTGTGATATTGTAATGGTAGATACATGATACTATGCATTTATCAAAACCCATAGAATGGACAACACATTAGCGAAAATTTTTTAAAAATTTGTACCTTTTGCCCACCTTCACCCAATCGCCCCGTCCCCTGCCTCTGGCACCCGCCACTCTTCTCTGTTTCTATGAGTTGGTTTTTTTAGATTCCACATATAAGTGAGATCCTACAGTGTTTCTCTATCTGACTTATTTCACTTATATAGTGCCCTCAAGGTCAATCCATGTTGTTGCAAATGGCAGAATTTCCTTCTTTTTTATGGCTGAATAATATTCCACTATAGATACATTTTATATATATTATACACATATATGTATCTTTATCCTTTTTTTTTTTTTAAAGATTGGCACCTGAGCTAACATCTGTTGCCAATCTTTTTTTTTTTCTTCTTCTCCCCAAAGCCCCCCAGTACATAGTTGTATATTCTAGTTGTAGGTGCTTTTGGCTCTGCTATGCGGGACGCCACCTCAGCATGGCCTGATGAGTGATGCTAGCTCCGCACTCAGGCTCCAAACCAACAAAACCCTGGGCCACCAAGGCAGAGCGCTCGAACTTAACCACTCGGCCATGGGCCGGCCCCCTTCTTTATCTTCTTTATCCATTCATCCATTGATGGACGTGATGGTCGTTTCCATATCTTGACCACTGTAAATCCACTAGTCCCCCCTTTTGTTCAGTTTTACTTTCCATGCTTTCAGTTACCTGCGGTCAACCACGGTCCAAAAATATTAAAAGGAAAATTCCAGAGAAATAATGCATATGTTTTAAGTTGCATGCCATTCTGAGTAGCAAGATGAAATCTTGAGCCCTCCTACTCTGTCCCACCCAGGATGTGAATCTTCCCTTTGTGCAGGGATCCGTGCTGTAGACGCCACCCGCCCATAAATCATTTAGTAGCTGTTCCAGTTATCAGACCAACTGTCACAGTATCACAGCGCTTGTGTTCAGTCACCCTTATTTTGCTTAATAATGGTCCCAACGAACGAGAGTCGCGATGCTGGCATTTAGGATACGCCAAAGAGAAGCCATAAAGTGCTTCCTTTAAATGAAAAAGTGAAAGTTCTTGACTTAACGAGGAAAGAAAAAAAATCATATGCTGAGGTTGCTAAGATTTACGGTGATTTTTGTTACAGTATATTATTATAATTGTTCTGTTTTATTGTTAGTTATTGTTAATCTCTTTCGGTGCCTAATTTATAAGTTAAATTTTATCATAGGTCTGTAGGTAGAGGAAAAAATGTAGTATATGTAGGGTTCGGTACGATCTATGATTTCTGGCATCCACTAGGGGTCTTGGAACATACGCCCCTCAGATAAGAGGGGACCAGTGTAGTGATGCAGTGAACATGGGGGAGCAGACATCTTTCGTGTGACTATAAGAAACACAGAGCCACCTCTGACCATTCTTCATCAACGTCCACACATGTCCAACGGCGTTTCAGCCTTCTTCCCAGACCCCCTTGATCCCTGTCCATTTTTCTTTGTAATCTCCCTTGGCCTCACTTTTTAGTTTTTGTCCTTTTGTCCTCTGTAGCAAATACCCTGTAGCTGGCCTAAATCTTTTTGCAAACAGAATGGGCATACATAAAAACATACATCAATCTGAGATCAAGGATGCTCCGATTAGCCAAAATATATTACTTCTCGCTTCCATTATTATGCTTTGAAACTAAAGACTCATTCTCATGGAGAGTTCCAAAATGCAGAAGCACACCCCGAATAATTTGGTTATTCAGACAGTCGTCTGTTTTTTGACTGACTCAAACACATCTATTCTCTCCAGGGCAGATACTTGATACTTTGGACGTGGAAGGTTTGACCAACAACACCCTCGTTTATTTTACATCGGATCACGGGGGATCCTTAGAGGCTCAACTCGGAAACAACCAATATGGCGGCTGGAATGGGATCTATAAAGGTAACAATGAGAGATTCCCAGCTCCTTGTCTATGGTCTTCCCCTCTTCGCTACAATTCCCAACCCTTCCAGTGGAGCGGGGCCA
Source organism: Equus caballus (assembly GCF_041296265.1). Lineage (NCBI taxonomy): Eukaryota > Metazoa > Chordata > Mammalia > Perissodactyla > Equidae > Equus > Equus caballus. The sequence continues at coordinate 1,075,953 of NC_091715.1, read as the reverse complement.
CCCACCTCAAGAGAAGCATATACTGTTAACCAAAGACTTTGCTTTTCTATTCAGGGCAGAAATTACAATTTGTCACGCTCAGATTGGAATTTTTTTGCACAATTCCGTGTTCACAGGACTGTGCAACCATCCCCACTACTTAATTGCGGGACATTTTCATCACCTCCAAAAGGAACTCGGTACCCAGCTGCAATCATTCTTTGTTTTCCCCTGTGCCCAGCCCCCAGCAACCGCTAACTTATTTCTTCCTCTATATATTTCCCCACTGTAAACATTTCATGTAAAGGGAACTTGGCAGCATGTGGTCCTTTTCAACTGCCTTCTTTCATTCAGCATGATGTTTTCAAGGTTCATGAATGTCATAGCGTGTGTCAGTATTTCAATCCTTTTTATGGCTGAATAATATTCCACTGTATGGATGGGCCACATTGTGTTTATCCAGGCAACTGCTGACGGACTCAGGTTTGAATTTTATATTCAGGCAAGGCATTCAAGGACGGTGAGCACCCCTGGAGGCCACAATATATTCAAACTAGGATTCTATTGATCGTGGACACGATCTTATTTGATGTATCACAGAGATTGTACAACATGCTGCCAAAAATAACGTGGTTCAACACTTTCTTTTTCATTTAGAAAGCTTAATCTTTTTCATAATAGTGAAAGAATTTGTTTAGACCAACATTGGCACATATGCTTAACATGCATTGGTCAATTACATACATAAAAAGGAACATTATATACAGTTATATGTTGCTGAATGACGGGGCTATGTTCTGAGAAAGGCATCGTTAGGTGATTTTGTCATTGTGCAAACATCATGCAGTGTACTTACACAAACCTTGACGGTACAGCCTACTGCAGGCTATATGGTACTTATTTGAATGGGACCACGGTTGTCTACACGGTCCATCATTGACTGAAACGTGATGTTTGTGATGGGGTGCATGACTCTCTCTATACGCAAGTTAAATATTTTAATGCCTTCCTACAACTTCACCTTGGGAGTCCGACTCCACTGAAACCCTTTTCATGTCACTGTCATCTATGTCCATATTTCCTCTACCCAGCATCCTCCACTGTGCCAAACAGCGTGTCAGCAACACAGCCCCTTTTACAACCAGCTACTCTACCAGCCCACAAAGACATTTCTTCCCCTCCTCTGACTCCACGGTCTGCGAGTTTTAGTGCATACACACAGGGAATGGCAGCTAGCTGTTCATGGTCACCCAGCCTGCAGCTATTGTCAAAATACGTGCACCTAGGAATCTGGGAAAGATGGCGTATGCATCCTGAAAAAAGGTCTGGTCAAGGATTTGGAACTTACCAAGCAAAGTCACAAAAACGGGAAGAATTGAAATGATCATTGTGGTAGAAAAAACAACGGTCCCCAAAGATGTTCACATCCTAATCCCCATGTGGCAGACAGAATAATATCCCCCAAGGACGTCCACATCCTAATCCCCGTGGGCTGGACAGAATAATGTCCCCAAAGACGTCCACGTCCTCATCCCCGTGGGGTAGACAGAATAACATCCCCAAAGACGTCCAAGTCCTGACCGCTGGAACCTGCAAAAACTTTATATGACAGTAAGGACTTCACAGATGTGATTAAGAATCCTGAGATAGGAGACGATCCCAGATTATCCAGGTGGGCCCAATGTAATCACAAGGGTCCTTAGAAGACGGAGCCAGGAGGGTCTGAGTCAGAGAGAGCGAGAGCGAGAGGGAAGGAAAGAGGGAGAGAGACATTGGGAGATGCTACACTGATGTGCTTGAAGATGGAAGAAGGGGCCACAAACCCGGGAGCGTGGTGACCTCCACAAGTTGGAAAAACCAATGAAACAGTTTCTCCCCTGGGACCTCCAGAAGGAACTGGCAAGGTGAGGCTGGCATTAGGGCCATCAGAAGATTGACTGTGGGTGAAAACCATCCAAGGGAAACATATATGAATATGACTGCATTCGTTTTCTGTACAAAATACTGTAACAAAATACCAAAGACGGCATAAACAACAGAAATCTATGCTCTCAGAGTTCCGGAGGCCAAACGGCTGACAGCAAGATGTCAGCAGAGCCATGCTCTTTCGGAAGCTTCCAGGGGAAGACTCCTCCTTGCCCCCTCCAGCTTCTGGGGGCGGCCGGCAATCCGTGGTGTTCCTCGACCTGTAGATGCATCCTTCAACCTCTTCCACCATTGTCACACGGCCATCTTCTCCTTGTGTCTCTTCTCCTCTTCTTATAGGGACATTCGCGATTAAGCACCCACCCTGATCCAGTAGGAACTCATCTTAACTAATCACCTCTGCAAAGACCCTATGCACAAATAAGGTCACATTCTGAGTTCCTGGAGGGTACACCACCAACCTATCATTTAGGGGTTGGGGGGGGGACACCATGAAACCCAAACCGGTGACAAAGACGAGAAAAACATCCAAGCCGTAAAGATGTAGAAACCAGAGAAATGCGATGGGCTTCCAAGGAAGGCATTCACAGCGGCATGGGCAAGAAGAACGAGTGAAGAGTGAAGGGAGACGGGGAAGGATGACAAATAAGCACAAAGATGATACGAAACAGAACAGGTCCCGAGACAATCACATGGATCCCACGTGACATAATGCTCTGGAAAACCACCAACAGCAGGGAGAAAATATGAGCAAGATAAAATGCTTTCAGGGATGCAACTTAGGACTCCCAAAGAATTAGTCTCATAATTAAGAAGTCTGAGAGAGGGTCTGGCTCGGTGGCACAGCAGTTGAGTTTGCATATTCTGCTTGCGTGGCCCACAGTGTGCTGGTTTGGATCCTGGGTGCCTACCTAGCACTGCTCATCAAGCCGTGCTGTTGGGGGCGGGGGGGGGGGGTCCCATATAGCAGAACTAGAAGGACCTGCAACTAGAGTGTACAACTATGTACTGGGGCTTTGGGAAGAAAAAAAAAAAGGAAGATTGGCAACAGATGTTAGCTCAGGGCCAATTTTCCTCACCAAAAAAAAAAAAAAAAAAAAAAGTTGTTTGAGGGAAATTGCAATGTCCCCGTGTCACTCAGCAACATGGAAGACCAACACCCAGGTTAGTAAAGAATATAAAAATCTAACCTCTCTTGGGGAGGAATTTAATGTTGTCAGGTAATTAAGAGAAAGAGAAGGACAGAAAGAGAGAGAGTTTTAAAAGAAGCAAAATGCTTAAGTCACCCAGGGTAAGCAACTACTTCTGATTTTTAATCAGATTCTTTCTGTTCATGTTTAAACACAGGTGGCAAAGGCATGGGAGGCTGGGAAGGTGGGATCCGAGTTCCAGGAATATTCCGGTGGCCCGGGGTGCTGCCGGCCGGCCGGGTGATCCACGAGCCCACCAGCCTGATGGATGTTTTCCCCACTGTGGTCCAGCTGGGGGGCGGCCAGGTGCCCCAGGACAGGTAAGGAGCAGCCCAAGAAAGCAATTCAATGTTGCAAAGAGACAGCACGTCTGTGAAACATCACCGTCTCTTTTGCATTGTGTGAGCCATCCCTGAAATGAGCATCTGGAAAAATGCTTCAGTCCCCGAGTACTATCTACTGGGATCAAATGTCTGCTTCATGTGTGCTCAAAATGTCCATTTCCCTTCTCCTAACGCTCACGTGGAGCCCACTTTGTTGTAAGGGTGATTGTCATTGAAAAAATCCAACCATTCATCACAAGAAACTACTTTTGATCCAGTGTGGTACAGACTTTTTATATGATTCCACTTATGCTTGTCTTAAAAACTTCTGAAAATTTGGGGGCAAACAGAAAGAAGATAAAACTATTTCATAATCTTAGTCTAGAGATGAATACATAACTAAATGGTATGACGCACAGATATATACATTTAGAGATGTTACATATTCATATATATTTTATATATATTCTTTTTTTTTTTTTTTTTGGTGAGGAAGATTGTCCCTGAGCTAACATCTGTTGCCAATCTTCCTGGGTTTTTTTTGGTGAGGAAGATTGTCCCTGAGCTAACATCTGTTGCCAATCTTCCTCTTTCTGCCTGAAGAAGAGTGGCCCTGAGCTAACATCTATGCCCATCCTCCTCTATTTTGTATGTGGGATGCCACCATGGCATGGCTTGATGAGCGGTGTGTAGGTCTACACCCCGGATCCAAACTTGTGAACCCCCGGCCACCGAAACGGAGCACGTGAACTTAACTACTATGCCACTGGGCCAGCCCCAATATATATTCTTTATATATTACTATATATAACATACATTATTTTATATACTTATTTATATGTATTTAGAAATCTTTGCACACAGACAAAAAATTTAATGGCGCCATGGTATTTTCTTTCAACCACCCTCTTATAGATGGACATTAGCCTTGCTTTCAAAAAAAAAAAAAAAATACTGTTTTGTCATTTTACTGCCTGACATGATTAGCTCCTTAGTAAAAATCTTGGAAAGTGAATTCCTGGATCAAAGAGTACGGCCACTTATAGGTAAATCTCTTGATACATTTTGTCAGATTGTTTCTAGGAATTGCTACCAGCCATGTGACATGTGAGAGTGTCTCTTTTAAAAACAACAGAACAAAAATCAATTTGAATAGTGGATATGTAATTTATTTATTACATATATAAAGTACACGTGGGTGTTATCATTTCCATGCCTTCACTGGAGAGATTGAATATTTCATACCTTTACTTCCCATTCTCCTTTTTCATTTCTGACATTGAATATCTTGCCTCTGGTTGATTTTTTTTTTTTTCCTAATTGGCTGCTAGCCTTTTTATTAATTTATAACATTTGTTTTAAAAATAAAAAACTTTGTCATGTATATTGCAAATGTGTTTCACTAGAATCTAAAATTCAACCATATATTGTTGGTTGGTTTCATTGATATGTATGTGTATATACACATAAACATACGCACTTTTGTGTACGTGTGTATGAATATGCATATCTGGAGGGGAAATTATATATATATGGATATACGTACACACACATATATATCCATTTATTATAAATATTTATTTTAATGTTATTTTACATATGTTATTTATTTTATTAGAATGTATAATAAAACAATGTGTACATATTATTATATATATTTATGTGTATGTATATTATAAATATATAATACTTAATTTTAATAATATGATATATAATAATAATATATATACTTTTATTTCATTTTTTTCATGGAAATTCTGGCCAAGTCAATCTACTTGGGGTCCTGAATTCTCTACCTTGACCAAAAACATTAATCCACTTAGAGAAAAAGACTCCTGTTTTATGGTTCTTCTCAAGGTCACAGCATCTGTAAAAATCCGTCGTCGGTATTCATGATTAAATTTTGAGACACAAAGTCCTGAAAAGTTTTCAAAATAATTTAAGGGAAATCAGAGTCATTGCAGTTTTCCACAAAGGCATTTCCTTACCTTCAGCTGCACAGGATGTTAATGATGGAGCCCAGCAGACGCACATATTCATTATCACCGGTTTAGCGCACAGCGAATAGTGGACGAGTAACAAAGAAACCCAGATCCGTCTGCCATCCCGGAGCAATTAACCACATAATGGGGAAATAAAATGCGCAGGACCATCACGCACATCAGAACTGGGGGACCGAGCCTTTCCGTAGTTTATTTTTGCATCCATAATAAGGTTGGGGGGGTGGGGACAATAATTTCAGCCCAGCAAGCTGGTCCTCTGTGATCTCGCAGCCAAAGGTGATGTTTGCAGGGGAAAGACGTGGCTGCCCGCCCCAGTGCTTCCCCAAGCTAATGTTAAGTGCTCGTGCATCCCTGCCAGAAGTCCTTGCTTTGTCACTGGGGTGCTGTGTCCTGCCTGCAGGGTGATTGACGGCCGGGACCTGCTGCCCTTGCTGCGGGGGACAGCGCGGCACTCCGACCACGAGTTCCTGCTGCATTACTGTGGGAAGTTTCTGCACGCAGCCCGGTGGCATCAACGGGACAGTGAGTAGGCTGGGCGACGGAGTCACCTCTCGGCCTCGCTTCTCATTCTTCTGCTTCGTTACGCGTTCCATCTTCACGCCAACTCTTCGATTTCCTTCTTGGCGGTGTTTTTCCCTCCCGTCAGCAACATCCTTCTAGCTGTCAATCATCTCATCGCTATGAAATGGGAGTTGTTAGCTGTGGTTTAAACATCCTGTATGGGATTTTCTGACTTTCCTGCCTCCCACTATGACATGTGAATTGCAACTGTTTCCATCACACACATCCTGACACACGCATCCTAGCACAGTCTGTCTTTACCTTTCAAATCTGTTCTCTTAATCTGGATTGTTTTCTGCATCTTTTTTTTTTGAGGAAGATTAGCCCTGAGCTAACATCTGCTGCCAATCCTCCTCTTTTTTTTGCTGAGGAAGACTGGCCCTGAGCTAACATTGGTGCCCATCTTCCTCTACTTTATATGTGGGACGCCTGCCACAGCATGGCGTGACAAGTGATGCATAGGTCCACACCCGGGATCCAAACCGGTGAACCCCTGGGCCGCCGAAGCGGAACGGTGTGAACTTAACCTCTGCGCCACCAGGCTGGCCGCTGTTTTCCACATGTCTTAACCACCTTAATTTAATGACACAATTTCTTCCTTGTGGTAAGAATGACAACTTTGTAACATAAGCAGCAATGTGCTTGCTGAATAATTTTTGTGTTTCCAAATTTTCTGGGCTGTTCTGGACCAACCTTCCTTGCAAAAAAAACAAAAAATTATTTACAAGTATTTTTTTTTTTAAATCCCACAAGAATAGGAATTCCATTGCCTTCAATGGTTAAATTAACCTGGGGGGTGGCGGAATTGGTATTTTGACAATATCGAATTTTCCCAAATTGAAACATATTATGTGTCTCCACCGTAAATGTATCCACTTCACCAAGCCCTCGGTTGCCTTGCCGCGTAATTTCATTGTATTTTAATTGTATTTGTGTTTAATTTGTATTTCATTGTATTTTATTGGCCTCTGCGTTTATGGCTCCAAGCTCCATCTTCACCTAACTGGAGTTGCCAGAGGTCTTCCGTTTTTAAGAATCATCTTTAAAACTCCAGCTCTTGGATTTCCTGAGAAACTGTGTTTTTCACTTTTATCAGCGATGACCTTCTGCTTCCCCCTTTGTCTTCTGATAGGAGAAGTTCACCTGTTTGAACGTGTTCTCTTATCCTCATTTTTAATTCCCTCTCTATCACTCCGCTTTGCCTCAGTATCTCCTGTTCTCTGAATTTGCTTTACAGACGCGGTTTTCTTGGTTCTTCCCTTCTTCCAGTGTTTGGGGAGGCCTAGCTCCCGCTTGCCATTCGACTCACTTTGATTTCTTCCTTCTTCAAAAGCATCCCCTCCACATCTCCCATCATCCGAATCAAGAATGAAAGAACAACGCATAGAATCCCCTTTATTTGAGGAAGTCACCAGATGTGATTTTTTTTTTTTTTACGGTCTCCCGCCCTTTCCCCTCCATCCTTTTTAGTATTATTCTTCTCTGGGATGATTTATATGGCTACCTTTTTGGGCTTTTAAAATTGCATATTGTAAGTTTCCCCACTTCTTTTTAAAAACTTTCATAGCCCAATCTACAACCATTTCTGCTTAGCGGCACAGAGAATGGGGTTCACCCTCAGTGGCCACCCCACTGCTCACCTCTCATCTCTTGGTCATTGGGCAAATATTTCCGTTTTCTTTCAAGGTAAGTAGATGGGGAGTGTATTCCTACCATCCACCCCTCTTGAACTTGTCTTCCCGGGTCCACTCTTCACCCCACATCCATTGTCCACTGAGCATCCTGCAGAAAGCCTTCCTGAGACCGCCCACTGCCCATCCATCAGAACCAGCCCAAATTCCTCCTTGTGACACGAGCTAGCCCCTCCCCATCTCTGAGATGTCGGCTCTGCCTATGGGAGCCCTCAATCTCCAAGCTCCAGCTGAACTGTGCTCCATCATTCTAGGACGGGCTAAGCTAGTTCCTACCTCAGGACCTTTGCACGAGCTGTTCCCGCCACCCAGGACACTCTTAAGACCACTGAGTCTCCATACGGCTAGCTCATTCTTGACGTTCATGACCTGAGTTCAACGGGGGCCTCCTTCCCAAAGCGACAAGAAGCTGCAGGGCACAGCAGCTCCTGGCACATATCGGGACATGCCGGATCTCACCTTCTGTCCTTTCAAAGTCGCTTGCAGAGGCCGAGCTAGCTCTGGTGCCAGCTGCCTTCAAGTGGGAGTCCTCCCAGACTCTGGAGGTTGTTCCAGCGAAACTACCTACCAAACCAGTCATTCCCTCTTTTTTTGTAAACAGCATTGTGGAGCTATAATTCAGTCTCATCATCAGCTCGGGCGCTATTACAAAATGCCACAGACCAGATGCTTTATCAACAACAGTTATTTCTTACCGTTCTGGAGGCTGGAAGTTCAAGATCGAGATGCAACCTAGTGGGGTTCTGGGCTCTTTTAGTGGGGTGAGGGCTCTCTTCTGGGATGCACACGGCCACCTGCTCGCTGGGTCCTCACGTGGCTGGAGTACAGAGAGGGAGCAAGCTCTTTTGTGACTCTCCAAGATCATGAATCCCATCGGGGGGGCCCACCCTCATGACCTTACCTAACCCTGATGACCTCCCAAAGGCCCCACTTCCTAATATCATCCCATTATAGGGTAGCATTTCAATGCATGAATTTGGGAGGGGGACACACACATTCAGTCCACAACATTCTCGTACCATAAAATTCACCATTTTCAACTGCACCATTCAGTGGCCTTTAGCAGATTCACAATGTGGTGTAACCACCACCTCTGTCCACTTCCGGAAAATTTACATGGCCCCCAAGAAGACCCCATACCCAATCGCCATCACTCCCCATTCCTCCCGCCCCCAGCTCCTGGCAACCACTCACCCACTGTTTGTCCATGGATTTACCTGTTCTGGACATTTTCTATGAATGTAATCACACACTACATGGCTTTTTGTGTCTGGCTTCTCTCACTGAGCATCATGTGGTCAAGGTCCCTCCACCTTGTAGGCTGTGTCAGCACTTCATCCCTTTTCATGGCCGAGTAATATTCCATTGCATGGAGGGACCACACTCTGTTTCTCCATCCACCTGCTGACAGATAGCTGAGCTGTTCCCACCTCCTGGCGACTGTGAATCATGCCGCTCTGCAGCAACGTGTCTTATTTCTCCACGTCAACCCTCTGTGATTCTTGTCCTTGCCGCAGGAGGAGCAGTATGGAAAGTCCACTACGTGACCCCGGTGTTCCATCCAGACGGAGCTGGCGCCTGCTACGGGAAAGCGGTCTGCCCGTGCTCAGGGCACGGAGTATCCCGGCACGATCCACCTTTGCTCTTCGACCTCTCAAGAGACCCTTCCGAGGCCCACGCCCTCACGCCGGACACGGAGCCCTCATTCTATCAGGTGATGCAGAGAGTCGGGAAGGCCGTGGAGGAGCACCGCCGGACGCTCGGCCCCGTTCCACTGCAGCTGGACACGCTGGACAACGTCTGGAGGCCGTGGCTGCAGCCCTGCTGTGGCCCATTCCCCCTCTGCTGGTGTGATCAGGAAGGTGACGGAAGGTGAACGCCTGCCCGGGACATCTGGGTCCCCGAGTCCTGCAGTTATGCCCTGGGGTTGAAAATAAAACTCTGCTGTAAAGTTACGTCATCAGCTTGTGTGGGGCTGAACAGTTTCACCAATTCGAAGAGGAACAGGGAAGACGCACAGGGGTCTCCGGTCTAGGGAGACAGAGGCTCTCTGTCCCCATAAAGAGCTCAAGTCCCCAGACAAGGTGTTTCCATGTCATATGGATTTGCAGACCAACAGCAGGTGGGCACAGAGGTAGCAGCTGTCCCCCGCTACGGTGTGGCCGGGGCCAAATTAAAGAGCGTAGGTGTATCATTTTCAACATCGATGAAGACATTTCAAATTAGAACTGTCGACGCAAATAAATCCAAAATCAATTATAAATCCAAATTGGGGTGAGTCTATTATGAGCCAGGTTTGAGGACTATAGCCCTGAGGCTTTCCTTCCCCAAAAAAGGAAGGGCACCCAAGAAGTGGGGTGTCCTCAGACAGAGTGAGTATATGCCATCTTGGAACAAAGAGCATCTACCACGTGACAGGAATGTCCCTTTTACTCCTGTCAAGAGACACTTAGCCGGTACAGCAGGTCAGGGGTCAGCAGGTCAGGGGTCACAAGGTGAGCACAGCAGGTCAGTAACTAACCCTCAGTTCCCAGGAGGAGATGCTCATCTTTAAAGAAATGCAGATACGGGGGATACTACATGCCTATCTGTAAGGGCATCACTCTTGTCTTGGGGACACGGTAAATATTTAAAGCACACGGACCATGCATGGTCAACAGGCCACATCAGACCCTTTTGGAAAAACAGGGTCAGGCCGAATTAACCCCATACCAAACGGCTTCCTCAAATACTCCCATATATCCTATTGCTTTTCACTTATTAGAACTATTTCTAAGCAATTCTCCTTGGTGAACAAGTGTCCCCAGGGACTGGAGGAAACTCACAATTTGGGAGCCATGCTGGACAGTCAATGTCGTACCCACCCTTTGTTGAGAGGTCCCTGCACGATGGGGTTCCGTCGACGTGGGCTTTGCAAGGACCCGCCCCAGATAGGACGCCGGCAAGGAGAGTGTGGTGGGGAATTTCTTCCAGACTCCGTCCCGTCATCTTCCTCTCCATCCACAAACCACCACACGTGCCTAGTCCCAGCCCGTCTTATTCTGCTTGAGCTGAAAGAACAAACAGCACACATTGGGCAGCTAACCAACAGACACATATATATTTCTCCCAGTTCTGGAAGCCAGAATCTGGAATCCAGGTGTGGGCAGAGCTGGTTTCTCCTGGAGCCTCTCTCCTTGGTGTTTGGACGCTATCTTCTCCATGTGTCCTCACGTGGTCGTCCCTCTGTGCGTGTCTGTGTCCTCATCTCCTCTTCTCATAAGGACTCCAGTCCTGTTGCATCAGGACCCACCCCAATGAGCTCATTTTACCTCCATCACCTCCTTAAATACCCATCTCCAAACTCAGCCTCATCCTGAGGTCCTCGGGGTCAGGACCCCAACATGTGAATGTGGAAGTGGGGAACACACACCATTTAGCCGGTAACACATTCTCTGCTGGCGTGGTGGTGATGCGGGGTCGGTGAGCCGAGGAGTCGAAAGAAAGATTTCTTAGACTCTCAAGATCTGGCGGTAGTGCTCTTTTATTTAGAGAATAGTGTGGAATAGCATGGGGACAGGACCCATGGGCAGGCAGAGCTCCTGCTGCTGCCCCGAGTTGAGGGTTAGGGCTAATTTTATAAGTCATGGGTACGTGACTTATTTTTACTGGAGAAAAGAAAAGATGATGTAAAAAGTCATTAAATGATTTCAGTGCAGATGGGGTCTGGTTATTGTGCGGTCATATAACTTTAGATACGAATCTGGCCATATAGATCGGCATGCAGGTGAGGATGCCCCGGGCTTCTCTCCCTGGGGCAGTCCTAATTCATACCATAAAAAAAAGTCCACTGGGTCGTATAGTTTGGCATGTAGGCCAGGTCACCTTGGGCTTCGCTAGCTGGGGCAGCCTTAATCCACATCAGTGGGATCTGTCTGGCTTTCCAACAGTTCTGTCTGCAAAGACAAGGAACAGCCAGGCCCCACCCCACCTCTCCAAACCTAAGGGTGTCACAAGAAACCCCCCACCTCATTACAGCCTCAAGCTCACTCTCCTCAAATTATCCAATCCCAGGTGAGCAATGGAGAACCTCCAGCCTCCAGAAAAAGACGTTGTTCACAGCCATCAACCAAGCCAAATCCTTCTCTGGCTAGCTCTGCTTGAGCCAATTCCCCTTTCAGGTAAAGAAAGAAAGAACAGCCACCCCCTATTCCTTCCCCAGGGCCCCAGGTCCTTTCCCCCTGATAGCCATGGCTTATGGAACATGGAGCCAGCACTTTCACCCAGCTGTGCCTGCATCCTTGGTCCACGGAGCCATTTAGCATCAGCTGTGGCCCCGTCACCTCCCTCCGTGCACCCCTCCACATCCTTGCCCCCTATGGCCTTGTCCCATGTGGCTTTGAAACCACGGAGCCCCCACGTTCTTGAAGTCGATTCGGACCCAGAGAATCAAGGCTCATCCTCCCTTTCCTAAAGAACTCTCCAAAACAGTACTTCTGGGGGACACCAGCTCCCACTGCCCCATCCTCCTTGGGCACTCCTAAACCCTCACGGCAGCCCTTACTTGGTTTCGATAATTTGCCCAAGCGCACCCAAGGCGCCTGCTCTGCATACCTTGGACAATCTTCCCTCCCTCCAATGTACAATTTCGTCAAAGGATCACATCTGGACTCCGGCCCTGCCCAACCTTCCTTCAGAGCTACTTCTGGGCTCCCAGCTTCTCGTTCCCTCCCCCCAGGCCTCCACTTTCTCCCTTTATGCTGAAGCAAGGAGCCCCAGCCAGCCGCAAAATCATCGGCTGACAACAGCTCCTCTCCGGGAATCAAGAAGCAAGACAAAGAGAGAAGCAGTAAACAACGCCCAAGAATTAATCCAGCTAGAGGGGGCCTCCCAAGAAATGTAAGCCAACTAAATCTGCCAACTAAAACACAAAGGTCTCTTCTGGAAACACAATCTCCAGCCCTATTTCTGGAGATGCCCCAATGCAGCGAACTTAGTGGGGAGCGATTCCCAATTACCATCTGGTAAAAATGCAGACCTGAGTGGGAAAGGTGAAAAAGAACGACTCCAGGGGCAACGAAGGGGGAGGACCAGCAGGCAGACTCTCGAGGTAAAAATCTCACGGCTGAATGTCCAACTAGGCTAGCTTGCTTTGAACACCCCCTCACCTGCCCTTGCCCACAGACTAGAAGTCTGGCATCCTGGACCCTCCTGAAATCCAGCTTGACATCTTGGTTGCCCGATTGCACGAGGCAAGTCCTAAGACCCTTCATGAGATGGAGACAGTGGGCTCCGGGCCGGTAGGGGCGTCCCCAAGGCCGCTGGCGGGGGCGGGGTGGTTGCGTGCCTCACCATGCCCAGGCCCAGCCAGCAGTAATTATCTCCTCGCAATCACGGAAAACCTGTTTGCAAGACCAATTTGCAAGAGATTAAGAGGATTAGGGAGGGAGCTGGGGGGCCCCCCACACCCCGGTGCTGCAGCTTCGTGGGCGGGTACGGGGCGCAGAGCGCTTGGGGCGAGGTCCTGCGCGCCCGGCCGCGCTCCGCCATGGGATCCACCGCGCAGACGGGACGCGCCCTGCCCGCCACCAGGTGCCCCAGGTGCGCGGGACAGGGCCCCCACTTGGGCTTGGGGCTGGGGGCACGACGGGGGAGCGGTTGACAAAGAGGGAGGGCTTCCAGGGTGGGCATGCGGCCCCGGGAAGGCCGGGCTGTGCGCGCGCCTGGGAGTCACCAAAACCCAGCTGGAGGCCCGTTCTCTGCTCTGCACAGACGCCGGACGAAAGAACTGGGGTGGGCGCAATGCCGCCCCACGGGGTGGGGGCATGGGGGAGAGGAGGCCAAGAGTGGGGGGAAGGGAGGAGGAAAAGAGAACAAAGGAAGAGTAGGGCGGGCCGAGGGAGGAGGAATGCCGCTGGTCACGCCCCGCAGAGAGCGGGCGAGCTCCCGCCCCCGCTGCGTAAGGCACGCCCCCTTGGCACGAGTCCCCATTTCCAGCGTCCCCTCACCCACTCTCTAAGACGCGTCCTGTCCAACCCCTTTGGCACCCCCGCCTCCTCGGACGACCGTGTCCCCTCCCCCCCTCCCTAAGACACACTCACCCGCCCCCGTGTCCCCTCCCTTGCTCTCCAAGACACACGCAGTCCGGTCCCCCGTGACCCCCCTCCTCGCGTCTCCTCCCAACGCGGACAAACCCTCGGTCCTACACTCTCCCCCTTCGCCCCGCCCTCGCGCGCCGAACCCCCAACATTAAGACACACCCCGTCCCGCCCAGCGGCCGCCCCCCCTGCAACCCGGAGCGCGCTCCTGTCGCCCCGCCCCCCCCAATTCTCTAAGACACGTCCCTTCCGCTCCTTGGCCCTACCCCCAAGAGGTCGGCCCTGCCCCGTTCAACTCTCCGGCCACGCCCCGTTGCGGTCCCAGCCAAGGGGCGGCGGGGACGCTCCACGAGTCTCCGGGTTGCTCGCGCACCAGGGCGACCTCCCGGAACGCAGATGGCCCTGAGGACCCCTGCTCGGCCCTCCTTCCAGCCCGGAGCCCGGGAATCGGGATTAAGGTGCCCCAGGCCCGCGTCCCTCGGGTTATGGGGCGGGGACAGCCCGGGATCCGCCCCCGCGCCGCTCCAAAAGCCCGGTTACGCACGGTCGGTTACGCACGGTCGCCCGTGCGCCCAAGGCCCTCGCAGACAAGGTCCCCTGCAAGTGTGTGCAGTGGCTGTTTGGGCAAAACAGCCTTGCTGGATCTCCCTGGCGCGTCTGGGGTGCTTTTAATCCCACATTTATCGTTTTCAAATGTAAGTCGTTCTGGTGCTCCCAGCCTCCCGGGAGCCGGAGCTCCGGGACATCTGGCGGAAGGCGCGGTGAGGCCACGCTGGGCCTCTGGCCGGCTGACCCAGGCCCTGAAGGCCAGCGCCCCACATCGTACCCTGCGGTTTGGTGTGAATTCAGCCAAAGTGGTGGGAAGGAGGGGCCTGGATCAATTCAGTCAAAGGAACCTAATTTTGGCCAAACCGCGACTTTCACAACGAAACCGAAAACAACCTCGCTCACGTTTACCGCGGTGGGTGTTAATTCTGCAAAAGGAATCAGAAGCTAGTTGCAGCCTCTTGTTAAATCCGAATTTCGTGGCGGCGCGTGTGCCTTCCCCGCGAGCTGGTTTGAAAAGCCAACTTCTCGTGCCAAATCACGGACGTTTATTTCTGCCTTTTGTTTTCCTCTGCAGGGACTGTGGGCCCCTCGTCCTCATGGTGGGTTTGCTACTGAGGACTTGCGAGTTAAGAGCAGCCGGTGCCTTGCAGCCGAACATCCTGCTGATAATGGCAGATGATCTGGGCATTGGGGACCTCGGTTGCTATGGGAACAGCACGCTGAGGTACAGTGTGGGGCCGGTGGTGTTGCTGGTGGTGCGAGTCTGTGTGGATTCGGCTGAATGGTGCATTGAAAATCTGCCTGTAGAAATCGGGCAATTCTAAGTGCATCCGGTCTCAACACGGAAAAAAGTATTTTTCGACCGGAAAAGAGAGTCCTAACCCTTTCAAACAATAGGGAACAACTGTGGTGGGTGGGCATATTCATTTTCTGGCGGCGGGTGATAACAAATGACCGTGCACTGGGGGCTTAAAATGGCAGGACTCCATCCTCCCCCGTCCTGGAGCCCAGAGTCTGGGGTCAAGGGTCGCAGGGCAGCGGAGTGAGCAGGACATGTGGGGCTGGAATGCAGGCCTTATCAGGGCCTTAGGGGCCCCAGTGAGGTTGGAACAAAATCCTACAGACTGGGTAGTTTGAACCCCAGGGGTCCACCCTCCCCTGTCCTGGAGCCCAGAGTCTGAGGTCAAGGGTCGCAGGGCCGCGCTCCCTCCGGAGGCTCCGGGGGAGGGTCCCTCCTGCCTCTTCCAGCGTCCGGGGCTCCAGGGTCCCTGGGCTGGTGGCCGCCTCCCTCCCGTCTCTGCCTCCGTCCTCACGGGGCTGCTCCTCTGCGTCTGCGTCTCCTCTTCTGTCTCTGAGGAGGACACCTCCTCCAGGATGCCCTCATCTCGAGGTCCATAAGTAATTATATCTGCAAAGCCCTTATTTCCCAATAAGGTCCCCTTCACGAATCGTGGGGATTAGGATGTGGGCAGGTGTGTTTGGGGGCTGCTGTTCAAGCCGGTATACAGTGAGTAAGGCCCGTTCAGAGTGTGCAGGCCCCCACGCCATCCCTGCCAGGAGGGAGGACGACGATGTTTGCATGCTTTCCTCACCAGGAGGAAAGCTGAGAGAGCTCCTCATTCCATTCTGTGGGCGTTTCCCTTAGATCACCCCAGAATTGAACACACGTCTGTCTCCCGGGAGCTGCCGCCTTGAGGACTAGTCTACACCCAGCAGGGCCTCCCTCCTTTTGGGACGGCCTTTGCAGACCGGCAGAGATCTCCCATGTACCCGGGGATCTTCTTTCCTCCCTACCTAGCAGACCTAGTTATAATTCACAAAACAGACAGTTCACTCATTTAAAGTGTACACTTCAGTGGCTTTTGGTAGTTTCGCAATTCTGCATCTGTCACCACAAAGCATTTTAGAACATTGTCATTCCCCAGAAAGGACCCCTGCACTCTCTTAGCCATAACCCCGATATTGGCTGAACTGTGTCCCCCGGATTCCCATGTTAGTGTCCTAACCCCCAGGACCTCAGGATGGGGCTGTATTTGGAGATGGGTCTTTAAGGAAGTGATGGAGGTTAAATGAGGTCAGTAAGGTGGGTCCTGATCCAAGAGGACTGGACCTCTTATGAGATGAGGACACAGACACTCGCAGAGGGACGACCACGTGAGGACACAGGGAGAAGACATGTCCACACGCCAAGGAGAGAGGCCTCAGGAGGAACCAGCCCTGCCCACACCTGGATCTCAGACATCCAGCCTCCAGGACCATGAGTCCGTTCATGTCTGTTTTTTGAGCTGCCCCATCTGTGGTCCTTTGTTACGGCAGCCCTGAGAAAACTCATACACTCCACAACCCCCCAGCCCTAGGCAGCCACTCATCTGCTTCCTATCTCTGTGTTTACCCCAGGACATTTCATTCAAATGGAATCATACACAATGTGTCCTTTTGTGTCTTGCTGCTTTCTCCTGGCATCCTGTTTTCAAGGTCCCTCCGCTCTTTAACCTGTATCAGAACTCCATCTCTGTAACGTGTATCAGAACTCCATCCCTTTTTTGCAGCCGAGTACCATTCTCTTCTGTGTTTGCCTCTTTTCCTTTATCCATTCACCTGTTGATGGACAATTAGACTCTTTCCGCTTTTTAGCTGTTAGGAACAACACTCCTCTCAACAATCCTGGACACGTTTTTGTGTGGACACATTCTTTTCCGTTTCTCTTGGGTGCATCCCCAGGACAGCAATTGCTGATCATACATGGGCCCGATACCTTGTTTTACATCAAGGAAAAAACTTGGAAGTTTGAACATCCCCTCCTGGCAGTACTGACCCTGCTTTGGAGTCATGTACCGAAAGAAGGTATCATTTAAATCTCTAACAGCCCCTCCCGCCTGTGGCTTTGGGTTGACGTTAAGAAAACTGCCAAGATGTGAGGTTTTCGTGCCTGATACCTCCCATAGGGAGCAGCACCCCTGAGTTTATGTCTGTATTCGTTCTCTTTCCACCCAGAATGCACTGGAAGCAAGGTCCTTGGGGGCATCCTAAAGCCAGCAAAGATGTTCTCTTAATGTAGGTCATTGATTCGTTGACCAAAACGTTGAGCCAAGAGGCCCCGTGTGGTGCATCATGGCACACACAGATATGGGGCCATGCCCCTCAGCATCCGCCTCCTAGGAATGCCGGCATTCTTCCCAACCTACGACACTTGCTCCGTCTTCAAAATTCTGTTTCCACTGCACTTCTGCCCCCCACGGCAAGCCGGCCACGCCGCCTTTAAGAATTCTGCTAAAAGGGAGCTAGTAAGGCTGACAGGTGGACGACTTATATCGTGTTTGGGAGGCATCTGGTTTAGAGAAACTATCTTTGGTTTCAAGGCGAGGGAGCTCCACCCACGAGAAACCATCCCTTGCCTCATCTTTCAGTGATTGGCTGTGCAGTCATTCAGACTCTTCTAGCACACCAGCTGTTCTCCGGTGGGAAATGAGTCTCATCTAATTATTTCGGGCAACCAGCGTATTAGAAAGTGCCTGTCTAAAGATGCCAGGCATATTTTTGTTCTAAATGAGAGGTGAGCCAACAACCATCTTTTTTGGTTTGAGGGCCACACGGTAGTAGCGTGGCTTGTGTGGGCCACATAAGGTGTGCGTTGCACATCCTTCTTTTCTCCCTTTTTATTTTTTCCAACTGTTGAGAAATGTGAAAACCCTTCTGAGCTCCAGAAGACTTAAGAAAATAGACCGAGGGCCACATTGGACCAAAGATTGCTGATCTTTGCTCTAAGTCACCGAACTTCGAAGTGTCTCAAACAGAGGGAGCAGAACTTGAGGAGTCTGTAAGAGTTGGGTCCAAAGTCATTTTCTGTTTGGCTCTGGTCAAACGTTCCTGGGTTTCCCCAGCAGGGGCAGGGTTGCGAGCCTCGTCACTCCATTTGGATTTGTGTTCGTAACGCCAGTTCTTTCCACGTGGAAGTGAATTGATGCTGGCAGGACAGTATCCCAGAAATTCTGCCTGATAAGAACAGAAAGTTGGAGAAACCGTGAGGTGCGTAATGAATGTGTAACCTGCTGATGGTCAGGGTGGAGGAGGTCTCAAGACTGCCTCTGTGGCCCCGACACTGCTTCTGAGAAGCTGTGCCATCAGTCACACATCTGGCACTTCCTTGGGCCTCAGTTTCCCCTCGGGGACATGAGGCCATTGGATGACCCTTCCAGCTCCATCGTGCGCAATATGATGCTCTGATGGCAAAGCCATGCCCAGGGATGTGTCAAAGACAGAGTAGAGAGTCTAAATAAACGTGACACCTGCTCATTTTGTTAACATAATAGGAAGAAAAGATATCTCTTCTCTTAGAAAAATCTCATTTGTGCACTGCCAATGACCTCTGCTTCCTGAGAGACAGCGGGATATTTCTTAGCATGTTTACACATCCTCAGATACTCTGATACTTTCTGGTTTTTAAATAAAAATGACTATGATTCTGCAGGCCACAGTGCTATTAAAAATAAAAAGAATGCATAAAGGAATGAGGGACACTCCAGAGAACTATTTTAGGACCATATTTGGAAATCAACTCGATCAGGGAAAAATGGGAGTGACATAAATTGACCAAGAAGCACAGAATTTAAAATGCCATTTATATATATTAAAGAAGTAGCATGTTTCCTGTTTTAAGATATCTTTTAACAAGTGGAGGGAAAAGGTTCTACAGGAGAAGGTTCCCATATGAGGTTCAAACCTATGGTATTTTTCATCCCATTTCCCCAGTTTAGGTAATCATGAAGACATCTGCAAGACATAAAGACTTGGTAGGTAGGTAGGTAGATAGATAGATAGATAGACAGACAGATGGTGGATGGATGGATGGATAGGTGGGTGGATGGAAAGATGGATGGATGGAAAGATAGATGGAAAGATGGATGGATGGATGGATGGATGGATAGATGGATAGATGGATAGATGGATGGATAGATGGATGGATAGATGGATGGATGGATGGATGGATGGATGGATGGATAGATAGATGGATGGATAGATAGATGGATGGATGGGTGGATAGATGGGTGGATAGACAGAGAGATAGGTGATAAATAGATAGATAGATGGATATAGATAGATACCAAGATTGATAGATAGATGGTAGATGATAGAGAGATACAGATGGATACATAGATAGATGTAGAGATAGATATACAGTTGGATAGATAGATAGATACAGATATAGAAACGGATATATAGATGATAGCTAGAGAGAGAGAGAGATTAGATAGATAGATAGATTAGATAGATAGATAGATGTACAGATGGATGGATAGGTAGACAGACAGACTGACTCTTATGCTAAGGCAGGATTTCTCAGCTTCATCACTCTTTAAATTGTGGGCTGGGTGACTCTCTGTGGTGGGCCATCCTGTGCACTGTAGGATGGTTGACCAGCATCCCTGGTGTCCACCCACCAGATGCCAGGAGCATCGCCTCTCCCTGAGCTGTGACACCTGAAATGGTCTCCAGACATTGCTGAGTGTCCCCTGGAAAGCAAAGCTGTCCCCATGGAGAGCCACTGGTTCAAAGTTGTCAGCCCTGGAGACGCAAAGAAAACTCTCCAAGATTTTTAAGACCTTACCATCCACCACACGCAACAAAACAACTTTTGAAAGCATCATTCGAAACTAGAGTGGGCTGCTCTGTTTCCCATTAACCAGAGACCAAGTGACCGCCTGTCAGGGGTGCTATAGAAGGGATTTCCTGTGGAGTGGGAACCGGAGCCAAATGGCTTTGGAGTTCCTATTTGAAATGAGGAGTCCCACTCTGGTTTTTGATGTCTGACGGCTGACATCCTTCAGACCTCACTCCTCCCTCTTGCCTTGTGCCCCACATCTGGACGAGCTAAGAAAGCCCCATGCTTCCTCCTTCAGTGCCCGTGGGAGATTCAAACCACACCAGCCCCTGCCCATGCGTGGGAACCCTCATCCTGGCCCCACGCCCACCCCACAATAATAACCCCAAGCCAGGCTCCCACCCCCATTCTCTCAAGCCATTGCAGACCTGTATGGGAGTTTCCCATGCTCTCCCAAAATGCTTCATCATGAGAGTCATAAATCTCAAACCCTTCTGAGGGGTGTGTGTTTGTGATATCATCAGGCTTGACCCTCAAAACAAACTTCTGGAGGGTGGGTCCACTTGCCTCTTCAGGAGACCATCATGCCACGAATTCTAAAGCCAGGTGAAGTCCCTACAGTAATGTTGATGCCCTCCACCCCGATGCCCTTCAAGGCAGGGTTCCCCGTCAATGGATGCATGTGCCCCTCCTGACGGTGACATTTGTGTGGCTCACTCAGGACGCCCCATATCGACCGGCTTGCTGAGGAAGGCGTGAGGCTCACCCAGCACCTGGCGGCCGCCCCGCTCTGCACTCCGAGCAGAGCTGCGTTTCTCACAGGGAGACACTCTTTCAGATCAGGTTGGTGCTGTGTAGACGGCCGACAAAAGGGCACGTCCGCGTCCGCTCATCTGTCGTCCTTAATAATTGGGCAGCAACGGTTGAGGTAGAGGAAACTGGTCGAAACATAGTCTGCAGTTGTGTCGTCTTGTAATTGCGTAAAGAATACTCTGTTTTGTGTAGTTGTGCAAAAAAAATGCATGAATATTGGGAATTCAGACGGCTCAAACTCTTCAGTGGGACCTGCTTGCATTTGACATTTTTCTCTATTTGTTTAAATATCTGAGTCAATCTTGAGGTGAAATCATGATTTCAGATGGGCTCTGAGGGCGCGGTGCAGGAAGCTGAATAATGCCCCGCATCCCAAACATGCCACATCCCAATGCCCAGAATCTGTGAGTGTGTCCTTATATGGCAGAGGGGACTTTGCAGGTGTGATTAAGGATCTTGAGATGGGGACATTATCCTGGATGATCCCGGTGGGCCCAATGTCATCACAAGGGTCCTTTTATAAGAGGGAAGCCGGACATTCAGAGTCAGAGGAGATGTGATGGAGAAAGGGGCCACGAGCCAAGGAATGTGAGCATCCTCTAAAAGGAACGGAGCCCTGCCAACACCATGATCTTAGTATTCCAATCCCCAGAAATGCAAGAAGATAAATCTCTGTTGTTTTATGGCACCAAATTCACAGTGATTGGTTACAGCAGCAATTGGAAAACGAGTACAGAGAGCCGTGTCGAAACTTTTGGTGTGAGGAAAGTGGTCATGTTCCTCGCAGGTATGTATGATGAGAGAGACAGGGAGCCGTTAAGACAGTTCAAAATTAATCAGAAAACCCCCAAAGTTACACCAACGGACACCCAGCAGAGCGGCTGGATTGAAAAAGGTAGACAGTACTAAGTGTTGGCAAGAATGTGGAGAAAGTGGAATTCCTCGCACACTGTGGATGGAGCTAGACAGTGGTATAACCACTGTGGAAATTTGTCAGCATCCGCTTAAGCGGAATGCATCCATGCCCCGTGACCCAGCAATTCCTAAGTACATTCTCAACATGTATGCACATGGATGTTCTACCAAAGATAGGGATGCGAATGTTTACAGCAACACTGAGGTGAGACCCCAAATACAAAACAGTTCATCAACAGAAGAATGGATTAATAAACTGGTCTATTCACACATTGGAATTATTCTGTTAGTCTGCTCCAGCTGTAATAACAAAAGACCACAGGTGGTTAGTCTAAACAACAGACATTTATTTCTCCCCATCCTGGAGGCTGGACAACCAAGAGCCAGGTGCAGGCAGGGCTGGATCCTCCTGAGGCCTCTCTCCTTGGTGTGTGGACGTGTCTTCTCCCCGTGTCCTCACGTGGTCGTCCCTCTGTGCGTGTCTGCGTCCTCATCTCTTCCCATCAGGACCCCAGTCCTGTTGCATCAGGACCCGCCCTCATGACCTCATTTCACCTCCATCACCTCCTTAAAGACCCATCTCTAAATACAGCCACATCCTGAGGTCCTGAGGGTTAGGTCTCCATTCACTAGGTGCCGGCAGCAACTACTCTCCCACCTTTCCTGAGTGTGACAACCCAAAATGCCTCCGGTATTGCCAAGTGTCCCTTGGGGGCAGGATCACCTTTGCTTGGGAACCACTGCCACAGACAGAAGATTAATAGATGATAGATAATTAGATAGACAGATAGGAAGAAAGTAGATAGATAAAAAGAAAGCAGATAGATAGATAGACAGATAGATAGATAGATGATAGATAGATAGATGGATGGATGGATAGATGGATGGATGGATGGATGGATAGATGGATGGATAGATGGATGGATAGATGGATGGATGGATGGATGGATGGATGGATGGATGGATAGATGGATGGATGGATAGATGGATGGATGGATGGATAGATGGATGGATGGATAGATGGATGGATGGATGGATGGATGGATGGATGGATGGATGGATGGATGGATAGATGGATGGATGGATGGATGGATGGATGGATGGATGGATGGATAGATGGATAGATGGATGGATGGATAGATGATAGATGGATGGATAGATACATGGATGGATAGATAGATAGATACATAGATAGATGATAGATACATAAGGATAGATAGATGATAGATAGATGATACCTAGATGATAGACAGATGATAGATGATAGAGATAGATAGATGATAACTAGATGATAGCTAGCTAGATGATAGATAAATAGATGATAGCTGATAGATAAACAGAGAGAATCTCACATGCCGAGGCCCAGGCTTTATCAGCCTCAGCCCTGCTGACACTGGGGCTGGATGACTCTCTGTGGTGGGGGCCGTCCTGGTCGCTGTAGGGCGTTTCCACCCAGTAGATGGCGGTAGTGCCCCTCTCCCAGTTATGAAAACTAATTCCAGGCGTTGCAAAGCGTCCACTGCTCAGGGGGTCAGAGTTGTCCTCAGCTGAGAACCCACGCGGCAGCTGAGGCACAGTGAAAGCTTCCTCTGCGCTCTGCTCCACAGGCATGGACGCCAGCGATGGGTACCGGGCGCTGCAGTGGAACGGAGGCTCGGGCGGGCTCCCTGAGAACGAGACCACGTTTGCGAGAATCCTGCAGCAACAAGGTTATGCAACGGGCCTCATAGGTGAGGGATGCAAGACGCTCCTATCATTCGGTGGTTGGGAGGATGGGTGACCCAACAGAACCTGTTTTCCTACAAGGGAAAAAAGTCATGTGTCAGAACCCAAATTTGGCACCCCATCCATCTTATCCCTCTTGGATTGTTCACAGAGTTGAGATTTTTGTCATTGATGAACAATTTTAATTCAAAATCTCGTTCCGTTGGCCTCTTTCTTTCCCTGGACATATCAATCTTCTCTCCCAATTCATCAGAAACTTCTAGAGACTTTCCTTAAATGGCCACCCACCACCTTGAAACCCTCAGAGTTAATAACCACTGCCTTCCTTTACATAGCACGCCGGGGAGGATCAGAAGCTCCCTCATTATAAAGGAGGCTGTGTGGGGGTCCCCAAGACCACCCCTCAGTTAGATGATTCTCTAGGAGGACTCAGGCTCAGCATAGAGTTGGACCCACAGTTATGGTTTATTACAGTAAAAGCATACAGAGCAAAGATCAGCAAAGAGAACAGATGCATGGGATGAAATCTTGGAGACACCAGGCGGAAGCTTCCAGACTCTTCTGGAAGTCACACAGGATGCACTTAATTCCTCCAACGATGACTTGTGACAACACGTGCAAAATGTTGTCACCAGGAAGCTCCTTAGAGACCCAGCGCCCAGGGTTTATATTGGCACCCGCTGCCTGGCGCCCACCAAAATTCCAGCCTCCCCCAAGGAAAGCTGGTGTTCAGCAAAAACCAGGCTGTTTGTGCAAACGGTTTAGGTGCAGGGAGCCTTTCTTTATCATTTATGGAATGAGGTCAACCTTCTGAAAAATCCAGATCTCAGACCTTAGCAAGGGGCCAACCTTGCAAGACCTTCTGTGAGGTTCCCTCTTTTCTGCACAGAGAGGACGGGAGGAAGAGTTGGTGTCCACCTGTCACGGACCAGGCTTTCATCCCTTGCTCCACCCATGGGTTTAGAAGTATCATCCCCGTCTTACAAACCATGAAATGGAGGCTCAGTGATGGGGTGGTCTGCCCCAACCCCACAGTCAAGGGAGGGCTGCATTAGATCTGTGGGCAGGGCGCCCCAATCAATTCTTTGCTGCGTTCTTCCCATACTGACGGTCGCTGTTCGGTTCAGAGGGGACCGCGACATTCTCACTTGCTCAAGGCTGTGATTGGCTTGGAGGTGATCAACGTTGTTGCACTTTCTAGAAATCCCTCCTATTTTCGAAATAGAGATTATGTAAATTTATTTCTCACAGTTCCGGATGCCGGAAGTCCAATATCAAGTTGCCAGCAGATTCTGTGTCTGGTGAGGACCCTATTCCTGGTTCATAGATGGCCATCTTCTCTCCGCGTCCTCACGTGGTGGAAGGGATGGGGGAGCTCTCTGGGGGCACTGATCCCGTCCATGGGGGCTCCACCCTCATCATCTAATCACCTTCCAAAGGCCCCACCTCCCAACATCATCACCTTGGGGGTTGGGATTCCACATATGAATTTTAGGGAGACGCCAGCATTCAGTCTATAGCATACCCTATCTCCAAGGGATTTTTCAAGGTCATTGCACACATTGACACTCTCACCTTCATTTCTCTTTCCAATCCTAAGGAAAGCAAGCCTTCTGAGCCACCTGAATTGACCGGAATGTTCCATGAGCAACTCCCACCATTGGGTCAACGTGCCTGATCCCGTAGCCTTCTGTGTATCTCCTCCTCACCAGGGGCATTTATTTCTGTGTTTGCTAGAATTGCAGACCTGGGCATCAATTCCTGGTCCACACACTCGGTCTATACTTGGGGAAGCCTGTTCTTCACGTTCCAAAGGATAGAAAGCTTTTTTTTTTTTTTTTTTTATTGAGTTAATGATAGGTTACAATCTTGTGAAATTTCAGTTGTACATTAATGTTTGTCAGTCATGTTGTAGGTGCACCACTTCACCCTTTGTGCCCACCCCCCACCCGACCTTTCCCCTGGTATCCACTAAACTGTTCTTGGTCCATAGTTTTAAATTCCTCATATGAGTGGAGTCACACACAGATTATCTTTCTCTCACTGGCTTATTTCACTTAACATAATTCTCTCAAGGTCCATCCATGTTATTGCAAATGGGATGATTTTGTTCTGTTTTGCAGCTGAGTAGTATTCCATTGTATATACGTACCACATCTTCTTTATCCATTCGTCTGTTGCTGGGCACTTAGGTTGCTTCCACGTCTTGGCTATTGTGAATAATGCTGCAATGAACATTGGGGTGCATAGGACTTTTGGGATTGCTGACTTCAAGCTCTTTGGATAAATACCCAGTAGTGGGATGGCTGGATCGTATGGTAGTTCTATTTTTAACTTTTTGAGGAATCTCCATGCTGTTTTCCATAGTGGCTGCACCAGTTTGCATTCCCACCAGCAGTGTATGAGGGTTCCTTTTTCTCCACAACCTCTCCAACATTTGTTGCTATTAGTTTTAGATATTTTTGTCATTCTAATGGGTGTAAGGTGATATCTTAGTGTAGTTTTGATTTGCATTTCCCCGATGATCAGCGATGATGAGCATCTTTTCATGTGCCTATTGGCCATCAGTATATCTTCTTTGGAGGAATGTCTGTTCATGTCTCCAGCCCATTTTTTGATTGGGTTGTTTGATGTTTTGTTGTTGAGTTGCGAGAGTTCTTTATATATTATGGATATTAAGCCTTTGTCAGATATATGACTTGCAAATATTTTTTCCCAGTTAGTGGGTTGTTTTTTTCTTTCAATCCTGTTTTCATTTGCCTTGAAGAAGCTCTTTAGTCTGATGAAGTCCCGTTTGTTTATTCTTTCTATTGTTTCCCTTCTCTGAGAAGGCATGGTGTCCGAAAAGATCCTTTTAATATTGATGTCAAAGAGTGTACTGCCTACGTTTTCTTCCAGAAGCCTTATGGTTTCAGGTCTCACCTTTAGGTCTTTCATCCATTTTGAGTTTATTTTGGCGAATGGTGACCAAAGGATAGAAAGCTTTTGAGGTGGCACAGCGTCCTGTAGAGTTTTCTTCTCCACGGTCCTCCCCAGATTCCAGCACTTCTGTGTCTTTGTGAAAAGGGAGATAGAAGTGAGTCTGGGCTCTGGGACTAGAACAGATTCCTCCAGGTTCTGAAGACAGCGTGGGAGTGGTGGGAGGGGAGAGCGGGCAGGAACCTGGTTGAACTTCTCCACTTGGAAGTTACGGGAGACAGGACATTGGAGACTTTTCCATCCTGTTTTGTAGCTACATTTAATTTGGTTGAGGGTCTAGGACATAGGAGATAGAAAGTGCCCATGGACAACCCAATTCTTGGACATTCTCCTAGAATTGGACAAGTCGGCGTCCTCATGTTCCATCTCCACAATATCCTTGTAAGAGTTATGGCTTCTGAAAAAAATCTCTAAGTGTTTCATGATTCCCAGTTAGCGGAGGGAGCCAGTTACTTCGACTCTGTCCTAAGATGATTTAAGAGCCAATGTCCATTATCAGCTGGCTTCCTTTTAAGTAAAAAATATTGGTAAATGATATTTTGTAAGTTATTTTTAATAGCAGAATGGTCTAGGGTTGCAAACTTGTAATCCCAAACGCTCCATAAAATCTTAAACCATTAATCGCTTGATGATGGTCATTGCATTGATGCATTCCTTAGTCTTTATGAAGTATAGTGTATCCATTTAAATACCCATATCAAATAAACTCATTTTATCCCTTTCTATTTCAAATTTCTAATCTATTCCTTTCTTATTTCAAATTTTGGTGTTTGCATACCTGCCTCTTCATCGCAACGTCCAGATTCTTCTGAGAAGGTGATTCCTATCAGACGAGTACCTTCCATATATGTTTTTTGCTTACCTTTTTGCTTTTTATTCTTAGGAAAATGGCACCAGGGTGTAAACTGTGAATCGCGCGTAGACCACTGCCACCACCCGCTAAACCATGGATTTGACTATTTTTATGGCATGCCCTTCACACTCGTGAATGACTGCCACCCAGACAGGCCCCCGGAAGTGGACGCCGCCACGCGAGCGAAACTCTGGCGTTACACCCAGATGCTGGCCCTGGGGATGCTCACCGTTGCTGCCAGCAAGGCCTGTGGGTTAATCTCCGTGTCCTGGAAAGCGGTTACGGGTGCGGCCGGCCTCGTCTTCCTGTTTTTCGCGTCCTGGTACGCCAGCTTTGGGTTTGTGCGCCGCTGGAATTGCATCCTGATGAGAAACCATGACGTCACAGAGCAGCCCATGGTTTTGGAAAGGACAGCGAGTCTCATGCTCAAGGAAGCGGTTTCCTACATTGAAAGGTAATCAAACCACCACGTTTCAAAGTGGGGATGAGTTCTCCAAGCATCTGAGTCTCTTGAGCATCTTTAGGATTTCATAGATGGGCTTGAAGAATTCAAGCCTTTTCCTATGGGTTGGTTCCCAAAACTTGAGTCTCTCCTTTGAAGGAATGTGATGGACCAAAAAGCATTGAAACAGATGCCATGATGTTGCAAGGGCGGTTTTCTCCTTTCAGAAATAAGCACGGGCCATTCCTGCTCTTCGTTTCCTTGTTGCACGTACACATCCCCCTTGTGACCACGAAAGAGTTTCTTGGCGAAAGCCAGCATGGCTTATATGGCGACAACGTGGAAGAGATGGACTGGCTTGTAGGTAAGTGAAGGCACGACCCAGCCTTACTCACTCTTGGCCTCACCCATAAAGTGTGGTGAAACACTGGCCATCTTACCATGAACCAGGTTACAATAAAGAATAAGAGAAAAGATGAGGAATAGGAAGAAAACTCTCCCATATTGTGCACGAGCTCCTTTGACATTTCCCATTTCTTGGTCTACTTTGGTGCAAATTCCTCCTTCTCCAGTGTCCGTTACTTAAAGCCATCTCGAGACGTGACAGAAAGCGAAGCAAGAAGGTTCAGGAAAGCGGACCCAAATCTCTTTCCTCCTATGGCTTCAAGAAAGCTTCGGGAGGACCAGCAAGATTGTAGACTCTTAAAAAGAACGAATGTAGACATTGAGACCTTTGTAGCCTACGATCGTGTGTCCCAACCAAGCTTAGTGACACGCTCAGCCAGGTAAAGAGCCAAACCACCCCCAAAATAGAAGGGTGATTACATAACGTGGTGACAAGCTGTCTTTCAGTGGGACAAATCCCCATGTGGTTTACGATCTTTATTTTCAGTGCTTTCGATGCCCATGTGGTGTCCATGGATAAGCGGTTGCTTGGTTTGCGGATGGTTCTGCATGCTGAGTCTTGGCCCTCTATGGGAATACCCACAGACGCTCACAACCCTGGTTTCCTCCTGTATCAACAGGAGTCTCCCCGACACTGTTTCTCACCACGTTCCCACCCCCACACGCTGATGACAGACACGTGGACACATGCACCTGTAGCGTATCTAAAACATTCCCTTGGGGACATCTTGGCTTCATGTGTTTGTTGTGTTTTCTGCATTGGTGGTACCTTTGTAAACAAGATTCTGAATTCCTTGGTATCAGAACCATTGGCTATGCCTTCACACTTTGCGGCTTTGGTCATCACCACGGTCTCCAGGGCACTGTGGTCCCTTCTGATGACTATCTAGGAAGCGATGACATTCACAGAGAGGGGGAGTCGTGCTGACTTCGGCTGACGCCATTTCACTTCCTTCATCCCAAAACGTTCCATTTCTCGTGAAGGTGAAATTCTTAACGCCGTCGAAGAGAACGGCTTGAAAAACACGACATTCACCTACTTTACCTCCGATCACGGGGGACATTTGGAGGCAAGAGACGAACACAGCCAGCTCGGAGGATGGAACGGAATATACAGAGGTAAGACCGGTGGATGTGGGAGGTTAAGAAGCTGCTATCAACCAAATGACTCCGCCCCCAGGGAAGGCTGGAGGAGAGCTGGTAGTGATAACGAGGGTGCTCTTTCAAAGAGGATTTCTTGAGCATCTACTTTAG
This sequence comes from Equus caballus, assembly GCF_041296265.1. Taxonomy (NCBI): domain Eukaryota; kingdom Metazoa; phylum Chordata; class Mammalia; order Perissodactyla; family Equidae; genus Equus; species Equus caballus. The sequence continues at coordinate 1,046,669 of NC_091715.1, read as the reverse complement.
ACCACGTTCTACTTCAATGCCAAGATAGAGAGACAAAGACACAGGGCGTTCCCTTCCAGGGTTCATATTTTAGTAAGAGAGACATATATAAATAAATAATGGAGCTAAAATTAAAATAAATACTGTTCTAAATAAAACCTAGCATAGTGATTATATTCCCAATTGTGTATGTCCCTGTATTGCTTTCTATCGGTCAGGTTTGGGTACCATACATTTATATTGCTGTTTTTAAAAAGTTTGATATGGTCAATGCGCCTTATTCATGGATTCCATCTCTTGGGGATTCTCCTGCCTGCTAAAATTTCTTTGTAACCCCAAAATCAACACCTGAGGCACTTTTCCAGTCATTTGAAGAGCGGCCAAAAAATTGAGTCGTGTGATGCCCACATTCCCAGCCGGGGTTGGACAGGGCGACTCTCTGACTTCTTGTTTCAGCTCCCAGACCGTCAACATGCGTCCTTTCCGTGGTCTACTTAGTGTCACGTTTTTGCATTTTTGTGCTTTTTCTTGGCGATTTCACTGTTTAAAAGGCTCCCAATGGAGCGCTAAATTGCCGCCTAGCACAGAAAGGCTGCGATGTGCCTTACGGAGAAAATACGTGTGTGAGAGGAGCTTCCTCCAGCCAGGAGATATAGTGCATTGACTCTGAGTTCAATGTTGATCAATCAACTATATAGATTCAATCAGGTGCCTTGAAACAGAAATACACATAAACAAGGTTAGGTATTGATCGACTGATGAAAATATGGAGATCAGAGCTTCACAGGAACCTAGCTCTGTATTGCCCTGGGAACAATGGTTCACTATTCGCCGATTCAGTGTTTTTGGTGACTTTACAAAACATAAGAATGATAATGATGAGAATCGACTGTATATGAGCCTGTTACAATTTTGGAAGTTCCCATACGTGTGAGCGTGTTAGACAGAACTCAAAAAATGGCCCCACCAAAATGCTCCTCGTTGACGCCTGGCATCGGTGACTATGGTGGGCCCTCACTCTCATGATTGCATTGTGTCATATGGCACCCTTGACCTTTAGGTAGGGAGATGATCTGGGTGGGCCTGGCCTAATCACATGAAACTAGATTTTTCCAACGCCCTGAACAAACACAGAAGTGGATTTTTCCTCCGATCCTCTGTTGAGGAGTCCAGACAGCCGACACCTTGATTTCAGACTTGTGAGACCCAGAGCAGAGGACCCAGCCCTGCCGTGCCACCCTTTCGACCTACAGAACTGAGACCTGGAAACAGGAGTTGTTTTAAGTTGCTGAGTTTTAATAACTTGTCACACAGCAGTAGAAAACTGATGCAATAGCCTTAAAGCTTTAACTCCAATAAAAAAAAAAGCATTTATTTAGCAGGATTCTGAACATTTCTCTCCCTCCTTAAAATTCTCCCACCGTCACATGTAATTGTTTTAATCCCCGTAGCTTGAGTTCCGAGGGAGTGTGAGCACACTGGCTGACGCTTAATAATTATTTGCATTTCACCAAGAGCCAGCCTGGGCCTCCCGCCCATTGCCAGAGGTCCCTGGGAGGGTGGCCTTGGAGATGAAGAAGGGGTAGGAGAGAGAGGGCAAAGAAATGCATGGAAGGTGTGCTGAGGAGAGGCGACAGGGAGAAGGGAAGTTCACAGGCCCAGTCCTCAGTCCATCCAGAAATTAAAAGGACGGAGGAAGATGCGGGCAACCAACCGTCCATTTGTACGAAATCCCCGTACCACTCATTCCCCCACATCCCTTTGGTTAGGGCCGCCATGGAGACCCAGCGAATTTCAAGGAGAGGGGATGTGGCCTCCACCCGCTGCATGCAGATGTGTGTCCAGACTGGACGATCTCCTGGACAATCATAACGATGTCGTCTCCTTACAGGTGGCAAAGGCATGGGCGGCTGGGAAGGCGGGATCCGTGTCCCCGGGATATTCCGGTGGCCCGGGGTGCTGCCGGCCGGCCGAGTGATCCACGAGCCCACCAGCCTGATGGATGTTTTCCCCACCGTGGTCCAGCTGGCGGGCGGCCAGGTGCCCCAGGACAGGTACACGTGCCTTGAAACCACCCACCCTCTATTTCCTGAGGGCTCGCCCTTCACTCTGCCACATTTAGGGGAAAAACCTACAACGACATGACAACATTTACAAACTTCTCCCGGCCTCAAATGCAGGGGACAGCCTATCATAAAATACCCATACCCAGCCAAACGTAAGATTAAATAAAACCTTGACTCGTTTTGCAGTTTCGGTAAAAATTTTAGACCTCAGCTTAACGATGGGAGATTAGAAAGTAGAACGCGATCTGTTGAAAAACATCTCCCTATAATTTCCTGAAATGCAATCTTGCCCGTAGGTTGATGAAGCTGTGACAATAGGACTTAAAAATGATTTCTCCCTCCATGTTATCACACGGCCAAACAGTCAGCCTAACACAGGAGAAAAAAACAGAAGTCAGTATTTTTTTGATAATGATTTGATGTTACTCCTCCGTCCTTGTAAGGCATCATAATATGAAGTATTCTATCTCCAACTTCTCACCCCGACAAAAGCATCTGTATCATCAGAGTGGCCCATGCAATTGTGCAGGCTGGCAAATGGAAATCCTTACGTCAGGCCGGCAGGCTGGAAACTCAGACAGAATTCCATCTTCTCTGGGAAACCTCAGTCTTTGCTCTTGCTGACCTTCAACTGATCAGACGAGAACCACCCTCCTTAGCAAGGGGGATGTGCTTTGCTTAAGGTCTCCTGATTGGAGATGCTAACCACTGCTACAAAGTACCTTGATGGCGACACCCAGACATGTGTTTCACCAAGCAGCTGGGCATCATCGCCCAGCCACGTAGACACACAAAATGGGACCATCACAGTCACGCTATAATTAAAAGTCAACAGCTAAAAGTGCTTTACTGTTGTAAGGAAAAGTACTCCATTTCGACATTGAATTCAGATTGAGGACTTCTGAAAATTATACGTTCTTTATGGGGAAGGACCACCAGGTTGTGTCCATCACTGGCTTCCCTTGTCCAGCTCCTTCATACATGTGACCACACATGTTGGAATCTATAATGATTTAAAGATTTTTGCTGCCCTGTTGCTCAACCTAGGGGCGTGGGCAGTCCAGCTGGAATTTAAGAAGACCTTGTGTTAACATCTGGGGTCAGAATGGTGTGTGTTGGTGCGTGTGTGTGCATGCATGTGTGTGTTCTGCCTCTGTAGTGCTGGGTAACAAACGACCCCGATACTTGGTGACTTTGTGTCTTAAAATAACCCTTTGTATCTTGCCCAGCAACTTGCAGTCCGGCAGTGCTCAGGGAGACAGCTCATCTCTGCTCCATTCCCTCTAAGCTGGGACCCCTGCAGCCTTAGAGTTTTATTCCCAGGTGCGAAATGCAGCTGGAGCGGCCTACGTGTGATTCCGTCCTGTGCTGTCTTCTCTGAATCAGGGTGATCGATGGCCGTAGCCTGGTGCCCTTGCTGCAGGGAGCTGCTGAGCACTCGGAGCATGAGTTTCTGTTTCATTACTGCGGGAAGCATCTGCACGCAGCTCGCTGGCACGACAAGGACAGTGAGTACATGCCCTATCCCTGACACAGTGGGGGCTCATACTAGTCAGTGTGCTCCAGAGAAACAGAACCAAGAGGATGTGTGGATGGACAGATGGATGATAGACAGACAGATAGATGGATGGATGGATAGATAAATGATGGATGGATGGATAATGGATGGATGGGTGGATGGATGGGTGGATGGATGGATGGATGGGTGGATGGATGGATGGATGATGGATGGATGGATAATGGATGGATGGGTGGATGGATGGATGGATGGGTGGATGGATGGATGGATGGATGGGTGGATGGATGGATGGATGATGGAAGAAAGATGCTGAAAAGATGATAGATGATAGATAGGTGATAAGTGATAGATAGATAGGTGATGGATGGATAGATAAATGATAGATGGATGAATAGATCAAGGGCTGATAGATAGATAGAGATAGGTGAATAGATAGATGACGGATGGATGGATGACTGGCTAATGGATGGATGGAAGATAGATGATGAAAAAGATAGATAGATAGATAGACAGGTAGATAGATGATAGCTAGTTAACTAGCTAGAAAGATGATGATAGAGAAAGAGAGAGATTGATTGATTGACTGATTGATTGATTTTAAGATATTGGCTTACCTGGCTCTGGGGGCTGGCAAACCGGAAACCCGCAGGGCAGGCTGGCAGCCTGTCAGGAGCTGTTGGCCATCTTGAGTCCAAAGGCTGGAAACTCAGGCAGAATTTCTATTCTGGCCTTCTGGAAGCAGAATTCCTTCCTCTTTGGGGGACCTCGGTCTTTTTTCCCTTGAGTCCTTCAGCTGACTGCATGCGGCCCACCAACATTATGGCAGGCAGTCTGCTTTCCTCCAAGTCGACTGTTTTCCAAGTTAATCTTACCTAAAAAGAAATACCTGCAAGGTGACATCTGGGCGGGTGTTCCACCACATCTCCAGGCACCTTAGCCTGGCCGGGCTGACACATCAAATTTACCATCACAGGGAAAATCCCTTTCTTACAAGCTGAGAAGAACCACTCGAGGTCTCAAGGAGGACGGCAGCTGGTGCCTGGCTGCAGTTATGGAGGAAGGGCCATGCCGGCTCCACTCCCTGCCGTCCTCTGATTGGCTCTGTTATCTGCAGTGTATCCAAATGAGCTTCTTGAGGACCTAGCAAGACTTTTGCCAATCCTACTTGTTCTTGTTTATACAAGTAATATGGGGACAGTGAACAATTAACACATAGGAAAAGGGTGAGAAGGAACTAAGTGGCATCTATGATCTGAATCCCCACGGGGAGCCACACACACACATACGCACGCACACCCACACGGATATGACAACATCCATGTTGTACAACTTGCATTCTCCTATCTTCTCTTTTTTTATTTGACGTGGGATGTCGATGAGGCTTGCCCGGTGCTGGTACCTGGGTCAGGTGCTCACTCTCCATCAGGTTTCTCCTGCTCTGACCTCGTTCCCATTTGCATCCAGGTGGAAGACTCTGGAAGGTCCATTACATGACGCCACGGTTCCACCCGGAGGGAGCGGGCGCCTGCTACGGCCAAGGCGTGTGCCCGTGCTCTGGGGAGGGCGTGACCCAGCACAACCCCCCTTTGCTCTTTGAGCTCTCCAGGGACCCTTCCGAGGCACGGCCCCTGACTCCCGGCTCTGAGCCCCTGTACCACGCAGTGGTAGCGAGGGTGGGCCAGGCGGTGGAGGAGCACAGGGAGACCCTGAGTCCTGTGCCACCACAGTTTTCACTGAGCAACATCCTGTGGAAGCCGTGGCTGCAGCCTTGCTGTGGCATCTTCCCCTTCTGCTCCTGCACCCAGGACGAGGACCACAGGGAGACATGACCTCGCACTTGTCAGGAAGGCTGCCCTCAGAAAGACGGGAGATAAGGTGCATTGATGAGGATGTGGAGAAGAGGGAACCCTCGTGCACGATTGGTGGGAATGCAGGTTGCTGCCGCCTCTGCGGAAAACAGTATTGAGGTTCCTCCAAAAATAAAAATAGAACTACAATGTAGTCCATCAATTGCACTTCTGCATGTATATCTGGAGGAAATGAAATCAGGATCTCAACGAGATATCTGCACCCCCATGTTCATTGCAGCATTATTCACAATAGCCAAGACATGGAAGCAACCTAAGTGTCCTTCAATGAGTGAATGGATAAGGAGAATGTGGTATAGCCATACAATGGAATATTATGCAGCCATAAAAAAGGGAGGAATCCTGCCATTTGCAACAAGCTGCACGGACCTTGAGAGCATTATGCTAAGTGAAATAACTCAGAGAATGACACATACCGTATGATCTCACTTATATGTGGAAGGTAAAAAAAAAAAAAAATAAGCTCATAGAAGGAGAGAGTAGAATGGTTATTGCCAAGGGCTGGGGGAGTTGGGGGGATGTTGGTCGAATGGTACCCACTTCCAGATGTTGTTCAAATGGTACCCCCTTCCAGTTAGAAGATGAATAAGTTCTGGGGGCCTGATGTCCAGCACGGTGACTACAATTAATAATACTATATTGTGTCCTTGAAAGTTACTAAGAGAGTAGCTCTTCAGTGTTGTCACCACACACATAAAAATGATACTGAGTTGATGAACCTGTTAATTAGCTTGATTGTGGTGATCATTTCACAATGGATACATTTATCAAATCGTCACGTTGTACACCTTAAATAGATATAATTTTATTTGCCAATGATACTTCGATAAAGCTGGAATTTTTTTTTAAAGACAAGGACTGCTCCCACCAAGGGGTAGGACCATGAGAGGGGACCCAGGAGACAATGATGGGACTGATAAAGAATCTACCACGTTGGTTTCCCTTTCTTGAGGAGCATGCCCCAACTTTCACATTTTGGGGGATGTTGATCGGTTCCCCCTGTGTCCATCGGGACCCCAGCTGGAAGCAGACCTTGAAAAGGAGACTACAGTGCATCTAAGGCAGGGAGACTTCACTACCAGGAACCAGAGGAGGGTTGTGTTCCAGGGACCCAGGTGGGAGGCAGGATGCCACCACCATCCCTAGGCTCGGAGCCTTCCGGATTCCGGAGGGGGAGTTGGCAGGGGCTGCCCGCAGGGGTGGGGGCCTCGGATAGAAGACCCGACGCAGCCCTGCCTACCAGGAGGCTGGTCCCTCCATCCCCCTGCTCCCTGTACCCATCTCCTCAAGGGGCCTGTGCTGTCTGCACCCAACCTCCGTCTGGCGGGAATCTGAGCCGAGGGGACGCAGGGTCTAGATGCAGCTTCCCGCGGCCAGGTGGGAAGGCGTTGACCTGGCGGGACAAACCGAGAAGACCCAGTACAACTTTTGTGGCTGTTAGTACAGTTGAGTGAATTCCAACTTTCAGTTCCCCCACTCCATGCACAGAAGATGGGAACCCTGCCCGGTCTTTTTGCACCATCCTCTCCCCTTCTGGGACTTAGATCAGACAACGCTCTGCTGCCATTCGTAGGGTTTTCATGGCCAGGTTTTTTGGAAGTGGGTCTGGTGTTGCACTTGATTCTCAAGGGTGTTGCAGAAACCCATTTGTATTAGTTGCTCAGGCTGCCCTAACAAAGGACCCCAAACTGGGCAGCTTACACAACAGACAATGATGGTCTCCCAGTTCTGGAGGCTGGACGTGCAAGATCCAGGTGCGGGCAGGGCTGGTTCCTCCTGAGGCCTCTGTCCTTGGTGTGTAGACGCCATCTTGTCCCTGTGTCCTCACATGGTCGTCCGTCTGTGCGTGTCTGTGTCCTCATCTCTTCTCCTAAGGACCCCAGTCCTGTTGGATCAGGACCCACCCTCATGACCTCAGTTTACCTGCATCACCTCTTCAAAGACCCATGTCCAAATACACTCCCATTCTGACATCCTGGGGGTTAGGGCCTTGACGTAGGAATTTTGGGGGCGGGGGACACAAACATCTATTCATAACATCGTGAAACCTTCCACTAGAATCATTCGAACTGATCATGGTTCAAGAATGTCCTGACATTCAATGAAAACAGCCGTAAACATCGATTTCTTCAAGCTCCATTATTAGCCAGATTCAAGTCTAGGCATGTGTCGCTTAACGACGACGGGGATGTTCTGAGAAATGCGTCTTTAGGCGATTTCGTCTCTCTGTGAACGTCACAGAGCGTCCTAACACAAGCCTAGGTGGTATAGCCTACTACACACCTAGGCTAGATGGTAGTAATCTTATGGGAACCCCATCAGGTATGCAGTCCATCACTGACAGATACGTCATAATGGGGCACGCGGACAACTGAGTATATTATTCAGCCCTTTACAACTGGCACAGAGGGTCTCAGCGTGCTTTGCCCGAGCCGTGGAGTGTTTTCCTTGCTCGTTGTAGTCTTAGGAGGGAGCAGAAAGGGAGGTAAACCATCTAAACGTGAGCCACTGCTCCATGCTCATTAACGTAATTAATGTAATGTAATTAAGTCCACAAGCACCAGGCTAGTCCAGGCTCTGCTCCGCAAACGGGCTTCTGCTGTGGAATTTCTTGGAAAACCAGCGTATTCCCAAGCTAACAACGGAGCGGAAAGACTGCATAAAACAGATTTCCCCCCGGGGTGGGGTTCAATTGTCTGTGTTTGCCCTCCATCCACAATCCTTCTCCGCCCACCTCCACCCCTCCTTTGAAGGACCCAGCCGGACGTTGCTCTTCATAACCCCATGGATCCCACAGAGAAGACCATCCACCCTGGAGTACCCAGCTTTCGGAAAACCTCAACCAGAGACACAGACTCAAGTGCTCACAGGGTTTTATAGACGAGGGAAGGACACCGAGCCTGAGAAGATAAAAATCTGGAGTCTTGAGATGGGGAGATGATCCTGGATGATGCAGGTGAGCCCAATGCCATCACCCGGGTCCTTGTAAGAGGGAGACAGGAGGGTCAGGGTCAGAGAAGATGATGTGATGATGGAAGCAGAGGTCGGAGGGATGCATTTTGCAGATGGAGGGCGGGGGCGTCAGACAGAACCTTCCAGAAGCTGGAAAAGGCAAGGAAGCAGCTTCTCCTCTCAAGCCTCCAAGAGGAGCCAGCTCTGCCCACACCTTGACGTCAGCCCAGAGAGACCCACGGCTGACTTGTGACATCCAGAACCGTGAGACGGTAAGTCTGTGCTGTTTTAAGCTGCTGAGTACGTGATGATTTGTTATGTCAGCTCTAGTAGGAAGCTAACACACTTCCTAGAGGTGTCGGTCCCCCCCACTCCCCAATTCACAAAGGGAAGGGACATTGCATTCCCTCTTCAGCATCTCTCCGCTCCTGCCCATTCTAGACGGACATGGTTCAAGTTCACCTCATCCCCATCCTGAGGCCCCACAGCGCTCCACACCTCTATGAGGGGAAATACCACCTCCTCACTCTCCTTTTTAAAATGCACACTCTCCTGCTCATTGGGAGCAACCGTGGACAAGGATGAAATATATTCCTCTCTGTTGTCAGAAAGCCTTGCATCCCCCACCCAAAAAAAGTATGCAAAGAAAAAACTGCAGAACAAGTAAACAGATTCGCATGCCCATCTTCCCCCTGTTCCCTTGTTTAAAAACCCCAGCTTTAACCACACCTGTAGGACCCACGACCGAAACCACGTGCTTCAAATTTAGAGGTTCTGGCTGGCTTATCAACGTCTGGAATCTCTGCAGAAAACCCCCTTTTGGGCTCTTTATTTGGCGTCCTTTAACACTTTCTTGTATGCTCCTCGTGAGTTCAGTTCATTTGGAGTCAAACTATTTTTTTCTCATGGAACACTGTCAGTATTTAAGTCTTGCATGATTTTATTTTATGCATTTTGCTAGTAACGTGTTGCAAAACGAACTCTAAGAACGGTTGGGTGAGTGGAGGGGGATAAGAAAAGACCCCAGAGAAGGGCACTGTCCACAGACCCAAAGTGGAAGGGAGCAGCCTGGAGCCCAAGGATGTGCTGAGCGGGGGACCAGCCAGGGGTTGGGACACAGAGTCAATTTGCAACTGGATCCAACAAGCTCTATGTTTATCTCAGGGGCCGCCTGCAAATCTGGTCTTTGTTAGCCGAGATAAGGGCAGGGGGGTTTATAAGGAGCTGGCTGAAGTCCACAGCTCCCCTGGTGACCTCAGGATCTGTTTCTTTCTTTATAGTTTGCATGTTTGGGACTGGCCTAACCGGTTAGATCGGCCGGTTTAGCTAAGTGAACACAGAGGCATGACCGGCCCCGCCCCTGCAGGGTCTACGTCACCTTAGTGCTCAGTCGGCAGACAGAGTAGATTCTACACCTTTACGAAAGCTCTGCCTGAGGGGGCTGTGCTCCGTGGGGTCTGGGCAATCCACTCAGATATCCAAACGGGGGAGATTCTGACGAACAGAGTCAGCTTGGGCTGGACCCATATATCCGCCTATTAAACTCCAGTGTGGCATTCAACCGATGGCGTTGGCGCATTTGGATGGCGACAGGCAAAAAGACGACTTTAGACCCTTATCTCACACCATGCACAAACAGAAACTCAAAATCCACGGGAGATCTAAACATCAGAGAGAAATCTACAAAACCTCCAGGAGAAACTCTTTCTCATCTTGGGTTAGGAAGAGGTTGTCTTATCTTCTGATCTATTACCAAAAAGACTTGATAAATGAGAGTTTATGAAATTGCAAAGCTTTGGTACGTCAAAGTACCGTGAAGAAAGGGAGAAGATAAGACAAGCCGCAGACTGGGGGAAAATATTTGCCAATGAATACAGCTCAATAAGAAGAAGACAGTAAATCCAATTAATAAGTGGGCAAAAGATGTGAATAGAAGTTATAAATGGCTGATAAGCTGGTTAAAAGATGCTCCACATCATGAGTCATGAGGGAGATGCAAACGAAACTCACAGTGAGATGCCACTTCACACCCTGCCACACTAGGATGGCTAGAATCAAAAAGACAGACAATGACTAGTGTTGTTCAGAATGGGGAGAAATCAGAGCCCTCCTACATTGCCGACAGGGGGCAAAAAAGAGGGTGCGGCCACTCCCGAAAATAGTTGAGCCATTACTCAAAACGTTAAGCATCAAGTTACCGTATGACTCAGCTGTTCCACTCCTAGGTACCCATCGAAGAGAGACGCAAACATACGTCCACAGAAACACTTGCAAACATATTGTTCACAGCAGCACTATTCACAGGAGCCAACACGTAGAAATAACCCACATGTCCACTGACGGATGAAAGGGTAAACGCAATGTGGTCCATCCAATGCCGTGGGATATTCTTCAGCCATAAGACAGAATGAAGCTCTGTTACGTGCTACAACCTGGATGAACCAAAAGAAGGGGGAAAAAAAGCCATTTTGAGTGAAAGAAACCAGACATGAGAGCCCACAAATCATTCCATTTATATGAAATGTCCACAGAAGGTGAAACTAGAGAGAAAGAAAATAGATTAGTGGCTGTCTGGGGCAAGGATGGGGAATTAACTGTAAATGGACATGAAAGATGCCATTGGGGTGATGGAAATGCTCTAAAATTAGAACATGGTGACGTTTGCACCATTTGGTAAATTGACTGAAAAATCGTTGAATTATATAAACAGCTGAACTTTTTGACATAGAATGTTGTTTTTAAAATTCCAACTGTCTTTTTTTTTTTTTTTTTTCCTTTCTGCAGGCTCTTAACCAGGCAAGGGTTGATGTTAAATTTACCAGCTTGCTTTTTCGAGCTTTTCCAGCAAAGACATTCTCAGGTTTGTCTTAAGTGTGGTTAAGGAAAAGCAGGCCGGTGTATAAAGTTCAACCTGTAACCGGTTATGTACAACATAAAAAAGGTGGCCTGCATTCTGATGCCTCTAAGATGAACAGAGCTTCATAACCAAGCTCTTCTTAACATAACAGAAGAGAAAACATTCCTGAAAGGGTCTGGGATAAGCCAGAACTCCCTGTACTCAGCTGTCTTCCCTCCTGGTTAGACGGTACCATGACTCGGTTACACATTAAAAGGCGCCAAACGAAATACCTGCCGTTTGGCTTTGTGAACCAACAGCCACAGAAAATCTCCCAAACCAAGGTAGGTTGGTCTCCGTTATCTTCCATCGCGATGCTTTTGGAACCTGGGATAAACATCCGGGTACAATTGAATTGCTTGTCTCAGCCTTGATTTCTATCATTAAGATTGTCATAACCATGGGGAGGTGTCTTTCTTTATGCCACGTGCATAAACATTTACCCATGTGCCGGTTGGTTGACATGTTTGATTTGCGGTTAACTAACCATAGAGGCGTTGTTTGGGGTGCTGAGTTCAGTTCCTCATGGCTGACCCCCGTGGGCACATGACCCCTTGCCATGCATGCCTGCCCCCCCAAAATGGAGATAAGATGAAGGCAGAGGATCCTGGGCCCCCTTCCTCCCACCTGGTCCTCCTGACCTCTGCCTTCCTCCCAGGGCTGCTGGAAGCAAGAGGCAGAATTAGTCTGACTACCTCACCCCTATAACTTACCCTTGCCTCCCACATCTCTAGCTCCCAGCTCCCAAGAAAGGGAAGGCCACACTCAGAAACCCAGCTTGCAATGAGGGGAGGCGACAGCTGGCTTGGCATTGCTACACGTGTCGATGAGGCAGGATAGAGTTGTCTGCGGCGGTTAAAAACAGGGGTCTGGAAAGTGGCAGCCTTGTGTGCAAATTCTTACCTCTATTTCTTCGTTATCATGTCTTTGGGCAAATTTCTTTAACTCAACTTCAGTGTCTGCAACTATAGCATGAGACATACGCAACTCCCCATTTAATCTCTTTTTAAAAAAAAAACTTTTTTATGCTGGGATAATTGGAGATTCACCTGCAGTTGTAAGAAATAATATAGAGAGATGCCACGTAGGCTTTGTCTGTTTCCCCCAATGGTCCAGCTTGCAAAGCTGTATACAGCATCGCAACCAGAATATTGGCGGTGATGCAATCCATTGCTCTCGTTCAGATTTCCTCAAGGTAGCTTGTTCTTCTCTGTACGCCTGTCTTTTTAGTTCTTTGCAATTTGTTTGCACGTGTAGATTCCTGTGAAAGCACTAAGATGAAGATATACAAGAGTTCCACCACACGGCTCCCGGGCCAACCTTTTATAGTCACTACTGTCTCTCCCATTCCTCTCAACCCCTGGCAACCTCTGGTTGGTTCCCCATCTTTCTAATTTTGTCATTTGGAAGGGCAAATACCATCGTTATGGGTCCACGATAATCACAGAGTGGCAGATCCGGATGGTTCAACTCCACCTACGTTGGGCATAATCCTAATGTGTACCTCTGAGGTTGAAAGGGTTCGATGGGCGTGTCTTAGTCTGTTGGACATTTATTTCTCCCAGTTCTGGAGGCTGCAAGCCCAAGATGATGGTGTTGACAGATTTGGTGACCGGCGAGAACCACTTCCTGGTTCGTAAATGGCGTCTTCTCGCTGTGTCCTCATATGATGGAAAAGGCAAGGGAGCTCTCTGGGGTCTCTTTTATAAGAGCACTGATCCCATCCATGGGAGCTCCACTGTCATGATCTAACCAGCTTCCAAAGGTCCCACCTCCTAACACCACCCCATCGGGGGTTAGGGCGTCAACATAGGAATTTTGGAGGGATGCAGGACATTTCAGTGACACTGTGTGCTCAGGTGGGGCTGCAATGAAGCTTTTGTGGATAATCATTAAAATGACTAACCACTTAGACTCACATGGATATGCCTGATCAAGCTCTAGGCATGTGTAGATGCTGAACAGGTCATTACCCCTTGCCCTGTGTCATTCTTTTGCAAGGCTCCTGTGACCTTTGGACAGAGGAGCACAGGGGAACATATCGTTGTCCTTTAATCTCCGTGCCGATGGGGAGAATTCCGTTCTGCCTGATAATAATACAAAATGCATTTTAAAAGCCATCCTTCTCCACCAACATACAAGGCAAGACCAGATTTAACCCAGTATGTCTCAAACAAGATTGAAGAATATTCCCAAAGTGATGAATGAAGTCATGAACCCATCATCTGAGTAACGAGCCTTGCATTTCACGGTGTTTAGCCAAGAAATTCATGCCTCCTCCTGTGAAATGAGAAGTTGGTCTTCTGGGAGTTTTTTCCAGGAAATGAAATTTGTCTACTCTAACGAATTCTCCTCCCTTCAAAGATTTATTTGGAAAAAGCTCGAAGATTCTCTGAAGAATAGTTTAAGGATGCTGAATGCCTTTGCTCCTGATCTCCTTGGGTCCTTAGATGTGGTACCGTCTCAAGAGGATTTGGAGAGGTGAAATGACTTGCTGCCCTAGGTGACAGGTCTGAGAACTCAGTCTGAGGGGTCTCTAAGTTAACCTGCACCCCACGGGAACAGTGCAGAGCCGTGAGAGGTGAGATCCACTCAGATCCATCAGAGGGAGAAATTTCAGCTCAAGAAAGACATTTGGGTCCTCCCTGCTCCTGAAGACGTCACCATCAGCTAAAGTTGCCCGTTGCTTGCCTTGTTCCACGAAAGTCTCGCTCCCAGGAGAAGTGCACCTCTGACAATCTTGGCATTGTTTTCCTAAGCTTTTGGTGCTCACATTTCTTCTGGTGAACCTCAAGCTTTGGAAAGGTTGGCTAGACAACTTTTCGTATACCTCTAAAAACTGAAATCGTGGAAGGCACCATGTAGGAAAGAGATGGTGGTGGGTGGAGATGGTGTGATGTCAAACCTAAAATTAAGCCTCCATATTACATGCTGCTTTGAAATCTGGTAGAATCGAGAGTCCTTGAATGGGCTCACTGCAAGTTCCCCTCCTCACTCTGCTCTCGTGGATAAGGTCCACCTAGTGAAACAACCTTCTCTATCCCGGGACCGGGCACAGTTCCTGCTCATCCCTGAGGAACTGGCTTCAGTTCCACGCCAGCCCGTGGAGTTACTCGAACAAGCCAATCACATCCTCTAGCGAGATCCAGGGCTCACCCCATCCTCTTGTGGCTACAAAGCCGGCCTTCCATTTCCCATTCTTGTTCGCAGGTGCAACCCCCAGGTGGCCCTGCATGGCGTGCAATGTCCTCCTTCACCACGCTGGGAGCACATGTGACTCAGAGACTGTTGTCCATCACATCTGTCTAGTGTCAAGTGTCACGTGTTCAGCCATTCCCGTCATCCTAGGGGAGGACTCCTCCCCTCACCAATGGAGCCAAGAGGAGACAATTTAAACAGATGGCTTTGTAGAGATGTTAGGGCTTTCTACTGTCTCTGAGAAATGGATCATACAAGTTGCCCGCTGGCATCCAAATCTGTGTGCACAATACACACCCCTTCACTGGAATCCATTAGTAATAAACACAGTGATGATAATGGTGGGTGTAAATGGCTCACTTTGTCAATGGGGGAAATCGAGCTACAGAAATTTGCCCTTCTCTCCAGCTTCTTTAGGATTCCTTGTGCCCAGAGGTCACGGAACATGATTTATATAAAGGCACTTGCCAAAACGAGAACCAGGAAACGTGCAGGGACTCAACGCACAAGAATTGAGATGGCTCCTCAGATCACCTAAGATCTTGCACCTCCTTATGATCATAAACTTGCTTCTTTCTCCCCAAACCCACCACCCTGTCCTCCCTTCCCCAAGACGCACTTTGGAAAAAGGAACCCTTCTTCCTTTCAGAAAGAGGGGCTCCTTCCTGAATCTACATCAGAAAGCCTAACATAAGCTTTATTTGTACTAATTGTAAACATTTATCCATGTCTTGCCCCGTGCGGGGCGCACCACTGACACTTTAAATGTATTCTTTTATTTGAATCCCCATGGCAACCCTGGCAGAACTGGGTTGGTTGTTATACCCATTTTACAGATAAGAAAACTAATGCTGAGAGAGGTAAATTGCCTTCCCCACCTCACCCAGCAAGTGGGAATATGGCCTTTCCACCAGTCAGTCTGGCCACTGGAGAATCCTGGTAGTAACAGGAGACATTTGAAGATTTTAGGAAAATCATCAAGATTCCATATAATAAAGTCAAGCAACAAAGTACTGAGAATGAAGCCAAGAGCCTGTGCCTACCTAAATAATCACAATAGATGCTTTTCTCCTGCTCCCTCCGCCATTTTATTGAGATATGATTGACCCACTGTTTAAGACGTGAAGCATAATGACTTGACTTACATAGATTGCAAAAAGATTACCACAGCAAGTTTAGTTAACATCCACCGTCTCGTATAGATACAAAAAAAAACCAGAAAAGAACTGTTATTTCCTTGTGATGAGAACCCTTAGGATCTACTCTCTTTGCAGCTTGCAAACAGACCACACGACAGTGTTGACTATAGTCATCACGTTGTACAGTACATGCCCAGGACTCATTTATCTCATAACTGGAAGTTGGTACATTTGACCGCTTTCCTCCAATGCCCCCACCCTCCACCCCCTACCCCTGGTAACCACAAATCTAGTCTCTTTTTCTATGAATTTTTTTTTTAGATTCCACATATATATGAGATCATACAGTATCTGTCTTTCTCTGTCAGACTTATTTCACATAGCATAATGCCCTCAAGGTCCATCCGTGTTGTTGCAAATGGCAGGATTTCTTTCCTTTTTATGGCTTAGTAATATTCCATTGTATAAATATACACTACAACTTCTTTATCCATTCATCCATCGATGGACAGAGATGTGAGTAAGATCCTGGCGCATAGTAACTATCAGCCTTGATATGACATAATATCCAGACTGAGGATACCGTTGTTCTGTGTTACAGGATTTTTCTGGCCCAGGCCCATCAGGAAAAAGGCAAGACAACATGAGTGGCCTGAATAATCACAGGTAAGAGAAGCCAATTCACTGCCATTATTTCTCTTTTTCAATAAAATAGAAATTTCTGGCAAGGGACTGCAACAGAAATCCCTTTTAACTTTCTAGATTTTGGTGCTCATTTGGGAGAGCATCATTGGGAAAAGCACCATCCAACATGACACTGGGTCTTGTTGGGGAGGGCGAGTGTTGGGGAGAGGGTACTTATACAGCATCTACCAGTTCACCAGTATCTACCCAAATTAAAATGCCCCTCCATCTGCCCAGCTGCTCCACCCCCAGGACTCGATCTTTCAGATCCACTTGAACATGTATCAGCTACCAGTTGCTGTGAAACAAATTACCCCAAAACTTAACCTCTTCAAACAGCACATGTTGATTGTCTCATGCTTTCTCAGGCTTGGCTCAGCTGGGTCCCTGAGATCAGGG
Source organism: Equus caballus (assembly GCF_041296265.1). Classification (NCBI taxonomy): domain Eukaryota; kingdom Metazoa; phylum Chordata; class Mammalia; order Perissodactyla; family Equidae; genus Equus; species Equus caballus. Next base: position 1,029,969 of record NC_091715.1, on the reverse strand, counting down.
TCTCTCACAGGGTTCAGTCAAGGTGTGGGTGGGGCAGTGGTCATCTCAAGGTTCACCTGGGGCAATATCTATTTCCTCACTCACTCACTGATGGTTCAGTCCCTCACAGGCTGGTGGGTTGAGGGCCTCAGATCCTCGCTGATGGGTGGCCAGAGGCTTCCCTCAATTCCTTGCCAGGTTGGCCTCTCCATCAGGGCTGGCGTATGAGGAGAGAAAGAGAAAACAAAGACAGAGAGAGAGAGAGAGTGCCAGCAAGCAAGATGGAAGTCAATCTCTTATAACCCAGTCACAGAAGCGACACCCCCTCACTTTTGCCATACTCCCTTCACTAAGAGTGAATCCCTAGGTCTGGTCCACACTCAAGAGGTGAGGAGGACATAAGGGTGTGAATTCCACCAGGTGGCCACGAAGATGCGAACCAGGGGTACGATGCTGTGAAAGCTTGACTGGGGATGGAGGATTTGCGCCAAGGTTACTCCCTCACGTGCCTGACACGTTCGTGCTGGTTGTTGACAGGAAGCTTCAGTTCCTCCCCACATTTACTTCTCTACAGAGTTGCTTGACTGTCCTCACAACATGGCGGCCACTTCCCCCAGAGCAAGTTTTCCAAGAGACCGCAGGCAGAAGCCGCAATGTTTTCTGTGTTCTAGCCTCAGAAGTCCCACAGCATCGTTTCTGCAATATCTTGTTAGTCACACATATCAGCCTGTTCATGTTGGCAAGGGTCTACACGGGGGTGTCAACGCCAGGCAGGAATCATTGGGGGCCGTCTTGGAAGTTGACTGCCTCACGAAACTACGTCCCGGGAGTTTCACGGAGAGCAAGACAACAAGCTTGTACCTAACACTTGAAATGGATGCTATCCTTGTCCCTCTGTGAAATGCAATTATTAATTAGTGAAGGCATGAAGAATCACTGGAAATGAAAGATTTTAAGGCAGACATCCAGAAACATCTTTAAGCAACTCTACATTTTAAATGAACCTTCCTGTCAAATACAAAGGTTGGTTTTATGTTGTGTCTTTCTTTTCAGGAACTGTTGGCCTCTCGTGCTGGTTTTGTGGCTCCTTGTCCCGACTAGCACGCCAATTCCCACTAAACCAAACATGGTTCTGATAATGGCGGATGACCTAGGGATCGGAGATCTCGGCTGCTATGGAAACCATACCTTAAGGTAAGGGACTCTTTGGTAAACTTAAATATTAGGTTTCCTAAAATAGTAGGTTGGGCTACTAAATTTTCCGTAATAAAAAAGAAATCAGAATCCGTACATCATTCAAAGTTTTACTTTATCTTTAATTCCGATAAGCTCAGATCTTTATAGGGAAGGCCATAAACCACAAAAGAAATACAGCTGCATTTGCCTTTTCTCATTCTTCTCTAAAAAGAAGATTCTGGTGAATGTCACAGGGTCCAGAGAGACCTTTGGCATTGACAAAATCCAATTTATATTGACAAAAACATAACCCATAATAATACATAATAAAACATAATAAACATAATAAAAACATAAAACATAATAATGAGTCATTACCTCATGGGAGCCTATATTTTGCAATGTCTTGGCAGATTTTTCAAAGTCATGGCTCACTAGAACCTAGTAGATGGATGAGAGAGCATCTAAGGTCTTCAGAACGACATTCTTTAAATGAAATGTATCCAAATAACAGTTTATTCAGGATTACTCTGAACTTTTTCAGTTAGATGAAGAACATCCATTTTGCTAATGGAAAACACTAGACTACCTCTAGGGTATTTTGGGCGTGGGATCTTTCTCTGACAACCGGTGGACTTTTCTTTAATGCATTTGAGCTACACATCGGTGCTTCGTAGTTTAGAATTCTGGTGAGGAGATAAGGCCGGGGAGAGGGTTTCAAACTCCTAGCTCTTCTGTGGGTCTTAGCCCCTCACAGTTACTGATTGCAATGAAGGAGAGGGTTTGATGTGGTCATTGAAAGCATCAAGTGTCCTGTCTCAGTGATGTCAACCAGAACAGTGACTCACTCAATTGATCTTTGCTGCATAAAGACGCCCCTTGGTTCCTTTGTCAATTGCATGCCCCTCCATGTAGGTGATCAGAACAGGATTGCCAACGAGATCTCCTCTCCCGACGCCCCTCTCCTTGGCCGTGGGAGTCACCTCCAGGTCTTGTTCTGACTGTATTCCTCACTCTTTATGGCCTCTTTATCTTAGGACCCCCAATATTGACCGGCTTGCAAGGGAAGGCGTCCGTCTGACCCAGCACATTGCTGCAGCTTCCATCTGCACTCCCAGCAGGGCAGCCTTTTTGACGGGACGGTACCCCATTCGATCAGGTGTGCAAGTACCTGATATTTACATTACAGCATCATGATAAAACGTACTCTCCACATCCTTTACTAGTAGGTGTGGCTGTTCATGCTTCTTTACAATCAGCACAAGTTAAGAAGAATCAAGTCCAGGCAGCCCATGGAGCCTAGGGTGGTGTGTTCCTGTGAGTAGGGCCCATGTCAGCCAGCAGAGTGTGGTTTTCTCTGAGCAGGGATTCAGAATTCACACCAGAAGTGGTGGTGATGGATGGTGAGATTCTGGAGGACCCAAGGGGGAAGGGAACAAGATGTTATGGGTTGAATTATGTCCCCCAAAAGACATATAGGAGTTCTAACTCCTGGCACTTGGAAATGGGACATCATTTGGAAATAGGGTCTTTGCAGATGTGATGAAGGGAAGGATGGAGAGGAGGGCTTCCTGGAGGAGGCGGCCCTGAATCCTATGACAGCGTCCTCATCAGAGACAGAAGAGGAGACGCAGACGCAGTGGAGCAGCCCCGTGAGGACGGAGGCAGACACAGGAGGGAGGCGGCCACCAGCCCAGGGACGCCTGGAGCCTCCAGAAGCTGGAAGAGGCAGGAGGGACCCTCCCCTGGAGCCTCCGGAGGGAGCACGGCCCTGTGACACCTTGATCTCAGACTTCTGGCCTCTAGGACTGGAGAGGATGAATTCCCGTGGTTTGAGCCCTCCAGTGTGTGGTCACTTATTATTACAGCCACAGGAGACTCATACACAAGACACAGAGGGCAACAGGATTCAGAGCTTGAACAGTCCCCCAGTAGAGTTAGACACAAACTGTTTTCAAGCAAGTATCACTCCTTCCGGTTTACCATGGAGGGCTGGGCAGGTCCTCTGGCTTGCTCAAGGCTACACAGCTCCTAGCAGAGTTGGAGTTGTAACTCTGCTTCTAGAATGTTCTTCCACCTGTCAATAGGAGGGCTACATGCTGACCACGTGTGAACATGCTTCTTCACCCCATGACCACAGCTCAATATGGGGTGAAGGTTGTCCTGCCCCTCACCTCCCACTTGCTCCTATATTAGGATTCTCCCAGTTGTAAGCAACTGGACACTCACAGCAAAGTGTCTGTATCAACATCCTCTGGCTGCCCTAGAAATGCCCTCAGGCTTGGTGGCTCTTAGCAACGCAAATATATCATCATCCAGTTCTGGAGGTCCGAAGCCCACACTGGGGGCCCACTGGGCTAAAATCAAGGGGTCAGCAGGGCTGGTTCCCTCTGGACACTCTAGGGAAGAATCCATTTCCTTGCCTCTTCCAGGTTCTAGAGGCTGCCCACTTTCCTTGGCTCATGGCCCCTTCTTCCATCTTTGAGCCAGCAGTTGCTGGTTGAGTCTTTCTTATGTTGCATCACTCTAACGCTCTTATTCTGTCTTCAAATCTCCCTCTGCCTCCCTCTTATGAAGACCCTTGTGATGACATTGAACCCACCTATGTAGTCCAGGATCATCCTCTCGTCTCAAGATCATTCATCACATCTGCAAGATCCCTCTGCCATAGAAAGTAACATTCACAGGTTCCAGGATGTAGGATGTGAACATTTTGGGGGTCATTATTCTGTCTACCACAGGGGCAGTAGGACGTGGACATCTTTGGGGCCATTATTCTGTCTACCCCTTGAAGATTAGGATGTGGACATCTCTGGGGGACGTTATTCTGTCCACCACACAAGGGTTAGGTTGTGGACATCTTTGTAGTCCATTATTCTGTGTCTTCCACAGTGTTTTAAGCAAAACAAATGAAAACAGGTCAAGGAAGGTACTCATTAATTTCTGTAACTATGAAAGTTGAGAGTTGACCTAGTGTCAGGCATGGCTGGCTATTCTGGATTCAAGGGTGTCCCTGCAACGTGTCTTTTTCCATCTCTGAGTTGGCTTCCTTCCTAGGGCATGCCCGTCCCCATGGTGACCAAATGACCCCCAGACAATAAAGAATTACTCATTTGCCTGCTTCCAGGCCATTGGAAAAAGAGAAACATACTCACTCAGATGTTTTCCCTCAAAGTCCCAGCACTGAGTCTTTTCAGATAAACCTGGATTGCATGTCCCTCCCTGAGCCAGGCTCAGTGGCCTCCCGTCAGTTCCTCCCAAACTACATGGGAGCCATGGACTTCCAAAGACCCCAGGTGCTGTTGACAAAGGAAGAGAGAAAGCCCATTGTGCAGGCCGAGACGAGGGACACCCCTCAGTTTTCCACGGGGGTCTTCGTCCATGAAGCCTATTGACGAGAACAAAAATGCAGCCTCTTGTTGAGAGTTGAGCAAGGTCCTCCAGTCATGAGGCGTAGGATGTAGAGTCATCTACCTTTGTGCCAGAGGATGCAGATTTATAAGGCGATGAACCACAGCTTAGCTCCCTTCTTCACGGTTGTTTCTCTTGGTCCCCAAATCCAGGGATGGCTTCCGAGACTGAGGTTCGAGTTTTACGCTGGACGGCTGCATCTGGGGGCCTCCCTCCAAATGAAACCACCTTTGCCAAGATCCTGCAACAGCAAGGCTATACCACGGGGCTGGTGGGTAAGTACTGCACCTAGGGGTGTGTTGTTGCTTTCCATTGCATTCTAGATATATACTAGGAAAAGGAGCTACTGTCAAATTGCATATGGTGAGGACAAATGATGTCATGGAGGAGAAACCATTTAGAAACTTCTGGAAGTCATGAGAAGAGCTAGCACATGCATTCTTAACAAAGAGAAATGAATCCCAATGGATCTGTCCAGTCGCTGATTCCCCCTGAATCACAACATTGTATATTTACATATTGACACCCACCGTCGAGACAGCATCATTAAACCTTGACTATAAATCCACGGGCAAAACACTTTTAGATCTATATTAACATTTCATCAAATCGCTGATGGACCTGAAGTCTTAGGCACTTGGAATGAGATTGGCCAAATATAAATAATATGAAACTCAGTGAAAAACAGAACTTGAATATCAACATCTAAAAAGATTAATGTGTGATCAAGAAAATATGTTAAGATGATATTTATAACTCCAATGAAAATACGCTGATCTAACTTTGGAGTTAGAACTTTTGACTATTCATTTAGCATCAGCAGGTCACCCAGTGGGTTTCCTGGACTACATTGGAACTATAACCAATAACAACAAAAAAAGAAGACATAGCCCCTGACTTTAAGAAGTTCCAGGGTCCAAGGAAATGACTCAGGTGTGCGAAATTCCTGGAGTTGCAATATTGCACCTTAAAAGGCTGCAGAACTTGAGGGAGGCAAGGAAGTTTTCTCGGTGGGGGGAGGTTGTGTCTAAGGTCATAAAGGATTAGTGGACAAGGGATTGCAATGAAGTGCGATAGCTCTCACTGGTGGAGGAACGGCATGAGCAGACGAGCAACTGGCAAGATCCACCACGGTTTGGGCAAAGTGGATTTTTCTGGGAAAAGTAGATGTGAGGTTGGAAGGAGAGAGGGTGGGAGTTAAGGAGGAGTTTGGCTTCTAAGATCTGGAGTTCTGGTTTAAACTGGGAAGCCACTGCATCCTTCTGAACAGCCCAGTGATAGAAGAGGACAAAGAAAGGACGGTTGGCATGAAGCTTCCAAGGCAACCCGTGGCTCCAAGCAACTTTGAGATGCTCTGTGAGAGCGGAGAGGTTGTCCATGTGATACTCATTTGAGGGGATGAGCTGTCTGAGGCAGCAGCTTGGGGAATAGAAAGACATCAGCGCAAGAACTTCAAAGTCGTAAACATGTCTCTGACGAACATATAAATGAGTCCCTTCTTCCTTATCATTGAGGGGACCAGCGCGATGGAAAAGCTGTCAAAAAGCAAGGTCGAAGAGGATAGAATCGCATAATATAGAAAAGCTATTTGGTATCAATTCAACTATATATGATCAATGAAAGGAAAAAATGTTCAAATGAGAGGGGCAAGCTTTCTACAACGCTCATTAATGTCTTCCAGGTCATCGACTGCAGTCCTGTGATTATCTTTGCTACCAGACATAAGTTGTTCTGTAGTTTCTTTCTTTTACAAGCTCACATCTAACTCCTGGATGTGTATTAATAGGAGATATGAAGTCCCATGAATGCATCTCCTGAGGACACTGGTTCTCAAAGTGTGGTCCAGGGACCAGCAGTGGTGACACCACCTGGGAGCTGGTTAGAAAGGCACATGCTCAGGACTATCTTGTCCCTGCTGAGTCTGAGACTCTGAGGCGAATCCTGGAATCTGTTTCCGCCAGCCCTCCAGGGGATTCTGAGTTGGAGGACCGTTGCCCTAAAGAATCATTGATCCCTGGAAGGACCTGTTACCCGATGATCCCGTTGACTCTCAGAACGCACAGTCATTCTTTCACCTTTTTCCTGAGTGTGGCATAATTTTTTTAAACAAAGTTAAAATCTAACAGAGCCTGTGAGGAGACCAAAGGGTTTCATGTATGCTCATGTAAGTGGGAGGAAGAGGAAGAATTCCGATGTCAGGAGGACTCCAGCAGTGTGACCAGCATACTGTTTTGAATGGATTCTGCTGGAGCTAGCAAATCGGTTAGAGCCTTCAGGAAGAAGAAAACGCCAGGATTTTCATCCTGTGCAAAGCCTGATGTGACATCCAAAAGCCAGACAATGGATCTCCCAATTCTGAGCTGGTGGTCTTGAGATTCTCAGGGACCTCCTCCAAAAAGACAGGTGACAGTCATTGTCCGTCTCAGAGAGGTGTTTAGAGAGAGTGCGGAAAATGCATGTGAAACCACTTGCAAAAAAAAAATGATAGAAAGCTATCATTTTCCACCTGTGGCAAGGTGACCGGTACTCTGAGTGGGTCCACAACGTCCTTATAATGTAAATCAGACACCGAATGGGTTGCACTTTCAGGAACTTTGAGCATCAACATTAACGTCATCGGCCAAAATGAATGTATTTCACAGAGAGTCAAATGAGTAAAATGAGATGCTTATTGGTTTTTGGTTTTTCCTTTGTTTATTTTTGGTAGCTGTATAATATTTAATAGCACAACTTCATTCCACATTTTACTATCAAACGTATCCTTTTACGTGGAAGAAGAGAATATTGCAAAAATAGAAACTGAGGAAACAAATGGGGAAATAATTCCATGTGATCTCTGCACTGCAATTGAGAATTTCATAAATTGAAAAGATTTGGGTCAATATCTAGATCAAGGATAGACTTGTATGATATTTTACTTTTATAACAATTACTTTGCGTTTTCTTTTTTAAAAGTATGGCTACAAAAGCATTTAACTAAATGATATTTGGTTTGATGTCTGTTTAAAAGAAAAACAAGCTTTGCTCTTCAGAAATCCACCCTAGTGTTAAACTGATATTTTTGGCAGGGGGGAGGGTAAACTTTTTATTGAGGTAAAATGCACATAACAAAATTTACCATCTTGACCATTTTTAAGTGCACAGTTCAGCGACAGTACGTACGTTCACATTGTTGTCCAGTCTTCCCCACCATCCATCTCTAGAGCTGTTCCCATCTTGCAAAACAAACTGTCCCCATTAGACACTGACTCCCCATGCCCCCTCCCCCGGCCCCTGGCACCCGCCATTCTTGCTTGGCATTCTTTAAAAGAACCCTACAGAAAAGCTTTTCCCCACAACAACCTAGCGTGCACATCTTCCTGCTCAGGTAGCAGATAACCACCCTTGGACCACCACACAAGCCACTTAGCAGAACCAGAGAACCACGTGGGGAAACTGCCTTCTGCAAGGACGTATGGTGGTTTCTGATGGAGCAAAGCCTCTGCCCGATTCGCCCTTTTGAGCAATACCACTCACTTCTGTGTTCTGTCTCCTGAAACGGTTCCTTCCCGAACCAGGGAAGTGGCACGTGGGCGTGAGCTGTGAAACCCGCAATGACCACTGCCATCACCCCCTCAACCACGGGTTCCACTATTTTTACGGCACCCCTTTGACGCTGATGCTGGACTGCGGAAATAAGCACAACCAGAAGGCCCAAGCCCTACGGGCCACCTACTGGTTCTGCACCAGGACGCTAGCCTGTGCGATGCTCCTCCTGGCCCTGGGAAGGCTCACGGGCTCCCTCCCCATCTCCTGGAAGACGGTGGGCTGCTTCGGCGTCTGTGTGCTCGTCTTCTTTGTCTCCTGGTACTCCAGCCACGGCTTCACCAGGCACTGGGACTGCATCCTCATGAGGAACCACAAAGTGCGTGAGCAGTCGATGGTGCTGAAGAGGACACCTTCTCTCCTACTGAGGGAGGCGACTTCCTTTATCGAAAGGTAAATCGCCTCTCTCATCTATTCAGTGCAGATGGGGACAAGACCTCCCAATGATTTTTTTCCTAAATTGTAAGATGTTATAGTTAAAAATGAGCGTTCTATTCAAGTGCGTATACCGCCAGGAGTGGTGTAGGTAGATAATTTCATTTAAAATGGCACGTGATGAGTCCGCCAAAAAGATGCTGCCTGTATCTTTTCTAAACGATTTTTTCTCTTGGAAAAGTATTTCTTGACCAAGTAATATACTTCTGTGATTCTTAATCAGAAGAACTCCAGTGCAATAGCTCCCTCCTCACCCAGCCACTAGCCACACCTTCCCCTCCCTCCACGGTGACACATTGATGACCTTTATGTAAACACCTCAAGGCATATTTTATGCATTCTTACCCAAGTGTGCGTAACCATTCTCTCTCGCCTCCATCATTCTTTTCAAAGTGTTGATGTCTTTGTTGGCTCCTTGGCTTTGCTGGCCAAAATCTGTATTGTTTCTGCTCACAGAATTTGCCTCGAAAGGTGCCCGCTGAATCGAGTTGACGTCTGTCTTGAATTTGAAGTTCAAGAAAACACATTTAAGTTGTTGCAACTTTCATTGTAGAAGTAATCGACGTACACTCACTGGTTTTGTTTTGCTTTTTTAATGATCGCTCACTTTGCGCTTAGATAACATGAGAAAATGCTAGCGTGGAATTCAGTACAGGGCATTTCCTTTCACACGGTGCCATTTTGCCCATCCTGCTGGGCTTCCACGATTTCATCCCCCCTGTTGTCCTCCGTGTGGGAATGGAAAGGAATTCTCCATTCTCACTATTTCCGTTGAGTTCTGCTGGCTCTATGCATGTCAGATCCCAGAAGTTGCTTATAACTTCAGCCGAGACGCTATCGGGAAGGATGAGGAGAGAGCTCGAGAAATGGGTTGCTAGAGTGCTGAACTATTTGAGTAACTTCTTAGAGAATATATGGCTTTTATGTCTTCCTTTAAAACTCTTCCTTCCATGTGTTAAACTTGGTCTCTTGCCTTCCAAAGGCTCTGTCCTTGTGGGCACAAGTAACCCAACGATAGGTCCATAATTACAGTTGACTTGCTACTGTGGGATCCTATGAATCTTCCAAAATATCAGTGACCTATTAAAAAAAGCTAGATGGATATATAAAATATCTGTCTATCTATCTATCGATCTATCCATCAATCTATCCATCTATCGATCTATCTATCAATCTATCCATTGATATATCCATCCATCTATCTATCTATCTATCCATCAATCTATCTATATTTTTAACAGGTCACATTTTTAAATAGATCATGTCGTATGATAAATCTATAAAATATCTATCTAAATGTCAATCTATATTTTTAATAGGTCACATTTTTTAAATAGATCATGTCATATGATACATCTATAAAATATCTGTGTATCTTCAAATAGAAGATAATCTTTTTATCTATCATCTATCTATATCTGTCATCTATCTACCTACCTACCTACCTATCTATCATCTATCTATTATCTGTCTATCATCTATCTATCATATATCTCTCTATTCTCTCTTTATTTACCTATCTATCCATCCATCATTTATCGATCATCTATCTATCCATCATCTATCTATCATCTATTATCGATCATCTATCTATCTATCTTCTGTCCATCTATCGTCTATTATCTAGCTATCTTTCTATCATCTTCCAACTCAGGTTCTTTTAGAGAAACTGTTTACAATTTCTGAAACCGTTGTGCTCTCTTTTCTTCTAGAATGCTTCATAGTCTTATATCTGGATTTTTTTTCCCCCCAGAAATAAGCAGGGCCCCTTCCTGTTCTTCCTGTCCCTTTTGCAAGTGCACGTACCTCTTACAACAACCAGAAACTTCCTTGGGAGAAGCCAGCATGGCTTATACGGAGACAACGTGGAGGAGATGGATTGGGTAGTGGGTGAGTTCTCCGACAGCACCCAGCTCAACAGAGAGCCAGCGGTGCTCACTTGAGCTGTCATGACACGTGGCTCCAGGAGAAGTCAGGCCCATGGCTGCAAGGCCGCCCGGCCACTGGCAGCACAGACCTGCTCTTGCTGGTCCCAGAGCAGCGCTGCCCAACAAGCCCACATGCTGGGTCACTGGGACCTTTGAAATCCGCTGACTCCCAGGACCCACGGCAGAAATGCCACCTGGGCGTTAGGTGTTTAAGAGCAGCTGGGGTGATTCTAATAACAGCCCAAGTTGTGAGCCTGCTGAAATAATAGGACTTAAACCTTCTAAGTACCTTTTAAAAGAGGGGTGCTTTTCTTATTGTAGAATAAATACTATTTATTGGAAAATATTTGGAAACTATAGATTACCTAGAGACAAAGAAGGAAAAATGCATCAGTATCTTGATTTTGAATAGAATATTATATTTATATAATATGTTTTATATTATTCTATAATATTAATTACCTAATGTATATTATTGAATGTATTATATATAATATATATTATTGTATAATATTATCCAATGTATTATATATATATATTTAGGATACAACATACACATTACATATAATATGTCCATATACACATATATTTAGGATCCATAAGCCATTTCATATATACATGTATATATCTCCTTGTGTTAATAAGTCACTCAACTACAGGTGTCTGTGCATACAGACACCAAAGAAAGATGGTTCTGCAGTTAGGCTTAAATCACTATCATGGGATCCTAATGTTTTCCAAAAAAAACAAATGACCTGTTAAGAAATATATATTCTGGGCCAGCCCCAGTGGCCTAGTGGTTAAGTTCAGTGCACTCTGCTTTGGCAGCCTGGGTTCAGTTCCCGGGCACGGACCTACGCCACTCGTCTGTCAGTGGCCATGCTGTGGTGGCAGCTCACAGGCAAAAAAAGGAAGATTGGCAGTGGATGTTAGCTCAGGGCAAATCTTCCTCAGCAAAAAAAAGAAATATATACTCTCTATGTTGACATAATATATAATATATATAATGGTCTATGGATCCCAAATATATATATATGTGTTTGATAATCAATATTACATGTTAATGATTAACATATAATATAAACTACATAATTAATTAAAATTTTAAAATTATACATAAAATTATATATAATATAATATATTTTTTATTAATAGATATTTTATATATAATTTATTTATATTTATATATATTGTATTTATATATTTTGTTTATATATTATATATTTATAATATATTATAACTAAATTTATATATTTATATATTTTTATATATAAATAAGTTACATATAAAATAATTAAAATTTTAATTATATAGTTTATATTTTAATATATAATTAAATGGTATATTAATATATAGTATAATGTAAACATTTAATATTATTTTATGTTATACATTATATAATTATATATACATACAAATATATAATGTATAATTATATAATATAATATGCTTACAGTCCTGCACCACAGAATGATGTTTTGGTCGACAATGGACCCCAGCTATGATGGTGGTCCCACAAGATTAGTACCACAGAGCCTAGCTGTGTAGTAGGCTATACCATCTAGGTTTGTGTAAGTCTGTGATGTTCGCACAATAACGAAACTGCCTAATGACACATTTCTCAGAACATGTCCCCGTCATTAAGTGAGGCATGACCGAATTGTATTAGATTATATTTATCACATTATATTACATATAGTGCTTTTACCCCAAAGAGCACACTGGGAGAGCCCGTGGCTCAGGGGAGCCAAAAATAGCAGTGTTAACAAGGCAGTTGACAGGGTGGCCAAGTGGAGAGGAGAGAGTTTGGGGAGGATGTCCACAGATGTGATGTCAAAGGTGATCGGCTGCAGACAAAGCGGACTAAGATATGGAGGGTGCTCTCTGGGGGACCTGCGTCGATGGTACAGTGAGAACAATCTGCTGGCCACCCTGGACCTTCTTTCTGCACCATCTCTAAGCGAGGCAGAGAGCAGCTTCATTTCTGCCTGCATCTCAGCCTCTTGCCTCTGGGCAATTAAATATCCCAGGTTTCTTTTGCCCAGACTGCCGTCATCTCATCCCCGTTTCTGGGGACCCTCTTCCCTCTCCATGAGCCTTTCTGCTAAGTCCCAGAGTGCAATGAGTCACTACCTCTTAGGGTCAGTTGCTGCGTTAACACCGAGCAGCTTCTTCAGGGGACCATCCAGGCAGACAACGAGGGCCCACACATCATGTCCCGTCCAGTTGGTTGGGTGCAACACTGAACAACCGAGGGGCAGATAGACCAAGACGTGAAGGATGCCACTGCATGACCTGTACAACACTTGAAAGTCCTGCCCCTTCTGTTCACTCTTGCCTTTGGCTTTTTGATGTAGGCCAAGTTCTCAAGACCTTGGACAACGAAGGCTTGACCAACCACACCCTCGTGTATTTCACCTCGGACCATGGCGCCTTCATAGAGGGCCGAATAGGAGACACTCCCCTCGGAGGCTCAAATGGAATCTACAAAGGTGGTAAACTTCCAGTGTTTTAGTATGAAATTGTGTGGAGATCTCTGACTGCAAGGAGTCCTTCTTCTAGCTTAAAAATGCCATATAACCCAAGAGAATTGGTCGATGCCTACATAGGAGCAAATGATCTGATTTTCAGAAAATCGGAAGGACGTCTTCTATGCACCGTGGTCGTTGGATACCTGAGTGCCCACAGGGACGTGAGACCTCCAGCATTTTGCTGATGTGGTGTGATGAGGGTACTTGCAGAATTTAGCTGGAGGGCTCACAGATTCAAAGGGATATCCTCACACAGGATGGTTGCATGCTCCGTGATCCTTTCCGTTTTAGATATTTAGAGTATTTTTCTTTCTAGTTCACAAATGTTTCCTTGACTGTCATTTTTCCAAGCTCTGAGGAGTGTCCCAAGCCAGGGGATGTTCAGAGAGAGCCCAAATCAACAATGATGGGGCCGATGAAGGCACCCCTTGGGTTTGCGCCCATCGCCAACTCCGTACTCAATTGTCTGTATTATTCTATTAGACATGACCCAACAAAGTACCACACGCTGGGTGCCTTAAACAACAGGAATTTTATTGTCTCACGGTGTTGGAGGCTGGAAGTCCAAAATCAAGATGTCAGCCGCGTTGACTCCTGGTGAGGGCTCCAGAGAAGGATCTGTTCCAGACCTCCCTTCTAGCTCCTGGTAGCCTCAGGCATTCCTTGGCGTGCAGACACATCTTCTCCCTGTGTCCTCATCTCCTCTTTTTTTTTTTTTTAAAAAAAAATATTTTATTGAGGTCCTATTACATTATAACATTGTGTAAATTTCAGGTGTCCATTATTGTATTCCAGTTTCTGTATAGACTGCATGGTTTTCACCACCAATAGTCTAGATTTTACCCATCACCATACGCACGTGCCCGTTTATCCATCCCCCACCCTCCTCCCACCCCTTTCCCCTCTGGTAACCACCAATGTGTTCTCTTTATCCTTGTGTTGATTTATCTTCCACAGATGAGTGAGATCATACGGTATTGGTCTTTCTCTGTCTGACTTATTTTGCTTAACCTGGGGCGTGGGGGTTGCTGGGACTTGTGTACGAGAGAATAACATAAAGCCGTCGTTCTCACCTGGGAGCAAGTCTGTCCCCCACGGGACACGTGGCAATGTCTGGGGACATTTTTAGTTGTCACAATTCAGGGTGCTGTTGCTGGCATCTGGTGGGCGGAGATCAAGGATGCTGCTCAACATGCTACAGTGCATCGGACAACCAATCAGACAGTCATCAGGTCCCAAATGAGAAATCTGCATATAAAGGGTCCTAGCATGGAGACCTCATTAGGAGAGGTGCAGGATTGCTCAGTCGGCTTCTGTTATGGGCTGAATGGTGTCCCTCCAAAATCGTACGTTGAAACCCAGGACTTCAAATGTGGCTGTGTTTGGAGATGGGTCTTTAAAAGAGGTGATGAAGGTGAAATGAGGCCACTAGGGTGGGCCCTGATCCAGTAGGACTGGGGCCTTTATAATAAGAGAAGACGAGGACACAGACACACACAAAAGGACGACCACATGAGGACATGGGGAGAAGATGGCGTTTACACACACGCCAAAGAGAGAGGACTCGGGAGGGACCAGCCCTGCCCACACCTGGATGTGGGGCTTCCAGCTCCAGAACTGGGGGAAATAAATGTCTGTTATCTCAGGCGCCCATCTGTGGTCCTTTGCTATGGAAGCCCTAGCAGATTAATGCAGAAATTATCATTTCCTGTTTTGTTTTCTGCCAAACAGGGATACCTTAAAATTGCAGAGAGTTGAATCCTTTAAGACCAAAGTTACAATCCACACTATTACGCCTTTGAAATTCGATGATGATGACGATGATGATTTTTGTAGGCACCAAATGAAAGTGATGTGTTAGCTAACCATTAATACTTCTTCCATCTTGACTCTTCTGTGCCGATATGTCCATAGCATGATGTAACACATTGTTTTTGGTAGTGAGTTTTTCTTCTTCTTTTTGCTTTTTTTTTTTTTTTTTTTTTTTTGCTCAGGTGGCAAAGGCATGGGAGGCTGGGAAGGCGGGATCCGCGTCCCCGGGATATTCCGGTGGCCCGGGGTGCTGCCGGCCGGCCGGGTGATCCACGAGCCCACCAGCCTGATGGATGTTTTCCCCACCGTGGTCCAGCTGGGGGGCGGCCAGGTGCCCCAGGACAGGTACACGTGCCTTGAAACCACCCACCCTCTATTTCCTGAGAGCTCGCCCTTCACTCTGCCACATTTAGGGGGAACACGCAACATTAGGAAATTTAAAAAACTCTTCCCCCTCTGCTGTAGCGGAACGGCATGATTTCAAAATTACTGGTGGACGGTCAAGAGAACTCACATTAAAGTTAAGCACAGGAAACGATATCCACTCTTGCTAGCTGTACACACGACCTTGTACTGGAGGTTCTAGCTGGAACCACACGACGAGAGCAAGAATAAAAATTACAAGGATTCGAAAGGAATTAGAAAAATCCGAATATCGTCCACAAATGATACGATTATCATTTTATCGCTGGATAAAAATCTAAAAGAAGGTACAGAGAATATCGTGAAAGTATTAAGAAATGTCACAAGGTTATGGAAAGCAGCATTAGTACAGAAGGATGATTGCCAATTTGTACACAAGAGCAAATGGCCAACATGGAATTCGAAAAATATCATTTTTCAATAGCCACACAAAGTGTAAGCTTCCAGGAATAAAGTTAACAAATGATATGAAAACATTAATAAATTATGTGAAATGTTTAAGGGGAAATATTTCAATATCAGATATTAATAAAATTAATATTAAGCAATAATGTAATAAAAATGAATTATAATATTAATACATTGAATATTGATAAAACATTAAGTATTTTAATAAACAGAGAGATTATGAAATTCACAGACAGCAAGACTCAATATTGTAATGCTGACATTTCCCCCAAATTCAGCTATAAATTCGGTGTGATTCTAATCCAAACCCAACCACGTTTTTGTGTGCTGGGTACAGACTTTGAGACGCAGATACTGAAATGCATGTGACGGAGGGAAGAGCCA
Organism: Equus caballus; assembly: GCF_041296265.1. Taxonomy (NCBI): domain Eukaryota; kingdom Metazoa; phylum Chordata; class Mammalia; order Perissodactyla; family Equidae; genus Equus; species Equus caballus. The sequence continues at coordinate 1,013,897 of NC_091715.1, read as the reverse complement.
CACCAATTGTGAAGACCCAAAACTTGCACAAACCTTCATCCTTTAATGAACATGGTGGTGTTGGCTCAGAAACAGGCACAGGCAGATGTGTGTCAATTGGTATCTTTATACATGGGTTGAAATAAGTGTGGGCACATGACGAGCCGGGATGCTGAACGGGACAGAATTGGCCTTAGAGAGGAGAAGTCATGGAGGACCTCAAGGGGGTGGAGGCAGAGCATCACCCAGCACAGGGCTCAGTGACCCCTCCATGACCCCACTGTCGCTCTGCTCTCCCCACACAGGGTGATCGACGGGCGGGACCTGACGCCCCTCCTGCGCGGCCAGGTGCCACACTCCGAGCATGAGTTCCTCTTTCACTACTGCGGCTCCCGGCTGCACGCGGCCCGCTGGCACCAGCGCCAAGGTGAGTGGTTCCACGTTGCCCTCTGGGGCCGGGAGCTGGGACCAGGGGAAGTCCCAGGGGCTGGAGGACGGTTGGGCCGGTGCATCCGGTGGCATTTCCAGGGGGTGGCAGATTACCAGGCCAGAAGGATGCTCAAGACTGTCACGGCTGCCAACTTTGGACCTCATTTACTGGACCCAAAGCCAAGAGGGCTGAACCAGGAAAGGAGCGTGTGCCATCTGCGGGGTTAGGTTAGGAGACATTGCTGGATTCCAGAATGTTCTCCGTGGCACTTCTGGCAATTTAAGGAAAACAGCAGTGCAGACTATTTCACATTGGAATATTCCAGAAAATTCAGGATATAGCGCTGCTGTTTTCTTCAGCTCCAAGGCACTTCGCTTCATAAGATCTTACAGAAGAACGCCCAATTGGTATTTGATATGGGGGGGTGGCGGTTGTTAATAAGCCCGCTCAGCCTGTTCTTTTCCTAACGTCCAGATCAGAGACTCCCCAAACCAGACAGCTGATGGATCCATTTCCCAAAATGAAATAAACGTGTTTCAATGGATTCCAAGGGCCACCAGTTGGTTGTAGGATTTGGCTCTCCAGCCTTAAAAGAATGTCGGTCTCCAGCTTATAAATTACCTATGAGTCTCCGTCTTCATTGTCCCCAAGAGGCAAGAAGTCCACGGGATTCAGTGATTCATCTGCGGAAGGGCAGCCCCACAGAAAACCCTTTCACGTGGATGTCTTCAAGGGTTTTCCTAGCAGCTCTGTATGTAACACAAATCAAGCATTCGGGAACAAATCAACATCCGTGCGCCTGAAACAGCCGTGGGGGGTGGAGGGAGCAGAGAGGAGTCGAATCTGGATGACCGGCAGCAAGAACACGGCCGATGACTCATTTTGCTAAGATAATGCTTGAAGATGACTTTGCAGATGGCTCCCTACCAGCTTTGGGTTTAAAAAAATAATTTTCTGTAACATAGACTAAGTCCGTTTGGGGAGGGCAGAGTTATTTGATGGATTTTAATCCTCTGAGACTGAAGTACAGTGTACACTCTCCTACCCATTGTTCGAGGTCTGTGCATGCCCACCATCCACCTTTCTCGTCCAGCCCCAATATAAGGGGGGCTCCAGGGGGAGCCAGCCCGTGGTCCACCAATCTCCACCCATAGTAGCATGAATGGTTCACCCTTCCCTGCCTTGGGTTGATTGCTTTTTTATTATTGAATTAGAAATTTTTATATCTATATATGTCCTGGGTACCAGTCCCTAATCCCATATGGAACTTGCCCATCTTTTCTCCCAGGCTGTGCCTTCTCTTTCCATCCTCTTAACAGAACTTTTGCAAAGCAAGAGGTTTTTCATTTGGATGAACTTGACTTTGTCAACTGTCCCTTTTTATAAGGGTTGTGTCTTTTCATATCCTATCTAAGGAATTTCTGACTCAAGGATTTTCTTCCAGGTGTTGTTCAGTTTTAGGTTTTTCGTTTAGGCCTAGGATCTATTTTGAGCTCATGTTTGTATAAGGGATTTTGTATGGGTGGAAATTCATATTTCTACCCCCAAATTCACATATTGAAGCCCTAAGGCCCAGGACCTCAGAATGTGGCTGTGTTTGGAGACGGTTCTTTAAGGAGGTGATGGACGTACAATGAGGGCGGGTCCTGATGCAACAGGACTGGGATTCTGATGAGAAGAGGAGATGAGGACGCAGACACGCACAGAGGGACGACCACGTGAGGACACGGGGGGAAGACACGTCCACACGCCAAGGAGAGAGGCCTCAGGAGGGACCAGCCCTGCCCACACCTGGATCTCAGACGTCCAGCCTCCAGGGTGGGGAGACCATCAATGTCTGTTGTTTGAGCCGCCCCTTCTGGGGTCCTTTCTTGTGGCAGCACATGCAGACTGACAGAAGCGTCCTATGACTTCTGTGTCGAAGTTTATATTTTCACCTATGCACATCCTGTTGTCTCAGCACCATTCGTTGCAAAGGCAATCCTTTCTCCACAGCATTTCCTCTGCCCTTGGTCGAATCCTTGCCTTCATCACAAGGAATAGTAGGCATCCACATCCAGGGTGTTGGAAGATTAGATGACCAGCAACATCCACCTCTTGGCATGCATCTGGCCCTCGATATTGGGTATTTTTGTATCCTGGTCTCTCCCCACTTTGGAAGTCCTTGAATTTTATGAAGAGTTTTTGGAGGAGGTCAGAGGTGAACGGAATCTTGAAGAAAAGCTCAGATCTAGACAAACCTAGAGAATGCACGTATGAGTTTCCCGGGGCCGCCATAACAAACCATCACAAACTGGGTGGTGGAAACCACAGGAGTTCATCCTCCCCCGTCCTGGAGCCCAGAGTGTGAGGTCAAGGGTCGCAGGGCCGCGCTCCCTCCGGAGGCTCCAGGGGAGGGTCCCTCCTGCCTCTTCCAGTGTCCGGGGCTCCAGGGTCCCTGGGCTGGTGGCCGCCTCCCTCCCGTCTCTGCCTCCGTCCTCACGGGGCTGCTCCTCTGTGTCTGCGTCTGTCTCTAATAAGGATATGCATCATGGTGGATTGCTTTGAAAATGCAACAGAGCAAGCTTTCCTGCTTAACCTGTTTTTTGGCCGTCTTATCTCAACTCAGCATCATTATCTTTTCACAAATCTCTTAACGTAGGTGCTCTCGGTTCCTTGAGCAGCAACTGATCCAACATAGTTCTTGGATGAATTAATAAATGATTCATTCCAAGAAGTTACGAGAAAGCCAGGGGTAAAAACAGTCCTTGAGAGACTGCTCTAAAAGGGCACGTCTTTCCACCTTTCCCATAAAGCATGTGGCCAGAGAAGTATTTTTGTACATTTGTGGAAACTAAGCAGTGACCTTCCAGAAAAACTATTTTGGATAACAAGCACTACAGGCTGGCAGATTTAACTCAACCCACCAGGAAATCCGTGCGTGCAGAGCGGGGCTAGACCTGACCTGTTGTGAGACACGGAGGCCAAGACACACCCAGAGACCAACGCAAGTGATTTTTCTTGTTGTAACTTTTTTTTCCCCAGCTTTCTTGAGCTATAACTGACATATAACACTGTGTGAGTTGAAAGTGTGTTGATTTGACACATTTATATGTTGCAAAATGACTGCAAGCGTTAGCTCACACCAGCCTCAGGTCACACAGATACTATTTCTTGTTTGTGGGGAGAACATTTAAGATCTACTCTCCCAGCAGCATTCAAGGAGATGATACAGTATCATTAGCTGTAACCACCACACTATGGTTGTTTTTTTTTTGAGGAAGATTAGCCCTGAGCTAACATCTGCCGCCAATCCTCCTCTTTTTGCTGAGGAAGACTGGCCCTGAGCTAACATCCGTGCCCATCTTCCTCTACTTTATATGTGGGATGCCTACCACAGCATGGCTTGATGAGCAGTGCCATGTCCACACCGGGGATCCGAACCGGCAAACCCCGGGCCACCGAAGCAGAATGTGCTATGGGCAGAAATCCGATTTCTTAAGAGCTTATAATATATGTATATATTATATGGGGAGTGTCACCCGTGATGGATGCTCCCTCTAGCGGGAGCAGTCCATTTTTTTTTTTTTTTCCTTAGTTCCTGCGTCTTGGAATATACTGGATCAGTGAGGGTGCTGGGAGCTGGGTTCCGGACAACGGGGAGGGTACACTGAACCGGAATTCAATCAGCAAACCTGTCCTGCTGCCCACTGTGGACGTGGCAGTGAGACGTCACTGTGAACGAGGCAGGAGCCCAGCTCTGCACCTGCCCCGCTGGGGGCTGCACACCTGGAGCAGAAAGCGCTATTGGAGCGGAGAGAAAGCGGCCCTCCTGTGGGCCTGGCAGGGGCCTCCTTCTGCCCCAGCGGAGGGGAGGGGACCCTGCCCCAAGTTGGCCAAGGGGCTGAGCCTCCAAGGACAGAGAGACACCCGGGGTCCCGGGGAGGGGCTTCTGGGACACAGAGCGTGAGTTTGGGGATCTTATTGATAGCTCTGGGAGTGAGCTGGTTCCAAGAGAAACTGGAAAGCAGCTGGTGCCTCGCAAACCAGCAATGAGCCGCGCGGGGGCGCGCAGCCAGAGGCTCCATCGGGGCCGGTGCTCCCAGGGGCTGCGGGGTCCCGGGCTCGGCGGGGCTGCTGCGGAGCAGAAAGAAGCTAGGTGAGGGGCGTGTCCCCCCAATTCGGGAGCAATCACAGCAGGTCACTTCGGACTTCTTGTCCCTCTGAGTGTGGCTTGCCCACCAGCAGCATCGGCGGCCCCAGGGTGGGGAGCAGGTTTGGAATGCACAGCCCCGGGGTGCGCGCCGACCTGCCTTCTGCCGGAGGTGGGGACGGCCCCGGTGCCCACCCCTCCTAGGCTGTTCCGCTTCCCTTCCAGGTGCCCGGCTCTGGAAGGCGCACTTCGAGACGCCCATCTTCTCCCCGGAGGGGGCCGTCGGCTGCTACACCCGGGGCCTGTGCCCTTGCCACGGGAAGGTGGCTCGCCATGACCCGCCCCTGCTCTTCGAGCTCTCTGGGGACCCCTCGGAGGCCACGCCCCTGTCGCCCGCCTCGGAACCCTCGTTTCACGCCGTGGTCAGCCGCATCCAGGAGGCCACGCGGGCCCACCGGAGCACCCTCACCCCGGTCCCCGGGCAGCTCTCGGGCTCCAGCAACATGTGGAAACCTTGGCTGCAGCCGTGCTGTGGCTCCTTTCCGTTCTGCGGCTGCCAGGAGAGCGCCCACCCCCGGGACGAGCTGTAAGGCCGGTGGGGCTCCTAGGGGAGGAAGGTGGGGGGGTGGCACAGAAGGTTGTCCCCCGATGACCCCCTCCAAGCCTGCACCCACCAATGTCCCACCAGCTTCCAGCCACTGTTGATTGCACCTAATGGGTTTGCATTAGGCCTTGTATTTTTTGATGCCTACTGAGCCACCAGCACAGAAGAAATGATGGAGAACCAATAAATGCACCCAAATTTAATTTTTTTTTTTAAAGTTTGATTCTCCAGTTGGAGGTCATGGACCATCCAGCGGGGACAGAGGGCGGAAGGGGGATTCCCGGAAGGGAGGAGGTAGGCCACTGGCTTCATCTCACGGCTCTCTTCCCTCCCTCCACCGAACCCCCTCTTTTCCCTCCCCAGTCTGCAGATAGGGCTAAATTAAGTCAAGGATCCTATGACCCCGGGCAGCAGACTGTCCACCCTGCGGCCTGATGACGTTCTGGGGCAGGAAATGCATCTCGTTGAGTTGCGGAGGGAACTGCAGAATTCCACAAAGAACTAGCCAATCCTTTTCAAAGGAATCTTAGTGTCATAGGTTATAAAAGCAAGAACACGCATTCACACAGGGGTAGGAAAAAAATATGCTTTCACAGATTCCCCCCACCATACGTTATTTTTTATTATGATAAAATATGTATAAGACACAACTTGCCATTTAAACCATTTTTCAGTGTACGATTTGGTGGCGTTAATTATATTCTCAGTGTTGTGCAAGGACAACACCTGTCTAGTTCCAAGAGTTTTTCGTCACCCCAGACAGAAACTTTGTACCCATTAACCAATAACTTCCCTTTACTCCCTCTCCCCAGCTCCTGGCATCCACTAACCAGCTTTCTGTCTATGGATTTGCCTGTTCTGGACATTTCACATGAATGGGATCACACGCTGTATGTCCTTTTGTGTCTGGTTCTCTCACTGAGCATCATGTGTTCAAGGTTCGTCCACATTGTAGCATGTGTCAGGGCTTCACTCCTGTTCACGGCTGTATTATATTCCACTGTATGGATGGACCACATTTTGTTCATCCCTTCATCCAGTGACGGGCACTTGGGTCGTTTCATTTTTACATGATTTTAATATAGAAAAACAGAACAAAAATTACCTTTTTATCAAACATTTCTTCCCAGATCTGCCTTCAGAATGTGGCATGTCCTTTCCTAACCACTGCCATTATGACCAAAATTAAGTCTCCCGCTGAGCACACTGTATTTGTTAGGGCTCTCCAGAGAAACGGATCCAGTAGGATGGATATATATGTAGATAGGTAGGTGATAGATAGACAGAGAGATAGATGATGGATGGATGGATGGATAGATAGATAGATGGATGGATGGATGGATGGATGGATGGATGGATAGATGGATGGATAGATGGATGGATGGATGGATGGACGGATGGGTGGATAGATGGATGGATGGATAGATGGATGGATGGATGGATGGATACATGGATGGATGGATAGATGGATGGATAGATGGATGGATGGATAGATGGATGGATGGATGGATGGATGGATGGATGGATGGATGGATGGATGGATAGATGGATGGATGGATGGATGGATGGACGGATGGGTGGATAGATGGATGGATGGATGGATGGATGGATGGACGGATGGGTGGACGGATGGATAGATGGATGGATGGATAGATAGATGGATGGGTGGATAGATGGATGGATGGATAGATGGATAGATGGATGGATGGATGGATGGATGGACGGATGGGTGGATAGATGGATGGATGGATGGATGGATGGACGGATGGGTGGATGGATGGATGGATAGATGGATGGATGGGTGGATAGATGGATGGATGGATGGATGGATGGATGGATGGATGGATAGATGGATGGATGGATAGATGGATGGATGGGTGGATGGATGGATGGATGGACGGATGGGTGGATAGATGGATAGATGGATAGATGATAGATGATAGATGATGGATGGATAGAAAGATAATGGATGAATGGATGGATACATAGATGATAGATACATGACCTTGATTTATTATGATAAATTTTCTCACATGATCCCAGAGGTTGACATGTCCCAAGGTCGGCCTTCAGCAAGCTGGAGACCCAGGAGAGCCGAGGGTGTGAATTCCAGTCTGAGGCCGAGTCCAAAGGCAGGAGAACATACGATGTCCCAGCTCAAGGACCGTGGGGAAAAGAGACGGCATTCTTTCTTTTTCAGCTTTCGATTCTATTCAGTCCTTCAATTGCTTGGACGAGGCCCACCCACACAGAAGAGGGCAATCTGCTGTCCTGAGCCCACCGATTCAAATGATAATCTCATCCAGAAATAATGTTTGACCAAATATCTAGACACCCCATGGCCATTGCGTTTATACATGATATTAACCCTCACATCCACACACTCCCCGCTTCTTATGTGTCTTCTCTTCAGAGTGGTGCCTCCTGTCACATTCTGAACCACACGTACATGTCGTCCACCTGCTCTGTGTCTCTCAGTCACAGCTCTGAACAGCCCCTGCTTTTCTCCTTCGGGGGGGGGGTCTCGGCTGATCTCCGCAGGTTCTGAGGCAGCAGGTTGGAGGGCGCGTGAGCTTTCAGAGACCTGGCTCCAAGGACAGGTTCCCCCAAGTCGCCGATAACAAATGGCAAACCCATGGCCGTCCCCATCCCCATGCCCGTCCCAGCCACTCATCGCTCACTGATTTCAACCCTCCTCCGCGAGCCTGCAAGTGGCCTCAGGGTGAAAATCATGATGATGGTGGACACCATTTACTAAGTCCTTGACAGGTGCACACGTTGCTCTAAATGCTTTACGGATTCCCGCCCCTTCCGTTCCCATAGCGTTGGTGGATCTTGTGCAACTCAAGATCTCGGGGCTTTATGCCAAGTTAGCCATTAGCGTCTGAGAAACACTCATGAGGTCTGGATGAAGGCCAGCGGAGGAAACCGTCTTGTTCTTCCTTCTGCTCATCAGTCTCTCCCCGATCTTTGGCTGTCCACGCCCAACGCTGCTTAGGGTCCCCTCCTCCTCCCCGCCGGGCAGGAGGTGGGACAGTCAATCAAGATGTGCTGCCCTCCACAGCCAAGGGCAGCCAAGGAGGACCCAGCTGAGCTCATCACGTGTGCCTCCTGGTTCCGCACTGGGCTGTTGGCAGCATCTCTCCGAGGAAACACCGCCTGGTCCCATGGGCGGTTCTTGGTCTTGTCCGTGGACCATACCAGCCCTCCAGTTTTTCCCCCTCACCTCTGACCCTCCCCACTCACTCACCCCATCGTCACCATTTCGCTCAAGCAATCCAGTGAGTTTCTTGCTAGCATAAAGATCCCATACGGAGAGAGAAGACACGTGTCGTCTGGGGACATCACCCCAACCGTTTCATCACAGCATGGCAAATCTCAACCATTCCGGTACTTCCATCTCGAAAGTCAGCCTCCTCGACCAAAAGGGTCAGCCATTAGGAAGACGGGGACGCCTCCAGAAAAGGGGGCAGAATATTCTTCACCCAAGGAGAGGACCAGAATGGACATCAACTTGGGGTTGAAGGTGACACTCATCAGAATAGTCGGAAACGATGGGAACCTGGCCCAACTTGGGTGCGACGCTGATGAAGGCCCGTTCCTCAGGGACCACCTGCAATACGGCTCCCACAGCCAAACTCAAAAGGCCCCCTGGAGAGTCCATAAACAGCGGATACTGTCTTCTTTGATGCTCTCCATGGTCTTCTTGAGGGCACAGTGCCTAGACCAGCTGGTCTGCCAGCCACCAAGAGTCAGCTTCCCAAAAAAAATGCCCCTGCAAGATTTTCTCTTCCCAGACGCTCTGCATACTCTGCTATGAATTCTGGTTGGCCTCGTTCCTTCATGCCATCCTCAGTTGACCCACTTCAATGGAAGCAACCCATTTGAATGCTCCATGGAAGAAACCCACTTGAATGCAAAATGGCTAAGCAGCGTGCAGACCAACAATTCAGCGTCTGTGTTCTTCTCGAGCCGAGGCCAAGTAGGAACTGGGTCTCAGGTTGACCCTGGCCAGGAGGCAGCAAGGAAGAAAGGATTCCAAAAAAAGCATGAGTAATCTCTCGCTGATATGATGATTCTCAACTTCTCCGGACAAGTAAACTCTGATGCAACCTTAGAATGCGAGAGATCCTCAAATATTTTCACAAGTTCTGTTCTTCCAGAGATCAAATTTATTAAATGCAGCATTCTCCACGTCTCAATGCCTTTCCTCCCCAAGGTACGCAGCTACACGAGAGGTTTCTAACCCAGCTGACTTGGTTACCTGATATTCTCTTAGTCATTTATTTTTTTCTGGAGGATTCTATTATTATATTAAATATAATATTTAGTTTATAAATATAAACTGGGAGGGAATATTATAAATTGAGAATTTATGGTTTATAAATATTATAAATTGCTGATTCCTTCTGTTCACAATCTTGGTTAACAGTTGGTGCTATCTTTAAAATACTGCCAGTACAGTTTTTGCTCCTAAACTTAAAAGAAAATGTGTTTTACCTGCAAAGTCTGATACAGAATTTCATGCACCAGGTGTACTTGGAGCTGCACCAAAATGTAGCCACAGGTGTTTTGTGCGCCAAGAAAAAAATACTCCAGTTTTGTTTCTTAGCGTGGTGGAAGGAGCGGGCACATAAGACATCGACGTTAAATGTAAGGCAGTGATCTGATCAGTATGATAACATTATACTCTAAAGAGCAGAGACCTACGAAATTAGAAAGTGTTGTGGGTCTGCTTTTCCCAATTCAGGAGTGGTCGACAGAAAGAAACCCCATTCTGGAATGCAAACTAGTGCAGCCACTATGGAAAACAGTAGGGAGATTTCTCAAAAAATTAAAAATAGAAATACCATAGGACCCAGCTATTCCACTACTGGGTATTTAGCCAAAGAACTTGAAATCAGCAATTCAAAGAGACGTATGCACCCCTACGTTCATCGCAGCATTATTCACAATAGCCAAGACGTGGAAGCAACCCAAGTGCCCATCGACCCATGATTGGATAAAGACGTGGTGTATCTACACAATGGAATACTACTCAGCCATGAAAAAGCCAAAATCATTCTATTCACGACAATGTGGATGGACCTTGAGGGTATTGTGTCAAGCGAAATAAGCCAGACAGAGAAAGACAGACACCGTATGAATTAACTCATATGTGGAAGATAAACTAACACATGGACAAAGAGAACAGAGTGGCGGTTCCCAGAACAGAAAGGGTCGGGGCACAGCCAAAAGAGTAAAGGGGCACATATATACAGTGACAGATAAAAACCAGACCGTTGGTGGGGAAAACGAGGCAGTCTATACAGAAACCGGAATATAGTGATGTACGCCTGAAATTCCACAATATTATAAGCCCACGTGACCTCAATAAAATAATTTAAAAAAACATTTAAAGAAAAAAAAAATAAAGAAACCCCATTCTGTTTCAACTTGTGGGCAGTTCCACACCAAAAACCATTAGCAGGAGGACGGTTGGCGGGCATTCAAGACCCAGACAGTTTCCAGCAGGATGTGACCAAGCGACTTTGGGGAACAAAAAGACTATACTTTGTTCCTCTAAGTCTCCACAGCTTCATCCACCCGGCCAAGTCCGTATATCCAGAAACGTCTTTCTTCCCCGTGCCATTACCTCCTGCCCCCAAATAATAATTCGGCAATATTTCTAGAGCAGAAAAACCTAGACAAAGACCTCTCCTCTCTGTAGCAAAAATTTAGCGATAAATCACAAATCACATCTCTCGGGGACTCAACTTATCTAATTGGGCAGTCCTGACATCACACAGCACAGATTCTGGCATGGGCGTTATTCAGGAAATAACGTGGAATCACACCTCTTAGATGGACGGGACTCAGAAGTCATCAAAATGTTGTTGAACTTCTCACATATTGATTCAGCACCTGTCCCAACGCCTGCCGTCGAGAGAGGACCGCCAAAACCACGTGATGGATGGATGGATCAATGAATGAATGAATGAATGAATGAGTGCAATTAACAAGCCAATGCTGGGAAGATGGGCAGCTTCCCTACAGAGATCTAATGAGAGTCCAGGGAGCGAGGAGTACACAGTTCAAATTTCAAAAGAAACGCCTTTGCACTGGAAGGCACCTCGGAAGCCGGTGAACCCGCGTGCGTCAACGTGAATTCTCTCCTCCAGAGAAGCTGAGCCAGACTGACCCATCCACCCTCTGGAGAAGCCCCTCTCCCGTTTGTCAGGCTCAGGCTTCTGTTTTCCATAGACCGACACCAGAGCACCAAGCCCCCGACGTTCTTTTCCCGGGGGTGAATTTATGGTGTTACCCTGATGGTTGGGGATGACCCCACCCCAACCCCGTAAGGCTATGTCCACATGGCTGTTATCAGTGGGCCCTGAAGCATCGTATGTGTCATCCCAAGAGAGACTTCAGATCCTTAACCGCCCACACACCAAGAGAAACAACCCCTTCCTAACTCACGCCTTGCACAAGCAAACGCCACAACGGACGCCCCACCTCCACCCAGACCGCCCAGCAGCGTCACCTGCTCCAGGCGATGCAAAACGAGGCCAAAAGCATGCACTGAATCTTAACACGGCCCTCTCACCTTCTCCCAAACGGGGCGTCCAATTAACCTTTCACTGCCCGGCAATCCGGGCATGAGAAAGCAACCATTCAAACCTCAAAACTATCCCATTTCCCTCTTGATGACAGGGAAGCCCGTTTTTAACTATAACTGCGGTGGCCACGAACGGTGACCGCGGGAGATGCTCCATCCAGCCCAGTGCATCCATTCACAAAATCGGGAAGACTTCCGAAGACGAGGCTTTCCCGAAGCGTAAAGCATCCAGTCTCATAAAACTGAGAATTCTCTCAAAAGAGCTGAGCTGAAATGGCTGGGAGAGCGCAGTCATGCCAGACAGTATGGAGAAACTGAGGTAGCGAGACGCAGCCAGGGGCAGCCAAGCGTCTGCAAACGGATTTCCCTCTGAGCAAAGAGCCGCTCCGGATCCCCTCCTCCCGAGGGAGGTGTCAGCAGAAACGACTCGGTATAAACGTCAGTTCTTCTAAACCGGGCGGTAAGCCCCAGGCCAGCTAGAATCTCTCTTCCAAACACCTCCGGCCTTTCCCAAATCGGGCATCCGTCAACGGCTCGCTCAGGTCCCACTGGGTTTTGCAGAAGACAAACGACGGCCCCGGTGCTGTTTCTCCGACGGGCTTCGCGAAGTCCTTAAAGGCGAGTCACAACTCAAGGTCTCTGCTTCGTCCTCAAGGGAAGGACTTTGCATTCTTGAGGGTTCCCGAGGAACTGAACACACATTTGAGCGTTCTCAGCTTGGGGACAGAAGAAAACCTGCAGTGACGTCCAACCCTATGGCGGATGGATACGGTAGCACCTGGTCCAAGGCGGCATTTCTGAGCTCCTTCGAGCAAGCCCAGAGGCCGCTGCCAAAGGTCCACGGGACGTTTATTCCCGCTCCCTTTTGCTGACAGGGCGACAAGAAGAAAGGACCGCTCGGCTGAGCAAGCTAAGGAGGCACAGTCAGCTCGAATCAGCGGGGGGGCTTCAAGCTGGGTTTTCATGGTTATGTCGTTTCTGAGAGGCACTCGAGTTGCTCAACCATAAATAGAGGCACAGAGTCGAATGGCTTTTCCCTTTGAAAGGACCGGAGATGTCCGTGGAACGGGACCACGCAGCAGAACACCGTCCGACCACACGGGGTGCGGCCTGACCGCACGGGTTACTGCAGAAAGCGGTCCAGCTTCTCCTGGATGCGGGCAAAGGCATCCTGCCCCATGTAGTCTACGCGTCCCTCCTCCCATTTTCTCCTTTCCTCCTCGGGACTCAGTTCCCTGACTTTTTCTTTAAGAGAAATCTCGGAAATGGAGACGGCCAGGTCAACCTAGGAAAGACAAGCCAACAGGAGATGGGTTTAGAAGCGGTCCGTCAAGGAGTGAAAGATACCTAACACATCCATCCTATCTAGCCGTCTCAGTTCTCAGAGAGAGAGCGCGGGTCGTCGGCACTTTCCTTTCGAACAAAACGCACGCCGAATTTAATACGATATTCCAAGAAGATGCTTTTTTGGCCTAATTTTTTTGAAATTTTACAAATTATAACTCTACGTGGGCTCAATTTTTCCTAGGAACTGTTTTCATTTCCAGCCACTAAACCATTTCACACACACCCCTGCGTTCATTAAATACTTGCACCCACCAAAACCTCAATGTTTGCATCATTTGGTTATATACGACCAAACTACGTGAAATGAAGAAAACTTCCACCTTATGGAAATAAAGCCCATAAGATTTTGGACGGCTTGGCAAAACCATTTAAATAGTAATTGAAATAGTTGTCTTCTTGCAATGGCAGGGTTTCTATCGGCATAGGGCATACGTTTGAAAGAATATATCAGTACACAAACACATACTCACATCTTCCTTTGGGTTGGCACTCAAATGGGCCAACAGAAATAATAAAGACATTCGCTTTAAACGCTTCTTACCAGGGATCAGAAAAAGACAAAAATATGCACCTGATAGGAATTCATATATATATGCATATAAAGTTGTGTGTGCATATATGTGTATATATATGTGTATATATATTTTATATATATATATATATATAAAGTTGACTTTATAAATCTTAGTTGGAAACTAAAGCTGACTCAGGTATTCCCCAGATGCTGTGTGGATGTGGAGAAATATATTGGACACCTGAGAGTTAAATCATAGTTTCTGTGCCCCTGGGCGTGTAGTTTTCTCCCGTGATCATGTGCCACACTGGTTTTGAACAGTTTTTACGGATAAGGTTCTGCTTTCCACACTCGTTCCCGTATTTATTATTCAAACGGCGCCATCCTGTTGGTCAAGGAAGTTGCAAAGGTTAAAAAAGATCCCTTCCAGGATAGATCACTAGGATTTGGGCTTAGTAAATTCCTGGGAATTATAACTTTCTGGAATTCAACGGGACCCGTCGCACATCCCAAACCAGCTCTCGGCAGAAAACGGCACGGCGAGTGCATCGTTGTGATAAGGAGAGGAGGTCAGTATCCAAGAAAACAACAAAGTCTCTCGATTTTACGAAACAGGGTATTTATGCAAAATCGCAAATAAGCATCATCCATGGTACAGCGGAGAGACGGGTAGGAGGAGAATGTCAGTGCGCCTCAGATGAGTGAATGAACCACTCAGAGTCCGTGTCCTAGCGCTCACGGCGCCCAACTGACCAGGACGCCATCCCAGGCGTGTGCATCGCCCAGGAGGTGGGGACCTTCTTGGCGCCATCCGCTGGGAGCAGCCTTGGTGATAGGACTGGAGCTAATCTTAGGAGCCAGGCACCAACGAGGGTCCCATCCAGACCCAGCTCTAGGAGGCAGGCACCCCTGTCACCAATGCATGGATGCTCAGAGAGGGTGATAAACTCACCCACCGCACAGCTTAGCTGTCCACGGCAGGTCTGCCCAACACCACTCCCACACCGCGTCACCCACCAATAACCAATTCATAGAGCCTCAAAATCATTACACAGGGGCTGCCCTCGAGGAAGGCAAGCCCGAGTGCCACGTGCAAACCAGTGGAGTTTCAGAAGGAACCCTGTCACCAAGAGCGCTAGAAATAAGTTCCAAATCCTGCATTTGGCGTTGCCTAGACTGACAAAGTAGGAGAAAAAAGCGTGTACATTTTCCCCAAGGGGAAATTCTGGTAAAAGTGTCACGCACACTGAAATAGTTATTATCTAGCAGGCCAGATTCCAAATATATGGTGCTATAAACTGAATATTTGTGCCCACCTCCCAATTCAGATGTTGAGGCCTAACCCACAATGGGATGGTGTTAGGGGGTGGGGCTCTGGGGAGGGGATGAGGTCATGAGGGTGGAGCCCCCATGAGTGGCATTAGTGCCCTTATAAAAGAGAGCCCAGAGACCTCCCTCACCCCTCCCACCCCATGAGGACACAGCAAGAGGACGGTCATCCGTGAGCCAGGAGGCTGGTCCTCAACAGACACCAAATCTTGGACAAGACACCTTGATCTTGAACCTGCAGCCTCCAGAACCGGGAGAAATACTTTCTCTTGTTTATAAGCCCCCCCGACTCTATAGTTTTTTTGCGATAGCAGCCCAAACAGACCAAGACTCAAGATTCAGTACTCATTTTCATCATAGCCCCGATGCTCAGCTCCAGAGCCATACCTGCTATTACTTAAAGACCAAAAGATGTTATTAGATCATTGTTAGAGAAAAAAAAAAAAAATTAGCAATCGCTTTCACTAAAGGCATCCACAGAGAGAATGAAGTTTAAGAGGTCGACATCCGTAAGAGAAAGGGACAGGAAGCATGCATCTTCGTTCTCTCAAAGAAGAAATCATTGCATGCTCCATTTGCATCAAAACGTTCATCCCCCCCCACCCCAAATTTCCCAGCTTTGATTCTGTTCCTTTTAGACAATGGATCGCCGTGCGTTGGTTTCCATGCTCGCTCTGCAGGAAAACACAGCACAGCCCCTCCAGTTGACGGCAATTAACTTTTGCAGAACTGCTTTCACACAGAGAGAAAGGGCATCATCAATAAGGATGAGAAAAACCGTGGACCAAGCACCCCAGATAAGCAGACGGGCTGGAGGCACCAAGAGAAGCAGGCGGAGTCATTTCAACACAGTCAGCTTGGAAGTTGGGATCACCGGCTGGTGTGCGTGCATGCGGCCGGCCCCAGGGATGGCGGATATGATCCATTGCATCTTTTTCTTTCCTAATTCTTCCTAAAGCAAACGACCAACAGGAAACACAATGATGGAGGAGGCGGGAAAATCTGGGTAGACAAGCGGGTCCCTTATCCACCTGGGTCATCAATACACTCATCTGGGAAAACCACTCAGAAAGGTCAGGGGAGGAAGAAGAAAACCATAGGGCGTGTTCTCTGGTATTCATCGGACACAGACACGCTGAAAAGAAAAACGAGCCATGAGCAAGACGGATGCACCAAAGAAGCGTAAGTGGGGTGTACCGAGGTGGCTGGGGTCTCTGTGGAGTCTGCAAGTTGGGGGGGACGGTGGTGACAACGGGTCCCCCATCACTCCGGCTATAGTCTCAATTTCAGGCCAGCCTACCATCTGTCATACAGAGAGAGCAAAAACAAGTTTGCAAAAACAAACCTTAAAGGAACACAGCTCACCTGAAAACGCCCCCGTCTGCTCTTGTCTCGGGCTTGCACCCATCAAACTCCTGCGCCGGTCTCCTTGCATCTAAGCGGGGCTGTGTGACTCATTCTCACCCTCTGTGCTTTTCCTACCCTCTGTCCCCACAGGTCAGGGGAACAGCAAGGTCCCCCCAGCCTGTTGCAACGGGGGTCCCGCCAGAAAATGAACCTCGACCAAAAGCGACTCGAGTGACTATTTTCTCAACGCTCCCAAGGACGGCACCCAGCTAAGACCATCCCAGACGCGCAGGAGACAACTCAGTGCATTATCTGCACGACTGGCTGCCACAGGAGACCCTAATTCTCTCTCAGGGGACCACAGCGGGGAAGAGCTGCCCTACAAGAAGATGGAGCAGAACGACGGGAGGA
The DNA here is from genome assembly GCF_041296265.1 of Equus caballus. Classification (NCBI taxonomy): domain Eukaryota; kingdom Metazoa; phylum Chordata; class Mammalia; order Perissodactyla; family Equidae; genus Equus; species Equus caballus. The sequence goes on along the minus strand of NC_091715.1, from coordinate 997,206 downwards.
TCCTGGATCCCTCGATGACGGCACGCTGCATGCCTTTGCCTCCCCAGCTGACGGCAACACCAACAAGAAAGAGATTTTTCCACATCCGGGGACCATTGGTACAGCCCCTCGCCTACCCTGATGAATTCAGGGTCAAGCAGCAAGCCTGTGCGCACAGGCGGGGCGCCACAAAAGGTCCAGAGGCTCCTGCCATGAACCTAATGAGTGTCAGCCACAGAGACTAGAGATCATTGACAAATGGGCCCATCCTCACTGCACGCACGCCGCAGAAATACATGGGCGTCAGCACAGGCTCCTCTGCCTGTCCTCAGAACTGAGTCTCCACCCTGGAATGCAGATTCCCCGGGCACAGCCCCAGCGATTTTGAGTTGACCCTATGTGGAGCCCGGCCGCTCCGAGACTCAGCTCCCAAATCTATGATGTCTGCATTTCGGTAATAGAGAAAGTACGCTTCATCCTGCATTAACCGAGGCACGGAGTCACGCAGACCCCACAGAGTCATCAAAAGGCAGGTATGAAGACGGCAGAGTGGGCTCCACGGCGTGAGTCCCACCCTGATGCTCACTGTCCAAGGAGAAAGCTGGATGTTCCACAAATCACCCCTCTAAAGTGACAGGCTGTGAGAAATTCTAAGGAGAAAAAGCATGGAGAACTGAGAGCCACTGTTATCAAGGTCACATCGACCTTGTCAGGAGGGGGAAGGTACTCCTGAAGGAGTAGCACCTAAAATGACATCTGAAGGATGAACAGGATGAAATGATAGAGAATGAGTAGAGATGGAGGGAGCCAAAGAACATACTGAGAAAACCAGGACAGCCTGTGCAAATGTCCTGAGGCAGAACATGAAGAAACTGAAATAAGTTTGCTGTAAGAACTTAGACAACCCCTCCAAAAAAGTCATTATTGGTGAAATTCATTAAAAAATATTTAAAATGTAGACGATAACACAGTAATCACAAATTCGCTTTTTCAAAAATTTTTTCCATCTCCTAAACTCAGTAGTGCAAGTTAAAATATGGGCTCCTTCTTCCAGATCTTGATTATGGATGTGAAATCCAAAAATGAAACTAAGTTCTTAATAATTATAGTGTAAAGCAAAACGATAAAGTTATCCAAAACATTAAAGACTGGGGCTAAGAGCAGCTCCTTTTTCTCGGGCGCCCATCCCTGGTTGCTAAATGACCTCGTAAGCTTCTTGGGTTTATGTCGCACAGAGATTTGTTGGGGTGGGCCGCCAATGAAGCACTTAGCCTGGCAAATGAGAAGTGCCAAAAGATGTGGGTAATCTCAAAAACATGGGGGGAAATGCCAATTCCGTCATCTCAATTTCTCTCGACAAAGAACAGATCAGTAGATTCCATGTGGGCATCATGAAAGAGCATCCTCCCCCGAAAGGGATCTAACTCAGAGTTACGTATTTGATAAGAGACGATGAAATAATCCTCTGGCTTCCCAGCTTGTCTTCTGTAGATGCCTTAGAAACTCACAAATTTAACTCACGAAGGAAGAGAAGTTCGATCAACTCACACTTGACATTTCTGAACAAGACCCACGGGTTTGTTTCAAAACAATACACAACTGAAATATAAACTGATACATTAATAGGAAATATTCCACTTATTCTTACTGGCTACAAATAGGTACTTCCTTCTTTACACGGCGGGCAGAAAGCATGGGGAGAATTCGGAGACGAGATTTTAGCAACAGCGTGGTGCAACGTCAGCCCTTCCGACCATCGCAGGCAGGCTTACGAACGAACGCACGTCCGCAAAACGTGACTTTTGTGAAATGCATTTATTTTTATCCTTCGGATAATAACGATTTCGCTGATTCATCCCCGTAACCAGCTGCCTGAAGTTCAGGTCACCTCTAAAGACAGAAGGGAAACTGGAAACAATTCAGGGGATTCTTGGCTCAAAGGAGAGAGAGAGAGACGGAAGGATGGAGACAGGCTTACAAAAAAAAAGGGCTGCGGGTCTGGAAAGGGGAGGCGGAGAGCGCACACGGCACGCAGCCAGATGGTGCAGCCAGATCTATGCACAACAGATGCGGAATTGATAAACACATCCATTTAGAACAGATAAAAGGGAAGCTCCCCTTTTGCATCACGGGCTGCAGTCTTGTGAAAGTTATGACTGCCGGAGGAAGCTAAAAATATAAATTTATGACTCCGTCCAAGAACCAAAGAGGGATTTTCCACTTTCAGCAACTGGCGAAGCTACGTGTTTCACAGCAACTCTCCCGCCAAGAATAACGAAAGTCCAGACTGAATATATGTGTGTGTATGTGTGCATATATATATATATATAAGATACATATGTCATAAATATATGTTTATAAGAAATATATCAGATTCCTACTAAGGCAACGAACAGTTAAGACGTAAGTTCACAGAATAGAAGACTCGAGAATTTGAGGTTATTCATCGTCCTAAAACTGAGCTATAGAATTCAACGCAACCCCAGTCGGAATTCCGGAAGGTTTTCTCCAGGAGCCTGCCAAGCGGGTCCTACTATTCATATGGAAATGTAAAGGGGCTGGAAGAGGCAAGGAAAGAAGAAAAACGTGGCAGAAGTTGCAGGACCGGTAATGAGATATTTTAAAGCCGGGGTAATCGTGACAATCTGTTACTGGTGCAAAAAAGAGGAAAATAAAACAAAAGAACAGAGAATCCGAAAATAGGTACCCCCCACGTGTGGGTGCCTGATGGATGGCAGAGGAAAAGCAGGAGGAGGCGGTGGGGAAATGACAGTGTCGTCGATAAAGCGTGCTGCGTTAATTAGAGATCAATGAAGGTTGACCCCAAACTCACTCACTGCGTAACATCCCTTCCAGGTGGGTTCCTGATGTAAGTGTGAACGTGGAAAACAATGACAATCCCGTAAGAAATCCAAGTGGGTCCTCTTCACAACCTGGGTTTAGAGTCAGCTTGCCTAAGCGGGAAACAAAACATGCTACTCACAAACAAAATATGAACGAACTGGTTTCTAGTCATCCACGGACGCGGCTGAGGGGTTGAAAAGGGAACACAGTGGAAAAAAAAAAATAGTTCCTATACTACTGAAAAAGAACCTGTAACTGGAATATGTACACAGCACAAAGCCTCTAGTGGGTGGGGGCAACCACTTTGCAAAATCCTCGGCAGAATCGACTAAAACGAAAACACACACACGTGCACACACACGCACGTACGCACATACCCTTTGACTTTGCAAATCTCTCCAGCCGTGGACACAGAAGGGCGAGGAGATGCGTGCACGCGCTTGTTCCCAGCAGCGTTTTCTCCCTGCCAGCCACGATTCTCGAGGCTCACTCAGCACGGGGTCACTCAGCACGACGGATGGAGCTCACAGACACGCCAAGCCAAAGAGGTCAGACTGCAGGAGTCCGTCTAGGACGAGCTCGAAACCGCTCACCGCTAAGCTAGATTTGGTCAAAGTCGGCATAGCGTTTTCCGGAGACAGGCAGGGTGCAACGAGCCTTTTGGGGGTGACTTTCTGGGGTCTGGATCATGGCTATTTGGGTTTTTTCACTCTGTAAAGTCCCTCAAGATGCATACATAGGAAGTACATAAGTGTGTCCTTTTTTATATGTATGTTATTCTTCCCTAAAAGGTTTCATTAAAAATAAGATATACTATGAACCACAGTAAAAACCACCAATACGTTTATAAAAATGAAGGGCCTCTCTCATCTTTTCATTAGCCACAACATTTCCCGTACCCAAACACTTGGCTGAGAAGATGATAAACGGCAAAGCGATTTCTCTAATACATTCCTGTAGATGGGATGTCAATTAGATATTCTTTTCATTAACTACACCATTCCCGTACCCAAACACTTGGCTGCGCAGATGCTAAATGGAAAATATATTTTTTCTACTGCACTAATTTACATAGGAAGTCATTTAGATTGTCAGCTTTCCTCTTGAAAACGGAGACCTGGTCTCCAACAAGGCTGTCATCATTCTGGGCACAAAGGCTGCCCTTTGGAATACGGACCCCAGAATCCAGACCCAGCTCTTCTATACTTATAGGGATTTATGGAAATAATCTTTTTTTTTTTTTTTTGGACTGGGTTCCAGCTCCCCAAAATAAAGAACCCACGGTCGATAATTCAACGGATGGCCGGTAGGTGGCAGCCAGGCTGCATAATATATTCCAAAGACCTCTCAGGGAGTGTGAAATGGGAAAATACATCCTCCCGATCCTGGAAAAGCATCCCTCCCTTTTAAAAGTGTATCGATCGACTTCACCCCTTTCAGAGACACACGCTCATCAGAAAAGAGTCACGCCGTAGAGATTTCCTTACAAAGCAATCACCCCCAACCCGTCAGTCCCAGATGGGAGGATGGAAGATTCAGCAGAGACGGGAGTCGGGATGAAGGATGGGACAATGGGTGGGAGCAGACACTCCAAAACACTGTTTCCTGTTTATCTTCTTTTTATTCCATCAAGGTTTTCAACGTCTGTGTTGTGGGCTGCAAACACGAGCCCCCAGATGTTTGGGGTTGAGTCTCTATTTACTTATTTAAGTGGCTTTAGTTGCACCTCCAGCCCTTCCAACCGCAGCTCTCTATGGATCCACACTGTTCCCCTCCAGAAGGATTTAAGAGGCGCTCACAGCACGCTGCTCCCCGGAGCTCCTTCACGGCTGAGACGTCCTCCCGGATGCAGAAGCGTGAGCTCAGCTGGGTATCGGATGCCTGAGTCCCACCTTCTTGCCCTCAGATCTTCCAAGACCCAACCCGCTCCTGTCAGAATTAAGCATTTCAGTAGACAAGTCCGCTGCCGGCCTGTCATCTCCCGCAAGCCTTCCACTGAATGAGTTTCTTTTTTCCCTCCACCCCATGGCAGTTCCCTATTTCTCAAAGTTCTGTCTCGAGGTGGCTCATTCTGTATTCATTTCAGAGACCCGCCCTTTGAAGGTGGGCTGTTGGCTTCCGGCACTTTTCTGAAGCTCCGGGTGGGGGGAGACGGAAGGGAACGAGGCTGCGCAGAGGCGCAGAGATGAGAGAGCCTGCAATTACTTCTGAGAACTAGTTAAATATCCTGAACCGGGCTAAGAAGTCATGTCCCCCGACCCTACCCTCGGCCTTGGGCTCAAACTCCAACTGGGCGCAGAAAGACGGCGGGTCCCAGGTGGCATCTACAGACCCCAGAGCCCGTAGTGACATGGGAGGGATTTCGGTTTTGATGGGGGTTCCTCCTCTTGTCCCAGGACTTGTCCTGGCCCCTGGGAACCCACTTCACTCCAATTCTGAAGACTTTTCCCGCCTTCCTTCTTTCCCCAGGATGGCCTCTTGAGGATGGGGTAGGGTTCAGAGCCACATGACACCTGCCAAAATGGCACCCCAAGCTTGGTCACAGGCGGAGCCAACCGCTCCTCCTCTCTGGGCTGCTGCCGATGAACTTGCGGTCTTTGGCTGCCATTGTCCATCTCACTGCGCATCAAGAAAAGACCCTCCTGAGATCTCGATCCTTGCCGTCAGCTTTGCCCGACATGCCCTGCACCCTTCAGGAGAAAAAGCTCCCCTTGGCTTGGCTTGGATTGAAATGGTACTTACGCACACACACAGAAAGACAGCTATCTGCTCTTTAAGCCACAGCTTCGTCAACAGTTACCAACCCAAAAGGAAGGTAGGGACACCAAGCAAACCCACAGCAATCGAGTAAATCACAATTAACACGAATTGAATGCGGAGAATACAGTGTTCTTGGAACTGAAGCGCTCTGTGCGCTGCGAACATGGTTCTGATTCTGCTGAGATGGGCATGCACGACAACCTGGGCTGGGGGACTAATGTCTCCGGTGACGAGGCAGTGCTCATGGGATCGACAATAGGCTTTAAGGTCGTCGACTAAAGGACAAATCCTTTTAAATGATTCTGATTCAGACAGAGCTTGGGCCATGCTTTTAGCACCACTCAGACACACTCCAAAATGATGGAATAAGATCAAAATCACATAACCAGGAATTAGAAAGGTGGAGTGTGTGTATTGGACTTCTCCAGAGAAACAGACCCAATAGGATATACACAGATAGCCAGAAAGAGATTGACCTTGAGGGATTGGCTCACATGATTATGGAAGCTAAGAAGTCCCACCGTCTGACGTTTGCAAGCTGGAGGCTCAGAAAGTTGGTGCGTAATTCGGTTCAAGTCCAAAGAACCAAGAAGCAAGAGGGCCGATGTCCGAGGGCGGGAGAAGATGGATGTCCCAGCTCCAGCAGAGAGCAAATTCGCCCTTCCTCCGCCCTTTTGTTCCATTCAAGCCCTCAACAGATTGCATGAGGCCCACCCACACTGGGCAGGGCCCTCTGCCTTACTCAGTCCACCCATTCAAATGCTAATCTCATCCAGAAACAGCCCCACAGACACTCCCCCCACCCAGAAATGACATTTTACCAGCTCTCTGGGCATCCCTTAGCCCAGCGAACTTGACACATTCAATTAACCATTAGAGTTGGAAATGGTCGTCTATACTCAACAGAGTCTGATCGTCCGCCAAACATTTCACGCGAATGTTGATTTTCCTAAAAACCCGACTACAGGCGTGGCTCCTCCTCCTACACACAAGGGAAGAGCCTAACCGCCAGATTCTTCAGATCCTGACTGGAATAAACAGATGTCCTTTATCTAACTCACATAAGGCACTTCCCGGGGCCACATCCGGGCTGTGGGAAGCTCATCATACATAAGGATGAATGAAAAAACTACAAAAAGCTCATTTTCTACCACCTGTCTTCATCGTCCGAACCTGAGGGTCTTTCCGTTTGTTTGGATGGACGCAAAATCCAAACTCAAAAATTATTACAGCGTGCATAGAATTTATCCCATGCAATAGTGACACATAGGGTTCCTTCCAAAGAAATTTGCTAAAATTTAAACAGCGGTGGCTTATAATCAACAGGAAAGAGCTCCCCCAAAGCTATCGAAATAGACAGAAAAATATGACTTCCCTTCAACCCAGCCCCCGAATCCGTCCCTTACGAGCTCATCGTAATTCCAGTGAGAAATTCAAGGGACTGAAAATGCCTTTCAACGTAAGGGTTTAAATGAGAAATCTTGAAACATCCAGCATTGACCCAATGTCGTTGCTTGGAAATCGTGGATGGAGAAACGACAGCCTGGTGGAATACGATTCTTTTTGCAAATAAGGTGCTGCACTCTCGTTTTTCTTCTCTGAGGATAGAATTCTGCAGACCCCACCTCAATAGAAACGAACATGGGGTCAACATGGATCTCTGCAAGCCACATTCAAGTCGGGGATCCTGCTGAAACCTCTCAGCACGCAGAGCCGTGTGGCCTGGCAATCGGGCTCGAGAGGGGGGACAAGAGCATTGCCTTCTGAACCTGAAAGTTTTGGGACGCCCTCAATATCTGGATGAGACTAGACAGCTGTTCTCAATGTGTCTATGGGTTTCCTGTAGCTGCCGTCACCAATGACCACAAACAGGGCGGCTGAAATTACAATGCAGATTGATTATTTGAAAGTTCTGGAGGTCAGAATTTGAACACGGGTCTCAAGGAGCTAAAAGCAAGGTGTCAGTGCGCCTTCTGGAGGCTCCAGATGACCCATTCCCTTGCCTTCTCCAGCTTTCTTGGCTCCTGGCCTCTTCCTCCATCTCTGAAGCCCGCAGTGCAGCATCTCCCCATCTTTCTGTCTGACCTCTGTTTCTTTGATCTCATCTCCTTTTCTTTTGGCGGCGGGGCGCACCGTTATTCGGTATACCACAAAACATAATTGCACAATGCTCTAAATAAACGCAGGAGCCCCCAACACCAGAGCAAACCGAAGACTAGGTTTCTCCCTCTAAACCCCCTCGCTGGGAATGAGGAAGCAGCCTCTCTGAGCGGGCTCCCTGGGGAGCCAGTGTCTGATTCTCCGTCACACCCGTGTGGGGTGCAGGTACTTACGTCTTCAGAATGGCCTCCTTCAGGTGAGGGTAGGGTCTCGTCCACTCCCACGTTCGTCTCTGAAGGATCCTCAGCAGGCCACGCCTGGCTGGACCCCACCGCTGAATCTGCACACAGGTTTCTGGCACTGGGCACAGAATTTGCACACGGCCCCTCAGCACTGGGAGCTGAATTTGCACATGGTGCCCCAACGCCACCGAGGCAAGCCTGCAGAAAAAGCGGACGCTCTTACTAAGTCCTCCTTATATCTTTTCAACCCTCCAGCTGCCCTCGAAGCCCCAGGTGCCGTCCCATCCTCTGCATGCCTGGGGCTCCTCAGCCCGACCTTCTGGATTCATTACACATAAGCTCAACTAACGAATGCCACGTGGGCTTATTCAATCGGGCCCCGAGAACCTGTAAATGTTCTGAGCAGACCCTGCACAGAGCCGGATGCTCTGAGGCAAGAGCAAATGCTCTCATATCCCCGACAGGACAACTCGCAAAGCGAATTCTGATTCAACACTCAGGTGACAGGCGGTCCTCCTGCTGGACCACCCAGCACGTGTTTCCTAGACAGCTCTCAACGTTTTCTCTCCCAGAACCAGATGACTCGAAGTCTTACTTTCCTTTATATACAACCTGACGTGCAGCAACCCATCTGGCAGAAAATAGGAAGCAATGACTGCAACGGCATGAATACGAAGAAACTCCTATTCCCACATGTCAAATGATCAGAGGAACCTGGAGTCCTTGCAAAGGAGCGCCAAGCCCCAGCAAACAAAAAGCAGGGGAAACACTAAACTACAACTGCATTTCCATTTCCCAAGCAATGCATTTGCTGAGCAGCGACTCCATTGCACCAGGAAATGTGCTACTCAAAAAACGATCAAGAAATAGTTTCCTGGGACCTCCTTTCAAGAGGCGTTCTGCAAGAGAGATGTATGCACATCAAGTGGACGGCGGAAACGTCGCTGTCTGGTGCATTTAGGGTTACCGTGGCATCTTTAAAAAAAAACAAATTGGTGTCAATCAAAAACGTTTCAAATGCCCTTCAGAAACTTCCTCCAGTTGCTACTTCAAAGGATTTAAAGTGGAAAATGTCTTCCTGAACAAAGTTGCAATCAACCATCTTCAGCCACTTCTCCGTGAGTGGCTCTCGCCCTGATGAAGGCGGCTCGTTGAAATAATCTATTTATTCATCGGTCCCCTACAACACAGCAGCATTTCTGCTCATTAAACACTCACTCTTCTGAGCCAAAAAAAAAAAAAAAAAAAAATGTTGTCTGCCCGAAACACAGCAGGTGGAAGCAGCCGGCGTGTTTGAAGAAAACACACCGGGCACTGATCACGGAGAGTTTATCCCCGTTCTCAGCTCTTGGTTTTCAAGGGAGTCAGTCGCTTACCGTGCCTCCTGGAGATGCGTGTTCTTGCTCGTCCCGGATGCTTTCGTAAAGAGGCAGGATGCTGCCGTGGTAGATGCCCCACCAGACCTTGAGAAACGATGCCTGGTGCTGGGTGACCAGCTCGGAGCCCTCCTCCAAAACCGAGCCAGTCTGTGGATTGTACTTGTAATTCCAAGGCTTTCTGGACCCCAAAAAGTGGACCACCTTTGCACTCGAACCGAACCTGAGAAGGCAACGCCAAGGAGTCTGCCTACCACTCGGAAGCGATCGGACCCGTGCAGAAAGCACGCAACAACCAAGAGACTCGACAAAGGCAGAGACACCTAAAGGCTCGTCTCAACGGGTTATTGAAAATCACGTAATCACGACTACGTTGACTTGCCGTTATCGTACTTCAAGATAATTTTTTCAACAACCAACGTTTGCAGTATTTCATTTTCTAAGCACCAAGAAATGTATTCCTAACCCATTGGGATGTTCCTTAAAGCTCGAAGAACAAATCAAGAGTCTACTAAAGATGCACGGTATGGGGGCCCATATCATCATCTCCTCGAAAAGATAAGGAAATGGGGGCTGGCCCAGTGGCGTAGTGGTTAAGTTTGCACACTGTGCTTGGGCAGCCTGGGGTTCGTGGGTTCGGATCCCTGCCATGGACCTACACACTGCGGGTCAAGCCACACTGTGGCGGCATCCCACATACAAAATAGATGAAGATCGGCAACAGATATTAGCTTTAGGCCAATCTTCCTCACCAAAAAACAGATAGGGACAAAAAAATAATAGCTTTTATAGTAGATAATGCAAGCTACCAAACACAAAATTGGCTTTTTTTTTTTTTTTTTTTTTACAAAATTGGGAATTTTCTCCTCTCAACTTTTTTTTACCCCCATTATCACCATTCCCATCATCCAAGAACCTATTTAAACATTTTTTTTCATAATCACCTTCCCATGACATTTCAATACCATGGTCCCACTGGGTCTATGTTCTGTATGTATCTCTGTGCTTTATACATTGAAAAGGATACAATTTTTCACTCCCCGAGAACCAATTTCTGCCTCCTTGGGGGCAATATGGCCCCTGTTAAAAATGCATCCTCTAGAATGATTCATTTCCTAGATTTTCTATTTTCATTTATAACAACGTCACCTACAGCAGCAGATCTCAAACATTTTGGTCCTAGGACCTCCTGACATTCTTAAAAATCACCAAGGACCAAAAGCACTTTCTTCATGTGGATTCTCTCTATACATACATTTTCTGCCACAGACATTAAAACTGAGCAATTAAAAAATATATTTACCAATCCATTAAAACACAATCAACCCATCATATGTTGACATAACTTTCATTTTTTTCATGAAAAATGACTATTATTTAAAAAAACAACTTGTAGAAAGAGTGAGATCGACCATCTTAAGACGAGACAGCATGCTTCTCATATCTGTGCTTACATTCAGTGCATCGCTTTATCACGTCATCGAGTTTCCATAAAACCCATGTACGCTTATGAGAAAATGACAGTGCAAAAGGAAAACAAGGTCTTAGAATTATTTTTGTAAAGTCGTTTTGACCTTGAAGGCACTGGGAAGAGCTGTGGGGAACCCCCCCAGGGTTCCCTGGACAACACTTTGGCATCCACCATCCTTAAGACTCGTTGACTTGACTAGCTATCATTTAAAGCAATAAGCAAGCAGAGGAATGAGCTAATCTTTTTTTTTTTTTTTTTCCCAAAATGCCAAAAGCTGATACAGATTCTCAGAGAGAAGGTGGCAACATGGCGGCAGGCCCAGAAGGATTTGGCGCCATGGAGAACTTACTGTTTGAAGGCGGGGCTGTAGGTGTATGCGGTGTTACTACTCAGGTTATAGATGAATGGCAGATGCTTGTGGATATCGGCCGTCGACCAGCTGCTGAAGAAGCTGTTCAATAAGCCTTGATCTGCCCCTAAATAATTAACAAACGCCCAAGGAGGTTAAGATGGAACGCTGCAGGACACTGAAAGAATGCAAGATGTGTTTGAAGGGCGTGACATAAACACCGGCATTCAACGTTGATAATTATACTTCTTCTTGCTGCCCTTACAACATGATCGTTGCCTCCAAGGTGACTACCGGGGTTGGCCGGTGGCATAATGGTTAAGATCGCACGCTATGCTTCGGCAGCCTAGGGTTCGCCAGTTGGATCCTGGGCATGGACACGCCGCTCATCGAGCCATGCTGTGGCGGGATCCCACATAGAGGAACCAGAGGGACCTACAACTAACATATACAAGTATGTACTGGGGCTTTGAGGAGAAAAAAAAAAAGTGACTAATAACCCATACCATTAATTTAAACAAATGCATAGTCGCTGCAAAATTCTCCACTGATAACCCAAACTCTTAATAATAAAATCGCCTTCTGTCTCCCAAATCCTCCAGTCCTTTCCCAATAAGGTGTAGCCAGTAGCGACATTGCTTTCCTACCGTTTTTGCTGACTTTGTTCACCCCTCATCCTTTCCCAGAGGCAGTTTTTCATCAGTCTACTATTTCCTTTTACGTTACAAAAATTCCAGCACTTTTCCCGTCTGTCCCTCTGGTTCAGTGAGATGTGTGACTTCTAGCTGGCTCATTTTAATTCTTCCCTTTATTCTATAAATGGGGTCAGCCAACCACGCCCTGTATCTGTTTTCGTAAATAACGTTTCACCGGAACACAGCCATGCTTGTCCGTTGAAGTCTTGAGAATGGCCGCTTTCTATTTGCCACAGAGATCACGCGGCCCACCCATGCGAAATATTTATTATTAGCTGGCCCTCTCAAGAAAGATTCGCCTATCCATTCTGTACGATCAGGAGTGAGGGGTCATCAGCATATTTTCAACGGTTCTCTCTGTTGCACACTCGCTTGCTAACGTCTTCATTTACTCCTTTCGCCCTGCCTGGCTTTCTTCTTCCATCTCCACCTTTAACTGACTTCAACGGGCCCTTCTCGCATATCGGGGTGGGGAGGGGGGGGTGAGGATGGAGAAGTGGTGGGGAGACTGGCAACAGCCCCATTCTCCTCCAGCAATTCCCAGCTTCCCCTCGCCTACCGTCGAAGCTGCCGTGGTCGGTGGCGTGCTGCAGCAGGAGGCCGTGCGTCTCAAGGGAGGGCTGAAAGACGAAGACGCCGCTGTTGAAACAATCCGGCCAGCCGGGATCCGGGGCTGCAGAAAACTCGCCCCTCTCGAACAGCTCATCGATATTGGACAGCACCTGGTGGAGCAGAGCACGGGGAACCTGCAGCAACATTTCTCCCACCTCCGGTTCGCAAGTGCGAGATGCAGTGGGAGCTTTAGGGTGAGCTGGGCAAAACGGTCAGTGAGCGGAAACCTGTGCCCTGTTTTTTTTTTTTTTTTTTTTGGAGTCGACTCTTCTCTTTTAGGCTCATATTCAAGAGAAGAGTGTGCAAGCAAGATCGCTCTCCGGTTTATTTCAAGTGGTTGCAATCACGCTGTCTCTGAAATTACATTATTTTCTCGAGGTTCTTAAGATCCTCCACGGAACTCGCTTAATTGTATAACCTCTTGAATCTGGCAAATGCGATTAATGAAACTATGGAAACCGTGAACGGAGGGGTTTGCAAGTCAATATGATGTCAACCGTTGCCTTCCAGGGCTTGACTGACTGCAGATCCCCCCCGACATCTATTGGCTTTCTAAATTGTGCTCTGTGTGGAAATTTTAAAAAACCATCACTCTGGTTACGCTATTGTTCCTAAATTTCTCCGCATCTCTTCCTCTTCTTACCGGGGTGCTTCTGCACCCAAACAGATCTCCAACACTCCACGCCATTGTCCATTTCGACTTTGCAATATTGTTTTTGAAAGTGGCCACCATGGGCTCCCACACCGCAGGTCATAAGCCCGAAAGACAACGGGGGAATGCCATAGCTTAAGAGGCCGGGTGCACCAGCCCGGTCGGGACTACACAGTTCAACATACAAGCAAGGCAAAATAGTTTTTCTCTCATTATTCCGTTTTGTGCACGTGAAAGAACGTGCTTATGAATGCCTCCCTGGGAAGAAAGGTGCCTTCAAGGCCCTCAGCGTCCACAGCAGGATCCAGCACTGTGCTAGCAGGTACGAATACCCGATTTTGATGGACTGAACGTCACTGTTGATGACAGAGATGCAGGTTAACTTGTGGGAATCCCTGGGCAAGAGCTAGCAGCCTGCTTAAGGAGGGAGAGCATGGTGTTTAAGGAGCTCCTCATCGAGCGGAGCCTCTGGTCCTCACCACCCCCCGGTACTCACCAGGGTGTCTGCATCCAGGAAGACGCACTTGCTATAACGGGTCAGCGTCCAACAGTGAAGCTTGGTGAGGGTGACTCCTAGCTCCGGTCTGTTCAGAAAGGCCAGGTGGATGTAATCGGCACTGTCTATCAGGTTCACCTCGATCACCTCGTCAAACACCCTCGAGAGGACAACCCTGGAAAAGACAACGTGCCAAATACTAGGAGAACAGGAGACCATTTAATGCAGGACATCCTATATCCCTTCAAGAGGACACGCCTTTGCTGCCCACAAACACGGAACACGGATCCAGAACCCCGCCACACTCATTGCCATCTCCGTGTTCAGGCTTTATTTTTTTCCGTGGATGTCTTAGAGCTTCGCACATTGTTCACTTAGGCTCAAAACGTACGCAAACTTGAAAAACTTGGCAAATGGTACAGCATTGGTTTAAGGTAGATTGATTTGGGCTGTCTCTCAGGAAGCTACTTCTCTTTGCAAAATGCGTGGGTAGTGAGGCGCGAACGCTGCACAGGTAGAAACCAACACACGTCCACTGCAATCTCTATCAGTTTTCACTTTGTGTATTCAAAACCTACATTGTTCGTTGCCTACAAGTTTGAGTCTCAAATTTTGAAAGATTGTACCTTTTATCAAAATGAAATTTCCCTTTGTTCCATTTAATTATTATTATTATTTATTATTGTTGCTTAAATTCTACTTTATCATTGGCCGGAATATCTTATGCTCACAGAAGCTCAAGGAAATGCTAGAAGAAGGATGGGGGTATGTCAAAAAGATATAGGGAGCCAACCAGGAGGAGCTCCCAATGGCCAAAGCTGAAGGAATTTGAGCAAGAAAACAAATGACAAATCCAAAATATAAAATGAACATTCCTGGGTCCCATACTGATATAATCATTGAATAAGTAGGTAAATGAGAAAAAGGAGCAGCTCTTCCTTGCAGAAGAATTCCAAGTAATACACGTAGAAGGAATGAGGGAAACAGAAAATCAGCGTTATGCAGACACCCCAGATAACTGCCGCAGACCAGACTCACCGACGGATGCTAAAACCAACGGGGAACAGTTCTGAGGAGAAACAACAGGTTTTCATCGTCGAAAAGTACCTCCCCCAAGATGGTTATCAATTGCAAAGAGGAAAATTCTGACTTCAAAGGAAGAAACACTGTAGATACCGGCTTATCAGTAACAAGACAGCATCACACGCTCCCTGACACGATGTCCTGAAAAAGGCATTATCACTCCCGAGAATTTTTCTTTTTGCCAAAAATGCATAACCTCAGTCTAATCATGAAAAGACACTGGACAAACCCAAGTGGAGAGGCATTCTAGGAAACAACCAACCAGTACTCTTCAAAAACACCATGGCCATGACGCATGAGGCACGAAGGAAGAAATGTCATGGATGGGAGCAAGACATGACAATGAATGCACCGTGGGATCCTGGATTGGATCGTGGGATGGAATCCTATGACATCCTATGCATCCCTTCACTCTCAGGGTTGGTTGTTAGTTAAGCTGTCTCCCACACATGCATCACTATTTTATATATTTTTTTTTGTTTTTTTACATTTGTCATACTTTCTTCTTCTTTGTAATCCTTTCTCACCTTTCATGGCATGGGTTGGGATGTCTCCATTCCATGCATTTCCAGTTTTACTCATTTATCTGTTCAGTGCTGCTTCTTATATACTATTTCTCCTGTCCTGGATTCACATTTCATTTTGCTTGAGTGTATCCTCAAGCAATTTTTTTCCTCAAAAGTCTCTGAGGAATACAATTTTTGAGCTTTTGCTTATCTGAAACATCTTTATTTTGCTTTCCAATTACGCTAATTTGGCTGAGGACAGAAATCTCATTTCAAAATGATTTCGTCCCAGAACTTTGAGACATCAACTCTCTCAATCAGACTGATGGTGAAATACGTTAGGACTTTTTCTTCATTCTTGGGGCTTTGAAATGCCACTGTTTTGTGTCAACATTTGGGTTTTCTTCATTCGTTCTGCTCAACACTCAGGGAACACTCTCAATCTAAAATTCTTTCTCAGAGTTGAAATAGAACATGAGCTATTTTCTCTAATCCCTTCTCTCTGCTTTTTTTTTTCTCTTAGAAACTCCTATTATTAGACACATGTTGGAGCTTCTGGGTCTCTCTTTGCTGTTACTAGCTTTTTCACTTTTACTCCATATTTATCCGTGCTTATTCGTTGCACAGGATTCAAAGTAACTATATCTCTAAGAATGTACTATTTCATCACCACGTTCCCCCTGCCTTTTGCCCAGTTATTTACGGAATTTATGGCATTCTCAGGGTTGTATAAAGATCATGGGGTGTGGGGAAGGAAGGCACGAGAAATGCCGCTCTTTGTCACTACAAATAGCACGGCTTTTTATGTCCCTAAATGCTTCTGTTCAGCTCTGCTTCTTTCCCTAAAACAAATTCCTGGAAGCAGAATTAAGTTTCAGGAATACAATTTGTTTGAAGCGATGAGCACATGCTCCTGGCTTTGTTTCCCTGCAGAAAAACTCTCCGCCACACACATCTGCACCACATAGCCTGGATAGTGGTGGCCCCCTGACACTCACACCCCTGGTAATTTATGGTCATGGGTCATTGTTTGCCCTCTATGGCCCCAATAGTACCATACAGCACCATTCCTCCATCCTCCCAATGACTGGGTCCAAGAAAAACTCAACTGGGTCTGCAACACTGAACCCCTCCCATATTTCCGTGACGTTGTTTCTGAGTATTTTAAAGCTCATCTTCAGTAAGCCAAACGACTTAAAAAAAACAAATGTTGACAGCTTTTGACACCCGAGGAGACAGAAATCTAGGAGAGAATCATATATATATTTTTTGTTCCACTGATACCATCATTTGAGGGATGATGGGAGAATAGGCAACCACAGAAAGGTCCCCCCAGGGACGTGTGTCCACCCCCAGAGTCAGCCCTCCCAACTGTGTGTCCACTGGAGTCTCTGGTCAGACTCTGAAGGCCCCAGTGGCCTGGACACAGGAGAATGTCCCCTGCAGCTAAATGTATTGTCTTTCTCTTTGGGGCCTGAAGGGCTCATCTTATGCAAGAGGAAATACACTGAAAGCATCAATTAATTTGAAACACTTTTAAGAGAATGGGTTACATTCAATTTAACTCAAGTCTAACCACATGACTTGATGTCAATGACTGAGCTCCACCCCCAAACCCCAACATTTAAAAAGATATTTGCCAACCTAACCGGTCATAAATATTACCACGTATTGATTGGTCACGCTCTCTACCGCTGTTGTATTCGTCGGTCCACCTTTGCTTACTGTATGTAAGAGTTCTTTGAATATTATACAGACAACAACCCCGGTCTCCAGTATAAATTTTGTAAATGTGCTGCCTAGATTATCTATCTTTTACTTTTGCACGGAATATTTCTGACGTTCACCAGTTCTGGTGTCCTTTGCTGGGAAAATGGCATGCCCAGCTTTCAGGTGAATGGAACATCCATCTACGTCAGCGTCTGGGGACACTTTTGCTTGTCACAATTACCGGGAAGGTTGGGGGTCGGTGATCCTACTGGCATCTGGTGGGTGGAGACCAGGGATGCTGCTCAACACCCTACAGCGCACAGGATGCCCCACCACACAGAGTGGTCCAGCCCCACATGTCAGCAGTGCCTCAGTTGAGAAGCCCTGATCTATTTACTTCTCAGATTTCTCTATGCTTTAAAATTTGCCCTTTACATTTACGATCTATCTGGAATTCACTTCGGCACATGTTTAACTTTTATATTAAAAGGATCCCATCATTGCCTTTTTCTGATGTATGGATGCGATGAATTACATTGACAGCATGGACTATCCTTGCTTTCCTAGATCAAGCAGCATTTATTTCTTTACCATAGAGCCTGAGTTGCCTTGCCATGTTCTGTATTCAGGGGGCTTTTTCCATCTGTATAAAAACGCAATTAAACCTGTAAATCAAGATTTGGGTATCCAGGTCAGGACAATTCCTTAAAATAAATTAACATTCACTCTTTTGTAGGCTCAGAGATATGTCATAGTGCATGAACACTAGTTAATTCATCGTGGCCAATTTAATGGAAAATCCTTCATAACTGCCCAAATCCAGAATCTTTCTACCAGACCAGCCTTTGATAACGCTCTCAAATTCTCCCATTCTGACTGGGCAGCAGAAAATCTCTACTTCTTTGGGTGTCAACGTGGGTCATCTGAATTTCCATGGAAGGATCAAGCACTTCTTCAACACTTTCAATATTATCAGCAAAGCATTCTAGAGAGTACTTGCTTTTAAAATTTAAATTGCATCCAAAGTGACTATTTTGTCAAATGGAAGGTTTATTTGTTTGTTTTCTCAAATGGAAGGTTTACTTTTAAATAATCCAACACTTGAATTTGTTGTTTGTTCCCAAAGACTAGGTTTTTTGGGTTTCCGTTTTGAATTTCTTCCTTCTGTTTGCCCTATATATTTTTTTGTTTTCTTTTCTTTTAATTAAAACATTTTTGAACTAGATAATTTCTTCGCTGATTTTCATTTTTCTCTCTGGTATCACTGTAGCTGTCCCCTCTGGTTTGTGTAAGTAGCATTCACATAGCAATTACTGTTTAAACAGTATGTAACTCAAGCTTTCATTGGTTCACTGATCAAGTTATTTAGGAGAGAATTGCTGGTTTAAGATGTCCAAGCAGCCTGTTTTGTTTTGTTTTGTTTTAGTTTAACTGTTAACGTCTAGCTTTATACCATTATAGTCAAAGAATATAAAATTCCCTTCTTCCTCCAAGGAACATATTAAATGCCTCCTTGTACCATTAGTATAAAATCGATTTTTCTAAGTGATCCATGGTTGATGAGAGAGAAGAGTTTTGTTTACATAATGCGTAACATTTTAGAGACCCCTCATGCGTTGTTCATTAGATGAATTTACTTATGTGTTTGCTCTGTTTGTGAGTTAAAGACTAGGAGGGCTAAATAGACAGACTCTCCCACCATCATTCTCTCCAGGTCCACGCATATCTAATCGATTTTGTTTCTACGTTTTAGCTAACGATTGTTGATGCAGAAAGGATCATGTCCAATATAGAGATATATATATGTGAATTCGACACTTTTTCATCCAGCATCTCCCGCCTGAATTCTTACACTCAGAAAACAGTGGAACAGTCTCTGCTTTCTCTTTCCTCTCTGTGGCATCCAATATCTCTCTGTCCATCCTTTATTAAATAAATATATTGGATAAGATGGATTACTTTAACTGTGCCTAGTTTCATAAATATATTTACAACAATCGTTTACTCTTAACTCTAGGTTTTTACTGGTTTCCTTGCCCTGTTAAAAAGAACTTTCCCATTAAGTTCTGTATTTTCATACGACGCTCAGTCAACAGCCAACAATTTCCTTCAGTAGCAAACATCCTAAGCTCGTCCACGTGTGCGACTCTTTCTGTTGCTTCCCCGGAGAATGAGCAACGTGGCTGGACATAAGAGTCTTGGGTCCTAACGTTGTGGTTCCATAATTCCACATCTTCATTATTTTCTGACCTTTAATATTGTAATGAGGAAGCCTGAGGTCATCTAGATTTATTTTTCCCTTTGCAGACAAATCTGCTCTTATCAATATTGGAGGCCCATGGAAATACTTACCATGACAATTTAAAAAATTCTTCAATATACGTCTATGTAGGTTTTGATTTTTTATTTGGTGACATGCTTGGTGTCATCCATTTTCTCCCGGTATTTCTTCAACTCGGGAAATTTTCTTCAAGTATCTCTTCGTTTATCAAGATGATTTCATCTGCATTCAGCTTTTTATCAGGTACATCTCTGTTTTGGGGCTTCCTTCTCTATAAAGCTCTTCTCCAATACTGGAAAATATCTCACGTTTTCAAAAACAACCATTCTATAAATGGTGAGGCTGATTTTATTTAGTCATTAAACTACTAATTTAAGTTAAATTAAATTAATTTATTTTAAACTTCTCTAAAACATTTCTTAATGATTTTAATTGTTGGTGACCCATAACATCTCCCCATCTCATTCTGTTCCTGCTCTACACAGCCAGACCATTTTCAGCTAGTCTGTCATCTTACCTCACTTTTTATCATCGAGTCCATATTTTCCTGAATTTTATTGAAAGCACACCTCGGCTCTTTTCCCAACCCTCTTCTGTCTCCTGCGGTAACTCTTTCTCACAAGTATGCTCTTCCCCTGAACTTGAGTGTGGGACGACCCCACCTTAAGTTGGAGAAACTTTTGGTGGGCTCCATGGTGATTTTAATGCTTCCATGTCTTCACCTTGAAATAAGACCTGGGTTCTCCCACGTTATGGTCCCTCAGGCGTGGGGCGGGGAGAGTCTTCTGGTCTCCCCAGTACTGAGCTGGCCAAGGTAACTTGAAATCACTCATTTAATGATTTAACAGAGGAGAGGGCAGGAGGCTACATGAGGTACATTCCCACGTCTTTCCACTGTGGAATGACGCCGCTGTGCATGGAGCCAAGACTCCTCCCTCCGCTGACCCAGCTTCCTTTCCTAGTGCCACCTCTAAGCGGGATAATCCCTTCCTGGAATGGCCATCCAGCATGCCAGACGCAAGCCCATGCAAACTCCTCAAGGCTCCTTCAAACTCTGGGACTCTCCGTGGCCTCCAAGGCTGCCCACTCTCAAGATCAAAAGAGCAAAACACAGAGCCTGAGTCGCGTCTACCAACGGCCAAGTCCTGCCTTCAGCCGTCATCTCCTCTGCCCTCCCACGGTGGGGGAAAGGCCACTACCCTTCCTGACTCACCCTGCACACGAATGCCAAGCTCTTCTGGAAGCCGCCCCTGCACTGACAAAGTGGAGGAAGGTCATGATGCCCAGAAGCTCCATCACAAGCTCCTCCAAATGGCAGGCGTTTGGACCGTTTCTCCAGAAGCCCCACCTTCATGAAACGCTGCTGCTTCTGAGAAGGATGCTGGACATCTGCCCTCGCCTCCTTCCCCCATCTACACAGGGGCTGCCGTCAGATGCCACCCGCCCGGTTCCCCTCTGCTACAGGGCTTTCCTACTGGCAAATTCACAAAGGACCTTGGTTGGGGGGCGGGTGGTGACCAAAACGCATATGCTCCCATTTCCACGTGGTTCCAGGTTGCACCGAATGCTCTTTCACACATGCTCCCCTACAGCAAGAGTTTCGGAGCTTGAACATCCTGCCTGGCGTCACAGGAAAGGGAAGGTTGTAAATCCCATCAGGCAACTCCACATCCGAAGCTTACATCACTAACTCCCACTGTTCTCAATGTTCTTGCACTGGCTGCTTTCAAGAGAATTCTCTTGAATAGAAAAAAAAAAAAGAAAATAACATTCTATCCTCTCTTCCTCCATTGGCATCATCACTGTTCAAATGGACAGCTAAACTGAGGGGCCACCGGTTACCTGGAAGCAGCCAGAAGGAATCGTCTCCCAAGTGAACTAACGCAATTCATGATATTCTGATAACACCATCACGTGTCTCTCTACAAATGAGAACATTGCCACGCTCGAGTCTCAGAGTATATAAGGCACACGCTCTACAGAACAAGAGTGCTGAGCAGCTGCAGTGTTGTGTATCTGTGAGCATGCAGAGATGGAAGCATAGATGTCCCTATGAATCCAAGGATGGAGTCATCCGTGACCTCCCAACTCAACTCCTGCCTCATGATTTCAAGCTGAGCGTCTGTAGCTCCCAGACCCCTAAATCCCTGGTCCTAAATCAGGTCAGCCCATGGCACTCAGCTTTTCCCAGGAATCAAGTCCTGGACTCAACATGGCACTCAGCTCTTCCTAGGAAACAAGTCGTGGACCCATCATGGACCCATCATGACATGGACCCATCATGGACTCATCATGGATCCATCATGGAATAGACTCATCATGGATCTACTATGGCATGGACCCATCATGACATGGACCCATCATGGACTCATCATGGATCCATCATGGAATAGACTCATCATGGATCTACTATGGCATGGACCCTTCATGGCATGGACCTATCGTGGACTCATCATGGATCCATCATGGAATGGACCCATCATGGATCCACAATGGCATGGACCCATCATGGCAGGGACCCATCATGGACTCATCATGGACCCATCATGGACTCATCATGGATCCACCATGGACCCATCATGGAATGGACCCATCATGGATCCACCATGGCATGGACCCATCATGGCATGGACCTATCAGGGACTCATCATGGACCCATCATGGCATGGACCCATCACAGCATGGACCCATGATGGCATGAACCCATGATGGATCCATCACGGAACAAAACTCCCTTTGTTCCTACCTGCCAAAGCTTCCCTCTGTGGGACACTGTGTCTGCGGCAGCATGAAGTAACCAGGTGCCAATGGGAAGTCCCGCTTAGCCTGGACTTGTGCTGTATGCCCTACATTCCCTCCATGCCAGGGTCTCCCCTCTCCTTCCTCAGACCCTCCAACCCACCCTTGTTGACCACTGACCTTGGGACAGCTTGCGATCTCTTATCATAGTAAGGTGGCATAGTAAGGATAGTAGGTGGCAGAGTGGAGCATTGAGAGACAAGGACTCCAGAGCAAGCTGGGATCCTAGCTCTGCCCCTCATGCCTGAGTGGGTCTCAGGAAAGGTCAGAAGACAGCAGCAACAATAGCACCCAACCCAAGAGGAGTCTTGAGCTTTAAATGAGTGGAGTAGGTGTAAGAAGCTTGCAGTAGCGCCTCCTAAGAGCTGGCCGTTCGCATTGTCATCAGGCTGTCCCAGGAGTTCCAGCTCTCAGGACCCAGAGAATCTGGGCATCACGACTGCTGTGCTCTGGATGCTTATCTACCACCTGTCACACGCACAGCCAGGCTCCTCTCTCTACATGGTTGTTCTATCTCCTATCCTTGCCTGAATTGCCTACGTCCAGACTTCCTTTCCATGACAATCAAGAAAAACCGAGCTATCCTTGTACCCAGCCATGCATTCAGCAAAACAACAGAACTCCCATGCACAGTCACCTGGAGACACCGCTACACACCATCACAGGGAGAGACCCAACAGAGACACACGCTCAAGAGGAAGCAGAAACCTAGTCTACACATTGGATGGCTCTATAGAGCCAAATGTGAACTTCTACGATTTGGGGCTCAAATCTCCAACTTAGTTCATGATAGTTGCTTCTCAAATTCCCCCCCCCACCCCCCAAAAACTTTGACTTCTGAATTTCCATCGCTGAGACAATGAACAGTAAGCATACACAATATTATTTTCTAAGTACTCTGGAGTCAATGACACACCGTGACAGATTTCCCTACCTTACGGATGACTCGAGGGTCCTCTACAAATGCCAGATGACCCCCATGATTGCCAGCAGTCCAAGCCCAAGAATGGACCCATCATGGATCCACTATGGCATGGACCCATCATGGCATGGACCTATCCACGCCATGTTCCTGGGACCCCCTTGACCACAGTGGACCTTGCTTCCACTGGAGGAAGAGCCACCAGCTGGGCACAGGCGCATCTCCCAGTTTTACCTGAGCAGGCTGGACACGTGAGGGGTGATCAGCACCACCAGCTTCCTGGTCAGCCTCTGGTTCCTCAGTGACTGCCCCAGGACCAGGGCCCCCTGGCAGTAGACGTCATTGGTGGCCAGCGTGACAAAGGCCTGGTCAGACACTGTAGATAGAGACACAAACAGCAGAGTCACGCTCCTGACGGATCTCACGGGATGGCGGGTTGATGCTCGCTCCTCTTCTCCTGTCAAGGTCACAACTCATACCCACTAACCATTGGGTGTCCCACACGGGTTCCTCGGGCACACTCGCACACCTCCTTTCCTTAAACACACACACACACACACACACAGGAAAAGTGCGAGGAAATCCTCAACACGAGGCGAAGCCACCCAGAGTAGGACTAAAACGTCCTGATGCTACAAATCCGCCAATATGCACGCCTAAGACCGCTGGTTTTGTTTTGCACTCGGGTCTCAAAGACTCACCCAAAATATTTGAGTCTCAGCTGAAAACACTGTGAAAGGTGGAACAACACTGGGATTATCCCAGTGACAATGAAGATGCCCGCCCAGCTCAACAGAAGTGTGCTCCCTGGAGGAGCGGACAGATCCACTCATTAAATTCTGCACAGACCAGTTGTTGGAAAGACTTCAGCTCAAGGATATATGAGGTTGAGGAGACGGGAGAGGGGAAAATATATTGTTTCATTCACCAGGATGTTCTTAGTTTCCCAACGTCTCAAGAGGAGAGGAAGAAACTCAAAGGGCAGATCCAACTGATGGCAATCTTAAGTCTCAGGGCATAGTCGTGGCGTTAACTTCCACAGGGACTTGCAAACGATTGAATTCTTGGGTCCCCAAGAGCTTGTTGCCAGGATAAAGACAATGGGACAAAGAGATCCTTGCCTTGTGCCGGCTACTGTGCTGTCTGCAGAAATTAAAATTCGCGGCAGGTAGCCTTGGGGCCAGAACACACAGGGCAGCCCCCGAGAGGCCCACAGACTCACAGTCATGCTAAATATGACCTGACAAATGGGGCTCCTGGGGTTCACGCCTTGACCTTTACATTCCATTGGGGTCAATTTCCAAATGTGCCTGTTGCAACAGGCTCCCGTCTACACACTGTCGGGTTTTTTCTTGGATGAGAAGGAATGAGAATTCCTGGCATCTCCACTGTGAGTTGAGAATTACAGACAGCAAACTGAAGAACTCAAGTCTGCAACCCAAAAGGTATGTGTCTGTCTATCTATCTATCTTGGTATCTATCTATCCATCATCTATCTATTTATCATCTATCTATCCATCTATCATCTATCTATCCATCTATCATTTATCTATCTATCTACCATCTATCTATCCATCTATCATCTATCTATCCATCTATCATTTATCTATCTATCTACCATCTATCTATCCATCTATCATCTATCTACCATCTATCATCTATTTCTCTATCATCTATCATCTATCTATCCATCTAACATCTATTATCTATCATCTATCTATCTATCATCTGTTATCTATCTACCATCCATGCATCTATCATCTATCTATCATTTATCTACAATCAATCTATTATCTATCATCTTTCTATCATCTATGAATAATCCATCATCTGTCATCTGTCTACCATCTGTGTAACTATGTGTCAAATCTATCATCTATCTACTATTTATCTATAAACAATCTATTATCTATCATCCGTCTATCACCTATCTATCTATAACCTGTCATCTATCATCTAGCTAGCTAGCTATTTACCATCCATCTATCTATCTATCTATGTATCATGTATCTATCTATCTATTTATCTATCTATCTAGTTTTTTTAAACAACTGGCTTAAAACAATGCACCGTTCACTCTCTAGGGACACAGATAGTATTCACAGAAATGTGCAGAACGAGAAAAATATGACGGAAAAGGTGAGACGCGTAGCTCTGCCACGAGGAGTTTGAGGGGCGGAGAGACATCCTGGTGGAAAACGTCCCAGAAAGAGGTCTGGAGGAAAACAAAGGTCCTTGGAGGACTCCTCCCCAGAGCTCACAGTGACTAGGGAAGCCCAGGACCAGAACAGACCACCCGTGACTACTGGCCGTCCAGAGAAGAGGACCATTAGGGGGGTCCTGATCCAGTGTGACTGGTGTCCTTATGAGAAGAGGAGATGAGGACGCAGACACGCACAGACGGACGACCACGTGAGGACACGGGGAGAGGACGCATCCACACGCCAAGGAGAGAGGCCTCAGGAGGACCCAGCCCTGCCCACACCTGGATCCCAGACATCCAGCCTCCAGGATGGGGAGACCATCAGTGTGTGTTGTTTAAGCCGCCCCATCTGTGGTCCTTTGTTATGGCCCCCGGAGCAAACTCATACAATGGGGCGTTAAAGTCAGGGAACAGACGCAGGCATGGTGTACCCACCCTGGGAAAACAATGACAGCGATCACCACGTTTAACTTCACATTCAATCGCCCTTCTCTGACTGAGGAATCACCTTTTTCCACCGAGCCTCATGTCCACCCTTGTAACGGTCTACTATATTTCCCACTGAAGCACTTCGGATCGGATCCTCCCCAAAGAAAAAGTAAATTCCCAACAGAGCTGCGGGATGAGTTCATCGTGGTGGTCGTTCCTGTTGGCTATTCCTGAAGAGAGCGTTCAATTCTTTCTAACCGGAAGGCGACATGAAGACGTGAAAAATATGTCACCAGCTCATTTTCTAATCCTTCATTGGTCAGAAGCACGTTCCACTGTACCTAAGAAAACTGATACTTCATTTGCTAGATTTGTTTTGACTCAACGTGGTTGATAAAAACGGGCTTCCCTCACTGGAGAGTTATAAAACCAGACGCCAGAACAAGTAAATTTTTGACCAGCTCGTGTTTCTGACCCACACGGTGTGGACGCATCGGCTGCTTCTGCATGAGAAACACCAACATCTATCGCGGGGGGGGAGGCCGAGAGGTCCTGGGAGCAGAGGGAACTGCCATGTCTGTGGACTGATCATTGAGCCTGTCAACAGGATGAAGACGGCAGCAGTGAAGAAAAGAGACCCTCTGGCCAGCGACCCCCAAGACGTGCGTCTCTGAATGTTAGCCACCACGGCCCCAGGCACGGTGCTGCAAATTCACGCCTGGATCTGCGCTCCATCTCAGCGCAAACTCAGAGCAGCGGATTCCAACGGAACAGAGGATGGAACGTTCACCGACAGACCTTCCGTTCCCACATGGCCTTTTACCCTGAAGAAACTACCAGACCACAAAGTTTTGGTGTGGCACCAAAGAACATCCCCCATTACCCAAGGCCACCGCACGGACAGGGCGAGCTTCCACGCAACATGGCGCCCGGGGGTCTGGATTTTTGGCACGAGCACAGAGCGGGAAAACACTGTCCTCCAGCCCCAGGTAAAGAAAAAAAGATATTCTTGCAAACTCAAGTGCAGCCTGAAGACTGTGCTGGCTGACAGTTTTACGATGATGCTAGGAGACACGTTTCCTTCTGTTCCTAGCCTGCCCTCCATTCAACTCATCTTCCAGCCTCCCCCCCGAAATAACACCGGCAGCTTCCTCCTCGGCCCCTCGCCTTTTCGCCTTTGCTGAAAGGTGGCTTTTGTTTCCTGCAAAGTGTTGGATGGCCACATCGGCCCTCCCAGCACATTCCAGGGCTGATGGAGATGGGTCCGCATGTCCGGGGTTGAATGCTGCCATTATGCAGGCCCTAGCGGCTTTGGGGGAACGTGGTTTTCATGCCGGAGACCTCCAAACCACTCCCTGGAACAGAGAAGGCTTTCTGCGTCCCCTCGGAGCCGAATCTCACAGCACGCCACAGAAAAGCCCCCTTTTGCCCCGGTCCCCGCAAACTCCCTTCCTATGGCCAGTGAGGAGGAAGACAGCACAGAAGCCGCTCGGCGAGTAACCACATCGCTCCTCTGGACAAAAACTAACCTGTTTTTTTAAAAACTGGACTCACGAATGATCCGGTCTGGTCTGATGCAACAGGGGGGTGTCTTAATACCAACAGGACAGGCCTCTTTCTCGCAAATATTCCGCATCACGTCTCTCCGCCTCTGAAGCCGACTGTCCCCATGTGATGTTCGAAAAACCCAAGGGCAGGCGGACAGGACCGAGTCTGAGCCCTGGAGGGCCAGGCCTTGCCAGAAGTCCCAGCCAGCCAGCCACCCTAGGCCGGCTGCCCTGGTCAGAGATTAACCAGAGCTCTTTATGGGAATAACAAATTATGGGGGGCGGGGGGGGGGGGTACCCAAAGGCCTTGACATCCCAGAGTTTTAGGGGCATGAACTTCCCGTTAATGTCTCCCACAGTTCAACACTATTGCCAAGAAACCAGCCCATATCAACTCTCAGAGCTTTTTTTTTTTTTTTTTTTTTTAATGAGTAGGGAGGCCCTAATAGGGAACCAGGTGTTTTGGGTTTTTTAAGGTTTTTTTTCTTCCGTGAGGAAGATTGGCCCTGAGCTAACATCTGTTGCCAATCTTCCTCTTTTTTTGTTTTTTGTTTTTTTTCCTCCCCAAAGTCCCAGTACATAGTTGTATATCCTGGTTGTGGGTCATTCTGGTCCTATGTGGGATGCTGCCACAGCGAGGCTTGATGAGCCGTGTGTAGGTCGGTGCCCAGGATCGGAACCGGTGAATTCAAGGCCGCCAAAGCGGAGCGCGCACACTTAACCCCTCGGCCCCAGGTAGGCCCCTCCCAGGGCTGTTTTTTACAGGAGAATGAGGAAATCCCAACGCCCCCCACCGAGCTATAAATGGTCCCCTCCCACATCTCCAACTGCTCTGGGTGACGCCAGCCCCCTCCAGCCCCGGGGAGACGTTGGGGAGGCAGATAATGGGAGATGAGAGGTTTGGGGGGATGGCGAGGGTAAAGCGGGGGTCTCGCCAAGCGCAGACTAATGTCCCGTGTGCCAGCAGGAACAGGGAGGCTGACGGAGAACAGCATTCGCGGACTCACCCGACATGGTCCGCGGCTCCGCGCGCAGTGGGCACCCAGGGGCCGGCTCGCGCCTGGGCGCGGTGGGTGGGACGGACTCCCCGGCCTCCAGCCGGGCCTAGCAGAGGCGTCGTCTCCGGGGGGCCGTGCAGATTTCCAGGCCTGCGGGCAACAGCTTTGCATTCTCAACACCCGTGGCTGCAGCCTCAACCTAGCGCCCCCCCCCCCCCCCACCCACCCACCCAACCCTGTGTCGCTTGGGTCCCGCTCAACCCTGGCCACCTCCACAACCCCCACACCCTGCACCTCCTCCTCCGCCCAGGCTCCCCTCGACCCCCTGCCCGCCCTGGAGTCACCTGGGACCCCATTGCACCCCGGCCACCCCCGCACCCCGCGTCTCCTCGGCGCTCCGCGACAGCCTCTGGCACCCAGCCTTTGCCCACCCGGTGTCCTCAGCGGCCCCACCGCGCTGGCACTTCCTCCTGGCTCCAGGGCAGCGTCTGCCCCCCCCCCACCCCCCCACCTCCCCGCCCCATGCCCCTGGATTCCCTACCCGCTCCTCTGCGCTCCGGGCGGCCCGTGCCGCCACCCTAGGCCGCCACTCCCCGATGACCCCCTTCCGCTCGGGCCCCCCCCCCACTGCACCCCACACCCCTGAACCTCACCCCTCCTCCGAATTCGGGCAGCCTCTGCCCGCCCCACCGGGGCCCCCGCCGCACCCAGGCGGCCTCCACGGCCCCCCGCACTCCTCTGCGTTCCCCGCACCGCCTGTGCGCTCGGGGCCGGCTCTGCCCCGCCCGGGATAGGCGCCCCCAGCTACCCGCTTCCGCTCGGCCCCCTACTGCGCCCCCCACCCCCCACGCCTACCCCTCACCCCTCCTCCGAATTCGGGCAGCCTCTGCCAGCCCCCTCAGGTCCTCCGCCGCGCCCAGGCGGCCTCCACGCCCCCTGCCCTCCTCCTGCGTCCCCCTCACCGCCTGTGCGCTCCGGGCGGCCTCTGCCCCCATCCTGGCCCGGCGCCCCCCGATTCCTCCCTTCTGCTCCGGTCCGCCCCTGCACCCCGCTCCTCGCCGCTCCTCCGGACTCGGGCAGCCTGCGCCCCCCGCACCCCTGCGCCCCTCGCACCTCCTGCGCGCCCAGGCAGCCTCTGTGCCTCCGGGCCCCCGCCGCGCCCAGGCCGCCTCCACGCCCCCGGCACTCCTGTGCCCCCGGGCAGCCGCGGCCCGCCTGGTGCTGGGAGGCCCCGAGGACGGCGATTGGCCGCCCGCCGGAAGCCCGGCCCCACCCGCCCGCCGCGGGGACCGGGTCTCGGCCGCCACCGCCCCCGCCCCGCCTGGGGTCCGCCTCCGCCGCCGGCCGCGGGGAGAGCCGGGGAGGGGCGGTGGCTGCCTTACACTCCTGTCCCCGCCCCTGCCCCCCACAACCCCAGCCCTGCTGAATCCGGGAGGCCGCGGTTACTAGATTGGCACAGGTAACCTTTATCCAGCCCGTCCCAGAGTAAATGTTTGCCAGGGCTGCGCGGGGCCTGGGCCCAAGGCCAGCGCGCTGCTCCGCCCACGGCCCAGGGAGGAGGCCGCGCGGGCAACAGCCCAGCCCGGCCTGGGCAGAAAAGAGTCTTACCGAATTCGGGGCTGCAGACTAGGAGAATGAATAAGTGAATGCATGCACGAGGGAATAAAGGAATGACTGAGTGAATGAGTGAGTTGAATGCCTGAATGAGTAAAGGAAGGAGTGAGTTCATGCAGGCATGAGTGGGTGCACGCAGGAGTGAATGAGTTCACGTAGGCGTGACTGAATGAATGACTGCGTGTACTCATGAATGAATGTGTGCATGTGCGTGAGTGAATTAATTCAATGCACGACTGAGTGAACGAATAAATGAGTGTGTGATGCATGCATGAAAATCAGCGCCCCCAGCCTTTTGCATCCAAGTCCTTTCTGGCTCCCCAAAGCTCCAGTGCTGGAGATAAGGGGCCTGGGAGGGACCCTCTGCGTGTGCTGGGTCTAGATCAGAGCCCCCAGGATCCAAGCCGGCAGGGACCTGTCTGGGAAGGCCAAGGTGCCCAGCTGGTCCTGGGGGTGGTGGGCAGTGGGACGGCACCCCTCATTGCAGCCAACTACAGGGGAGAGGGGAGGATGTGGACCAGGAATGCCAGCCCTTACGATTTGTCCTAAGAAGTCCCGGGTTATTTCATGGACTGTCCTGATTATGGGCAAGTCGTTCGAGTCAACAGTCCTGAACTGGGTGGGCCGAGGAGCTCTGTGGTTCAAATGTGGCGCCTCCCCCACCCCCACCCCGGGGCCACCAGTTTGAAACCTCCAGCTGCAGCATGAATACATTGAATGTACAGAGAGAAGGGAAGAGGAGCAGGGAAGCCGGCGCCCAGGGATGCAGTCCTGGGGAGCTGAGCATCTGGGACACACACCTTGAGTGTGGAAGAAGCAATTATTTCAGGAACTCTCCCATCTCGGTGGACCTCCTTGGTCCCGTAGCTTGTCATTGCACTGCTGTCTCAAGCGTGCAAGGGGCATATATATCAACAGAAGGACTTGACGTTCCTGTTGCGCAGGAACTGAGCAACTAGACTTCCTGCTCCACAAGTGTCACCTGGAGGGAGGGAACGGAGGGAGAAGAACCAGACGGGGTCATCTCCCCACTTAAACCAGCCCTGTGCCCCAGCATGTCCAACCCACGTCACTTCTACACCACCACTGCAGACGTCAACACAGTTAAAAATGACGAATGAGGTCTCCACATTATTATGAGAACCCTTTTGTCCCCCTGCCCCACCCCCCACGCAGTTGTGGGCCTCAGGGAACCCCCCCCCAGGGTTCCATATCTTACACTTTGAGAACCAAGACAATTCAGGCTCCAAAAGTGAGAAAAGAAATCTTAGAAGGGCCGAGGGGACGTCATCCATGGGAACCCTATCGGTGCAGTGGGCCGTGGATGTCCAAGGAATGTGGCTCCCCCGGAGCAGGGCTTTGCTGAATTTCATCTGATGCCCCATTATGATAAGTCCCCCCTCGCGACCCCACGGGGAATGGGGGCTTTGCCTGCTTAGGAGCGATCAGGGCTCCTTTGCCTTGGAGAAGAAGGGGAGGCACAGAGGAGGAAGGAGCCCCAAGTCCTCAGCACCCGGCCACAGAGACGGCAGTAACAGTTGATCATAGCTATCAGCCTTGACGGACAGATAGAGGAGGTGTTTCCAGCTCTAGGTTACAGATGGGCCCAGAGTGGTTAAGAAATCGCATCCAGGTGACGACGGAACTGGGCGAGGCCAGCTGGGAAACGTGAGGGCAGGGCCCCACCTCATCACGCTGACCCTATCCACACTCACGGCCTCAAAAATGCAGATCTAGGGAGCCGGCCTGGTGGTGTAATGGTTAGGTTCGTGCACTCCTCTTCAGCAGCCTGGGGTTTGTAGGTTCAGATCCCAGGCGTGGTCCTACACACTGGTTATCAAGCTATGCTGTGGCGGTGTCCCACATACAAAATAAGGAAGTTGGCAACAGATGTTCGCTCAGGGCCAATCTTCCTCACCGAAAAAAAAAAAAAGTGCAGATCTGGTGTGCAATGAGAGGATCCCTGGTCTGTCTCAACAGAAAAAGGGCATGGCCCTCCTTGGCCCCCTGGGGTGGTGTACACATGCTTGACCCATTACCAAGGCCTTATAAGATATCTGCAGGACTTCATAGAGCCTCTGGAAGGCTCCTTGAAATCCCTACCCTCTCTGAACCATCGGTGGAAGCATCAGGGTCCGAGAAGTTGTCAGTGGAGCATCCTCTGCTGTCGGTGCCTGGTTTTCTAGCTGCGCCCAGCCAGCCTAAAGGAGGAGAAACACTGTGGAGAAGCTGGACAGTGGCAGGAAGGGTCAGTTCTGATTCGAGTCCCGCTCAGCCCCCAACGGCCCCCTTGCTTCCAGAGGAAGGGGAGCCTTCCTGGCCTCAGCTTGTGCGGCTGTTGGCGCCAATACTGGCCAAGGGCCCCCTCCATCCTGGGCTATGGTCATCCCATGTGGCCCCATTCTGGCTTCTCCTGCTCCAGTGAGCAAACTGTAGAGTGCTGAGCTCCTGTGTGACCTCTGTGAGGAGGGCCCTCCTATGGGGAAAGTCTCCTATGAGACCATCCCAATAACAAGAGATCCATTTCAAAAGGTCCCA